>NC_060124.1:378967752-380310252 GCF_021461395.2 Schistocerca americana
CGCGCACAAGGCTAACAAGAATTCACTAGACGCTCGATGACAACATACCACCAGTAAACAGCCTGCCTCTAAAAACAGCAAAACTCGGGTAAGGCACCCGTCTTTTGCAGTATTTTGTCTGCAGGCACTGATTTTTCAAGTAACCATTTTATAACGTTTTACGATGTCACCGTATCCCAACGTGCTCGCATCGTTAGTCTCCCGTTACAACGTGCAGCCATACGCAGATGTCTATTTCTACATCAATACTCCGAAAGCCACCTTATAGGTGTGGTGGAGGGTTTTCTGGTACCACTATCTGATCGGTGTTCCCTGTTTCATTTGCGAATGACATAAGGAAGGAATGATTGTCGGTAAGCCAACGTATTAGCTCCAGTTTCTCGTACTGGTTCAAAAATGGTTCAAATGTCTCTGAGCACTATGGGACTGAACATCTATGGTCACCAGTCCCCTAGAACTTAGAACTACTTAAACCTAACTAACCTAAGGACAGCACACAACACCCAGTCATCACGAGGCAGAGAAAATCCCTGACCCCCGCCGGAAATCGAACCCGGGAACCCGGGCGCGGGAAGCGAGAACGCTACCGCACGACCACGATCTGCGGACTTCTCGTACTCGACATTGCGCGAGATGTGTGGGAGTGGGAGCACGAGGGCTATTCGGAAAGTAAAGTCCGACAGGTCGCGAAATGGAAACCACAGTGAAAATCTGATAAAGCTTGGCACAAGTGTGTTGGCCAGTGTCTCTAGTATACCTGCCGGCCGCGTCGCGTCACTCAAAAGTTCTGAGCGCACAGTGAGCATGCAAAGATGTCTATAACAGTAACATCTCCCGCCAAGTACAGGTTCCCACTGCTACGTTTCGCCTGATTTCATGTAACCCTACATAACGTAACCGTCATACATGTCCTTCTTCATGACAATCCTCGACCGCACACTTCACGGACAATGAGGTCGTCCCTGCAGCGTGCTGCTCACATGAACTGCTGGCTGTGAAGACAACAGTTAAGTACAGACAACGACCTGCAGGTCAGCGTGCAGAAGTGGCGGAAAGCACAGGCGGCTGACTTTTATACCGAGAATACAGCAAAGTTGGTACAACGCTAAGACAAATGTGTAAGTCGGAGGGTCGACTACGTAGAGACGTAGCTGTAAGGTATAGCAAACTGCTGGAAATAAAATATTTTTGATTTTCACTGTGGTTTCCATTTCGCAACCGACCGGCCCTTCCTTTCCTTATGGTCCTCGTAGTATGTCAAATGGGTCAAATGGCTCTGAGCACTATGGGACTTAACTTCTGAGGTCATCAGCCCCATAGAACTACTTAAACCTAACTAACCTAAGGACATCACGCACATCCATGTCCGAGGCAGGATTCGAACCTGCGACCGTAGCGGTCACGCGGTTCCAGGCTGTAGCGCCTAGAACCGCTCGGCCATCGTAGCATGTTGTCCGCCTCTTCCCAGCATGTACTCTGTCGGAATTGCACTGGCAAACCTCTCTTGTAGATTTTGCTGAGCAACTTCAAACGATCCTCTGACGAAACGCGCCGTTCTTCGTTAAATCTTATCTACTATTAATCCATCCTTGTAAGGTTCCCAAATTAATGAGCAATAATCAAGAGTTGTTATGACAAGTGTTTTGTAAGCCACTTCTTTCGTTGATGAAGTGCCTTTCGTTAAGATTCTTCCAATAAATATCAGTTTGGTATCTGTTTTTCCTGCGTTGCTAAGTGTTCATTCCACTTTAGATTCCTCCAGATGATTACACCAGATTATGTTGCGGTAGTTTGGGACTCCAGAGATTTGTCACCAAAAGTGTAATGGTACAGTAATAGATTTCTTCACCCATTTATGCGTAGTAACATACATTTATTTTAGTTGAGGGCGAATTGCCAGTCTCTGCACCGGTCATGAATCCACTGCAGGTCTTCCTGCTGATTGCCAAAATCTTCTGGCGTTGTTAACTTCCTATAGACAACTGCACCATTTGCGAACGGCCCTTTGAAGCTCCCGAAGTTATTCAGTCGATAAATTACGTGTATTGTGAACAATAGCGATCCTATCACACTTCCATGGTACATACTTGAAATTATCTCTACATCTGTTGATTTCGTTCCGTTAAGAGTAACGTGTTAGTTTCTAACTATAAAGGAAGTCCTCAATCCAGTCACAAATCGGGTCCAATACTCGATGAGCTTGATTTTTTTCCACTAAACGAGTGTGCCGAACCATATCAAATGCCTCCATGAAGTCAAGAATGGACTAGCACATTCAAGCAAATACGATATATTCTTCCGGAGCAAATGTGAAACTGTTGGTGAATATAATTTAAGAAAGGCCGGCTACAGGACTTTCTGGTTGGATGAGCAGCGAACTGCTGATGGAATGGGTAGGTAACAACAAGACGAAAGTGTGGTGTCACCGCCAGACACCACACTTGCTAGGTGGTAGCTTTAAATCGGCCGCGGTCGATAGTACATGTCGGACCCGCGTGTCGCCACTGTCAGGGATCGCAGACCGAGCGCCACCACAAGGCAGGTCTCGAGATACGGACGAGCACTCGCCTAGTTGTACGGACGACGTAGCTAGCGACTATACCGACGAAGCCTCGCTCCTTTGCCGAGCAGATAGTTAGAATAGCCTTCAGCTAAGTCAATGGCTACGACCTAGCAAGGCGCCATTAGTAACATTGCATGTATCTAAAGTGTCTCACTTGTATCGCCACAATCTCCAGATGTACGAAAAGGATGGATTAAAGTTAAGTATTCCAGAAGCTACGTACTTTCCTTCATAGCATTCATTACGTCTCCTGTTTCAGACCTCACGCACCCTGCTTTAACTTAGCGCGTGCCTTTCGGCTTCCTCTCATTGTGTCTAGGCTGTCTTGTCTAGACACAACAGAAAGATTCAGATTTATCCTTTTCTAACTCACAACCGTTCTGCAGCCAAGAAACGGATACAATTTTAATATTAACAGATTCTCATTCAGCGCAGGCTTTAAAAATAGACGAAGCAAACTAAAGATTTAACTGGTTAATTAGAAACACAAAAACAGGTATTTTAATTGCACTACCGCGTTGCAAGTATTGTTACGGTGTGCAGCATTAAGGGTAAGGTTGAAGTTCTCGCTAAGTAGTTAGCTTAAGCTACTCTACATAATTGTGTTTACACCTTTGTTATGAGCACAACGTCTGCCTGTTATGCAAATATAGTACCGGACATTCCGATAAGTTCGTGAAATGTCACCGGAAAGTTTCGTAGGAACTTCAAAATGGTTCAAATGGCTCTGAGCACTATGGGACTCAACTGCTGTGGTTATCAGTCCCCTAGAACTTAGAACTACTTAAACCTAACTAACCTAAGGACATCACACACATCCATGCCCAAGGCAGGCTTCGAACCTGCGACCGTAGCAGTCGCACGGTTCCGGACTGCGCGCCTAGAACCGCGAGACCACCGCGGCCGGCTCGTAGGAACTTTCTGGTCACAATTTACCCTCTCAGTTTTAACCATGCACAGTTCATACGGCATCTTCATGGCTTTTAGCTGATGTGTGTGTATTATACCGAGTAAGATATCAGCCAAAATGGCGGCCGCCATTTCCGAATCCAAAGAACAGCTGCTTATTGCATTCTTTCGTGAAATCTGGACGAGCTAGAACAAGGATGCTCTGGAAGCGAATGACATTGCGATGTACAAATGGATGTATAGTTACTTAGCATCTGCCAAACAAAATACCATACACTTTATCAGTAATTACCCTCTTATATTGTAGACCGGTCTCGCTGAACACACGAGGAATAACTACATACTCACAATTAACTTGTGTGCGCACTAAATGTTACAGAATTTTAGTAGGCCCATTCTTCGACGACCCATGGATTGGATAAGCTCAGATTGATAGCGAAAAACACAAGACAATATTAATCGAAGCAACTGCCGTTGGGCCGGACACCAACTTTTGCCCTGATCATTAAGGAGAAGGGTTTCTGTGGGAAACTGAAGAATGTCAAAGTGCCGATATGGCAGCCATAATATGCTTATAGTGAGGCGAGAACGTCACAAGTTTCAAAGGAACTGTGCTCGCCAGAGACTCAAAAGGAGCCCATATGAAATCTCGACTTTATGTCGCGTTAGTCTCTAAGTGTTCGTCCTCTTCCGTATCAACAATGAATAAGTCAGGGTAAGGCTAGACGTTGATTCTTGTGGATTTAATTCTGCCTGCCCCAATTTGTTTGGCAGTAGAAGGAGAACCGAATGATAAAAAGTCATGAATCTCAATGTAAAATTCCATGTCCCCTCTCCGCCCCCTTCGTTACGTTCTGTGTTCTTTTGAAACTTCTAAATTTCGTCCGGTTTTATGCCATCATCTGTTCGTTCATTTCTGTTGCTTCATCTGTTAACACTTAATCTACCCGTCCTTTTTAGTGTACGCCAGTCTAGTAATTTTTCTCCACTAGTACACCAATACAAGTGGATACTCACGAGATCTGAGTTTCGTGTGTATGTGGGGGGGGGGGGGGGGAGAATCGTGTTATTTTCTTGGAAGGGGGAGAAGTGCTGGATACGAAGCACAGTTTCTTAGCAAATAAACTGCTCGACTACTGATAAATTGTGTTTTTCATGGGATTGCCACATTTTAAGTATAAAATTCAAGACTGGAAATCAGTGTGCACTTTACCCCACTGCATATATTCTCTCAGATAGGCGAGCACTATTGTTTCTATTGTGCCTTGGTAAAACTTGTAGTAGTCTCGATAACTTGAAAATGTATTAAAATTTGTATGTTTTAATGTAGTTTCCCTCCCCTTTTTCCCTAACTATTGTTACAGAAACTGCCTATAATGATCGTCGAACATACTCAGGCGAAGAGTCCCCTCTTCAGGTCTGGATGTACTACAATCCTTGTTCCTCACTATCCCTACAATTACCACTTGAAATCCGCTTATGTCCAATGGTGCTACGTTAAATTCACGGGCTCCCACTTCCTGTCTGACTCCTCCCCTTGCAACACTCGTCTCTCCTCTCTCCTCGTCCGCCACCCCCCCTCCCCCCTCCTCAACTTCTTAAAACTGCACACTTATAAGCCAACAAGTTATCCGCCTTTTTTTGTTTAAATCGTCCACGAGAATGTCAGGTCACGGCCGACTCTTTCTCCAGTTTTTGTCCGACTGCGATAGCGTGCCATCTCTGGCGACCTCCATATCAGCAGGACTTAGCCACAACCGAGGGACAAAGTCGCAAATAGTTGCACTGCTGTTGGCAGCGCTGCTCATCCTAGAACAACTGCTAGTAATGTCCACGGCAGAAAGATGCTCAGAGTCTGTAGTAATATCATCTGTAATTTATTACAGATATAGATTTGAGCAACAGCGTAGCTATCACCAGTGCGTTACAGGTATATGCCAAAGCTGTATTGTAATTCGCGTCGTTATAATTACACTCAGTACATGACTACCTATAACACACTCATGATACCTGCGCTGTTAGCTGAAATATAGATCTGCAATAAAATACAGATGATATTACGACCGATGCTGACCTTCTTTCAGTCCTGGATTACATCACGGTGTGGGGCACAATTATTCCCATGGAATAAACGTGATGCTACAAATACTATTTCCATTTTGGAAGCTTCAATATCATGCGCATCATCAACCAAGATTCTCATCTCGGTACTTCAATCAGGTAGTTTGAGAAGTGGACCTGTAACCTTAGTTTAAAATGCCCACTGGCAGCTACTTTGTATCTTCATTCATCGTGGCCGCAGGATCAACATGGAGTCTGTTGTTTGGAGCATGTGCGGCAGAACAGACACCGCATATATAAAGAATTCACATAGTTTCATGGATGCTGAAGATTGAGCCATTGGCTGGGTATTCGATCAAAGGTGCACAACACCGATGTTACTGGCGCTGAAGTATTAAAGGGACGTCGTTTCTCGGGAAAGCATCCCTTTTCTGCGAGCGCGTCTGCGGACCCTTACATGCTCAGAGATAGTACACGTAACTTTTCAACACAATAGCTGTTGTCTGATGACGCATAGGTCCCGTGCAGCGAGCGTCCGTACTGACAACTACAATGTCAGCTGCTACGTGCAGGCATGGCGAATACTTAGCATCTGATTCAATGTCTATTCCGTCCAACTAATCAACTGTGCGACACGTCGTTAAACTTGATGCTTTCAGACGGAAACTGGTAAGCTCCTATGGGACCAAACTGATGAGGTCATCGGTCCCTAGGCTTACACACTGCTTAATCTTATTTAAACTAACTTACGCTAAGGACAACACACACACACACACCCATGTCCGAGGCAGGACTCGAACCTCCGACGGGGACAGCTGCTCGAACTGTGGCAAGACGCCCTAGACCAGACGACTTTGGCTTGTCGTAGCTCTCTTAATAGCATTTTCTGCGTTTCATAAACGTCGCACTTAACATCGAGTTTCGTTTTATATGGGTTCCTGCATAGATTGCCGAAAAATGTTATTAACAAACGTGATCTTGCAAAATATTTGTAATACTTGTATGTTTTTCTCAATAACTCACGAGAAGACAAATGAAGGACTACCAGAGCGAAATTGGAGATGACGAGCTACCAGTGCGTGATAATGTTCAGAGTATCCTGCAGTACTGTATAATGTTAAATTAAGATTTGAACAAAAAAACCACTGACGATGGCACAAAAGTGCTGAAAAAGGTTTGTGTGTGTGTGTGTGTGTGTGTGTGTGTGTGTGTGTGTGTGTGTGTGTGTGTGAGTGTGTGTGTTTGCCTAAACATGTTTCAGCACCTATGTGCCGTCGTCAATGGGTTTGCTTTATTCAGATCTTAATTTAACACAATACGGTACTGCAGGATCCTCTGAACATTATTATATAGTGGTAGCTCATCATCTGCAAATATATACCCAAACGGTGTTTTGCATAGCTGGCGGGTCTTATATCCAAAAATAATACCTGTAGAATTTTGGTAGCTGAAAATTTCCGATAACTGATGTCTATCTTCAAACCTCTGCTTGATATTCAGATTCTTCAACGTTTCCGTGACACTCTTCCATGAGTCAAACAAACGAGTGACGATTCTTGACTATTGACATTTTGTTTTGTACCTATAAAGAGAGCCCGCCCTGTTAGACGTGCGGTCTAGCGCACGACTTTCCGGATTGCGTAGGAGCGCCTGGTCCCCGGCACGAATCCGCCCAGCGGACTTGTGTCGAGGTCCGATGAGCCGGTCAGTCTGTGGATGGTTTTTAGGCGGTTTTCCATCTGCCTCGGCGAATGCGGGCTGGTTCCCCTTATTTCGCCTCGGTTACATTATGTCGGCGATTGCTGCGCAAACAAGCTCTCCGTGTATGCGTACACCACCATTACCCTTCCACGCAAACATAGGGTTTACACTCCTTTGGTTTGAGACGTTTCCTGGGGGGTTCATCAGGGGTCGAACTGCACAATAACCCTGAAAGAGTGGTTCGTAGTGGGGGGACGGAGGGGTGAAGTGGACTGAGGTAGTCGTCTCGGGGGTGCGGACCATTGCTACTGCGGCGGGAACGGAACCTCTCCGTTGTTTCTAGGCCCCCGGTTAACATACAATACAATATAACACAATACCTATAAAGAGTACGTAATTTGTAACTCCCATCATACGTGATCTGAGCAGAGAAAAAATTACTAAACATCTTTCTGATCAAATAATGTGCGAAGCTGGACTCATTATTTAACGAATCATGCTTTCAGATCGTGTAAGATTCGCGTCACGTCGCTGAGAGAGAGGATGGCCTTGAAGTTCCCTTAGAATAAAGTAACTTTCTCTCGCACTCTTAATCAATTGACATGAAACATCTTCTTTTGAATCAATATGTTGGCTAAAACAAAATAACCTATATGTCCGCGAAATTTAAAATTATAAATGCGTCAATTTCTGTTCGCACTAGTACAGCGGGCCTCGTAATAAAAAAAATAAAAAAAAAGGAATTATGCAGGTTCTATGGGACAAACATAAGTTGTCATTATCTGAATAAGATGCTCTCAATGGCAGCTAACACAAATCGCGGTCAAGCCGCCAACAGAGATTCTTCTTTCTTGTTCGCGGAGATAATATGTCAGCGTTATTACGCTTTAGGTCCAGATAGCAAACGAGTCATATGCTCGTAATAGCAGCATTATTTCCACTTCAATAAAACATCATTGTCTTTTCAAATTGTGTTTTGCAGACTAAAAAACAAAAAATTGCTGACAGTGTTAACTACTCCAAGGTCAAACATTATGTCATCCAAGGCTCTATAGTCACGCTATTTTATGTGCGAAAAGCTAAGGTAAACTCCATCCGAACAGGTCATGAAGGCCTCAGCCCACAGGCATCAATGGATGCGGATGTGGAGGGGCATGAGGTCAGTACACTGCTGCCGGCCGAGGTGGCCGAGCGGTTCTAGGCGCTACAGTCTGGAACCGCACGACCGCTACGGTCGCAGGTTCGAATCCTGCCTCGGGCATGAATGTGTGTGATGTCCTTAGGTTAGTTGGGTTTCAGTAGTTCTAAGTTCTAGGGGACTGATGACCTTAGAAGTTAAATCCCATAGTGCTCAGAGCCATTTGAACCATTTTCAGTACACCGCTCTTCCGTCCGTCGTCAGTTTTCGTGACCGGAGCCGCTACTTCCCCATCAAGTAGCTTGTCAATTGGCCTCACAAGGAGTGCACCCCGCTTGTCGAAACAGCTCTGCAAACCGGACGGTCACCTAGCCAAGCCCAACAGACCTTAACTTTGTGATTTGACGGGATCCGGTGTTACCAATGCTGCAGGGCCGTTGGCTCCATTTCATGTGACAGCTTGTCTTCTTTTCTTCTTACGCCAAACATTGCTTTTCTTATCATGGAGAATGAAAGACATTCTTCATTTCAGACGCAGCCTTCGAAAATCTTTACTGACGTTTCATGTGGGACATTGTGGGATGGACTATGATTACATGACCATACAGTGCTGTAAGCTAGTTTCCATCTTCTCCACACTGTAAGAAAATATGGTGTATGTGATAGTACGGTATTAATTTTCGGAAACAACGGGTAAAAGCGTGCGAATACGTATGTTTTCACTATTTATTGCACTGTACAATGACAGCCACACACGGTATACACAATCGTTTGTATGTACTGCGTACTTCTTTCAACGTTTATCCATAACTATGAGGGTGGAGCTCGTCCTTCGTTCTGAAATACAGCGAGCAGCGCGCGGAGAAACCACAGACCGCATCCCAATCGCTCTGTGACAACATTTGCGTAACGATGGCTAGCGGGGGCCTTGCGCTAACGCTTATCTGACAACTGCTTGCCTTATCTTCGGAACAGAAAACTTTTGTTCGTTCTTAGTTTTGATTCTGTACTATTTCAGTTTACGAAAAATGCAAGAATCGCGTATTTCGCACTTCTCTCTTTGTCGAATGTAGTCTCACGAAATTTCATAGCCAAACGAAACTCACTAAGTAGCGTCCGATTGAAGTTTTAATGGTAAGAGGCAAGGCATTTTCTCTCATAGCTTTTAACGAAAAAGCAAATAGACGTTGAAAACATTTTTCCAAAGAAGGCTCGAGACGAAGTGTTTTGCAGAATTAGATGACTAACTGTGACGCATGAGTGGCATTTGATAAAGACGTTTATCTACAGTGTGAGGGGTACACTAGCGCACAGTTGAGCTCCGTCAGGTAGTCCAAAACAGGAAGGCGCCTACACATGACCACTGTCATAGGAAATACGACGACAGTGACATAAAAATTTCCATGATCCTGTTGTGGAAAGTTTTATAAGATCGGACACAAAGATATCAACACGCTATCTGCTGCATGTGTCTGAGAAACAGAAGTCCTTGTGAAATAAACAATCTTACAATTGAAGCAGTAATCACTTATTGTGCGATAATGAATCACTGAGTTCCTATCAGGAATGAACAGAAAACTGTTCATATCTCCAGTTAAGGCATGTATGGCTGTCCTAAACAAGGTTCGTAATTTCAGAGGAGTCATGCTCAATACTTTACCTTCTGAGACTGTAACTGAGCTGGTCTTATATTTGTAATGTCATTCGTAGCGATAAAACGTTATTCTGTAAAGAAAAAAAAGTATTTTTACATAAGTACTAAGCATAATTTACAGTGAGATTTCCTGTGTTCTCTAAAATGTTATTTTCCTTTAATATAGATCCTGAAGGAACTGTAATTACCTTTTTTGATGTTACACGTGGAACCTCTCGAATCTGTAGGTGCATGTAAGTATTCCAATAAATGAGTGCAACACTTTGTACATTAGATACTAGAAAATGGAGTAACTGGGCACTCTGGTCACTTTTATCTTCGGATACCTTAGATCGTATCTGACGTGGAAATGATTTCAACTGATACAGTATAAAATAGAATTTCACTGAAAAATACAGTCCATATTACAAGATATTGACAGGATGTAACAGGTTTCCTTGGTGCATCAGAAGGCGGTGGCGCACACAACCAGTAACTACCCGACAATGCTTTGCTGCACAGTAACTGAAGACAACGCTACAGTGTTGATGTTGAGCGTAATTTCTTTCGGCTTTATGATATGCTGGAAAACAGATAACAGCTTACCAGTATCTAGGGAATACAATTAAAACAACGATTACCAACCAGTGACTGTTTTTTCGACAATAAAGAGACATCATTTGCAACAGCGGCAAATCCTCAAGTAGAGAGTGTTGCGTATTGATCACAGCTTAATCCCACCCGCAATGCCTTTCAAATCTGTCATTATCATTCCCGTTAATGGCCGTCACTTTATTGGAAAATAATTCACTTTAAAATAATTTCGATGGCAATCTTGTTTTGAAGCTCACAATCGCTTCGCGTTAGTGCACAATGTACGCTAACCAAGACACGTTACGGAAAAGGAACATTTTCATGTGGCGATTGCCCTTTCCAGTTTGATATAAAGGTCGAAATTGGCCGATAGTGCAGTTTTTTTTAGATAGAGTCATTAGCGGAAAATCAATACATTCAACTTGTTTTCAGAGACATTTGGACCGTAGATTAAGAAAATATTCTACATTCTACATTTTCAGTAGAAAGAAAACTAGGAGATCTTCAAAATGCAAGTTCCACCAACGGAGAAGATTTCTGTTTTTGTAGATTACTAATTAGTAGCAGACCTCGCATAGTGATCTTGCATGAAGCGAATAGTGTTCATGTAAACACTTGATGATGGTGGTGGCCGTCGAAAGTCATTTTACTAATTTTCATGGTATCGAATGACAATTCCTAAGTACCATATAGCGGTTTTCATTACAATAATTTCATTATTACCAGTTTCCACCATCACACAACTTTTATGATCGAGAAGGTCATTCGGAAATGTATTTCGTTCTAGAGCGTAGTTATGTCATACAGTAGGCCTACTAATGTTTGGAACGAATTGCATTGTGCAGTGACCTTGTTGATCTGAAGATGAATCTCTATTAGAGTTGAAACCAGCGATCAATAAACGTGATAATTCGGGATGGACTAAAATTCGGTATTAAATTGCAATACGTACGTGATTTCCCATAAATGTACTTATGCTGCCAGTGTTGTTGGTCCTACAATAACAACCACTACTAGTGGGGTATGTTGTGGCACTCTTTTTGTAAATTTCACCAGCAGGCCATTAGCTACTAAGTGTTTAAACTAGATAATGTTGAACATTTTCTGGAACATTGTCCAAGGGAAACAGAGATATCATGTATATCAATAAAATTTTGCGAAATCTGAGATTACATCTCACTAGAAAAGCCCGCTTAGCCAGCCCAGCTCCTGTTACCATCTTGGAGCACAAGGTCTGATTGTAATCTACGTACAACAGATCTAAAATGGTCACAGGTTTAAATAAAAAATTTATGCGATCAAGACTGTTTTTAGCAAAATGTTGCTGATAACGTTGAGTAGTGTAGCGGATCTATAGACATGGTTTAAGGTGACTAAAGAATTTCTTAAGAGAAGGTACTCTTAGTGCAAGTAGTACAGTTTCGTGAATATTGAAGACCGATTGATTGGCTGATCAGTCTAGTGCGCTCAACGCTGATGTTATTAGCCCCCGAGTGTTAAAGAGGCGTAGTTTTTAAAGAAAATATCCTTTCTCTGCAAATGTGTTTGCTGACGTGTTGGGAAACAACAGACGTAATTTTTGACGAATCGTGGTGCATGAACAGCGGCTTAATAGTTAGCATCGTTGGCTGGGTAGAGCGTGGCTCCAGTTCACACCCGATCACGACGAATTAGTTACCCGTTATTTCTGGAATGTTCTTGAAATATGTTTGTAAGGCGTGTATATATTGTGGAATATTCGGTGTTTGCAGAAGTACTACCATTCCGTAATATTCGATGTTTGTATAAATGGCTGCACTCTCCGTCCAGGATGTCAGCTCAGTTTTGACTGTACTTTGTTGTTCACAGTAAACGTGCTTTCAGTGCTGTTTTACTGACCACCATTATTTGGGATTTGGACTAGAGTGTGGTCACGACGTGAGAACATGATTGTCACATTAAGAAATAAAAATCGGAGAAGTGTGGGTAGGGCTCGCCCTCTGAGGGTTTTGCACAAGCTTAATTGCTTGTGTAGATAGTCGTTGTATATACGTTTTGATGAGTGAGTTTGCGAGTGTGCAAATATGTGACAAAATGACCGTAGCGTTTGATTACATTTACTTATGAACTTATACTTCTTAAAACGCCAAGGGATCGTAGATTTTGCCGGCCGGTGTGGCCGAGCGGTTCTAGGTCTGGACACGCGCGACCGCTACGGTCGCAGGTTCGAATCATGCCTCGGGCATGGATGTGTGTGATGTCCTTAGGTTTGTTTGGTTTAAGTAGTTCTAAGTCTAGGGGACTGATGACCTCAGATATTAAGTCCCATAGTGCTCAGAGCCATTTGAACCAGCTGATCGTAGACTTTAGTAGTTGACGTAAATTTCAACTCGATACCTCTACCCACTGCTGAGAAAAAGAGGTCTTAACAGACGGACAGAGAGGCGGACAACGAAGTGATCGTATAAGGCTCCATTTTTAATGGCTGAGGTACGGAATCCTACAGAATAATTTGGAAATCAGAAGATGCGGTCATTTCTGTCACGTCCTTCGATACTCGCAATCTTCCCATCAAAACCTATAGGATACTCCCTGCTGGTCTAGAATCATGAAATTTGGAAAGATGCAAGGTCTCATTATAAGTGAACGAAAAAAAATCAGAAAATTGTTAATTTGTAATTATATCACACGAAAAAATTTATTTGTCGTTTGTTATCTGACTTCAAACTTAAAAACTTTCTCGAGGGTCTTGGAATTCCTGAGATAGATATCTTGCCACAATCAATGTCGATAATAGGCAGAAATCGTCGAGACTGTCGATTTCCGGGATGGATGAATTGTCTATATACATAATTAAGTTTGTGTCGAAAAATCAGAGCGTGAGTCCTTACTCGCACCTGGGCAGTTGTTTCCTTTTGCTGAGGTAACACTTTGAAATGCATAACTGAGTGTATGCAATCTTCAAGGAAGCGGTTTGAAAGAAGGTAAAAGTTTGACATCTTTTGCCGTCTGTCATGTAACGAGGAAGGATGGGAGATTGGGGTTTTACGTCTCGTCAACGACCAGATATTTAGTGAGGGAATAATAACTCTGGCCGAAGAAAAGAAATAGCCGTGTCCTTGACTAAGGACCCACGTCGACCTTAACTTCCGACTGTTTAGAATAGAAAAAAAAAGTCTGTGAAATCTTATGGGACTCAACTGCTAAGGTCATCAGTCCCTAAGCTTACACACTACTTAACCTAAATTGTACTAAGGACAAACACACACACCCGTGCCCGAGGGAGGATTCGAACCTCCGCCGGGACCAGCCGCACAGTCCATGACTGCAGCGCCATAGACCGCTCGGCTAATCCCGCGCGGCGTTTAGAATAGCCACAGAAAAACCTAAATCAGGATGGTGGGATGGGAATTTGAACCTTCCAGTGTCTGATACACCACCTCGCTCGCTGTCAGTGATGGAGCACTTGCTCAGGGACGTGATGTGAAAGCTGCCAAAACCTCTTGGAGAATCATGCATTCACCAAATTTAGAGGAACCACAGTAAAAGAAATCGAATCTATGCGCACTGAAAGATACTGGAATCCCGCTCGTCCAGAATCCACTGTCTCACTCTCGTCACGGCCTCAGTGCCAAACTTTCACCAGTCGCCGGACGAGGAGCGCCAACACTGACCTTTGCGAAAGCCGAGCGACGCGGTGTAGCCGACGTTGTCGAAGCGTATGTCGACGGGCGGCTTGGTGGGCAGGCGCGTGAAGACCTCGTTGGGCAGGCGGCTGGTGTCCCTCTTGAGCTCCCTCTTGCGCGCCGGCACCACCTGCGTTGCCTCCTGCGACTGCGGCTGGGGCTGCGGCTCGCTGCTGATGACGGACAGCTCCATGGCGGCGGCGGCGCGGCGACTGTGTGTGGGGACCGCGGCGGCCGTCTGGCCCGCACTGCCGAGCCTGGCCTGCGGACTTTGCGCGACCGGTCTCCGCCGGCGCCGAGTGGTGGGGGGCGGCGGTGGCCGCGTAGCAAGGTGCCAACCGGGCACCGGTAGCAGACGTCGCACAGTACCGTCAGGTGCCGCAAAGCCGGCCAAGAGACAAAAACGCTATGAACTGGGCCAAAATGCAGCACTCGGGGGTTTCCAGGGTCGCTGGTTACGGATCCGAAGTCAAAATGGCCGCTCTCATTTGAACCTATTTAATGTAATTACACTACTAACCACTAAAATTGCTACACCACGAAGATGACGTGCCACAGACGCGAAATTTAACCGACAGGAAGAAGATGCTGTGATATGCAAATGATTAGCTTCTCAGAGCATTCACACAAGATTGGCGCCGGAGGCGACACCTACAGCGTGCTGACACGAGGACAGTTTCCAACCGATTTCTCATACACAAACAGCAGTTGGCCGGCGTTGCCTGGTGAAACGTTGTTGTGATGCCTCGTGTAAGGAGGAGAAATGCGTACCATGACGTTTCTGACTTTGATAATGGTCGGATTGTAGCCTATCGCGATTGCGGTTTATCGTATCGCGACATTGCTGCTCGCGTTGGTCGAGATCAAGTGACTGTTAGCAGAATATGGGGTTGGTGGGTTCAGGAGGGTAATACGGAACGCCGCGCTGGATCCCAACTAGCAGTCGAGATGACAGATATCTTATCCGCATGGCTGCAACGGATCGTGCAGCCACGTCTCGATCCCTGAGTCAACAGATGGGGACGTTTGCAAGACAACAATCATCTGCACGAACAGTTCGACGACGTTTGCAGCAGCATGGACTATCAGCTCGGAGACCATGGCTGCGGTTACCCTTGACGCTGCATTACAGACAGGAGCGCCTGCGATGGTGTACTCAACGACGAACCTGGGTGCACGAATAGCAAAAGTCATTTTTTTCGGATGAATCCAGGTTCGGTTTACAGCATCACGATGGTCGCATCCGTGTTTGGTGACATCGCGGTGAACGCACATTGGAAGCGTGTATTCGTTATCGCCAAGGTGGCGTATCACCCGGCGTGATGGTATGGGGTGCCATTGGACACAAGTCTCGGTCACTTCTTGTTCGGATTGACGGCACTTTGAACAGTGGACGTTACATTTCAGATGTGATAAGACCTGTGGCTCTACCCTTCATTCGATCCCTGCGAAACCCTACATTTCAGCAGGATAATGCACGACCGCATGTTGTAGGTCCTGTACGGGCCTTTCTGGATACAGAAAATGTTCGACTGCTGCCCTGTCCAGCACATTCTCCATATCTCTCACCAACTGAAAACGTCTGGTCAATGGTGGCCGAGCAACTGGCTCGTCACAATACGCCATCCACTACTCTTGATGAACTGTGGTATCGTGTTGAAGGTGCATGGGCAGCTGTACCTGTACACGACATCCAAGCTCTGTTTGACTCAATGCCCAGGTGTATCAAGGCCGTTATTACGGCCAGAGGTGGTTGTTCTGGTTACTGATATCTCAGGATCTATGCAACCAAATTGCGTGAAAATGTAAATACATGTCAGTTCTAGTATAATATATTTGTCCAATGAATACCCGTTTATCATCTGCATTTCTTCTTGGTGTAGCAATTGTAATGGCCAGTAGTGTAGTACATGATAAATCCACATATTGTGCTGCATAACACGAGGTAGGTACTGAGAGATTACAATTAAAGTGCAGCTACTCACAGAAGTCCAGTGTGGGCTGTAATTATCGTATGGCAGCGAAACTTGGTAAATATTCTAAAGCGTTAACGTTAAACCGGCTTAATCTGCAAAAAAATTAGTTCCAATTTTGGCCACCAGGTGCAAATATGGATCAGTGAACGTATGAAAGACGAGTAGAGATGTTTCTGTATCTAATGGATCAGGAACGGGATGCGGACAGAATAGTTCCAACAAGTGAGAAAGGCATGATACAGATTTTATTATTAACCGCTTCTTACACCGGAAACGCCGACAAGATGTTGTACAGCGCCAGATATGCGTCTGGTGACCAAAGTTGGAACTAATTTTTTTTTCAGCTTAAATCGGTTCGGCATTAACGCATTACCATAT
Organism: Schistocerca americana; assembly: GCF_021461395.2. Classification (NCBI taxonomy): domain Eukaryota; kingdom Metazoa; phylum Arthropoda; class Insecta; order Orthoptera; family Acrididae; genus Schistocerca; species Schistocerca americana. The sequence goes on from NC_060124.1 coordinate 378,984,371, forward strand.
CTATCAAGTTCTGCAGCCATACAGTAATTATAGCACGCACTAGACCTCAGTGAGTAGCTGCACTTTAATTACAACCATCCAGTGCAATAGCTAAAAGTTAAAAGTTTATGCATAGTCATCCGACTAATACTCCAGTTCACATACGGTTGATTCAACATTGAGACCGCTGGAGTTTTCTATAAATACTGTTATATGTGGTGCAAGACGGCTTCTGGGAGCAGCAACTTTGAGTTTTTTCGAGGAAATGCAGCCAAACTAGAAATAAACTGAACTGATGCTAACAGCAAAAGTAAAATAATGTCTCCCAGTGTTTTGACTCTGGAACATTTTCTTGCGAAATTTTCTGGAATCTTTTTAATATAATTATTGGTAGACTCTTTACTGTCTATAGATATCTGCCCTATCGGCAATACCAAAAATGGTTCAAATGGCTCTAAGCACTATGGGACTTAACATCTGAGGTCATCAGTCCTCTATAAAAAATGGTTCAAGTGGTTCTGAGCACTATGGGACGTAACATCTGAGGTCATCAAGCCCCTAGAACTTAGAACTACTGAAACCTAATTAACCTAAGGACATCACACACATCCATGCCCGAGGCAGGATTCGAACCTGCGCGGTTCCGGACTGAAGCGCCTAGAACCACACGGCCACAGAGGCCGGATATCGGCAATAGCGATGAGTTTATTACGTCTGCACCTTGGAATTAATATGCTATGTACCGAAGTTGTAGAACTACTGATGTAACTGTATGAAGTAGCGAGCTGTCTGCTTTGAATCGCATGACGATTACTGTGTACGGTTGGAGAACAGTTCAGAGACGGTGGTTGAATCAGGATGACAATGCACCCTGTCACAAAGCGGCTCCAATGAAGCACGGTTTGAGAACACTAACATTCGTGAGATGGTTTGCCCTGCCCAGAGTCCCGAGCTTAACCCAATGAAAGACATCGACGCCGGCCGTTGTGGCCGAGCGGCTCTAGCGCTTCAGTCTGGAACCGTGGGACCGCTACGGTCGCAGGTTCGAATCCTGCCTCGGGCATGGATGTGTGTGATGTCCTTAGGTTAGTTAGGTTTAAGAAGTTCTAAGTTCTAGGGGACTGATGACCTCAGATGTTAAGTCCCATAGTGCTCAGAGCCATTTTAACCATTTGAACCAAAGACATCGACTTCGCTGCAGATCGCAACTCCCAACATCACTACTACGTTTGGTTTCGGCTCTTGAAGAAAAAGAGGCTGACATTCCTCCACGAAATTTGTACGCCTCATTGAAAGTGTCCCCAGCAGGTTTCAAGCTTTCGTAGAGGCTAAGGGTGGATACATCTCACATTTCCACTAATAGGTCTCCTGATATTCGTGATTTGATAGTGAATGTTTTGATTTATTTTTACTTTTTGATCATTTTTTCTAATCATTTTTTGTGAAATTGTAACCTAATTAGAAAGAGGGCAAAGTTAAACAAGGTGCGTACAGCTACGTATACAAAATTTTGGCGTGATTAGAGGAGATGAAAAGAAACACTGTTTTTATGTGACAAAAGGTCACAAGTGCACCGCTTCCCCGCTTGTGGTGCATGAAGATTTAGACTGAAGTGATGTCCTGCGACGGTTAGACCACATAGTGATGAATATTGTTTCAGAGATGTAGCTGAAAATTTCCGTTTACATTAATACGCAATTGGCATCTGCATGCTAATAATTGTCTAATATACTCAAAACAAGCAGGTGTTTCGCGAATAATAGCTGCAATTTAGTCAAACGGGCAACCAGCTTTTCTCGGTTACCTGTCGCTTCAGATCTCCCCGCAAAAAGAAATACTCAGTAGTGAGAGTGGGAGAACGTGTGGTCACGACACTGGATCAACCCTTCCGAATCCGATACTGAGGAGAAACCTGCACAAATGTTCTTCCACATAAACGGTAAAGTATGCTGGGGCCACGACATGCTAGAACCATAATAGTTGTCTGACTGTTAGCGGGTCATTATCTATCATTCCCAGTAGTATTTTACGGAGAGAGGTATGGTAACTTCTTCCACCGAGCGTGATAAGTACAAGATACGAAACAAGCGGATGAGCGTGCGGGCCGCGGTGGTCTCGCGGTCGCGCAGTCCGGAACCGTGCGACTGCTACGGTCGCAGGTTCGAATCCTGCCTCGGGCATGGATGTGTGTGATGTCCTTAGGTTAGTTAGGTTTAAGTAGTTCTAAGTTCTACGGGACTGATGACCACAGCAGTTGAGTCCCATAGTGCTCAGAGCCATTTGAACCATTTTGGATGAGCGTGGACGATTGCAGTCCACACTTTTACGGTAAATTTCTGTTGATACCACACCACATGAATTTTCTTAGAAGTTTTGATGGTTATTTGGCTGTTGAATATTCCTTCCATTTACAATGTGTTGCAGACACTATTACGGATACTATGCGCTGGGGGTCTTGTACCATCAGATACTTGAACGGATGCATGCCCGTCTAATGCAAGACGTTCCACACATTGGTGTTGGAGATATTTAGTTCCTTGTCTGTGGAAAGCGTGCAGGAGTAGGGATAGTTCTCAATTCACTATAACACAGCTTCCTCTGACTGAAAAAATTCACACACTGAGAGGTCTACTAGGTTCCCATTAGTGTCTGGTCTAACGGATACTATTTTACGAAGACACACATCAAGTATTTGAAGTGTGACATGAGTTGTTAGTTTCCTCCGCGGAAAGCATTCTGCACACAGTAAAATAGTTATACATGATTGACTGACTAATTCATAGAGCACAACTGGTATTTAAATGAAATGCGGATGTTAAAAATATTAAAATATAAAATGGAATGAAAGGTCCAGTAGTCCGCTGCAGCTGTAATTATTCAGGCCGATTAAAGACCCACACAACCGATTTCGCAGCTTTTAAGTTGCAGCTTCTGGTGTATAAAAACACTGCGCCATATGGTACAGAAAGTTGTTACAGAACGCCGCAGAGTAACAGCTGGCGTGGCTGGGCAAAGTTCTCAGCCGCCTTCCTTAATTGGTAAGGCGAATATCCAGTCTGTGTTAAAATCAAGAACTGTCATCACTTTACCGATTAAAATATGTTCCGGTGGGCTTAAGCCAAACAACAGACGAAGCTTATTATAAATGTTATACATTAATGGATTGGGTCTAGAAACTGAGACGCTTATAAGTGTTGTCATCAATATAATAGGTTGGTGACAAACGCACATAAACGTGTCAGTTTCCCGGCCAAATAATTTTCTACATACCATTCATGAGGAGCATCGCCTGTTGCTTGACATAGGCCCACGTGAACATATTTTAATCAGTGAAGTGATGACCGTGATTATCAATAAAGACGGTTTTTATCGATTGAGGAAGTCTAAGAAATTTGCCTTGACACGCCAACTTTTACGCTGTGGCATTCTGTAATAGCTCTCAGTACCACATGACATGGCATTTATATGCACTACAGGACACAACTAAAAAGCTGCGAAACCGGTCGTGCATACATTTAGAAGACATGATATCTCCTTGCTGGAATTTTGATCCCATTCTTGAGTCTTTCTTTTATTTCAGTCACTGCTTCTTCGATGTGTAGATTGAACAGTAGGGGTGAAAGACTACATTCATGTAATAAACCGTTCATAATCCTAGCACTTTGATCTTAGTCTTCCACTCTTACTGGTCCCTCTTGATTTTTGTACATATATTACCCGTTTATCTCCATAGTTTACTATTTTTCTCTGAATTTCAAACATCGTTCACATTTTACATTGTAAAATGCTTTTTGCAGGTCGACAAATCCTAAGAAGGTGTCATGATTTTTTTTTCAGTCTTGGTGCTATTATCAGCAGCAATGTTAGAACTGCCTCTTTGGTGCCTTTATATTTCCTACAGACAAACTAATCGTCATCTTATAGATCCTCAAATTTCTTTTCGATTCCTTTGCTTATCATTCTCGTTAGCAACTTGCATGCGGAAGCATGAGCTCTTAAGCTAACTGTGCGATAATTCTCGCCCTTGTGGGCACTTTCTGGATTCGGAATTGTATGGAAGATATACAACTTCTTTTGCATACGAACTCCGTGCACGGCGTGGGCTCCGATGACACCGTCGCACACAACGGTAGACACAGTTAACGTCTCGCTAAAGCGGCAGATCGACAGCCGCCGCAGGGTCAAACTGTGTACCGATAGAGTACAGGCGTGCGAAGCAGGGACCAGAAGCCCCAACCAGGATAGAACGCTCACGCCCGCACATAGCAGTACAAGGCCCACAAGCAATGAAGTTGAGAATAAATGCCTGGAGTAGAGAGCATGTATTAGTAAATATTAAATTACGGACTTTCCAGCAGCGTGCACACCAAATTAATTCAGCTAATCTCAGAACACCCCAATGAATCCCTATGTGCTCACACAATCTCAACTGAGTGCACAAATTATAAATAGCGAATGCATAGGGGGCTACATCCAAATCAAGTAAACAAGAAATTTAAATCTTAGAGGAGGAGGAGGAGATTAGTGTTTAGCGTCCCATCGACAACGAGGTCATTAGAGACGGAGCACAAGCTCGGGTTAGGGAAGGATGGGGAAGGAAATCGCCGTGCCCTTTCAAAGGAACCATCCCGGCATTTGCCTGAAGTGATATAGGGAAATCACGGAAAACCTAAATCAGGATGGCCAAATCTTAGACAGCTCGGGTCGAAAATACATCTACATTGCCTGAAACTAGTTTACCAAATATCCAGTTATTAATCTGCCTTACAGTTATTGCTTATAGGGTGCAGAGGCAACACTCAAATCTCCCCAGAAAAAATCTGGTGGGGTAAAAAGCTGTCGAATGGGACTTCTGCTCGGCATCTCACAGCGGTGCCTGGAACAGACTAAATGTCAATGCCAGCCCACCCAGCTAGCCACGCGGTCTAACGCGCTGCCTCCCGAACGGGAAGGCGTGCTGGTCTCCGCCACGAATCCGCCCGGCGGATTAGTGTCAAGGTCCGGTGTGCAGGCCAGCCCGTTGATGGTTTTCAAGGCAGCTTTCCATATACCTCGGCCAATACTGGCTGATTCCCCTTATTCCGCCTCAGGTACACTATTTCGGCGATTGCTGCGCTAACACTGACTCCACGAACGCGTACATCATGATTACTCAACCACGCAAACATTTGGGGTTACACTCACCTGGTATGAGACGTTCTCCTTGGAGGGGGGGGGGGGGGAAGGGGGAAGGGGGGCTGCGGGCGGGGTCCACTGTGGCCAAACTGCACAATAACCCTGGGTTCGGTTCGGTGTGGGGCGGCGGTGAGGTGGATGGACTGCTGTGGCCTGTTGTGGGGTTGTGTACCACTGATGGCTACGGCAGGACGAAGCCTCTCCGTCGTTTCTAGGTCTCCAGTTTAATACACAATACACAAATGTTAGTGCCGAGATTGGGTAAAACAAAAATACCCACAATGATCACAGATTGTCAAGGTAACAATATCAGTGAAACAATTCAAGCCCTGTCACGGATAATTAGAATTACTATTAGCACTCAATGGATCATAACACTGAGTTGCGCAATAAATTGTGAATATGGGTACAGTGTTCAAGAGAAAACATCAAACTGCACTTAAAACAACTTCAGGGTAGTTACACCTGCTGGTATAGAGGCCAGAAAACATGTTCAAATAAAACGACGTGTTCACAGGAAAATTACCTTAAAAACTTCTGCACTACACTTTAGCATTTATCTTTACGTGTGGTCCAAGTTTCTTCGAGCTATGTTAGTTGACAGTGACACATCGAAAGCTACTTTGCCGGCAGGTGTGACCGAGCGGTTCTAGGCGCTTCAGTCTGGAATCGCGCTGCTGCTACGGTCGCAGGTTCGAATCCTACCTCGGGCATGGATGTGTGTGATGTCCTTAGGTCAGTTAGGTTTCAGTAGTTCTAAGTTCTAAGGGACTGATGACCTCAGATGTTAAGTGTCATAGTGCTCAGAGCCATTTGAACCATTTGAAAGCTACTTTCGGCCTTAAGTTCCACACACGGGTGTAATTGCGTTGGAAATCCACGTGTTGCATCAAACGTAGCAGCGGAAAAAACAGGAAAAAGCATTGAACGATGGCCTTAAGGAAGTAGCGTAAAACAGAGTCCACGTTTGACAGCATAAATTCTCCCATTCGCATATAAGTGAACGAGGTCAAGATAGCAACATCCGTCAACGGATCCAAAGCGCCTAGGCCCACAAATAGTCCACAAGACACTGCAAGTACTGTCGTCGCCGGCCAAATCGACGACGACTTCCCGAGACACTTGCTAGGATCGTGCTGCCGTCACCTGTCTCCAGCGCCACCTCGCTCTCAAGTTGCAACCGACGATCAAAGATCGAAACAAAGAGCAAGAATCGATATCCAGAAAGCTGCTACGGCTAACCTGGACCATCAAGACTATCATGTTCGACACTGTTCCAAGTTGAATTCTGTGTTCCCACCTCCCGCCTTGTGCGGTACGTCCAGCATTGTCGAACATGATGGTTTTGATGGGAATTTGTGGTAATGTCTTATGGGACGAAACTGCTAAAGTCATCGGTCCCTAAGCTTGCGCACTACTTAATCTAACTTAGACTAACTTACGCTAAGGACAACACACACACCCATGCCCGAGGGAGGACTCGAACCTCCGACGGGGGCAGCCGCCAGGACCGTGACAAAACGCCTTACACCGCACCGCTACCCCGCACGGTGATTGTTTTGATGGTCCAGCTGTTATGGTGTGTGGAAGCATCAATTTGAATCGGCGTACTGACCTACAAATCTTTGAGTACGGTACAGTCACCAGTCTATGTTATTGGGGAACTGTGTTTCTTACCCATGTACGTCTTTCAAGGGTACATCCAGTCCCGACTTCAGTTTCATTGTTCAAGTGCACGATCCCACCGAACAACGCAGGTGAAGGAGCTCTTGGAACGAGAGGATTTTTGCTGAATGGACTGGCTTGCTCGTTCTCCCGACATCCCATCAGGGACATGTGGGAAACACTGAGGAGAAGTATTGCCGCATGTCCACATGTATCAACAACCATCCACCACTAGTAAACTTCGCTGGTAGAAGACTGGAATGCCCACCACAAGAACTCCTTACCATCCTTTTGGCCAGCACGGGAGCACATTGCAGAGCATGCACTGCTGTCCATGGCGATCACGCATCCTATTAAGAGTCATGTCCCATCTTTTGTAATGTGCAGAGGACAGTCATAAATTGTGGTGACTTCAATGTAATTATTTTCTTTGAATAGGCCGTGCGGTTCTAGGCGCTTCAGTCTGGAACCGCGTGACCGCTACGGTCGCAGGTTCGAATCCTGCCTCGGGCATGGATGTGCGTGATGTCCTTAGGTTAGTTATGTTTAAGTAGTTCTAAGTCTAGGGGACTGATTACCACAGATGTTAAGTCCCACAGTGCTCAGAGCCATTTGAACCATTTTTTTTTTCTTTGAATAAAAGTGCCATTTCTGTTCGTCTTATTGCGTACCTATTTCAGATACCTTCTGTACTATACTGTAGCATTTATTTTTATGTGTGATCCAAGTGTCTTCGAGCTATGTCAGTGGACAGTGACACATCATGCGAAAATTACTTTCGGCCTTAAGTTTCACACACCAGTGTAATTGCGTTGGAAATCCACGTCTTGCATCATACGTGCCAGCGGAAATAAAAGAAAAAAGCACTGAACGTTGGCCTGAAGGAAACATTGTAAAAAACTTCCTAGCCAGGAAGCTCTGCGCGTGTGACATTCGTGTTACATAAGAAACGTGTTTCTTTCAATCTCCTACAACAAAATTACAAATTTATCTAAGTTTTTTTCACCTTGTATATGATTAAACTAAAATGGCCACAATAACTTCATAGACCAAAAATTATACTGGAAGTCGCGCTTGAGACACACTGGAGGGCTTTCAACGTGAAAAGAGATTGCGAATTGGTTCTCACGATGGAAAATTACACGAGAGATATCGGTTGCGCAAAAATCCCATTGTAAATGATGGTGGTTTCAACGAGGACTGGGCATTAGATCAGCAGATGTTTCCGGAACCAATCTGAAACCAGAAATGGAAGAGGATTACAGATTCTGCAAAGTTATTTGCGAGCTGCTCCAACAACTGTGCGAGATCGTATGAGTAAAAAGTACATTGTAAATGACTTCTGTGTGAAACCAACTTCTGTTGACGTAAATTAATATCCCTCTTGGCCAGTGACTGTTCCTAATTGTTGCCGCCCATAATCTTTTTAATAAACTGCTTAGAAGTTGAAATGGAACATAAATTAAAAGCATTATTCTTTCAAGAAGCTGTTTGAGGTCCATGAACGCTGTAATTTACTAAATTCTGTACTTTGTGTGTGACATTTTACGTCAGATTGCACTAACTTTGTATTATGATAGCTCTTTGTCATATGAAAATTAGCTACACAATGGTGATTATTAGTAAATTCCTCAGTTATCAAATTCCTCTGAGTGTCAATGATTTAAAACCGTTAAGCTTGCGGATTAACAGAAGCCTTCGATACCACTTTGTCAACGCACAGCCAAACATTAATCTTTCAATCTAAAATCTAACACAGACATTGGTTACACCACATACATTATAACTGAAGCACAGTGACTGTAACTGTTTAAGTTACATGATGTGTATGAACTGGCATGAAAACAATAAACTAGGTCCGCATCTCGATGAATCCTGCACTTTTGTGAATTTTTACTACTTGAAAAAAATTTAGGCATTGAGCTTCTCCAAAACGCAGGATTTGTATGCTACAACGTAAGTCATGCATTTCTTACGCGAATACTAGTCTTGAATAAAATACTATACGCTTTAAATAAGCTGACAAAGAGAAGGACAAACGAGTGGGTTTGTTACAGCAGCCGATACCGAACGTCGGATTCGACTCGTCACAAAATGATGTTGTGTATGACACATGCGGAGACCGAGAGAACAAAACAGTATTTGCTTTGCCTCTATTTTCCTCTTTGAAATGTGGTTTGTGGTGACGGGCTAATCTGTCCGTAGCCTGAGGGCTTGGTTAGACAGAAAAATGACAGTCTGGTTGAGAGTTGCCAAAGACAACGGTTATGAATGCAAATGCTTAGCTGTTTTGAGCCCGAGGTCTAGGTTAGCTTGAAAGGTCATTGCTTTGTTTTGCGTTGGCGAAATGGTATCGAAGGTTCCAAGCAGTCACCTTTTACACCGGCATCTACCCTCAGCAAGCCATCTTATGTTGTTGCCGCTCCCCCATTTCCTCTTCTACTCGCGAATGCTCCGCTGGAAGGACGACTTTGACCTGGAATCTCTCTAGTGTATTCATTTTTTCGCTTCTAAAATAAAAACAGGTCTCATAATAGTGTCGGATCAGGGCAGGGGACGCAGAATCAAGAAAAATTTTCCAGCTAATCGCAGGTCGAAATCATACCCATGTGGAATTACAATCATAAAAAAACAGCCAATCAGCGACATGCGTTGGAAGTCAATATCTATTAAGGGCTGGTCGCGAGAGGTTTTGTGCTCTGGTTTCAACCGGCGGGGGACCCAACGGGAACGAGTTTCAGAGTTTCATAAAAACTCTAGCACTTGTGAATGATGCTGTACGCCGTTACGTGAGAATAACATAGGGCACGTCTCAAATCATAGATTGTCATGCGACCATCTTCACGCCTCATCAGTTCCACACTTTGCAACGTGAAATTACCGAAACACTGTGCAGATTGGCCAGGACGCTTTCTGTTTTTGATACTGTTCTCGTCCTTTATTTGATTTCAGTATGTAACTGAGCCAATATCTCCTGAAATATAGTTCTACCATGATCCCCTGTCTCAATAATCGGATTTGAATGCATGACTGGTGGTTAATCATCTTTTCTTAATGAATACATTGGTTCAAATGGCTCTGAGCACTATGGGACTCAACTGCTGAGGTCATTAGTCCCCTAGAACTTAGAACTAGTTAAACCTAACTAACCTAAGGACATCACAAACATCCATGCCCGAGGCAGGATTCGAACCTGCGACCGTAGCGGTCTTGCGGTTCCAGACTGCAGCGCCTGTAACCGCACGGCCACTTCGGCCAGCAATGAATACATTCAAACGTCGCGTTCACCAACCTGAAAAAAAGGTCGCGCTTGACTTTCTCTTATCTTTTATGTATGAGCTAGCTGTCGTTAACGAGACTGCGGTCGGTGGTATATCGCTGTCAGTCACCAGTTTCAGTGAGTAGACAGTAGTACATAGGATAGCGCACAACGTGGTACATGGTTACTCCGTGGCATGTTTGATTAGATTGTGAACTAAATAGGAGAGCAAAGTACAGAATGTGTTTGTTCCTCCAAGAATTCGAAGAACAGCAATATCGGTATTAATCCGTGATATTATAAATAGATTTCCTTCCCTTGTTAACTTTTGCGATATCAACATTGGCATCAAATACCGTCACAATTAATTCTCTGGAAAAATACGCTCAGAACCACGAAGCGAGATAAGAGTACAAAGACTAGCATACAGAATGTTCTGCAGACATGGAGTCAGCGATTATCTATAGACTTCGATAAGCTGACGTCTTGCTCAGTGAGTGTTATACTCACAACCACTAGACTGGCCAGCACACTCGTTTCTAGAACAACTAAAAATAGAGGTTTACTACGACAATAAGCTGTATTTATAAGTTGCAGTTCCTTGCTATAAAGTGTAGTAGTTAAACTAATTCCTCCACGATCTTTTAAATGAATGAGAAAAAGGTATTGAAGATTCGGTCTTAAATCTGACAAACTTCGTAAAACTCAGATGAAAAACACCTCAGACGTGGTCATCCGATTCGACTCGTATTTGGCAGATTGCTTGTGCACAACCGAAAAGGGAAGATTAAGACATTTCGGCTCGACACGTCCCCATTTTAGAGAAAACTATCCCTAAACTCCATGGCGTGCAGTCGATCCGGAATTGACGGGACCGATAGATAACTGAAAACTGAGCATTCTTCTTTAACACATATGGAGTCCGCAAACGCATATTTTTCTAGAAATCGAGGAAAAAACTTTTTCGACAGCCGCTTATGCATCCATTAAGCAAGGGGTGTCCCACGAAAGCGCCGCTGACGCAGCGACTAAGGCATCTGGCTGGGAAGTAAAGAATCTGCCTACGATTCACAATGGTATTCTGTATTTTTTTCATCTGTATTTTTGCCTTTCGAATTTGGTAGGCATAGGAGGGTTAAAAAGGCAAGCAAATCAGTAAAGAATAATAACAAAGTAAGAAAATAAATTTCTCATACGACTTGTGGTAAAGAATTAAATATTTTATCTTGGTCGATTTACAACGTCTTTTTCACTCATTCTGTTACAAGACCTCAGTTTCCTTCGAACAAGTAGACAGATGGTGCTTGTCAGATATAATCGAAGCACCAAGAACATCTAATGAAAGCAATCTTCGCACAGCTACCAGGGGGTGCTGAAAAGTATTTCCTCCGGATGTTTTTAATGTGAAAACAAAGCTTTTTAAATAAACCAAAATTACCCACACTCTATATCTTTATTCTTCATGTCTACAGATTTATTTCTCAACACAATCACCCTGAAGAGGAACGCATTTCTCCCAAAGGAGTACCAGTTGTGGATACCGTCCAGTGGAATGTTTTGATTTGGTGGACGAAGCCACAACCTAACCTCTGCTTCAAGCGCTTCATCACTACCAAATAGAAGTACTCGAAGGTGTTCTTTATGGGGAGTTAGAACGGAATTTTTTTCATATTTTCGGACTTTTATCTCATTACAAATTTTGCAATTTTCCGAATAAAATGATATATATATCACTTATGAACTCACATGGGAAGTATTTTATTTTATTTTTTAAATATAATCTACACCGGTTGAAAATGTTAAAATTTCGACGTGCATTACTTCAAGATCTAATAAAATCGATGATTTTTTTGTGTAGAAGGCTGTGGATTGCTGTGTCATAAATGTTAGATTACCTGTTTGTATTGGTAGCACTGTCAAAAACAGTATCGTATCGTTTTATAATATAAACTCACGTTGTATGTCGAAGTGCTAACATTTTTCCAAGGAAAAGTGATGAACAGATTGGTAAATCTCTCAAAAAGTAAAGTATGACGCCACAACGAAGTGTTTTAAGAAACGTGGGTATCATGGTAATAGATTTTCGAATAAAGGGAAACATTGTGTTCAACATGCGGCGTGTGAAGTTACAGACAGTGAAAACACGTCAGTATCTAGAGAAACACCCATTAGCGCTTCCAAGATTAAAATAAAAAATTGTGATACACAGATTTTTCAAAACGAAAGTGATGTAAATGGTAGGTTAGGTTATATTCTGATAGATTTACACATCATAATAGTGGTGTTAGGTGATGCGCATGTTGTAAAGTATGTGGAGGGCCCGTGAGGTATCAAATGGACTAGCCAGGAACGTTATCATTAATTGTGCGAGTTGTAAATATACTCACTCATTTTGGAATTCTGATAAGTGTAAAGATAATTATTTCTAAGTAAATGTTAGGTGGTTTTGTGGATTGAGAGCTATTGGAAAATAATGAAATAATGTGTGCCGTCATGAATATGCCACGCCCACCTTGTAAAATCGACAAGTATGAGTCAATGAACGGTGCTGCATACGAAGATGTTGAAATAAATGGTGGTATGACTGACATACCAGTAGTTGTGGATGGCACTTGGCAGAAGCTCTACTACACTTCTAAGAATTCTTTTGCTATGGTGACCAGTGTGGATACTGGAAAAGTAATAGATTTCCAGATTTTAACCAAACATTGTTATAAGTGTAAATAAGGGATGAAGATGGGCATATAAGTGACAAATTATAAAGGAACAAGTGGTGGTGTGGAGGCCTCTGCAGCTAGTGAAATTTTTAGTCGATCTGCGAACGAAACGAGAGTGTGTTGCACTAAGTGGATGGTGATGGAGACTCAAAAGCATGTAACAGTGTAGTAGCCGCCCAGCCTTATGGTGAGAAGTTTATCACAAAACTGTAATGTGTTGGTCATGTCCAGAAGAAGATGGGCACCATATTGAGGAAGTTGAAACACAGTTTTAGAGACAAGAAACTTTCTGATCGTAAAGCCATAAGAGACAGGCTGACAGACAAAATGATTGATGAGTTACAGCAGTATTAGGGGTTGGTCATTAGAAATAATACTGAGGATTTGTTGAAAATGAAGCAGGCAATATGGGCTACCTTCTTCCACAGTCTGTCAACAGATGAAAAACCAGTACACCACCTTTGCCCTCATGGACCTGATTCATGGTGCAACTACTTTAATGCCCAGCACTCAAACAGTTCATACAGCCACAAACATCCATGCCAGCAGCAGTCATGGATATCATAAAACCTATTTACAGAGACCTGGGAAATCCTGAATTACTTAAGAAGTGTCTGTGTGGTCAGACTCAAAATCCCAATGAGTTATTCAATAATCTTATAGGGACTCGCTCACCAAAAAATGTTCTTTTTATGGAATTAAGGCACTAAAGTGGGGGTCGGTGATGCTGTTATTGCTTTGAATGAAGACAACATTGGTAGGGTGAAAGTGCTACAGCATATGAGAATTAATCTTGGAGCAAACTGCATCAGAGAACTTGAACAGATGGACAAGGTTCGCATTGATAAAGCAAGAGTATGCAGCACAGTTAGCCACTAAGGAGTGCAGAAAGAAGAAAAGATGAAAAAACTTAGGAAAAGATCAAGAGGATGATATTCAATACGGTACAGGGTGCTTCTGAGTGATTAAAAAAAATTTAGCATTTATCAAGTGAGTTACAGGCTTTTGAAACTTTAGAAGCCTTTCATGAAAACTTACATTTTCTGTTGCATTTTCTGTAAATCTCAGAAATCACTTCGGGAAGAGTATTCATATTTTCAAGGAGTAATAACATACATATCCTGAGTGTACTGAACTAAAAGAAGAACATAATGTTATGTATAATTAAAATTATCTAGGATAACGTACAAAAGAAGTACACAAAATCTTAACCGTGTAATTAAAAATTTGTATTTCCGAAAGTAGTGGCTGAAATGCAATTATTGTAGTTCAGAAGACTGAGAACATAGAGTTTAATGCCCTGCAGAATGGCTACAATTGTTCCTGAAATACAGGGAAGCTATGTCTCTAAATTTAACACTGTCGGGATAGGACGTCCCAGCTCCCCCTAAGTTTTGGAAACAGATGAATATCGAATGGGGCAGTGTACCAAAGGTGTCGGATTGTTGCAGATGTCACTGTGCTCTTGTGTGGTCTAGCATTGTCATACTGAAAGAGAGAGTAGTCCAAGTGATGAAAATCTCTTCGAATTCGTGGTTTCAATTTTCTGAGCTGTATCTAACCGACATAGTTACAATACACACCGCCATGTTACACGCTGCGGTTTGGAGCGTTCTAGGGGCAGAGGGTTATAATTTGCGTCAGCGAAGTGGGAAAGTCGACCAAATAATACCCATGACATGTTTTACGTCAACCGACACTGAGAATAGAATAAAAATTTAGTGTTATTGCTTATCAGCACGTCCTCTTACATCATTTCGAAGATTCGAAGGGAAACAAACTTGATTTACATTCAAAAATATTTCTTTTTTGGCAGTTAACTGTAGTGCACCCTACGCATACGATAACATTGTCTGGAAACTCTGTGCAGAAAGTTCGTCATGAATCATTGCATCGCTCGATTGTGCAGTTCCCGTTGGGTTTCCAGAAGCAGTTATACATAATTGATTGACAATTCATACAGTACAACAGGCGTTTAAAAACATGTGTTAAAACAATTAAAATATAAAACTTAATAAAAAGTGCAATAGTCCGCTTACGCTGTATTTATTTATGTCCACTGCCGGATTCGGAACATTTGAGTTGCGTATTTCGAAAAGTTGCTAACAGATGGTGCTGTGCGCTGTGCAGCTCGTACAGAATTTTTTTTTAAATTAATGCTTTAATAATGGTGAATTGAAGTTATCCGAGATATCTTAAGGTACTGAAGGTCTGTTCCAGAAGAAGAGCAATTCTGAAGTTCGTAAAATAGCTTTCAAATGGGCGCTAAAAGTAAACAACCCTTGACTGGCACACAGGTGTTACTTCTACCGTGGAATTCGGTTGATTCTCTTCATCTATAAACATGCTACTATGCATGACCGTGTTAGTTTTTCCACCACAGGAATCCAATGCAAGACAAAACTTATTAACAGCAACTTTTGGTTTTAAAATATTCTCAAGATATGTCTTGTTGACTGAATTCATCTATTTCCCGCGTATGGAGTAAGTGAAGTAAACATTCTTCAAAGAATTGGTTAAACGATTGATCTCTTTTGTGCTGCAACGACCGAACTGATTATTAGTTTCTTACAGGGTGTCCAGTGAAATAGTTCCAGTTTTCAAAATCAAATATCTCGAAAATTAAGATCGATAGACGAGTGCAACAAGAGGTATCTTTATTGTGAAAGCTGTAAGAAACTTATACAGAAGTTTAGGAATGTTTCGAAAAGTTGCTAACAGATGGTGCTGTGCGCTGTGCAGCTCGTACAGTATCAACGTGCGAAATTAAACTCGTCTTCTGCAAGCAGTGTTTGCAGTCACAATACAATCTTTTCGAAATCTCCTCCATACGCAGTACGGAGGTGGCACAAACGAACAACGAAATTTGCCGTCACGTCCTGCAGTGATTCACTGGAAATGGATTCATCACACGCACGAACCACTTGGTGCCTGGACGATCCTCCAAAGCTAGCTGTGTGACGACCACTTGTTTAAAAAATGTGACGTAAAGGTAACTAGTGGTTGTTTCTCGCATGAAAAAAGGATCAATAATGCCTCTGCTGCGTAATGCAGCCTAAACAATAACTTAGGGAGAAAACAGTGATTTCTTCACACAAATGGAGAATTTTGGAACCCCAAAATCACCATTTTTGTTTATTCACGACTCTATTTAGGTGGGACTATGGTTCGTCTGTGAAACGGATGCAGCAAGCACCATATACTTCCTTAAATCATTGTGAGAATCTCGTTCGCAAAGTCAGCCTTCTCTCGCACAGTTCGTACTGGTGGCCTGGTGGTTTTATCTTTTTAAAACATGTGTAGGCTCTTTCTCAGTATTTTCTTCGTGCTGGCAGTCTCCGCTGCAGTTTTTCGGGCGGATTTACTTGGATTTTGCTGAATGATTCCAGAAACCCAGCCAACATTTTCAGGGTTAACTATAGTTTGACTGTGGCCAACATTCCGCGCTAGATCGTCAGTCAAGCTGCCGATCCGTTGCAATTTGGCGGTGATCTTGAGGATGGTTTCGGATCGTGTCATTTTGAACATTAAATGGTGTTTGAAACTGCGCCTTGTTTGCAGTAGGACTGTGTCGTAACCTATGGTATTCCAGTACTAGAAAAACACTTTATTCAATGGAATACCTGATTTCAACCTCCTCCTTCGGTACGCTAACCTCCTTTTATGATTCAACCGTGGATCTGATAGCTCTGAGCTGCGGTAGACTATTTACAGGCACTACGTGTCGCGATTGAAGTGCCATCTGTTAGCACCGTTTCGAACTATTTCTAAACTTCTGTATAAAAATCTTACAGCTTTCACTGTAAACATACCGTTTGTTATACTGTTCTATCGGTATTAGTTTTCGAGATATTTAGTTTTAAAACGAGAGACTCTTTCACTGGACAACCAGTATAAGCGCATGAAAACCTTAGGACTCGGTTTTCCAGACGCTGTGATATAATACTGCGCCATGTTGGAATGCATTAGTTTGTGTACACTACCCTGTGAAAGAGGTAGTTTTACTCCCATATGCCATAGCGTGCCCGTCGAATGCTTGTCTTTGCAACGATCTTACTCGGAGTTGATTCAATACAACAAGGCTTAAAATATTAATTCTTTATTAAATCAACTCGTTATAGAAATTTATTTTTCCACTTTATTATTATTCCCTATTGATTTTCTTACTTTATCAGTCCTCCTATTCCTACCAGTTTCGATGCGGAAAAAATACAGATGAAAAAAGTACAGAATGCAATTGGGAATCGAAGACAGATTCTTTAGTTCTGTCAGATGCCTTAGTCGCTGTGTCAAAGGCGCTTTCATTTAGCGTGTCTGCCTTATTGGTACATGAGTGGCAGTCGAAAAAGTTTCTTTCCTTGATATCTAGAAACATACGCAGTTGCGGACTCTATATATGTAGACGAAATACACTCCTGGAAATTGAAATAAGAACACCGTGAATTCATTGTCCCAGGAAGGGGAAACTTTATTGACACATTCCTGGGGTCAGATACATCACATGATCACACTGACAGAACCACAGGCACATAGACACAGGCAACAGAGCATGCACAATGTCGGCACTAGTACAGTGTATATCCACCTTTCGCAGCAAGGCAGGCTGCTATTCTCCCATGGAGACGATCGTAGAGATGCTGGATGTAGTCCTGTGGAACGGCTTGCCATGCCATTTCCACCTGGCGCCTCAGTTGGACCAGCGTTCGTGCTGGACGTGCAGACCGCGTGAGACGACGCTTCATCCAGTCCCAAACATGCTCAATGGGGGACAGATCCGGAGATCTTGCTGGCCAGGGTAGTTGACTTACACCTTCTAGAGCACGTTGGGTGGCACGGGATACATGCGGACGTGCATTGTCCTGTTGGAACAGCAAGTTCCCTTGCCGGTCTAGGAATGGTAGAACGGTGGGTTCGATGACGGTTTGGATGTACCGTGCACTATTCAGTGTCCCCTCGACGATCACCAGTGGTGTACGGCCAGTGTAGGAGATCGCTCCCCACACCATGATGCCGGGTGTTGGCCCTGTGTGCCTCGGTCGTGTGCAGTCCTGATTGTGGCGCTCACCTGCACGGCGCCAAACACGCATACGACCATCATTGGCACCAAGGCAGAAGCGACTCTCATCGCTGAAGACGACACGTCTCCATTCGTCCCTCCATTCACGCCTGTCGCGACACCACTGGAGGCGGGCTGCACGATGTTGGGGCGTGAGCGGAAGACGGCCTAACGGTGTGCGGGACCGTAGCCCAGCTTCATGGAGACGGTTGCGAATGGTCCTCGCCGATACCCCAGGAGCAACAGTGTCCCTAATTTGCTGGGAAGTGGCGGTGTGGTCCCCTACGGCACTGCATAGGATCCTACGGTCTTGGCGTGCATCCGTGCGTCGCTGCGGTCCGGTCCCAGGTCGACGGGCACGTGCACCTTCCGCCGACCACTGGCGACAACATCGATGTACTGTGGAGACCTCACGCCCCACGTGTTGAGCAATTCGGCGGTACGTCCACCCGGCCTCCCGCATGCCCACTATACGCCCTCGCTCAAAGTCCGTTAACTGCACATACGGTTCACGTCCACGCTGTCGCGGCATGCTACCAGTGTTAAAGACTGCGATGGAGCTCCGTATGCCACGGCAAACTGGCTGACACTGACGGCGGCGGTGCACAAATGCTGCGCAGCTAGCGCCATTCGACGGCCAACACCGCGGTTCCTGGTGTGTCCGCTGTGCCGTGCGTGTGATCATTGCTTGTACAGCCCTCTCGCAGTGTCCGGAGCAAGTATGGTGGGTCTGACACACCGGTGTCAATGTGTTCTTTTTTCCATTTCCAGGAGTGTATGTGCAAGTCGCAGCCCGCAAAGAACAGTGACACAAGCCGAAAATCGGCATCATTAATTTATACGTGGAAGTGTCCCAAAGCGCACTCAAAATGTAATGGAGTTCACACCTAACTGTACTTATTTTAAATTTAAATTAAGGTTATAATATTGCAGTATAGTTTTATAGAATGAATTCTTTAAGTCAAGTTTCCTCAGGTATTCCATTTTTGACTTGCATCACTCTTCTTGTCGTGTTGCTAATTTTGAATTATCTATTGGTCCCGTCAATTCTGTCGATTGCTTGTCAAGAACTCAGGGGCAGTTTTCTCAAGAACGAGAATGTTGAGCTAAAGTGTCTTACTGTTAAACTCTTTCATTTCAAGTTGTACACAGGCGACCTGATAAATATGAGCCGAATTCGTTCTCAGTAATTGTATTTTAGTTCACACCGTTGTTCCAGAGATGTAGCGTTACTCCGTAGATATACCTTCATACTGCTTATGCATCGAGGTAAAAATAAGGAAGTTGTCATGAAGTCAAAAACTTGAAGCTGACATCCGCCATCTTAAAGGCCTCAGAACATTACCTTCTGGTATTTTGACTGTTTGCAAACGTGGAAGTCGTTTGGTCAAAAATCCCAGCTTGCGTCCTTTAGTGTGTAAAGTGTGAAGACATTACATTTGTTTCACACGTATAAAATATATGTTTTTCAGAAGAAAGCAAATGAATATTGGATGTATAACATGTTAGTTGCTAGCGGTAATGTGTTTCATTGGTTGAAATATTAGGAATCGGAAGATTCTTCTGGTAATCTGTACAGAGTGCTTTGTTAATCACACATTTTATTGCCCTCTTACTTTGGGAATGTTTAATCTCGTAAGACTTGTCGGTTTTCCTCTTATGTAGTCCATTTTGCGTCATAAGATGTTTATGCTTATTCAAAGCTTGTAAGTGAATTGCGTATTTCTCGTTGTTTGTCTATAAATCAAGCTTAGAACAGTCGGCTTTAAAGTTTCTCATACTGAACTTGTGTCTGTTCTGAGGTACCCAAAGGACATACTGCAGGCTAATTAGATTTGGAGGTTTTTCTCTGAATATAACCTGTGTAACTTATGAAGCTGTTCGCCCCCGGTAGCCGCGTGGTCAGCACGACAGGGTGTCAATCCTAAGGGCCCGGGTTCAATTGGCGGCTGGGTCGGAGATTTCCTCCGCTCAGGGACTGGGTGTTGTGTTGTCCTAATCATCATCATTTCATCCCCATCGACGAGGAAGTCGCCGAAGTGGCGTCAAATCGAAAGACTGGCACCCGTCAAACGGTGTACCCGACGGGAGGCCCTAGTCACACGACATTTACTTATGAAGCTTAAATTTTTGTGGTCATTGTAACCATTTGCTATCATGAATGTTATAACGTGATCTACGGCCTCTATGTGACTGTGTATATGTTGGTGCACGTTAGTTACGGCTTATTGAAATTTGAAATTTGCTTCTTCTAGTGTTATGCAGTGCCAAGAATGCTGGTTGATATAACTGAACATCTGTATTTATCCACCTGTGTTAGTATGCACCTTACAGGCATAGGAAAAAATCATGGCACGCAGCTTCATCTGGGCTCTTCTTTAACGTTTTTCACATCACCGAAATTACGCATAAGTCCAGTCAGATGAGTTTTGTGTATCATAGAAAGCCATTTGATGGAATGCCGTCAGTAATCTACTCTTTACTATAGAAGAAACATTCTGAAAACATCTCAAACTTAAGCACTTAGAATCGTCACCTGTAACGTGACTCATGGACCGAAATCTTCTTGAAAAATCGTAAATGCGCCCCAACACTTCTTTTTCTTGTATTTAATCCTGCCCATGACGGTAATGTTCATCTTCATTCTCCGACATTTCTGACGCTTTCATTTCACTTAGCGCATAATCTCGGTAACAATAAAATATGAGTGTTTCTGCTCAGCTTAACGAGAAAAATTCGTTTTCCAGTCTACTTTGGATGCACAATGTGGTGCATTTTTATAACCGTTTCTGCTGTTTTATTGAACAATGTAACAGTTCGAAATTCGTTTGTAGTGTAAATGACTGGCAAGTGTTGTTGAATCTCCAACATTATGACATGGAACACAAAAGAAGAAGTTATTAGCAGAAAATGGACCTTGATCATTTCTCCTCAGCACCGAGAGGATCTTGATAATTGTTCTCAAATATTAAACTAAAAAAAAAAAAAACCTGCCATATAATAGGTAATTCCATTCCTCTACAAGATGTCACTTTGAACTCACTTTTAAATTCTGATGTACCTTCATAGGTATTCTCGTGCACACCCCACACAAACATAAATTTTCTTTTTACACACACTTATGTTCATGACTATCTCACAAGTACGTTGTACCAAATCTGACCTCCTGTATGATGGATGAATGAGTAAATAGAAATAGTAGTTTCACGGTATCCTATTATTAATATTATTATTGGTTTGCCGAGCGGGAATAGCCGAGCGGTCTCAGGCGCTGCAGTCATGGACTGTGCGGCTGGTCCCGGCGGAGGTTCGAGTCCTCCCTCGGGCATGGGTGTGTGTGATTGTCCTTAGGATAATTTAGGTTAAGTAGTGTGTAAGCTTAGGGACTGATGATCTTAGCAGTTAAGTCCCATAAGATTTCACACACATTTGAACACACATTATTGGTTTATCACAAAGCTTGGTGCAGGCTTATGCAGTCTGAAAACCTCAAAATGAAATTCAAAAATAAAATGAAGCAGGTTATTCCTGTAAAACTGACAGAGGCAGGTCCTCACAAAAAAATACACTGCAAAATGAAGAAAATAGGCACTGTTAAAAAGATACAAAAATTTAGTATGAAAAACAAGTATGAAACTACATGCTTGTAATAAAATCATTATTAAAGTATATGTGAAACACCTGTTTAAGAAGTTACATACTTAATGAAGCAAACCATCCATATTACAAGGCCTAAGCTACTGAGACAATTACTTTGTTCATAATGCAATCTTTTGAACTAACTAATGTAGGAGGTACTAGTTTAAATGTTCATTAACATCATCAGAATTGCCTGGTGGTAATATTTATTGAATTGCAAATTCCTGGAACAAGATTTCAAAAATGAATTTATCGTTTTTTTGCTATTATTGACCACACACTGAATGTCATTTCGTAGGCAAGATTCAAGAGTGAGAAGATGTGAAAACTACAGTGACGTCGATGCACTGATAGTGTAATAAAACAAGGTCTCAGTTCTGTATGTTGATATACCTCCAAGCACTTCTGTTCTTTCGATATATCAAGAATGTTTCACTTTGTTGACATCGACAAGTCATGATAGCATGCCTTGCTTAATTTTTCCTAATTGCATGCATTGATGTGTCAACAGAGATAACATTAGTATTTTTTTTTTTTTTTGCGCAAATATGGATATGGTCATGAAACACGCGCATATGATTTGAAAGTTGAAAATGTAATGAGTAAGAATAAGTACTAGCAAGCAAAGAAGCATTGTTTTCGGAGTTCCAGCTTAATTAGCTGTCGACACAAATACAGTAAAAGAGGATTTAACTGGATTACGAAAGAATTATTTTCACGTCACATACTTCTCTTCTTGGTTATCAGAAACACATAAACAAAAGGAAAGCTACATTCACGAGGGCAAATGCGTCGCATTACCATATCAAATACGCACTTAAAACCAGAAAAGCGTTTGAAAATGCCTTTCCGACACTATTTTATTAGAGTAAGCACTGCAATATTTACCATTTAAAATTACTGCCTTGTGGGCATGATAGAAATTACGAATAAAAAGGAATCGTAAACAACCTCCATGTATACGATTGTCTCGGGGCATCAAACATGGCAGCGCCGGATTCAAAACAGTGTACAGAATAATGATATGTCTGTGGCCTGTAGCACCATCTCCCCTTATTTTCACATCTGCTGTTCGTAGCCACCTCTGAGACGCTGCAGTAATCTTTGGCTTTGCAGTCAGCTCTCTGATGCTGCAATCATCTCTTCAGCTTATGCTGAACTATAAAAAATAGCGGTTGACAACAATAACGAATTTCTTCTTGCTGCATTGTGATTAATAGGCACTGAAATTTAGGTTTTGGCTTTATACTCTGTAAGGACAATAGTTTAGTTCTTTTGATGACGCCTCACGTTTCTCAGGCAGCAGGAAGTATTGTGATAGAAGTCTGAAATGCAGGTGAAAGACTGTGCATCTGTACACAATGTGCTGAGGTCCGTTTTCGTTTATTCAGTCTTCGTCACAAACAAAACTAGCGAATGGTCGTTATAATTTTGCATGTAAATTTTGTCTGCTCCTACCGTACTCGTAATCGTTCATCAAATATGTCTTCCTTTCTTCTATAACAAAGTTCTGAAGGTAAAAAGCAAGAATTATAAATACATAAAATATAAAATAATAATAACCAAAATCAACCAATAGAGGAAACTATAAATTATTAGAAAAATCATAAACCTTAAATAAAACCAATAGTCGGATACATTTAAATTTAGTTATACCACCTAGTTATTTTTCTCATAGTTCTTATACTAATTTTTTTCTTCTCCCAGAAGTGCCAGATCCGCAATCCAAGTTACCACTGTTGCTCTCCTTTAATAACAGAACAGACCGCGATTAACTTAATGATGCATCACACTGAAGCAGGCTCTAAATTGACTGCTTTCCGGAAAACACTTCTAAGTTTCCTCTTTCATGTCTTTGAAGATAGTCTCAGTCTCTCATTAGGTCCTGACTTCAAATTCCCGCACAAGCGGAGTGAAGTTTGCGAAATTAGCGCGCACCGTTTCACTCCAGATTTTACACACAACCACAGCTACCCACGGTCTCTTGTTTTAACAAAGTGATCCCTCGCTTTAACAAAATCCTACAGACGTAATTAATGTGCTTCACTGGCATGGATGTAAAATAAGGGCAGTTGGCATGACGTCACAAACGTCAATGTATGGCGTCCCAAATATTAGCTTCTGGTCGAAGTATTTTGATCAAAAATGACAGCGTGCATCATTTACGGGGTGTACTAATCGTTCTGATTATGGTATAAAGTGTAAAGGAATCACATTTCATTCGTTACAGAACTCGTTCAAGCGTCAATTTCTTTTTTGTAAGTGAATTCTATTTACGCTGTTTACTTTTATTGTAGGATTTTATTTCTGTCATTTGACTTTAGAGTTCCTATCAGTCCAACTCCTAAAGCTATCTGCGTGAACGCTGTGAGGAAGGAACGACTGCAGATCGACCCACCATAGCGAGATATATTCTCAGCATTTTCGGCGCTAGGATATAGCCTGAACATCACACGCTCCTCTTCTTGATTATTCGAAATGAATAACAATAATCAAGGTACGTTAACATGTAAAAACGGATCAAATATACACCTCAAACCAGAGAAACGTCTGAAAATAGCTTCCTGGCACTTTGTTATTCACGAAGCGCTGTAACATGTACAGTTGAAGACAACTGTTTCACGAACACAATAGAAATTAAGAACAAGAAGGAACTGTAAACAGTGGTCTGCAAATGTTTTGGGGAGTCTAACATGACGACGCCAGCTTCAAAGCACCATACAACGTAAGAATTTAGCGCCATATCCCCTAATGCATCCATGTGTCTACATTAAAGATAGAGTACATGTTTTTGGATTATACGATGAACACAGTCATAACAAAAATTAACACTAATACAGACAGTATCCAGAATAAGACTTTTATGCGTAGTTACTAATTTAATATCAACACTAGGAACTAGCCCCGGCTTCGCACATTTCGTTTATGAGCCACGGTACAGAATTATCAAAAAAATCGAAGAAAAACGTTAGACAACTGAATATTAACACCAAATTATAGTAGTGATCATTTTTTATAGAAAAACGAACAAATGTTATGGTATTTAGCCTCCAGAAAAAGCGTTTTAACACTTACTTTTGTCTGAACTGTGGGACAGTACATTTTTCTAAGTATTTGAAATTTTTCTTTGCGTTCTAAACTGAGAACCTCTACAGGATTAGGTGCATAAATGAACATATTATTTATTGATGTCACTTATGACCAGAACTACGTGAAAAACACTGCACGCTTAGTTCAGTTCCAGCAAAGTTCATTTTCTGGCCCTGTGCTTTGTTAATCGTCACTTCAATCGCGAGTTTAGGAGTTCAGTGGGGAATGAGAACTGCGTGAACTAGTAATTCTGTGAGTATCATTGGTATTCTCGGTATCAAAAGAGTTTGTCAATCCCATAGTCAGTTAGTATTGTGCATTTGATCAAAATGTTTTTGAGATGTGTTATTCGGTGTTTTGTTCTCTTGCAAAGTCAGTTTGTGGTTAAATTTCATAATGAACTAATTTGTGCACCTACTTTAGCATCAATTTATACAGTGGAGTTCCAAGCGGCATCAATGAATTTAGAATTTCAGTAGGGCAAAGTGCTGGATTCCCTTCGTGAAAGACCGTGTCAACAGAGTAAAAAATTTGTGATGGGAACTCAGCTTGGCTAAATTAAGATATTTACTTTACTGACTTTTCAGTTGAAGATGACACCATAGCCGTTAGTTGCGAATATCTGGATATACTTTTACAGTTAGTTCCATGACGTTTGGTACCGAAACTAAGACGTTATAAACATTTATTTTACAGTTTGTGCTTGAAATTCGCCATTTCTTATTCTGAACAAGATATTAGCAAAGTGTATATTATCTTGCCCGGAAGATAGGACTCTCATATTAGTTGCCATTGTCAGTTTTGTTATATGCGGCCACAAGTACCCTACTTACAATGACTAGCCCCAGCTAGTCCTTTAGTAGGAGTCTCATGGGAAACATTAGTCCTAGCAAGCTCTGATATAGTCATTGACTCAGAAACACTTATGTACTACTGATAATCACTAGTCAATCTAAACTGGTTCATCTGCTGAGAAAGTTACATGCGCATTTGACTGAAACTTTGTAGTTGACAGTATGTATGACCAGTAAAGATATGTTAATACATAAACTTATCCACATTATATGGACATTATTTGAGGGCTACGACTCTATTGTGAGATTTTTATGAAATAATACACAGCATACTGCTACAATCACTTGTTACTAATATTTATTAGCATGATGCGATAATCAGGTTACAGTTATTTCGCGTTAATTGCAATGTAAAAGTAATTGTAAATGTACCTGATATTGGGAGCATTCTGCCAAAGTGCGTCATGCTAATCAAATGTAAGTGACTGTTACTGTATATATTATTTCATAAATGTATTAATAATAATTCTGTTTCAAATGGGCCGAATAAACGTTTTTAACATCCAGTGAGGGTTTCTTGTCAGAGTTAAGACGAAGACTGCAATGATCGACGAGGCAACGTGGTGCCAAGTGCTCACTACAGTGATTCAAAGGGCAGAAGCAGAAAACCCCTCTGCTGGGATTTAATTAACAGAGAAGAAAAAGGGAGGTAGATCTCTTAAGCTCTGGTCGGCATTCTACCTAGGAGGAGGTATACCGATTTCAACCCAGAGCCCAGTGGTAGCAGTTGTGCGATGAGCTGATTACCCATTCACATAAAAGAAACCATAGCTCATAAGACTCGAAGGCATAAGCCGGTTAGTTTTCAGAGGGGACGACAAAATATGGTAAAGAAAAACGAGTTGGTGTTAAATATGTATTGTGTGTGGGTACCTGGAATGTAAGAGAAGGTTTTGATAAAATGGAATTAGAGCTTATAGAAAATTTGAAACAAAGAAGTATAAACTTCGATGTAATAGCAGAAAGAAAGAAGATACTGAGAGGAACAGCAGATTAAAATAATTACACATTAATTTACGATAGAGCCTAACAAACGAAACGAGCAGTGAGTGGAATAGGCATTCTTATACATGAAAAGTGCAAAAGAAAGACAGATTTTTATCAATACAGAGTGAAAGGATAGTATTTGCAGGATTCAGAATTGATAGAGGATATTTGTGTGTCATAAGAGCATTGCACTTGAAGAAGAAAACACGGAGGTTCTGAAATATTTTATGGAGAGCTGCAAAAACAAGTAAATAAATATAATGAAACTGATTATTTGTTAAAATTAGGAGACTTACATGCAAACAACTGGAACGGCACCATTAGTAGATATGGTAGGCATATTTTCTGAAATAGCTTTAAATGAAAATGGCAAGACGTTGGAAGACATTTCTAAATTTAACCAGCAAAAAATTACAAATACATTCTTCAGAAAGAAAGACGTAAATAAATACACCTGAAATGCGAGAGGTTCACACTCAAGAATGGACTATGTTATGGCTAATAGAAAAATAAGCTCTCAAATTCGAGATACTCATCTGTTTAGAGGTAATGATCTAAGCTCTCATCACTTCTCATTTACATCGAAGATTAAAAAATGAGCAAGATGGAGGAAAAAACAAATGCAGAGAAAACCTAAAGTAAACTTGGAATATAAAGTGCATCTTCTATAGGAAGAAAGCATAAGAAACTTATATTCAAAACAAAGACTCACAAAGGAACTGCATATGGGTAAAACTAAATACAATACTGAAGATGAATGGGGAAGAATAAAAACAATTTAGAAAATAGCTAATGAGGTACTAGGGAAAGTAAAGTAACAAAACATAAAAGGGCCTGAAAATATGGAGTGCAGACATACCTAACAATGTTAAAGGAAAACAAAATGCTCATAACACCTACTTACAAACTTGAATAAAGAAAGCCTGGGAAACATATAAACAAAAAATAAATAAAACGAAAAAGATAACAAAAAATATCATAGTGAATCCTGGGAAACGTTCATTATTAATGTCGACTATGACATTCACAGAAGGCAGAATATAGCGTTCAAACTTAAGAAGCGTGGGATTTAAAATGGAATAAGACACTGCAAATGTCAATATAATATCAGAAAATCAATGGATACGCAGTTACAAAGATTTCTGGTATGATGAAGGTAGCAAAGAAAGTTAAAAACTAGTAATAACTCTGTAGATCAAGTGGACAATTAAAAGCAGCCTTAAATGTGACAAACAATAGAAAAGCTACTGGTCTAGATGTCAATACTGCTGAATTAATCGAATGTGATAGAACCATTTTAGAATTTTGCACCCTACATTTTTTAAATATGTGTTAGCAGAACTATTATATACATGAAGAATGGAACACAATTAAAGTTATTTCTATAATTAAAAGAAAGCCAGTAGGAAAGACACAGGAATTTATAGAGGAATAACGCAGGATACAAAAGTCATGGGAAAATTAACAATAAGTGTGCGAAAATTCTTAATCAAAGGCAGCAAACTACAACTGATACGCCAATCAGACATCAGAAAGGAGTATTTGTGTAATGACAACATGTTTATAGTAGGACAAATTAGTGAAAAAAGTTGGTAATTTGGCTTAGGAACGCATTTAGCATTTATTAAGTTTGAGAAAGCCTTTGATAAGATAAAAAGACCCTTCTGCGGAAAATATTGAAAATAAAAAGTTTTCCAAAATATAATATAAATGTGGGGTTTGCTAGTCCTCCATCGGGCCCCTCCCCAGGTGGAGGATAGAGGAATGCTCTTTAGATATAGAGGGTACCGGGGAAATAAAATACCCGGGGTGGACCAGAAGTAGCACGGGCAGGAGAGGCTCGCTCAGCTGTGGTGAAAGCAACCCTCCTAGGGACAGAGTACCCCAAAATCAAGACTCCTGGTCCTCCAGGTTGGGGGTTGTGCAGAGGGCTACCAACCTACTCATGTAAAAAAAAAGAAGAAACGGTCAGGATACTCAATACCAGCCTCGGAAACAGGGCAGGATTTCCTGGAACAAAAACTGGCAAAGCTACAAGGATTTCGCGTTTGGATCATGGAATATTAGAAGCCTGTATCGTCCTGGAACTGCCCAAATACTAGCAAACGAATTAAGAAAATATAGAGTGCAACTGGTAGCTCTACAAGAAGTAAGATGGCAGGGAACAGGTTCACTGAAAATAGCAGACGGGACAATAATGTATGGAGACTGCGGACAGCGCCATCAATTTGGAACCAGTTTCTACATTCATAAATCAATAGATGACTCAGTAAGGTAGTTCAAACATATTAATAACCGTATATCATACATCACTATTCAGACGCAGTCGTTAGACATGACATTTCTAAATGCACACGCACTCACAGAAGATAAAGATGACAACACGAAAGAAGAATTCTACAGTCAACTGGAACAAACCTACAACTTATTAAGTAGGCACAATGTGAAAATAGTGTTAGGAGATTTTAACGCCAAAGTAGGAAAGGAAGAAATCTACAAGCCAACCATCGGAACTTTTAGCTTACACGAGGAAAGTTCAGAGAATGGGGTTCGACTTATAAACTTTGCAATGACAAATGGTCTCACGATAAGCAGCACAAAATTTCAACATACATGCACTCATTTAGGAACATGGACATCACCGGATGGAAAGGTAATCAATCAAATAGATCATGTAGCTATCCAGAAACGATTCCAAAACAGCATTAAAGATGTCAGAACCTTTAGGGAAGCGGATTGTGACACAGACCACATGTTAATAATATCAAAACTGAAAGTGAAACCCAAAAGGAAAGTAAACAGAAAGACAGAAGAAATTACAAGATATAACATAGGAAACCTGGCGAAAGTAGATATAAAACAAAATTTTACAAAACAAATTAAAAGCAACCTAACAAAACCGAGACTGACCAACGCAGAAATACAGGATGTCGAAAGCAGATGGAGACACCTGAAGGGCTGTATTCAAGAAGCAGCTTCCAAAATCATAGGTGAAAGAAAACGACCTAATAAAATTTGGTTTAACACAAAGTGTCAAGAAAAAGTGCTGGAAAGAAGAAATGTGAGGACTGCATGGATTAAAGAAAGGGACAATATGAGATTGAAGGAAAGATACTATAAACTACAAGAAACGCAAAGAACCCTAAGCCAAGAAAAAAGGGAATACTATAACAATATGATCAGAGAAGCAAAGGATGATTTCCAACATCACAGGACAAGGCAGATGTATCAAAATATAAAAAAATTCTTTGGTAAATTCAATAAAAGGGAACAGTTTGTGAAAGATCAGTATGGGAAAATATTGAGCAAGAAAAGTGACATACAAAACAGATGGAAGACATACTTTTCACAACTTCTCAACTGCAATGACCCACACTTTTACTTTAAATTGGAAGAACCTGGTACAATTGATACAGCTGATACAGTTACTACCCCATCAGCAAATGAAATACAGCAAGCAATAAAGAAATTTAAGAATAACAAGGCTTGTGGTGAGGACAAGATATACGCTGAGTTATTAAAGAATGGAGGCCCACAACTGGAATTAGAAATACAGGCGTTAACAGAAACAATTTGGGAGACGGAAACCATTCCTGCAGATTGGAAAACTGCAATTGTGTGTCCCATATTTAAGAAAAATGATCCACTAGTTTGTGATAACCACAGAGGAATTGCCTTAGTGGATGTCACGTACAAAATCTTATCAAGATGCCTATTAAACAGGCTGATACCAATAACAGAAGAACTGATTGGGGACTACCAATGCCGTTTTCGCAGAAACAGATCCACATTGGATCACTTATTCACCCTAAGACAAGTAACTGAGAAGGCGTGGGAATTCAATGTAGATATCCACATATTATTCGTAGAGTTTAAAAAGGCCTATGATAGCATACACCCACAGACACTCCTAAATATAATGAAAGAATTTAAAATACCATCAAAATTAATCAGATTAGTTAAACTGTGTATCGATGAAACTTTATTTCGCATAAAGGCACCGGTAGGAGAAACTGAAGATTTTAAGGTGTACACTTGACTGAGACAAGGGGATGCCATTCGCCCGTTTTATTTAACCTTGTCCTATAGAAAATTGATAGAGAATTTTCTAAAACCAGTCCACAAGGGATCCAGCTACAGGATGTGAACATTATAAGACTTGCCTATGCAGATGATGTAGCACTAATAAGTAGTTCCAAAAGAGAATGAATCAGAATGATGCAAAATTACTACAAAATTGCTGAGAAAACAGGATTGCGTGTTAATGAAGAAAAGACAGAATACCTGCCCATAAGTAAGAAAACCAGAAAAGATGCACCTCTGACTGTAGATGGATTCAATGTCAAGACTGTTGACCACTTCAAGTACCTAGGAAGTATTTTTAATATTAACAGCAGAACAGATATAGAAATAGATGCCCGTTTATCAACAACAAACGAGACACTTTTTAGTTTCATCAAAATTCTAAGAAAAAGATCACTTAGCAGTAACTTCAAAATCCGCTTATATCAATCGACCATTATACCTATGATGTTATATGGATGTGAAACATTGATATTTAGAAAAAAAAGATGAAGAAAAACTGTTAAAATTCGAAAGGAAAGTAGTAAGGAAAATTTTTGGACCTGTATACAACGAAAATAACATGGAATGGAGAATAAGAAGAAATGAAGAATTAAGAGGGCTGTACAAACATTGTAATATCGTCGAAGTGCTCAAGAGGAGAAGGTTGAATTGGGCAGGCCATATAGCAAGAATGACAGAGAATAGACTACCTAGAATGGTATTCAGCAGAACAATAGAAGGAACGAGAAAAAGAGGGAGACCCAGAATCAGATGGCGGGATAACATTCGGGAGGACACAATGAGGATGAACAGCAGCAGCAACTGGACAAACAGCGCACTGGAAAGGCAGTCGTGGAAGAGGCTCATAGAGCAGGCGTATGGTCGATGAGGCCCTTACCACATGTAAAGTAAAAAGTAAGTAATATAAATGGCAGAAAGAGCCTAGATGTAAACACAAAACAGTTATAAGTTCATGTTCGCAAAGTCAGATGAAATTTTAATACATTAAGGTGTTTGACAAAGGGGCAGTCCAATACACAATTTATTTAATTTATGTAATGATGATCCAGTTATGATGTGGAAAGATGAAACACATTTAGGAATTAGAGTAGGATCTAGTGTGCCAATAAATACTCTGGTATACGGTGATGACCAGATAACTGCACAGGAAGCAGAAGACAGTTTAGATAAGTTAGAAAGAGCAGTATATAGATTGAGCCAAAACGCAGTACATGATAACTTAACCATATCTGCAAATAGGACAAAGATAATGGCTTTAAAAGGAAAGAATCCAGTCAGATCGAAAATAATAATAAATGAGAAAATTTTAGGACAAGTTTCCCCCTTCACTTACCTAGGATGCGGTACTAGTTTTAAATATGACATAGACTTTGAGAAGAAAGTTAATAAATATCAAGCTAAATGCAGAACAATTGGAAGAACTTTGGGAAGAAAATGGAATTCTGGAACATTATGGCTACGCCTATTCTTGTATATGGTTCCGAATTAGGAACAGTAACAAAAAAAGAAAAATTATGTATGCAAGCAGCAGAGATGAAGTTCATGAGATATGTAAGAGGCTGTAATAAAATGGATAAACTAAGGAATGAAACAATACGATTAGATAAAAATGTTTTCAGTTAACGACAAGATAAAAGAGAACAGAATGAGACAGAAGGAAGTGTTGATAGAAGGATAGGTAATGAATTATCAGCCGAATGGAAAGAGAGAACTAGGTAGGCCTCATAAGAGATGGAAGAATGGATGATAGAGACCAGAACAGGTGATTACATCTTATTCTTGGAAGGAGATGATGGTGATGAACATCTAGTCCGGTCAGCTCAATACTTTTTACTTGTCTTCATCTGGAACAAAGTCCCTCGTTTTATGTTCTGGAAAATCCGGTTACGCGATAACTTGTTGTACTGATAATTTCGCAGGTTATAATGAATTGCCATTTAAGGCCATTTATGTGAGTGTAATTAAATAGCCAGTGCAGCGTGTTTAAGAGCAAGGGCGAAGAAAAATACTTTTCTACTAACACAAGAAATTCACAAATAGTTTTGGTACCAGCCAACGGTGGTGTGGAAGGTAGAGGAAAGATAAATAAACAAAAATGAGTTCAGAACTGAGATAATATACAAAACAGAAACAGCATATGAAATCAGGAAGAATATGCGCAGCAAAAAGTGCATTTCGGCACATGTAAAAATAAGTATGTAAAATCAGAATCCTTTTAAAAGTACTGGAGATAAGAATTATGATAAATATTTTTCCTCAGTAAGATACAAAGATATCTGGAAATTAAGAAATAGTAAGAGAATATATTAAAACATAGAAAAATTAGCAGTAACAAGAAGAAACGTATTTGTTGAAAATTTATAAACAAAAACGACTCAGACTTACAAGCCGGATTCGATAAGTTACAAAAAAAATTAAGATTTTAAAAAAAAGTTGCTGCCATTTACAAGTGACCTGGCACCTAATTAGAAAGACAGGTCGTGGTTTCACAATATTAAATTTTAAAGGTACATAATATGGAGCTTTTTTGGTTTCTTGTTATTTCAACGAAGTTTTAACAATATTGCAGCTTTAAATACTGGTAAAATTAAAGGTAATTAGGAGATGGAAGTGCTGGAAATTAATAGTTAATGCATTAAGAAAATAGGAAAACAGAAAAATAGCAATGCGCTTACATTTATGAAATTCCGCCACTAAATCTCTCCAGGAGAGAGTACCTCTGAGAGACATTGAGTCTCTCGCTACTGGGCAGCCACTTCCCGATCCATTACTACTCACCATCCGACGGCGTGGGTATTAGCAACACACTGAGCCCCTCGCTCTCAGGTGACGTGATCCTACGTATAGCCACTATCGTCTGATCCGCTACCGCTACTACTGTTGTCGGTCTCGCTGGTATTGTCTGTGGAGTCATTCGTCGCATATACTCGTAGCTGGTTCTACCCTTGTCGCTGCAAACATCTTTATGCAGCGCTCTGGATATCTTGTCTGCACGGTCGTTGAGATCTATGTGGTATCTAACTGATTGTGTTACGTCGTCGTATGAGTGCTGGTTGTCTTTCCTGTGACCAACGGTGACAGTATAGAAGTGTATGTTCTGGACTCCCTCTCACCCCCAGGCAGAATCAGCCTACTGAACGACGTTTACACGCAGAAAATACTTGGTGTACGGCCAGTGTCTGGTTAGGAAATGAACCATGCTCCGGCTGGCATTGACATATTTTATTCTCAATCGTGTCCTCATGTTGGGAAGTAAGGAGTATACTCTGCGGGCCTTTTTTCAGTTGTCCACTATATTTGCCATGTATTTACTCTTCAGTTCTAAGCTTTCTCAAGGTCTGTATTTCCTCCCCTAAGAGGGTGAAAGTTGCTCATCAGAAATTATAACTTTCAGCTTTTACTTTTTTCCGAGTCTGCTAACTTGCAATTGCATAACGTATTCTATGCGAAGTAATCTATGTCCGAAGTGAGGTCAGTCTTTGGACAGTCATGAGGAGAAGACTGGGTCATGTTCTTAGACAAGAAGGTTCTTGGCCAATGAGAGCTCTGCATCTTCAAACAGGACAGCGGAAAACCAAAGAGAGAGACTTGCTTGTTGTTACTGTTCGGTCCTCTGTGTGTGCAGCTCTGTGCTGACACTTTCTTAGTGGTGGAGATTGATGTGCAAATTTGCCTTGATATTGCTTTCTGCTTACTCTTATTATGAGTTATTAGTCACGCTGAAGTAAAACCCAGCACCCTGCAATTTAGGACGTTAATTTAGAGCAAAGATTTCAGGTTCGTAACGAGCCATTACGAATGAAAGGATTTAACATGCGTCGTTGTGTGACAAACTCTTGATGCACGTGGGTCATAAATCAGTTTCCGAGTAGCATCGTAGGCCACTAAATAACTTTTCCTGGCCTTTTTGTAGTATCTTCAGCAATTCTTGTCCAAATTCTTTATGGTGTGGTAGCAAGGTGCACCTATGATCTAGGGAAGACAGCACGGTAGCTCAGCGTGTTCGGTCAGAGGACTGGCTGCCCTCAGTTAAAAAAAAACCAAACTTGAAGGGCTGCCTTATGCCGTTCGCAGAGACCAAGTGCAACCACCAATAACGAACAAAATGAGCAGAGAGGGGAATAAAGGGAAGGTAGGGTCTTTGATCAGTTATCAAAAGTCCTCAATCCCCGGTTCGTCCTCCGTCACCTCTTAAATTCTGAATAAAAATCAGCATTGGCAGCCGAAGACTTCCGGCATAAGAAGTCACCCTCATTTTGCCAATGACCTTTTCAAAGAGGGATGGGAAACTGTCCCTAAAGACGAAAGAATCAGCAATGATGACATGACGATGCACAGTACAATGCAGACCACTGCATGAAAGACACATAATGTGTATCCCCGGGACATGTGGCCTGTAACTGAAAAAGTGTCATGATGATCTCTCCATTGGCAAAATATTCCAAAATAGCTTCCATTCGGATCTCCTGGAAGGGACTGTCAAGCAGGAGGTGACCATGAGAAAAAGATCGAATAACCAACGAAAAGATTACATTCTACGAGTCGGAGATTGGAATGTCTGAAGCTTGAACTTGGTAGAGAAGCTAGAAAAACTGAGAAAGGAAATGCGAATGCTCAGTCTAGGTATAGTAGGGATCAGTGAAATGAAATGGCCAAATGAGTATAGGATAACATCAACTGCAGCAGAAAACGGTAAAACGGGAGTAGGATACGTTACATATAGGAAGGTAGGGCGGAGATTATGTTACCGTGAACAGTTCAGTGATAGTATTGTCTTCATCAGATTCGACCCCAAACCAACACCGACAACAATAGTTCAGGGATACATGTCGATGTAGCAAACTGAAGATGAAGAGGTACAGAAAGTATATGATGATATGAAGGAGTAATTCAGTAAGTTGAGCGAGATGGAAAACTAACTGTGGGGGAGTGGAATGCGGTTGTAGGGGAAGGAGTAGAAGAAACGGTTACGGGAGAATATGAGCTTCGTGCTAGAAATGAGAGAAGAAAAACTAATGGAGTTCTGTAATAAATTTCATCTAGTAATAGTGAATAATCTGTCGAAGGTATACTTGGGGAAGGCCGTGAGATACAAGACTATTAAATCATGGTACGGCAGAGATTCCGAAATCAGATACTGGATTGAAAGGCGTACCCAGGAGCAGATATAGACTGAGATTACAATGTAGTGGTGATGAAGAGTAGGCTGAAGTATAAGAGACTAATCAAGATGAATCACTGCGCATAGTAGTGGGATACGAAAGTACTAAGGAATGATGAGATAAGCATGAAGTTCTAAGGCTACAGATACTGCCATTAGGAGTAGCTCAGTAAGTAGTATATTTGAAGAGAAATCGATATCTCTAAAAAGGGTGATAACAGAAGTTGGAAAGAAAATGATAGGTACAAAGAAGGTAACTGCGAAGAAACCATGGGTGACAGAAGAAATACTTCAGTTGATGGATGAAAGAAGGGAGTGCCAAAATGTTCGGGGAAATTCAGGAATACAAAAAAATGGTTCAAATGGCTCTAAGCACTATGGGACTTAACATCTAAGGTCATCAGTCCCCTAGACTTAGAACTACTTGAACCTAACTAACCTAAGGACATCACAAACATTCATGCCCGAGGCAGGATTCAAACCTGCGACCGTGGCTCTGCCACAGCGGTCGGCCAGGAATACAGAAATATAAGTCGCTGATGAATGAAACAAATAGGATGTGCAGTGAAGCCAAGACGAAATGGCAACATGAAAAAAAGGAATCGAAAAGGGAATGATTATCGGAAGAACTGATTCAGCATACAGAAAAGTCAAAATTAAAAGCAAGGGTGGTAACAATAAGATTGCAACGAGAATTTCCACTGTTAAACGCAGAGGAGAGAGCGGATAGGTGGAAAAAGTACACTGAAGGCTTTTATGTGGGGTAAAATTCATCTGAAGTGATAGAAGAAGGGAAAGCAGTAGATTTAGAAAAATGGAGGATCCAGTATTAGGATCAGAATTTAAGAGCACTTTAGAAGATTTAAAATCAAATAAGTCAGAATGAATAAATAACATTCCATCAGAATATCTAAAATCATTGATGGAAATGGCAACAAAACAACTACTTGCATTGATGTGTAGAATGTATGACTCTGGCGAAATACCGTCTGACTTCGGAAAAATATTATCCACATAATTCCAGACACTGGAAGAGTTTACAAGTGCTAGCTTTTTCCCACAATCAGCTTACCAGCTCATCCATCCAAGTTGCTGGCAGGAGTAATATGTAGAAGAATGGAAAAGAAAACAGAGTATGTCAGGTGACGAAAAGGAAAAGTAAAGGCACCAGAGAGGCAATTATGGCGTTGTGAAGAAAAATCAAGACAAGTTCATAGGATTTGACGACCTAGAAGAATATACTCTGTGATCAAAAGTATCCGGACACCGGGAAAAATACGACTTACAAGGTCGTGGCGCCCTCAATCGGTAATGCTGGAATTCTGTACGGTGTTGACCCACCCTTAGCCTTGATGACAGCTTCCACTCTCCCAGGCATACGTTCAATCAGGTGCTGGAAGGTTTCTTGGGAATGGCAGCCCATTCTTCAAGGAGTGCTGCTCTGAGGAGGGGTATCGGTTTTTGAGGCCTGGCACGAATTCGGTGTTCCAAAACATCCCAAATGTTTACGCTTCTTACACCAAGCGAGGCGTCGTTGGTCATTTACCGGCGTGATGTGTGGCTTATGAGCAGCTGCTCGACCATGAAATCCAAGTTTTCTCCCCTCCCGCCTAATTGTCATAGTACATGTAGTTTATCCTGATGCAGTTCCGAATTCTGTGTGATGGTCTGGTTAGATGTCTGCCTATTACACATTACGACCCTCTTCAACTGTCGGCGGTCTCTGTCAGTTCAAAATGGTTCAAATGGCTCTGAGCACTATGGGACTTAACTGCTGTGGTCATCAGAACTTAGAACTACTTAAACGTAACTAACCTAAGGACATCACACACATCCATGCCCGAGGCAGGATTCGAACCTGCGACCGTAGCGGTTGTGCGGTTCCAGACTGTAGCGCCTTTAACCGCTCGGCCACTCCGGCCGGCGGTCTCTGTCAGTCAACAGACGAGGTCGGCGTGTACACTTTTGTGGTGTACGCGTCCTTTCACGTTTCCACTTCACTATCACAACGGAAACAGTGGACGTAGGGATGTTTATAACTGTGGAAATCAAGCATACAGACGTTTGACACAAGTGACAGTCAATCGCCTGAGCACGTTCGAAGTCCGTGAGTTCCGCGGAGCGCCCTATTCTGCCCTCTCACGATTTCTGATGACTACTGAGGTAGCTGATGTGGAGTACCTGTCATTAGGTGGCAGCACAATGCACTTAATGTGAAAAACGTATTTTTTGTGTGTGTCCGGATACTTTTGAACACATAGTGCAGGTCCACAATGTAAAATGATGCAATATGTTCGGAATTCTGTGAAAAATATGGGTAAGCTATAGGGAAGTACGGATAATATACGATATATACAAAGGCCAAGAGGGAATAATAGGAGTAGACGACTAAGAACGAAGTGCTCGGATTAAAACGGGTGTAAGACAAGGATGTAGTCTTTCGTCGCTACTGTTCTGTCTGTTCATCGAAGAAGCAATAATGGAAATAAAAGAAAGGATCAGGAGCGGAATTAAAATTCAAGGTGAAAGATATCAGTGATACGATTAGCAGATGACATTGCTATCCTTAGTGAAAGTGAAGAAGAATTACATGATCTACTGAATGGATTCAACAGTCTAATGAGTACAGAATATGGACTGAGAGTAAATCGAAGAAAGACGAAAGTAATAGAAGTAGCAGAAATGAGAACAGCGAGAAACTTAACGAGGAGGATATAAAAAACAGACTAGCACTGGGAAGATGGGCTTTCCTGGCCAAAAGAAGCCTGCTTGTATCAAACGCGGGCTTTAATTTAAGGATGAAATTTGTGAGAATGTACGTTTGGAGCACAGCATTGTTTGGTTGTGAAACGTGGAATGTGGGAAATCCGTAATAGAAGAGAATCGAAGCATTTTAGGTGTGGTGCTACAGAAGAATCTTGTAAATTAGGTGTAGTGATAAGGTATGGAAAGAGGTGGTTCTGCCCAGAATCGGAGAGGAAAGGATCATGTGGAAAACATTGACAAGGAGAAGGGACAGGATGGTAAGACATCTGTTAAGACATCAGACAATAATTCCCATGGTACTGCAGGGAGCTGTAGGGGATAAAAGCTGTAGAGGAGGAGAGAATCTGGAACACATCCAGCAGATAATTGAGGACATAGGTTGCAAGTGGTACTCTGAAATGAAGAGGTTGGCACAGAAGAGGAATTCGTAGAGGGCCGCATGAGATCAGTCAGAAGACAAATGATCCCCATATCCCCATCCTCATGCCCCTTACCCCCAAGAAAGAAAAAAAAGGTGATACCAGATAATGGCACATGGTTCATGTATGAATGGTTTCATTCTACCTTTCACTATGCGTTGTCTCGAATTAAAATAATCGTTAACGTGAACGGAGTCTTTCCGAATTTATTAAAATTTCTTCGTAATATGCCACTCGTTCGTGCACTTTGCAATTAAGCTATAGAAGATGTTCTGCTACGACCATTTGTCTTTGCAGACGCGCGTATCTATAGGAGTTGCTTTAACATTCTACATTTATTTATTCAAAACCACATTTAGATGTAGCTTCTTTGCATAGTCTTTTAGGTTTCTGAAAAAAAGTTGCGTTGACATCTTCGTAGCTGATCTTCGTCGTACGAAATAGTTTCAGGTTAAGACAGCAGACTAAGCGATGTATGCTCATTGCACATACATTTATTTACAAGGCAGAGTTGCAGACAGGAAATTTGATCATTGGAGTTCATTTAAATGCTCATTTAATCTAAATTGATAGAGTTCGTGTAATAGCAGGCATTTCAAACAGGATGACTTTCTGTAGACATTCTCTTATGTTTTCTGAATGTACCAACCAAAGGGAGCTCACAGGGTCTCTGAATGTGTTTAGTCTTCTTGATTTCAACCAATTTATTGCCGCATGATACTTAATAGTTATGCCCATCGGGTATATCCCGAGCATCATGTATGGCGACTCCACGTCATAAAAGACTCCACATAAAAGACCACAAAGAATTAGAAAGACATTTTTCCAGAAACAAAGTGGCGAAATTATTAGGGTTGTTTGTTAGAAGCTGTAAGGAAACAGGTGTGAAGTGTTATGGAGAAACAAAGGGGGTCATATTGAAAATATGAAAGAATATAGCAGATGAGGAGGAAATGAAACTAGTCCGTGGTTCCTAACTGGCCAAAAAGGAAAGACATAGCAAAAATCTTAATATTTCCAAGGATGAAATTTAAGTAGTTACAAACAAGAACTGTTAGTGCTCCTTCCTATATGAATATACTTCTTTTTCATATTCTTAAGGATATCAGGACTAATGCGCTACATGAAAATCGCCAGTGTATTATTATTGTGTGTCAACTGAATTAATGGCATTTCCTACGATTCATGTACACGTATCTTCCCAGAGTAACTACAGACTCAATCAAAATTAAAGCACTTGTTAACAAATAAATTCCGGAAAGTAGTTGAAACCTGAAGAGGCAATAGATGACACGTAGTTATTAGGTCTAAAACTTTGCTCCCCGTTTTGCAATAAATGACAGTCGTCTCAGAGCTTAGGCATTTATAAAAGAAAAAACAAGCTATCAAAATATTTGTGGATTTGCGACTGCATCATTATTTTCGAAAGAAAATATGGCGACTCGTCATTTGCGTGAAGTTTTAACTTTCTCATTTAAAGTGAAGAAATTTTGAGCTCTGAGGCTTATAAAATGCTGGTTAAGATCTATGATGAAGCACCTAATAGTGAAAGAACGTACAGAGAATGGTCTGAACGCTTCAAGAACGGTTATTTTTACGTTGGAGACCGGCATAGTGGTGGAAGAGAGAATGGCTTCGAAGCTACGGGATCCGACAGATAAAATTACCGAAGATCGTTATCGAAAGCAGTTGATGCGTTTGAGCCAGGCACTAAAAAACAAAAGAGAGCAGTGCAGCGATAGACATGAAAAGGTGATTTTACAGCATAAGAATAGTCGACCTTCTGTAGCAAAACCCATCAAAACATACTTGATAACATTGAAATAGGAAACCCTACCAAACAGGCGTATTCTCCAGACATTGTTCCTTCTGACTACTACATTTTTCGATCAATGGCACGCGGCCCCACTGATCAGCACCTTCGGTCATTTGAATAAGTGCAAACTTCGATCGACTCTAGGATCTCCTCAAAAGACGCTCACTTCTTCCGCCGCGGGGTTCGTAGTACCCAGTGATTGCAAGTAATTCGAATCGTAAATCTTTTGTCAGTTTCCCATAATAACGGCTCGAAATTCTGGAAAAAAAGCGCAAGCGAAGTTGTAGACCTAATACTTCGACTGTGTTCCAACAATCACTTTTTTCGACCATCTGAAGCAAAGCGCATAGATAAACTGAAAAGTCGTAAGAGACTGATGTGGAGATGTTTTTGTTTGGTTGTAAATTTCATTCTGCACATCAGTATAATACTACCCACCGACAAGTGGATATTTAACTCGTTCCACTTATTAATGAGGACTGTAATTAAAGTCTAAAGTAGACGTGTACAGCATTAATTAAAATTAATGCTCGTTTAAATGGTAAAAATAAAGCAGTTCCATTGAAAGCTTTTTGTGAAATCCAACAATACGTTTTCAGCTCATTTTCTGGGAGATTAGTTAAACTGTTTTTTAAAGTTCTACATAGAGAGGTCCATTATCTGGAATTACAGTCAATCCAGATGTTTTGAGTACCCACTTGCTCCACAACGCTGATAAACGTGCCATTTTTTGAACTGTAGGCAGATACGCTCATCAGCCAAAACATCATGACCACCTGTTTAATAGAGTGTGCATCATATATAGAACGCAATACAGCAGCGATTTTGCGTTTCATGGATGCAACAACACTTTTGTAGGTTTCCGGAGGTTAGTAGGTTTTCGGAGGTAAGTTGCTCACCAGATGTGTATACAGGTCGTGCCATTTTCATAATTTGCCGACCGATGATTTGTGAACGCAGAGCTCCACGATACGTTCAATCGCGTTCAGATCGAGCAAATTTGGTGGGCGAGACATGAACCTGAGCCCACTGTCATCTTCTTCAAAAAACTGTAGCGTAATTCTGGCCTAGTGACAGCCTGCTGGAAAATCCCATCGCCATCGGCGAAGACATTTGGCATGGAGCGATGCTTTTGATCGACAATGACGTTCACGTTGTCGTATTGACGGGAAGAGATGAGGGGTGCAGCATTAGAATCGGAATTTAAATGAGCTTTGGACGACGTAACATCAAATGAGGCAGAAGGGATGCATAACATTCTATCGGAATTTCTAAAACCAATTGGCGGAAGTGGCTACAAAACGACTATTCACGTTGATTATGTGGAATGTATGAGTCGTGCGACATACTATCAGAGTTTCGAAAAAAGCCGTACATGCAGTTCCGAAAATTACAAGAACCGAAAACTGCGAGAACTATTGAGTAGTCTGCTTAACAGATTATGAATCCAAGTTGCTGATAAGAATAATATAGAGAAGAATAGAAAAGAAAATTGAAGATCTGTTAGATGACTATCAGTTTGGCTGTAGGAAAGTGGGAGGCACCCGGGAGCCACTTCTGACGTTGCGATTGATAATGGAAGCAAGACTCAAGAAAAATCAAGACACATTCATAGAATTCGTCGACTTGGATAAAGCGTCAGACAAATTGTGCATGACGTTCAAAATTCTGAGACAAATAGAGGTCAGCGATAAGCAAAGACGCGTATTATGTACAAGAACCAAGAGGAAACAATATGACTTGAATAACAAGAACAACGTGCTCCGATTAAAAAAGGTGTAAGTAGGTACCCGTGGTATAGGGGTAGCGTCTTTGATTCATAATCAAAACGTCTTCGGTCCCGGGTTCGATTCCCGTCACTGCCTAAACTTTGATAAATAATCACCATTGGTGGCCGAAGACTTCCGGCATAAGAAGTCAGCCTCATTCTGCCAACGGCCTTGTCAAAGAGGGCGGAGGAGCGGATAGAGGTTCAGGGCACTCTCTTGTCCTAGTGGTGGGAAATTGCCCCTAAAGGCGGAAGAATCAGCAATGATCAACGACATGAGGATGCAGAAGGCAATGGAAACCACTGCATTAAAGACACGTAACGTGTATCCACAGGACATGTGGCCTGTAATTGAAGAAGTGTCATGATGATCTCTCCATTGGCAAAAGATTCCGGAGTAGTCCCCCATTCGGATATCCGGGAGGGGACTGCCAAGGGGGAGGTTACCATGAGAAAAAGATTGAGTAATCAACGAAAGGACGAAAGGAGAACGTTCTACTAGTCGGGGCGTGGAATGCCAGAAGCTTGAACGTGGTAGGGAAACTAGAAAATCTGAAAAGGGAAATGCAAAGGCTCAATCTAGATATAGTAGGGGTCAGTGAAGTGAAGTGGAAGGAAGATAAGGATTTCTGGTCAGATGAGTATCGGGTAATATCAACAGCAGCAGAAAATGGAATAACAGGTGTAGGATTCGTTATGAATAGGAAGGTAGGGCAGAGGGTGTGTTACTGTGAACAGTTCAGTGACAGGGTTGTTCTAATCAGAATCGACAGCAGACCAACACCGACAACGATAGGTCAGGCATACATGCCGACGTCGCAAGCTGAAGATGAACAGATAGAGAAAGTGTATGAGGATATTGAAAGGGTAATGCAGTATGTAAAGGGGGACGAAAATCTAATAGTCATGGGCGACTGGAATGCAGTTGTAGGGGAAGGAGTAGAAGAAAAGGTTACAGGAGAATATGGGCTTGGGACAAGGAATGAAAGAGGAGAAAGACTAATTGAGTTCTGTAACAAGTTTCAGCTAGTAATAGCGAATACCCCGTTCAAGAATCACAAGAGGAGGAGGTATACTCGGAAAAGGCCGGGAAATACGGGAAGAATTCAATTAGATTACATCATGGTCAGACAGAGATTCCGAAATCAGATACTGGATTGTAAGGCGTACCCAGGAGCAGATATAGACTCAGATCACAATATAGTAGCGATGAAGAGTAGGCTGAAGTTCAAGACATTAGTCAGGAAGAATCAATACGCAAAGAAGTGGGATACGGAAGTACTAAGGAATGACGAGATACGTTTGAAGTTCTCTAACGCTATAGATACAGCAATAAGGAATAGCGCAGTAGGCAGTACAGTTGAAGAGGAATGGACATCTCTAAAAAGGGCCATCACAGAAGTTGGGAAGGAAAACATAGGTACAAAGAAGGTAGCTGCGAAGAAACCATGGGTAACAGAAGAAATGCTTCAGTTGATTGATGAAAGGAGGAAGTACAAACATGTTCCGGGAAAATCAGGAATACAGAAATACAAGTCGCTGAGGAATGAAATAAATAAGAAGTGCAGGGAAGCTAAGACGAAATGGCTGCAGGAAAAATGTGAAGACATCGAAAAAGACATGATTGTCGGAAGGACAGACTCAGCATACAGGAAAGTCAAAACAACCTTTGGTGACATTAAAAGCAACGGTGGTAACATTAAGAGTGCAACGGGAATTCCACTGTTAAATGCAGAGGACAGAGCAGATAGGTGGAAAGAATACATTGAATGCCTCTATGAGGGTGAAGATTTGTCTGATGTGATAGAAGAAGAAACAGGAGTCGATTTAGAAGAGATAGGGGATCCAGTATTAGAATCGGAATTTAAAAGAGCTTTGGAGGACTTACGGTCAAATAAGGCAGAAGGGATAGATAACATTCCATCAGAATTTCTAAAATCATTGGGGGAAGTGGCAACAAAACGACTATTCACGTTGGTGTGTAGAATATATGAGTCTGGCGATATACCATCTGACTTTCGGAAAAGCATCATCCACACAATTCCGAAGACGGCAAGAGCTGACAAGTGCGAGAATTATCGCACAATAAGCTTAACAGCTCATACATCGAAGCTGCTTGCAAGAATAATATACAGAATAATGGAAAAGAAAATTGAGAATGCGCTAGGTGACGATCAGTTTGGCATTAGGAAAAGTAAAGGGACGAGAGAGGCAATTCTGACGTTACGGCTAATAATGGAAGCAAGGCTAAAGGAAAATCAAGACACTTTTATAGGATTTATCGACCTGGAAAAAGCGTTCGACAATATAAAATGGCGTAAGCTCTTCGAGATTCTGAAAAAAGTAGGGCTAAGCTATAGGGAGAGACGGGTCATATACAATATGTACAACAACCAAGAGGGAATAATAAGAGTGGACGATCAAGAACGAAGTGCTCGTATTAAGAAGGGTGTAAGACAAGGCTCTAGCCTTTCGGCCCTAATCTTCAATCTCTACATCGAGGAAGCAATGATGGAAATAAAAGAAAGGTTCAGGAGTGGAATTAAAATACAAGGTGAAA
This sequence comes from Schistocerca americana, assembly GCF_021461395.2. NCBI lineage: Eukaryota > Metazoa > Arthropoda > Insecta > Orthoptera > Acrididae > Schistocerca > Schistocerca americana. The sequence continues at coordinate 379,029,368 of NC_060124.1, forward strand.
GGATATCATTGATACGATTCGCTGATGACATTGCTATCCTGAGTGAAAGTGAAGAAGAATTAAATGATCTGCTGAACGGAATGAACAGTCTAATGAGTACACAGTATGGTTTGAGAGTAAATCGGAGAAAGACGAAGGTAATGAGAAGTAGTAGAAATGAGAACAGCGAGAAACTTAACATCAGGATTGATGGTCACGAAGTCAATGAAGTGAAGGAATTCTGCTACCTAGGCAGTAAAATAACCAATGACGGACGGAGCAAGAAGGACATCAAAAGCAGACTCGCTATGGCAAAAAAGGCATTTCTGGCCAAGAGAAGTCTAATAATATCAAATACCGGCCTTAATTTGAGGAAGAAATTTCTGAGGATGTACGTCTGGAGTACAGCATTGTATGGTAGTGAAACATGGACTGTGGGAAAACCGGAACAGAAGAGAATCGAAGCATTTGAGATGTGGTGCTATAGACGAATGTTGAAAATTAGGTGGACTGATAAGGTAAGGAATGAGGAGGTTCTACGCAGAATCGGAGAGGAAAGGAATATGTGGAAAACACTGACAAGGAGAAAAGACAGGATGATAGGACATCTGCTAAGACATGACGGAATGACTTCCATGGTACTAGAGGGAGCCGTAGAGGGCAAAAACTGTAGAGGAAGACAGAGATTGGAATACGTCAAGAAAATAATTGAGGACGTAGGTTGCAAGTGCTACTCTGAGATGAAGAGGTTAGCACAGGAAAGGAATTTGTGGCGGGCCGCAGCACCCCAGTCAGTAGACTGATGACCAAAAAAAAAATAAAAAAAACATAGGGATATAATCTTTCGTCCCTACTATTCAATCTCTACATCGATCAATGAAATAAATAAAGGGAAGTTTCAGGAACGGGATTAAAATTCAGGGTAGAAGGATAACAATGATACGTTTCGTTGATGACTTTGCTGTCCACTGTGGGAACTAAAAAGAATTGCCGGATCTGTTGAATGCAATGGACATTCTAATGAGTACAGAATGTGGACTGAGAGCTAATCGAAGAAATACGAAAGTAATGAGTGGTATCAGACTCGAGAACAGCGAGAAACTTGTCAGGTTAGGAGATTGCAAAGTAGACGAAGTTAAGGATTTCTGTTATCTAGGTAGCAAAATAACCAGTGATGGACGGAGCTAGGAGGACATAAAAAGAAGAAACGGCATTCCTGGCCAAGAGAAGTCTACTAGTATTAAACATTGAATTTAATTTGAGGAAGCGGTTTCCGAGAATGTGCGATTGGGGCCCAAGAATGTGTGGTAAAGAAAAACTGTGGGAAAACCGGAACAGAATGGAACGGAAGCATCTGAAATGTAATGCTAAAGAAGAATGTTGAAAATCAGATGTCCTGATAAGAGACGGATTGTGGAGTTTCACTGCAGAATGGGTGAGGAAATAAATATATGGAAAAGACTGACAAGGAGAAGGGACGGGACGACAGAACATCTGTTACAACAGCAGGAAATAACTTCAAATGGTTCAAATGGCTCTGAGCACTATGGGGCTAAGCTTCTGAGGTCATCAGTCCCCTAGAACTTAGAACTACTTAAACCTAACTAACCTAAGGACATCACACACATCCATGCCCGAGGCAGGATTCGAACCTGCGACCGTAGTGGTCGCGCGGTTCCAGACTGTAGCGCCTGGAACCGCTCGGCCACCCCGGCCGACGGGAATAACTTCCATGGTACTAGAGGGAGCGGTGGATGGTAAAAACTGAAGAGGAAACAGATTTGGAATACATCCAGGAAATAATTGTGGACGCAGGGTTGCCGTTGCTACGCTGAGGAGATAAGTGAGAACTCAGAAAAAGTCATGTGATGGAGAAAGTGGTAAGGGAGCCCAGGCCAGTGTCCCCCACAGAAAAAATGTGACCCCCACCAGCCTGTGTCCGTGACGCTGTGCGTATTTGGAGGTATCGTTGGCCTGTGTTGATGGCGTACATGGACACTACCGTCAACCTTGGGTGGTGATGTGGGGATACGTTTCCATTGAGCCACGGCCCACTCTCGATGATCGCGTGACAACCGCGATTTTAATTGATGGTGCGATTGAATCGGCATGGGATGACGTAGTAATCGTCTGCGGTGGAGCCCGATGTTCAGGATTGTCTACGGAAAGGCCTGCTTCGAAATTCTTGTACCTGTACCAGCACTGTGCTCTGCCGTCGGATCTGTCATGATTCGCAGCCCATCCTGCTTTATCCTGCACCCCATCCGACCTCCTCGATCTCAGGCACGATGTGTGCGTCCAACGCATCGTCACCAACTCATGCTTTCGTCGTCCTTCAATCGTTTTCCATGGTCGCCACAGAATCCAAGAAGAAGTTCAATTAACTGCATTGCCTATGCAGCATGACTCCTAATTATCTCAGCCCTTTCAGCGGAGTGTGAGGGAACGAGAAAGTGGCTACTGCTGAGAGAACTTGGCCTGATGCCGCAGAGGACATCCCTCCCTGGTACTATGTAAACAGAACTTGATCACTGCAGACACTGAACTTTTTAGACAACGGGTCTTTTGATGTTGACGTAGTGCGATTACGTTTTGGAAATGTCCTGCATTTGCGGTCGGGTTTAAAGACTCGCCACTGTTCGTCAGAGTGAATTCGGATAGTCTAAGGGAACTAACGTTCTTACGTAACACATAATCATCTGACAGAGAGAGAGAGAGAGAGAGAGAGAGAGAGAGAGAGCGAGTAGGGATGGGAGGGAAAGGGGAATGGTGGGGAGGGGAGGGGAGCGGTGGGGAGGGGAGGGGAGGAGGAAGCTGCTACAAATGACTTCTTAGTTCTTCGTCTCTGCCTGTATCATTTTTTGTCGGAAGCTATCCAGGAGCAGGGCAACCAATGCCATTTGCATTTGATCCAAGGTCTACGCTGCCATCACTGTTGGTCGTAATTTGAAAAGCAATCTCACACTCTTACATAGGGGCCCGAATAGGGAAGACGTTTTCAATGTTAGGAAAGGAATTTCTTAGGGACAAAGCAAGGCTTTCTCACCGACAACTTTCGGAAGATGCGTTATGTGTTAAGTTCATGGGCTATCCTTGTAATCGAGAGCACCGGTAATCTTAATAAAAAATGCGTCAACCAATGAATCGAATCCACTAATACGTCCTAAACAGCGAAAGGTTTCGTCTGTGGTCTAACCTTTCCACCAGCTCCACGCTGCCGCATTGGCGTCGCCTCCCCGAGATGTAGCGTCCTTAAGCTTGCAGAAAGGTGAAATTCGTCTGAACTACAACTAACCTACGATTTTATTACAACTATAAAAGTGTAATTATTTGTATTTTCATCTCCTCCCACCTACCTCCATAGCCAAAGGCGATAATGCATTTTAGTTCTTTGGTGGCACTCTGTTGAAGGGACCCAGTTCTAATCCAGATAATGAACGAAATTTTCATAACCAAGACTTAACGCAAGCATAGAGTTCCTTTTCATCAATTACTCAAATTAGAAGACTACTTGCAATTTTTCATGGTCAATAGCGTATAAATACCCAAATCATGCAGTACTAGTTGGAGGCGACTTCAACCAGCCGTGTGTCGACTGGGACGTCTATGGATTCATTGCGGAGGTTACAGACAGACAGCCAAGCGAAACACTTTTGAACGCGTTTTCTGAAAATTGTCTTGTGGAGCTAGCTCGAGAACCCACATTCAATACAGTATCTTAGACGTTGCAACTACAAGTAGGCCGGACCTTATCGATAATGTCAATATAGAAACGTGGATTAGCGATCATGATGTCATTATACAAACTGTGACTACAAAAGTTAACAAATCAGTCAAGAAGGCTAGGAGAGTGTTTCAACTAGACAGAGCAAACAAGCAGCTATTAGAATCTCACTTAGATAGTGAATTGACATTACTTAGTTCCAGTGAGATCGAGGTAGACGAATTATGGGCACAGTTTAAGCAGATTGTAAGTCGTGGTCTGTAGAGTTATGCGCCTAGTAAATGGATAAGAGATGGAAAAGACCCATCATGGTATTATAACGAAATTCGGTGGATACTGAGGAAGCAGACGCTGTTGCACTCTCGATTCTAAATGGAATGCATATATGACGGCAAACAAAGGTTAGTAGAGATTCGTGCGTATGTGGCGAAGCCTAAAACTACCACCGTTACACCTTAGCAAAAGATCTCGCACAGAAAAGTCTGGTCTTACGTAAAATCGCTAAGCTGTTATAAGGCTTACGTTCAGTCCCTTGTTGTGGTGTGGCAGTTGAAGACTGCAAAACGAAAGCTGAGGTTTTATATTTCAACATCAAGAAATCGTTCACACCGGAGGAGCGTACAAACGTACCGTCATTTGACCATCCTACAGACTTTCATGTGAACGGTAAAGTAATAAGCATACCTGACATAGAAAAACAACTGAGGGATTTGAAAGCAAATAAATCACCGTCTTGGAATGGAATCCGAGTTCGATTTTATGAAGAGTACTCTATGGCATTGGCTCTTTACCTAGCTTTCATTTATCGTGATTCTCTCGCCCAGCACAACGTCCCAAGCAATTGGAATAAAGTGCAGAGGACTCCTGTATATATGGAGGGTAAAAGAACCGACTCTCAAGATTACAGACCAATATCCCTAACTTCTGTTTGCTGCAGAATCCTTGAACATATTCCCAGATCGAATTTAATAAACTTTCTTGAGACTGAGAAGCTTATATCCACGAATCAGTATGTTTTTAGAAAGCATCGCTCGTGCGAAGCTCTGTTTGTCCTTTTCTCACACGATATACTGCAAACGTTGGATGAAGGGCAGCATGCAGATTCCATATTTCTAGTTTTTCGGAGAGCATTTGACACGGTGGCCCTCCGCGGCCTTTTAACGAAGGTATGATCATATGGAATAGGTTCACAGATATGTGACTGACTCGAAGACTTCTTGAATAATAGACCACAGTATGTTGTTCGTGACAGCGAGAGATCATCAGAGACAAGGGTATCGTCAGGAGTGCCCCTGGGTAGTGTGATACGACCGCTGTTGTTCTATATATACATAAATGATTTGGTGTATATGATGGGCAGCAGTCTGTGGTTGTTTGCTGATGATGCCGTCCGTATAGTAAGGTGTCAAAGTAGTGTCACTGTAGGAAGACACATAGACGACTTAGATAAAATTTCCAGTTGGTATGATGAATGGCAGCTAGTCCTAAATGTAGAAAAATGTAAGTTATTGATGATGAGTAGAAAGATAAAACCTGTAATGTTAGGGTACAGTATTACTAGTGTCTTGCTTGACACAATCAAGTCGTTTAAATACCTGGGCATAACGTTGCAAAGTGATTTGAGGTGGAACAAACATATGAGCACTGTCGTAGTGAAGGCAAATGGTCGACTTCCGTTTATTGGGAGAATTTTAGGAAAGGGTTGTTCGCTTGTAAAGGTGACCGCATATATGACGCTGGTGCGACCTATTCATGAGAACTGCTCGAGTGTTTGAGATCCCCACCAGGTTGAATTGAAGGATGTAAGGCGTCCGGATTTTACTGATCTTAAATGAGCTTGATCCATAACTACAGGACGATACAGTTTGAGATCCTCAAAAAGTAATAATTATATTATATCAACAAAAGGCAGTTGCAGTTACGCTCATGTACCGAAAACTAACAAAACAATATCTACCCATATATGGGCTGGCATGAACAAACAACTTAAAGTGAAACACGTTTTGGAGACGAACTGAGCAGGTAGTTAATGACATCGTAAAATTCCCAATTAGCAAGAGGATGGCGAGCTTCAGTGCAGAAAGGAATAAGGTCAGAACAATACGTTATTCCTTTTAACGCAAATAAGGCCGAGACCGAAGGTAAGTGGCTCCACGTTATTAACAGGGTTCGGCTGCGACCCAGCAAGAAAAATAAAAGTGTATTCACCTCTAGTGACTCGGTGATCGGCTGAAGCCATACTTGGTGATGCAGATGCGACATAGTGGGGAGATTCCCATTATATAAAAGCATTTTGAGACCTTAAGGCTCTGTCTCTCTCTCTCTCTCTCACGTCACATGGCGGACCGCACAAGTGTGTGGAAATAAGCAATGGCGTTAAGAGCTTTGCTTTCTGCGAAGTGAGGACAAAATGCTTCACGTATTGTGGCGACAGATAGCAAAGCGGTAGTTAATTATTCCTGCAGGAATTTTTGTGGGCAAAGAAACCGCGTACGTCGCTCCAACCCATGGTGAGTGGGCAATAGTCATTATTTTGACTAGGGAAAGATTAACCTACTATGGAACGTATGAAAAGAAAGTTGTGACTGAGTGAATTTAGTGAAGGCCAAAGTAGGGAACTGCCGTTTCAGATGCCACTTGGTAAAGTACCATCGTTCATTAGGCCACAGTTAATGTTGAGTCTATATTTTGCTCACTCCAACTTTCGTACGCTTTGACCATTGAGTATCAAAAGTTTGTATACTAACCTACTCTCACACTCAGTACATGAGAGTTTTTTTCATTGATTCAAAAAGTAAATTTATTCTCCACCAACTCAGTGCATTGACAAGCTATGACAATGTAGATTTAAATGAGCTGATGATCTTTAATAATCATTCTTTCCTGTGATAAAACATTTTAATATCTAGAGATAAGATTTTAATAATCGTCATTTCAATACGCCCAAGAATTAAATATTTTGTTATTGAGCGCCAAAAGTAATTGAACATGAAGGTTGTTTATCACTTCACTCCTGAAAACAACAGTTGACAAATTATGTGTAGAATAAAAAGGAGAATAGCTGTGTTTTCTTTCTAGAATATACCCCAAACTTTCATTTCTATTTCACTTCTATAAATTCACGCATTCTAGTTACGTGACAGCAGCATTTCTAATGATTTTTGTTATGATCTGCACCTGCTATTAGCTGCCTTACAGGGCCAGTGTCATATTTATTTAGAATGTCTGTTTGACACCCTGGACTTGAGAAGACAGTTCAGATGTTTTGTCCATTTGTGCGCTAAGTGATAAGCTGAGTTTGCACACATTAGTACACTCACTTTGCAGATACAAAGGTCAGACATATGGCAAGGAAGACATCAAAGCAATTCAAAGGCTCACTGCTAGGTTTGTTACCGGTAGGTTCGAACAACTTGTAAGTGATAAGCTGAGTTTGCACACATTAGTACACTCACTTTGCAGATACAAAGGTCAGACATATGGCAAGGAAGACATCAAAGCAATTCAAAGGCGCACTGCTAGGTTTGTTACCGGTAGGTTCGAACAACTTGTGTTACTGAGATACTTTGGGAACCCAAATGGGAATCCCTGGATGGAAGGCTACGTCCTTTTTGAGAATTACTACTGAGAAAATTTAGAGAACCGGCATTTGAAGCTGACTGCCAAACGATTCTACTGCTGCCCACATACATTGTGCATAAGGACCATGGAGACAAGATACGAGAAATTGGGGCCCATATGGAGGCATACAGAAAGTCGTTTTTCCCTCGCTCTATTTGTAAGTGGAACAGGAAAGAAAATGACAAGTAGTGGTACAGGGTGCCCTTCGCCACACGCCATATGGTGGCTTGCCTTCTATGTAGATGTAGATGCCTTGCAAGGGCCAATAACAGGCTTAACTTGACATTTAGGCAAGGAGGGCATGGTCTGTTGGAAAGGACAAGAGGACTAAGTTTTTGAACCATGTGGACACAGATCTGCCGTTTCATTATGCTCTAGCAGATTGCTTGGGTGAGATTGCTACATGCTGTTGGCTTAAACCATGTTTCCACAAATGCTCCATATATGTTTCTTGCAGTAAAAATTATTTTTTGATTTATGTATCTCATGGACTAATTTCTCAAATAGCTTGATTATTTAAATTGTAAAGGAACACACTATTCCTTTACGTTACGTTCAAAAACGTGGGCTTGCATGGGTAAGTATATGCAGTTGTGCATCTGTGAGGTAACAGGCGAGTTATGCCACCCTGAATATATTCTAAGTTCAGAGTTGGCATGGCTACGCGGGCCGCTTGGCAGGTCGATTGCGTGGTGCTGGGCATCGGCCGTAGCAAGAGGGGTAGCACCAGCACGTGGTCTAGGCCGACCGCATAGCTGGGAATTCCATGTTGTTGCAGTGTCGAGGACTGTGCTTTGTGTTGATGATGGAGATGTGCATGCCTCGAGGGCCAAAGATGGTGGACTATGTGAAACCACGATAGCAGATATTTCACAGCTCATGTAGAAATTAATAATAGCCAGAGGAATCATGATACCTTAAAAAGAAACATTACCATTATTTGCATTATGATTCTGATGTTGTAATGAGATTTTCAATATCTTTATTAGTTTTTAGTTGAGCATCTGACTGTAAATTATACAAGTAACATACAGTAACGAATTTTCCAAATCTAAACGGTTCATCCGATTTTGTCGATCGATGTGTCTCTAGAAAGCTATTAGTGTAAACCTAAAATGGAATGAATTACAGGCATGTAACTTGAATAGTACATGAGTTATTGGAGGTCAAAATGGCCAATTACTATTAATCGCGTCAGGCCATAAGTACTCCACAGTTACACGAAAAAACAATAGCAGCTTGCTTATAAATAGATTTATTCGTCTATGTCTTTGTTTGTATCCGATATATACTGAAAAAAGACCCTGAATCAGCTTAAGACTTACTCCAAATTTTCTATCAGGTATTTAAGTAATCCTACAAGATAGTGGTTTGCTTTCAGTGTGTAGTTAAAAGGGGTTAAATTTTAAAAATGATCTTGAGATAAAGAAATTAAATAGAGTGCAAATAGCTACTGTGGCAGGTCTTAAAAGTTTAGCTCGAAACCGAGACTGATGCAATTAAGTGGTGAGTAACAGACTACGTCATTCTAGATAAAACCGGATGACGTAGCCACTCTGCAACGTACTGATATCTCCAACCTAACACCTTCGGATGGAGCCCAGACAATGCACAAAATTTTAAAACTTTTGTGACATTCATCTCACAGATGAAACAGAGTGCAGGTCGCCATTTACTGTAGCTGCTAACCTCTCATCCGAATATAGAAGGCACTATTAAAACGTGTCCTATACTGAGTCGTTCGCATTAGGCAAAGGATACTGTGGGGTCTTATCGCTGGAATAGGATGTAATGCATTAAAGGACAGTGGCTTATTGAGAGGAGGGTGAGGGTGACTTCATCACGTCGGACTGCCGATATGTGATATGTCCTTCATACCACTCTTTCTCCCACAGTTGCATATCATTTTTAGCTCATCAAGTAGATAACAACCTGGAGGAGGCTGATGCAGTCACTTAAAGTTCCCTACTGGCCTCCTTGGGTACTACATTTGCTAGCTCACTTTCCCGAATTACTACTTGTCTGGTACCCAACAGAATGATACCTGCTTGAATAATACCTGCTTCTCTTTAAGCTGAAGGCAAAGCACTTTATCCTGCATTCATTGAATAATTTTCTCTGCTGGATACATTTGCTGCAAACCAAATATGGCAGTAATGGTATCGGAGCAGGAGAGAAACGTTTTTATTTGATGACAACTTGCCTGCTCCAATGCCATCAGCGTCACTAATAGTTCAGCACTAAAACCTTGTAAAACATTTTGGGTACTTCCAGTCAATACTGTCGCACGCAATAATTCTCTGGGGTAACTCATCAGTTAAGAGGAAAATACTGACTGCAGAAAAACGAGCAGCTATATGTGGTTTCACCTGCAATTATAGTGTAGATACCTCTTCAACAAGTTAAGTGTTTTAATTACGCCTTCAAAATATACAGGGTGTAACAGCAGTATTCACCTTAATTGTAAACTAACAGTTATAGCTATTATAAGTTATATGCTTTTAGGTTGGTTAGTACCTCGAAGTATATGTGGCAAGAGCAAGCCTTTATTGTTTATTTTCCCCTGGGCAGTAGGTTAGTAGTTGATCTGAGGACCCATGGACACAAAACAGTTGGTCTTTTCTGACAGGAGTAGTCCACTTAGCGGTGCAGTTATGGCTGTGCGGAAAACATCAGGTCGTAAAATTTGTGACGTGTTTGCGGAAAGACTGTACAACACAGAGATAACACAACCAACACACTAATGAGTGTACATATTAAGGCACCACACATAAAAATATCTGCGTTTATACCCGTTACACACTATAAACAAATCCCAATGAAATTCGTCATGAACAATTCACCACAACTTGAAGAACAACGATCTCCATACCTACTACACTAGAAAAAAATTACCTTTATCAGTCATTTTAAATATGTAAATGGATCGGAAAAAAGTTAAATATGAGTCAACAAAAATTTATGGCCATTTCCCTTAAAACATAATCGCCCGTAAAGCAAATTTAAATATAATCAAAAATCATTTCTTATGAACAAATCGTTCTAGTCCACAGAAGAATATTTATTTAAAACTGATAGCTTGAAAAAGGAAGAAAAATAGATTTAGCCTTGAGTTCAGCTGCATTATTAGGACTGAAAAATAGTAGCCCCACTACTCTTAATTTTAGGCAAGTAAGCCAATTACAAATTTGTAGTTGGATACGCACTGCAACTAATCTTCTATGGATAACCTATAAACGAGTCGTTCCACATCATTTCAATGAAAAAATTCATTCAATGGGTCTATGGAACATGTAAGTAAGTGACTAACTACACCAAATTGGAGAATCGATATCTGAAGACTTCTTCGCAATCAATGGTATCTCGTTGTCGTGAATCGCTTGTATATATTTTAATAAGACTGCGATGGTTTCTTAAAATGTTATGAAGCACTGAGTTAAAAATCACATTCAGGAAGCATTCTTTCTTGAACATAGCCAGTTCTAAAATAATTCCGGACCTCTTAAGAAGCCCAGAAAAATTTTCACCCCAATCTTGACGCAAAACATCTATATCTGCCACATCCATTCCTAAAAGTAAACGCTTTGCAAATAAGTACGCTAAAAGGACTCGTTACTCCCTACCGGATGCAAGACAGGAGAAGGTGGTGGACAGCATCAAGTCGACAACTAGATTTCAGGACCAAGTAAGGGCTTTTGTAAAAAATTGCGGTTTCTTATTCTCTAACTGGGAAAGAAACTATTACAGTAATGAACTCCAGAATAAGAGCACAACCCAAGATTCATAAAGAGAATATTCCGATTCAGCCAGCCGTTAATTATACTGACAGTCCAGGGTATGTCCTAAGTCAGAAACTGAAGCACACTATGTTATAAAATTATTTCTTCTTGAGCAAATACATGTTAAAAAATACAGCCGACTTTTTGGCTTCAGTCAGAGAATTCAATGTTCCTGATGGAGAGAGACTAGTCTCATTCGAGTTAACGAAACTTTATATGAACATCCCTGTAGAAGAAACTGTTGAAATAATTACAAAGAATCTGAACTTAAGTAGATGATTGCCTATACCTGAAATTATTGACATAATGATCGTTTAAATATTATCTTCTCACATAATTATTTCACATTCAATAATGATTTTTACAAACAACCATAGTGCCTTTCCATGGGATGTTGCCTAGCCAGAATTCTGGCCAATATTGTCGTGGATCACACTGAAAGTACAGTATTAAATAGCAGATCAGAATTAGCAGAAAAAATAATTTAGTATCGGAGGTATGTAGACGAGACCATATTGCTAGTAAATGGTAACGATAATGATGTACAAAAAATTTATAACCTATTCAACAGCGCTCATACAGATTTACATTTCACTATGGAGACAGAAAATTAATTTCTTTATGTAGAAATCTCTAGAATGAACAACAACCTTAGCTTCAGCGTTTATAGAAAACCAACAACCATTAATGTTATTATCCATAAATCTTCATGCCATTCCACAAGGTATAAGCATGCATTTTTTTCGCTGCATGATTGATAGACTACTAAAAATGCCACTGTCGCCTGATAATATTAATAATGAAGTTTAATAAAGAAGTAAGTAGACTCAAATATATAGCCAGAGTAATCGGTATCAAGAGGAGATAGATGATAGGATTGTACAGAAAAAGGAAAGGGTAAAAATGAAAAATGAGAACAACCAAATAATAACTCTTACTAAAAGCAAAAATAGTAAGAAGACTAAATATATGAAGTTTCCATATGTAGGTGTGATCTCTGAAAAAGAAGTAAGATATTTAAAAATAGTAATGTAGAAATAGCGTTCCAAACTGAAAATGAAATGAAGACAATGCTTCAAAAGAGTTTTGTGAATAAGTCAATATATGATCAAACTGGTGTATACAATAGTGTGATAAATTGTATATAGGCCAAACTGGTGGGAAATTAAGACAGAGCTTTCAAGAACACACCCAACGATCTAATGCTTCAGCATTAGGTAAACACCTCAAGTCTTTGAAACATACCTTAAGTAGCATTGACGATAATTTGAAGTCATTACATGAAACTAATAAAGATTTAAATAAGAATATGCCAAAAGAAATTGAGATTTTTTGCAGTTTGCAACAGTATACAGATCGAGTTTCAAATGAACCAAAATATTTGAAAAACACAGCCTTCCTAGCAAATTTCAGTGAGATTCTGAAAATCCTTACTTGGTTCTGAACGTTCTAACCCTTTAGCCCTCCTCCCCCTCCCTCCCACCAATACTAGAGTTTTTATATAATGTGTCACCAGTTTAGTTACACTTCCAGTCCTAGATCCTCTTCTACCACAGAACTGTTTGATTTGTGCTACTTGAAGCATTCTGGAAAGCTGCATTTATGAATGTATACATTTTATACTATGTTTTCTTTGTTATAGTCTCAGTGTAGTATTACATACCTGCAACTAACATGACTATGTAAAAAAAGAACACTTTTATGTTAATTGTTTTATTTAAAATATTTGTTATATTTATCTTTTATTATATTTTATGCCTTGTACTACAGAATTAGGGAATTTCTAGATCTGTTAATGTTTATGTGTGTATAGTCTGTTTCTCAGATAATTATAAAAATCACTGCAGATTAAGAAATATAACGACTGTATCAAACATTATGCCATTATAGTTAAGAATATAGGTCACTATCATAACTGTGCACAGAAGTTATACATAGACTGTTATCAGATACTTAAACATAAGAAGGTTTTTACTGTGTATGCCGTTCCCATTACTACTCATACATATTTCTCACTATTTGGTGTCCACTTATTTTTAAAGATCATGATTAGATCATTTTTAGACATGGATTGTTTTAACGTCCACAATTTTTCAGTAATATGTTTTATGAGTTATGCTGTTTCTACACTGGCACCTTAGAAATGGATGACAGTAGTATGTACATAGTCTTTAGTGTTCTGCATATCCATCACAGTTAATAATGATGATGTGTAACCTGATGCCTATGCGATTTTTAGCACTGTTTTCGTACCACATCGAGCAACACATTGTTTTTGACCATAACATATTGTTAATATAATAATTATTTATTGTATATCGAATACTAACCTCCTAAGAACTCTTCAAGTCTTTGGCTTTCCATGCCTCCATGGTAATCTCTATTTAATCATCTAATGATTGTCCTTGGACTTTTAAGCGTAGCACCTACAATTTGAGATATAGATGATTTTAGGATTGTCAGTAGATAATTACACATCAACTTTATTATTATGCTACCTGGGACTACATAACTGATCACCTTGTGAGGACATTCACAATTATATACCATTGTTTGTTTTAATTTAAGGCACTAGATACAGCTTCTTTTGGAAAATGACCTTTAGTTAAAAAAAAGAGACTAGATGTGTGAATTTACACCCTGTCTGATGTGTATTATTACATAAAGGGCGTTGCTGCAAGTGAAGTACCACTGAAATTCGATGTTGCACTTTATATTGGTATTATTGATTTTATTATGTAATTTATTGTGAACTGTGAATCAGTTGTACACATTTGTTGTTGTGAACAACACTGATATATGGTTCCACTTTTATCTTGCTACTGTTTGTACAGTAACTTCCAGTATTAACGTTTCTCTGTTTTTGTTTGATTTCTGTCAAAGATGTCGGTAAAGATGTTCCGTTCCTTCACATTGCCATTGACGCTAGAGGATGTTATGTTGCCTTGTGTTATAGAAATGCACTATCTTTGACATAATTTGACTGCTGAGGGATTTTTATAGTAACTGTTCGTCTTGTTTCTCCTGTGATGTCTGTATGTTTGACATAAAATATGAAAGTCAAATGGTTCAAATGGCCCTGAGCACTATGGGACTTAACTTCTGAGGTCATCAGTACCCTAGAACTTAGAACTACTTAAACCTAACTAACCTACGGACATCACACACATCCATGCCCGAGGCAGGATTCGAACCTGCGACCGTAGCGGTCACGCGGTTCCAGACTGTAGCGCCTAGAACCACTCGGTCACCTCGGCAGGCTATGACTGTCAGTATTATAAGACAAATTGATTACACAGCTGTGGATAATTTCGATATGGGTCAGCTTCAAAAGAATAGGAAATGTTTTTAGCCAACCTGTTGTACCCAGTAAGTATACAATTGGTATTTTGCACCCATATATTGTTTGAGTTTTATTTTTGTACGCTTTGTACTTTCATAAACTTTTTTATGTTGATGTTGATAGACAACCTAGATGTTGGTTAATAACTGAAACAGGCAAATGAATAATGGGACAATAAACAGCTGATGGTTCAAATGCATTTTATAAAATACTTTATGGCTGTTGAACCACACCGCGTGGAAACATTACAAAGCATCAGATCAGTTGAAAGACTCATTAAAGAAAGTAAGATTAACAGTGAAAAGTTAAATGTTCAGATGGAGGAAAAGTAGCAAGTTTGTAATCTCCCTCTTCCTATATTTCTGCTTGTTCTCACCTAAAATAGTTATCTTTGGATTGATCAGACATAGGAAAGGACTGTTAAACAGACAGGACCCGTTAAATTCAAATTACGACCTTATTGTTCAAGCAAAAACGTATCTATGTTCCTTACGAATATTAAAACCATTAGTGCTTTAATTTAAATGAAAACCTGGCTTTGAAAGAATAAAAAATTCATACCATTTACTTCCTTTACTGACTTTCTAAGCAGCACGCTTGCTAACACTGTGTAGACCCAACGATGCTCATAGATCGCCCTTGTTCATGTTCATGTATCAACATAGCTCTTTAACCAATGCTACCGGCTAAGAATGACGACACTGAGTTGTTTTTGTAATTGCGTGTACCCTTTCCGGATAATCCGTCCAAACCTTCAACTTGTTCCATCATTCGATGGAGAACTTCTAAACTCATATTTTTATTCATCATACTAGCTGTTACCCTGCACACGTAACTGTGACTCATTGTGGATAAATGGAAAGGAAAGAAAACACAAATAACACATTTCAAATATGTAGGTATTGGATATACATCCCAACCTCTACCCGCCCCTGTCTCTGTCTCTCTCCTTCTCCATTTCTCTTTGTCCACTTGCTCTTCTTCTCCCTCTCCCTGTCCATCACCTCCTACCCCTCTTTACCTGTTCATCTCCTCTTCCTCCATCTCTCTCCATCTCCTCCTGACCCCTCTCTCCTGCCCTCTGCCTCTTCCTCTCTCTGTCGATCATCTCCTCCCATATTTCTCTCTCCATCTACCCTTGGCCCCTCTTTCCCCCCTCTACCCATCATCTTCTCCCCCTTTTTTATGTCCATTTTCCTCCACCTCTCTCTGTCCATTTGCTCCTTTTCGCTTTCCATCTCCATTTCCTACCACGTGCTCTGTCCGTCACCTCTTTCCCCCTTTCTCTGAATCTGATCCCTATCTATTGTTGTTGCATAGTCAGGTTGTGTAACAGTATTTTAAACATAAGCTGGTAAGCCATAAATATAACTTCCTTGTTTTCCATCACCATGCATCCTAGAACTCCTGAAAATAGACTTTGACTGTGGATACTGTGTAACAGACACAGTCCCTTTAACTGTTCAGAGATGTCACGAAATCCGATCAAAGACGTATACTGTAACTGATCGCCTGTCGGACCCCCTCCGTGTAATCACGGAGGGGGTCCGACAGCCGATCAGTTACAGTCATTCCACCAGGAAGGAGGTACAAGGCTCGTGTTGTCTGTAGTTGAACCATGCCTAGACGGTCAATACCGCGGTTCCATCGCGTCCACATTGTTACTTTGTGGCAGGAACGGTTCTCAACAAGGGAAGTGTCCTGGCGTCTCGGAGTGAACCAAAGCGATGTTGTTCGGACATGGAGTAGATACAGAGAGACATGAACTGTCGATGACATGCCTCGTTTAGGCCGCCCAAGGGCTACTACTGCAGTTGATAACCTCTATCTAAGGATTATGTGTCCGAGGAACCTTGATAGCAACGCCACCATGTTGAATAATGCTTTACGTGCAGCCACATTTCATTTCATCCTCATTCAGTCGCAAGTCGCCATAGTGGCGTTAAAGAACTTGTGGAGCGGCGGCCGAACTGCACTGCGAGGGGTCTCCCGGCCACCAATGTCATACGCTCATTATTATTACCAGCTCCAATGCAATGTGGAGGTCCACCACGAATAAACATTTCAGAATATTTGACCCTGGGAAAAACGAACATCGGTGGTATAAAATTACCCGCAGCGTTAGAGGCACAAGCAAGTGTTACAAGAGTTCCCCTCTCAGCCGATGTGATAGCTCCAATTTGCTTTTGGCCACGAGCAGCTACTATTTTCTTAGATTTTTGAACCGCTGTGACCCCTGTTTCATCAATGTTCCATTTTCGAGAAGCATTAAACTGATATTTTTGGGCGTGCCGGAGTGGCCTAACGGTTCTAGGCGCTACAGTCTGGAGCCGCTCGACCGCTACGGTCGCAGGTTCGAATCCTGCCTCGGGCATGGATGTGTGTGATGTCCTTAGGTTAGTTAGGTTTAATTAGTTCTAAGTTCTAGGGTACTGATGACTTCAGAAGTTAAGTCCCATAGTGCTCAGAGCCATTTGATACTTTTGGAGAAGTCGTTGATATATTGCAAAGAATGAATTAACGTTAATCTTATTGAACGACGTCGCTCTACTTAAAGACGTCGCTTCTGATGTCCTTAAAGATAACTGTGGTTTTCTGCGCATAAAATTTTGGAACCAGCCATGTTGCTTTGCTGCCAAGAAGGAGGAATGTTTTTAGGATTAAGCTGCACACCGTATTGGTAAACAGATTTCCTTACTTCTATAGGAAGTAGTCCAAAATATATTTCGGGGCACTTGAGTTGGTAGGAAGCCATCTTAACCTCTTCTTCTGCAGTTCAAAATGGTTCAAATGGCTCTGAGCACTATGGGACTTAACTACTGTGGTCATCAGTCCCCTAGAACTTAGAACTACTTAAACCTAACTAACCTAAAGACATCACACACATCCATGCCCGAGGCAGGATTCGAACCTGCGACCGTAGCAGTCGCGCGGTTCCGGACTGCGCGCCTAGAACCGCTAGACCACCGCGGCCGGGTGTTCTGCAGTAAATACTTGTGTAGGCTTAACATAACCAACTCTTAAACATTCATTATTCTTCTTTTTCTTTATGCATCTATAAAGGGAGACGTGACATAATCCGAAAGTCTACCTTTCCGAATACGGCATTTTTTTTTCTACAACTTCAGCTGCCGCTAACTCGTACACTTCTTGGCTTTGCATTGCCCGCTTTGACTTTCTTTTACAGACCCTCATTCTAGAAGAAAGGAAAAAAAAAGTAGGTATCTACATCACAACGTGGGGAATGTTGTAACACGTTACAAGAAGCCCCGGGATTTTGTTACAACTAACCCCATGGTATGATTTTTAACATTTGTCAAGATAACTATTTAAACAATTTAGCAATCTGAAAAACTGTTACACGTTATCAGAGATAGATAAATTTGAATGTAAATAAGATATAGAAAGTCGATAACAATTGTTGTGGCTTGGCAAGACAGCCAAGCCACTATGAAGAAGCCGAAAGGCAAGCGTTTAAGCTCACGCAGGCTGGCGTTAGGTCTGGAACAGGACACGGAAATGAGACTAGTAAAAAACGTACGTATCTTCTGGAATGCTTAACTTTAATCCATAATTGGTGAACATCGCTCTTGACGGTACATGTTTTACAGTATCAATAGTAACTGATAATGGCGCCTTGCTAGGTCGTAGCAAATAACGTAGCTGAAGGCTATGCTAACAATCGTCTCGGCAAATGAGAGCGTAATTTGTCAGTGAACCATCGCTAGCAAAGTCAGCTGTACAACTGGGGCGAGTGCTAGGAAGTCTCTCTAGACCTGCCGTGTGGCGGCGCTCGGTCTGCAGTCTCTGATAGTGGCGACACGCGGGTCCGACGTATACTAACGGACCGCGGCCGATTTAAAGGCTACCACCTAGCAAGTGTGGTGTCTGGCAGTGACACCACAATAATAGTGCAAACCAAAATGTTACGACAGTACAATTTTATATTACCTGGCAAAAGTGAAGCGCGTGCACACTTCCGCTCACTGCGCCCGCCGGCGGGACACTGGCTATGGCAACATGAAGCGGCGCGGTTTATAGGTCGAATCGAGACAAAGAAATACGCTCATTAAGTTTAAGATCCTAGTGAAAAGAGCCTGTTACTATTTACCCCCGTTACAACAAGCCCCTCGCTCCCCTACCTGTGTGTACAGCAATCTGGAGCACCTCCTCTGAAAATTTCGCTGTATGATGGTACAGCACACATTGTGTGATTTCCATGAGCAAGAAAAAGAACGGAAATGATGTTTATGTTGACCTCTATTCCAGATTTCTGTACAGATTCCGGAACTCTCAGAACCGAGATGATGCAAAAGTTTTTTGATATAACCTTGTGTTAAAATTTTAGACCAACCTATAAAGAAATTCGAAGATATATAATTTTGTACAAACGAACGTTTACATTTATATTTATATTGACAAAAAATAATTTTTGCTGCGGCTCAGCTGCGTTAGACCCGTCTACGCGAAATCTGAACAACGATTTCTTCGCCTCGCATAAAGACGTGTGAGTACTAGAACCCGGGAATTTCTGAACGATCCAGCAAGAAATGCCTTCTGCTGGAAAACGCTCGCTCACTCTCCGAACGTTCCAGAGAACCACCAATGCGTAAAGAATACGACAGTGGTGGTCCTTACAAGTTGTGTTTTTCCATGATCGATCTGTAGTCGGAGTTTTCCGCGCTCGCGTTACGAGCGCTAAACCACTGGGGTGACCTTCGGGAAGGTCCCAGTGGCGGTGCCCGGTCACACGTCATGTCAGCGCTATGCGCGCAGCCCCGCGGCTGGCTTACCTTCTCTCTTCTCGACTGGCAGGTCGCACGGCCTGTTCCACATAACAATACGGGCGACTGGTGGGGTACCCCTTGACGTCACGGTCCGCGCCTTCTGCCGGAATTATTAGTTACCTTCTGTTTATGGACAGGAATGTAAGTGGGCAGTAGGATGGTAGCGCAGATTATAGGGTTCGTGCTAGGTTTATAACACGGATCACATATGAAAGTAAGTCCGAATATGCACTGAATTAAATCCAATACCCCCTGGTATGCAATATTTTGCCCCATGAATCAAACTACACAGCGAAACGTAATTAAAGAATCTTTTTTTTCTGAAACCTCGTTACTGTTTCCCATTGCGACATATCAAGTTGGAAATTCAGCTCAAAGGTGACTACGACCTTCGTCTCTAATGGTGCAGAAGCGTGGCGCTCTGTGACGTCAACTTCTGCGTGGACGATGCTTCAGACACCAAGTTGTCGACACATGAAAAAAAAAGCCGGAACTAAGAAATTCGTGGGAGGTGGGCTAATAATGTCGCATTGGCTCCAGATTTCACCCCAATCACCCCAATGCTACACAACGCCACTGTGGACGTGTGTCACGATGGGAAGGTCATCGCACACCCACATTTCACCACCTCTTTTGACGCCTCCGCGAAGGATGTTAGGACCGCCACGCCCAGAATTGAAGTCACACGGTTTTCTTATGTTTGGCCAAGGAAACCATTTTACACACACCGCTGCTCAGAACCGACACGAGAAGGCCTCATGAGGTGGGGTGAAATGTGTCCATGAAACGACACCTTCCCTTGAGGCTTTGATTCCCAAACATTTTGCGGGCGAAAACGACACTTTACATTGTGATGAGACAGAGGATGACGTTCTTGACAATCTTTGAGGCTGCTGACGCCCCAAGTGCTCTCTAAAAGGATCGTGGGGCCGAAACCCCACTGAAAGTGATCGCACACCTTCGGAAACCAGCTTGACCGCAATTTTTGCTCTGGTGTATAGTGTTGAACTTAAAAAGACCGTTGTAAACCATTCGAAATTGAAACTCGATCTGAAACAGCAGTGGGTGCTTGTGCCTCTTGCGCGCTCCAGTGGCTAGATTATGAAGGGGGTGCGACATTGTCATACACGTCAATAAAACAGCAAGGGGTCTCTGTAAGACCTCCCCAGTTCTGAAACACTGTCAGTGCCACCAGCCCACGATTTTTGAGCGCACAAAAAATGTATCTGCGGAATCAAAGACCATGAGAGCGGACTGGCTGTCTGTTAATACGCATACCAGAAATCAAAGGTGACAAGTGGTTGCCTACCTGTAGGCGCACTCGACTCTCGTCATGGGCTTTCTCTGCGCAGGTACATTTTGAATTCCTCAACGAACGTAGGCTGATGATACTGAGTGTTGCCGGACGGAAGAGTCCTAGAGCAGTGGTCCCCAACCTTTCTTAGACCATTATCCCTGAGTGGAATCAGACATCTAATACTTCTCCGTCTTCCTCCCTCTCCATCCTGCTATCTGTTACCGCCTCTACCCCCTCCCCCACAAAATTACCAATTTTAGCACGTAACTAAACTGTAGAATGAAAGACTATCCTTAGCACACTTTTTACTTTTAAAATAATGAAAGATGAATAATATTTAATTTAGGTGTGTGTGTGTGTGTGTGTGTGTGTGTGTGTGTGTGCGGTGGGTGGGGGTGGGGGGTGGTGGTGGTGGTAGTGGAGGTGATGCTAGAATGAATGATGAAGGAACACGTGGTGCAACGCGGTGCTACCCACAACTTTTCTCGGAATAAGAAAGCTAACTATCCACGGTGAGGGTAAACACTTGTTACAAACACCTTCCCCTGCATTACTCCTCTCCATTTCTACACTTGCTTGACCGCACACTGCAACCCCATTTAAAATCAACCAAGTTAAAATGTTTGCACTATAGCTACTGTTCGTAAATCACTTTATTGCTGCGCTACTTCTGAACTGACAGAAATTGAAAGAATTCAGGCTGTGAATGCTTTGTGTCTATCTACAGCCACTAATCGTAATAGTTATAGAAATAATAATAATAGTAAAAGTAGTAATACTATGTACAGCACTGTAGTATCACTTACGTAGTTACTACTGTGTCGTGCTGTCAATTAATTCCTTATCTGTTTCGAAGCGATTGATGAAGCAATTTCTGGACTTATTTTTATCATTAATGGTGTGCGGCACAAAACACAACAAACGTTAGTGAGTGGATTATGTGAGGAACCTGTAACCTCCACTGCATTAATGCTGCTAACTAGAAAAAGTGATTATCGACAAATTTTATAATTAATATTAGAGACTTATTATTTTTGTTAGTCACTAGTCTTCACACTGGTTTGATGCGGCCCGCCACTATTTCGTCTCCTGTGCCAACCTCTTCATCTTAAAGTCGCACTTGCAGCCCACGTCCTCAATTAATTCATGGATGCGTTCCAGTCTCTGTCTTCCTCTACAGTTTTTCCCCTCTACAATTCCCTATAGTACAATGGAAGTCATTCCCTGATGTTTTAACAGATGTCCTATAATCCAGCCCCATCTTCTTGTCAGTATTTGCCACATTTCCCTTTCCTCTCCGATTCTGCGCAGAACCTCGTCATTTCATATCTTATCAGTCCACATAATTTTCAACATTCGACTGCAACACCACATTTCAAACGTTTTGAGTCTCTTCTGTTCCGCTTTCTCCACAATCCATGTTTCACTACCACACAATGCTGTGCTGCAAACGTACGTTATCACTAATTTTTTTCCCAAAATTAAGGCCTATGTTTGATACTAGTAGACTTCTGTTGGTCGAGAAGCTCTTTTCGCCAATGCTAGCCTGCTTTGATGTGCTCCTTGCTCCGTTCGTAACTGGTTATTTTGCTACACAGGTAGCAGAATTCCTTAACTTCATCAACTTCGTGACCATCAATCCTGACGTTAAGTTTCTCGCTGTTCTCATTTCTGTTACTTCTCATTACTTCCGTTTTTTCGATTTACTCTCAGTCCATATTCTGTACTCATTAACCTGTTTATTCCATTCAGCAGATCACGTAATTCCTTTTCACTTTCACTCAGGATAGCAATTTCATCAGCGAATCGTATCATTGATATTCTTTCACCTTGAATTTTAATTCCACTCTTGAACCTTTCCTTTATTTACACCATTGCTTCTTCCATGTACAGATTGCAAAGTAGGGGGGAAAGACTACATTCCTGTCTTAAACCCTTTTTAATCCGAGCACTTCGTTCTTGGTCGTCCAGTCATATTATCCCACTTGGCTCTTGCACACATTGTATATTATCCTCCTCTTCCTAGAGCTTACCCACATTTTTCTCAGAAGTTCGAATATATTACATCATTTTACATTGTCGGACGCTTTTTCCAGGTCGACAAATCCTATGAACGTGTCTTGATTTTTCTTGTCTTGCTTCCATTATCAACCGCAACGTCAGAATTGCCTCTTTGGTGCCTTTACCTTTCCTAAACCCAAACTAATCGTCATCGAGCACATCCTCAATTTTCTTTTCCATTCTTTTATATATTATTCTTGTCAGCAACTTGGATGCATGAATTGTTAAGCTTATTGTGTCAAAAATATCACGTTGTCATCTCTTTCGCTCTTCGGAATTGTGTGGGTGGTACTTTCCCGAAAGTTAGATGGTATTGCCAGACGCATACAGTCTACACACCAAAGAACTGTGACTCGCCCGAACAACAGGGATTTACATGCATTGAAAATAGCGCATTGAGAATGGCTAGCTACTAGCCGAAATCTGGATTTGCATAATAAAATCTGAAAAGGACGACTGTTTGCTAAACTAAGTAATTTGTAAGTCGCATACAGTCGCTGAATGCATCCACTGCCCGAATGGAAGTTAACCTGACGTCAGCAATTATTTAACTCCGTTCCCCCTAACCAGCCGATACTGCTAGATATTCTCACTATTATGTGCATGAGGACGTGCAGACTGGGTAATGCGGATGGATGTCTTGCCCCAATCTGCTCTACAGATGAGCTCCTTCTCTCTGCCACCCGGGAGCCATGTGCTACCAGAGTTGAAGCCCGCCGCGTGAGGGAAAAACTGCTATCGGAAAAAATCTGTCAGGACACTGCTCCGAGAAGGAATGCTACGGGAATGAATGCCATAATGCCACTCAAGTCATTAGAACGCACCTATCCTGAGCTCGCTTTGCTGAGAGTTTCCTACAGGAAAAGAACTCTCACAAATGAGCACAAACTCCGTTAGGCCAATAAGCGGGAGAAGGGAGAGCTGGAGTGTAAACTGCCAGGGATAATTTTATTTGCCATCAATTTTTACTGATAATTTCTTTAAAGCACAAATATTTTTTATCAAAGAAACATCAGTAGTTAAAAAAAATAAATAAAAACACTCATGAAAATTTTAAGAAAGGACTATTCAGCTGATGGCTATCGGCTGAAAAATAAGGCACTGAAATGCCGATAACAATTATGCAAGGAATGACATTTAAGAAAAAAATACTTTAAAAGACAACTTCAGCTAAATACACAATTACCAACGTTATCAGAGAAGGTGACTTACTGTGTATGTTATGCTGTGCAAGAGATAAATACAGAAAACTCAGTTACCCGTGATTTTTAAAAAGAAACGTACCAGAGATACCAGATACCTTGGCAAAATCTAAGGTACAAGAAGGTGCACGTAAAATGCCATAGCTAAGTAAGGATGAATAGCAATTATTTCCTTTTTTCAACTCCAAGAACGTGCAGAAGCCAGTGACCATAAATCGCTTTTCCCTAGTTACACACAATCCAAAAACTTGATTCAGATACATCGTTCCCATCCAATAGCCTTTCACGTGTTTATTCGCTCTGGTAACATCAAATTTACTGCGACTTCCATGAACAGCCAGCGAGACCCTCAAAACAAGAGTAGTTATAAAGTCAGGCAACAGTGACCAGTACTAAAACATATAAAACTCACAGTTAAGCACATCTGAAACACTTTGAAATCGAAAAATATCCAGGCAAGCATATACATCTAGCTAGTACACGAAACTCCTGAGTCAATCAAGCACC
The DNA here is from genome assembly GCF_021461395.2 of Schistocerca americana. NCBI lineage: Eukaryota > Metazoa > Arthropoda > Insecta > Orthoptera > Acrididae > Schistocerca > Schistocerca americana. The sequence goes on from NC_060124.1 coordinate 379,053,668, forward strand.
CGGAGAATATCTGGCAACACTTTTAACTTGGTACTGAAAATATTGGCACTATCAGAATAGCCCAATTGCAGTTTCTTCCTTCGCGAACTTATCATTTCGATATACAAGCTTGGTTGACTATTATTCCGTTGACAGCGGCTATGGATGTCCCTTATAGCGAACCATTTTAAATCTGCAGCACTAACCAACTCTTACAACACAGAAAATGTAAAGTTCACAAATTGCTCAGCAAGCAGTTTTCCTAGAGGAGCCCGTACCACATTTATAACAGACGCAGACCAACTTTAACAAAACTGGGCCGTCTTCCTGCTCAGAAACCATTCCACGTAACGAGCTCAGCTTGAATATCAGCACAAACGTGACTCCAAGGCCGACACGTGACCTCGCATACGGTCAACGCCCAAGTAGTGTTCCGGTGTTGTGACTAAGCAGCAGGCACAGGGAAAACTGGTTATACTCGCTGCAAGCCCAGACTTCATTTTGCATACCGGCAGAGCCGCTTAAACCGCTTTCACTGCGAATGCCCCCTCTCGGCAGGCCACACATTCACTAAGCAAAGATACGCGAGCACTATGGCCATCGAATATTGCATTCGCACGGATCAGTCAAATTCTCCCAGTGACTGGCTTGATGCGGCCCGCCATAAATTCTTCTCCTTTCCCAGCATCTTCATCTCAGAGCAGCACTTGAAGCCTAAGTCCTCAACTATTTTCTGGATGTATTCCAATCTCGGTCTTCCTCTACAGTTTTTATCCTTTACAGCTCCCTCTAGTACGATCAAAGTTATTCCCTGACGTCTTGACAGGTGTCCTATCATCCTGTCCCTTCTTCTTGTCAATGTTTTTTACATATTCCGTCTCTCTCCGATTCTGCACAGAACCTACTCATTCCTTACCGTATCAGTCTCCCCAATTTTTAACACTTGTCTGTAACACCTAGTACCACATCTCAAATGCTTCAATTCTCTTCTGTTCCGTTTTTCTCACAGTTCATGTTTCATTACCATACAATGATCTGCTCCAGACGTATTTCTCCGAAATTTCTTCCTCAAATTAAGGCCTGTGTTTGAAACTAGTAGACTTCTCTTAACCATTAATGCCCTTGTTGCCAGTGCTATTCTGCTTTTGATGTCCTCTTTGCTCCACCCGTCATTGGTTATTTTGATACCTAGATAGTAGAATGCTTTAACCTCATCTACTTCGTGACTATCAATCCTGATGATAAGTTTCTCGCTTTTCCTATTTCTGCTACTTCTCATTACTTTCGCCTTTCTTCGATTTACTCGAAATCCATGTTCTGTACTCATCAGACTGTTCGTTTCATTCAGCAGATCATGTAACTGTTCTTCACTTTCACCGAGGATAGCAACGTCATCAGCGAATGACCTTGAATTTTAATTCCACTCTGGAATCTTTGTTTTATTTCCATCATTGCTTCTTCGATGTACAGATCGAACAGTATGGGCGGAAGACTGTATCCCAGTGTTATGCCCTTCTCAATCCGAGCACTTCCTTCTTGCTCTTCAAAAAAATGGTTCAAATGGCTCCGAGCACTATGGGACTTAACTGCTGCGGTCATCAGTCCCCTAGAACTTAGAACTGCTTAAACCTAACTAACCTAAGGACACCACACACATCCATGCCCGAGGCTGGATTCCAACCTGCGACCGTAGTGGTCGCGCGGTTCCAGACTGTAGCGCCTAGAAGCGCTCGGCCACTCCGGCTGGCCTCTTCCTCTTCTACTCTTGTTATTCACTTTGCGCTTCAGTACATAGTGTATATTACCCGTCTCTTCCTGTAGCTTATCCTTATTTTTCTCAGAATTTCGAACATCTTGCACCACTTGTGTCGAAAGCTTTTCCAAGTCGACAAATTATATGGAAGTGTCTATATTTTTCTTTAGTCTGGGGGCCCCCCGTCGGGTGGACCGTTCGCCAGGTGCAAGTCTTTCGATTTGACGCCACTTCAGAGACTTTTGCGTCGATGGGGATGAAATGATGATGACTAGGACAACACAACAACCAGTCCCTGAGCGGAGAAAATCTCCGACCCAGCCGGGAATCGAACCCAGACCTTTAGGATTCATATTCTGTCGCGCTGACTACTCAGCTACAGCGGGCGGACGTTTCCATTATGAATCACAACGTCCGAATTGTCTCTCTGGTGGCTTTTCCTTTCTTTCACTGTGGACTGCCTAAAATTGTCTTGCAGTTTTTCGTTCTAGGAGAATCACAAGGAGGGGAGCCTATGTGAGAGCGTTGTGTCTTTAACTACCAGTCTGCAGTCTCCTCAAAAAATTTGTTAAGTGGTCAGTACTTCCATTTCTTAGCTGTCTCTTTCAGAACACCCAAGCTGTAACCTTGGGATGGAAAATTTTTCTCTGCCTGTATGGAAAGCACTCTGCCAGAAGGGACGTACTGTAAGACACACATTACGTGGAAGACGTGTCTCCACAGGCTATCTCATTTAGTGTATTCGCCGGGACCAAATGCCGTTCTTCGTTTTTCAAATGTCTCAGCAGTCGATCACTGTTTCTCTCAACTCGGCACTTGCAGGTCAATACATGTCCAGCGTTGCTGATATATGAGCGGCCAGGAGCGTCTCCGCCTTCAGTCAGTGTGCCAAGCTTCGAAGGTTGTGCCAGTCACTGACCCTCACTGTCTGTTAGTACTGTTCATGGCTTCAGTTTATAAGCGAATACTCTACATACATGCACCAATTTCCATTTACACATAGAAAGGAGAGGAATAAAGATGGCTTGATGTACACGATCACTGTCGTAATTATCGTCATTTGAATAAACAATAGTGAGGTTGATCGGAGTACACATGACTTTAATCAGTGTAAGGTATGAGTTGCGTACAGGGTGCAGCGGGTATAAGTGGAGATATTTCAATAGGTGACTGAGTACGGTGTACCGAACAACATTACATCACTATTTGCTGACTAGTAACTACAGCTATTACAAGTCGTATGTTTCACAAGCTGCGACATTGTTGCGAATAAAACAGTGACCCGTACATAGAATAAGTTTCCTTTAATTTACGACTATGGTCACAAACGTTTTGTTAACAGATTACCGGTTTCGATCTATAATGACCATCATCACATCTGCAGCAAAAAATGGGAAAAAAACGTAAATACACTCGCAGAATATCTACAGCTTAAAAACAATAGATAAACAATAATGAAAAGTACTACTGACATATGTATGCGTCTGTACACTTTAAGTATGAAGAGGCATACCTGTTTTATAAAAACAAAGTCCTAATGTACTGCTGCCATAGTGGCATCGTTAAGCGCTAACAGAGGGCGCCGACTATGTTTTCTTTCATTGTGGCTTCTTCAGAGATCTGTTTTATAGTTTTTTTTAATATTATCCCGTGCACAATCAAAGGTGTTTATTACTTATGTCGTTATCTAAAATATTGGCACTTGAGCATATGCCAACTACTGCCTCTTAGCTCTTCCTCTTCTCAACAATCTGACTATTGTCGTGTTATATTTCATCGCTTTTTATTACTGTATTGCCTTTTATACGTTATAAGCTCATTACAGACTTCAACTATTGTATCCCCCTTTATTTTACACTGTTCAATTAATCATTTAAAACTAGTGTATGCCAACATTAGCGACATATGATGAACTTACAACACAAACATCTTGTGGCTACTGTACGTCAGCTTGTTTTGAACAGTAGTGCTACTGACAACATGACTCGTGCACATGATTTTATTTATCTATATTTGACGATGCTGGTGCTGATTTTGCATTTAACATTTGGCGAAACCACTATGGCTGCAGTACATTAGGACTTTGTTTTTATAAAACAGGTATGCCTCTGCATACTTAAAGTCCACAAACGCATATATATGTCAGTAGTACTTTTCATTATGGTCTATTCATTGTTTTTAAGCTGTAGACAATCTGCGAGTGTATTTATGTTTTTCTCCAATTTTTTTGCTGCAGATCTGATGATTGTCACTATAGAGCGATACCGGTAATCTGTTAACAAAAAGCCGGCTGGAGTGGCCGTGCGGTTCTAGGCGCTACAGTCTGGAGCCGAGCGACTGCTACGGTCGCAGGTTCGAATCCTGCCTCGGGCATGGATGTGTGTGATGTCTTTAGGTTAGTTAGGTTTAATTAGTTCTAAGTTCTAGGCGACTGATGACCTTAGAAGTTAAGTCCCATAGTGCTCAGAGCCATTTGAACCATTTTGTTAACAAAAAGTTTGTGACCATAGACGTAAATGAAAGGAAACTTAGTCGTACGTTTGCTAGTGAAATACAGGTTGTTCGGGTTATAAGTGTACATATTTCTACTGATGATTGAAGGAAGTTACTGAACAACATTACATCAGTTTTTATATTTGTAGACTAAAATTGTAGCTATTACGAGTAGTCTATTTTTAGGTTGGTTAGTACCTCCAAGTATACGTGGCACAAGCACTGTTTCTTTTCCTCAGGGCATTAGGTCACGTGTTGAAATGTGATTGATGGACGTCAGACGATTAGTCTATACTGATGGGTGTGGTCTAATTTGCTGTACAGTTAGGACCATGCAGAAAACATCACTTAGTAAGTTATTTGATGAATAAAATGTAAATGTCGTGTGACTAGGGCCTCCCGTCGGGTAGACCATTCGTCTTTCGAGTTGACGCCACTTCGGCGACTTACGCGTCGTGAGGATGAAATGATGATGATTAGGACAACACAACACCAAGTCCCTGTGCGGAGAAAATTTCCGACCCAGCCGGGAATCGAACCCGAGCCCATAAGATTGACATTCTGTCGCGCTGACCACTTTTTTATTTATTTATTTATTTTCAATAAAGATCACTCAGTTAAAAGGAACATGTAGACCATTTCATGGTATAGTATGTGCATTACATATTAAGTGGTCAGAGGAGCGTGAGGTTCATTATCAGCTGTCAAATGTGCACACCGACTGCACCTGGCACATCCCAACTGCGTGGGGGGTTGAGGAAGACTGCCTGAAGATAGTTGGCAAAGGTTTTCCGATAATGTGACCATCTATGAACCTCATTGTGGGCTTGCTGCAAGAAATACCAAAAGTCAAGTCGCGACTTGGCAGCATCCCCATAGAGGTACGCGATCGTCCAACCTTTGACCCAGATGATCGACTGTGATTTAGTCGCCGGAAAGTTGCCACTCTCCGGATGTAAGAAAGAAGCAGGTGTAATACGTTGCGGGGTCACACGGAGGTAGCAAGCCACCATCTGTCTTCCTAGGAGCCATACGTCCTCCACCGCGATACAAGTTAAGCGGTGATGGTCGTCATCCACTTTGCGACATTTCGGGCATAGTGGAGTGTCCACTAGTCCAATTGGATGGAGCCGTTGGTTGGTGTTGAACTTGCCACAGGCGAAAGAGAACCACAGTGCCCGAACGAAGGTAGCAAGGAATTTTTGGTGCACATGTCTCCAAATCTTCGCCCAATGCAACCTGTGGTGTTTGAGTTCGATGACATTACGACTTATCCCTCGTAGCAGCCAAAGATAAAAATACTTCGCGGAAGCTCGTCTCTGATATAACTAAGTTCCACGATAAATGTTAATGCATGCGCAAAATGTGGCGTAATGTTGCCCAACGCCACCGGAGGTGTGAGGGACTCTGGAACCAGGAGATCCAGTAGGCGGGATGTAAGGGAATCACGCCCGCTACGCCATTGCTTGTACATCGTGGCTAGAAGGAGCGCCGTCGCTCGGCAGTGAACATTTGTAAGTCCGAGTCCCCCCTTGTCCGTAGGGAGCATGAGCGTTGCGTATCGCACCTTGAGGGGCGACCCAATCATCACAAGTCGACGCCCGAGCGTGAGTGGTAGGGGTAGGATCTGCGAAATATGCACCATTCGAGAAACCACATAAGTGTTCAGATACTCGACTCGCTGCAAAGGATCAAGGCGCCGTAGGAGATGTTGTCGGACCATGGTACTTGTTGTCTGTAAAATACGTCGGTAGTTAAATGCCGCAGTATGTTTTACAGATGAGATAAAGTCTATGCCGAGATAGCGGAATCGTTGCACATAAGGAAACCGACTGATTTCTTCCGGCGTAAGGCCCCTTCCAACCGGAATTGCTGCCGATTTGTTCATGTTCACTGTACTACCCGCCGTCACACTTTGGTCCAACAACTGTTCAAGGATCGTCTTCACCTCTTCCTCAGAACGAACGAGCAGCAGGAGGTCGTCCGCATAGGCACGACACTTGAAGGTGTAGCGCCGTAGTTCCATTCCAGAAAGAGAATTTGTTAGCCTCCCAATTAATGGCTCCAACGCTATCGCGAACAGCAGCATCGAAAGAGGGTAGCCCTGGTGAATGGATCGTCGAATTTGGATGGGCCCCGTTATACGTCCATTAACCTGTACCAAGGATTGTGCGCCCCCATAAATCATTCTAATGAGACCAGTAAAACGGTCTGGAAATCCCATTTGTTCCAGTACAGCGTACAGATAGTTGTGGCGCACCTTATCAAAAACACTGTCAGAATCAACCGCTACCATCGCCGCTTTAAGCCGGCACTCCTTCGCCAGCGCTATCACATCAGGGCATTCGCCAGTAGCTGTTTGCACATTCAGCGATTCACCCGATGTCGTCTGTTCTGGAGAGAGAACGCTACGAATTAACATACGACATCGGGACGCTAGCACCCGTGCAAAGATGTTATAGTCGGCATTAAGCAGGGTGATGGGGCGATAATGTGTGACCGTAATTCCTGACTTCGGTTTATGTACTGGCACCAAGAGGCCTTCCATAAAAGCCGGTGGAATAGGCACATCGGAATTTAACATCTCGTTGTACATTTCCGTCCATCGCGATGCCATTTCGTTGTGAAATTCTCGATAAAATTCAGCAGGAAGCCCATCAATGCCTGGGGACCGATTCAACGCACCTTGTGTGATTGCATCATGTACCTCCTCACAGCTAATGGCTTCCAGTACGGTTTCCGCGGCTTTCACCGTCAGTGTACGGGAGACGTACTTGGCTATACGGTCGTGGTCATCGACAGGGGCTGCTCCTTCCCGATAGATGTGTTGGTAAGGGTCGACGAATGCAGAGATAATGTCCGCTTGACGCGTCAGTCTTCGGTGTTCGCAGGTAATTAATTCCCGTACCAAAACGCGTCGTCGGTGCTTTCGTTCATTCACGACGTGGTGCATGGAAGGAATCTCGTGCCTTATCGTATCGTGACATCTGGCGCGCACCATGGTTCCCTTAAGATGTTTCTGAGCTAAAGCCACTAGTTAAGCTTTTATCCTTTTGCGTTCGATCCATATGTCCTGTCCCGGCGGACTATCATCCAGGTCGCGCAGTGCTGCAAAATAAAAGTCGGTCGTACGGCGGCGCCATTCTGCCATCTCCCTGCTATATGAGATGAACGTACGGCGAAGCGCCGGTTTAGTACAAGTCAGCCACCAATCAAGCTTCGTCGCATACCTTCCAACCCTTCGCTCGCACATCGTCCATGTCTCAAGAATCCGTTGACGGCATTCAGGATCATGTAGATGTTGAATGTTTAATTCCCACGGGGCCTTACTGTTCCACACCTCTCTACGGGGAAGAAGCACCGTACAGATGTAAGCGCTGTGATCGGAAAATTCCAATGGCCAGCGTTCCGCGTCCTGGACATCATTTGAATGAGCCCGTGAGATATAAATGCGGTCTAATCTGCTCGCCGAATGACTTGTCATATAGGTGTATCCCGGTGCATCTCCATGTCGTAATTCTCACGTGTCACTAAGTACAAGGTCGTTGACAACGATTCGCAACTCCTGGCTGATGTTTGCTTACGGCCATTGGTCTTTCTGGCTGAGAACACAGTTGAAATCTCCACAAATTATTACACATTCATAACGTCCATGGAATAGTGGGGCAATGTCTTCTGCATAAAATCACGCCATTTCCCACCGCCGATTATTTCCCGAGGGTGCATAAAGATTGATGATGCGTGTCCCAAACGTCGTGAAAGCCATTCCGCTGGCCGACGGAAGATAACACACGTTCTCCACCGGGAAGTCATCTCGCACGTATACTGCCACCCCACTCCCGTTGTGATCTCCATGTGACGAATAGGATTGGTAGCCTGCGATGTATGGGAGTGCAGCTATGTGCACTTCCTGCAGCAAAGCAAAATCCATATCAGATGCCCAAATCGTTTCCTTCAGTAGGTGTTCTTTGGCCGGTGAACGCACGTCATTTATATTTAATGCCGCAGTACGGTTCGCATGGCGTTGAATCCCACTATGTCGAGGCGCAACAACATCTCCCTGCATCGGCGCTGGGGGCTGAGTTAGAAGACGTTCTCTCGCCCCTCTCTCTTCACCTTCAGCAATTATTAGGCCGTCTTCGTGAGTGCCGGCTGCCTCTGTTTGACGTCCGGGGCCTCCTCAATATCGTCATACCACATCTTTTCAGGCAGTGATATATTCGTGTCCACAGCCACAGCATCTGCGTCTGGAGAGCCAACTGGGTGTGATTCCTCTTCAGCATCATTACATCCCGGTACCGTCAATTTGACAGATCGCTGCGGGTCTGACCGAACAGTTCCCATTGCCTCATCCTGTTTCGTAGAGGCTGTTGTGTCGTCTTGGTCCACAGGCACATCGTCGTCGGGGCAAGGGGAGTCATCCCGAGGAGATGTCGTGCGGCGCCTCCGTTTCCTCCTTTTCGGAGAACGTTGTTTGCATGATCTTCCTTCCGTGTCCTCAGATTGTAGGGAATCACGGCTGTCCGACAGAAAAGTATCCGTAGGAACTGGAAGTGTTTCGACTCCCATCGTTGTACTTGGCGGGAGTTCGGTCGAAACTAATGTTGTCGTCACAGAGTGCGTTCCAGACGGAACAGCATCCGTAGTGCCTGGAACTGCTTCGTGTACTATCGGTGTGCTTGGTGGGAGTTCGGTCTCATCTGATGTTGTCGCCATAGATTGTATGCTCGATGGAGCAGCATCCTCTGTCATCCCGACGTCTGCTACAAGGTTTCGGAGAGTGCCATCTTGATCTTCCACCGGGTCCTAGGTCATCAGCGGACGCAGTGAGGGCTTTGGCATAGGTGATCGGTAGTACTGTCATCGCCGGCGACGGCTCCCGCACATCTGAAGGCAGTTGCGTAATCTGCCGTTGCATACAGTTCGACCTGAGGTGTCCCTCCTGGCCACAGCCAGAACATGTACGTGGTTGACCATCGTAAATCACCACCGCCCGACAACCACCAATTGTCAGATAGGACGGTACATGCTTCTGAATATCAATAGTGATCTGTCGCACTCCGTTAAGAACGGGGTGCGTGGCGAATTGTGTCCAGCGTTCTGCCGTGTGACCATGTACCGTACCGTATGGCTTAAAAGCCTCGATAACTTCATCAGCCGGGAGCTCAAATGGCAGCTCAAAAACACGTATTGTCCGTACACTCAGACCAGCATGTTCTACAGTTAGCGTGCCGACATTCCCGTCACTATGGCAAAACCGGAGACCTGCTTTTGTCGTCTGTAGAATTCTATCACACGCCGCGTCATTTACCATCTTAACATACACCGTGGGACTAATGATGGACAGGTGAATTCCGACAATATCGTTTGGCGGTATCTTTATTTCCTCTCGAATGAATCGTTCCACTGCTAAAGCCTTTGGTCGTTCGTAGTCTTTGCAGAAATTGAATCTTAATGTAGTTTTCCTGTACCTGTTCGCCATGATCGTTGTTAGTAGCCCGCGCGCAAACTAAGTCCACAAGTAAACAAATACTCGCACACGCCGCACAGGCGGAAGTAACGGACCTCCGCGCCGCACGGCCGCTAGCGCCGAACTGACCACTCAGCTACCGGGGACGGACAGTTATTTGATGTGTTTGTGGGAAGACTGCTATGAATCGACCGTGTACTGCACCTGAGAGTGAGGAAGCTTCAGTTGGCTTATCTTGAGTCAGTGCGTTGTCAAGGTTGATAGTACATGCTCGACTGACCTGAAAGCACCGACAGTGCCATGCAATTTCTTCAGTCATCACTGCACTTGTTTGGGTAACCTATTTTGATAGCACTTCGCGCAAACGTGACGTCATTTTGACGTCAGGCGCTCTGTCGAAGATCGTTCAGTTCATAACACGAGTGACAAAGAAGACGTTCAAAACAATAACCACAAGTAGGGAGAACTGGAGGGTGTGCTTTTCTTTGCTGCAGGATACGTGAACCTCGAACTTACGACGTATAGAAATATGTAAAGACCTGGATTCATGTGCACTGGGCTGTGGACAAGGGAAAAATTAAACCGTTGGCAAGTATTAACCTCGAAACTTACTGAAAATGATGTACTATTTTCAGTATATCCATTGTGGACGACGAACTTCGACTGTCATTTCAATTGGCGTTTATCTGGTAATAAATATGCAACCAGTATCTTTTTTACGATTTATTCGATCATGAACATGTTTTCAAATCACTACAGGCGTATCATCAACTGGAGGTGTTACAAGAACATTATGTTTTGGACCAAGTTTAACTAGATGCAGTGCTTGTGCTGCTGGCGCAAGTATCGGAAATTTAGTAATCGGTGACGAAACATTTACGAACCCGAAAGTTTTTCATGTTTTAGGTACTTACAGTGCACTGCCCTGTGGTATCCATATCTGATTGTTTCTTATAACGTACATTGTTAAGCTATGTATAGAAATAAACACAGTTTTTAGAACCCAGTGTAGCTAAATGCTATATCATATTGGTGGTTAAAGATGAATTTTTATTGGAAACTTTTTTGTTTGGCAAAGAAATGTCCTAAATAAACTAGCTCGTAAATTTTTTGCGTTATAGATGGCTGACACCAAGTTACGTTTTAATTGTTTTACAAATGAGTCATTTTTTATGTTTTTTAATCTGAGTGGTAGTTAGTTTTACCGGATAATCAACATGTTTTGAATGTTTATTCGCACTTGCGTGTTTCTTGTTTAATTTTTAAGTTATTGACAATGGCAGTTCATTCCTGGGAGAGAGAAAGAGAGAGAGAAAAAAATGGTTCAAATGGCTCTGAGCACTATGGGACTCAACTGCTGAGGTCATTAGTCCCCTAGAACTTAGAACTAGTTAAACCTAACTAACCTAAGGACATCACTAACATCCATGCCCGAGGCAGGATTCGAAACTGCGACCGTAGCGGTCTTGCGGTTCCAGACTGCAGCGCCTTTAACCGCACGGCCACTTCGGCCGGCTAAAGAGAGAGAGAGAGAGAGAGAGAACTTTTATATTTACATAAAATAGAATATTAAGAATATTACATAACATACGTCTAATAAGATAGTCCTAGGAAGTTTTAGAAGCGTGTAGGTGAAAAGTAAAATCTTCAGACAAGACAGGACGCGGGCCTACTACAAAGCTGCAAGATACGCCTTAACCCTTATAACCACTACAACGTGATGAACAAGCGAAAGCTTGCATTTGTACTGACGCTTAGATATCATGAGGGCTTTAACGAATAGTATAAAGAATTACGTTTTCCTATACATCTTCAATGTGGCATTGCCTTGAAACTGCATATTTTCGTAACGTGCAAGTTACGATATAAAATTACGGAATCCAATACGGTGTTTCCCAACCACCCAGCGGCGGATGTTAACGAAAGTCGATTGCAGTTCCTCCAGTATTCGATAAGTGCGTCATGTTTGCACGAGGTTTGGTGAACTGTAGATTACCCTACTTGTTTAGTGAACATCCTGCATGTTTCCGATAGCGACTAAGTGGAATAATATCATGGTTGAATAGCAGACACACTGAAGTTACAATGGGCACATACTAAGGTACCAAAAATCACAATATCTGTACCTATGTTTTTGTGTTCGGTTCTACTTTCATCTGCTAGTCTTTACATACCTGTATGGTGGGCTCATTTTTGAGTAGGAGTACCGTCGGAAACAGAAGTAGTTGAAATATTGTGGATGTGTAATAAAGCTATAGAGTGCTGTTGGATGTTTTGAAGAGAGTTATTAAAGGAATCTTTCTTAATATGTAAACCGCAGAGGTCGGTACGTTGGACTAACACCCAGGCACTTCAGCTTAAGGCCGCTTGTTCGAACCAATAAGTGGCACGTGGTTAGCATATCGTGCAACAGGATGATTTAGTCCGACAGCATTCCTGGACGTTTTGACTTTATGGCGCGTCGCATTTTCTGCAAAATGCCTTCAATTGCGCTACTTATTGATTGTGATTCTAGACTCGAGGAATGTGACGAACAGCGGGACCCTGCAGCCGAAGAAGAAGGTCATCATAACCTTCTACGAAACGAGAACTGTATGTAGTAAATGGGCTTTGCAGTTTGGGGAACAGCTTTGGATTTCTTTGGTGGAGTATGTCTGCACTGTTAGCTTTGCACTTTGCGCTCTGACTGTCGAAATATGGTTGCACGGAATCAGCCTGTTGTAGAACAACGCCCACACTCACGCTTCAACATCCTCCGTACAGCCCGGATCTTCCAGCCTGTGATTTTCACATATTTGGCCACCTGAAGAAACAAATGCGTGGACTTCAGTTTCAGTTGAACAGGGAAAAGTGGATGCGCGTATGGAGCCGTCAGCCGCCGACCGCTTTCTACGATACAGGAACTGATCGTCTGATCTCCCAATGCGATAAATTTGTTAATGTGTTTGGTTATTACTTTTTAATGGAACCATTCCATGATTCCCTTGTGGTGGGTGTTCGTTTTTCCCTCATGCAATCAAAAACGAAGCTGGTGACCCACCGTATCCCACACGTCCGCAGCCTAACATTGTCTTTTATTTCCTCTTTCGCCTGAGTAAGGCCGGTAAAAGGAAAAGAAAGCATGTACATTAACTGCCGTTACATTTGAAGCCATTGTATTGGATTAGTTTCAGGGAATGCGAGCATGCGGTAGAGATTCTGACATTCTCGCCATGAGTCAGGCAGATTTTTGGAATTATCTTGAAATCATTGAAAGTTGCAACTTCTCTAGGTGAGTTAGACACTGAATAATTTGCTTGCTCCTAGCTGGCTATGGCGTGTAATTTGTTCACTAGTTTACAAACGTAATACACTTTCTTGGTGCTTAAGAGCCAGTGTGCTCACCTTTTACTCAGTCTTAGGTGCCACAATTTATCTATTACTCCACAAGCGAGTTGTCAGCGTGGCTGGCTCCAGGCTGGAGATTTATACTCTGTGTGTAACCTGTCTTTCTCTCTCTCTCTCTCTCTCTCTCTCTCTCTCTCTCTGACACACACACACACACACACACACACTCGCACACACTCACACACAAGCATCCAGACACGATGTACTAATACAGATTCAGTAATTCATACGTGGAGAAGAAGGAATTGTCAGCAAATACGATTTCAGTTTGTGTTTTAGATAACCACTGAACGCGCGCATGATCCGTCGGGAGCATAGTCACGGTTGTAAATACTTTGCTACACAGATAAAAACGTCACAGGTCACTCACAGTTCTATTTTAAAAGCGGTTGCGCCCATCATAGGCGGGCATCGTCCGACCTGCAAAAATTACAGTATTTAGCATCACATTGTATGTTTAGACTCGCTGTATGGGTGCAACCAAAGGCCAATAACTGAAAGAATAAGAAAAAAATCAGATAAAGTTAATCACTAAAAGTCAACTTACGACATACTGACTTACAACTGCTGCAGTGGCGCCAACACGATAACTGGTTACATTACCATTCGGTATCACAGTAAAACGCGAAGTGGTTAAATTCTGTCTGTGCGTCAAGGTGTGCCCAATAAAATGCGACTTTAATATTCCGCCTAAGAAAACATCTCTCTATGCATTCACTTTCGGGGCCTTTATACATAAGGGCAGCGAATCGTTTATTTAAGTCGTCACATCCTGTGAGACTGTTCGTTTAATGTTTCTCTTTACTATGCAGTACAACTGGGTCATAACAAATGTTACATGACGTTTACGCGTAAAGGCCCTAAAGTTGCCAGATAGCCCTAAATGGCTCTGAGCACTGTGGGACTTGACACCTGACTTCATCAGTCCCCTAGACTTAGAACTACTTAAACCTAACTAACCTAAGGACATCACACACATCCATGCCCGAGGCAGGATTCGAACCTGCCACCGTAGCGGTCGCGCGTTGCCAGACTGAAGTGCCTAGAACCGCTCGGCCATACCGGCCGGCTATGACGCCCTATTCGCTGAACTATGCGTCGTACAATGATATAATTTTGCAGGTAAATTTAGTAGCATATGTAAATACTGGCTGCAAAATGTGTTGAGTATGCAGTAAGTAGCAAAGAAATAATAAATAAAAAACCTCATGCCTGTTGTGGCAGTTTTATTGCATGAACAATGAAAAGGTAGTAAGAGAGAAATTTTTCCTTGTATCGTTTATGGGAGATGTCAGCGAGAAAAAGTTTGACAAAAGATTGAAATTACTTGTAAAATTTGTTGCAACTGTTCTCAGTCTAAGATATCAGATGAATAAAGTCTGCATATTTGGGCGTCATGGGCTACAGCTCTTTCACGCGTAACTCCACTCCTTTGATAGGTCGGTGATTCTTAACGTAATAGCGCTTCTTTGCAAACGGTAAACGATATGTGTACCAAGTTTGGTTTAAATCGTTGAAGTAGTTTAGGAGGAGACGAGGAAACAAATATGTACATGGATAACGGCATTGCCAGATTTCGTCTTACACTGATACGCACCAATGAAACGTCATCATCTTTCTCTTCCAATGAAAGCACAAAAAGCGCAGTGAGGTTCCCAGACATCTCGCCTCGCGTAGTTCTTAGAAGCGACAGCGTTGCTTGTCTGTTGCTGCGTCCCGCTGCGCGCCGCCTGCAGGTGACAGCGTTGCCGTCTGACTTCCGCGAGTGTGGTCGGTCGCTGTCGCCATCTCCGGAATGGCACCTTAAGAGGAAACCCTGGGCGCACGACAGGTTCCGCTATGTCAGACTACTTAAGAAGCACCAGCCAATCCCAGGGCAGCCATCCACCCGCTCCGTCTATCTTCACTATTACTTTTTTATATTTTCCTTGTAGCGCACTAAATTCTGTTTTCTTTTTCCAGTCAGATCTGTATATCGTCAGCTGCATTTCTCTCTTCTAAACGTTACTTCTGATTATTGCTGTATGACTAATTAAACACTGTTCTACAAATTTTCACTTCTTATTTTTTTTAAATAGAAACTGCAGTAGCCGTGATTTATAGATTATTCTCCTAGTTCTGGGCTACAGGTAAATACGATATTTACATTTGATATTCCCTCTCGTGAGCTACATGCGAAGGAAGTGTGCCAAGGGTTGACTTACGTAGCAACACTGTTTTACACCATGTTTCATGTGCGCACCATGCAGTCATGTGGGCGCTGGCGAACGTAGAAACCAGACGCAATTTTAATTGTCATTTGTCACGGCTGAGTGCTGTTGTGCTGCCTTAATTCACTTGTTACTGGATCGTGTGTATTGGCCGATGGCAGTCAGTGTATGTGAGGTGAAGTGTTGAAATTCGAGAATTGTGTTATTGTGCACGTGTATTCCTTCATAAAAATACCACGTCCCTGAAGTAACAAACGTGATAACTTTTGTCACATTTGTGCAGATATTTGTGACTCAAGAAGGCGACCATCCAATAAAGCATTGAATGGAGCATGCGCCTTGTATTTCGGATGTCCAGCTGGACTCCAAGATAAACTGTGGGCTCCACATGTGGGTTGCACCTAGTGCTCGTTTACAATGAATATTAGTATGCGTGGTAAAACATCTCCATGAGGTTTGGTGTGCCTGCTGTTGGGCTTGAACCCAAATCGGGTTGCTATTTTTGTCTGGTACACCCGCGCGGGGTAGCCGCGTGGTCTATGGGTGTCTTGCCACAGTTCGCGTGGCTGCCCCCGTCGGAGGCTCGAGTCCTCCCTCGGGCATGGGTGTGTGTGTTGTCCTTAGCGTAAGTTAGATTAAGTAGTTTTTAAGGACTGATGACCTCAGCAGTTTGGTCCCATAGTAACCTACCACAAAGTGTTTCCTTCAGTTAGAAATAGAGTTGAACTTGCGAGGGCTTAAGTCAGGGGAGTGCAGTAGGTGGTATAGTTATTGTTGATCAGTAGTAAATCACTAACGCGTTCCGGATTTAATTGGCTGCGGTGATTTGTTAGTAACATGCCGGCTTTACTAAAGTGTCTTTCACTAGGTGCGCTTGTTGCTGGGATACATAAAATACGTCTTGCAACTGCAGCCAAACCTGGCAGATCTGTTTCATGTCTCCTCCAACACTTTAAGGTGTCATCACTGTCTGTGTGTAAAATGTAGAGATCTACTTCATCTGCTGCGGATGATCTGTTGTTTCTCAATTACTTGAAACGATCTCTCTTTCTGGGTGGTAATGACACAGTACTTGAAGGATCTATGATAATAAACAAAAGAGACAAGTAATACAGAAGTGATGCGGAAATCATCGAAACGTTCCTGTAAAAACGATGTGTTTTACGTTAATGAAATATTATACGAATTATAACATTCTTTGCAATGTCACACATTGCAAAGAATTTCCTGCTTTTCATTTATTTCAGGCATATTAAGATTATGGAAAGACGACCAAAGAAACGTAGCAATTTTATGTCTGGAAGTGATCACAATCTTCTCACAAACGAAAGTCAAGGCTCGATTTTTAATCCTTTGTACCTCCTGTTATAAAATGCGTATCTGTTAGTACAAATCAAAGGCCCTAGTTAATTATAAATCTATAGCCTATCATAACGAAACAGTGCTTTTAACTGCAGCAATTACTCACCTGACAGTTAGTGTCATTGACACTGCAAATTTGTTGCAGTTTGTGAAGCCAAAGAACAACTAACTGGATTGTCGGTTATTTTTCGCCTTGTAATTCATCTGTGGATTCTTTAAATGGGCTCAGAAAATGCGCAATTTTTCCTGCAAGCTCATTATCATATCCTTGCAATCTGTAAGCTGAGTCCTTTTCCGTCAGCAAAGCAGTAACTTCGTTATGCTGAGTGTGTAAGGATTCCAACATATTGTACAAGCTGTTCCAGCGTGTGCAGACCTCTTGTTTCAACGATGATTTCAAAGATGGGCAGAGGCCACTTTTCTCAATGTACCTTACAATGCATTTTGCAGTATTTATTGTTGATGCGATGTTCGGGGCATGATTTAACAAGACGTTATCTTCAGCGAAAGTATTGCTAAGTGCTGTGTTTATACAATGAGCAGCATAAGGAATCCTTTCGTGATTTTCCAAAGCTTTTATTACATTGGCACCCTGGTCGGAGACAAAAACAAAACTGCGTAACATGTCCAGCGAAACGTCCCAATCAGCCATCCTCTCTTCGATTTGTTTCATAATATTTACTCCCGTCTTCTTAACGTCCAGGAATTTTGTTGTAAATAAAACATTGTTCACAAGAGACCACTCTGTGTTAATGTAGTGTGTTGTAAGCGTCAAATAGTGCACCTGATTATGCGAATCAGTCCACATACTAACTGTCGCAGCACATGTTTTATTAATAACTTCCGCAATAACAGAAGACATCATGCTGTTTCGTATTGCATCAGCTTGTTCTTTGACATGTCTGCTTATAGTTGAGGGATGTGGCATGACATCTGCCACGTTAACTTCTCCATAATGCGCACCTAGATGTATTAATTCTAGGCCTAGTTGTCTGAAACCTTCACCGGAAACAGCACTAAAAGGTCTCATATCTTTAGTACATATTGCAACACACTTTGCTGTAATTCTATTTTTTATTACTGCCGTATCACTGAAGGAGCCGTATCTTTGCGAGGTTTCTTGCAACTGTGTTTCTTTAGATGAGTGGTTCCCGACTGGAAACACAATAATGTGGAGCAGTTTATGCACGATACGTAGCCAATATATGCAAAGTTTTCGTCTACAACCAACAGAAATGTACTCCATACTTCGCTTTTTAGATTTCCCGTTTCTTCAATGTGTAAATATTGGTTTCAATCTTACATCTTACTGCACTTAAGTAATAGAACCCAGTACGTTGACCTCGATGGTGAGTGTTCATCGGAGGTGAGGGTATCATCTGGAATGCCCCAGGGAAGTGTGGTAGGTCCGCTGTTTTCTATCTACTTAAATGATCTTTTGGATAGGGTGGATAGCAATGTGCGGCTGTTTGCTGATGATGCTGTGGTGTACGGGAAGGTGTCGTCGTTGAGTGACTGTAGGAGGATACAAGATGACTTGGACAGGATTTGTGATTGGTGTAAAGAATGGCAGCTAACTCTAAATATAGATAAATGTAAATTAATGCAGATTAATAGGAAAAAGAATCCCGTAATGTTTGAATATTCCATTATTAGTGTAGCGCTTGACACAGTCACGTCGATTAAATATTTGGGCGTGATATTGCAGAGCGATATGAAGTGGGACAAGCATGTAATGGCAGTTGTGGGGAAGGCGGATAGTCGTCTTCGGTTCATTGGTAGAATTTTGGGAAGATGTGGTTCATCTGTAAAGGAGACCGCTTATAAAACACTAATACGACCTATTCTTGAGTACTGCTCGAGCGTTTGGGATCCCTATCAGGTCGGATTGAGGGAGGACATAGAAGCAATTCAGAGGCGGGCTGTTAGATTTGTTACTGGTAGGTTTGGCCATCACGCGAATGTCACGGAAATGCTTCAGGAACTCGGGTGGGAGTCTCTGGAGGAAAGGAGGCATTCTTTTCGTGAATCGCTACTGAGGATATTTAGAGAACCAGCATTTGAGGCTGACTGTAGTACAATTTTACTGCCGCCAACTTATATTTCGCGGAATGACCACAAAGATAAGATAAGAGAGATAAGGGGTCGTACAGAGGCATATAGGCAGTCATTTTTCCCTCGTTCTGTTTGGGAGTGGAACAGGGAGAGAAGATGCTAGTTGTGGTACGAGGTACCCTCCGCCACGCACCGTATGGTGAATTGCTGAGTATGTATGTAGATGTAGATGTAGACTGGCTTTCTCGCGCTGTACGATTACAGAGAGAGACACACCACGAATGAGAAGCCAGTACTGGCTGCAGTCTCACACGGATAATGACACGTGTATGTTTGAAGTTACTGTACATGCTACGTATTCGGTCACGGCTTCTATGCTCGCTCACAGAAACTAGTGCGGGCAGCCTATCCAGTTAGGGTGTGCTCGCCCCATGTCATATTTTGTGCTCGCTTACTCGGTGATGCAGGACTCTAATACGAACAATCCTGTCGGAGGAACATCCACAGCTGAGCATAATACTTGAGGTTGAAAATACCGTTACAGTTCTAAGGTTCTTTTAAATAGAACACGACCGGTTTCGGGCGCTTATACGCCCATCTTCAGGTGTTACTAGCACTCCGTGCTCTGCACTCTCTGGTAATACACCGCGTCCTGTACTAGTCCACCGCGACGCTCGGGGTCACAGCACGAACGAATAACATCTGAAGATGGGCGTATAAGAGCCCGAAACCGGTTTTCTAAATAAAATAACCTTAGAACTGTAGCGGTATTCTCGACCTCTGGTTTAGTGAATATGTTGTCAACTGTGGAATGGAGTCTATAGTGTTTATGTATTGCCAGTCTCCGTTCTTCTTATGGTGGGTAATTTCAGAGTTGTCTTTTCTTACCGACAGTCGTAAATAAAGAATTTATTTCATTTCTGCCTACGATCATAAAAATTTTGGTCGTTTGACAACCGATATCAATCAACAATGACCATCTTCTGATCTGATTCATAACTAATCCTAAAATAATGAACCCATCTTGGCACCGTCACAAAATATACGCAGAATCAGCATAGCATTGTCGAACATATTTGAAATGTGATGTGGAATAGGTCATTGCTGACTGAAACCGGTAGTCTAAGGACCAAAAATTTTGTGATCATTGGCGGAAATAAAAGGAATTCATTCTGCACTTCCTAGATCACTCTTTTTAATTCGTGACCATATCGCAATTTGTGAAAATTTGTAAATAATTTTATAGACTCCTTTTGCGTTATTCTTCTAACTCTTAGTCGTGTGTACTGATACACGTTCAGCAACTGGCGCTCTACGTTTTTTTAGTATCTCGAATGGCTTTATACATCTCACCTTTACTTACTTTTAAAACGCCATTAAATTCCATTATTGAGTATCTGCGTTCCTCATTCATCTCTTAAGACTACCAAATATTGAACAAAATGACGAATTCGTTGACTGATGGAACGAGGCATCTACTAATATTAGGATTCCGTCTTATTTTCTTATTGTTATATTTCTATTTGCTTCTCGTACCTAATTATCACTATATCTTCTCCCATGTTCTCGGAAGCACCTACGAATAGTTTTAATTCAGCACCTTTTATCCCATTCCTTTTATGGTTTGCTTGAAACACTCTCCTTCTCATTAACAGCTGCCTCATTCCATTTAAGATTTTCTTCTCTTTTCTATTGTTCTCTGCATACCTGCAACACCTCTTCCAGTTTTCATAATTACTTTTGTTAAATAAATTACCTCGTTTTCTGTGTAATCTACATTTTCTGTTGAGCATGGCGTTTAATTTAACCTGATATAGCTTCCTCTCAGATATATCCTCACAATCTACATTTCCTTGACGAGTCTTTTTTCCTTAGTCGAAATTTAGTGTCAGAGGAGAATGTAGCTTTGGTTCTGATTATAAAGAAAATATAGCCTAAATTTTGAATGCATGTGCCCAGGCGATGTAAGTAGTCTAGTTCAGTGAGGTCGAGTCTCTCTCGGACTGTCCTCTATATTCAAGGATACTATTTAATGTTGATTTTACACCGAAGACAACGTGTTTGTGAGATGACAGGAAGTTATCAGCACGAGCAGGCATCGTTGGGAGAATGCACGTTGTTAATACATGTGGGATCTTTATGGTGGGTCTCTTTCGAATAGTATTTTTCTGGAGTTCACCAAGCAGGCAATTTGGCCATTTAAAAGTAGATCTTGCAGTGGACATCTGGGGCTTGAAAGCCACGTGCAGCTATTATGGAAAGGAACATATTTAAGCACTTTAGAGGAACAGAATACTGATCCCAAGAATTACTCACACTGGTATGCAGTCAATGCGTTCCGTTGTAGAGGCAGAAAAACGGCCTAGTTGTTAGGTACCTTCTGCCACATTGGGCATTGAGTCAAACAGAGCTTGGATGGCGTGTACAGATACAGCTGCCCATGCAGCTTCAACACGATATCACAGTTCATCAAGTGACTGGTGTATTGCGACGAGCCAGTTGCTCGGCCACCATTGACAAGACGTTTTCAATTGGTGGGAGATCTGGAGAATGTGCTGGCCAGGGGAGCAGTCGAACATTTTCTGTATCCAGAAAGGCCCGTGCAGGACCCGCAGCATGCGGTCGTGCATTATCCTGCTGAAATGCAGAGTTTCGCAGGGATCGAATGAAAGGTAGAGCCACGGTTCGTAACACATCTGAAATGTTACGGCCACTGTTCAAAGTGCCGTCAGTGCGAACAAGAGGTGACCGAGACGTGTAACCAATGGCATGCCATACCATCACGCCGGGTGATAAGCCAGTAAGGCGATGACGAATACACGCTTCCAATGTGCGTTCACCGTGATGTCGTCAAACACGGATGCGACCATCATGATGCTGTAAACAGAACCTGGATTCATCCGAAAAAATGACGTTTTGCCATTCGTGCACCCAGGTTAGTCGTTGAGTACACCATCGCAGGCGCTCCTGTCCGTGATGCAGCGTCAAGGGTAACCGCAGCCATGGTCTCCGAGCTGATAGTCCATGCTGCTGCAAACGTCGTCGAACTGTTCGTGCAGATGGGTGTTGTCTTGCAAACGTCCCCATCTGTTGACTCAGGGATCGAAACGTGGCTGCACGATCCGTTACAGCCACGCAGATAAGATGCCTATCATCTCGACTGCTAGTGATACGAGGCCGTTGGGATCCAGCACGGCGTTCCGTATTACTCTCCTGAATCCACCGATTCCATATTCTGCTAACAGTCATTGTATCTCGACCAACGCGAGCAGCAATGTCGTGATACGATAAACCGCAATCGTGATAGGCTGCAGTCCGACCTTTATCAAAGTCGGAAACGTAATTGGCACGCATTTCTCCTCCTTACACGAGTCATCACAACAACGTTTCACCAGGCAACGCCGGTCAACTGCTGCTTGTGTATGAGAAATGAATGGCGCCACCCTTGTGTGAATGCTCTGAAAAGCTAATCATTTGCATAACACATCATCTTCTTCCTGTCGGTTAAATTTAGCGTCTGTAGCATGTCATCTTCATGGTGTAGCAATTTTAATGGCCAGTAGTGTATTTCAGAAAGGAATAGTACTTACTAATACTTCCGTTTTATAACTTCTGATTACTGAGACGTTCAATTACATATTTTTCAATTGGAAAATTTGATGCGTTTACGTAAAAATAAAGTCTATCTTCCGACACCATTCGAACGATTGATAGAACATCTGAACTGCTAAGAAGTAACCTAACTGATTGTACTCCAATCGGTTTACGCTTTACAGTTGACACTGTCGTAAAGAGTGGGATAAAGTTTCTGGTAAGTAAGTTCCTACACTGTATTAGAGACTGAGTGCGCAGTTTGCTATTGATAGTAAACGGTCCGTTGCTGTTTTGACAGTTAATGATTCGCGAACTACTTGCGCCACAGACCTTACCGGCATTTACTACTGACGAAATCTCTCGGGTTTCTATCATGATGGCTCCGAAATGACTATTGAGACACGCAAATTAAACGATGTGTGGTAGACGCGGACGGGTATCCAACCCGGTCACACGCGTCTGAATAACCAAAGGAGGGACTAGGCCGGTTTTTGTTCATTTACACAGACTTTATTTAACATTAAGTCAGCCCTGACAGTAAAAGCTAGTGATCTTTAATAATTTTTCGAGTTATTTTAACAGCATTGGTAACAACCGGACTGATTCCAACAACAAATGGCAAACTGCAACCGCTAACGCCTGAAGGGCTGATTTTAAGAAATAGCAACTACAACCGTTGATACCTGAAAGGCTAATTAAAGAAATTCAATTAAAAACTCAATACTTCACTAGTACTTGAAAAATAAATTTTGAAGCAGGCCTGAAGGGCTATCTTAAACACACGCTATTTCACAACAAGGGATTTGAATGAATAATTAACAAGACACTTGAAACAGAATCAAAAAGTTTAACAAAGAATCACACTAATATGTAAACTTCAAAATTTCCACAGATGGTAATTACAATCGTCAATAAAATAACTGAAGACTTGCTTCCCAACTCCAAATTGGTGCGAGCTGCTTCACATTTCGCTCGTACATGACCTGGCCGGTACAGTGCAGCCGTCTCGCAAAGCACTAGTTAAGCGTGGGAGTGTCCACAAGTGTACAGCAGACTAAAACATTCAATTACCAGCCGGAACTGATAAATACAATAATAACACAAATGAGAACGTGAACTGAGTTATGCTGGTCGCACGTAAGTAAGTCGGCGCCGCAAGGAAACATTTTGTTACTGAATACAAGTTCGCGGCCCCAGCCACCAATTAAATAAACACACCTGAGATACCAACAAGGCAGACAAATCGTACACAGCAAAAACTCTCTTTGTGAAGTCAAACAAACAGAGTATAAAATATCTTAATATAGTGAGGGGAAACCTGAGCCGACACAGATCAGATCAGTAAGTCCATTCAGGCAATTAAAATTGCGCAACGTCTAACTAGAACGGCTGGCAATAGCAGAATGATGTTGAGGAGGTGACCCACACTTTCGTAGTAGTCTGCGGAAGCAAATAATAACTGTGCTCACCGTAGCAGCAAGCTGCTGATTTCAGTGCTGATCCAGCAAAACGGGAAATGGATAACCTCTAATGAATCCCGCCTGCGCTCCTCACATAGACACCAAAGCCGTCATTCTCTAATTCCTTATAGGTTGCAACTACCACGTTGCACCGTGCCAACAGCCCGTACTGAAACCTGCACAAGCAGCGGCGTACGGCGTACTCGTTCCTCTCCGGCAAGACCGGGCGTGTTTACTTCCTCATACAGGCCACCACTTCCCGCTAAAAGCACACACTGCGTGCAACCCACACGCTATCACGCGCTTAGCCAATGCAGAACTCACTGTATAACCGTTACCATTGACAGCCAAGGCGCCACTTTACTGCACTCTTCCAAAGACTCTCCCCCCTGCGCTCACTAACCTCTGACAAAGTTCACTAGCCGTAAATAGGAAAGATAAACTAGCCGATCGCCGATGGCGACCAGCGATCCGGCTCAATGTAATTTCATAAAAGCTTCGAAATACCAAAATGTGCACCATTTGTTTCATAAACTTTCTGGAGTTTGTTAATATACGAACTCACTTTGTGGCACTGTTCAGAACTCAATAAAACTACCGGACGCTGTGGCCGAGCGGTTCTTGGCGCTTCAGCCCGGAATCGCGTTGCTGCTACGGTCGCAGGTCGAATCCTGCCTCGGTTATGGATGTGTGTGATATCCTCAGGTTAGTTAGGTTCAAGTATTCCTAAGTTTAGGCGACTGATGACCTCATATGTTAAGTCTCATAGTGCTTAGAGCCATTTGAAGACTTTGAACCATCAATAAAACTGAATTTATTTTGGTTTAGCATTATGTCTTGTACGGAGCAATGCAATCATTTTACCAAGTTTTTATGAGGTCGCTTTCTTGTCTGTCTGCCTGTTTGATGCAAATTTTGCAACTGATTTTAGAGGAACTTCCCGATGACCTAGAGACTTTAAATTTTCAACAAAGTTCAGAACTGGATGTCAACGCAATATTAACTATCTTTCTTGTCTGGTGTATGGTGGGGGGTACTTTCTATACCAAGTCATTTCCTCCTTTTCCTGTTACAGTCGTGAATTGAAGCGGGAAGAACGATTGCTGGCAGCCCTTCATGTGAAATCGGATCTCTCTAATTTTCACCTTCACGGTCTTTTCGCGCGATATACGTAGGAAGATGAAATATGTTGGTTGTGTCAAATGAAGGAAACAATTATTTAGATAAATAATCGGTCTAATTGGTATAACCTAATTTCTCTTAGACGTATACAAACTCCAAGCATATAGCTCTCAAAATCTGTGGTCGTGAATTTTTAAAAGACACAATACGTATAAGATTTGAAACGAGAAACGTGGGGCGCATGCGATATATAACTGATATACGAATAGATCATCTCCTCACTGTTATCTGCTGCTTGTGCTCCATGTTCTTTGTTTTAAATATTGCAGCCATTTTCACAGCCATCAAAAACTCACAACTCTCAATGAAAATTTTCAGAACTATTTGTATGGGGTTAGGAATCTGTATCGGGCTAGAAAAATAATTTTGTTCTTTTTAGTTTGCATAAAAAACGTGATGTATTAAAAATTCATTTTTATTTAACCAATTACGACTGTCATTAGTTTTCTCCAAATATATTATATCTGTAATTTTGACGACAGTATGTGCCGTAATTTTTGTCAGCATTACCGACTCTGTATATTTATTCTGTATCTTTATTCTGCGTTTGTTCCTGTGTATTTATTCTAGGTTTCTTCCTCATCCCTCTTCCTGTTACTTTTACAGAAATTTATGCTTGTAACTGCTGTTCTTTTTACTGGAAGTCCACTAAGCATATGCATACCTTGTACGACCAAAAGTGCGAAGAAACGAGCAAACAATTTTTTGCGAAGTTCTCACAAGTTTGTAAAAACAACTTATGTAGTAAACGAATGAATTACAAGCAGAACAGAAATAGGAACTAAAAGCTCATTGTATTTCAAAACCTGTACTACGCAAAGAAGGTTAACGAGACTGTGGAACTAGCAGACTGGCAGTTATATAAGATAGCGTCCAGCTTGACATGGAAGAATGCCAGAGGGTTAAGTGTGAAGTACTGCAAGTGGCTGAATGTTTGAAGGTTGAGTGGTCACTTTTTAAAAAAAAATATAGGTGACAGCATTAACATGAGATTGTTAAATTAAGACTAAGCCTACAATACCGTCAAACGAGTTATGAAGATTTGGTGAGTACATACGAATGTAATTATTTTAATAAAAATGAACTTTTATTCTACAACGCTTTTAAATCAGACTAAAAACTATTAAATAATATTTCCTAGCTCCATACATAATCCTAACCCCATGCAGGCAGTCCTGAAAATCTGTGATCATGAATTTTTAATAGCTATGAAAATATTTATAAGTTTTAAAACGATGAATGCGGACTGCAACTAACCGATGATACTAAGGAGTTGAAGAATTCATGCATCAGTTAGAAAGTAGTATAACAGAGCGGAGGTGAACTATTCATACATTAGTTATGTATTGCAGGTGCCACACGTTTTCAGTTTTTAATCTTACTAGTATTTTCATAGCTATTATAAATAGACAAATAAATACACAAATTTTCAAGACTATGTATACGGTCTTAAAAATATGTATGGGGCTAGGAGAAATTATTTTATGCATGTTAGCCTGATTTAAAAACATTGTATATGAAAAAACCGTGGACCTTGCCGTTGGTGGGGAGGCTTGCGTGCCTCAACGATACAGATAGCCGTACCGTAGGTGCAACCACAACGGAGGGGTATCTGTTGAGAGGCCAGACAAACGTGTGGTTCCTGAAGAGGGGCAGCAGCCTTTTCAGTAGTTGCAGGGGCAACAGTCTGAATGATTGACTGATCTGGCCTTGTAACTCTAACCAAAATGGCCTTGCTGTTCTGCTACTGCGAGCGGCTGAAAGCAAGGGGAAACTACAGCCGTAATTTTTCCCGAGGGCATGCAGCTTTACTGTATGATCAAATGATGATGGCGTCCTCTTGGGTAAAATATTCCGGAGGCAAAATAGTCCCCCATTCTGATCGCCGGGCGGGGACTACCCAAGAGGACGTTGTTATCAGAACAAAGAAAACTGGCGTTCTACGGATCGGAGAGTGGAATGTCAGATCCCTTAATCGGGCAGGTAGGTTAGAAAATTTAAAAAGGGAAATGGATAGGTTAAAGTTAGATATAGTGGGAATTAGTGAAGTTCGGTGGCAGGAGGAACAAGACTTTTGGTCAGGTGAATACAGGGTTCTAAATACAAAAGCAAAGAGGGGTCATGCAGGAGTAGGTTTAATAATGAATAAAAAAAATAGGAGTGCGGGTAAGCTACTACAGCACAGCATAGTGAACGCATTATTGTGGCCGAGACAGACACGAATCTCACGCCCAATACAGTAGTACAAGTTTATATGCCAACTAGCTCTGCAGATGACGAAGAAATTGATGAAATGTATGATGAGATAAAAGAAATTATTCAGATAGTGAAGGGAGACGAAAATTTAATAGTCATGGGTGACTGGAATTCGAGAGTAGGAAAAGGGAGAGAAGGAAACATAGTAAGTGAATATGGATTGGGGCTAAGAAATGAAAGAGGAAGCCGCCTGGTAGAATTTTGCGCAGAGCATAACTTAATCATAGCTAACACTTGGTTCAAGAATCATGAAAGAAGGTTGTATACATGGAAGAACCCTGGAGATACTAAAAGGTATCAGATAGATTATATAATGGTAAGACAGAGATTTAGGAACCAGGTTTTAAATTGTAAGACATTTACAGGGGCAGATGTGGACTCTGATCACAATCTATTGGTTATGAACTGTAGACTAAAACTGAAGAAACTGCAAAAAGGTGGGAATTTAAGGAGATGAGACCTGGATAAACTGAAAGAACCAGAGGTTGTACAGAGTTTCAGGGAGAGCATAAGGGAACAATTGACAGGAATGGGGGACGGAAATACAGTAGAAGAAGAATGGGTAGCTTTGAGGCATGAAATAGTGAAGGCAGCAGAGGATCAATTACGTAAAAAGACGAGGGCTAGTAGAAACCATTGGGTAACAGAAGAAATATTGAATTTAATTGATGAAAGGAGAAAATATAAAAATGCAGTAAGTGAAGCAGGCGAAAAGGAATACAAACGCCTCAAAAATGAGATCGACTGGAAGTGCATAATGGCTAAGCAGGGATGGCTAGAGGACACATGTAAGGATGTAGAGGCTTATCTCACTAGGGGTAAGATAGATACTGCCTACAGGAAAATTAAAGAGACCTTTGGAGAGAAGAGAACCACTTGTATCAATACCAAGAGCTCAGATGGAAACCAAGTTCTAAGCAAAGAAGGGAAAGCAGAAAGGTGGAAGGAGCATATAGAGGGTCTATACAGGGGCGATGTACTTGAGGACAATATAATGGAAATGGAAGAGGATGTAGATGAAGATGAAATGGGAGATACCATACTACGTGAAAAGTTTGACAGAGCACTGAAAGACTTGAGTCGAAACAAGGCCCCAGGAGTAGAGAACATTCCATTGGAACTACTGACGGCCTTGGGAGAGCCAGTCCTGACAAAACTCTACCATCTGGTAAGAAAGATGTATGAGACAGGCGAAATTCCCTCAGACTTCAAGAAGAATATAATAATTCCAATCCCAAAGAAAGCAGGTGTGACAGATGTGAAAATTACCGAACTATCAGTTTAATAAGTCACAGCTGCAAAATACTAACGGGAATTCTTTACAGACGAATAGAAAAACTGGTAGAAGCCGACCTCGGGGAAGATTAGTTTGGATTCCGTAGAAATGTTGGAACACGTGAGGCATTACTGACCCTACGACTTATCTTAGAAGAAAGATTAAGGAAAGACAAACCTACGTCTCTAGCATTTGTAGACTTAGAGAAAGATTTTGACAATGTTGACTGGAATACTCTCTTTCAAATTCTGATGGTGGCAGGGGTAAAATACAGGGAGCGAATGGCTATTTACAATTTTTACAGAAACCAGATGGCAGTTATAAGAGTCGAGGGGTATGAAAGGGAAGCAGTGGCTGGGAAGGGAGTGAGACAGGGTTGTAGCCTATCCCCGATGTTATTCAATCTACGTATTGAGCAAGCAGTAAAGGATACAAAAGAAAAATTTGGAGTAGGAATTAAAATCCATGGAGAAGAAATAAAAACTTTGAGGTTCGCCGATGACATTGTAATTCTGTCAGAGATAGCGAATGACCTGGTAGAGCAGTTGAACGGAATGGACAGTGTCTTGAAAGGAGGAGATAAGATGAACATCAACAAAAGCAAAACGAGGATAATGGAATGTAGTTGAATTAAGTCGGATGATGCTGGGGGAATTAGATTAGGAAATGAGACACTTAAAGTAGTAAAGGAGTTTTGCTATTTGGGGAGCAAAATAACTGATGATGGTCTAAGTAGAGAGGATATAAAATGTAGACTGGCAATGGCAAGGAAAGCGCTTCGGAAGAAGAAAATTTGTTAATATCGAGTATAGATTTAAATGTCAGGAAGTCGTTTCTGAAAGTATTTGTATGGAGCGTAGCCATGTATGGAAGTGAAACGTGGACGATAAATAGTTTGGACAGGAAAAGAATAGAAGCTTTCGAAATGTGGTGCTACAGAAGAATGCTGAAGATTAGATGGATAGATCACATAACTAATGAGGAGGTATTGAACAGAATTGGGGGAAGAGGAGCTTGTGGCACAACTTGACGAGAAGAAGGGATCGGTTGGTAGGACATGTCCTGAGACATCGAGGGATCACCAATTTAGTATTGGAGGGCAGCGTGGAGGGTAAAAATCGTAGAGGGAGACCAAGAGATGAATACACTAAGCAGATTCAGAAGGATGAAGGCTGCAGTAGGTACTGGGAGATGAAGAAGCTTGCACAGGATAGAGTAGCATGGAGAGCTGCATCAAACCAGTCTCAGGACTGAAGACCACAACAACAACAACATATTAAAAATTTACTTTTGTTTAAATAATTAGTGTCTTTTTATCGTTGCGTGTGTGTGAGATATTCCAGTTGACTTCAAATATGTTGATGAGGTTACAACACATACTTGTGGTAAATTTCAGAGTTATTTCAGCTTGTCTTCAGCTGTGTTGCTTCCTCCTATGTATGTTTCGCTAGAACACTGTTAGAATAAAAATGAGAGAGATTTGACCTCAGAGGCTTACCATCAATCGTTCTTGCAGTGTACCATTCACAACTGGAAAAGAAAAAGGGAGAAATGGCTGTGATAGACACACCACACACCAGGAAAGAAAAAGAGTTAAAACAGCATTGTCATCCAGTTCTGGGTCGTACTGAAAGTTTAGAGTCTATGGCTATCAGGAAACAAAGCACTCTCTCACTATAGTGGACATAATCGTCTTCAGAGATTCAGCAACTGTTTATTTAATTAAGACAATTCTCATTTATTGTTCCATCTTAGTTACACATTTCTTAATCACATCACATGTGTCAATTACTTTGGATCATCTTGAGTAATCTAATTAAAATATGTGCATCTGAGATGGAAAAAATAATGAAAATTGTCTTGAAGTACCCTCTGCCACACAAGAGACAAGAAAGCGACTTAATACTGCCGTGTCACCTAGTTCTGAGCTACATTTCCAATTTTCAATCTCTAGTACATTGGGGTGTTATGTTAAATAGAAAACGCAAAATTTGTACCTAACAAACATACGAGAAATCTATACCTCATCTGCCCCACCCCCTCCCACCCCCTTGCTCTTCTCAACCGTGTCCGTCCTCTGGAACACATTATGGTACTACCCACACATCACACCTGTCCTGCAGGGTAGCTGAGAAGTCTGGCGTTATAAAACCTTCTCACCCACACACCCAGTGCTAAGGATCAGAAAAGAAAGCAAGTTAATATTGCATTGCCATCCAGTTTGTTGTTAGTTCTTTGGGAAGGTAAATTTAAAATCAATTGCAAAATTTGTTATCGAATGAACAGGCAGACAAGAAAGTGACCTGGTAAAGATGTTAAAAAGGATACATTCAAGAAAATTATGTCTAATAACAGAATTACATAGACTTTATGTACAACTAGCCGCTGTTCTGTTATATCACTATATTAGTACACAACTGAGATCAAAATGCGCTAAGAATCAGGTATCTGTTACTGTGTAACATGTCGTTGACGAGAATGACAAGTGCACTGGCCAACATAATTTTACATGAAACTTCCTGGCAGATTGAAACTGTGTGCTGGACAGAGACTCGAACTCGGGACCTTTGCCTTTCGCGGGTAAGTGCTCTACCAACTGAGCTACCCAAGCACGACTCACGCCCCATCCTCACAGCTTTAATTCTGCCAGTATCTCGTCTCATACCTTCCAAACTTTACAGAAGCTCTCCTGCGGACCTTGCAGAAGTAGCACTCCTGAAAGAAAGGAAGTATCATATCAGCGCACACTCCGCTGCAGAGTGAAAATCTCATTCTGGAAACATCCCCCCAGGCAGTGGCTAAGCCATGTCTCCACGATATCCTTTCTTTCAGAAGTGCTAGTTCTGCAAGGTTCGCAGGAGAGCTTCTGTTAAATTTGGAAGGTAGGAGACGAGATACTGGCAGAAGTAAAGCTGTGAGGACGGAGCGTGAGACGTGCTTGGGTAGCTCAGTTGGTAGAGCACTTGCCCGCGAAAGGCAAAGGTCCCGAGTTCGAGTCTCGGTCCAGCACACAGTTTTAATCTGCCATGAAGTTTCATATCAGCGCACACTCCGCTGCAGAGTGAAAATCTGATTCTGGTGACTATTTATGTGTTTTTAAAATGTTTTAATAACATCATAACAAAGTCCAAAAAATTTACTCGTGATTATTTTATAGTGCTATGGTGTAATGGTGATGTAATAGTGAATATGAATCACCATGTTCGTGATGGTGTTGAAATGATGATTACTGGGCCCTACGGAGCTGCAGTTGGTGACTGTGGGTCGTTAAGGGGGAGGAAGGTGACGGGAGAAAAATGGCAGGACGATGTGAGGTGGAGCGTCGTCACTAAGGCTTTAAAGAGGGGTATCTATATCTCGGAACGAATTCTATCATTGCGTAATTCGACTTGGTTCAAGTTCCGGCGGGACAGGACTAGTGAGGCATGAGCGTGAATGGAAGGTGGGATACGGACTTAGTGAATTAGCAACGTACCAGGATTAGTGTCTAGTGGATACTTCACCACCGGGACGGTTTTTGACGTTTATGTACTGAATCCGAAAGTACTAAAAGAAGAGAAGGTGGTGCTATTAATATCTCATCAAAGGAGAATGCATGGCGTTGCCTACGTTAATATTTATGATATTCAATGTGGAGTAGTGAGCTTTAATCGAAACCGCTTTGTTGCTGTATCACAGTATCTAATAGTTCTGTAACTACATTATTTATTTATCTCAGTTTACAACGAGACCTTTCATTTATTTACAATATTCACAATGCTTTACTGGTACATGTGTTGAGCTGAGCTTGCCACACAGTCTTTCCAGATATTGAAATGGTCTTTGTAGTCAGGTGTGTGATATTCCTACATTTCCTTTAACAAATGGTCATAGACGTTCCTAACATCGTAACCCTGTGATGCCAAGTACCTGGTACAATTTCTAATCATTATCTTCAGAATTCGCAATTCCTGGAGGACAATACAGTATACTAGATGACCGTTTCCTCCGATCTAAGATTGATTAGTAATTATGTCCGTCAACAGTTGCACTAGTAACTAGCTTTACCATTTTCACTTCAGCTGTATGTTACAGACACGTGCTTGGAAGCAGGATAGTTATGAATGGCCTGAAAGGTAGTCAGAAACTCGCAAAATATGTATATACATGTGATTAACTCTGCAGAGGACAATACCTAATTGCTGACTATGAATACTGGATTATCCTCCATTCTCTTTTCTGATGAGAAAATTTGATTTTATTACTCCTCATGATGCAGGCAACACGCTACGAAACCGTTCTATAAATAGAGTACCTAAAACTGAAGCGATTTTATCCTCAAAATGGTATATCCAGGCTGTGGCTGCCTTGACTACGAAATCTGCTTCATACATATGTTCATTTTTTTTTATTTTCTCCTTTACGGTCACTTTTTTGATATTAGATGTTTATTCATTTCTGTCTTTTTGTGTTCAAAATTCCAGCTTTGTTCCACATATACCTTTCTTTCAAATGTTAATTTTTTGGGGAAATGATAAGTCGAAGCATTCTTATGTTTACCCTACCTGCCATTGTACTACTGATAGTGTATAATGAAGTCTTTATAGTACTGTAAACATAATCAGCATGGAGGCTTACTCTGAGAATGTACCAAACATCCTTCTGTATCAGGAATCGAACCGGTTATTTCAGAGAGAGGCGCCAAAGAACAAGCGTGCTTTCGCGACCTCAGGTGGAGAGCGACATGTTGTGTCTTTCTTCTAGCCACGGGCGTAACGTCTTGCTCGGCCGTATTGTTGCTGGACTATTATGTACTGCAATTTCTGGCTCAAATGTATTCTAATCAGCACACGGCAGACGTGCACCTGATGAATGGTCTTGCGAACTGCATCGCATATGATACATGAACATCTTGTGGAGACAGCATCTTTTCAGAAAACGGAAAATTGAAACAGCTGCAGTAATCCCTTTTGCATTTAATTAATTTACGCATCCACTTTCGGTGCTCCACTAAACCATATTCAGGCTTCGAGAGCAACGCAATTTGGGAGGAATCCACTCTCGTGTGCATTCATAACAGGAGCCAATAGTAAAATACCGGCGTCCGTAGATCTCTGGTTTACAGGAAACCTTCACACTAGGAGACAGTGTCATATAAACCAGAGATGTATGGACGCTGGTTATTTACTACTGGCTCCTGTAATGACTGCACACGAGAGTGGATTCCTCCCAAATTGCGTTTCTCGCGAGGCATGAACATGGTGTAATGGAGCCCCGAAACTGGCTGCGTAAATTAATTAAATGCATAAGAGACGACTGCAGCTATTTTAATTTTCATTTCAAATTGAACAGCCGAAGCCCTTGTAACCATCTATTACAAGGATGGACATAGAAAGATCTTTTGAGAAAAGGTCATTTCACTGTGGGAGACCACGTTGTATTAGAACACCTAATTTAGAAAATCGGTTTCTTTATCAAATGGAGGACAATAATAGGAACAATAAAGGCAGCAGTACCAGAGAAACAGCAGAAACTGAGAATGTGAGTCATGGCACAAAGTGGAGTGTATTACAACTTCTTTATCTACTTGCAGCCGCCCTCCGTCGAACTGCTGTCGTCGGCTTCTCTCACGGAAGAAATAATGTTATCTACTGTACATGCTCGACTATACATCAGATGGAGCAGCCATAAACATCTTGACTGTAACGGCGACTAAATTTCGGGTTTCCATAATAATTAATGTTAACTTTTTGGCTCAGTCCATGACCCTTCATTTGTTGCTACGTCTTTGGATAGTAGTTATTATTCACCACTACACACGACATTACGGAAATCACTTTACTTTTTTATTAACAACGTTTAATAATAATAAAATGATCTGAATGACTGCGTTTTGTATACAGGGAAAAGGAGGGCTGATCCTACAATTACTCTCAGACATTACGGCAGCTAAAATTTCCGTGATTTTTATAGTTCATCACTCAAAGGTATTGTAGTAAGGACTATGGTCCATTACTATTCTTCGATACAGTCATTCAAACATCGTTTACTTTTATTTTCACGAAGCTAAGTGTCCAGTCCCGTTCTTATATTCGATTTAACGTCCCTTCGCATAGTCCACAAATTCTCTTACGAGTTATTCGGCATGTAATAGTATTTAATACTGAGCGCTACTTTTTCTTGTGCACAAAGTTCCTTAGATATTCTTAGTCCGTGACCTTACAGCAAAAGTCTGTCCCGTATAAATTAACTATAGTCAATTTTCTTCCAGTTGAACAAAAGTGCACTGATTCCTTCCGTAGCACCTCACACGGAAATGCCCGCTATATCGCACCCAGCAGCTACGTAGACTTATTCAGAGCACAGAAAATAAGACAACCAGCTCATGGTTTATATTGCGGGATTCAGGAACAAAAGTAGCCGCGTTAAACCCTCTTTCATTTTCTTGATGTGCTACTTTGCTGCGGGCGTTATTCTGATGAGAGATTATACATTGATAATTTTAAGAAGAGTTTCCATTCCTTAACCCAAATATAAATATAATTCTACGTCTTCTGCATTCCCTAATGATCATCTGGGTACGATAACTTCTTGTAGGCAACAGTACTACCAGCGAATTATCGTAACTCAAAAACCGCTTATGTGTTAGAGAACATTTAACGCATCCATTACGCGTCATTGCTACTATAAGTAGTTCTTTCGTTTTCGAAGTTCTATATTTTCCAAAGTATTACACGTACAAGTATGATTGATGCGTGAATAGAATAGTAAGCTCACCGAGTTTGCATTTTTCTCACCACCTGAACTTACGAGTGCAGTGGCTTGACAAAATAACTACAAACCGAGGAAAGATTTTTTGTGTGTTGGAATATACGAGATGTTTATCTGTTACAACAGTGTACCATACATTCAGAAGAAATTGAGTAAAAGAACCGCCATGTAAACAGAGCATTGTGCTTTGGTATCAACAATTTACGGCACTGGTTTTCTCTGAAAAAAAAATGGAACCGTAGAGAGCGTGGGAAAATTTCGAAGCAACCTTCTATTTATCTGGAAAGGTTAATCGCCACAGTGTGAGAGTATGGTGCGCTGAACATCCTTTTGAAATTTTGGCGCATGAAGAAATACAACGAATGTGCAGTGTCACAGATTAAGTTGTATGGATCACTTTTCTTCTGTGAGAAGACTGCGTCGGGTAATTCTTCATTGACATATTGCAGCTGTGGTTGTTTTCACATAAGACTGCTGATTTCGAGAATTTCGTCTTGCAACAAGACGGAGTATCTCCTCCTTGGAGAATCGATGTTCTTTTCTAGCTAAGCGACGTACTTCCACATCGCTGGTTTGGGCTTACTGGGGAAGATGATGTGGCTCTTTCCCCTTGGGTCCGTATGTTGTCTCACATGTTGCCTGGTGACTTTTTCCTTTGAGGATGTACTGAGGACCGTGTTGATCTACTCCCACTGCCAAGAGCACTAGCACAGGACAAGAGAGAGCATCAGTGCTCCAGTGATAAACATTAACGGGATGGTGCTACATGAGGTTTGGACGTGCGCCGTGTAATCGGAGGCGCAGTCACAGAATAGTTGTAGAGTGCAAAATGCAAACTCGTTTAGAGATGTATTCGTGCACCAATCATAGTTGTAGATGTAATACTTTGGTGAATGTAGAATTCTGAAATCGAATGAGACCTGTATAAAAGACCGTTGTATACTTCCGTTTCTTGTTGAGCATTCGCTGGACTGGATTCTCCCAAGATACATTGGTAAATGTAGAATTCTGAAAAAGAATGAGACCTGTATAAAAAACCTGTATATACGAGGGTCACTCCAAAAGAAATGCACACTATTTTTTTAAATACATCTTTTATTCTACATGTTTGAAAGTTTTGCAGTGTGCAGATACATCCCTTAGCCTTACGAAATCTTGGAACCAGCGCCTGTATACCCGCACGGTAAAATTCTGGACCAGCCTGTTGGAGCCACTGTTTGGCAGCGTGCACAAGGGAGTCATCATCTTCAAACCTTGTTCCACGAAGGGATTCTTTCAGTTTCCCAATGAGGTGATAGTCACATGGAGGCAGGTCAGGACTGTAAGGGGGTGTTTCAGTGTTGTCCATCCGAGTTTTGTGATCGCTTCCGTTGTTTTTTGACTGACATGTGGCCGTGCATTGTCGTGCAACAGCAAAATATCCTGCTTTTGCCGTTGTGGTCGAACACGACTCAGTCGAGCTTGAAGTTTCTTCAGTGTCGTCACATATGCATCAGAATTTATGGTGGTTCCACTTGGCATGATGTCCACAAGCAAGAGTCTTTCGGAATCGAAAAACGCCGTAGCCATAACCTTTCCAGCAGAAGGTGTGGTTTTGAATATTTTTTCTTGGGTGAATTTGCATGATGCCGCTCCGTTGATTGCCTCTTCGTCTCTGGTGAAAACTGATGGAGCCATGTTTCATCATCTGTCACAATTCTTCCAAGAAATTCATCTCCACCGTTCTCGTACTGCTCCAAAAGTTCGCTGCATACAGTTTTTCTTGTTTCTTTATGAGCCACAGTCAACATCCTGGGAACCCACGTGGCACAAACCTTTTTTCACGCCAACGCTTTCAGTATTCTGCAAACACTTCCTTCCCCTATCCCAACGTAGCGTGACAATTCGTTCACTGTGATGCATCTGTCAGCAGTCACCAATTCGTTAACTCTCTACACATTGTCTGGAGTGTGTGCACTACGAGGCCTGCCACTGCGAGGACAATCCTCAATGTTACCGTGCCCGCTTTCATCTCGTAGCCTGCTTTCC
This sequence comes from Schistocerca americana, assembly GCF_021461395.2. NCBI lineage: Eukaryota > Metazoa > Arthropoda > Insecta > Orthoptera > Acrididae > Schistocerca > Schistocerca americana. Next base: position 379,090,923 of record NC_060124.1, read on the forward strand.
CACCGACTAACTGTACTGCGATCGACAGCAGCATCTCCATACACCTTTTTCAACCTCTTGTGGGTGTTTTCCACTGTCTCATTTTCAGAGCACAGGAATTCTATGACAGCACGTTGCTTCTGGGGAACGTCGACTGTAGCAGTCAGCCGGCCGAAGTGGCCGAGCAGTTCTAGGCGCTACAGTCTGGAACCGCGAGACCGCTACGGTCGCAGTTTCGAATCCTGCCTCGGGCATGGATGTGTGTGACGTCCTTAGATTAGTTAGGTTTAAGTAGTTCTAAGTTTTAGGGGACTGATGACCTCAGAAGTTGAGTCCCATAGTGCTCAGAGCCATTTTGCAGCAGTCATCCTGAAGACATACTGCGACGGCGCCACTCACGGGAACAGGTTGAACTAAGTTTTAAAACAAGCGGGAAGGATATATCTACACACTGTAAAACGTTCACACATGCAGAATGAAAACTGTTTTTTTTTCCAAAATTGTGTGCATTTCTTTTTAGTGACCCTCGTACTTCCGTTTCTTGTTGAGCATTCGCTGGACTGGATTCTCCCAAAAGCGCGATCCCCTTCAACTAAGTACAGCTTCTTCGGTCTTACATGATGAACTTTGGTGCATAATCACATTTTACGGCGAGGATTTCGGAAAATAATTTACAGCAGCCACTGACTCATCAAACCGGGGTGGCATGAGCTGCGCCTGATCACTGTTCGCCCCTAAAAGGTTTCCAAGAGCTCGCTCGGTAAACCCTTTGGTATCCACGGGTGTGACCAGAGGGTATCTCAAGTGGACCACTCCTCCGTCACCACTCGGATAACGTAACAAGTAATGTGAGTAAATAGTCCCAAGCGAAGGTTATTGCGACAGGCGGACGAGAAAAGAATACTCTGCCGAGATAGTGCAGCTGAAGAAAAACGCCGTGAGCGTGTTTACCGAGTGGTCGGCGTGTGTGCTCCGGCTGACTTTTGCCCGTTGCACCGCCTCGGCAACCGGACGCTGCCTTATCTCCCGGCGGGCAGCCACCTGCGCTAAGCCAGCACTCACGTGCAGTCCGTGGCCGAAGATGAAAGGGTTGCCGGGCCGTACGGCAGCTCACGGAACTGCATCCGATACGAGAATGACTCACAGTCAGTTGAAGATGTAGTGGCCCGTCTACATTTACATCAATATACCCCGAAACTCTAAACGGTGTATAGCGTCGAGCAGAAGTGGCACTAGTAGAAGGGCCTGTTTCAAGTCCAAGCGATACAAGCCGTGCTTGTGGTTACGTGTGAACAATGAATTATGTATCACATATTGCCCTAGTTATCAAAGGTACCTTAAAGAAACGCGCCGGTTCTCCATAAAGTTATGAACTTTACCTTTGAAGAACACATTAACCAAATACATGAAACAGTTCATCACACCTTCCCATTTCAGGTATGCAAAATGATGCCCTCCCTTACTACGCTGACAAGCAAGAACTCTGTCAGCAAAATATGCTACGACTGCCAAACAAAAGAATTCACTTGTATTTCGCCAACGGATAATTAGGAGCAGGCCGCTGCGGTCTAGCGGTTCTAGGCGCTTCAGTCTGGGACCGCGCTGCTGTTACGGTCGCAGGTTCTAATCCTGCCTCGGACATGGATGTGAGTGATGTCCTTAAGTTAGTTAGGTTTAGGTAGTTATAAGTCTATGGGACTGATGTCCTCAGATGTTGTCCCATAGTGCGTAGAGCCATTTGAACCATTTGATGATAAAGAAGAAATGACACAGCGTTAAGTAACATAACGTTGGCAGTCATTATTGATCACCACTACGTGAGATAAGCCAATGTCGATACCAGTGCTGGACCAATTCATTTGTTTCGCTAGTAGTGTTACAGGTGGGACTCTGATCCACCAGCTCTAGAACGACTTTTCCATTCAAATGAGGACGCAAAAAATGTGTCGGTTTCTGTCAAACATTTCCTGCCCAAACGAAGCAAAATAGTATCAAAGGATTTAATACTTGGCGAGAATGATGCGAAATAAACTAAAAACGGTAGTGCACTGTAATACTTTTGAGTCATCAGTCTTGGCATTGATCTGATGCGGCCCGTCACGAATTCCTCTACATTGCCAATCTTTCCATTCAGAGTAGCACTTGCAACCTACGTCCTCAATTATTTGTTGGATGTATTCCAATCTCTGTCTTCATCTACAGCTCTCTCTAGTACCACGGAGGTTGTTTTTTGATGTCAGCAAATGTGCTATCAGCTTGCCACTTCTTCTGGTCAGTGTTTCTCGTACATTCCTTTCATCGTTGATTTCGCGCTCATTTCGTACCTTATCAGTCCACCTAATATTCAGCATTCTTCTTTAGCACCACATCTCAAATGCTTCAGTTCTCTTCTGCTCCGGATTTCCCACAATACATGTTTTCACTACCACACAACGCTGTGCTCCAGACGCACATTCTACCAAACTTCTTCATCAATTTAAGACCTGCAAATTTTGCCACTGTTAGTCTTTTCTTATGTCCTCTTTGCTCTGTTTATCGTGACTTATTTTGCTGCCTAGGTAGTAGATTTCCTTACCTTCGTCTATTTCGTTATCCCCAATTCTGATGTTAAGTTCCTCAGGGTTCTCCTTTCTACTACTTCACATTACTTTCGTCTTTCTTCGATTTGGTCTCAATCCATGTTCTATACTCATTCAACCATACATTCCATTCAACAAAGCCCGTAACTCTTCTTCACTGTCTCTGAGATTATCAATGTCACCAGCTAATCTTATCACTGATATTCTTTCCCCCTGGATCTTAATCACAGTCTTGAACCTTTCCTTTATTTCCGTCGTTCCTTCTTCGAGGTACAGATTGGACAGCAGAGTGAAAGACTACATCCCTGTCTTACACAATTTTAAATACGAGCACTTCATTCTCGGTCTTCCAGCTTTGTTATTCTCTTCTAGTACATGTACATATTGAATATTACCCGTCTTTTTCTGTAACTTACCCCTATTTTTCTCAGAATTTCGACCACCTTGTACCATTTTACACTGTTGAACGCTTTATCCAGCTCGACAAATCCTATGAGCAAGTCTTGATCGTTCTTCAGTCTTGCTTTCACTAACAACTACCTCTCTGGCGTCTTAACCTTTTGCTAAAGCCAAACTCCTCGTCATCTAACAGTTTCTCAATATCATTTTCCATTCTTCTCAGAAACTTGGATGCATGAGCTGTTAAGGTGATTGTGCAACAATTCCCGCATTTGAGGGCTCTTGCTATCTTCGGAATTGTGTGGACGATATTTTTCCGAAAGTCAAGTGGTATGTCACCACACTCACATATTCTACACACCAACGTGAATTTGATACTCCCCCCCCCCCCCCCCCACCTCCGCCCCAGTGGTTTTAGATATTCTGATGGAATGTTATCTATCCCTTATTTGAACTTAAGTCCTCCAAAGCTAATTAAATTCTGACTCTAACACTGGATCTCCTATCTCATCTAAATCGACTCCTGTTTATTCTCCTGTTACATTAGACAAATCTTCCCTCTCATAGAGGCTTTCAATTTATTCTTTCCACCTCTCCTCTCTGTCCTATGTATTTCATTATGGAATTCACGTTGCACTCTTAATTTTATCGCCCTTGCTTTTAATGTCAACGATGGTTGTTCTGACTTTCTTGTATGCTGAATCTGTCCTTCCGACAATTGTTTATTTTTGCGATTTCTTCACATATTTCATGCAGTCATTTCGTCTTAGCTCCCCTGAACTTCCTATTTATTTCATTCCCCATTGTATTTCTGTATTCCTGAGTATCCTGGAATATTTTTGTACCTCCTCATTTCATCGATCAATTGAAGTATTTCTTTTGTTACCCATGGTTTCTTCGCAGTTACCTTCTTTGTACCTATGTTTTTCTTTCCAACTTTTGTGATGGTCCTTTTTAGAGATGTTCATTCCTTTTCAACTGTACTGCCTACTGAGCTATTCCTTATTGTTGTACCTATAGCCTTAGAGAACTTCAGGCGTATATCGTCATTCCTTTGTACTTCCGTATTCCACATCTTTGGTATTGATTCAGCCTGACTAGTGTCTTAAACTTTAGCCAACTCTTCATCACTAATATATTGTGATCTGAGTCTATATCTGCTCCTGGGTACGCCTTATAATCCAGTATCTGATTTCGGAATCTCTGTCTGACTATGGTGTAATCTAATTGAAATCTTCCCGTATCTCCCGGCCTTTTCCAAGTATACCTCCTCCTCTCATGATTGTTGAACAGAGTATTCGCTATTACTAGCTTAAATTTATTACAAAACTCGATTAGTCTTTCTCCTCTCTGATTCCTTCTCCCAAGTCCATAATCTCCTCTAACCTTTACTTCTACTCCTTCCCTACAAATGCATTCCAGTCCCCCATGACTCTTAGATGGATTTTCATCTCCCTTTACGTACTTTGTTGCTTTTTCAGTATCTTCATACACTTTCTCTATCTCGTAGTCTTCAGCTTGCGACTTCGGCATGTATACCTGAACTATCGTTGTCGGTGTTGGTTTGCTGCCGATTCTGATAAAAACAACCCTCCCACTGAACTGTTCACCGTAAAAAACCCTCTGCCCTACCTTCCTGTGATATTACCGTATACTCATCTGACCAGAAATCCTTTTCTTCTTTCTATTTCCCTTCACTGACCCATAATATATCTAGATTAAATATTTGCATTTCCGTAGTTTTCCTACCACTAGCCTCTGACATTCCACGCCCCGCCTCGTAGAACCTCTTCCTTTCGTTGATTATTCAGTGTTTTTCTCTTGGTCACCTCCCCTTTCCTTATCGACAGCTATTTCTTCTTCTGTCACACCATTAGGTAAGTCATCCCCCTAATAGAGACCACTGTGCTCTTTCCACTTACCCGCTCTCCATTCTGAAGTTAACAGAGTCCCATTGTAATCAAATGTTATCGCCCTTGCTTTTAATTTCACCGAATTTTCTTTTGACCTTTCTGTACGCTGAGTCAATCATCCCGACATCAATTCATTTTTACGATTTCTTAATATTTTTTCCTGCAGTCATTTCGTCATAACTTCCCTGCCCTTCCTATTTATGTTACTCCTGATTGACTTATATTTCTGTTTTCCTCAATTTCCTGGAACACAAATGTGCTTTCTTCTTTTCTAGATCAATTGAAGTATTTCTTCTGTTATCCATGATTTCTTGGCAATTACCTTCATTGGACCTACGTTTTTCCTTCCAACCTCTGTGACTGCCCTTTTTAGCGAAGTCCGCTCCTCTTCAACTGAACTGTCTACTGAGATATGCAGTAACGCAGTGTCTATAGCATCGGCGTACTGCAAGAGGAAGGGAAGATTCTGGTAAATCTTATCAAATGGTTGGCGTCGTTGCACTGCGGTGGTGGCGCAATATATTTGCACTCTTTAAGTAAACGGAACGGCGAAGCTACGCGAGTGACATTGCTGTATTCTGGTCAAGGTGTTGAACAACTGAACTACTACTAATTGCAAAGTGTTAAATGCGTGTAGAAAACGCCTCCAAGACGGTGACGAAGCTGCGTTTTGAGTAAATTATCAGTTCCTCTCCAAATGATGGCAGCTAAAATACGATTTCTAGATTTTGGCTCCTCAGTATGTCTGAAAACATTGTCATAAAGTTTCTTTTCTCTCGGAAATTCCTTTAATAGTTTTAATCGCGAGTGAATATTCAGGAAACTCGAAGTAAAATTGATAGGGAAGTTATGGATATGTCGGTGAGTAGTTCGTTACCAAAAGGTTCTTGAATCTCTCATCCTAATGACTGCTCATTAATAATTACTGGACCCATTCCTCGTGCAGCCGACCACTTGCATGTGTCGTCAATGGCGACGGAATGTCAGTTGTGTTACACGTCACAATAAACTGATAAGAGACAGAATAAGAACAAAGAATTTAATCTTATCAATTGACTCTTCATGTTATCATTGCATTCTCTGCACGTGGTCTCACATTGACATGTTATGGCTACATTATTACACACTTACTGGAACTAAATTGTGGGTGTATATTCCACACGTAGCTTAGTACTGTATTTTCCATCACAGAAAAATAGAGGAGTTCTTATAATACGAACTGAACTGATTGACATACAGTGTAACTGAGGTATCATTGGAAAGCTTGTCTTTGGCCGCTCAGACCGCTAGGTCAAATCAACATTCAGCCTGTATATAAAGTTATGAAAGCAATATGTCATCATTTATTAATTTCTGTTGGATACTATTTCGGAATAGGCTAACTGAGTATAGTCAGACAGATCGATATAGACATCCATTATCAATTGAACCTTAACTACGCGTGGTATTTCTGCTGCGTTGTATTAGATATAACGATACAGAAAAAGGAGTTTAAATTTCGATCTCAGAAGCTTTCCTGCATCTGATAGAAGTAGTCAGCACAGAATCAAAGTGGAAAACAGCAGCGGCATTATGAAATTGTCACCTAGGAAAGTGTCATAATGGTAAAGAGGAGCTCGACTCGTATTTGGGAGTGGGGTTCAGACACTGTCTGAAAAAAATTTAGACTTCCTGTGCTTTCTTAGCCATTGGAAGCGGAAATCAGAATATACATCTCCATGCCCTCTCAGTTTCCACGCGGTTCTCATTTCTTTCCTTTTCCTCCGTGAGTTCTCTTTTTTTATGTTGCATTTTGTGCATTTTGTTGACCTTTCCTTCGTTGCTTCGTTTTGCAACTACACCTGCTATCTTCAGTTTTTGTCTTTTTGAGTTTCTACCTAACACTTTCAAAGATTTTATCTGTGGTCTTTCCAAATCTTTTTAGAGTTGTTGAATAGAGGCTAAGGATTTCTTCGTTCCGCGTGTGTTAAAGTTTTGTGGCGTTGTTAGTTGTCTGTGGATACGTACATAAAATTAAAAAAAATATATGAATAGAAGGTGGCAGCCCACCCCTGGCTCGTAAATATTTGAAACGAAGGTAGTAATTTAGCGGCAGGAGCTATTGACAAAAATTTCTTTACTACAGAGGGGTCCAAAAAATGTATCCACTATTTAAAAGTCCATAACTGGCAAACTAATTGACGGAGTTGTCTCATCATTGGTAGTGTACTAGTTTGTAGTTCCGGCAATCCTCATACAAGCATTGTATTCCGTTGTTTTGTTTTGTCAGATGACAGTCGCCAGATAGTCAGTGTTTTGTTCGTTGGTTGCACCCAGTTACTTGAGTAAACATGGCTGGCGCAAGGCTTACATTCGATGGAAGGAAGTCAGTTTTGAAGTGGTATTTTAAGTACGAAAGCATTAATGAGGTTCAACGGCAATGGCGAAATGAATATCAAACGATTGCTACACGCAATGAACGAGGACGACGCAGATCGTAGAATGTAGTACTACGAGTGGTTTACTAACATAGTGCGCAACGATGAAGAGTTTTCAGAGATGATTGTGTGGTCTAATGAGGCACAGTTCAAACTCAATGGTTCAGTAAATCGCCACAATTGCATCTACTGGACCGCCGAAAATCCGAACGTCCATGTAGACAAAGCCGTGAATTTGCCAGGAGTAAATGTGTGGTGCGGGTTGTCTTACCGGGGCTTGATTGGGCCATTATTCTTTGACGGCACAGTTACCGGTGAGGGGTACCTTCAGAAGCTTCAGACATCCAGTTTACCTGCCATCCGAGGCTTGTATGGAGACGGAAGTTTACTTTCAACAAGATTGTGACCCAGCCCACAAACAAAATCGTGTTAGGGCTTATCTCGACGAAAATCTACCAGCAAGATGGATAGGCCGTAGAGGTGCTGTGGAGTATCCACAACGTTACCCAGACCTAACTTCTCTGGACTTTTACCTATGCGGAACACTAAAGGACGTCGTTTATCGACAAAAGCCACGCACATTGGATGAATTTAGGGAATCAATCGTACATTCATGTGCAAATATCCAACTGAACACGTTACAGACAGTAGTTCGTGCCGGCCGGTGTGGCCGAGCGGTTCTAGGCGCTACAGTCTGGAACCGCGCGACCGCTACGGTCGCAGGTTCGAATCCTGCCTAGGGCATGGATGTGTGTGATGTCCTTAGGTTAGTTAGGTTTAAGTAATTCTAAGTTCTATGGGACTGATGACCTCAGATGTTAAGTCCCATAGCGCTCAGAGCCATTTGAACCATTCAGTAGTTCGTGTTGCTGTTCTGCGACATCGTCTGTGTGTGGATGTTAATGGTGACCATTTCGAACACCTACAGTGATATCTTTAAGTTGGACTTTACGCTACACTTTCACAAAAAATGAGACAACTGCGTCAATTAGTTTGCAAGTTATGGACTTTTAAACAGTGGATACATTTTTTTGGACCCCTCAATATACAACCATATTCGTTCCACGAATCATCATCAGGAATTCTAAAATCCAGTGCCTGAGAAAAAGGTGAACTAATCAGAAGAAGAGGAGGAAACGAAATTTCACTGCATGGGAAGGTATGGTTACAAAACCGAGTCAAATCTACAAAGAACTTGGCCTTATGAACCCACTAATAACTAAGACGTAACACCTGCCCTGGTCTGAATGCGTATACTGATTCGGCTGAATAGGGTGCATCGTATCCTCTCCTGAGGCAAGCTGGTACACAGCTGTCGTAGCTGATCCTTGATATCCTGAATATTGGCACAGGGACGAAGTTAATGTGAGACCCGGTCCCACATATGCTCTATAGGTGGCAGAGCTGGTTACCTCGTTGACCACTGGAGTACTTCGATGTCACGCAGGCAGTTCACAGAAACGTGTTACATGTGTGGAAGAGCATTGTTCGGTTGAAAAATGGCAGCACGATACTGTCTCGTGAGAGGTGACTTATAAGGACGCAGGATATACGTGACGTATCGTTGTGACGTCAGATTTCCATTAATTACTTCCATCCGTTGCATGAAGTTATAATCGATAGTTTCCCACACCATGTCTCCAGGAGTGACTCCACTATGCCTCTCCAAAACAATGGGAGAATAGGGCCTCTCCAAGCTGCCGCCATATTCTCGGACAATAATCATCTGGGGTAGTGTAGAATGCTGACTCATCGGTGAACGCTAAGCGACACGATTAATCAGCAGGCCACGCCTCAAGATCTAGGCACCAGTTAAACGTAACCGTATGTGGTGTGATGCTAACGACAGCCTGCAGATACGACGGTAATTCCCTAGTCCGGCTGCTGCTAGTCTTCTATCAGTCATGCAGGATGACACACAGTGTATCAGGGAGGCCATTAGTTGCTCTCGGAATGCAAGCGCAGATGTGAAGTGGTCACGATGTGCTTAGTGCAAAATACGGCGACCCTCCCTTGTGTTGGTTAGAAACGGACGAGAGGAATTTTGCATGCCCTCACGTACCCTTGCAGTTCAACACTGGGCCAATGTCACATCTTAATGTCCCACAAATTTGAATATTGCATGATTTGCCGGACATGCCCCTTATTTGCCCTTACAGGTCAGGTAACAGCACTACAGAGTGCGGCGCTTAAGGAGGGGAAGGACATCAAACGAGCCGACTTGGAGCAGGAGGGGCACCACAGGACATTTTAGTTTCCACTGTCTATACTTTTACAAATAAATTCATAAAACTTTGTCAGCATGACCAGGAAGAATTGAGGATTCACACCCATAGCAGTGGAAGTTCAAACGCATAACAAAATAAATTTTTAAATGTGAAATTCCATCATTTTTTCACTTACTATTGGCTACATTTGTTGCTATAGGTACACTTTTCTTCATAAGTAAGGTAGATTCTTCAAATGGCTCAAATGGCTTTGAGCACTATGGGACTTAACATCTGAGGTCATCAGTCCCCTAGAACTTAGAACTACTTAAACCTAACTAAGCTAAGGACATCACACACATCCATGTCCGAGGCAGGATTCGAAACTGCGACCGTAGCGGTCACGCGGTTCCAGACTGTAGCGCCTAGAACCGCTCGACCACCATGGCCTGAGGAGATTCTTAGATGAATTTTTACACAGCATACAAACGATACTTATATGTGTATAAAACTTTAGAATTTCTTTAATTTATGAAAAAATGAATGAGCTTTTACACTTTAAACTTCATGTTTGGATAAAAAACTCAAATTTTATAGTTAATTATCTCAATTTTTACCACAGTTTTTAATAGGTTTGGAAAATGCTACAGTTTTGCACTAAGGTTTTTGCGTTTAGTAAGCAGTGCAAAATCCATCGAAGAATCTCTCTTACTATGTCTATAGCAACAAATGCAGTCAATAGAAAGTAAAAAAATGATGAAATAACACATGTCAAAAAAATTATTTAGTTATGTTTTTGAACTTCCACTGTTATGAGTATGAATCCTGAATCCTTCCTGGCCATACTGACAAATCTTTATGAATTTATTTGTAACAGTATGACGGTGGAAATTAAAAAGTCCTGTGGTGCGTCTCCTGCTCCAAGTCGGCCCGTTTGACGTCCTCCCCCCCTTAAATCCGGACAAATTTCTATTTGAATTTCCCGCCACATCGTAGTTCCACCGGAGGTCGCGATTGGCTTTCTTGAAACCCATACGCACCAAGTAAACAGTCAGAACCTCAAAATGGCAGAGATGTTACGGACAAGCGCTGATTACAACCGACGAGTCGCGATTATCGAAAGTCTTCGTTCTGGGCGTTCGCCCACTGAAACAATTCGATTCTCCGGCTACCCAAGATCAACTGCTTACGTATTGTGGCCACGTCGGGGGGGAGTTTCCGTTAAACCGGCAAGGAAACCTCTTTCGAGGAAACGCATGTCACGAACTGTGGCAGTCATCGGAAAGACTCAGTTGCTGATTTCGGAGGACCCGGGGCAATCGCTGAGAAAACTGGCGCCAGTACCGTATGTCAGCTTGCGAACAACGCGTCGGATGAGAGAGGAGGACCTCATACGAGCCATTTAGTCCAAAACTGGCTCTCAGATAACGTTGATATGTTCTGGCCAAAGGAGAGCTGGCCCCTCAATAGCCCGGATTTGAACCCCCCTCGATTACTATATTTGGAGCGTAGTCGAAAGGGTTACCAGAAAGACTACACACCCTAATGTCGCCTTTCTACGCACCGCTATCGAAGCAGCATTCGCGAATATGGACAGCGCTGTTTTAAAGAGTGAGTGCAACCTCTTCAGGACTAGATTGGAGGCGGTTATTTCGGTTGACGGGGGTTACATCGAGTAATGTTACTCTTGAAAGACATCACTATTTATATGTAAAAGGATTTTCATTTTCGTTTGTATTTTGTTTTAATGAATTGGCTTTTGAAGAAAGTTTCATTTGTCCGGATTTAAGCGCCGCACCCCGTAAACACGAACAATAGTAATACACTTTCGAGCGGTCATGGACTGTGCGGCTGGTCCCGGCGGAGGTTCGTGTTCTCCCTCGGGCATAGATGTGTGTGTTTGTCCTTAGGATAATTTAGGTTAAGTAGTGTGTAAGCTTAGGGACTGATGACCTTAGCAGTTAAATCCCATAAGATTTCACACGTATTTGAACAGTAATACACTTTGTTGGAGGTTCTGCCTGTCATAGAAAACTGCAACTCTAATCATTTACATACGTGCCGATTGACTGCACATGTACACCGTGACATTGACGTCCGACAGTGTCTTCAGGAAGCTTCATTTTTTTGTCAGGCCACGTATTTACCTCAGGTTACCAGGCGATGTACACTGAGCTGATGTAAATGTCGTGTGTCTAGGGCCTCCAGTAGGGTAGACCGTTCGCCGGGTGCAAGTCTTTCGATTTGACGCCCCTTCGGCGATTGGGGATTAAATGATGATAATGATGACAACACAACATCCCGTCCCTCAGCGGAGAAAATCACCGACCCAGCCGGCAATCGAACCCGGGCCCTTACGATTGACATTCTGTCGCGCTGACCACTCAGCTACCGGGGGCGGACGTTGAGGTTACGAAAGTCAGGGAATACCTCACACAGTGTCGGACCTCCGTTTCCCCGGCGTTGTGCACCAACACGATGTGGCATGGACTCAAGTAGTCATTGGAAATTCCATGCAGAAATACTGAGCCATGCTGCCTCTATAGCCGCCCATAATTGCGAAAGTGTTGCCGCTACAAGATTTTGTGCACAAAATAACTTCCCGATTACTTCCCGTAAATGAATAAAAATCTCTCGGTGTACATGCCGCGTCAATTCCGGATAAAACTCCAAGCTTTCGACCACTACCTCCATGGTCGTCGTCAGGGCTAAAACTGATTGTCGTGAACTATTTTTTTTTTCTTTATTGTATTTCAATTCCCCATCGGGGTGGGCTGTAGTGAACTATTTTTTTTTTCCTTTATTGAGTTTCGATTCCCCCTAAAGGGGGCGGGCTGGCAGCAGCTTATTACGCCGATCTTCAGCCTACAGAATTTGTTTTAAAAAGATGAAGATAAGAAAAAATAATAACAGTTGGCGATAAAATCGGTGACTTACAGGTAAAATGGCAGAAAATGCTGGAGCTTAAAACATAAAACACAGGGTTGATGATGCTAATAAAGTACACAGGAAGCAGAAAAATAATAGACAGACAATTAAAAAACTCGGCGACAGTCTGGGTTCTGTTTGCAAGAGATATAAAAGGCACACCCAGCGACAGCATGATTTCCGTTCACAACACTGTGGAAAGACGCACAACACTGAACACACACTTAAACACTGCACTAAAAAGTTGGCACAAATATGACATACCACACCCGAGAGCAGGTGGGGGAAACTGGTCAGATGACGGGAAAAAAGGGGGGAAGGAGAGGAAAAGTGGAAGGGGGAAAGGAGCCAATTGAAGAGGAGGATCCATAAGAGGGGTGGGGGGTGCTGAGCAGACGTGCCAGGGAGTGTGGAAGGCAGAGGAGGGGAGTACAAAAGGACTCGGGGGGGGGGGAGGAGATAGGGAGAGGGTAGGCAGGGAGAAAACACAGGATGGAAGGGGGGAGGAAGAGGAAGCCCAGGGAAAGGATGGAGGAAAGGAGGGGGGTGAGGATCAGAGTTGATAGGAGGGATAAATGGAGGGAGAGAGGGCACCATCCGGGAGGGGGAGTTGATGGAAGCCACCTTGGGAAAGGAGATGGAGATGGAGGGTAGGGGGGACACAACAGTGAAGGCGTGGCAGGGGGCGGGGATGGGAGAGGAGAGGAGCAACCAGGGGGTGAGGGGGTTCAAGGCGGCGGGAGGTGTAGAGGATGCGGATATGTTCGAGGAAGAGGAGCAGATGGGGGAAAGGAATGAGATCATAGAGGATCCGCGTGGGGGACGGGAGGCATATACGGAAGGCGAGGCGGAGTGCATGATGCTCAAGGATCTGGAGAGACTTATAGAATTTGGGGGGGGGGGGGAAGCAGATATCAAGGCAGGACTGGCATAATAGAGGATGGGACGGATTAAGGATTTGTAGGTGTGTAGTGAACTAGCGAGGCTCCCACTTTTATATGCAAAGGATGGCTTCTGATTGGCTGGAATACGTCATAGCAACAGTGATATGGCACGTTGTGAAGTGGTGCCCTCTACTTCCATAAATGTTGTTTCAATCCCGTGTTGCTTGCAGCGCCATCCCTTGAATCAGGAAGTAAAGTGCGGGAAGTTTTTCTCTGCGATTTTTCTTTATCCAGTGCACTCTTCCAAGTGTTGCTAAGTGCATGCTGTTGTCTCTGTTAAAGTTATTATCGCTAAGTCTAATTTCGACTGCTTCCCGCATCCCAGTCCCAGTAATTCGATGCGTGGGCTAGTACTCTGGTTTCTTCAAATAAAATCTTATGTTTGTTAAGCAGGCTATGTTCAGCCACCGCTGATTTTTCCAAATACCTGTATTTCAGGTGGCGCTGGTGCTCGATGCAGCGGTCGGCAACGGTTCTTACAGACTGGCCCACGTAATTCTTGCCGCATTCGCAAGGAATAGTATAAATTCCCGGCACTCTTAAGCCGAGACTATCTTTAAATGGTCTCAACATTTCCTTAATTTTCCTAGGTGGTCGGAAAACTGGTTTTATTCCTTGCCTCTTTAGGACTCTGCCTATCTTGCTTGTTGTAGCACCGCAAAGGGGAAGCCGCGCTATGTGTTGGTCCTCTTCTTGTATATGGCCGGCATCGTGTCTCACTTTCTTGGACAATACTGATTTAATTTCACCGGCAGAATAACCATTCCTCTTGAAAACAGTCGTCAAATGGTTAATCTCGGGACCGAGGTGGTCCTTGTCGGAAATAGTCCTGGCTCTGTGTACTAAAGTATTCAGCATAGCTCTCTTCTGAGACGGATGATGGAAGCTGTGGCTATGCAGATATAAGTCTGTATGGGTTGGCTTTCTGTGCACAGAATGGCCCAATCGTCCATCCGGCTTTCGCTCCACCAACACATCTAAAAAAGGTAACTTCCCTTCCTTCTCTACCTCCAATGTAAATTTTATGTTTGGATGTATACCATTTAAATGTTCGACGAACTGCTGCAGCATGTCACTGCCATGTGGCTAGATTAAAAAAGTATCGTCGACGTATCTGTAGAAGCATGATGGGCGGAGGTGAGGACTGCTCAACGCTCGTTCTTCAAAATCCTCCATGAAAAAATTCGCTATTGCTGGTGACAGTGGCGAACCCATGGCTGTTCCATCCGTCATTTCATAATAATTTCCACTGTATAAAAAGTAAGTGGTCGTCAAGGTATGCCGGAACAACTTCAAAATTTCTGAGGAAAAATGAGCTGCCAACAGTTGTAATGTGTCATCCACAGGTACTTTGGTGAACAGAGAAACAACGTCGAGGCTGACCATGATATCATTTGGGCCTATCTTCATTTGTTTTATGGTATCAACAAACATTTTTGAATTCTTAATATGATGTGGTCAGTGACCAACTATAGGCGCCAACAATTTAGTTAAGTGTTTTTCAAGCCTGTACGTGGGAGAGCCAATAGCGCTAACAATCGGTCTCAACGGGACGTTCTCCTTATGAACCTTTGGCAAACCGTACAGTCTTGGTGGCCTAGGTGCTCTCGGCCGTAAGTACTTCACCAGTTCGTCGGAGAGGCCAGAGTTTTTTAGTAGCTCCCTTGTCTTCCTGCTGAGCGCCGATGTGGGATCCCGTTTGAGAATCCGGTATGTGCTGTCCTCCAATAACAATCCAACTTTCATGTGGTAATCTGTAGCATTGAGGATTACCGTGGCATTCCTCTTGTCAGCAGGTAAAACAACTAGATCTTCATCCTTCTGCAACAATTTCAGTCCTTGTCTCTCCTCTCTGCTGATGTTTGACTTAGGCGGCTTGGATGTCGCTAAAATCTGGCTAGTAGCAAGCCTTACGTCATCCGCTGCTTCTTGAGGAAGATGACGAACTGTTTGTTCCACTCCACTAATAACCTCAACCACCGGTAACTTACGTGGAGCTGGGGCAAAGTTCAATCCTTTACTGAGAGCCGAGATGGTAACTTCATTAAGTTCCTTGTCAGAGAAGTTGATAACAGTGCGGTGAATGCCGTTGGACCCAGTAGTTCCTTGATCACGGTTAAGCCGCTCAAATTTATCTGCCTGTTTTGCCGTAGTCCTGCTTAAATTGCCTTGTTGGTGTGCCGCCAAAGTCATATCCACCCATTCCCAGTCCAATGGTGAGAGGACTCCGGCCAGAAATAAATGGCAACTAAAGAACAGGCGGGCGTTCATGTCTAGTTCATACCTGGTATGACGTATCCTCTCTTTCACAATAGCATGGCTGGTCTTTCGTAAAATTCTGTTTACTGTAGCGGTTCTGATGTGGTGTTTGACGACTGCAAACTTTGGTACTACCTCCTTGTCACGACAGCGTTGTAAAAAAGCCATATTGCTTAGCAACTGAGACTGTTTCAGACGCAGCTTCTCCAGGTGACGAATGCTGCGCGCTATATCCTCCTAGTAGAGGAAACTAATATGGCTACGAAGTCTTTCGCGACATATTGCTTGAATAAAAATCTCTCGGTGTACATGCCGCGTCAATTCCGGATAAAACTCCAAGCTTTCGACCACTACCTCCATGGTCGTCGTCAGGGCTAAAACTGACTCTGTGATCCGGGAAGTTGTCGAAATTAGACTTTGCGATAGTAACTTTAACAGAGACAACGGCTATGCATTTAGCAACACTTGGAAGAGTGCACTGGATAAAGAAAAATCGCAGAGAAAAACTTCCCGCACTTTACTTCCTGATTTAAGGGATGGCGCTGCAAGCAACGCGGGATAGAAACTACATCTATGGAAGTAGAGGGCACCACTTCACTACGCGCCATATCGCTGTTGCTATGACGTATTCCAGCCAATCAGAAGCCGTCCATTGCATATAAAAGTGGGAGCCTCGCTAGTTCACGACAGTCAGTTTTAGCCCTGACGACGACCATGGAGGTAGTGGTCGAAAGTTTGGAGTTTTATCCGGGATTGACGCGGCATGTGCACCGAGAGATTTTTATTCAAGAAATACATCGCGAAAGACTTCGTAGCCAT
This sequence comes from Schistocerca americana, assembly GCF_021461395.2. Lineage (NCBI taxonomy): Eukaryota > Metazoa > Arthropoda > Insecta > Orthoptera > Acrididae > Schistocerca > Schistocerca americana. The sequence continues at coordinate 379,107,367 of NC_060124.1, forward strand.
ACTACCCATAAATGTTCGACCGGATTCACGTCCCTAGATCTAAGTGGCCAAATAATTCGCTCGAACTGTCCACCCAATCGCGAAAAATTGTGGCCCGGTAACATGAGGCATTGTCATCCATAAGAATTCTGTCGTGTTTGGGAATAGGAAGACCATGAATGGCTGCAAATGATTTCCAAGTAACCGAACGTAAAAATTCCAATTAATGATCTGTTCAACTGCACCAGAAAACCCAGTCCATGCCATGTAAACACAGCCCACACCATTAAGGAGCCACTAAACCTCACCATCAGCTCTTACCGAATGAAAACAGGACTGGTTTGACCACGCCACCATTTCCAGTCGTCAGGGGTCCAAAAGGTAGTGTCACGAGCCCAGCAGGGCGCTGCAGGCGATGTCGTGCTGTTAGCAGCGGCGCTCGCGGTCGATCGTCTGCTGCCATAGCCCACTAACGCCAAATTTCGCCGCAAGGGATACGTTCTTCGTCGTACCATATTGATTTCTGGCCTTATTTCACACAGTGTTTCTTGTCTGTTAGAATGGACAACTCTGTGCAAATTCCACTGCTTTACGGTCGTGAAGTGACAGTCGTCGGTTACTGCGTTGTCCCAGATGAGAAGTAATACCTGGAGTTTGGTATCCTCGGCGCTGTCTTGACACTGTTGATCTCGAACCATTTAATTCCCTAACGATTTACACAAATAGAATGTCTCACGCATCTTGCTCCACCTACCATTTCGAGTTCGATGTGCGTTAATTCCCGTAGTGCCACCATAGTCACGTCGAACAACTTTTAACATGAACCACCTGAGTACAATTGATGACTTCGCCAGTGCACTGCCCTTTTGATACCTTGTGTATGCGATGCTACCGCCATTGTACGAGTATTTGTGCATATCGCTATCCTATGACTTCAGTCCCCTCAGTATAAAATCAATGGCGACAAATAATATAAAAAACCATAATTCGCCGCTGTCGTCAAATAGTAATGTAAATTACATAGTCAGTATTATAAATGTACCCAAAACTGTTCTTCTTCATTTTATCTTAAGAGTCAGTCATCACCTTCTTGAGAGGAGGTACAACTGATTTTCTACAGTCACGGTAGTGCTTCGACTGACAAAGTCAGGTACTGAAACTTCCTGGAAGATTAAAACTGAGTGCCAGACCGAGACTCGAACTCGGGCAATTGCTTGCCCGCGAAAGGCAAAGGTCCCGAGTTCGAGTCTCGGTCTGGCACACAGTTTTAATCTTCCAGGAAGTTTCATATCAGCGCACACTCCGCTGCAGAGTGAAAATCTCATTCTAGAAACATCCCCCAGGCTGTGGTTAAGCCGTGTCTCTGCAATATCCTTTCTTCCAGGAGTGCTAGTTCTGCAAGGTTCGCAGGTGAGCTTCTTTGAAGTTTGGAAGGTAGGAGACGAGATACTGGCAGAAATACGGCTGTGAGGGCGGCGCCTGAGACGTGCTTGGGTAGCTCAGATAGTAGAGCAGAGGCCCGCTAAAGGCAAAGGTCTAGAGTTCAAGTCTCGGTCCTGCAGACAGTGTTAATCTGCCAGGAAGTTTCATACCAGTGCGTACTCCGCTGCAGAGTGAAAAATCTCAGACTGGAATTCAGATACTGTTGCTCGGTGTCATTCGTCTAACTGGCTACTGCAGTTTGTCCATCTGGAGTGGTTGATCCTGAAATGATCCTTCTTTCCGATGATACACGTATTCATGAGTCGGGTACGTGAACTCGATAGTGGAGTTATGCACATTCCCGTCAGATATATCAAAAACCTCTACACGATGTGAGAACAGGGAATGCGATGTACAACTAGAGTAACACGAATTTTCGGACCGATTTCTTCCTGCCAAATCGTTGTTGTTGACAGGAATGTCAACAATATACTGCAAACATTTTTCAGAGAATTTACAAAAAACTAAAACATATATATTTGTTTCATGCTGTAGGTCTAAATATAAAACTTTAGTTACGAAATTTCGTTTTTGCTCACTTTTTATTCATGTTTTACATGTTTTGCTTGAAAAAGATATCAGTGTTAAGTTCTTATTGCAATAAATTACATTCTATAATTCAGCAAATATACGATATATATATTAAACCGTGGCTGTCTAACAATTTGGAGTTTACATGGTTACGGAGTATGAAACAATTATATGTATTCCGTCAAATTTATTTTGACTTTGTAATAACGGCATTATTGTCAAATAATCAAAACTCGGCGCGAGAATAGCGGAAGACTCTTCAAGAAAATTAATTTCTATTGGAACAAGGGAAAGGTAAATTCCGAGTCTTGAGATTCTTCACAGAACGTCAGAACTTCCTTGTGTAGAATTTCCAGGTTTCGTGTTTTCGTTGAACCAATGGTTGCTCTTTGTTCGAAGAAAGTGATATGTCTCAGTGGGTCTTCACCTTCCGGAGTACAGCGTACATATATTTCATGTTATCATCTTATGCTTGAAAGAGATAATGTAAAGAAGGTCATGGTTGATAACAAAGAGATAAAATATACATAGAGAGGCTGCAGCACAATACTGAGCGCTCCTTGCGGTGCCACGCTGTACTATCATGCGCCGTATTTTCGGAAGTCACTCTGCTGTTGTTTTGAAAGAGAAGTAGTACGTGATCGAAGTTATAAGATATATTATTGCCGAATTTATTTTCGAAATCATGCTTAACTTTTGGGAGCGTATAACTGCTTGCAGGAAAGTAATAAAATTACAGACGCACTTTATTTCAGGAGAGTATTGTTTAAACATTTTATGTGATAACGGTTTTGTACCCCTGTGGTACACATCAGTACAGAAAGAGCTTTCACGCGTTTAACGTTATGTGAATAACTGCTTTTACAATTTTATCCAAGGTTTCCTAATTTTCTTACACAATATCACTTACCATGTCCCTTTGTTTGGAGTTCCGAAAACATGGAGGAGGGTTCTTCAGTTCAGCCTGGCCACGGTATCACCTCTCTATGGCATTCTAACCGCCTGATTGCTACTGTATGGAAAAAAATTAACTACAGCATGTAGTTAACATGCAAGCAGTGAGACTGGAATTTAGTATTAACAGCAACTTTCTGTATCATTTCCTTTGGTGTTTTGAATAAAAATAAATCTGAAGCAGTTGAGTAGCTGGGTGTAAACATTAGGTAAGTCCACAATCATAATCTCTTCGAAAATAGAAAAATAAGTTTGTCTCAGCTGAGACTTGCATCAAAAAGCTACATTTTGAGTTTATGAGGTACGTTTTGTTAAGATAGTAAATTACTTCATTACTCATAAACACAAAGTCGGGGAACAATGTTGGTAGTATTAAAATTAGCATATGAACCATGGACCTTGTCGTTAGTGCGGTGGCTTGCGTTCCTCAGCGATACAGATGGCCGTACCGTAGGTGCAACCACAACGTAGGGGCATGTGTTGAGAGGCCAGACAAACATATAGTTCCTAAAGAGCAGCAACAGCTTTTTCAGTAGATGCAGAGGCAGCAGTCTGGATGATTGACTGGTATGGCCTTATGCCATCACCCAAAATGACCTTGCTGTTCTGGTACTGCAAACTGTTGAAAACAAGAGGAACCTGTAGCTGTAATTTTTCCAAAGGGAATGCAGCTCTATGGTATTGTTAACTGATAATGACATCCTCTTGCGTAGTATATTCCGGAGATAAAATAGTCCCCCATTTGGATATCCGGACGGGAACTATTCAGGAGGGTATAGTCATCAGGAAAAACAAAACTGGCAGTCTCTGTATCGGAGCGTGAAATGTTGGACCCCCCAGTCTGGCAGGTAGATTAGAAAAAGTAGACAAGAAAATGGACAGGTTGAAGTTTGGTGCAGTAGGCCAAGATAGACACGATCTCACACACACCACAGTAGTACAAGTTTATGTGCCAACTTCAGCTGCAGATAATGAACAGACTGAAGAAATGTATGATGAGATAAAATAATTTAGTCAGATAGTCAAGGGAGACGAAAATTTAATTTGATGGGCGACTGGAACATAACAGAAGGAAAAGAAAAACAAGGAAAAATTGTAGGTGAATATGGACTGGGGGAAATGATTGAAAGAGGAAGCCGCCTGGTAGAATTTTGCAAGAGAATAATTCAATTATCGCTAACACGTGGATGAATAATCATGGAAGAAGGCTGTATACGTCAAAGAGATCTGGGAACAAATGGAAGTTTCAGATTGATTATATAATGGTAATACAGAGATTTCGGAACCGGATTTTAAATTGAAAGACATTTCAAGGGCCAGATGTGGACGCTGACCGTAATTTACTTGATAATAAACTTTAGACTACAACTAAAGAAATTGCAAAAAGGTAGGAAATTAAGGAGATCGGACCTGGAGGAGTTGAAAGAACAAGAGATTGTTGCGAGTTTCAGAAGGAGCATTGAATAACGACTGACTAGAACAGGAGAAAGGAATACAGTAGAAGACTAAAGGGTAGATTTAAGAGGGGAAATAGTGAAGGCAGCAGAGGATCAACAGGTAAAAAGGCAACACTTAGTAGAAATATACGGATAACACAGGAGATCTCGAACTGAATAGATGAAAGGAGAAAATATAAAAATGCAGAAAACGCAATAGGCGAAAGAGAACACAAACGTCTAAAAGGTAAGATGAGCACAAGTGTAAGGATACAGAAGCATGTATCACTAGGGGAAAGGTAGATAACTCCTACAGGAAAATTAAAGAGGGCTTTGGAGAAAAGAGAAGTAGCTATATGAATATCAATTCAGATGGGAATGCAGTTCTAAACAAAGAAGGGAAAGCTGAAGGGTGGAAGAAGTATATGAAAGGTCTTTATGAGGGAGAGCAAGATTATAGAAATGGAAGAGGACGTAGATGAAGACGATACTTCAACAATTTGACATAGCACTGAAACAAGGCCCCGGAAGTAGACGACATTCCGTCACACCTACACCTAGCCTTGGGAGAGGCAGCCATGACAAAACACTTCCGTCTGGTGTGCAAGACATATAAGAGGCGAAATACCCTCAACTTCAAAAAGAATTTAGTAATTCCAATTCCAAAGACAACAGTTGCTGACAGGTGTATATATTACCTAACTATCGGTTTAACAAGTCATGGTTGGAAAATGCTAACAAAAATTCTTTATAGAAGAATGGAAAAACTGGTAAAGACCGACTTCAGGGAAGAACAGTTTGGGTTGCGGAGAAATGTGGGAACACGCGAGGCAATACTGAAACTGCGACTTACCTTAGACGATAGGTTAAGGAAAGGCAAAGCTATGTTTACAGCTTTTGTAGGCATAGAGAAAGCTTTTGACTGGAATACACTCTTCTAAATTCTGAAGGTAGAAGGTGTAAAATACAGAGAGTGAAAGGTTAATTACAACTTGTACAGAAACCAACGGCAATTCAGTCGAGGGGCATAAAAGGAAGCAGTGATTAAGAAGGGAGTGTTCACATGGCTCTAAGCACTATGGGACTTAACATCTGACGTCATCAGTCCGTTAGACTTAGAACTACTTAAACCTAACTAACCTAAGGACATCACACACATCCATGCCCGAGGCAGGATTCGAACCTGCGACCGTAACAGCAACGCGGCTCCGGATTGAAGCGCCTAGAACCTCTCGGCCACACTGGCCAGCCAAGAAGGGAGTGTAACAGTTTTGTAGCTTATCCTCGATGTTATGCAATCTGTGCATAAAACAAGCAGTAATGGAAAAAAAAGAAAAATTTGGAAAAGGAATTAAAGTACAGAGAGACTTTGAGTTTTGTCGATGGCATTGTAATTCTGTTAGAGACAGCAAAGGACTTGTAAGAGCAATTTAACGGAATATATAGTGTCTTCTAAAGTAAGTTTAAGATGAACGTCAAGAAAAGCATAACAAGGATAATGGAATGTAGTCGAATTAAATCAGGTGTTCCTGAGGGAATTAGATTAGCAAACGAGACACTTAAAGTAGTAGACTAGTTTCGCCATATAGATTCTAGGCGCTTCAGTCTGGAACCGCGCGACCGCTACTGTCGCAGGTTCGAATCCTGCCTCGGGCATGGATGTGTATGATGTCCTTAGGTTAGTTAGGTTTAAGTAGTTCTAAGTTCTAAGGGATTGATGATCTCAGATGTTAAGTCCCATAGTGCTCAGAGCCATTTGAACCATTTGCTATATAGGCTGCAAGATAACTGATTCGAGACGAAGTAAAAGGTATATAAAATGCAGACCGGCAATGGCAAGAAAATCATTTCTCAGTAAAAGAAATTTTTTAACATTGAATATACATGCACCAAAAAAAAGTTTTGCATCACCTCGGTTCCGAGAGTTCCGGAACCCGTACAGAAAATTGGAATAGAGATCAACATAAACATCATTTTCGCTTTTTTTACTGCACATGAAAACCACACATTGCATGTTGTACCACCATACAGCGAGACATTCAGAGGCGATGGCTCAGGTTGCTGTATACACCGGTACCTCTAATACCCAGTAGCACATCCTCTTGCACTAATGCATGCTTGAATTCGTCGTGGCATACTATCCACAAGTTCCTCAAGGCATTGTTGGTCCAGATTGTCCCAGTCCTCAACGGCGATTCGGCGTAGGTCCCTCAGAGTGGTTGGTGAGTCAAGTGGTCCATATACATCCCTTTTTTAATCAATCCCAGGCATGTTCGTTAGGGTTCATATCTGGAGAACAAGCTGGCCACTCGACTCGAGCAATGTCGTTATCCTGAAGGAAGTCATTCACAAGATGTGCAAAATGGGGCGCGAATTGTCGTCCATGAAGATTAATACCTCGCCAATATGCTGCCGATACGGTTGCTCTATCAGTCGTAGGACGGCATTCATGTATCGTACAACCGTACGGCGCTTTCCATGACATCCAGCGGTGTACGTCGGCCCCACGTAACGCCACCCCAAACAACAGGGAACCTCCACCTTGCTGCACTCGCTGTACAGTATGACCAAGGCGTACAGCCTGACCGGATTGCCTCCAAACACGTCTCTCCGACGATTGTCTGAAGGCATATGCGAAACTCATCGGTGAAGAGAACGTGATGCCAATCCTGTGCGGTCCATTCGGCATGTCGTTGGGCCCATCTGTACCGCGCTGCATGGTGTCGTGGTTGCAAAGATGGACCTCGCTATGGACGTCGAGAATGAAGTTGCACATCATGAAGCCTATTGCGTACAGTTTGAGTCTTAACACGACGTCCTATGGCTGCACGAAAAGCATTATTCAACATGATGGCGTTGCTGTCAGGGTTCCTCCGAGCCATAATCCGTAGGTAGCGGTTATCCACTGCAGTAGTAGCCCTTGGGCGGCCAGACCGAGGCGTGTCATCGACCCTGCCTCTCTGTATCTCCTCCATTTCTGAGATACTTCGCTTGGGTCACTCCGAGACGCCAGGACACTTCCCCTGTAGAGAGCCCTTTCTGGCACAAAGTAACAATGCGGACCCGATCGAAGCGCGGTATTGACCGTCTAGGCGTATTTGAACTCCAGACAACACGAGCCGTGTACCTCGTTCCTGGTGGAATGACTGGAACTGATCGGCTGTCAGACCCCCTCGCTCTAATAGACGCTGCTCCTGCATGGTTGTTTACATCTCTGGGTGGGTTTATAGAAATCTCTGAACAGCCAAAGGGACTGTGTTTGTGATACAATAACCACAGTCAACGTCTGTCTTCTGGAGTTCTGGGATCCAGGTTGATGCAAAACTTTTTTTGATGTGTGTAGATGTAAGTGTTAGGAAATCGTCTGTGAAAATGTTTGTATGGAGTGTAGTCATGTGTAGATGTGAAACATGGACAATAAACTATTTAGGCAGAAAGAGAATAGAAGCTTTTGAAATGTGGTTTTGCAGGAGAATGCTGAAGATTAGTTGGATAGATCGCATAAATAATTAGGAGGTACTGAATACAACTGGGGGAAAAGAAATTTGTGACAAACTCTAACAAGAAGAAGGGATCGGTTGATCGGACACATTCTGAGACGTCAAGGGAGAGAAGTGTGGGGGTCAAAATCGTAGAGGGAGGCCAAGAGATGAATGCAGTAAGCAGATTCAGAAGGATGTCAGTTGCAGTAGTTACTCTGAGATGAAAAGGCTTGCTTGGGTTAGAATGGCATGAAGAACTGCATCAAAACAATATTCGGACTGAAGAGCACAACAACATATAAAGTACGACTCACGCCCGGTACTCACAGCTTTACTTCTGCCAGTACCTCGTCTCCTACCTTCCAAACTTTACAGAAGCTCTCCTGCGAACCTTGCAGAAGTAGCACTCTTAAAAGAAAGGAAGTATCATATCAGCGCACACTCCGCTGCAGAGTGAAAATCTCAATCTGGAAACATCCCCCAGGCTGTGGCTAAGCCATGTCTCCGCAATATCCTTTCTTTCAGGAGTGCTAGTTCTGCAAGGTTCGCAGGAGAGCTTCTGTAAAGTTTGGAAGGTAGGAGACGAGGAACTGGCAGAAGTAAAGCTGTGAGTACCGGGTGTGAGTCGTGCTTCGGTAGCTCAGTTGGTAGAGCACTTGCCCGCGAAAGGCAAAGGTCCCGAGTTCGAGTCTCGGTCGGGCACACAGTTTTAATCTGCCAGGAAGTTTCATATCAGCGCACACTCCGCTGCAGAGTGAAAATCTCATTCTGGGAACATATAAAGTGTTATTTAGGACATTTGGCAATACAAAGTACAATAGGCTGTACATATTATTTCAGTTCGTTATAAAACCCAAGATCCAATGAGTAAATGTATTTATGTACCAGTTCTTTCATACCACTGTTTCTTTTGAGATAAAAGTCCATCATAAAGTAACTGATATATACTTTAAATGTTGACAGACATGGAGGAGGTAACAGTTGTCTGTTGATTCTTGCTAACCTTAGGTGTACAATTATCTTCAATACTGTGTTAAAGTATTTTGTATGGATCTTATCTATTCGTAACTCGTCTTTCAGAAGAAAATGTCTGAAATAAGCTATTGATGTACATAGCCGTCGCCGATTGTCAGGGACCACAAGCCAAATATATCATTTGTGTCTGTTGCAGATTTTATGTCTACCTGGAGTGGCAAACATAAGTTGGAATTGGTAGCAGGACGTGACCGGGGTGTGACGCAAGATCTGATGGCCGAGAAAAGATTAGTCTCGAGGTAAGGCGCCAGCGATCAGGAAGATTACTTATGTTTATTCTCCACAATGAAGCAGGCACCGTCTATTGCTCTCATAGCAAGTAGCTACGTAATTAAGTTCACAATACAATTCACAAATCCACAGTGCAATCCAAATCGTAACTAAGTTCGAAGCCCAAGGTTGTCATATAAAATCTATACCATAACACTTCGATATTAACACAGCTAGCGTGCGAGTGGCCGTGGCGTCAGGTCTGTGCTCCCATTATACTTTGTCGCCATAGAGGGAGCTGCAGGCAAGAACGACTGAATGGCGCGACGTCTTCAGCCGGAGATAACGCCGTGAACCTCCGGCGGCCGCGATGTGAAGCTGGGGCCGACCACCGCGCATGTGCGGCCGCGCTGAGCGACGGCAGGGCGCGCGTGATTCGGTTAGGTCCGCGGACATAGCAGCAGATGAGGCATTCAGTGTGTGGACGAGTGATACGTGCCCTTTTCCTGGAAGAATTTCACCTATTTAAATATCATTTGTGTAGAGAAAGAATTTTGTTGAATGTACATTTGAAATATTACTCAGTAAAGGTAGGATTTTTCACCGACATTTAAACATCCCTCTGGAGCTAGAGGAAGACATTAAATAAAGGGCGATGAAAAAGTTTCCGTTCGCAGATCAAGGATCGGTGTGCCAATCAACTAAAATCACAGTCAGCATGAGTCAATCATCCCACCGACACACCAACTTGACGATATCCGTTTGGCAAAACACCGTGATCTGCTGCGAGATGACTTATTAACAACTAATAACAAAGTTAGAACACACACACACACACACACACACGCACACACACACACACACACGCACGGACGCACACACACACACACATATATATATATATATATATATATATATATATATATATATATATATATAATAGTTTTTTGAAGAACAAGTCAATGAGCAAAAAATTAAAATATGCGTGAGTAATAAACTAGGCTGTTGTATTATCAAGGTTTCGCGTCTACTGGCTTTCCTTGGAGAAGGTATACTGGTAAGAATTCCTATTGTTTTGTTACATATAGTAGGCCACAGAAATCAGTGCCTCGTGATATAAACTAACGGTTTGAACTAGTATTAAGGAGGAGTGTGGTGCACATAATACTGTATTTCAGACTAATCCTTTTTGTGTTGGTATACTAGTTAGTGGTAGTGAACCTAAAGCACAACTTTATTTGTGCTTTCGATGTCCGATTTCCCCCAGGCTAATAGATGATATCATAAGATGATATCATACCTCATACGAGGATATCAAACCTCGTACAGCCTGTGAATCGTTTCGAATCTCAAATGAACACAATTCTCATTACTACATTTACAGACAGATAACTCTTTCTTTTTCTTAGTTATGACTCTAAGCCTACCCATTTCACCCTGTAATGTAGGATGCCCCCTTAATTAAGAGGCAATTTTATAGGACTAATTGTAATGAGTCTGCAATGTCGTTTAATGTTCGATTACGCAGTTGGGCGAACCGCACAAAGAAGTTTGACTATACGGATCCGTTAATTGTCTCCCACTGGTGCTGTGCGAAGTTTATTGAGAAGTATTGAGAATCGTTTCAGGAAAATAAGAGGGAACGTCGTACGTTGTCTCGTTGTGATTTGTAGTATATTCGTTGGGCTAAAGATGTAGTTTCGTGATACAATGGGTCCTTTCAGTCTAAGAAGGTGAGGAAACCACAATTGTATTTGTTTGGTGATACAGATATTTGTAAGTCTACTTTAATCGAAAAAGTATTAGGACGTAAGCAAGAGGTATATATGCTGTATTGTTCAGAATTCGGATTTGGTGGCTATAATGCTGGATTGTATTCCGTAATCTTATTTGAAGAATTTGAGTGGTGTAGGTGGATGCAATTTGCTGGTACATTAAAATAATTGTTGAGGGTAGGCCTGCTACTGTTACTGTAAAAAATAAGCCAGGCCTAACAATCGTTCAGACCGGATTTGTAATATGTGTATGTAGGATGCCTCCTTAACCACGAGGCAACTTTCTAGGATGGCCTTCGGCTGTGCGCCTGAGGCATGACTTTTGAGGTTTTTACTTATTGAGATTCTAATAAGTATACCACAGAGGTTTATAGCGACCCTGCCTAAAATCGTAGTAACTGTTAGCACATCTTACAACATTAGGCATAAACACATATTCTCTATATGCTTCTCTAAACTGCCGTATTAACTATTCGACGTTTGGTTTGTAATACCACAATCCTTCCAAAACAGTTACTGCAGCTGTTGCATTTATTTTATTGTCATAGAAATTCCTTGCATCCTGCTGCACATCGTCGTCCGACTGGAATCGTCGACCCTTCAAGGTCTTTTTTATGTAACCGAAGGTGTGTTAATGGTGTGGTGAGAGATCAGGACTATAGGTCGGCTGCCAGTGTCTCCCACATGAGCCGGCGTAAATTCTACGTGATGCCATTCGCATTCCTTGATCGACCAGCGTCTTGTGTCGAATCGAGAACAGAACGGAAACTAGTGCACCATTCCACAATGACGAAACTGCAACGTAATCCAAATCGTTAGCTGCTTACAGGCGTCGATAAATGTCAACGGGGACAGTTGAAAATGTGTGCATCGACCGGGACTCGAACCCGGGATCTCCTCCTTACATGGCAGACGCCATCAAGGAAACAGAGGGTAGTGCGATTGCAGGGATTTATCTCTGGCACGCTCCCCGTGAAACCCAAATTTCCTACTTACTGTCCACACACTACATTTGTAGTACCCCTGCACACTATATTCATTACTCGTGGCAGTCAATCTACCGATTCCCGAAAGAACAGGTACCATCTCTATATTCCAAAATGGTGGTTTCGAAAAAAATGCTGCCCCACACATACTCTTCATTTTGCGATGGTTATTTATCAGTGTTTGCCCTTCTGCAACCAAGAAAATAATATCACGTCGGTCTATTTTGGACACATTTGGAAACAACGTCACCATAGTTCACGTTTCAACATTTAGTGGAAGCACGCCGAAAAGGCACAATGCCATACTAGTCCCTTGTCTACATGTCGGTGCTTATACAGCCGCATCGGAGCCACGACATGCAAAATATATACTGCCACAATGCCATTATTTTGATTGGCCCTTATAATATGATGAATAGTAGATCACAGTTTTGTGCACTAGAAGGGGAGTAAATTTTTTAGTTACGTTACTGCACGGTGGTTTTGAAGAAACGGAATGTGTCTCGGTTACAAAGTGCAAATCGAATGCAGTGAAAACTATTTCATCAGCATTACTGGAGACCGTGAAGGGCAATATTCTTTAATTTAAGCGTGGAAAATTGTACAGATGAAGGAATAAAATCTGTAACTTGTTGTTGTCAACTCGGAAGTAACTGCAATAGAGAGTTCTACTTATATGCGTTTGTTTGGAAAACGTCTTTCTTAAGTTTCATAAAAATATTACTCACAGTTCTTCTATTGTGGTAATATATCAAAATCTCTGTGATGCAGTCAACATATTTCTTTCTAGGTCCTCATTTACACTTCCATAATGAAACTATGTCGAATGTAGTCACTTTCGGTCTGCATCGTCAAACAAGTTCAGAAAACCCGTAGTATACGGTGCACTAATGACAGACAGGTGGCAATGGGCGCAAACAATAGAGCTCCTTGCTTGACGTGCCGAAACTGCGCGCCATGGTCGCACAACTGGTGGCAAATGACACCTCGTGGCTTCCCGTCTGAAGGCTCCCAAAGATGGTCACACAGAGCAGATTATAGCGACGGGGCACGGGTATTTCCACCGCATTTTACAAAACTCCCAGATCCCGCTTGTGCGTTAGTGGAGATATGGCCTGCAAGTCGTTGTCCTCCAACGCAACAGAGAAGCCAACTTAAGGAAGTAAACTTGTCTGGTTCAAATGGCTCTGAGCGCTATGGAACTTAACATCTGAAGTCATCAGTCTCCTAGAACTTAGAACTACTTAAACCTAATTAACCTAAGGACATCACACACATCCATGCCCGAGGCAGGATTCGAACCTGCGACCGTAGCGGTCGCGCGGTTCCAGACTGTAGCGCCTAGAACCGCTCGGCCACACCGGCTGGCGTGAACATGTCTACCGCTTTGTCTAGCATTACTATTTTCCAACTTATTTACAAATAACATGCGTACAAATTTACTCGTACTGTACGTTTATTCACATGTACATTCTTTATTTCTTGCAAGGAAACAATGAGGACGACCCTGATTACCAGAAATTCATGATGCAGGTTTTGTTTGCTTTACTTGTCCACTAGGTGGTACTGTTGTATCATATTTACATTGTCTCATGACAGAGGGTGCTATGAATCAACGCAGATCCATTCATTACTCAGTGCTATTCAGAGTCGCACAGTACAATACGATGGAGCAGTACTGGTACAGTATTTCCTGGACGCTGAATTGGAAGGGAAGGTCCTATTCCATGGCCTATGAGGTCATCTGCCCCGAATCCCCTTGATTATTTCCTAAGGGTATATCTAAAGTCACTTTTGTATAAGACCCCTGTGGATAAGGAGATGGAATTAGTTACGAGAATTGTAGCTGCCTGTGATGTGATTTGAAACATACCAGGGATATTTTCAGGGTGCATCAGTCTTGTTCCCCGATATCATGTTTGCACTGAGGTTGATGGCCGTCAGTTTGAGGTGCAGTACAGATGGTAAGATACAGTACTAATGGTACGTTCATTGTGTCAGTAATGGTATTTGAAGTTATCTGTAACTAATGTAATGTGACTTTATTCCTATTATCTCTTTCTGCTGGCTTCTCCAACCGTAGGTGCCCTACCTCATATTGTTCAACAAAGCAGCTCTACATCCTGCCAAATTTTTCCTCTCTTACGGAAACACCCTGTATACCTGTACCGCAAAATACTTGGTTTGAGCGATATGCAACTATTTTTAACAATCACTTTCTGAATATAGCAGCAAAAATAGGTTTAAAGGGTTCAGTTGAAGAAGCAAAAAAATATGTTAAAAATGTCATTCCGCAGGCTGGAATTGAAGGCTATACATACAGCTGGTTTGAATCATACTTAATGAACAGAAAGCAAAAAGTTGTGCTGAATAGCACAAATAATGTTGGGAGGGTGGTAAATTCTAGTGAATGGGGAACTATCACAAAGAGAGGCACACAGGGTTCAATTTTAGGTCCTCTGCTGTTCCTTATTCATGTGAATGACCTCCAACTTAACATTCAGCAAGCGGAACTAGTACTTTTTGCAGATGACACGAGTGTTATAATAAATCCCATTCCAGAAAAAGCAGCTGAAGATATTGTTAAGAATGTCTTTCAGAGAATTATTAAGTGGTTCTCAGAAAATGGACTCTCCCTTAATTTTGAAAAAGAAAAACCTCACTATATCTCCAGTTCCGTACATCGAATAGTCATACCGACAATTGATGTGGCATATGAACAGGGCTCAGTTAACAGGGTAGATTTCTCCATCGATGACAACTTGAACTAGAAGAAGCATATTATTGAGCTACTCAAACAACTAAGTTCAGCTTCTTTCGCTCTTCGTATAATCGCTAGTCTTGGTAATATACAGCTCAGCCTCCTAACGTTCCTTGCATATTTCTATTCGATAATGTCTTATGGAATAGTTTTCTGGGGTAACTCATCACTTAGACATAAAGTATTGATTGCACAAAAAAGAACAGTGAGAATAATTAGTGCTGTTCACCCAAGAACGTCATGTAGGCACCTTTTTAAGGAGTTAGGTACTTTAACTGCCCCATCAGAGTACATATATTGGCTATGAAATTCGTTACGAATAATCCATCTCAATTCGCGAAGAACAGTGATGCTCATGCGTAAAACACTAGAGGGAAAAATGACCTTTCGTATCCGTTATTGAAGCTCTCAGTTGCTCAAAAAGGAGTACATTATTCAGCAACAGATATCTTTGATCATTTGCCCAACAACATAAATTGTCTGGCAGGTAGCAGATCAAGTTTTAAATCTAGCTTAAAATCATTTCTTTTGGACAACTCCTTCTACTCCATGGACGAGTTTCTGTTTCAGAAATGGTAAAAAGGTACCTCTAAATGTAATTACATGTGCAGAACTAAAAATTTTAGCAATATTAATATTAGTACTATTCATGTACATATATAAATCTTGTAATCTAACTTGTGCCACATCATATCGATAAAATAATCGGGAAAATGAACCACGAAACATGACATAACTAAAACTAAAAACTATGACAACAAATATTAAACTAACTAAAACGTCATCTCCGACAAAACAAATATATAAAAACTTGGAGCGTACAAGAACAAAAACAACAGCTAATCACTAAGAGATAAATTCCAAAGCCATCAGCATGGCAGTAATAACTGAAAAAATGAACTAAAAGAGACAAAAGAATTGGCTGATTTTGTAATGATTGGAAGTGGAGTGAGTCCAATAACTGGAGCAAAGTGTAGAGTAGCAATACTAATTGGCAATAAATGGAAAAACAAGAATCAGAGCTATACATTCGTGAATGAAAGAAAAATGTCAATAATACTAAAAGGTGTATAAGACCGTTAAGAAGGAAGGAGAGAAGAACCTGAAGGGTTCTATGGAGACCTTCAAAGGCAAGTAGACCAAAACAAGAATGATTAACCTATCACAAGTGGAGGCCTTATCACATATGTAGAGAATTTGCCAGTACCTAAAACAACAGGAACATTTGTAGAGCCGATAATAAATAACACGGACATTGTAATATATAACGAAATTAAAATTAGCAACAGTTTCTTTAAAAACAATGATCTTCATAAATTCACGTGAAGCGGAAGGGGCTGTAGATCTGTTATTGACCATGTCGTAATGAACAGAAAGCTCGGAGGACTAGGACTAGATGTAAGTGTACTTAGAGGTGGGCCAAACAATTTCCAGTGATGCCAAGGCAAACTTGACTTCTAGATGGAATTAATGAACTGTTACGAATAGTAAACTCGAACACCAAGGTTTTCAAACTCTAAGTCTTGCAACAAGACTGTACACGAAGTCTGCTTCAACAGCGATTGTTTTGATGGGGCCCGCCACGAATTCCTCTCCTGTGCCATCGTTTTCATCTCAGAGTAGAACTTGCAACCTACGTCCTCAATTATTCGCTGGATATATTCCAGTCTCTGTCTTCCTCAACAGCTCTTACTCTCTACAGCTCCCTCTAGTACTTTGGTGATTATTCCTTGATGTCTTAACTGATGTGCTAACATCCTACCCCATCTTCTTGTCAGTGTTTTCCATATATTCCTTTCCTCGCCGATTCTGTGGAGAACCTCCCCATTTCTTACCTTATCAGTTCACCTAACTTTCGACATCCTCGTGAAGCACCACATCTCAAACACTTCGATTGTCTTCTGTTCCGAGTTTTCCTACATTCCATGTTTCAGTACCAGACAATGCTGCTCTGCAGATGTACTTTTTCAGAAATTTCTTCCTTAAATTAAGGGCTATGTTTCATACTAATAGACTTCTGTTCGCCAGGAACGCCCTCTTTGTAATTTGCGTACTTCGTTTTTGGTCTTCCAGATTTATTGTTCGCCCTTCATTCTTTTCCATACTGTAATAAAGGGATTTACGGAAAATAATATAAATATGGAATGGGAAAACATAAATGCATATGTGGACCAAACGGCGACGAAGGAAATAGGGGATAAAAAGGAATTTAGGAAGCTACAAGGTATAAAAGTATGGACTGAAGATGTACCAAATGTAAATGAAGACAAACATAAAGCTTACACACCATCCCTGTAGCATAATACAGAAGAAACGAAAGCACAGAATACAGAAAAACGCAACTAAGCTGAGAAATTATTGAGAGAAGCCCACCGACAATCGTGGGAAAGAATGATATCAAACACTGGAAATGATCGACATGGTTGACATGAGGTGGCCTATGAATTCCTGAAATAACAAAAATGAGGCAGATTTCGCCCTATTAACGTGATAGTTAAAGAAGCTTGGATAAATCACTATCAACAGTTGTGGGAAGAAAAAATGATAAAAGTGAACTAACGAAAATAGACCAGCACAAAGAATAAGATGACAAAACGTTACCAAGGGACTTTGGTCCCTTGAAGGAGATCCAAGAAGCATCAAAGCAGCGGGACCCCATAACATTAACGCAGAACGTATCAAATGTAGATCTTCAATGTTATAAGTGAGTCTGCTGCATTTATTAAATGAATGTCGGAAATGGAAAATGGAAAATTATATCCTACTCTTACACAGTGGCGGTACTAATATTACTCTCTAGAAAAGTAACTAGAAGTGCTTGTGAAAATTACAGAGGAATAAGTCTTTGGAAGACTGGTTACACATTATATGCACGAATAAATAATAACAGACGGAAAATAATACCTGACGACCTCTTACCGAAAGAACACAATGGTTTTATGAAAGGACGACCATGTAGTAAGAATATTACAGTATTGCGGCATATAATTGAAAGGAGACGGGAACATAAGCTGGAAACACATACTGCATTTGTAGATTAAGAAAAGGCCTTCGAGAGAGTGAGGAGATACATGTTGCGGAATATAATGGAAAGACAGTATTATTCCAAACATTTAATACAAGTAATATTGTATTGTATTTAAATAACGATATTTTAATTAATGGCGAAGAAGGAACAGATCCACCAACAATGAACAGTGGTTTACGATAAGGGTACAGTCTCACTGACAACATTTTTAGACATCAGACACAAGAAGTTAGGCCAGGAATAAAATTACTTCCTGGAAACGAATATTTAAATACTGTACTATTTGCTGATGACTAAATAATGTTACGAAAGACAGGGAATAATCAGTTTGGTTTATATCCGTCGATTTTAACAGGCGCTCTCCATGTTTTGAAAATATTAGATTATGAAACTCAAGTTAGGACTTTTATAGCAAAATACGCAGTACGCTCTAAAGTAATGATGAATGGAAAATCAGTTCAGTAGGAATCTCACTATCAGTTATTAGGATCTGGTAAAAGTTATGAATACGATAAAGACACCTCAAATGAATCAAATTACATTCAAATAAATTGTCACACTACACATAGAACAATAGCCCATAAAACACAGGATTGAGATGAAAAAACATTGAGAAAAAAATGGATGTCACTGAGAGATCAAACAACGTATTTTGAAATAAGAAAAGAATGAAATATACACTCTAAGAGAAAGAGCTTCACAGATTGAGCAAGCCAATAACGGGTTATTCAACCTGTGGCCCTTACTCAAGCAGTTATTCGGCTTCGTATTGATTGCCAGCTATTGCATGTCCTCCTGAGAGATATCGTGTTAATTCTGTCCAACTGAGCGTTAGATCGTCAAAATCCCGAGATGTATGTACGACCTTGCCCATAGTGCTCAAAACTTCCTCAGTTGGGGAGAGACCCGCCGACTTGTTGGCTAGGAACGGTTTGGTAAGTACGAAGACAAGCAGAAGAATTTCTCGCCGTGTGTGGCATACGTAATCCCAGTACGGCTTGCCAAGAAGGGCAACAAAACGGGGCTTAGAATGTCGTTGAGATACCGCTGTGCTGTAAGTGTGCGCATATGACTACAAAATGGGTCCTGTTACTGGAAAGAAATGGCGACACAAAAGATCACTCCTGTTGGCTTACCCCTGGTTGTCAGGCCGTATGACAGCTGACAGTCAGGCTGATATACCACCGCGTAGAACTGCCTTCAGTGACGAGTCCCGCTTCGAACTACACCTTGATGATCATCAAAGACGTGTCTGGGGACGCCACAGACAAAGGGGGGGGGGGGGGATGCCATCTGTCACCTACCATACGGGCTGACAACCAGGAGCGATGTTCCAGGGTACCACATCGCTTCATAGCAGGACCGCTTTGGTTGTCATCCGCTGCGGACTTGCAGCACAGCGGTACGGTCACGATATTCTACTCCCAGTTTTGCCCTTCAGGGCAAGCCATTCCGGGCTTAGATGGCGAGAGTTTGTAATGCCTGTCTTCATGCTTACCAAACCGTGTCTTGGACAGCAAGTTCGCCAGATTTCTCCCCAGTTACGAACGTTTGAGTCATTATGGGCAGTGGACTTCTACCAGATTGGGATTTTGACGACCTGTCGCGCCAGTTGGACAGAGGACAAAAAACGACTCTATCGATCAATTCCAAATCGAATAACTGCTTGCATAAGGGCCAGATTGACTTGCTGAGTTGGTGAAGCACTTTCTCTTGAATAAATCATCCAGTTTTTCTGTGGCTGTAATTATTTGTTTGTCTGTTATGTACGAGATATCTGCCGATTTCCGTCTCATTCGGACAATTTCTTCGTTTGTTTCATCGTTTTCTTTTGCTACAAGCCTATCTTGCGTGACTGAAACAATAGAATATGGAATAAGAAATTGGAAAAAGCATACTCAAAAGACTGGTGGGAGATAGAACAGTCAGACTCCTACTAGACTAAGAAAAGAGAGCTATAGGAAGACCAAGGAAAAGATGATTTTATGATTTTTACGAAGACCCAGCAGGCTATAAGCCTCCTCCTAGAAGTGAAGAAGAGGAAGAAGATCAAGAATTTACAAAATAGGCCATAAAAAAGATGGTTCAGACATTTTTATACGGAATTTCGAATGTGAACCAAAGTCAAATAAAATTTAAGCTTCAAAATTTGGAATAAAATGTTACAGAAGAAATTATTCATTTATGTGGTCATATTGTTCACAGTTGTTTTATAATTGTTGAACGTTTTTAAATCCATTTTTTACAACTACAACAAAATGCATATGTTATTTATGCAGACTGATGCAAGGAATTGAAAAAAAAACTGAATATATATATATCAGAGATGTTTGTGACTTCGAAAGATTTCTGGAACCATATATAATTCAATGTCTATTTTTGCCACCATGTGCGTTCCGTTTTACTGAAATAAAACTTCATGAGTGGTGTGTAATGAAACATATGTTGTTTGACTTGTATTCTAAAGCTAAAAACAGTTCGTTACAAAAGATATTGATTTTATTTACACTGTTTTACGTCGAATTTCCTCTCTCAAAAAACGCAGTCTGCTAGCACATTTTTGAGCTATTGCCTCGTTTGGTATTATTGTTTCCGCATTACGAAAAGAATAGTTCTGCAAAACAATGTGAGATTAGGTGGTGGAAAACAACACTGCCAAACGAGGGAGTACCTCAAAAACGTACAAGCAGACGGCGTTTCCTGATGTAAGCGAAAATCGGAAAAAATGCCCTACTTAAAATGAACAGGTTTTGTAAAGAACTAATTTTAGGTCTGCAGTCTGGAAAGCAAGCTAGACTGTAAATATGTCTATTAGAGACCACTCATGAAGTGCTTAAATAGTTTTAGAAAAGAGCTTAGAAAGTTGTAGGTCTCCTGAAAGAAGCGAAAAGGAGGGGGGATAAATTGCATAAACCAACACTATGGTGAGTGCCAATAAAAAGTTGCTTCTACTGTATTTATTACTGTATTACCTGCATAGAACAGGAAGGACAGATTAACTTAGTATGTCACAGAAAATGTAAGGAGGTCCAGAAGCACACGAGGCAAAATTCCCGTGTTACTGGCGTCAGAGATCCTCATTTATTAGGTTAGAATAATGTTACAGACAGTTCTGAAATAAATTAGAACAGCACAGAACCATAATACATGTAACAGTTTCCAGGAAGGCAAGTTAGTTTGTTTCGTCAGAACATTAGAGGGTAGAGGGCTGTAGAACAAGGTTAGATGATCTTCTTTTATGTCTAGAAGACATGAACATTTCTGAAGTGATAGATATTCTGTGCCCCTCTGAACACTACACGGGCAGAAAAGTGAAATAATAAGGAATTATAAATCAGAATCATTTTTGTGTGGAATGGATGTGGAAAAGGGAGAAGTGCAGCAGATCCCCCTCCACAAACTTCCACCTGCATACGAAAGATCTAAATGCATTGTTGAGCTACTTGTCCTCAAGAGTCGTCTCACATTTAAGTAAAAAAATTTACATACCATATCACAGTTTGGATTCCAGAAGGGTTACTCAACTGAAAATGATATTCACACATTCGCCCACGAAATATTAAACACTTTGAATAATAAAATATCGCCAGTTGGTATTTTCTGTTATCTTTCAGAGACCTTTTATTGTGTAGATCAAGTTTTATGGAATTGATGGCTTTATTCACTACTGGTTTGAATCATACAAATCTTTTTTTTTTTTAATAAATTAGAAAATGTTGGAAACGCAGAAAATTTTAGCGACTGGGGAGAAATTACGGAAGGAGTCCCACAGGCTACAATTTTGGTCCAATAATGCACGTAATGTGTGTGAATTACCGTCCACTTAACATTTCACAAGCATAATTGGTACTTCTTGCAGACGATACTAGTCTCATAATAGATCACATTAGTGAGAACTTAATCAGTCCTCTCAATGCACCTCTTAGCGAGAAATTCATTCATATTGGACTGTACGTTAACTGAAATACGAACAGGAACTAGTTAGCCGGGACGCGATTGCACGTTAGGTGCGATGATGAAATAAGTTATGACTCTGTAAGCAGCTGATAGCGCCACATTTCATTAATACATGATGACCCTCGCAATAGCAACGCGAAGAGGTCAGTTTGTCTGTAAATACTGAACTCTGGATTTTTAATGCACTTCCCAATCAGAATTTCGATAGCGTGCAAGAATAGCTCTGTGGACGACCTGTTGAGAAACGTCTTTCGCAGTCGCCATGTGTAGTGTAAGATCTTTCAAAACAACAGCAAGAATAATAATGATAATTACATGTGTACAAAAAAATGGAGTTGTTTGATACTCGTACTGAAGTTTCGAAGTTAGCGTAGAGCCTATAACAAACTTCTTCCTTCGCTAACAATGACGTTATCCCAACTGGAACAAACAAAACCTGATAAAAATTATTTCAAAATACGAAGAAGTGTGTGTTCTACCACCCATGTAAAACCTCCTTTTCTTAGTTAAGTGGTTGAAACATAATAGACTGGAACATATATTGCCAAAGATCTCGATAATGTGATCACTGAAGCTTTTGATGTTGGAGTACTGCATCGCACATATGCCGAAAACGATGTAGCGTATCCATATCTTTTCCTTGAAAGTGTGCGTGTTGTCCCATCAGGGAAATGCAGGCTTGTACAGTAAATACCCTCCAACCAGATATTGATTTTGACGATCTAACCTGTCAAATGGACGGAATTTGGCAATATATCGCTCAAGAGCAAATCCAGCAACTGTGATATTGCCAAGCTGAATAACTGTTTGCATAAAGGCCACTGATGGACCAACCCTTTACTGACTTGCAATTTTAATCATTAGACGAGATTTGGCAGCAATAAACTCTCTGTTGTTGGCGTGAGTCGGAGTGAGAGCAACATGGAGTTGGTAGGCAATAGTATTGAAATGTTAAGATACAACGAAAAAATCAGATTGCAACGAAAGCTAGTAAACGAACCTCGTCCACAGAAAGACACTGCCTTAGTACAAGCAGTGGTCGAAGCAAATATTTGTGGAATACCAATGAACCTGATAATAGATACGGGGGTTTCGGTTAATGTAATGAGTCTAAAGTTCTTTAAGAAGATAAGTCAAGACTATAAGTCACCAACATTGCCAATAAAATTCCCAGCAAAAAACTGCAAGGTGACTGGTGCTATTGGCACTCAGTCACAAACCATTAAGCATCAGGTACAGGTGGAGGTTTTAATCGGAAGGGAAGCGACATTATGAACCTTTCTCGTAGTTAAATGATTGGTGGCGGCCTGTAAACTGAGTTGAGAGTTTCTCCGCGAGAGGCAAGCAAATGTTGATCCCTCCAATGATGAACACTTGACCACTGGCCAGCAATCTGAGGTAAATCAGTTGTTTACTAACTATTTAGAAGTATTTTCAGAGAAACCCGGTATTATCAAGTGATATATGTACCATATTGAGGTAAAACCATATGATACATTCGGCCACAGCACATGCTCCGTCCCAAGGACTAGAAAGGAGCCTCTTACTAAAGAGATGAGAATAATGATGAAACAGGATATTGTCGAGCCTTCTCCGTGGACCCACAATAAATCGTCAAACTTAAGCAAGAAAAATAAGAGGTGGCAGCTGTTATATGCAGGGCCTCACAAGGTAATTAGTATCCCATGTAGGTGTACTTATTTACTATCAGGTATAGAAGGTAATAAAATTAAGAGTTTATACCCGTACATTTAAGCTGATGACAAGTACATAGTAGTTGAATGTTGAAGTACAGTAGTTGCAAGTAATGTTATTTCGCTCAAACATTACTCTGTGTAAGAATATATGTTGTTGTCTATATGTTTGAATGAAATATACTGATTACGCAGACAAGTCTGCACTGTTTTCTCCGGTACACTATTAAATATTTCAACGGAGAACTACCACAGCCAACCAATTGAAAATAATTTTAATACATTGAGCTAGGTTTCGACACCTCTAAGGATGTCTTAATCAGAATGAAATTTTAACTACCGTAAAGTTACATCAAAGTTTGATGTTCACTACTTGGTATACGCATCAAACGCTGAAACATTTTTAATTTTAATTATTGACTTTAAGATGTCTGCTGGTAATTTTGATTACTACTTGCTCACAAGGTAAATTTACGGTTGATAAAATTTAATTCTGATGACGACACTCTTAGAGGTGTCGAACCTAGGTCAATGTATACTAATAGGTTGCAACCGGTTGAGAGCGGCATTTCTCAGTTGAAACTTATATACGGTTGTTGAGAGACGGCCATGTTCAAAACTGTACTGAATATTTACTTGAAGGTAGTATACAAGTTGGAGATACATAACTAAATAACCTTAAAATGGAGTAATTTCCTTAAAAATGAAGTAATTTTGTAACTGGGTGTTTGTCTATTACAATCGTTTTGTGTTTCTAGAATAAATATTTATGTTCTTTTTGCATTTTATGTAATAATAGTAGAGAAAGGGATTACTAGCGATAATCACTTATCAGAAAAAGTGTGATGGTAAGAATTAGCACACGAATGCACCGTGAGTGTACTCTGTACTCTCACTTGAAGTTTTGAAACCGTGTAGGTGTGTTGTATATCTTCTATACACACAGCGTCCTTCTTTATGTAGCTAAGGATCTGGTCGAGTGTATTGGTTTACCTGCAGGGACATACATAGCCGTCCTCGGAAATGTAATCGCAAATGACAAGTAGTAACTATTTTCTTAAAATAATACACAAAAGAAAGTAAAAAATTACTGTAAAGTCAGGCCGAAGCCTATTAGACAGGTCGCAGTGATCCAGTGATCGGTTATTTGACATGGCGTGATATGAAAGAATTAAACATCGTATTCTACTGTTTCATATACAGCTCTGTAAAAAGAAACGTGTTAATCACTTTCTAATGTGAGAATCTTGCAAAATAGAATTTCTTGTAGATAGCTGTTGTACAAACTGGTACACCTGCCTAAATCGTGTAGGGCCCCAACGAACATGCAGAAGTGGCGCAAAATGATGTCTCAAGAAGTGCTCTAGAGACCTGACACGATGGATCCTGCAGGGCTGTCCATATATCCGTAATAGTACGAGGTGGTACAGATCTCTTCTGAACAGCACGTTGCAAGGCATCCCAAATATGCTCAGTGATGTTCATGTCTGGTGAGTTTGGCAGCCAGCGGAAGTATTTAAACTCAGAAGAGCTTTCCTGGAGTCAGTCTGTAGCAATTCTGGACGTGTAGGGTATCGCATTGTCCGGCTGGAATTGCCCAAGTCAGTCGGAATGCACAATGGACATGAATGGATGCAGGTGATCAGACGGGATGCATACGTGTCACCTGTCAGAGTCATATCTAACCGTATGAAGGGGACTCATATCACTCCACCTGCTTACGACCATCACCATTACAGACCCTCCATCAGCTTTAACAGTCCCATACTGAAATGCAGTGTTCATGGATTCATGAGGTTGTCTCCATACCAGTATACATCCATCCGCACCATACAATTTGAAATGAGACTCGTCCCCTGACATGCAGTGTTCATGGATTCATGAGGTTGTCTCCATACCAGTACACATCCATCCGTACGATACAATTTGGAACGAGAGTCGTCCGACCAGGCAACATGTTTCCAATCATCAACAGTCCAATGTCGGTGTTGACGGGCCAGGAGAGGCGTATAGCTTTGTATCGTGCCGTCATCAAGGATACGCGAGTGGGCCTTCGGCTCCAAAAGCCCATATCGGGGTTCGCACGTTGACACAAGTTGATGCCCCAGCATTGAAATCTACGTCATTTGTGGATTATCAGCCTTGAACGATTCTCTCCAATCGTCGTTGCTTCCGTTCTTACAGGATCTTCTTCTGACCGCAGAGATGTCGGAGATTTGATGTTTCACCAGATTTCTGATATTCTTGGTACATTCGTGAAATGGTCGTACGGGAAAATGCCCATTCATCGCTACCTCAGAGATGTTGTGTCCTATTGCTCGTGCGTTGACTATGACACCACATTCAAATTCACTTAAATCTTGACAATCTGCCACTGTAGAACTGCGCCAGTGACTTGTTGCCTTATATAGGCGTTGTCGACGCCAGCGCCGTGCTGTGCCTGTTTACATATCTCTGTATTTGAATAGGCATGTCTATATCAGTTTCTTTAGTCTGCAGTGTAGAGAATACTAACATAAACTTCTTAAAAAAGCGTGTTAATGGCGCAGACTCCTGTTAAATATATGATAACTTAGACTGTACAAACAGCGGTTAGTGAACGTTTTCTGGGACAGAGTTAAGACGACATCGCGAGGTCACAATACATGACAGTGGCAACCAGGTTTTCAAACTTAGTGTGCGAAACTATTGTGAAGTGACATTCCGTAAAGTATGGACAGTGGTTTACTGCATGAAGTCCACAGGCAATGCTTTTAGAACTGTCGCAAGTTTGGAGTAGTCAACAACCAGCATTCGTTGCCCGTAACAGGCGCGTCGGCGTAAACAGTTCAAGGTCGCGACGCTGAATGCTTTCCAAATGGAGAATGCAAACGAACGCTCACTGGTAGACGGACGCTAAAAGAGTGCCTACTTGTGTGTAAAGTGTCCATTTGTTTGTTTATTTATACACTACTTGCAAAAATACTATCAACAACTGTGTATAAGACTTATGAACCCGTGACACACAAGCCAAATAAAAACTTTCAGAAATGGTCCTGTGATAGACTATAATAACTAAACCATGATGTGTTTTCCCACAGCGTCAAAGTCAGTCCTAGTGCAGAATATAATGCTGTAATCTGGGTTTACTTTATGCACGCGCTGACGGATTTGTCCAGCATAAGGAGAGTATCACCAATCGCGAACGAGACGACGCCGCGAGAGACATCTACGGCAGAAGTCAGCAGCTGAGAGTCCTGAATTCTATGTCGTATTCCAGCCGGGCGTACTCCACGCTCGGACTGGTGATATTTTTAAAAAATACCAGGAATCCGATGTATAAATTATCAACATATTAAAAAGTATCACTATCGGTCCTCGATATATCGAGAAAAATTATGGAGATATCGACGGAAAACATTTCGACGTACCGGCAAAATAAATAAATAAATCTGCTGTACATTGCAAATATACTGCAAGTTTTAGGGCTTTATATTGAAGTATTGACTTATTATTAGATATTCTGTACCTCAAGAAACTAGCACCCTGTTTATCCGCCGTAGAGGAAACGATGCACGTTCACGCTTGGTGATGACAACTTTGCCAGAAATGGTAACTACAGGTAAGTGGCACAATAAAAGCTGTTCGAGGGGTCCGTCACTTGGATTCGTCACATACCGAATTTATCCTGAACACTTCGCGCCGACTTCCCTGTTTTTTTTTTTTTTCATTTCTGCAAACGCCAGCGATCTAGAAATTATAGTGTTAAAATTGGGTGGTGAAGTTAAACATTGCATTTTCTGTTGGTAGCGATGAGCGCCGATTACGTCAGCATTTCCCCCTCACACGTCGTCGCCCACCCCAAACCCTGTCGTTTCGGTTTTTGTTCACCAGTTTCAGCAACTGTTTTTGAAGAATGACGATGTGAAGAAATAGCATACTAGTTCCGTTAAAAATTGTTTTTTAGCCT
Organism: Schistocerca americana; assembly: GCF_021461395.2. Lineage (NCBI taxonomy): Eukaryota > Metazoa > Arthropoda > Insecta > Orthoptera > Acrididae > Schistocerca > Schistocerca americana. Next base: position 379,134,626 of record NC_060124.1, read on the forward strand.
AACTGCTGTGCTGTTTTTTGACATCGGATACCTTGTTATTCCATTCACACCGCCACCCCGTTCCAGTGCAATCAGACTTCTTCTTGTGCCATCTATACTCGTTTCACACAGTGAAAGAGAAAGATTGGACGTGATGAAAGCCCAAAGGGTAGGAAGACAAACGCTTATAATTGTACGGTAAGTGTTCAACTGAAATCTTCAACCAATTTATGTATGTAAAGGTTCTCTTTCTTTCTCTGTCTCTCTCTCTCTCTCTTTCTTTCTCTGTCTCTCTCTCTCTCTCTCTCTCTCTCTCTCTCTCTCTCTCTCTCTCTCTCTCTCTCACACACTCACACACACACACACACACACACACACACACACACACACACACACACACACACACTGACTCACTGTGTGGCATTCTTTGGAAGCGTTATTACGTATACCGCTTGTCCAGATTCGTAGTGAAACGTAGTTTACTCAGCTATTGTCGAATAGATAAGTTAAAATGTCACTTGAGCTTTATTTGTAGAAGTTTTAAACCTGTGTCAAATAATTCAAGTTTTCAGAATTATAGTATTGTCTGCAGCAGAGCGTAAAACATATCGTTAGAGCGATGCAGTCCGCTGCCATTACGCGGCACATTTAAAATATAGATTATTGCTTTACAGGGGAATTACTGTCAGCGCTGATTGTTGAATAACTTTTGTTGTAGCAAAGCTGGAGACCTGGACGGGGTAGCTTTATTGTCGAATATGCCAATCATTTTAAGGTATGATGTGGAATTAGGCTCTGGCCTGTACTACGTGGAATGGACGACGAGTTTTATTACAAAGAGTCGACATTATACGTGACCCAGCACGTTGAAAAGCAAAGCGACTGTTAAGTAGTAGTAGTATGGTGTTCTGCCTTACGGCTGGTCTTCTCATGGGTTAAGCCTCTTCCGCTTTTGTCTGTCCATAGCCAGTCTTTTCATTTATGAATATGCCTCCTTTGATATTGACCATCATTTGATATCTTCTTTTTCCTCTTCCCCTTTTTACCTCCACCATTCCTTCTATTCCTTCCTTCAATAAAGAGTCCCTCCTCAAACAATGTCCAGTCCAGTTCCGTTTTATCTTTCTAATGACTTTCCGCATTTTTCTTTCTTCTCCAACCCTTCTTAATACTTCTTCATTCCTTGTTCTGTCTTTCCATTTCACTTTTTGCATTCTTCTCTTTATCCACATCTCTAGCGCCTCCAGTCTTCTTTCACCTTCTTTCTTCAACGTCCAGGTCTCCGCACCATATAGTGCAACGCTCCAGATGTAACATTTGACAAGTCTTTTCCTCAGATCTTTGTTTAATGGTCCACAAAATAATTTTTGTTTCCTCTTGAATCCTTTTTTTCCCATTGTCCATTCTTTTCCTAATTTCTGTTGAGCAATACATATCATCCATTATTACACTTCCCAAGAAACTGAATTTATTCGTTCGCTCTATTTCCTCTCCCCCTATTTTTGTACAGCATTTTATCGCCTTTCCTCCAATTACCATGCTTTTCGTTTTCTTCTTGTTAATCTTCAGTCCATATACTTCTAATTTTGTGTTTAGATCATCTAACATTTGTTTCATCTCTCTTGCACTCTCTGGCATCACAACCATGTCGTCTGCAAATCTTACACACTCCACTCTTCGACCCCCTATACAAACTCCTCTCCTTGCATCAAAACTTTCACAACTAATTTCCTCCAGACACATATTGAACAGTGTTGGTGGCAAAAAACATCCTTGTCTTACACCTCTTCCCAGTTCGACTGTTAAAAACAAATTTATTTTCATGAATAAGTATCAGGGTGCTTTTGGTTGGGTTTTAACGTGTTCGTGAGACATCGATCGTTTGGGGCTAGAATTTGCTTAGCGTTGTTATATTGGTTTTACCATTTTATCAGTTATAGAAATTTCACGCCACACACGGACAATCTGATTGAAATAGTAATATTTAATTAATATAATTATATTTTCAAGGAACAAATATAAAACATAATTTAACCAGAGTACTGGCACGTTAAAAAGAGGGCATTACTGATATCGACAGCAGGCACCGTGAACGAAACGAAGCAAGACTCAGAGCAAATAACGCCGGCATTTACACCGAAGGAATTACATTTTCCTTGAGACATAGTGAGTCCCACCGTTATCTTCGACAAGGATTTCCCCGTTACGTACAACGCTGGGCTGCTATTCCAGTGTCGGAGTGCCTCGGCAGTACTGACGATTTAAGAAGGGAAAAAATCAAGATGGGCTTTTGTTGAAGTTTCGAGAACATACCTTCAGCGAGGAGTCAAGCAGTATATTGATCCCTCCTACGTATATCTCGCGAAGAGACCATAGGGATAAAATCAGAGAGATTAAAGCCCACACAGAGGCATACCGACAATCTTTCTTTCCACAAACAATACGAGACTGGAATAGAAGGGAGAACCGATAGAAGTACTCAAAGTACCCTCCGCCACACACCGTCAGGTGGCTTCCGGAGTATGAATGTAGATGTAGATGTAGATCTGAGAACTGAAATTTGTGTTACGGGGGGGGCATCGGTCTAGGGTAGACCGTGCACTTGTGATAGCCGCAATGCCAGCGTTGTCTAATGGGTAACACGTCTGCCTAATAAGCAGGAGGCCCCAGTGTGAATTCCTAGCCTTGGCACAAATTTTGATCCATTATTTCAGCTTCTATCCTTACCGTAAACATTTACACTGTTCGCACTATTATCAGTCTCTTGCGGATGCGAAGCCAACCGGGTCAAGAAACCAACCGAAATGCAATAACTCTGTAACGAGCCGCCGGACTCCACGAGTCCCTCATACCCAGAAGGAATCCTGAACAACCTATGAAACTTTGTCGGCGGAGGCTTCACCCCGTAGATATCTTTGCCTATTATGCGTGCGCATTTCTTACGCAATATCAAGTACAGTTGCACCCGAGGAGTGACTGGAAGGCACATTGACGAAGTGCTGCTGGCACTCGCTGCAGATGACACAATACCGCGGGTCCAACCAGCCGCTGTACCGCCGTCCACCGGCTGCATCGCTGAGGCTGCATGCTGACGGCGCATGCGCGGCTTCCGCCCGGCGTGCAACGCCTTGTCGCCGAGGTCGACCCAAGTCCGCCGCCTGCCCGCTGACGTCACTCCGCAGACGCAGACGATTTTTGCGGTATCTTTTTTCTTCTGGTTGACGCCGTGATTCAAAGTCACTCATTGCCCCTCTTCTACCCAAGATCCGCATTGTCACGTGCCTTTGTCAGTCTGACGCACTCTACTCGCCTTGATCGAAGTTCTCTGCTATTACTGCAGCGCTGTCGATAACATCATTCCGAAATGCGGCACAGAGGGTGGAGGCTCGTCGCTTTATCGAAGAACTCGCTCCTGTCAGAAGCTCGAACCACGTGTCCAGCAACTTCTTTAACATATACTCTTAATGTGTTTTTATTGGCTTCACAGACGCATCATTAACGATGATGCAATCCATGGAACGACTAAGTGCGTTTTTATGTTACCAAGCCTAGGAATGTTGCAATACTAGATCCGATCCAATACTTGTTGTCGATACTAATACCTAAAATTGTGTCGATACCTCAGCAATACTCGAACAAAAATAATGATGCCGGAAGTACTGATTGTTCACGTAGCTTTTATGACTTCCTTGACGACAGATCAAATACTGCGAAATATCAAAAGTATGTTTTGTCACATCTGGACCTTTTTGTCGCTGGCCGGAGTGGCCGCGCGGTTCTAGGCGCTACATTCTGGAACCGCGCGACCGCTACGGTCGCAGGTTCGAATCCTGCCTCGGGCATGGATGTGTGTGATGTCCTTAGGTTAGTTAGGTTTAAGTAGTTCTAAGTTCTAGGGGACTGATGACCTCAGAAGATAAGTCCCGTAATGCTCAGAGCCATTTGAACAATTTGAACCTTCTTGTCGCAGAGAAACTGATAGCTTCGTTAAGTCAGGTTACTCTGCCCTTACTAAAAACGATCCGAAGACTGCGACACTCTTCGAAAACGGTCAGTTTAACATAATGAAAACTGCGATAGACAGACGGAAATGAAGTCTTTCGTTTCTTGGGAAATTACATTCTCTTGAAGCAATTTGAGTTTTGAATAGAATGAAAATGTAAGTAGTAAAGCTTATAGATCCCAATTTCAGACAAAATATAGGCATTTAAATACGTAGTGTGCTCTCCATGCTATTGCTGTTACAGTGCAGCATTACAAGGAATCCTTTGAGTCGAAATTACTATTTATGTCATGCTTTTTGAAGATGAAAGCATTCATTTTGAAATCAATGCAAAATATGTGTATCATGTTAACTTTTCCACGAACCAAGTCGAGAATAAAATCAGTAATAATCAGTGGTGCTTAATTCCGAAAATTTTAGGCGCCAAAACGCACCTCTTCAACGATAAACATCACAACTTCCTCCCTCCCTCGCCTCAGTCAACCAGTAAGCTTAGACGTCCGAAGGCAATACTCAGCCGCTCATGACACACGTTAAACGAGCCGTGGCCACGCTGCTACGTCACTGCGGTTGCTGCCAATCGTAAACAAAAGGCGATATGTACCGATCACAGCTCCGGAATGGAACTTATCTTAATTATACTGCAGATCTCTGGGGTTGCTGCCGGCCGATGTGGCGATTCAGTCCGGAACCGCGCTACTGCTTCGGTCGCAGGTTCGAATCCTGCCTCGGGCATCGATGTGTGTGATGTCCTTAGGTTAGTTAGGTTGAAGTAGTTCTACGTCTAGGGGACTGATTACCTCTGGATGTTAAGTTCCATAGTGCTTAGAGCCATTTGAACCATTTTTTCTGGGGATGCTGGTAATCGTAAACAAAAGACAGCCGACCGATCACAACTTCAGAACGAAGCTCAACTTACCTTGCGTATATTGTATACACACTGTAAGTAGGCTGTTTAGGCTTCTACGTCGCTAACGCCACGTAGCGCTCTGTATGAAAATCACTGACTGTGCTGAGTGCAGTCTGTGCTGCTTGGAGTCATTGTTGGAATATTCGCTGTTGTAGTGCTGGGCAGTTGGATGCGAACAGCGCCTAGCGTTGTGCAGCTGGAGGTGAGCCGCCAGCAGTGATGGGGAAGAGAAACCAGAATTTTGAGAGCGGAGATTGGATAATTTTTGAACATTATTAAGGTAAATACATTGTTTGTTCTCTATCGAAATTTTTCATTTGCTAACTATGCCTATCCGTAGTCAGTGCCTTCAGTAGTTAGAATATTTTAGTTAGCTGGCAGTATTGGCGCTCGCTGTATTGCAGTAGTTCGAGTAACGAAGATTTTTGTGAGGTAAGTGATTCATGAAAGGTATAAGTTATTGTTAGTCAGGGCCATTCTTTTGTAGGAATTTTTGAAAGATTGCGTTGCGCTAAAAATATTGTCAGATTAGTGATGATCAGAATAAGTAAGGAGAAAACTGTTTGAGTACGTTGAGTTTTGCTCAGCTGTTTGAAAATCAAATAACGTAGAAGTTTACCAGCAGAGTCATTCACAATTTTTCTAAGGGGACGTTTCAACACACACGCCTAGCCACACACACAGCGCTTCACACATGCCCCTATTCGCATTACGTTGGTCACCCATTCGCATTTTCACTGGTGCTGGCGCAGAGGCAAATTGTAGTAACGCGATTTAATACACGCGTAATATTTTAAATATCTGGTACCGACGTGTTTCAGTGAGTTAAAAAAAATTCCGTGAGAGGCAACTGAACGCAGTTCCTGTACGTTCCGGCCAAAATTAAGCCCTGTAATCAATGCTGATCACTTCTGCAACGTAGTGCATAGCTACACTTCAAACACTGCTGCTCTATGTTTGTGGCGATCCAGCACCTTCGCATGTCACAGTACGAATTGTTTTTTGGCATTTTTAATCTTATTCCTTAGTTTGGCTGCAGACTGAGTGTCGAGATTCATGCAGTAAGAGCTAGTTAGACTGTGTTCAGTAGTTGAAGTAATATTTGCCTGTTCTCAATGTTTGATGAGTTATCGTAGTTTTACATGATGTGTGTACACAGGGCGGTAATGGTTGAACTAGAATGTTGGTCGCCAGCATTCACATCGCTTTAACAATATACTTGAAGTTTCAGTGCGAATAAATTCATATTTCTTGTGACATGCAAGAGTTTGAAAAATCCTGATTGGAGTGATTCTTTTATTAACTGCCGTCCGACTCGTGCGTGCCTCTGTGAAATGCCGCACTACTCCCCTCAAGCCGAATGTCTGATAAACCCATACAAGGATCTGAAAACCGCATCTAAAGGAATGAGTTTGATCCTGTTACACTCTACATCTACATCATACTCCGCAAGCCACCTAATGGTGTGTGGCGCAGTGTACTTTTTGTATCACTAACTCAGCCCTCCAACCTTGTTCCACTCGCGAACAGCGCGCGGGAAGAATGATTGTCGGTAAGTCTCTGTATTGGCTCTAGTTTCTCGCATTTTCTCCTCGTGGTCATGACGAGAGACATATGTAGGGGGACGTAATATGTTGGCTGACTCTTTCTGGAAAAGCGCTCTCTCGCAATTTCAATAGTACATCTCTCCGTGATGCACAACGCCTCTCTTGTAACGTCTGTCAATGGAGTTCGTTGAGCATCTCCGTAACGCTCTCGTGCCGACTAAACGATCCAGTGACAAAATGTGCCGCTGTTCTTTGGATCTTCTCTATCTTTTCTATCAGTCCTCTCTGGTAGGAATCCCAGATAGATAAACAGTACTCAAGAATCGGTCGAATAAGCGCCTTATAAGCCACTTCCCTACGTGGATAAATTACATTTCCTTAACGTTCTTCCTGTGAATCTGAGTCTGGCATCTGCTTGCCCCACTACTTGTTTTATACAGTCATTCTATTTAAGGTCGCTCCGGATAGTTACTCCAAGATATATTACGGAAGATACTGTTTCCAGCGCCACGTGGTCTCAGGCTCCTTGCCACGGTTCGTGCAACTCCCCGTGTCGGAGGTTCGAGTCCTCCCTCGGGCATGGGTGTGTGTGTGTTGTCCTTAGCGTAAGTTAGTTTAAGTTAGATTAAGTAGTGTGTAAGCTTACGGACCGATGACCTCAAAAGTTTGGCCCCATGGGAACTTAGCACCAAAATATTGTTTCCAGCGGTTCGTCATCAATACTGCAGCTGTACAGTAGAGAATTTATTTTCCTTTGTACGCGCAATATGTTACATGTTGTGGGGTGGCGGGTGGAATAATTATTAAATGTTCCTATTATTTATTTAATGCTGTTGTTTGCCGTTCTGAACACTGGCTCTCTAACTACAATATTAGCAACCAGAAAGTGATTAGCAAAACGTGAAGCCTGTAATTAGATTTCCTAGTGCCTACTTCATCTGAGAAATACATTTATAGCTACAGCTTATAGCTCTGAGGAATTAGAAGATTGTCTGGGATTCATAATCAAAAACCATTCTCTCTAAAATGTTCACTATATTCTGAAAGTCACAGACCAAAAAGAATCCACACAATCCAACTACCAGAGCAGTTCAGAGTCTAATGCGCTGATGCAACTATAACTGCACAAATTAAATGTTTAAGTGAATGCTCGCCGTAATTTGATGATAATGTTCATCAAACGCCACGATAATAATGGTAGAATGTCTATCCTGCGGCGGCACGTGAAAATACGACATACGCAAACTAAAGATAGATCATTAACGTCATCCCAAAATTAACACTTCACTCGAAAACGATTTCATGGTTACGCGTATCCCGAATAACTTATTATTGCATCCGAGGCTGTTTATATCAACGATACCGACGCGACGCGACTCCCGGCACGGATGGTGCCAGCGTCTGGAGAGAACTGAGGCCTTCCTTCCTCGCGCAGCGTTCTTACATATAAAGCCGCGGTGCGGACGGCTAAGGGAACGCCTGATCAAATCTGCTCTCCCGACTAGCCGCTGGGCTAGTAATGCACCACTTTAAGTTATCGAATAAATCATTGCTTCCTTTTCTGTTGGCCGATGAAGCTTTAAATTTAATTGTGCAATCAGCACATAAGTAAGTAATCATAATAAAAGTATGACGTGGCTAAGTCAAATATTTTGGGCGAGAGAATTAATTCAATTACACTACACGCAGTAGACGAGCTCTGAACGTGCCCTTTGGAGATACGCTATCGCTATAGTTTTATAGTTATTCAGTTGAAACTTCTCACATCTTTATGATTATAGCGGATCTCCCTTCTACTTAAATTTAAACATCCTAGCTTTATTTATTCGCCTACTTAATCTATCTTGCTTCCTTAATTTTTAAGATAAAAACCAGAAAATCATGAATTTCAACTAAAATTTTAATTTGTGAGATCCAGAATACTGTTTCTACTAAATTATTATGCAAAAGGAATCTAAATATAAATTTTTAAGTTTCTAGCTCTTTTCTGTTGCGCCAATGATTTTTACAGCAAAACGTCCAAATTTCGATAATGGTTAAAGTTATTGAACTGATATTCGACACATATTGATTTAGTATTACTCCTGACATGCTAGAAGCGTTTCAGGTTATTTACTTGATTTTTAAAGTATTGCGCAACATTTATGACGTCAGAGCTAGTTACAGAGGACTGGCTGGCACACAATGGAAAGGCTAATGTGAATTTTATAAGGCGTGAGTAGGCTGCTACCCTACAATGTATTTACGTTCAGGGCCAGCTGCCAGAGCCTGTACCGTTCACAAATTCTCTGGAGGTCATTCTGTAAATCGTTACTATCTTCTGGCGTTGCTACGCTTTCTATTGGGTCACTTTCATATATTGTAAACATTAACGGTCCTATCACACTTCCTTGAGGTACTACGGAAATTACCTTCAAATCTGTCGATTTTGTTCCGTTAAGAGCGACGTGTTGAGTTCTGCCTGCAAGAAAGTCTACTCCGATACTAGATAAAGTCCCATAGTGCTCAGAGCCATTTGCACCATTTTATAGTCTGTTACATATAAACCGTTTATGGTGAATAAATGTTAACGTTCGATCCCAGAGCTATTAACTAGAGGGTACTAATAGATTTGCATAGAAATTGGGTTAAAGATCGAAAGTTAAGCTTTTCTTTGAGTCATCACTCTCCTGACTGGTTTGATGTGGCCTGCCATAACTTCTTCACTTGCGCTAAATCTTCATCTCAGAGTAGAACTTGCACCCCAAGTCCTCAATTATTTGTTGTATGTATTAACATTCTACCTTTCACTACAGTTTATGCCCTCTGTAGTTCTCTCTAGTACCATGGTGGTTATTCCATGAAGCCTTAACACCTGTCCTGTCATTCTCCCCTACTTGTTGTCAGTGTTTCCTATAAGTTCCTTCCTTCGACGATTCTGTGGAGAACCTCCTAATGCTTTATCTTATTACTCCACCTGATTTTCAATATTTTTCTGTAGCACCACATCGCAAATGCCTCGATGCTCTTCTGTTCCGCTTTACACACTGTTCATGATTCTCTACCATACAACGCTGTGCTTTCTTCCTGAAATTAAGGCCAATGCTTGATGCTAGTAGATTCTCTTGGCCGAGAATGCCCTCTTTCCCCATGCTAGTCTGCTTTCTATGCTCTCCTTGCTTCGTCCGGCATTCGTAATTTTGCTTAAAAGGTAGCAGAATTCCATAGCTTCATCTACTTCGTGATCACCAGTTATGACGTTAGGTTTCAAACTGTTCTCATTTCCGCTGCATCTCATCACCTTTGTCTTTTTCTGGTTTACTCTCAGTCTCTCCAGCAGATCCTGTAATTATTCTTCACATTCACTGAGGACAACAACCACCAGCGAATCTTATCATTGCTATCCTTTCACTCTGAATTTTAATCGCAGTCTTCAACCTTCCTTTTATTCCCATTATTGCTTCTTCGAAGTACACATTGAACAGTGACGACGAAAGATTGCATCCCTCTCTTACACCCTTTCTAATCCCCTAGTTGCTCTTTGGTTCTTGTACATAAAATGTTACCTGTCTTTCCTTATAGTTTACCCTATTTTTCTCAGAATGTCGAACACCTTGCACCATTTTACAGTGTCGAACGGTTTTTCTGGATTGACGAATGCTATGAGCGTGTCTTGATTTTTCGTCAACCTTTCTTCCATTACAGACTTAAACGTCAGAACTGCCTCTCTGCTGGCTTTACCTGATTATCATCTAACTGATTCTCTATTCTCTTTTTCACTCTTCTGTCTCTTATTGTCAGCAGCTTGGATGCATGGGCTGTTGTCGTGATTGTGGTATTGTTTCCGCACTTACCTGGCTTTGCTATCATCGGAACTGTGTAGATATTTTTCCAAAAGTCTGAAGGCATGTTGCCAGTCTCAGATTCTACATACTAACCTGAATAGTTGTTTTGTTGCCACTGCCCCAAAGATTTTAGAAATCCCGGTGGAATGTTGTCTATCCCTTCATTCTTGCTTGATCTCGTTTTCTAGAGCTCTTTCAAATTCTGAATGTAATACTGGATGTCAAATGTCATCTCTATAGGCTCCAATTACTTCTTCTAACACGTCATCAGACAAGTCCGCCCCCTCATAGACACCTTCGGTGTACCCTTTCCATCTAAATGCTGTCCCTTCTGTGTTTAACAGTGAAATTCCCATTGTGCTCTTTATGTTACTATCCTTGGTTTTAACTTCACCGGAGATTGTTTTGACTTTTCTATAAGCTGGATCACTCCTCACGACGAGCTTTTCTTTTTCGATTTCTTCACATTTTTCCTGCAACTATTTCGCTCTGACCGCCCTGCATTTTGCTGTTTATATAATTCCTACGGGGTTTATATTGCTGTACTCCTGGCTTTCCCTGAGCGTTCCTTTGTTCCTTCTTTCGTCGATCAATTGGAGTATTTCAACCGTTACCCGAGGTTTATTCGCAGTTACCTTCCACGTATTCATGTTTGTCTGTCCCACACTTATGACTGCCCTTTTCAGATATGTCCATTCCTCTTTCACTGAACTACCCACCTGCTGTTCGTTACCGTAGTATCCCCGTCCTTAGCCGATCTGTGTCTGTACATGCTAAACCTTACAATCCAATATCTGATTTCGGAATTTTTGTTTGACCATGATGTAACCTATCTCGAAGCTTCTCGTGTCTTCCAGTCCTCTTGCTCTTGTGATTTTCTGCCAAACCCACGTTCTCGCTTAACCCTTTCTTCTATTCCTCCTCCTACAACGGCGTTCCAATCCCTCATGACTAACATGTTTTCATCTCCCTTTACATACAGAATTACCCATTCTACAACCCCATACACTTTCTTTATGTCTTCATCTGCTGCTTGTGACATTGGCATGTATACCTGCACAATTGCTGTCGGCGTTCATTTGCTGTTGAATCTGTTGAGAACAACATGACAGAACTGCCCACAGTGTTTCACTCCCTGTCCTACATTCCTATTCATATTGAATACTATCCGCGTTACATCATTTTGTGTTGCTGCTGATTTTACCCTTTATTCGTCTTACCCCAAATCCTTATCTTCTTTCCATTTCGCTTCACTGACCTTCACTACATCTAGACTGAGGCGTTGTGTTTCCCTTTTCAGATTTTTCGGTTGCGCTTACACGACGCAAAACAGGAAATTAAGTCCTCAGTGGAGTTGAAATACGAATAGACAAACAGCAGCTACTCAAAATGTGTGGGAAAAACAAGCGACTGTAGGATCGAAAACCTCACAATTCTTAGTGTCGGTCATTTTAGTACGCGCTACACGACTTTGGCCGTTATAAGGTATCTAAACAAAAATTCCTATTTCAGTAACATCGGAACGTCAAATTGACATGTTCGGGGTTGATCGACTACAGGACGAGGGAGGCGGGGGGGGGGGGGGGGGGGGGGATGATGCAGTTTGTTGAAGGGGAGTAAGAGACAGGTGGGAATCAGTAAATTCCATAACTGATTGTGGCGATAAAGTCATATAGTAAAGGTAAGTTGTGTAGCAGTCGATGTGTGAGAAATAAATATGAGAGAAATTAGTGGCGAGTGGGATATGAAGGGTGGGTAAAAATGTATGTTTGATTTAATATGGTATGTGTTCAGAGATTTTCCTTTAGCTGGATATCAAGCAAATGTTTGTTGTGTGCTTAATGCTGTCTGTGTGTGTGTGTGTTATTTTCGTAATAGGTAGGTAGAAATCTACTATTATTTACTTTGCTTACTCGTGTCATTGTCTGTTGTGCTTGGTGTGTGGTACTGTAATTTGAGGCTGTCTGTCAATTTTGAAAGGCGTGTTCTGCACTTCCATGCCCTGTTGTGATCCTTGCATCTTGTATCAATAGTTTCCTGGTCATTCCTGTGTGCATTACATCATGGTTCTTGTAATTGTAAATACCTGCTTGTCGCTGTATGTATACCACTGATTCAAAATTGTTTTCCTGCATTGAAATGTTTAGCTTACACACAATATTTATATACAACATTTTGACTATGTTGTGAATTTAATTTGTGTGTTTATTGTGATATGTTACTGTGTAAAGATATCTGGTGGTTATGCTTTATCTCTGATTACGTCATCAATCATTGTGGGTTTCTATATTTGTACCCTATCGGAATTGTTTGATTGGTTTAACTTTCCTTTTCTGTTTGGTTTCTCCCTTTTTCATTGTCTACGATTTTTTCTTTGTACCCATCTGATACTATAATATTTTTGGGGTGTCTGACTCTTTATGGTAGTTGAAGGTGATTATGACTGTCTAGTTAATCTGTTAGAACGTATCTAACTGCAGCTTGTCAGCGGTTCTGTGACGTGTAGGAGGTTTCGTTTTTTAATCCTCGATGCCTTTTTGGGACTTAGTATAATTATAATCTCCACATCCCACAAGTGTTGGTTTTTGTTCATCATTCAAAAATGAAGTACTTCAGTTTGCCGAACGCACTTCCCGTACACGAAGTAGACATGGCGTTAATAAAAAATACTAAATTAATATCTTACAACGAGCTGAAGTAACAGAAACGACTGCATACCATCTGGATACATTTATAGTAAAAATATATTATTTAGTATCACCATGAAGATAAATGAATGAACAGTATAAGCTACCGCTGAATTTAATATGCTTACAGAAACAACTCATAGAACAGCTATTCTATTTACAGAACCTTTGATGATCAAAAAGGAAACAAACGTTCTGAAATAAATATGCCCAATATGCTAAACTAAAAGAGGTTGGATTTAACATCAAGCAACGGACGTATGGAGATGTGATACTGTGAATCATTCAGGGCGGAAAGCTATACGTAGTCTAACCTCAAAGGTTTCTGAGATACAACAGCTTTGAAACAGAGAACGGTATCTTCACTTAAAGCATACGCTTTTGGCTGAGTACTTGGAGAAGTGGGTGGAATATACATTAGGCTGAATGTGTAGCCTGAGTATTAGTTATGACCAATGGTAGGATTCCTCAGTGACAACTGGTGTGCGCGTTCATCAGTTCGTTGGACATTAGTCGCATGTCCAGACAAAAGCCTGTGGGCAGTGTATGTATATAACTACTTGATCACGTTGTGAGCGCATTGAAGTAGGGTATATGCATTGGTACCAGTCACAACATGGACTCCATACCCACAAGCTGCAAAATGTTTTGGAGGTACGTTGCAGCGTTTTTGAACGTGAGATCCACATTTGCTGATTTCTTTACTTGGGACTATATGTACATCTACGAATCGCTAACAGGTGAAAGACAGAAGATACTTTTGCTGCAAAGTGTACTAAGCTTTATGCTTCTGCAAATCACTGGTAAAGCGCTGGAAGGTTAGTTTGTCACACGTTCACGTGCGATCTGTTACCAGCCTACAGTTTTTCGTCATGGGTTATAGTGATTCCTGCAAAAATCCACAAATTCCTCTATGAAATAAATTCAGATCTTTCAATATAGATTCTCGGGAGATACACGGTATCTTTACAGTATTATGTGCGAACTGAGATTTGTTTGTCTTTCTGTTGCGTACTCTTATGAGTCAAACAAGCATGCGCTGCGTGTGCTTGTATGAAGTGTGTTCAGAAACTATCTTGAATTCCCTGTGTTGTATTAGTCATGTTCGTAGTTCTTTTCGTTGTTATGTTGGTAAACATGGCTGAAAACTATCTGTACGGTCTAGTCTTATCTGTACTTACTTGTCAAAAGGTTTACATGTGTTTCAATAGTATTGGCGATTACTTATTTGTGTAAGATGGATCAAAGAATATGCATTAAAGTTTGATATAAGAGAATCATCAAATTAAATGTAGTTTCATAAATATTAAATAACACTTTTGTGAGTTTGGCGAGTGGTAAAAGCTATTCGAAGAAGACTGCGAGGACGTTAAAGGGGCCGAGCGCCCTGTACACCTCAGCACTTTGTCGACCGCTGAAATCGTGGAACACGGGAAATAAATGATTATGGACGACCGCCGAATCACAATCAGAGAAGTTTCTGATGTTGGTTTAAACAATGACATTTTTTCGAACATTTTGGGTACGAAACGTGTGTGACAGCAGAATTTGTTGCAAATTGGTTGGATTTGGAACAAAAACAGCGGCGAATGCAGGTTGTTCTGGAGTTACTAGATGAAATTAACAACGACGCAGAACTACTGAAACGTGTCACAACGCGTGTTTGTGGATATTATGTCGAAACTAGAGACCAGTCGTCCCAGTGGATGCATCTGGATCGCCAAGATCGAAAAAGCTCGACAAATGCGGTTAAATGTGAAGATTGTGCTTAATGTGTTCTTCGATCTTAACGCAACGGTGCAACATGAGCTCTCGCCACGAAGTCGAATGGTCAATAAGGAATTAGTGCTTATTAGTTCAATTCGGTTCGAGTGAAACAGTTCGAAATAACAATTCATGGATTCTGCGCCCCGATAATGCGTCTGCTCACACTTCATTACTAGTTCGTAAATTTTCGACCAAAATCGGTGGAGTAATGATGCCTTAGTCTCCAAATTAGCCAGATATGTGACTTCTTTCTGCCCTCAAAATAAAGAAAATCTCAAAGGGCCATCTTTTACTAGCGTGGTTGAGATTAAATACGCACCACAGAGTAAGTTAAGAAATAAGCCAAAGACTGAGCTCCAAGAGTGTTCCGGAGGTTAAAAAGCGTAATATCTAATGGGTTTCTTTTGAAGGGAATAACATTGTTGTAAACGAATAAAGGAAATTCTTTACAAAAAAAATTCCATTACTTTTTGAACAAACCCTGTATCTGTAACCACTATTAGTTCTTGTATGGAACGTTTTATTCATTTATTCATTCACTCATACTGGGATCATCTTACATTGACATAGGATTTGCACGATGAAAGCAAATAGATCATAAAATATACATATACACAGAATTTACGTGTATGTATACTTTAAGACAGATGGTCGGCCGTGGCCTTGAAAGAACTATCCCGGCATTAGCCTGAAGTGAGTTAGCATAACCACGAAAAGCTACATCATGATGACCATCCTGTATATGGCGTCTCAATCTTATTAGCTGCACTGTGTCATTCGGTTTGTCACTATTTTACAGTGTTCCTCGATATAAACGCATTTTTATCTTTTAACGCTGCTCACATCGAGGATCCCCGCTGATGACTGTGGAACCACGGAATGCATTAATTCAAGTCTGTCCGAAAAAGTGATTCCAGGTTGGTCTTTATGTCACCTGAAAAGTTAAGGCAACATACCACCCCTTGATGAGTGAGATAGTGAACTTAAGAGAATGACAAGACATTACAAATTACGGACTATGGATCTTGGCTCAATTTTTCCTGGAAAAGTCTTACAAAACCGTAATGTCAAAGTGAAGCAGTTATCATCTTTCATTATTAACCATTACTATGAATCCTTTAATTACTCGTTGACTGTGTAGTATGCATCTCTATCTCTATACATATAAATTGAAGTCGCCATTTCGCGTTCGTCTGTATATGTAGACTAATCTCCGAAACTGCTGTAATGATTTTGATCCTGTTTTCATTAACAGTTACACTGATTCACAAGAAAGGCTTGTGTGTATAATTTATAAATATTTAGGACAAATATTGTGAATTAAGATGAGTTAAAGTTAAGTCATGAAAACACTGCAATTGCCACCTAGCGAACACCTGCTATACTCGTAACTTCCGAAAGCAGCAATCCCCGAAGAGTGCACCAAGCGTGACCAAATTTGCAACCAGTGTGTTGGTCTAGCGGTATATTTTGTGGGTGAACACCTAGAGGTTGTAGAACTGAATCCAGTCTGAGTCAATTTCTTCTCTCTGCCTTTTAACCTAGTATTCACCTCTCAACGATGTCAACACTCGCCAGAAGTGGAACATGGCTTGGATTCCTCGTTACCCTGTAACTCCACTTTGCCTGGTTGGAGAAAAAAATGGCTCTGAGCACTATGGGACTCAACTGCTGAGATCATAAGTCCCCTAGAACTTAGAACTACTTAAACCTAACTAACCTAAGGACAACACACACATCCACGCCCGAGGCAGGATTCGAACCTGCGACCGTAGCGGTCGCGCGGTTCCAGACTGCAGCGCCAGAACCGCTCGGCCACCAGCGGCTGGCCCGGTTGGAGAACTTGTTAAGGACATGCTAGTCGCGTAAATCACACCCAACTGATTGAAATCGTTTCAGAGCAACTGCATAGCGAGAAAACAAGCGTATCCAGTACCTGTGGTTTTCAATTCTTCAAGAAGAGCGTAAAACATTTTCCGAACATCTGCTTCAGGATGGGATGCAGCTTTACTTCGTTTATATAAAGAAAATTTTGTAGCAGCACAGCAGATGAGACAGCTTCCAGATTTCTGCATTCCCTGAGTAAAACAGTTGCAACCACTGTTCTTCGAGTGATGAAGTGAAAGATATTATTTGGATGGACACTTTCGCATTATAAAGAAGAGTGGTAAACGAATCCCCACATCGACAAAGAGATTTTGGCCTTGTAAGGATCATGAAGACATAGGCGTGACATTCTTGAATGGGATTCAGAAATTCCCAGCGGATGAATACACAAGATTACTAAATACTTGTACAGATGGCTGAGGGACACATTTCGAAAGATAATGACAATGTCAGATTGCTAATTTCTGCTTCCTTCAGATGCGTAATCACAGTTCGCTCTCTGAATTCACTGAAATTCTTCTAACAACGTGCAGTGAGTTACTCAACTACGAAATATCGTATTAAATATGACCGAAAACAATAAGTTAACATCATCGAGGTGGATGTGAAACCTACAATGTGAAATTATCAAGTATTCTTAAACAGTAGTTTGCCTGCAGTAGTTCGAGAACAACTGCGTAGCGAAATAAACAAGCGAGACCAAAATATGTGATGTTTTATTTCCTACAGTTAAAACGCATTCCGAAAAAAACTTCATGTTCAACTATTTTTTGCTTACATACAGCACGATGTTTCCTCAGTGCGGCAGATGGCTCAGCTTTCAGCTTTCTGCCTTCCTGGAATCAAAGCTACACGTGGACACGATTCTTTGCATAACACGACGAAGAAGTCTGCCATAAAGACTGCACGACATGGAAATGAGGCTATGTGTCTCAACGATGCATCACAGCGCGTACTAAGCTTCACAAGGGGAGTGCTGTAAGACGAACTAAACATGTGGATCATGCGTGTTTACTCTTATTTTCTTCTTTTATCTGTGCCACTTCAGCCAGCCACCGATACATATTAAATCACTAACATTCACATAAATACGTGGGTCACCTGCAATCTTTACATTAGTAGTAAACACATTACTTACATCGTGATGTGCTCCCATTACTAACCACGTGATGTTACACTCAAACACCAATTCAATATGGAACACACAACATTCATGACTCTAGACAAGTTTTCTGCTGTGCACTGTTTACATCGCTTAAGTGATATGAAAGTTGCGATATTCATTTACTTAACGTTGTTTTCTCTCTTTTATTCATAACTCTATGCAGTGATCCGTAAGCAAGAACGTTACGCCAGACAAGACGTCCAGCCACAGATACTTAATACTAGCCGCGCCAAGCCGGGCTACGTCGCCATTTACTTTTAAAAAACGATTTAGCTGCCTCTTTTAAACAAGTGTATTTCAGTAACGTTCCTCATATTGTTTGGCAATTTATTATGCACAATTTTGTACCGTGATAGAAAATGCTGTTTTAATTTTTTTGTTTGTTTTCCTCCGATTGCCTCCATCTTTCGTATGAAATTTCTATTGAAGAGCCGGCCGCGGTGGTCTAGCGGTTCTAGGCGCGCGGTCCGGAACCGCGCGACTACTGCGGTCGCAGGTTCGAATCCTGCCTCGGACATGGATGTGTGTGATGGCCTTAGGTTAGTTAGGTTTAAGTAGTTCTAAGTTCTAGGGGACTGATGACCACAGTAGTTAAGACCCATAGTGCTCAGAGCCATTTGCACCATCTATTAGCCGGCCGAAGTGGCCGTGCGGTTAAAGGCGCTGCAGTCTGGAACCGCAAGACCGCTACGGTCGCAGGTTCGAATCCTGCCTCGGGCATGGATGTTTGTGATGTCCTTAGGTTAGTTAGGTTTAACTAGTTCTAAGTTCTAGGGGACTAATGACCTCAGCAGTTGAGTCCCATAGTGCTCAGAGCCATTTGAACCATTTGAACCACCATCTATTGAAGACATTGGAGCCTTCCAGTAATCTACTAAAGAATGTTAACCCGTCATTCAACTCACTCACAACTAAGCTCACGTCTTCGTCTTTTTCTTTTTCATTTTCCAAGTAGGATCGGCATTGTCTGTAACAGATATGGGATGTTTAGTTTAGGCGGTGGCCAGATGTCCTTCCCCCATCCAAAGTCTACACAAGCAGAAGGTAGTTCCTGAGCTTAGTATTGCCTACTGTAATATTAGCTAAGAGCTCAAATTCACATATTTCAGACGAACAGAAAGCAGGCAGCAGAAAAAAAGTAGGGCAAGTAGGAGCGCGTTGAAGAGTAGGGTTAGATGACTATAGTAGCACTATCATACGGATGATGTCGGTACTTCACACCATGCGAATAGTAGATGCTCGACAGTTCGAGGCGAACGGAAACTAATGAAAACTCAGTCTGGCATAATTTATGCGGGAAAAAGAAATAAAACGATGTTGAAAAGAATGTTGTTGTTGTTGTGGTCTTCAGTTCTGAGACTGGTTTGATGCAGCTCTCCGTGCTACTCTATCCCGTGCAAGCTTCTTCATCTCCCAGTACCTACTGCAACCTACATCCTTCTGAATCTGCTTAGTGTATTCATCTCTTGGTCTCCCCCTACGATTTTTACCCTCCACACTGCCCTCCAATACTAAATTGGTGATCCCTTGATGCCTCAGAACATGTCCTACCAACCGATCCCTTCTACTGGTCAAGTTGTGCCACAAGCTTCTCTTCTCCCCAATCCTATTCAATACTTCCTCATTAGTTATGTGATCTACCCATCTAATCTTCAGCATTCTTCTGTAGCACCACATTTCGAAAGCTTCTATTCTCTTCTTGTCCAAACTATTTACCGTCCATGTTTCACTTCCATACATGGCTACACTCCATACAAATACTTTCAGAAATGACTTCCTGACACTTAAATCTATACTCGATGTTAACAAATTTCTCTTCTTCAGAAACGCTTTCCTTGCCATTGCCAGTCTACATTTTATATCCTCTCTACTTCGACCATCATCAGTTATTTTGCTCCCTAAATAGCAAAACTCCTTTACTATTTTAAGTGTCTCATTGCCTAATCTAATAGCCTCAACATCACCCGACTTAATTCGACTACATTCCATTATCCTCGTTTTGCTTTTGTTGATGTTCATCTTATATCCTCCCTTCAAGACACTGTCCATTCCGTTCAACTGCTCTTCCAAGTCCTTTGCTATCTCTGACAGAATTATAATGTCATCGGCGAACCTCAAAGTTTTTATTTCTTCTCCATGGATTTTAATACCTATTCCGAATTTTTCTTTTGTTTCCTTTACTGCTTGCTCAATATACAGATTGAATAACACCGGGGAGAGGCTACAACCCTGTCTTACTCCCTTCCCAACCATTGCTTCCCTTTCATGTCCCTCGACTCTTATAACTGCCATCTGGTTTCTGTACAAATTGTAAATAGCCTTTCGCTCCCTGTATTTTACCCATGCCACCTTTAGAATTTGAAAGAGAGTATTCCAATCAACATTGTCAAAAGCTTTCTCTAAGTCTACAAATGCTAGAAACGTAGGTTTGCCTTTCCTTAATCTTTCTTCTAAGATAAGTCGTAAGGTCAGTATTGCCTCACGTGTTCCAGTATTTCTACGGAATCCAAACAGATCTTCCCCGAGGTCGGCTTCTACTAGTTTTTCCATTCGTCTGTAAAGAATTCGTGCTAGTATTTTGCAGCTGTGGCTTATTAAACTGATTGTTCGGTAATTTTCACATCTGTCAACACCTGCTTTGGGATCGGTATTATTATATTCTTCTTGAAGTCTGGGGGTATTTCGCCTGTTTCATACATCTTGCTCACCAGATGGTAGAGTTTTGTCAGGACTGGCTCTTCCAAGGCTGTCAGTAGTTCTAATGGAATGTTGTCTACTCCCGGGGCCTTGTTTCGACTCAGGTCTTTCAGTGCTCTGTCAAACTCTTCACGCAGTATCGTATCTCCCATTTCATCTTCATCTACATCCTCTTTCATTTCCGTAATATTGTCCTCAAGTACATCGCCCTTGTATAGACGCTCTATATACTCCTTCCACCTTTCTGCTTTCATTTCTTTGCTTAGAACTGGGTTTCCATCTGAACTCTTGATGTTCATACAAGTGGTTCTCTTATCTCCAAAGGTCTCTTTAATTTTCCCGTAGGCAGTACCTATCTTACCCCTTGTGAGATAAGCCTCTACATCCTTACCTTTGTCCTCTAGCCATCCCTGCTTAGCCATTTTGCACTTCCTGTCGATCTCGTTTTTGAGACGTTTGTATTCCTTTTTGCCCGCTTCATTTACTGCATTTTTATATTTTCTCCTTTCATCAATTAAATTCAATATTTCTTCTGTTACCCAAGGATTTCTACTAGCCCTCGTGTTGTTACCTACTTGATCCTCTGCTGCCTTCACTATTTCATCTCTCAAAGCTACCCATTCTTCTTCTATTGTATTTCTTTCCCCCGTTCCTGTCAATTGTTCCTTTATGCTCTCCCTGAAACTCTGTACAACCTCTGGTTCTTTCAGCTTATCCAGTCCCATCTGCTTAAATTCCCACCTTTTTGCAGTTTCTTCAGTTTTAATCTACAGGTCATAACCAATAGATTGTGGTCAGAGTCCACATCTGCCCCTGGAAATGTCTTACAATTTAAAACCTGGTTCCTAAATCTCTGTCTTACCATTATATAATCTATCTGATACCTTTTAGTATCTCCAGGGTTCTTCCATGTATACAACCTTCTATCATGTTTCTTAAACCAAGTGTTAGCTATGATTAAGTTGTGCTCGGTGCAAAATTCTACCAGGCGGCTTCCTCTTTCATTTCTTAGCCCCAATCCATATTCACCTACTATGTTTCCTTCTCTCCCTTTTCCTACACTCGAATTACAGTCACCCATGACTATTAAATTTTCGTCTCCCTTCACTATCTGAATAATTTATTTTATTTCATCATACATTTCTTCAATTTCTTCGTCATCTGCAGAGCTAGTTGGCATATAAACTTGTACTACTGTAGTAGGTGTGGGCTTCGTATCTATCTTGGCCACAATAATGCGTTCACTATGCTGTTTGTAGTAGCTTACCCGCATTCCTATTTTCCTATTCATTATTAAACCTACTCCTGCATTATCCCTATTTGACTTTGTGTTTATAACCCTGTAGTCACCTGACCAGAAGTCTTGTTCCTCCTGCCACGGAACTTCACTAATCCCCACTATATCTAACTTTAACCTATTCATTTCCCTTTTTAAATTTTCTAACCTACCTGCCCGAATAAGGGATCTGACATTCCATGCTCCGATCCGTAGAACGCCAGTTTTCTTTCTCCTGATAACGACATCCTCTTGAGTAGTCCCCGCCCGGAGATCTGTATGGGGGACTATTTTACCTCTGGAATATTTTACCCAAGAGGACGCCATCATCATTTAATCATACAGTAAAGCTGCATGCCCTCGGGAAAAATTACGGCCGTAGTTTCCCCTTGCTTTCAGCCGTTCGCAGTACCAGCACAGCAAGGCCGTTTTGGTTATTGTTACAAGGCCAAATCAGTCAATCATCCAGACTACTGAAAAGGCTGCTGCCCCTCTTCAGGAACCGCATGTTTCTGGCCTCTCAACAGATACCCCTCCGTTGTGGTTGCACCTACGGTACGACTATCTGTATCGCTGAGGCACGCAAGCCTCCCCACCAACGGCAAGGTCCATGGTTCATGGGGCGGTTGAAAAGAATAGCGGAGTCAAAATATGAACTTTATTAAAATAAGTGTTTACAAAGGTATTCACTTTGGCGGAATAAAAGTTTCTAAGTCTGCTAGCGTTTTTCTTTGTGAAATAATGGTGGAATGTGTTTTGTATGGTGAAGCTGCAACTTTCCAAAAATGGTTCAAATGGCTCTGAGCACTATGGGACTCAACATCTGAGGTCATCAGTCCCCTAGAACTTAGAACTACTTAAACCTAACTAACCAAGGACATCACACACATATCATGCCCAAGGCAGGATTCGAACCTGCGACCGTAGCAGTCACGCGGTTCGGGACTGAAGTGCCTAGAACCGCACGGCCACCGCGGCCGGCTGCAACTTTTCCGTGCGGCAGTATCACGCTACCGTCTGAAGAGCAGGGAGTCTGTGAGTATCGCCTCAGGCTTCTGTTCCACGCTGGCCAGTGTGGCCGTGCGGTTCTAGGCGCTTTAGTCTGGATCCGCGAGACCGCTACGGTCGCAGGTTCGAATCCTGCCTCGGGCTTGGATGTGTGTGATGTCCTTAGGTTTGTCAGGTTTAAGTAGTTGTAAGTTCTAGGGGACTGATGACCTCAGATGTTAAGTCGCATAGTGCTCAGAGCCATATGAACTATTTTTTTTTATGTTCCACGCAGCGCATGGCGGCCTCATGTGCAGTGTATACATCGGTTAGACTCATCTTCGGTACAGTTTAGGGCTCATCAACTTCATCACTCTCACACTGCGTTGGGATGTTAACAGAAGAATCTGTAACCTGCTGCTGTTCGAATTTAACCACCTTGTTATTTCCACATTTTCTGCCTCTTCCCAGTCTGGGAATCTTCTCACTAAAACACGTAACGGACAATCGTACTCATCGTCAAAATCTTGTTTCTTTGTTAGACCTTTCCTGTAGAATTTTTCTCCATGAGTTAGGAATTGTTTCTGATTTTATCGCCCTCCAATACTCGTTGACCCAGTCCTTCACAGTCACTTTCTTTCAAGATCCCACAATACTTTCACTGTCTTCCGAATGCAAGACTTGCTCTAGCAATAGTCAACGATATTTTACTTCAGGAATTTCGGAACTCCCTGATCCACTGGCTGAATGAAACTTGATGCGTTTGCTGAGACAAGTAAGATGCGGATCCCGTCGCACTGCAATTCTTCTCACCTGGATGTGAGGACGCATTATCCATCGTGAAAATAGCATGGGAATCCCTTTTCTTTTAAGAACGTTTTGCACTCCGAAAGGTAATAAAGGAAGATTGGGTTTAACGTCCCGTCGACACTGAAGTCGTTAGGCGCGAAGCGCTATTTCAGATTGTGTCAAGGATGGGGAAAGAAACCGCCTGTGCCCTTTCACAGGAACCATCGCGGAATTAGCCTGGGGCGATTTAGGAAAATCACGGAAAACCGAAATCTGGATGGTCGCACGCGGGTTTGAACCGTCGTCCTCTCCAAATGGAGTCTATTGTGCTAACCACTGCGAAACCTTGCTCCGTTTTTGGACTCCGGTACAAATGAGTTCAAAAATCAATTGTTTATGATTTCCTGATTCATCCAAGCACCATTTTGATACGTGTAGGTAACCAGAAGAGCTGACATTGTTACATTCTTGAATGCTCTTGGTCTGTCAGACTTCCCAATCACAGCCAACTTTTGCTTGTGGTTTTCAGTTGCATTTGACGTTCTTTACTTTTTTGTGCCCTGGAACATTTTTTTCTTCACGAAAAGGAAGAGTTTTTTCCGGGAACATTTTGAAATTTAAACCAGATGCATCGCAGTTAAAAATTAGCACATTAGATGTATTTTATTGAGTTACAATTTTTTAAATTTTACAATAAATTCAGAGACAGACTCTGAGTCACCAGAGAGTTTTTCTCTGCATTTATCTACAGAGTCCGCCAGAAAAACGCATACGCACTTTAAGGAAGGAAAAGTATTACTTATGTTTATATTTTACATTTAATAATAGATCGCACATGTTGTACAACGTTCAGTTTACCACATGGTTACTTTAAATATCCAAAATGTTCACCGTTGGGGGCTAAACACATAACAGATCGACAAGAAGTCGCCGCAACTACGCCAGTCAGTGTTACAATGGAGATCGCTGCACATATCGCTGTAATCTCCTGGTGAAGTTCCTCCCGCGTGCGTAGCTTACCTCGATAGACATTATCTTTCACAACTCCCCACAAGTAAAAGTCCATAGGAGTTAGATCTGGCGACCACAGAGGGAACTCAATGGGCCCTCTTCGTCCGATTCAATGCCCCGGAAAAATATCATCGAGGAAAGCTCTTATGGCTAGGTGGTAGTGTGGTGGCGCTCCGCGCTGTTGGTAGGAGACCACTTCATCAGCTTCATGAGCTACCTGGCAAAATTTATGTGTGTAACATATCCAGGTGCACTTCTCGAGTGACAGTAGCATCAAAGAAGAAGGGTCCTACTAAGCCCCAAGATGACAGGCCACAACACACATAAACATGCCAATTTTCCGGTGCCCAGTACACACTGTTCTGCCGATTCTAGGTTCCATTAAGTTTAAATTGTGCCTCGTCACTTGATACTACCTTCGTCAGAAATTTTTCATCAGTTACCATTTGATGATACCATTCGAAAATTGCATTCGGCGAATAGGGTCGTCATCATTAATCGCGTGCAGTAATCGTGGAATGTAAACTTTCCACTTCGCAGCTTTCAGAATTCTTCGTACACTTGTACTGCTAACCCCCACTTCACATGCACTTTGCGTAACAGACTTCTGTGGAGAAATAAAGAACGATTCCAACACGAGAGCCGACGAAACATGACTTGTAGCTGTACGCTGTCTTTCTGATCTTCCTTTTTGAATATTACAAATCGTTCCACGCAATTCAAACTGGTCAATGATGCGTTTAATTGTTAGGTGGGTTGGCAGTTCTGTTTCAAACGCCCGCCTCCACTGACAATGCACTTCAACGGCGTTATCAAACTTGAAAAACCACTTCACAGTACATTTTAGATGCTCGAATGTCAAGCGTGCTCCAGCCATATTGTTTTCTCAATACAGAGATGAAACTTCTAACATCTGTTGAGCCAAAGACCATATTAAAACACACTCGTAACTCAAATCGAACGAGATATCTCGACAGAGCCTGAAAACAGTGTATACATTTCTCTGGCAGATTCTGTAGTTGACATACTCCATGTCTCGTCTTTTACTTGTTGAGGCAGCCCACACTAGCGGCGATACTGTCGTCTTCCTCCTGTAGCTAGTTTCTAAAAAACACGGCTTTCCTCTGCGAAACTGGACCAAACATCGGAGCCCTTTTCTGTCCTTGTAGCGTAAACCAATTGAACTCCGGTTCGTTACAGTTTTTCGATTAAGAGATTCTTCAGAATATTTCTTTGAAGAAAACTGTTCCAATTTAAGTCGGTTTCTTTACCAATCAGATCTTCGCCGGACCGGATTCGAGACCAAGTTTTCTTCTTGTTTCTATTTTGTCAAGCCGTTGCAGTGCTTGTAACTTAACAACCAAAGGCACAAATTTCCTTTTCTTTGTTGCAGCACTGATTTTTAGTAGGTATACAAACAAAAAATAGCACTAGCCAACAGTGAAACTGTCTTTGGGATGAAATAAAAGTTTATTCATTATATCAGCGAAGCTGATAACCAAAACAACAATGAAAAACTCGAGTGAGTCGTCGTTTCCAAGTTAAAGGGTAGTGCATTTAATCGTAATTATGTTTTATTAGACGTTCATCGTAAATCCTTTCCTACATAGGCTTCGAAATCCCGCTAATTGTCAAGTCTTAGGTAACAATATCTGTGTGTATTTTGTCGTTATTCTTAACCCGGGCTCGTAACAACAAGGCGAATGGGAAGTGGAAGGGAGGAGCGTCGCATCTTCCATTTAAGCGTAGTT
This sequence comes from Schistocerca americana, assembly GCF_021461395.2. NCBI lineage: Eukaryota > Metazoa > Arthropoda > Insecta > Orthoptera > Acrididae > Schistocerca > Schistocerca americana. The sequence goes on from NC_060124.1 coordinate 379,160,906, forward strand.
TCATTCTGTTAAAAGTTGTGTTCTGTTTGTGTGCTGGAAGAATGTGTTATTGAAGTGTTGTTGGTGCTTGTGGTATTTTTAATTCCCATGGTTTAATATGCATCACAAATGCCTAACAAGTGCTGACAGTTTTTGCTACATTCGTGGACAGCCTACACTGAAATCGCGATGGAGGTTAATAACGCCATACATTAGGAAGGCGTACAGACTTCACTTTGGCTGTGAAACGGGGACCAGGACAACCCTTGGCTCCTCACGTATGCTGCTTATTTTGTATCTCTACATTCTTGGATGGATCGTAAAAGATCTTCCATGGGCTTTGCTATACCCATGGTCTGGCGAGGACCATAAAACCATGTGAATGATTGTTATTTTTGTATGACAATTCGATTAACATGGGGCATTTCCAAGAAAAAAAAGTCTTCCTTTACATATCATAACATACCGTCGGCCATGTGACCAGTGTCTAATGGAGACGGACTGCCTGTTCCTGTCCCACTTGATTGTGATAGTAATGACGGCGGTAGTGAAGCTAGCGCTGCACCATCGCCTTCAAAACTCAGCTCTTCGAAAGAACCTGATTTAGTGTGTAACGGTGAGTGTACAGAGATCCACAAAATAACACAAAGTGAACTTAATGACCTAGTGAAATATAGGTCTTAATTTACATATATTTTCATTGAGACATTTCAGTCTCTAATTTATATACGATAACGTTGGAAACTGTAGGAGTGAATAAAGACTTTTGCAGTGGCCGGGACTCGAACCAACGTCTTATTGCTCATTGGGCAAATACTCTAACCATTACACTATCACAGCATTGGGGTGCTAACCCAGTGTCGGAGAGCCCTTGTAACAGTGACATTGTAAGGGGAGATGTGAATTAGAGTTTGTGTTGAGGATGGTATTTGACTTGAGTAGTTCGTGCAGCTCTGTTGACCATAATGCTGTGGTGGTGTAATAATCAGCACATCTTCCTAGTAAGCAAGAAGGCCCGGGTTCGAGTCGCAGGCACGATAGGTAGCTCAGCGTGTTCGGTCAGAGAGCTGGTTGGCCTCTGTAATAAAAAAACTGAGTGAAAAGATCAACAACGAACTTGAACTGATATCATGTGCCGTGCGCAACGACCTGATACAACGAACAAATGCAAAAAAAATAATAAAAAAAAATTCACTTCTTCAGCTTCCAACGTGACCTAGTGAAAGATCTGAAATTGCCAAACGGTAGAGCTTAACTGTTGGCGCTAGGACCACAATAACGGAATTGTCTTGATAAGCAAGTAAATGAGACTGCGTTCTGTAACCTCCATATGGCTTTCATTCCATTTTTAGAAAGTGAAAAGAACTTGGTCTTTTGTAGTGATTTACAGGGACTAACGGCAGCTGTGGGCATTGTCTATAAAAGTGGTCAACGGAGGCTGTTCAGTATTTTGTAGTGATGTACAAGGATTAATGGCAACTATGGACATTGACTAGAAAAGTGATCAATGGAGGTTGTTCATTGACTCCTCCAAAGTAACTTTCAAGTGTGTTTTACTGCACAATAGCAAAGTGTTACCATCGACTCTGATAGGGTATGGATCTTACACGAAAGAAAGGCATGATAACATGTAACATTAGTTATTGCGATTGATTGTCAGATTTCTGGGCATCTGGAAGTCATAGGCTTATTACTTGGGCTACGACACGCCTACACCAAATCCTGCTGCTTCCTGTGCTTCTGGGATAGCTGCAGTAAAGCACTTCACTATAAAAAAGAAGATTTTCCTGAGCGTCAGTCACGTGAATGAGGATCTCACAATGATATGCACGAAGCATTTGGTGAACCCTAGAACCTCTTAGTGAGGTGAAAGTAATAAAAAAAAAAGATTTTCGTGGGTCCCAGATACCCAAGCTGTGCATATATGATCATTTCAATACGATCCTGACAGGTGATGAATAGTTAGCTTGGAATGCTTTTGTTAAGTATCAACAAAATTTCTACGCAATAAGAGGGCAGAAAACTATAACGATCTTGAGGCAAATCTTCTCCATTGCTATAATCGACTGGGGTGCAACATGTCCTTAAAGGTACATTTCTTAGGTTCCCACTTGGACTTCTTTCCTGACAAATGTGGTGCTATAACCGGCGAGCACGGAGAATGCTTCCACCAGCAAATTTCAGACATGGAAATGAGATACCAGGGAAAGTGGAGTGCATCAATGATAGCCCATTACTGCTGGACGCTAATCAACGAATCACCAGCAGAAAACTACAAATGCCTGGCAAAACGGTTGCGCCGTCAGTGATCCACCTCCAAGAGATAATACCAAGGTAAATACATGCATAAGCTTACGCAAGCAGTAACGTAGGGTTGTCATAACTTCAAAAGGAGACCTAATCATGCATTTTCATTCACATTTTCAGTATCAGCACACCCGAAAACAGAAAGATTCGCTGTTTTCATGCAGTTACAGAAAAAAAGCAAAATTTTATTTGCTACTGCAGCCAACAAGGAAAACGAAACACAACACTGTACTGTACCGACAGTGACAGACCTAAAACACCACTTGCAACAAAAGGATTGTGGTTGTAAACGAAAAACGGAAGATGGTGCGTGGTGTCATTCACACTGACACAACCAAGGGGAGCGAGTGGTTCGACAGATGTTGTACTATGGGCGAGTGAGGGAAACGGATTTAGTATCGATACGCTGTACAGCTGAATTTATTTATTTATTTATTTACAAGGCTTGCACTTAAGGGAAACTCGAAACATCGAGACTCGAAATATTGAGACTCTACTGCAGTAAAAAGTCGCTCAGTGAAACTTTTGCTGCAGGTTCACAGCACGTTAGATAATTGTCTCTGTACATTACTTGACGTGTTGTGATTCCAAACTTCTTGAGGAATAACTGGTAAGATATTGTTATCTTTGGTTACAAATGCATAACGAGGCAATTTCATGTCTAATTCTTGTCAATCCTACTACGAATGGGTCAAGCTGACAGTGAAAATCTACAACTACATCCACATCTACATCTTCATCTGTATCTATATCTACTTCCACACTCTACAAACCACTGTGGAGTGCATGCCAGATGTATGTCCCATTGTACCTGTTATTAGGGCTTCTTCCCAATCCATTCCCGCATAGAGCACAGGAAGAATGTTTGAGTAAATGCCTCTGCACGTGCTGTAATTATTCTAATCTTATGCTCAGGATCCAATGTGAGCTTTACGAGGCGTTTGTAATGTATTCCTAGTCGTCCCTTAAAGCCGGTTCTTGTAACTTTGTTTGTAAAGTTTCTATTGTTACTTTACGCTGATCTTTAAGAGTTTTCCAGTCCAGTTTCTTCAGCGCCTTGGTGACGCTCTTCCACGAGTCAAACCTGTAACCATTCATGTTGCCCTTCTCTGTATACATTCAATATCCCCTGCTAGTCCTGCTTGGTACGGGTCCCACACACTTGGGTAACATTCTAGAACATGTAGCACGAGTGATTTGTAAGCAATATCCTCTGTAGAATGATTGCGCTTCCCTAGTATTCCACGAATAAACTGAAGTCTACCACCTGCTTTACCTATGACTGAGCTTATGTGGTCATTCCATTTCATATCTTTACAAAGTGTTACACGCAGGTATTTGTATGAATTGGTCAGTTCAAACTGTGACTCACTGATATTATAGTAATAGGATAACACGTTTTTTTTTTTTTTTTCGTTTTGTGTATTGGGCAGTTTCACAGTTCTGAACATTTGGAGTAAGTTGCCAAGCTTTGCACCACCTTTAAATCTTATCAAGGCAGCTTTTTTCGCACAGTACTTCCTTATAGATATGTTGCATCATTTACAAAAAGTCTGAGTTTACTGTTAATTTTGTCCGCAAGGTCCTTAATATACGACATGAACAGCAAGGGTTCCCAACACGCTTCCCTGTGGCTCTCTCGAATTACTTTTGGACCTGAGGATGAATCTCCATCCAAGATAACATGCTGCGTCCTCCCAACCAAAAAATTCTCAACCCAGTCACAAATTTCACTTGATACGCCATGTGATTGAACTTTTGACAATAAGCATAGGTGTGGTACTGAGTCAAATGCGTTTCGGAAATCAGAAAATACTGCATCCATCTGACTGCCTTGATCGTAAAGTTTCTGTTTGTCGTGAGGGAGCCGGCCGGTGTGGCCGAGCGATTCTAGGCGCTTCAGTCTGGAACCGCGCGACCACTACGGTCGCAGGTTCGAATCCTGCCCTGGGCATGGATGTGTGTGATGTCCTTAGGTACGTTAGGTTTATGTAGTTATAAGTTCTAGGGGACTGATGAACTCAGATGTTAAGTCCCATAGTGCTCAGAGCCATTTGAACCATTTTGTCGTGTGACAAAAACCCGAGTCGAGTTTCACATAATCCATGGCTTCGGAGTCCATACACGCTGGCATGGAGGATTTCATTCTGTTCAATGACACTTCCTTGTGTTTGAGCTCGGAATATGTTCTAAGATTCTATAACAAATCGATCTCAACGATATTGAACTGTAATTTTGTGGATCTTTCCTACTACCATTCTCGTAGATGGGTGTAACCTGTGCTTTCTTCCAACTACTGGACAGGGCTTTTTGTTCGAGGAATCTACGATAGATTATAGTTGGAAGAGGGGCTATCTCAACCGCAAATTCATTATGGAATCTAAAAGGGATTCTTTCGGGCCCTGGAGCTCTATTCATTTTTAACGATTTCCATTCACGTTTTCAGTGGTACGAGGATTAAATTGGGGCAGTTTTCCTTGGTTTTCCTATTTGAAGGAATATTTCAAACTAGAGTTAAAGATTTCACGTTTTTCTTTGCCACCCACAGTTTCAGTTCCTGTCTCATTCGTTAGGGATTGGATAGTAAGATGCTTTTATATGCGATCAGAATTTCTTTGGATTTGTAAAAGGTCATTTGACGATATTCTGCTGTCATTGAAGGATTCGCGCATCTCTTGTCAGCCAAACGCGTTTCATTCAGCATTTCTCAATATATAGTCCTATGCTTTTTTTACACCTATTATGCAGTAATCTTTCTTTAGAAATTTCTTTACGGTCACTATATATCATGGAGAGTCCCTCCCATTGTGAACTGTTCTACTGGGTACATATCTATCCATTGCATGGACAACTATTATTTTATTATTCTTTTGAGCCATATTTCTTCTACATGCTCCTGCTCTGTGCTGAAAGTTTGAAGTTTCTCAGTGAGATATGATACTACTGATTTTTTATTTAGTTCACTGAACATGTATATCTTTCTAGTTGTTGTAGTTGCCCTTTGTACTTTGGTAATCATTGTTTTCACCACTGCGCCGTGTTCACTGATGCCAGTTTAGATGAGGACATTATCAAAGAGGACGGGTCTATTTGTTGCCATTAGATGCAATATACTTCGATCTCTGAGTCTTGTCCAAACAATCTCACATGCAGCTTCCATTTCTGTCTAGTGGATCTGACTTTCTTGTCTACTGCGACAAGTACTCCAGTTCCATTTCCCATTAGTTATCCTTTCGATATACATTTTCCCCAAAACCCTCACTGCTATCAGTGACAGGTTTCAATCAGTCTTCTGTATCTAATATTATGTGAGCTTCACTGCTTTTCAGGAGTACGTCGAACTCTGGCATTTTGTTACGATCGCTTCCGCAGTTAACCACTCTCATTTGAACAGTCTCACGTGTGGGAGGCATTTCTTTCGACCTTACACTTTTCGGGGTTCCTCCAGCTGTCGTTATCTGGACTGATGTATAGTGCGCACCTGACCCATATAGGTGGGAATTTTGCGATGTCGTCATCCGTTGAGCTCTGCTTATGTCAAAACCGCTACCGATGGTAATACAGTTGACGTGTTCAAAGAATGTGAGCACTACCTTGATGATTCCCTTTTACGAGAGCGTGCTGAAAAGTAATGCCTCCCAGTTTTTATGCAAAAATTGTTAAAGTTACTCAAATAAAACAAATGTTACTAACAAACTACATATTTATGCTTCATGTAGGGCCCATACATGTTTATTTCTCAACGTAGTCACCCTGGCGACTAACATACTTCCCCCGAACGAGAGACCAGTTTGTTGAACTGGCACTGTAGAATGTTTGGCTTTATTGACTGAGCCATATCTGCTTGCACCGTGTCATGATGTCAAAGTGAAGTCCTTGATGGCGTTCTTCAAGTTTTAGAAACAGATAAAAATTGGATGGAGCCAAGTCGGGACTGTGTGGGGGATGACTGGTGACAGTGAACCAAAGGCGTGGGATTGTTGCAGATTTCTCAGCGCTCGTGTGTGGTCTGGCATTGTCATGTTGAAGGAGAGAGTACTCCATGTGTGGACGACGTCTTCAAATTCGAAACTAGGGTACAGCACGCCGTTCCTCACCTACCAACATAATTACTTTACACACTGCCACATTACTCGCTACAATTCATGCATGAGGCTTAATTATTACTCATAATTATTGAGTGTAGTGGCGAAACATTCTGCAGACAGTATTCACATATGCCACTAAATGTACCTGTAAAATAGTTTCATTGCACTATACATATTTCAGGATATATGACGTCATAAAAACTGAGATGGGTGAAAAGCTGTCTCATCGTGACTGACTTTTAAATTAATTATTACTGCAAAACTGATTTCGATAAAATTTGATAAGGAGGTACTTTGAACCCTGAGGCAGAATGTAGGCTAATTTAGGAAGCGTGTAGCACAAGCTACTCATTGATTTGATGACTACTACGTGAATTAGAGGAAAATATTTACTCTTTGACTTTTGAACTTCATCATACTTGTGAAAATGCATTTATTCGTTGATTTAGGCTACTTGATACCATTCAAAGTAATGAATACAATGCTTATACAATCTTCCATGTGGTTAATTCTTACTTCGACACAACTTTTATAGCCGATGAGTAGGTACATGCTCCTGCCAGTGCCCCTCTTTACGCGAGGGTGAGTGCGGGCAGCACAGCACGAGCTACGCTTACTCAAATAGGCAGACATGGGAGGGCAGCTGATGTTGTTGCACTTACAGTAGCTTACTTACTCACCATTTCTCATCGTAATAGAACTTCCGCCCCGGTAGCTGAGTGGTCAGCGCGACGGGATGTCATACCTAACGGCCCGGGTTCGGTTTCCGGCTGGGTCGGAGATTTTCTCCGCTCAGGGGCTCGGTTTTGTGTCGTCCTAATCATCGTCATTTCATCCCCATCGACACGCAAGTCGCCGAAGTGGTGTCAACTCGAAAGACTTGCACCAGGCGAACGGTCTACCCGTCGGGAGGCACAAGCCACGCGGCATTTCCATTTCCATCATAATACAATATTATTGATATGCGAGTTCAGCGACGGATAAAAGTCAGACCCCACAATGTAAAAAAAAAAAAAATAGTTGTATGAAGGAACAAATTCAAGAAGTGTAGTCAGGATAAAGACTACAGTTAAGAAACAACATATGTAGTATACAGTACGCAAATGTATAAACGAAGAATGTTGGTAATGGCAAGAGTATAAATACTATGGGCGTTAAAAGTATCACATCCCTGAACTGTTATAAACAGTTTAGGTCTAATACTATGATGCTAAAGCAAAGCATATCCAGTGACAGAATAATATAGATTTATGTAAGCGGGTGCTTATAGGTGACACATGAACATGGTACATCAGAAAAAAGATAAAAATTGTGTACCATAACGTAAAATCAGAACGCAATAAAAAAGTCATGTGTAGTAAAACGAGGTAGTTAAACGACGGTACCCAAACGACGCATATACATTATAACTGGGCTTGAAGTAATAAATGTAAACATACACTACTAGTCACAGGCTGAATGGTTGCAATAACGGCACAACTCAACAATGAAAGCTTGAAAAATTATACCTCGATATGTGACATTAAAGTTTAAGGGACTCGTAATTAGTTAAAGGGAACATGTTTTTAATGTAGTTTGTTCATTGAAAGTAGACTTTGGGATATCTTTCAAGTTATACGGGATCGCAGTTTCTTCTAGCAAGTCAAGAAAACGACGTTCGGTCTGCTGATGAAGAATGCTAAGATTTTCACAAATGGCGGGTATCGAATGCTTAAGATGTTTAGTGAAGACGGATTTGAAGTTGCGTAGATCTTGTTATTCTTTAAATAGAACGGCAAATGTACGTCCTATTTGGTCAAACCATGGTCGATGACAGTTCTTGCATTTCATTACTGAAGCGGATTCTTACTTTACGAATGTGGACGTCCACCACATCAAATACTTAGTCTTAACGAGAAGTTTTAAGATGAGCAGCAACAAAAGTAAAACAAAGGTAATGAAATGTATTCGAATGACAAAAAGAAATGGCTCTGAGCACTATGCGACTTAACTTCTGAGGTCATCAGTCGCCTAGAACTTAGAACTAATTAAACCTAACTAACCTAAGGACATCACACACATCCATGCCCGAGGCAGGATTCGAACCTGCGACCGTAGCGGTCACGCGGTTCCAGACTGAAGCGCCTTTAACCGCACGGCCACACCGGCCGGCACAAAAAGAAATGCTGAGGGATTTAAGTTAGGAAATGACACAGTGAAAGTAGGGTATTGTTCTTTAACATTTGGGAAGGAAAATAACCGTTGATGGCTAAAATCGAAATGATGTAAAATGCAGACTGGTAAGAGCAATATAATCAACTCGGAAATAAAGGAATGTGGTATCACTGAATGGAAATTTGTACAGAAGTGAAACATGGGCGGTAAGCAGTTCAGACGAGAAGAGAATTGAAGCTTGTGAAATGTGGTGCTTCAAAACAGTGTTGAAGATTAGATGGATATATCAAATAACGTATGAGCAAGTTATCAGTCGAATTCGGTAGTAAAGGCTAAAAGGAGGGATTGGCTGACGCCACACATGCTGAGGTGTCAAGTGATCGACATTTTGGTAATGGAGGGAGATAAAAATAGTAGAGGAAGACCAAAGCTTGAGTCAGGTCAGCGTGTTCAAACGCATGAAGATAGCAGAGGTGAAGAAACCTGCACAAGATAGAATAGTCTGAGAGCTGCATCAAATTAGTCTTCGGAGTGAAGACCTCAACAACTAAAGATGTAGAGGACGAGGTATCAAACTGATAAGAGCTCTATGTAATACTGCAATAAGCATCGCTAAATGTAAAGTTTTTTCTAACAATAAACCATTACATCGTCATTGACGTTTATTTAATTAACATGCTGCACTAAATAATAAATTATATGTGTGAAGGTTCATTTAAAATATTATCGATAGCTTTATAGATTAACAAAGATAACATGACAAATATATTTACACCAGGTACTTTTTTTTCCAAATACAAACCAAAATAAACAAACACTCAAACATTTACTGGAGTATCACATTTATAAGTACATATTATAATGGCACTGCTCAGCACACTTCATTTTGCTTGATGTATAGAACTATACGGTGCTCTTGTCTTACTTTATTAATATAATACATACTACTTTCTGTAACCATTCAAAAAATACAATTGATTAAAATGATGTGTTTGTTAATGAAATCTTAAATGTATCTGTATCTCTGTGGAATAAAAATTGATTATATCAATATTGTATGCATATCTTTGTATTTGAAGTATTGTATATAGCCGGAATTGTAAGCAAATAGTTGGACACAAGATGTCTAACTAAAGTACAGTGTTGGAGGACGTCGTTTGTCGTGCTGTTAAGGACCAGTATGGTTAGTTACAGTATATCAGTAAGATGTGCTGAAATGACTTAATTTGTGGGACAAAGTTCAGAAATAAAAAGTTTGGGTTTTCCAAGAGTAAATACCTTTAACTGATCATTTCGTAGTGCGTATCTTAAAAATGAGAAACTTACCTCGAGCAAGCATGGACTCATCCTTAATAGACGCTGAGCAACAACAATGAGGACATCGAAATTCAAATTTTTAAGTAATTAGAACAATTTAACATTCTTATGGCCATATTAATTTTAGATTCAACCTGTCCTCGAAACCAGCTGTTGGTGAAACAGTTAATCACGCAAGCACAAGCACAGATACAGTCTACAACTTTTGGAATATGTAAATTTTGTGAAGAATAGTAAGTTTATGGAGTGGGGTTTGACTATACAGATCTTTATCTTAAATTATGATTACAAATATGTTAGCCTTCTAGCATATATCCAAGTTTTTCAGCCTACGTGTGATGCTATAGAGCACTCTCCTCATTGTCTTATTGTAATGTTACATTCTGGAGCAGTCTCTTGCTTACTCTTGGGATTTCCATTCTAGATTGCCATCTCCGGTATAAACCGGTATTACGTTCTGAGCACAACTTGTAGCTCTCCGACTGCCTTACTACAACCGTCTCACCTTTACAAAGGTCAACATACACACCGCCTTGTGCCGTCTGTTCGTTCCCCATTATTTTTTGCATTTAATTCCAATGGCATGTAATTATTTGGAACAACAACTAGAAAACAATCGAAGGTCTCACAATGCTAACAGCATCCTGCAGTAAAGAAGAATAACTAGTAGCAATAAAAGAACCCCAAGTGTCGTGAAACAAAAAATGTGTTGAAAGTGAACAGGAACAACGTAGTTTACCCAGGAACGAAATCAGTCCGAAATAAGTAAAAGCTGAAGGAGACTCAGTTGAGAAGAGATACAAAACTGAAACAAAGTAACGTAGATGCCTTTGTAGTTCCCCAAAAGAAATTTGGCCATATGAAAACGAGGAAGCAATGCTAAATGATGATAGGGGAGACCCAGTCATCTCTCAATAACAGAAGTCTTCGCACGAACGATATTGATTACCAAGATCCCAGAACCACTGAAATCAATTGTCCAGACATATATGATGAACTACCAGCTGCACAATGTCAAAGGGTAGAGGAAAATGATGATGATGATGTTTAGTTTGTGGGGCGCTGAATTGCGCGGTTATCAGCGCCCGGACAAATTCCCAACCTTTGCTCAGTCCAATCTCCCCACTTTCATGAATGATGAGGACAACACAAACACCCAGTCATCTTGAGGCAGGTGAAACTCCTTGACTCCACCGGGAGTCGAACTCGGAACCTCGTGCTCGGGAAGCGAGAACGCGACCGAGAGACCACGAGCTGCGGACGGTAGAAGAAAAGATGCACAAGTTCTTACTAAAATCTGTGTAACAGAGAAAGTTAGAACACACTTGGTAAATAATTTAATTCTTATGTTTCCTAAGAAAGTAGAAGCGGATAGTAATGAACATAATCGTGGACTTAGTCGATTATCACATGCTCGCAGCCCGCCCGGTTAGCCGTGTTGTCTAACGCACTGCTTTGCGGGCGGGAAAACGTGCCGGTTCCCGGCACTAATCCGCCCGGCGGATTAGTGTCAGGTTCGGTGTGTCGGCCAGCCTGTGGATGGTTGTTAAGGCGGTTTTCCATCTGCCTCGGCGAATGCGGACTGGTTCCCCTTATTCCGCCTCAGTTACATTATGTCGGCGATTGCTGCGCAAACACTTTCTCCACGTATGTGTACACCATACTTAATCTACCACGCAAACATTGGGGTTACACTCGTCTGGTGTGACACGTTCCCTGGGGGGAGGGGGTCCACTGGGTTCCGAACCGCACAATAACCCTGGGTTCGGTGAGGGGCGGCCGTGGGGTGAGTGGACTGCTGTAGCCTGTTGTGAACTACTGATGGCTACGGTGGGGACGAAGCCTCTCCATCGTTTCTAGGTCCCCAGTTCCGTACAATACAATACGGGCTGTCCGAAAAGTCTTTCCCTGATTACATAAATTGATAACTCAGGCTAGAAGTAAGACACAAATATGAAACTTGTGTCGAATTGTTTACAACTATCAAAGTTTCTTTCTGTTTTAGGTTCGCAATACGTAAGTAGTGGATGAGGTGCAGTGGCCAAAAGCCATGTTAACCAATCAGGAGAAGGCACAGTGTGTCCTGTGGTACCATGAGACATGATCACCAACCACAGTGCAGAGACACTTCCAGACAACATTTGGAAGGAATCCACCTGCTGTCAAGAGCATTAAAGCCTGGTATGAGAAGTTCAAGAACACAGGATCGGTTGCTGACTTTCCGAGGTCTGGTCGACCAAGAACCTCAGCAGACAGGGTGGGAGCTGTAAGGCAGTCTTTTCTGCGAAGTCCGAAGAAATCGGCGCGCAGGACCCCACGTGAATTACAGATGCCAAAAAGCTCTGTCTATGACATTTTACACAAACGTTTATTGTTTCGTGCATACAAAGTGCAAATCGTTCAGGCCGTGTTGCCCACTGACAGTACACGTCGATATGACTTTGCGGTCGAAATGCTATCACGTGTTGAGGACGATGTTGATTATCCCAGACGAAATGCCTTTTCCGACGAAGCGACCTTTTTCGTCAGTGGAGTAGTGAATCGCCATAATGTGCGCATTTGGGGTTCACAACCCCCTGGCGAGGTCATGGAGTGCACCAGAGGCAGTCCAAAGGTGAATGTTTGGTGCGCGCTATTGCACGATCGAATTATCGGGCCTTTCTTCTTCGCTGAGGCTACCATAACATCTGCAGTGTATCTGGACATGTTGCAGCTGTATGCTGTTCCTCAGCTGCTTCAGTATCACCCTGATGTCTTGTTTCAGCAAGACGGTGCACCGCCTCGTTGGGGTTTAGACGTCCGTACCTATCTCGATATGATCTCTCCTGGGCGATGGGTCGTGATGGGCCAACGGTTTGGCCTCCATGCTCTTCTGACATAGCCCCATTAGACTCCTTTTTATGGTGTTATGTCAAGGACGAGGTCTACCGAACACGTGTACCAGATCTTGAAACCCTGCGACAACGAATAACCACAGTCGTTGAATCGATCCCTCCAGTGATGTTGGCAAATGTGTGGACGGAAATTGAATATCACCAAGATGTGCTACGTGCTACCAAGGGTGCTCATGTGGAAGTTTACTGATGTGTGAAAAAAACTTTGATAGTTTGTAAACAATTAGACACCAGTTTCATATTTGTATCTTACTTCTAGCCTGAGTTATCAATTTATGTAATCAGGGAAAGACTTTTCGGACACCCTGTACAACCACATGCACTTCTTGTTGTGTCCGAGAAGTGCGGAACAGCAAAGACTGGAGGTCTGAGTGGAAAAACAATAATATTGGAATAAAAACATTTTCAGACGGAATTTTACACTGAGTAATTATCACAATCGTACGACACTGTCACTTCAGTTCTATTTATGTCAGTAGTTACAAGCGGTTAATCCACACACTTCGCGAGACTGCAGCCTGACTTCGCACCGCCGTCCGTGGCGGGGCGTGCGCTGTTAACCAGACCGGGCGCGCGAGAGTACACGGGCCGCCGGTGAGCACGGGTTGCGTGGCATGGCGTGATTCGTCCGTAGTCGCTAGGTTGCTATCTTTCGTATGTTCGCCGGCTGGCGTTGCTGAGGTTACCGCGGAAGCGGCTTAGGGGTGGTTGCGCCAGCGCTGTTAAGCGGCGGTGACGCCGCCACCTATGGGCCGTGGGCTGAAAGCCCTCTGATTCCTGGTAGCGAAATGCTGTGCGCCACGATACGGTCATTGATGATACAGCACTTCTGCCACATTCACGTGGCCACCTTTCAGAAGCCTGAATAACCTTGTTTTGCAGCGTGATGCGTGCAGGAAGGGTATCAGCGAGGTTCTAAGACGTACCGACAGGGGTGTAGAGCCAAGCTGACTCCCGTGCCTTGAACAGCTGCAGGAAGGGTGTCAGCGAGGTTCTAAGAGGTACCGACGGGGGTGTAGAGCCAAGCTGACTCCAGTCCCTTGAACAGCTGCAGGAAGGGTGTCAGCGAGGTTCTAAGAGGTACCGACAGGGGTGTAGAGCCAAGCTGACTCCAGTCCCTTGAACAGCTGCAGGAAGGGTGTCAGCGAGGTTCTAAGAGGTACCGACGGGGGTGTAGAGCCAAGCTGACTCCAGTCCCTTGAACAGCTGCAGGAAGGGTGTCAGCGAGGTTCTAAGAGGTACCGACAGGGGTGTAGCGCCAAGCTGACTCCAATGCCTTGAACAGATGCAGGAAGGGTGTCAGCGAGGTTCTAAGAGGTACCGACAGGGATGTAGAGCCAAGATGAATACAGCGCCTTGAACAGCAGCGCTAGGTTAGTCGGTTGAGTGTTCACCAGGCGAATAGCCCCATCGAGGTGGCCCCACTGGTTCTCGATTGCGTTGAAATCCGGAGAGGTTTGTGTCCAGGAGAGTACGGCAGAGTCATTCCGGAGCTCTACGAACAACTCACGTACACTGCGAGTTGTGTGACACATAGCACTGCTCTGCTAGTAGATGCCATCATGCCAAAGGAAAAAAAAAAAAAACTGCATGTCGGGGCGGACATTGTCCCCGAGGTTAGATGCATACTTTTGTTGATCCACTGCGTTTCCAAAATCACAATCACACAGAAAATGTCACGAAAACTTTTCCCAGACCATGAAGGTCCCTCCTTGTTTACTTTCAGATGTTTCACACCGTACAGCCAACGGCGATTTGTCCGGCGGAGCATATAACGGATTTAATTTTAAAAGGCCCCCTGTCGCCTCTCAGTGGACGTCCAATTTCGGTACTGGAGTGCGAATTCCAACCTTCGTTGCCAACGAGCAGCAGTCAGCATGGGTTCATGGAACAAGCGCCTGCTGCCGAGGCTCATACGCAGCAACGGTCGTTGAGAAGACACTGTTGGATGGCCATTGGTTCACATGGGCACATTTTCGCAGCAATCGTTCACCTCTGTCATCTACTGCCGGTGGTGCACCACTGTTGCCTCGGCGCCAGTTTAGGATCACGTCCTTTTGCCGTGCACGATATACTTTAACCACGGCGGCACGCGAACAGTTTACAAACTTTGCCGTATCGGAAATGCTTCCACACTTGTCCTGAAAGCCAATGTTCAGCCCGTTTTGACGTCAGATAATCGCTCCGTATACGCATTGTGACAGTGACTGCTTTGTTTTCCGTGTCTCCCGACGTGCTAGTGCTGCAACCTACCTTCTGTGACTGGTTATTGCACATTCACGTCGAATATAGGCGGTGGTCACATTAATGTGACTGAACCGTGTACTTTAAATATACCAACAATAGTACTTTTTCGAAGAATGAAAGGGTCAACTGGAAGTACTAGTAAATTAACAGAGGACCAATTAAGTACGTGTAAGCATTAGAGAAGTAATTTTAGCAATGCAATTAATAACAGAAAGCACAGTAAGGAAAAACAAGGAAAGCCATATAGCATATGTGGGTTTGGAGAATGATTCTGATAATGTGGATTTACATAAAACGTTCTCCGTCCTTAGGCGGCGTGACATCGACTACAACCATGGAAAAGTACTGAATTGCTTGTTGCAGCTACAAAATTAGTATGAGACGTTTTATGACGACACGGCGGCGGACGCCGAAAGCGCCCAATAATTTAGTCGGCGTCTGAATGAATTGGAACGTATGGTGGCTGATGGCTATGGTGCGTACACAAACAAAATTCAAACAAAGATGACGTGTGTGTAGCAGGTAACATGCGAGATCACCACATTTAACACGTGGACACGACACTCTCAAAGACGTGGAATGAAATTGGAAATTTGTGGTAAGTTCCTATGGGACCAAACCGCTGAGGTCATCGGTCCCTAGGCTTACACACTACTTGCTGTAACTTAAACTAACTTGCGTTAAGGACAGCACTCACCCATGCTCGAAGGAGGACTCGAAACTCCGACGGTGATAGCCGCGCGAAGCGTGGCAAGGCACCTGAGACAGCGCGACTACCCCTTGCTGCTCGTGGAAGGAAGTTGCTACGACGCAAACAGACTAGACAAAGAAGGGAGTTGCAAGTGAGACACGTTATCTGTAAAAAAGAACCAGCTAGTGACATACAAAAATGCAAATCTTGAGATTAGAAAAAGATTTCATGGAAAGCCATTGATAGGCTGGAAGTCAGGAGGCTTAAGTATCATTTCCTAGCTAACACAGCTTTATTGCAGAAACAAAATTAATCTATCGTTTTCAAACCGTACGTCGCGGCTCGCCAATGCGTCGCGCCTCCCACTAGGTGCCTCGCGTTGGCTTAATAAAAATAATTTGTATTATTTACTTCCTGAGTAAAGGAACAGCGTGAGGACTAGTAGTCACATCAAGTGATTACTTAGTTTCATCTTCCATGGATCATTTGCCCGAAAAATATTGCTGATGTTGAACGAGTCATTTATATTCACATTGAACATTAATTTGTAAATATGGCTGCATGCTGAAAATTTAAACGTTTTTATTTATAAATATGAAACTGCGTGTTCAGTTTAAAGTGTTGATGAATGTGAGCACTTGTAATCGGTACAATAACACGTGTGTAATTAACCGTTATTTTATGTCGACTTCTATTTCATTAGACTACATTCCACTATCCTCGTTTTGCTTTTGTTGATGTTCATCTTATATCCGCCTTTCAAGACACTGTCTAATCCGTTCAACTGCTCTTCCAGTTCCTTTGCTGTCTCTGACAGAATTACAATGTCATCGGCAAACCTCAAAGTTTTCATTTCTTCTACATGGATTTTAATTCCTACTCCGAATTTTTCTTTTGTTTCCTTCACTGCTTGCTCAATATACAGATTGAATAAGATCGGGGATAGGCTACAACCCTGTCTCACTCCCTTCCCAACTGCTACTTCCCTTTCATGCCCCCCCCCCCCCCCCCCACTCTTAAAACTGCCATCTGGTTCTTGTACAAATTGTAAATAGCCTTTCGCTCCTTGTATTTGATCCCTGCCACCTTCAGAATTTGAAAGAGAGTATTAAAAGCTTTCCCTAAGCCTACAAATGCTAGAAACGTAGGTTTGCCTTTCCTTAACCCGTCTTTTGAGGTAAGTCGTAGGGTCAGTATTGCATCGCGTGTTCCTACACTCCTACGGAATCCAGAATGATCTTTCCATTCGTCTGTAAATAATTGGCGTTAGTATTTTGCAGCCGTCACTTATTAAACTGATAGTTCGGTATTTTTCACATCTGTCAACACCTGCTTTCTTTGGGATTGGAATTATTAAATTCTTCTTGAAGTCTGAGGGTATTTCGCCTGTCACATACATCTTGCTCACCAGATGGTAGAGTTTTGTCATAGCTGGCTCTCCCAAGGCTATCACTAGTCCTAATGGAATGTTGTCGACTCCCGGGGCTTTGTTTTGACATAGGTCATTCAGTGCTCTGTCAAATTCTTCACGTAGTATCCTATCTCCTATTTCATCTTCATCTGCGACCTCTTCCATTTCCATAACATTGCCCTCAAGTACATCGCCCTTGTGTAGACCCTCTATATACTCCTTCCGCCTTTCTGCTTTCCCTTCTTTGCTTGGAACTGGTTTTCCATCTGATCTCTTGATATTCATACAAGTGGATCTCTTTTCTCCAAAGGTCTCTTTAATTTTCCTGTACGTAGTATCTATCTTACCCCTAGTGGTATATGCCTCTGCATCCTTACATTTCTCCACTAGCCATCCCAGCTTAGCCATTTTGCACTTACTGTCGATCTCATTTTTGAGACGTTTGTATTCCTTTTTGTCTGCTTCATTTACTGCATTTTTATATTTCCTCCTTCCATCATTTAATTCAATAGCTCTTCTCTTACCCAAGGATTTCTACCAGCCCTCCGTTTTTCATCTACATTATCCTCTGCTGCCTTCACTATTTCATCCCTCAAAGCTACCCATTCTTTTTCTACCGTATTTCTTTGCCCTGTTTCTGTCAATCGTTCCCTAATTCTCTTTCTGAAACTCTCTACAACCTCTGGTTCTTTCAGATAATCCAGGTCCCATCTCCTTAAATTCCCACCTCTTTGCAGTTTCTTCAGTTTTACTCTACGGTTTATAACCAATAGATTGTGGTCAGAGTCCACATCTGGTTCCTAAATCTCTGTTTTACCATTATATAATGTACCTGGAGCCTTACAGTGTCTCCAGGCCTCTTCCACGTATATAACCTTCTTTCATGATAATTGCTATGATCAAGTTATGCTCTGTGCAAAATTCTACCAGGCGGCTTCCTCTCTCATTCGTTATCCCCATTCGATATTCACCTACTACTTTTCCTTCTCTTCCTTTTGCTACTATCGAATTCCAGTCCCACGTGACTATTAAATTTTCGTCTCCCTTCACTATCTGAATAATTTCTTTTATCTCATTATACATTTCTTGAATGTCTTCATCATCTGCAGAACTAGTTGGCATATAAACTTGTACTACTGTGTTAGGTGTGGGATTCGTGTCTATCTTGGCTACAATAATGCGTTCACTATGCTGTTTGTAGTAGTTTACCCGCACTCCTATTTTTTTATTCATTATTATACCTACGGCCTTGCCGCAGTGGATACACCGATTCCCGTGAGATCACCGAAGTTAAGCACTGGCGGGGGCGTGATCGGCGCTTGGATGGGTGACCATCCAGGCCGCCATGCGCTGTTGCCATTTTTCGGGGTGCACTCAGCCTCGTGATGCCAATTGAGGAGCTACTTGACCGAATAGTAGAGGCTTCGGTCAAGAATACCATCATAACGGCCGGTAGAGCGGTGTGCTGACCCCACGCCCCTCTTATCCGCATCCTCCACGGAGGATGACACGGGGGTCGGATGGTCCCGGTAGGCCACTCGTGGCCTGAAGACGGAGTACTCCTGTATTACCCCTTTTGATTTTGTATTTCTAACCGTGTATTCACCTGACCAGAAGTCTTGTTCCTCCTGCCACCGAACTTCACTAATTCCCACTGTATCTAACTTTAACCTATCCATTTCCCTCTTTAAGTTTTCTAACCTACCTGTCTGATTAAGGGATCTGACATTCCACGCTCCGATCCATAGAACGCCAGTTTTCTTTCCCCTGATAACAACATCCTCCTGAGTAGTCCCCGCACGGAGATCCGAATGGGGAACTATTTTACCTCCGGAATATCTTATCCAATAGGATGCCATCATCATTTGAAGCTGCATACCCTCGGGAAAAATTACGGCTGTAGTTTCTACATGCTTTCAGCCGTTCGCAGCATTAGCACAGCAAGGTCCTTTTGGTTAGTGTTACAATGCCAGGTCAGTCACTCATCCAGACTGTTGCCTCTGCAACTACTGAAATGGCTGCTGCCCCTCTTCAGGAACCACACGTTTGTCTGGCCTCTCAACTGATACCCATCCGTTGAGGTTGCACCTACGGTACGGCTATCTGTATCACTGAGACACGCAAGCCTCCCCACCAACGGCAAGGTCCATGGTTCGTTGGGGGATGAGAACAAAAAAAACGCACTGCTTTCCGGACGGTATGGCGCGGCGATTCCCGGAGGATTAGTGTCGAGGTTCGATGTGCCGGCCAGTCTGTGGATGGTTTTTAAGGAGGTTTTCCATCTGCCTCGGCGAATGCGGACTGGTTCCCTTTATTCCGCCTCAGTTACGCTATGTCGGCGATTGCTGCGCAAACATTTTCTCCACGTACGCGTAAACCATAAGTATTCTACCACGCAAACATTTGCGGTTACACTCGTCTTGTGTGAGCCGTTCCTGGAGGGGGGGGGGGGGGGGCGGTGGAGGAGTCCACTGGAGGCCGAACCGCAGCGGCGGTGAGGGCTATGGCAGGGATGAAGGCTCTGCTTCGTTTATAGGTCCCAAGTTCAATACAGTAAGATAGCTCACGATACCAACATGGGCATACATTGTATAGCACCACTTACTGTACTGAAGGAGAGGATTGTGCAACGATGTAAACAGATCCAAAGATGACAACACAATTACCGAAACCCGTAATCTACATGAAAAACTCATGTTAGTGATCTTGGTAGCTGAAAATTTATTCAGTGTTCGTAACACTGTAAGTCGCCCCACACTAACGATGTCAGAAGCGTATTTGATGTCGTGTTGGGTTCTAGCACAGGTTAGAGAGAAGACAGAGGATTATAGGTCAATCCGCAAGAAACGTGCATGGGAAAATCCGAGTGGGGAGCTGGGTGTTAACAAGTGAGAATGTTCAGGGCTGACAAATTTTTATCACAATTTTTTTTAATTTTTAATTTTTTATAGAGTGCATCAACAGATGGCTGGATGCAGTGAAAGCGCAGCTATGTAACAGTGAAGTGAATGAGTGACTAGTTTACACTGTGTGACACAACACTAGTGTTCGACGACACTTTAAAAAATAATAAAAAAAGCAAACAAAACGAAAGAACAAAACATTACTTAAGCATTGGCATAAAACTTAATCGGTAAACCTGAATAAGTTATGATTTCATATTTATTATTGAGCATTGCATAACGCATTGCCATTAAAGTAAACCGGAAGTGCATAAATGAAAATCAGGTCAGGTCACAGTATATTAAAACAAAGAATACTAACGCTTCTGTACATGCCCAGTTATCATCCCATAGTAGTACACACAACAAGCAAACAGCACCCGCTCTAAGCCACTCCCAAGCTTATTCAAACTAGTGAACTCTCAGTTAGTAATTCAAATAGATTGGTGCCAGTTACTACTATGCAAGTTGGCCTTCATAGCAAACTATGTCTGCTCTTACAACTACTGCCGATAACACACGAGGCTTCAGTTCGAGATGGCAACTTAACCCGTTAAAACTAATGAGGTATTAACTATAACTTAAAATCAGGCTTCGGTTCGCGCAGATCCTCCCGTCGGAGGTTCTAGTCCTCCCTTGGGCATGGACGTGTGTGTTGTCCTTAGTGTAAGTTAGTTTAAGTTACATTAAGTAGTGTGTAACCTTAGGGATCGATGACCTCAGCAGTTTGGGTCCATAAGATCTTACGACAAATGTCCAAATTTCCAGGCTTCGGTTCACGGCGGGGGTCTATCCACTTTACAACTAAACAGGCAGTAGCCATAACTTAAAATCAAATGCACTTAGGCTACTCAAGCAACACCAAGTGAGTATATTTCTTGGTGTAAAATTTCACAAAAGAAACGTAAGGGCCGCCACTGAGAGGACACGTGGTCTACTAAATAACTGTGGAGACGCCCATAACAAGCAACATGGACAAGCATAACACATATTCGTACAATGAGCCCTCCCCCACTCCCCCAGGCCCTCGCTTTTAAAAGTTGTCAAAATGCACAACAACAATTCTAAGACCTCAAGTCAATCAGAGAAAAGTCATCCCCAATTTAAAACTGAAGAACATGGAAACACGAAGCGACACCCTTAAACACATCAATGTAGTTACAAGTAGGTTCAAATGGCTCTGAGCACTATGCGACATAACTTCTGAGGTCATCAGTCGCCTAGAACTTAGAACTAATTAAACCTAACTAACCTAAGGACATCACACACATCCATGCCCGAGGCAGGATTCGAACCTGCGACCGTAGCGGTCGCTCGGTTCCAGACTGTAGCGCCTAGAACCGCACGGCCACTTCGGCCGGCTACAAGTAGGAACAACGGCATCATAGCAGACTAAAATCCAAATAGACAAGTACAATACTGTGTCAGACACAGCTCTCACATTTTCACAGATCACGCCATTAAGTGGACATCTAACCAACAGTGGTACCTCCAGTCTCAGTTTAGTGAATCCTCTCGAGAACGTGCAAATTATTTCCTCGTCAGTACAAAAATACTTGTGTCCTATCACTAAGACGCGGAATCAACCAGATTTGAAACAGTAGCTTCACGGACTTACCACCAGCTAATACAACTCAACAGACAGCCAAATTATACGGTAATATCTTTGACGTTGTTGGAGTAGCAGACACACATGATTCATGTGTCCCTCATTACCGATTGCACATCACGGTGGAACCAATCGTAGTGGAGCTATAACCGACTCCCGAAGAGCGGCACCATCAAACGCGAACACGCAAGCCAATGACACTACAAACCGGTTCTGGAAAAAGTTATGGGTGCTGACCATAGGATGAATTCTAATCGTTGGACTACCAACGCACATTCGACCTTCATAACCCCTTCGCCCGTCACAGCGAAACAATTCCCCATGGAGCTACATTCGATTCCCGAACGCACGAGGCAAAATAGACCTGGAACAGGTACGCCTTTTACTCTTCATACAAAATCACACCGACAATTGCATTAAGTTATCAGACACCGTCAACAATACTAGTCTGATGCTGGTAGAAGCTAACGAACGCTACACACTACTTCCACATTTCAAAAATCAATCAACAAATAAGGTGGCAGCTGACAGAACAACTCAAAAGCACTTTCACTCTCAGCAGCGTACTGTACGCCAATGAATAACTTCCTTGGATAAATAAACTATTAGGACAGCGGGCATAAATAGACAATAAAAATCCGACCGAGCGCAGCAAACACCGGAAGGTGAAGAAGACGACTAGGGAACTGAACAGATACTTAGCTGACCGTAGCTAGTAAGAAGAACACTAAACGGTACACAAGTTCACTAAGTTAACCATAACACCGTGATATCAGGCCTGCCACTTAGCGCCTGCCTAAGCGACACACCGAGGGAAACAAGATAGCGACCGCACGAAACGCCCAAGGCTACCAGCTAGTTCCGTTGTGAAGCACGTTCCGCGATGGAAGCTCCCACTCCCAGGCCACTGCAAGCGTGAAGTCTCTCAAACAGCTGCCAGGAAGAGTCGGACTTACCTAGGAAGGTGGCGGAATTTTTTCAAATGCCCGCAAGGGAGAGCCGTACGGCACACTAATTTCACCCAAAAAATTTTAGGCACCTCGTTTCTTAGATGTTTCATGTCTTGTTAATTGTCCAATTAGACCTTGCGATTTCCGAATCTTTTTGGCTTGCCATTTTAAGGCTTGCACTGTTTACAATATCCTGCAGATAAATGTGCAAGCAGACTGATATAACTAACGATTTTCCACGCCACAATGTAGATTCGTACCTCGCCAGTGCTATCATAATGTAAGACAGGCGATGAATAAAATTTCTCCATGCTAAAATCTTAAAATTGTCGAAGTGTGTACGCTGCAATACAGCTCACCGGGTGCAAGACTATTGTCAGTTTTCTCATCCGAAATTCAAGAAAAAGTTTTGTTTCAGTACGACTCCTTTAACCTAATGGCACGCACAGTTAAAAACTTGTTTCTCTTCGCTCGAATGACCATATTTTAGCGCTTTGTCATTCCTTACTACGGTGTATGGACCGCGTTACTGCGTGTCTAGATTACGGCTTCTACCTCTTCCAACGATTTCATCATACAATAGAATTTTATCTCCTGTTTTAAAATCCTTCGGATTCTGGTCTCTATCACAGCACTCTTTGTTCTTCTCCTTATGCGGCTTATTATAATCTAATGGCTCTAAGCACTATGGGACTTAACATCTGAGGTCATCAGTCCCCTAGATTTAGAACTACTTAAACCTAAACAACCTAAGGACATCACACACATCCATGCCCGAGGCAGGATTCGAACCTGCAACCGTAACATCCGCGGTTCCTGGCTGAAGCACCTAGAACCGGTCAGCCACCGCGGCCGGCTGTTATAATCCCTAGCAACTTGGTGCATCTGTCACACTTTCTTCATTAATTCGAGTACATAATCATCATAATTATAAATAAAGCCTGTGGGATCTCTTTGCAGCAACCTGATATATTACATGCTCTACCGAAACATAACTCGTGTGGTCTATAATTCGTGGAGCTATGGGGTGTGGTATTGTACACAAACACGGCCAATGGAAGCCATTCGTCCCAGATTGAGCCCTGTAGTTGTAGTCTCAGGAATTTTATTACAGTTCAATGTGAGCTTTTCAATGCTCCGTTCGATTGGGGTTGGTGAGAAGAGGTCTTTCAATCCTTAGCAACACTCTCTTTGGTCACTCAAAAAAAAAAAAAAAAAAAAAAAAAAAAAAAAAAAAAAAAAAAAAAAAAAAAAAAAGAATCCCTGTTACTGAGGGTATCCCAAATCTTAGAATTATTCTGTCCAATAAACACGGACCACAGTACCTGCGTCCTGCTTTTCTATCGGTTCTTCGGTTCTGTTACACTGAACTTTGTTAGAGTTTCCTGAAAAGTTGGTATATATCTACTATTTTTATCTGTTATCGTCAGGGGACCGATGACATCAATGCCACATCTGCTGTTGATGTCACAATCAACCAACCGATGACATTATGTCTGATTTTGCATTATCTTTTTATTTTTTATTTTAATTTATTTATTTATTTGTTTTTGGCAACTAATGCATTTTCTGATATAAGCATCAGTATCCTTCTTCATCCAGGACCATGTTCTGTATTTCCTTACTGTAACGTAACTTCTCACGGTCCCTTGATGACCAAATATTTATGCGTCATGGAATTCCGGCAAAATTTCTATGTTTTCTTCTGCAGTTAGCTTCGGTTGTTCGTCCTCCCTGACTACCAGCCCTCCCTTACTTTGCTCCAGATTCGGTATCAGCTGATTGTACTACCCTTATCTTCGACAATGAATCTACACAGTTGCGCTTTCCCTCTTTTTGTATACAATTTCATAATTATACTACTCTAATTTCAGTCTGTACTTCTTTAAACGTGGGGACGAATCGCTAACATGGCCGATCCGATCCACTACAATGTTTTATTATCTGTACGAATAGTAATTTTACGACCAAACACATACGGTCTGGAATGCTTGACCGCTGAAACTGTGGCCAATAACTCTCTCTCATGGGGATATAATTTCTCTCTGCCTTGTTCAGAGTTCTGGACACATATGCAACTGGAAGACCCTTACCTACCTCCCTTTGGCTAAGAAACGAGCTAGTAGTGTCCTGGCTCGCGTCAGTCATGATTATTAACGTTTTTCAAACATCTGAGTACTGCAATATGGGGGGATTATGTAGTTTCTCTTTTAGCACTTGGAAGGCATTCATCCTGCTTGGCGCCCCACTCATACTTTACACCTTTCTTCAACAACTCGTGTAGTGGTTTTGCCACTTTACTAAAGTCACTAAAGGAAGCGTCTATATAACCTTACTAACACGAAGAAACTTTTTAATGCTTTTGTTGTGTTGGGTTGAGGATATTCAGCCACTGCTTTTCAGTTGTTTGGGTCTGGTTCAACCTGCTCTTAGTTAAGGCATGTCCTAGATATGTGACGTCTTTCCTTAAATACTCGCGTTTTCCAACTGAAACTTCAAATTGTGTTGTCTGAGCCTCGTCTAAATGGGCATTGTGTTCTTCCTGAGATGGACCAAAAATTACTATTTTGTCTAAATAAATAAACGTCTTCTCACCCTGTAAACTCATTAGAACTGAATTCATCACTTTTTGGGTTGTGGAGGGTGCAGAACGGAATCCCATTAGTATTCTTTTACACCAAAAATGGGCATACGGTGTATTAAAAGCTGTAAGTACTTTTCATCTAATAACTCCTGATACTATCCCTTAGCCAAATAAAGCGTTTAAAAATATTTTACCTTGCGCTACCGGTCCTAATACGTGGAAATGGGAAGACTGTGCTGACAGTGATGTCATTTAATTTTCTGTAATCAGCCACCACTTTTCATCTCTCTTTACCAGATGCCTCCATCTTTTTAGAAGTCATGATTACTCGAAAAGACCATGCGCTTGTTGAAGATACTGTTACTTTGTCTTGCATCATGTGATTTATCTCCTGTTCTAACGCTTCGTTCTGCGCTTCTGCGTTGTGTGAGACCGAGAGCAAATGACTCGTCCCACTGCTTCAGGAATAAATTGTACTTGGTGCCAAATTGTGGCTGTGTATGTCAACTTATCCCCTGGCAAATGAAAGTTATTATACGCAGAACAGAACTATATTACCAAATGTTTTTCCATCGCACTTATATCATCTAACCGCAGTTTTTCTTTTAATATACTGACTCCCGATTTTTTCTCAATTGAGATCTTGTCAGCCTTGCGCAGGGTCTCCTTCGGACTTTCGTTAGTGGTGGAACCTGTTCCACCTCAAGGCGAGGCGTCTCAATAGAAACGGCCTCTTTTCGTATATTCTCGTACACCAGCGCCTCTGGCAGTACACGCCTACACGCAACTCTTGTTTTTCAACAACAACTTCTCTTAGGCCATTATCTCCTCAGATTCGTCTCCTCACGAGGACTTAACTTTATTTCAGTCGTCTCGCCTGCCTTAGTTTCTGTAGCGTCCTTTTCCTGACGGTGAAAGGTCTGTCTACCGAATTTTTGTTTGGTGTACTTTGGTTTACAATTAACATTATTTCTGGAATCCTTAGATGTGCACCCTGCACGTCCGTATGAAAATCATTTAAGGGTAACCCTTCCTGTTTTGCTCTGATAACTTTTTTCACCGAATCCTATTTCTTGGTGGATATAATTGCCGACTCTTCCATCAAAGCTACAACAGCCTCCTATTAGGGTGATGTTTTCGCCCCTTGCAAACACAATTGTCTGTATGGGCTCATCATAAATCCTCTGAATGAATCCTGCTCTTCTTAATTTTTCTACCAATGACAAAGATAACTCCAGTTCTGAAGTTGGCATCGCAGCATACAAATCCACACGAAATTGATGTTGGAGTGAATCTGCTTTATTGGCCCAATCGACAATTGATTCACACTTTAGATGCCTACTTAATTTTTTTTGTAAGTATTGAAGCCTAAAGTACGCTAACATTCGTAATTTTCCAACGAGATATTGCCTACTTCTTACCATATGGGAGATAATTCACACAAGAGCAGTTTAATTCGTGAGGACCTGAATGCGGGTTTTTAAGAACTTCAACATAGGTCTGTAAGCGTAGGCTTCCGCGGCCTTTGTCGCTGTCAATAAAATTTTTCTGGGCTGTAGACCCATTGTTAAAGTATAAAATTGTCTGACGTTTCGGCCACCGTTGCAAATGGCCTTCCTCAGGGATTTGCATTGAGCTGATTGCTGAATGAGAGAGGTTTTAGATCTTATACGGTAATGGAGGAAGCTGTTTACATAATTTAATAGGGTACTTGAGGATAGGAGGAGGGGGTGTTAGACGTTCTTTATTGGTCTTTATAATATTCCTTGTCATTGGTGGCAAAAGACGTGCTCGATTTGTGTTTACATTATTTGTTGCCATTGGGGAAACAAGTAAATTACAAACGGGCGGTAGCCGTGACGTAGCGCTGTTTACTTGTTGCCAGGTGCGGGCAACGGCGTGCCTACGCTCTGTGTATGTACGACCACCGCGGTCTCCCACATTCCTTTGTGAGTCACTTTGCGCGCGCTGTCCTCTCGTAGCACACGAATTACAGAGCTTGAAAGATATATCCGTCTGGGACAACGCACCGCGTCAGTGGTGGCGGAACACTATGGTGAGTGCGATAAAGAGATAATATTGCACGAAACACGCGTACTGGCGAAGCAACCATTTACATTGGCGAGGAAGATTAGAAAGGCGATAGAAATAGCAAAGCGACCCGCCACAGGGATACAGAGGATTGGTATAGGCTTCCCGCCTCGTGGACTTCAACAGTGACAACGCTACCGGAGGACATCGCGCGCAAATCAACTCATACAAGCGCGCGGGAGGCCGCGTTCGTCGTGCGTACTCAGATCACATGCACGCAGCAGCCCCCAATTGGCAACAAGTAAACAGCGTTACGTCATAGCTACCGCCCGTTTCTAATTCGCCTGTTTCCACCAATGGCTAGAAATGACGTAAACACCAACCAAGCACGTCTTTATCCACCAGCGACAAGAAATAAGACTGATAAAGACCGCCTAACACTCCTCCTTCTGTCCTTAGGTATCCTATAAAATGATTAAACGTGTCCCTCCACCACTATGTAAGATATAAAGTCTCTTTCATTAAGTAGCGAGCTCAGAACAAAGCCCTGAGGAAGGCCACTTGCAACAGTGGCCGAAACGTCGGACAGTTTTACGTGTCGTCAACTCGGTGAACAGCCCAGAAGAATTGTTATTGACAGTGACAACGGCCGCGGATTCCTATTCTTACCTTTAAGTAACCTTAATGGGCAGGAAGTGTACAGAAACCTCATGCACTTGAATCCTTGCGGCTAAAGAAAGGTAAATTGCTGAATGATCTTGCCTTCTTGAAGAGATGTAGGGATACCAATGTAGTGCCAAAATATATAACATATAATCAAACGAGGCTAATAATATCTATTTACAAACGAGTAAGACTTTGCTGAGGGACAGTATCCTATACATTCGTATTAGCGTCGACTACGACAACAGGAAACTGTGTGAACTGCACGTTTTCCTGACAAGAAAGCTGTAAATGGAAGACTGAGACAAGGTCGACAGGTTACCCTTTCAGCAAGCCACAAGATCGGGCGACAATATCACTGATTGTCAAATGAAGAAGCTCGCCAAACTGCAGCCGTATTCGACGGAAGAAGAGCCGATGTTGGACACGCGACGGGTATGTGGTCAAACTTTCCAGCCACACCTTAAACGATGCAGCCCCACAAATTATAGCTGCGGGGATTAATTTCGCAATGGAACGATAACAAGTTCCGAAAGGGAATGTCATAGAATCTTTTGAGACTTCGGTACGTCACGTACCACAAGCTGAAGTGGAGAAGATCGGACAAGAAACGGTACTTGACTCATGCAAAGCCACCTGAACAAAACATAAGCAGAGAGGATTGCCATGATATAGCAGAGCAGGAGAAGAACCCTCACTTAGTAGTGATACAGGCAGATAAGGGTAACGTCTCTGTGGTAATGGACAGAACAGACTACAACAAACGAATGTAGTATCTTCTTAGAGAACCTGTTTATAGTGATCTGACGACAAAGGTAAACAAATCGACACAAGCACTGCTGAAGCATACTAAAATGAACTTCGGCACGGCCAAAGATTCATCCCACAAGTTCCACAGGCCTCAAGGCTATATGGGGTACCGAAGGTCCACAAAGAGGATTTTTCCTTAAGGCCCATAGTGGACAGTGTTAATTCACAAATCCACATACAACAAAATAAAAATAAAAAAATAAAAAAACTGGACGGACAGAAGCGTCAACATCTAGTGAGCCACACAGATTCGTATGTCAAGGATATCGTCCATTTTGTACCACTTTTAAAAGAAAAGTGTATCTTAGCAACGCACTAATGGTCAGTTTTGACATGAAGTCTCTATTCACGAATGTACCAGTGTCACACACGATGATCATCTTAGAGGAACGTATGACACCTGACATCTGCGAACTAGTGCGCCACTGTTTGACGACCACCTATATCAGGCGGAAATGGGAATTTTATGAACAGACGGACGATGTAGCTATGGGTTGCCCTCTCTCGCCTATTGCAACAGAGATCTTCATGGAGGCATATGAAGAAACAGCTCTCTTGATTACTGGCTCCGATATGTTGATAGAATCTTTGTCATGTAGCTACGTGGAAAGGGAAAACTACAGAAGTTCCAGTAACATCTGAGTTAACAACACTTTTTTTTGAATGATCAGTCGTATGGCTGATTTGATGCGGCCCATCACGAATTCCTCTCTAGTGCCACCCTCTTCACCTCAGAGTAGCATTTCCAACCTAGGACCTCAATTATTTGCTGAATGTATTCCAATTCTGCCTTCCTCTATAGTTTTTGTCTTGTACAGTTCCCTCTAGTACCATGGAAGTCATTCCCTGATGTCTTAACAGACGTCATATCGTCCTGATCCTTCCCCTTGTCAGTGTTTTCCACATATTACTTTCCTCTCCGATTCTGCGCAGAACCTCCTCATTCCTTATCTTATCAGTCCACCTAATTCTCAGCATTCGCTTGTAGCATCGCATCTCAAATGCTTCGATTCTTTTCTCTTCAGATTTTCCCGCTGTCCATGTTTCACTATCATATAATTCTGTGCTCCAGACGTACATTCTCAGAAATTTCTTCCTCTAATTAAGAGGTCTGTTTGAGACCAGTAGACTTCTCTTGGTCAGGTAAGCCCTTTCTGCTAGTGCTAGTCTGCTTTTGATGTCCTCCTTGCTCCGTCCTCCATTGGTTATTTTGTTGCTAAAATAACAGAATTCCTTAACTTCATCAACTTTGTGACCATCAATCCTGATGTTAAGTTTCTCTCTGTTGTCATTTCTGCTACTTCTCATTACTTTTGTCTTTCTTCCATTTACTCTCAATTCATATTCTGTACTCATTAGACTGTTCATTCCATTCAGCAGATCCTGCAGTTCTTCTTCACTTTCACTCAGGATTGCAGTGTCATCAGGGAATCTTATCATAGATATCCTTTCACCCAGAATTTTAATCACACTCGTGAAACATTCTTTTATTTCCATCATTGCATCTTCGATGTGCGGTTTGACCACTAGGAGCGAGAGACTATATTCCTGTCTTACACCCTTTTTAATCCGGGCTCTTCGTTCTTGGTCTTCCACTCTTATTATCCCTCTTGGCCTTTCTATAGATTGTGTATTACCTATATCTCCCTATAGCTCACCACTACTTTTCTCAGTATTTCGAACATCTTGCACCATTTGACACTGTTGAACGATTTTTACATGTCAGCAAAACCTATGAAAGTGTCTTGATATTTCTTTAGTCTTGCTTCCATTATCAACCGCAACGTCAGAGTTGCCTCTAAAGTGCCTTTATATTTGCTATAGCCAAGCTGATCATCATCTAAAAGATCCTAAATTTTCTTGTCTATTTTTCTGTATACCATTCTTGTCAACAACTTGGATGCATCAGCTGTTGAGCTGATTGTGCTATAATTCTTGCACTTGTTAGGTTTTGCAGTCTTCGGACTTGTCTCGATGATGTTTTTCAGAAAATTAGGTGTCGCCAGACTCATACGCTCTACACACCAACGTGAATAATCGTTTTGTTGTCTCTGCCGACAATGATTGTAGAAAGTCTGATGGAATGTTATTTATCTCTTCTGGCTTATTTCCGTCTTAAGTCCTTCAAAGCTCTTTTCAATTCTGATTCTAGTACTGGATCCTCTACCTCTTCTAAATCGACCCTCGTTTCTTTTTCAACCATGCCAGACAGATCTTTCCCCTCATAGAGGCCTTCAGTGTACTATTTCCACCTATCCGCTCTCTCCTATGCATTTAACAGCGGAGTTCCCGTTGCAATCTTAATGTTACCAATTTTGCTTTTAAGTCACCGAAGGTTGTTTTCACATTCCTATGTGCTTAACCAGTCCCTCCGACAATCATTCTTTTTCGAAATCTTTCCATTATTCATACAGCCATTTTGCCTTAGCTTCTCTGCACTTCCTATTTATTTCATCCCTCAATGAGTTGTATATCTGTATTCTTGAATTTCCCTGAACGTTTTTGTACTTTCTTCTATCATCTATCAACTGAAGTATTTCTTCTCTTACCCATGGTTTCTTCACAGTTACCTTCTTAGTACCTATGGTTTTCTTACCAACTTTTGTGATTTTGAAAGATGTCAATTCCTCTTTAACTGTACTGCCTACTGAGTTATTTCTTATTTTTGTCTGTAGCCTTAGATAACTTCAAGCTCATCACGTCATTCCTTAGTACTTCTGTATCCCACTTGTTTGTGTATTGAGTCTTCTTGACTAATCTCTTATACTTCAGCATACTCTTCATCACTACTGTGTTGTGATCTGGGTCTATACCTGCTCCTGGGCACACCTTCCAATCCAGTATCCGATTTCGGAATTTCTGTCTGGCCATTATGTAATCTAACTGAAATATTCCGGCATCACCAGGCCTTTTCCAAGCACACCTGCTCCTCTTGTGATTCATGGACAGAGTATTGGCTGTTACTAGCTGAAATTTATTACAGACCTCAATTAGCTTTTCTCCTCTCTCATTGCTTGTCCCAAGCCCATATTCTCCTGTAACATTTTCTTCTACTCCTTCCCCTTAAACTGCATTCACGTACCCCATGACTATTAGAATTTCATCTCCCTTTGCGTACTGTATTACCCTTTCAATATCCTAGTATATTTCCTCTGTCTTCTCATCTTCGGCTTCCTACGTCGGCATGTATACCTGAACTATCATTGTCGGTTTGCTATCGATTCCGATAAGAACAACCCTATCACTGAACTATTCACAGTAACTCGATCTCTGCCTGCCATCCTATTTGTAACGAATCCCACTCCCATTGCACCATTTTATGCTGCTGTTGATATTACCTTATACTCATCCGACCACTTCACTTCACTGATACCTACTGAATATAGGTTGAGCCTTTGCATTTCCCATTTCAGATTTTCTAGCGTCCCTACCACGTTCAAGCTCTGACATTCCAT
Organism: Schistocerca americana; assembly: GCF_021461395.2. Classification (NCBI taxonomy): domain Eukaryota; kingdom Metazoa; phylum Arthropoda; class Insecta; order Orthoptera; family Acrididae; genus Schistocerca; species Schistocerca americana. The sequence goes on from NC_060124.1 coordinate 379,193,038, forward strand.
GTCCCGAGTAGTGAAAGTATGTCGTCGGGTTGGTTATTCAATCTTTTTCTCATGGTCACTTGTCCGAAGATCCGAATGGGGGCTATTACAAACTCCTTTGCCAATAGAGAGATCATTATAACACTTTTTCAGTTACAGGCGACATGTCCCGTGGATACACGTTATGTGTCTTTAATGTAGTGGTTTCCATTGCCTTCTGCATTCTCATGCCGTTGGTCACTGCTGATTCTTCCGTCTTTAGGGGCAATTTCACACCAACCTGAACCTCCGTCCGCTCCTCCGTTCTCTTTGACAAGGCCGATTGGCAGAATGAGGGTGGCTTCTTACGCCGGAAGTCTTCGGGCGCCAGTGCTGATTATTAATCAGATTTAAGCGGTGGCGGGTTCCGGACCCGGGACCGAGGACGTTTTGATTGCTACCCCTAGAACAAGGGTGCAGCAGCATAGCAAAAGACAAATTACTACAGACACTGAGAAGAATGGTGTGCTGCCTTTCCTCCACGTGGAAGTTTACCAAACCCCTCTTGGTAAACGTGACAACAGAAAAGCCATCAGAAGGGGCAGGTTCCTCCACGTCTCCTCACTACCCTACGCAGAAGTGGAGCGCGCTTCACACTTTCACCCGAAGGGGCCACATAATCAGCGATGACGAACACATAAAGGCGAAAGTACGAAGCTTCAGTTCGAAAGATGCGGCCAAGAAACTAAACACCGAAGGTGTCTACGAAGTCTGCTGCGATCGTGGTGTGGTGGTTGTAGGTGACATGGGGCAGCCGATCAGCACACGAATTTCGGAGCATGAAACAAGACGATATTCCGTGAAGCCTGCGTACTGGCGAAACAGGCATTTACATTGAGGAGGAAGATTAGAGAGACACGTGAACATGAAGAGAGAGGATGGGTATGGGCCTTCTGCGTCCTGGCTGCCAACAGGCGCTGCGCTACGGGAGGACAGCGCGCGCAGAACAACACACTCAGGCGCGCGGCAGACCGCGGTGATCGCACGTGCACAGAGCGCAGGCACGCTGCAGCCCGCAACTGGCAACAAGTAAACAGCGCTACGTTACAACTAGCACCCGTTTCTATTTCTCCTGTTTCCACTAATAGCAATAAATAATGTAAACACCAATCAAGCACGTCTTTATCCACCAATGATAAGAAACAGTACAAAGTCCAATAAAGAACGCCTAACACTCCCCCCTCCCCCCCTCCCCCGCTTTCTTATCATCAAGTACCCTATCAAATTATGAAAATAGCTTCCTCCGCTACTATTTAAGTCTCTCTCAAGCAGCAGTCGGCTCAGCACAAAACCCTGAAGAAGGTCATTTCCAACAGTGGGCGAAACGTGGGACAGTTTTATACACTACTGGCCATTAAAATTGCTACAGACGCGAAATTTAACCGATTTGAAGAAGATGCTGTGATGTGCAAATGATTAGCTTAGCAGAGCATTCACACATGGTTGGCGCCAGTGGCGATACCTACAAGTGCTGACGTAAGGAAAGTTTCCAACCGATTCCTCATACACAAACAGCAGTTGACTGGCGTTGCCTGGTGAAACGTTGTTTTGATGCCTCCAGTAAGGAGGAGAAATGCGTACCATCACATTTCTGACTTTCATAAAGGTCGGATTGTACCCCATCGCGACTGCGGTTTATCGTATAGCGACATTGCAGCTCGCTTTGGTCGAGATCCAATGACTGTTAGCGGAATATGGAATCGGTGGGTTCAGGAGGGTAATACGGAACGCCGTGCTGGATCCCAACGGCCTCGTATCACTAGAAGTCGAGATGACAGGCATCTTATCCGCATGGCTCTAACGGATCGTGCAGCCACGTCTCGATCCTTGAGTCAACAGATGGGGACGTTTGCAAGACAACAATCATCTGCACGAACAGTTCGACGACGTTTCCAGCAGCATGGACTATCAGCTCGGAGACCATGGCTGCGGTTACCCTTGAAGCTGCATCACAGACAGGAGCGCCTGCGATCGTGTACTCAGCGACGAACCTGGGTGCACGAATGGCAAAACGTCATTTTTTCGGATGAATCCATGTTCTGTTTACAGCATCATGATGGTCGCATCCGTGTTTGGCGACATCGCGGTGAACGCACAATGGAAGCGTGTATTCGTCATCGCCATACTGACGTATCACCCGACGTGATGGTATGGGGTGCCATTGGTTACACGTCTCGGTCACCTCTTATGCGCATTAACGGCACTTTGAACAGTGGACGTTACATGTCAGATGTGTTACGACCCGTGGCTGTACCCTTCATTCATTGCCGGCCGGAGTGGCCAGCGGTTCTAGGCGCTTCAGTCTGGAACCGCGCGACCGCTACGGTCGCAGGTTCGAATCCTTACTCGGGCTGGATGTGTGTGATGTCTTTCGGTTAGTTAGGTTTAAGTAGTTCTAAGTTCTAGGGGACTGATGACCTCAGATGTTAAGTCCCATAGTGCTCAGAGCCATTTGAACCAATTTCTACCCTTCATTCGATCAATGCGAAATCCTACATTTCAGCAGGATAATGCACGACCGCATGTTGCAGGTCCTGTACGGACCTTTCTGGATACAGAAAATGTTCGACTGCTGCCCTGGCCAGGACATTCTCCAGATCTCTTACCAATTGAAAACGTCTGGTCAATGGTGCCCGAGCATCCGTCTCGTCACAATACGCCAGTCACTACTCTTGATGAACTGTGGTATCATGTTGAAGCTGGATGGATATCTGTAACTGTACACGCCATCCAAGCTCTGTTTTACTCAATGCCTAGGCGTATCAAGGCCATCATTACGGCCAGAGGACCCGTTTGTCATCTGCTTTTATTCTTGGTGTGGCAATTTTAATGGCCAGTAGCGTATATTGACAATGCAGTCAACAGCCCAGAAGAATTGTATTGACAATATTGGTCTGCTTCACGCACTGGTTCAGCTGCTATGTCCACATTGTTTAATAAATTTAAAGATTTCGTACCACTGAAAGCCTGGGGAACAAGTTTAAGGGCACGACTAGTAGTAATATTGGTTGCGGCTGCATCACTATCGGCAGTGGCGTCCTTAGATTAGGCCACGACTTAATTTGCTTACTGATGAGCCATGTGGAGCCGAGAAGGGACGAGGTGACTCGAGTCGAGATAGCACCGCCGCTGAAGGCGATGTGGTGCGCTGCGCTGAGGCGAGATGAGCAGGACGTGCCCGTGCGGTACTCGCGGTGTCTCGTTGCCTTCAGCTGTGCTGCACCGGGCCGCTGCCCGCTGCAGCTGCTCGCTGGCCGCCGACTCGTGTCGTTGTCCTGGAAGTCCTCTTACAAGGGAAACTCCCCAGCGGATCAAGCATAAAACCGGAAGAAGGTAATGAACTAGGAAAAAAAATCAAAATAGAAGCAGTGAACGGTCCATGGACAGGAAGTGCAGTATACAGCCACTAGAAATAATGACGTCGTTGTGGTCAAGTGGTCACGGTGTTGGCCTGCTAAGTGGGCGACAGTGTTCAAACCAGCCGCACGTTATTGTTTCCGGATGAGACATTTTACCCCAAGACTCGGACCAACTCCGTCACCTGGATACGTGGACATGCGCTCCATTACCTCTATCGTGACGGACACAAGAACTTACTTGACTTCTGGCTCTATTTGCAAGAAAGACATTATGCTATTTCCGGTCATACCAGATATCGACAATGCTTCGCAAACTACCTACGGAGTGCCTTTCACAGGCCGCCGTGTAGCCTGGAATGTTCGAGGCAGTGGTAGATGAAGTCGGAACCAACTGCAAGCGATCATATATTGAACCATCTTTATCAGTGGGCGCAGTCGCTGGGAAGCCTAACTACGAAGTGGTAGCTTATTTTCATGTTATTTATGTTTACTGTTTTCGATGATGTCTTCATTCTGTTTTAGAAATGTTCAAATGTGTGTGAAATCTTATGGGACTTAACTGCTAAAATCATCAGTCCCTAAGCTTACACACTACTTAACCTAAATTATCCTAAGGACAAACACACACTCCGATGCCCGAGGGAGGACTCGAACCTCCGCTGGGACCAGCCGCACAGTCCGTCACTGTAGCGCCCAATACCGCTCGGCTAATCCCGCGCGGCTTCTGTTTTAGTTTTCCGGGCTTGATTAACTATGACTGTTCGCACATTGATATCTATATAAAGAAAAAAATTTAAAAAAAACCTTCACAGTGCAACTTTTTGTTCTTTTTCTTTTTTCGCTGTTCGCTGGGTTCAGATTTGTGTCTGTGTCGTGGTGTAACAGCCGTTTCTAGCAGCGCGGCGTGAGCAAGGGATCTTTAATGACAGTTTATTCTCCACAGCTACTCTATTATCAGTCGAAAGGCAGCGGCTTTCGAAAAGGAACCGCAAACGTTTGATGCCAAGGCGACAAGTCAACCGAATCCACCACGGAAAAACACGTCTGGTGTGTCATACACGGCATTAGCGAAGGTACGTGTGTCATATGATAAGAATCTCTTACCGACGCGGCTAATTTGTACGCCTGGTAAGTGAGTGAGTTATGCCTCCTTGCTCGATTTAGGTATTCGTATGAATGTGAATCTGATCACTCCCAAAGCCATGGTGAAAATGTAGTAGTTTGTCACTAACAAATGAACGCAGCTGTTTCACAGTCACACAGTTTCTCTGTACTCTGTGAAAACGTATGTTACTAACGTTTCTGAAGTTGCGTTTCTTTATGAAAGTTTAAACTCTTGAATTTCTCTGCTATAACATAGTTCACACCCGTTTATTTGTTGTTCTCATTTTTGTGAGACGTCTGTGTGGTATTTCATCTGCTCTCAATATTCATCAGGTTTACTTGCAGCGGTAATGTATTCTTACCACATGACTCATATTCTATGATCAGTGAATAGTATGACAGCTGCCAAGACTACAGAAAGAGAACAAATGTTTCAATGACGGGACGGACATTTCATAGTTTGCAAAAAAAAAAAAAAAATTGAACTAGAGATGGGCAAACTGAAACACGTAATTGTTTCGAAACAAATGAAACAGTACAAAGTAATGTTCCGATACGTTGTTTCGAAACAGTGAAACAGTTTGTTTTTTGTATTCTAATAAACCTACCCATTTTATCATCTTGAATGTCTACTGTGTAAGTATGTCCATATAAACACAAATGAGGTGCGAGAGCGCTAATCATGTCGCAGAAAGTATGAAACTATCACTTAGGCGTCTTGGCAGTTTCGTATTTCCTGCAGCAAATGCGCTGCTTTCGTGTCGCGTGACTTTCATACTTTTCAATTGGCTGAGGACAGCCATAGCTGAAGACAGAACAACCACCACTAACGGAACTGGAGGTGGGAGCAAACTGCAGAGACACACATTCCGTTAGTATGGGTAATATACCCATCCTGCTAATTTCCATCTACACAAAGGGAATCATTGTGGATAATAGGTACAGTGACTATAGACTCACAAATAAAGCCAAATAATTCGAATAAATAACAAAATATAACAGAAATATATTTTGTCTTTCAAGGTGTTTCGAACCGTTACTATAAATTCACCATTCTTCCCAGCCCTTCCCGTACACCATTACACTATCAGTGATTTGTCAGACAGATTGCTTGCAATTATACCTACATCAAATTTATGTATATGTCTAATAACTGTCACTCTACGCCTTTTTTTATTCAAAATGTTGTATGCTTACTTGCGTTTCTTAATATGATTACTGTACATGAACAGAGAAGCGTATGTTATAAAAAAAAGTGTAATTTAACTGAATGATTTTCACATATTTATTATTTTGAATGTGAATAGTATGCGTTGTTTCATTGTTTGGTTAGTGTTTATAAAGCAGATGTTACGCCATTTCGAAACAGGACAGTCAGCTAGAAACGAAGCTTTATTTTCGAATATCTTAAGCTTCATGCTATTGCTTGTCAAAAAGATTTTGACATTCTTGAAAGAGTTTCATGAAGTGGTATGTTGTGTTTCAGTATCTGTGCCGAGCCCGAATCTCGTCCGACACAGAGTGGAATGAAACATCACTGTTTCGATGCGATTAGTCCGTTCCAGGCACAGGTGGACTGAAACAGCCTTATTTTGAAACGATACAGTTTCTGTTTCTGGCTCGAGATCGAATCTGGTCCGAGACAGGGGCGGAATGAAACACCACTGTTTCGAAACAGTGAACCACAACCGTTCCGAAACACTGAAACAGTTCCACGTATCGATACACTGTATCGAAACATAGAAACAGTGGCCAAGTCTAGTTTGAACAGAGCTCGTCCGGTGTACAATCCAACAACGTGATCGCATAACCACGACGCCAAGGCATTGCATCTTCGCTCAGTACTGCATTCGTTTATGTATAGAGGATAAATTGGATGGGAAGTGTGAGTATTGAAAGAGTATTAGAAAGGAGTTGTGAGAAAGATGTAAGCTGAAGGTTATAAGATAAAGGAAAAAGTACTAGTTGAGACATTTATTGAGAAGGGAGTGCTTGCTAGCAGATGCTTTCGAGGAGCTGGTTTGTGGGACAAGACTGAGAGGAAGAAGGAGATACAAGATGATAGACGACATAAAGGGCAGAGGAAATCATGTGGACCTGAATACGACTGCAGAAGACCGGACAGCCTGGAGAACTACCATGTGAAAACCTGCTTTTAGCAGAATACTAATGGTGATTCACAGTTCAGTACACCCTCGTCCTGTTTTCATGCTTTATCTGTCTTCAGTTTTTGACGCGCTACCCACTGGGCCATCTTACCACTAAATCGGAAGGGGGTGCGAAGGGAAGCTTCCCTTGTTAGGACCGTTACGGTCGATCCTTCTTGTCGCCCGGCCGTTCCCGCGACCCCCGGCGTTGTCGTGCTGTGTAGACTTGGCTGACCTGCCTGCGTCTTCCGTTGGCGTTGATCTCCGGACCTCTTCTTCTTTCTTCTGTTCTTCTCACTCAGTCTGCTTTTACAGCAGTGCAAGTTGTAACGTCTCTTAGCAAAAGACATATTATGTAATAAAGAGAAAACATTGTGTGTCATGTTTTGTTCTTGTGTAAAATTATGTACTGTTTTTTTTTATTTACTTTAGATAATATCTGTGTCGGCGAGTACTGAAACCGCCACAGACGATAAATATCAAACAAACATGAGAATATGTGACTAGTATAAATAATACAGAACGAACATTAATTTCTCTGTCGTCTTCTTGGAGTTACGTGAGTACGATAGCCTGTGACGTTATATTGTACGCTAGCGTAGCATTCTTTTGACGTCAAGTTTGTAAGAGGGACGCCATTAAGTAAAGTTTTGGAAAGGTGTGTAATTAATTGGATTGTTTAAGTGTTTTGATTAGAGTTACTTAGTGAAACCTTGCATTATGATTTGTAATAAGCTTGCCTGGTATTTTATCCCATCCCTTTGAGACATTTTCAGTTATTTAAATATTATCCGTGGTGCAGAGCTGCGCTACGAACGAACGAGCCGTTGCCGCGGCGCATTCAAATTGCATTACATAAAATCTATCATACCGCAAAGAAGCGGGCAGGTAATAGTGAAGTAAAATTATTTCTTTCAGCTTTCGGAATTGCAGAGCAGTGCAGCAGATTTTATGATGTGTTTTACAGGTTGATGCGGGCTGCTGACAATATATTACTAACAGTGCAAAAAGATAATTTACTTTCATAACATAAAAGAAATCTTGCTGTGCGTAGTTCTGGTCTGGGAACCTTATAGTAAAAACATCTTTTTTCTCCGATAAGAGTCTCACGTTCTCGTGTTAGTCGTGGTACTTATTGTTGTTTTACTGTTAACAAAAATCCACTGCAAAATTATGATGTTGAACAATCATTGCGTACTGTAACATCAGTATTGATAACGAAGTAATTTTCATTAACTCTTTTAATAACTATAAAGTAAGGAAGATATGTTGAACTTTATGGCGAGTTACAGTAACGAAAAAATGTTCCTGTAATAGAAAGCCAGATCCAGAACAATAAGAACATAATATATTTTGTTTTGTTGAAAATTAATGAACCAAAGAAAGGCATAGCACAGCATCACTAAAAGGTATTTCGGGTCTCTTTTCGTAGTAACATATTTTATCTCATACATTAGTTGATACGCGAGTAATAGTAAAAACAAAACAAATAGAAAAGAGACCGAAGCGAAACTGGCGCCCAAAAACGCAGGGCCTGAATTTGCAGTGGCCACGAAAATAATAACTGTTTTATGTGTTTTCTTTCAGTGTCTATTGTTATATACATGTATGTATTTAGTGATAAATGTATGTATGTGTCTCATGATTAGTGCCATGTATTAATGAATGTACAAACATTCTTTCATGAAAAAACGCACCACTGCAAGTGAGTCAGAGGAAACGATCCTGATAGTACCGAGAAACTGTAACGACTACATAATCCGGGGGCAGCCGACACCCGAAATCAGATAAACTAAAGGTAAGACTATAGTGTAGTTGTCCTGTTTGTAGAAGCTTAACTCCAGTGAAGTGATCTCATATCGCTAGTGGTGTGCGTAGTTTGACGTTAGTGTTTATGACAGGGCAAAGGTGAGTGTAGATAGTAATCTTTAGTGTGCAGTGTATTGTAGATAAATTAACATATTTTGTGTGCAAGTGGCAAAACTGTCAGAGCTTGTGTTCGAGTAGGTAATTTATGAATATGGTTAAATTGCGTAGTCAACGTCCGAGCAATATGGATACTGAGGAACAGCCATTAGTTAGTGCAGGAAATGTAGAAATGGGTGCATTAAGCAGTACAAGTACTCTGAAGATATACCATGCGAAAATGTGGGGGCAGTAGCACAGGAATTGGTGCCACAGCCCACCAGTGCTCAAGGAGATGTAGATAAAGAAATTGCACCAACCCCAGAAAAGCAGGAATCAGAGAGTGGTAATCTGCCTGTTGGGTATTCACTTCAGGCGATATTAGAGCGCGTGCTGGATTACCAGCCAAAATTTGCGCAACAACAAGCTGAAAAGGACGAAAAAATTGAGATCTTTCTCGCACAGCAAGCTGAGCGGGATCGCCAGTTAGCTGAGCGAGATCGCCAGTTAACAGAAAATTTTCTTGCCCAGCAGGCTGAGCGGGATCGCCAGCAAGCTGAGCGGGACCAGCAACTTGTCCAATCGTTAGAAATTATGAAAAAAGAGATTGCCTGTATGAAACAGAATTATGAGTCTATACCTTAGGCCGTGCAGGAGTGGACTGTACAGGTCAACAACCTGCAAGTAGCAAACACTAACATTGTAGACGAGATAGGTGTCTTGGACAACCGATTAGAAAAGCTAGAAATAGATTCCACACAGCTTGTAGAGCAGAAGTGGAACGAACAAGCGACTAAACTTGAAACCGAATTCAACTCATGGCTAGAAGGAAAGGAGAACGAGATCGACAAAAATATTAATTCTAAGGTACAAGCAGCCATGGCAGATAGAGATTCCGAATCGTCCAGTACCGCAGTAAATAGTCAAGTACAGAACGATGTGCAAACCATCAAACGAATACTCAAGGAGGATATTCCGCAGTGGCAAGTGAATATTACCAAACGGATATCCGACTTGGAAAAGGGTTTAGCACAGAGCAGCAAACATCTTGAACATGAAACTATGTCGCCAACAGCCAATGTTTTTGGCAACGCACAAACTTATACGCGACGCAACAATGGTGAATCTTTAGGCGATAATGCGAAGAGCTGTAGCATCGGTTCGGAGCACACAGCCTATGTCCCAGGAGCAAACCAGTATAGTCCAAAAATATTGGTTGAAGAAAGTTTGATCAAAAATAGGCAGTTCCAAACGTTTACTACTGAACGGAAGTCAGTACACCCAGTAGTATTCATAAAAAGCTTTAAAAATATCTTGCCTAGTGTGTGGAACGAAGCACGGAAAATTCAATACGTAATGTCATACATTCAGGGTGATGCAGCGTTGTGGGCTACGGAAGTAGCAGACAGCTGCATGACGTATGGCAGTTCGAAAGGGCGTTTTTGTCGAAATACTGGTCGCCTTGTATACAAGAGCGGCTAAGAAAAGAAGTATACAATCCCGAACCGTACTCACCCCGTCTTGGGAGTCTGAGGCGGTATTTCGAGAAGTATATAAACAAGACGCGCTACTGGGATGAGCCTATCTCACCAAGAGACATAATAAGACTCCTAAAATCACATTTACCCATTCATATCAAAGACAAACTAATACACGTACCAGAGAACGACATGGAACATTTCCTGTCTGTTCTAGATTCAATAGACTTAATCCAGGAAGACGCAAAAGCAGCGTGTGATCACTCGCGGAATAATGGATCAGGGTGTAAACATGACAGAAATAATAGTGCACAAAACCACAACCATGGAAATGGTGGGGGTGGTAACAAGCGGCAAGAGCACTCGCAAAATTGTAATAATGGTAGAAGTGAGAACGGGTATGGTCAACCGTCCCATAATAAAAAGCGTCGATTTGACGACCGGTACGATTCCGGACTGCCAGGGACCAACCGCTGGAAAAATGCGCGAGGTCAGTGGCATAGCAATTACAGCGACAGTAATCGAAATTGGAATCAGAATCAGCGACCAAGCCAGAACGGCAAGGTAATGACCGGTACGATAACAACAGACCACCACTGCAAAACGCGCCTATTGCGCAGTCGTGGCGGCCTACAAATCAAAACGTACACATAGTAGAGGTCGCGGACAATAGCCGTCCAAGTACCTCGCAAGCAAGCCATCCAACAAACTAGAATCGGCCACGATATGCTCTCCATCGCTGGCCGAGGGGTGGAGTGAGAGCAACACGAATGACAATAATATGCCTGGAATACATATGCTGCGATACAACGACGGTATCAGTATGGATAAAGATCTACTGACCGAACCGCATGAATGTAAGAAAGATAGCAACGAAAATGTGCAAGCCATAATAGAAGCGAAAATCAATGATGTTGCCGTGAATATAATCATCGACACAGGTGCCCCAGTGAGTGTAATGAGTACAGAATTGTTTAAAGCGCTGGGGAAAGGACGTAGCATACCGACTTTCCCGGTTAATAATTGCAAGGTGTCTGGAGCTATAAGTGCACAGAGCCAATTAGTTAAGTACCAGGTGCAGGTGGAGATTTGTAAGGAGGGCGAAGCCATAGTGAGCTCGTTCCTCATTGTTAAAGGGTTAAAGGTGGCCTGCATTCTGGGAGTAGATTTTCTCCGTGAGAGGGACGCAGTGATCGACCTCTCCTCGGGAAAACTAAGCATAGTTAATAAAGGTAGAAGGATTGAGTTGTCTATGATGGAATCGAAGGAGGTACTTGTGCCATGTTGCAACCGAATAAATATCAAATGTAGGAACCCCTGGGTACTACACCTCGATGATTATTCACATGTGGCAGATCTCTATTATACTAGTATTGAAGATAGAAATTCTGAAACAAATGTTGATGCATTTCAAAAGCAAAGTACAGGAATCTGAAAGTTTAAGCAACATACAAAAGCAACAGTTGACGCAGCTGCTATTGGAATATACCATGGTATTTACCGACCGACCAGGAATAATCAAGGGGTACCACTATCACATAGAGGTGATGCCCCACAAAACATACTGTCGCGCATCTTACTCCATCCCTTGGTCGAGGAGGGAAGTAGTGGCTAAATAGATTTGAAAGATGTTAGAGTGGGATAGTAAAATTATTTATTCAATGACATGTCAGATGTAAATAGTAGTAGTTATGAGAAGATTTCAATTGTGTTTTAGAATATAAGTATGTTAGCTTGAAGAAAGAATGTGTGTATTTAAAATTTTGAGGAAGCAAAACATAAATAACTAAGCATAGCACGAAAGTAGAATCAGTAAACTGAGCAATAGCATGCAAATTGAAGACCTTGTTTACAGACAATTAGTGTCATTAAAATACTATATGCTCATCAAGCAATGAACAATCTTTTTATTGGTAAAATAATGATTATGTTCTTGAATCATTTTTCATTTGTAGTAAGTAAGTACAATTAATGATGAGATCTCATATAGTAATGTAACAGGTGTAATTGTGTTAGAATTAAGGAACCCTGAGAGAGAGTCTCTACTGGACAAAAATTGACATTGTAGTACGAAACAATTATGTGAGGTAACGTTTACTGCCAATAGTGATCTGAGAACGACACTAGAGCAGAATTCAATCAAAGACAAACCCGTTCCGTGTAACCTACGCTTTGTATGTATCGATGCTTCAATTGAAGCCCGTGTACTTGGTACACGTCCTTGAATATTAATTACGCGGTGCGCGAATGAAGTCAATCAACGCGGAAACTACACTGTAGTCCTGTAGGACAGATCATTTAAAAAAAATACTAATAGTAAATGAAGTATTTATTGAGCAATATGCCCAAGTCCAGCTGTCATGCACATGGTAAAATCTGTTTGCTAGATGGGTGATAACCTGGCAAGCTACACCAAAAAAGGAAAAGAAAACTATGTACCAAAAATCACACACCTTTAAATAATTACAAAAAAGAGCCATATATACCTAGTAAGATTACTAAAAGTGTGTAAAGACATGGTAAACACAGTGGACTCAATGTAGATGAGAGTGATTATGCTAAGAACAGTTTATATGCATTAAAAATAAACTGTGTGCATAAACAATCTAGGAAAGGACGGAATATTGTGTGTAGCAGGGACAGAAAATGACTGTTGTATCTGCACCAATATATACGTCGGAATAAGTCAAGTGTTGAGTGACTTAACTGTCGTAGTGCAGTGCTCAACGAACAATAAATTTACTGTGTGTAAAAACGATAGTTAGTGATCCGTTCGGAGTCGATTCAAACAAACATCGCTCGACGGAAACGTTTACAGTGTGTGAACCGAAACATTTTCGCGTGTTGAGAGACGCTCTGGCAGCGTATCGACCGTGAGAACAAATGAAAGTGTGTAGTACAACGTGCATGTGACGAACCCTGAATACCAGTGTCACAATGCGATTCACTTGTGAAGCCAAAAGAAACCCGTTATCACGCCAAAACATCCTGTGCATACCAGCGAAACGACGGCTTACTGAACAATAAACGCTTTTAACCAAGTTGCATTTTCTTCCACAGCTAATAATCTGTATCCTTAAAGACAGTACACCGTTGTGGAATATTTGTTTCATGCGTTGTGACGGGGAGCCATGCGGAGAAGCAGAGACGGGTGCCGTGCCGCCAGCCAGCCGGTCGCGGAAACCACTGCAACACGCCGACATTGGTGAACGGTTCGGCGCGGTTCGCGACTGCGCGGCCGCCACCCCAGCACGCCGTCTCTGTTACAGCGAGCAGGTCGTCGACCCCAGCGGTCGCTGGCACGCCGCGTTCCAGACGACGCTACGCAACAATTGCTTCGCACCGCCCGCTCCTTACGACATTGTCGACATTCAACCGAAAATTACCAACTACGCTGTTAACGTACTAACATGAAAATGATTTATAGGACACGAAGTTTCGTGAAAAACAGTTTTTCTTTAGTTTACTGTGTATAAACTCAAAACATTCACTTGTTCGATGATATGTGTTATATGTTTTCGTCATATTAGTGAAGCAAACTGACACGAATGCCATACCAGGGTAGAACATTTGTCGTGAGTAAGTGTAGAGACAATCCATTACACTACTGTAAAACTATTTAATGATTGACTTTTAGTGTGACACAGAACACAAATATTACCACGAATGTGAAAGAGAGTAAAAGGTACATTATCAACAAGGGGACTAAAAGTTTAACATTTTGTCATAAATAACCTTTGTTATATGTGAACATTTGATAAATGCCAACCGTTTTTGATGAACAATCAGACTGCGTATGACGACAAACCAGGCGAGATGACCATGGCTCCGGCGCAGTTTTCCCAGGTTCTCTGACCGCACATAGCCCGAATGGGGGAGCCAGAAACCTGTAATGACCCTGGGACTAGGTTTAAGTGAATAGTGAATATTCCAAATAAGGTGACAAACAATGACAAAACGGACGTTAGTGGCAGCATATTGCCGAACATTCTTAACGTTAGTCAATTGCTGCCAGGGGGCATTGTAACGTCTCTTAGCAAAAGATATATTATGTAATAAAGAGAAAACATTGTGTGTCATGTTTTGTTCTTGTATAAAATTATGTACTGTTTTTTTATTTACTTTAGATAATATCTGTGTCGGCGAGTACTGAAACCGCCACAGACGATAAATATCAAACAAAGATGAGAATATGTGACTAGTATAAATGATACAGAACGAATATTAATTTCTCTGTCGTCTTCTTGGAGTTACGTGAGTAGGATAGCCTGTGACGTTATATTGTACGCTAGCGTAGCATTCTTTTGTCAAGTTTGTAAGAGGGACGCCATTAAGTAAAGTTTTGGAAAGGTGTGTAATTAATTGAATTGTTTAAATGTTTTGAATAGAGTTACTTAGTGAAACCTTGCATTATGATTTGTAATAAGCTTGCCTGGTATTTTATCCCATCCCTTTGAGACATTTTTAGTTATTTAAATATTATCCGTGGTGCAGAGCTGCGCTACGAACGAACGAGCCGTTGCCGCGGCGCATTCAAATTGCATTACACAAAATCTATCATACCGCAAAGAAGCGGGCAGGTAATAGTGAAGTAAAATTATTTCTTTCAGCTTTCGGAATTGCAGAGCAGTGCAGCAGATTTTATGATGTGTTTTACAGGTTGATGCGGGCTGCTGATAATACATTAGTAACAGTGCAAAAAGATAATTTACTTTCATAACATAAAAGAAATCTTGCTGTGCGTAGTTCTGGTCTGGCAACCTTATAGTAAAATCATCTTTTTTCTCCGATAATAGTCTCATGTTCTCGTGTTAGTCGTGGTACTTATTGTTGTTTTACTGTTAACAAAAATCCACTGCAAAATTATGATGTTGAACAATCATTGCGTACTGTAACATCAGTATTGATAACGAAGTAATTTTCATTAACTTTTTTAATAACTATAAAGTAAGGAAGATATGTTGAACTTTATGGCGAGTTACAGTAACGAAAAAATGCTCCTGTAATAGAAAGCCAGATCCAGAACAATAAGAACATAATATATTTTGTTTTGCTGAAAATTAATGATCCAAAGAAAGGCATAGCACAGCATCACTAAAAGGTATTTCGGGTCTCTTTTCGTAGTAACATATTTTATCTCATACATTAGTTGATACGCGAGTAATAGTAAAAACAAAACAAATAGAAAAGAGACGAAACGAAAAAGTGATGCTCCTCATAAGAGTCTCAAATTTGTCACTCGCGTCTTGACGTCAGACTGAGTATGTGCGAAATACCTATCCATCTCAACAATCATTCATGTTACCCCACATCTGACACCAGAAAATATTTACCTATGTTGTGTCCTAGCACAGAATAGTGGGAAGACACAGGATTACAAGTTAGTCTGCAATTTCCGAGCTGTTGGGATCAAATGCAGGAAGATAAACTTCCAACCAACGCAAGTAGATTGCAGTAGTACCAAGCATTGTCACAAAGCACCTACGAGAGCCGCGAATTTTAAGGCTCTATAGAATGCTCACAGCAGAAGACTCAACGATACTCGGGGGTCTGATTAATACTAACCTCTACAGTGAAGTCTAATTCTAAGCATTAGAAAAAGCAAAGGGTGCAGCTGGTTACACAAAAGAAGTCAGTGTCTGAGCACGTGGGCTGAGCTCATTTTAAATACAGACTTTGAGAGCAGCACTCCAAGTGAGAAAAACAGACTTTCGGAGCTTACCGAGGCTGGCAACTAGTGACACGGAGTTAGGGTCCAAATAATCTGACTGAGAACTCTATCTAAATAGAAAATCATGGGCTTTTGAAAGTATTGTGGGGACGCACTATTTCTTACGTCCTATAGTCGGCCCACCAATCCACTGGCGCTTTACAGGATTCAGCCGATCTGATGACTGGCTTTGCATCTCCAGGGCTCCTCTGGCCAATCACATTCAAAATCCTCCTCCATTCTCTTATTCAGGGATTTTTCTGGACGTTGAATTAAGAAACTCCAAGTTTGGTAGCAACAGCGTTCAGCTGAAAGCTAAACATCACTGGCCTTCCTTTTATGGTCACCAATAACAATCTTTTATGTCACTTGGCCCCGCACAAATACCTTTCGTGAGAGGGGTCCGCAGATGTAACAATCTGTCCAGCTTATGGCCACTGACGTTGTGGTTCTCAGCGACAAGTACGAAGCTTGCTGCATGTGCTAAGACGTGCCTTTCTGTGACGATCTTCTATTGAGGTGTCTTACAGCAGCGTCTAGTCTGCGGATGGAGTTACAAGTTATCTCTCTGAAGTGATTCTTCTTCCAGTTGCCCACAGCGTCTGCAATTCACAGGGCTGCGACGTTACTGTCCATCTCCAGTAACCTAAAATTTTGCCTGCTCTCCGCTATATTCCTTTTATTTCCTATCTTGGATTGCCCTTGCTAGCTTCTAGCAGCCTTATGCTTAACAATGTACGAGTCATTACATTGTCAATACGTGACAATTACGACACCCGTAACACTGAGCAGCGACGGAGAAGATGGTGGAAATGTGCAGGCCGGTGGAAATCAGGATTGGCCATTGTTGACTTTGTGACAACATCTGGAATTCTTATAAGTACATTATGTCGTTGTATTTGGAGGAGATGTTTCCAGTGAAAAACAAAAGCTTTAATAGCAACTCTGCTCCTCTGCAAAATTCTTACCACGCAGCACTTTTGCAGATTGCTGACTGAACTAAGGACAATATGAAGTCTAATTTTTATGCTAAGCGGCAGAAAATATTCAATCCTTCGCCATTTATGAGGCATTGTCTCGAGCTTGAGAGATAGGCTGATTCCATTAAATAAAGTGTTCTATTAAATAAAGTGTTTTCCTATTTCAATCACAATATTTTTTTTGAGTTCTAGGGAAGGCGATCTCTAATATGAGCTTTCCTTGAGAAACGTAAGCTAATCACGTACGTAGTAAACAGCAATTACCTTGGCGCTGACCCCTTACGCTCGGAAAAGTACTATCGAAGTGCTACTGGAAAGCGAGAAGCGCTGTTCGTTTCCACTGGCTGGCGTCATGCCACGTACGGAGATAGTTATATGCCATAGAAATCATAAGATACTAAAGTGTGTTCAACTCGTTCATCTAAGTAGTGGACATTTGACAGGACGTGTCGCTACTATAAATAGATGTTTACATGTGCTTACAAGTACCAGATCAATATCAACAGATTTTTCTGAATAGCTTGAGCCGAGTGCCAGGAGGCCGCCATTATGTTGGTCGCAGCTGGTTTCTTTCACCAAGCTTCTCTAATTGTTTGCTCCATCTCTAAAGATCTCAAGTATGACGAGTACTCGTCTCTAACTTTTTCTCTTTTGTGTAGTGCACGGCAGTAAATTCCAGATTATCATCAACCGTACCCAAATCTATTCAATTTCATTCAGTTTCAGTTGTAGGCATAGCGAAAAATGTTGGACGAAACAGATGATATAGGTTCGTTAAAACAATTCCGTTCCTCCAGTTATACAAAGAGCAGACCCTTTGATTCCGCAGTTATAATAACAGTACCAAGATGGCCAGCGATCCAGCCCCAAGAAAGAACAGAAACCCTCAACAAGCTTCGGAAAAACAGACTCGTCAAATGCAGACAACTCTCGATATTAAGGTTTAATAAAAATTGCCAGCAAGACAGGTTCGACTTTATTCGAAAGGAATAAGAGGCGCTGATGAAAATTTTTCCTGCTTTCCCCCTAATCTGAAAATGACTGAAAGGGCTTCCTTGGGGCATGTTGTTTCGACACCACTGGCCAGACGTCTTTTGGAAAATAGAGTTCTCATTGCACCATTGCAAACAGTATTTGACAAGCAGGAGATCGTTGTTGTGGTGTTATGTCAACCTCAGGCTCTTCATTTCACTTTCCTTTTAATTTCAGTTCGTTGAAACGAAGAGCATTTATTCAAGGAATTTTTACAATTGGAAAGATCGGACATTTTCGGACGCCCAGCTGGGTTAGTGATACCGATCTTGGGCGCAATATTGTCATTGCAGCTATATTCGCATCTCTGTTCCTCAAGCCACAGCACTGTGTGAAGCGGAATGACTACAAACTGAGGCAGCAAAGGAAGTCGTCCTCAGATACATACAGAAAGAGTAAATATAATGAGCGGCGGATATCGTTATGTTATAGTGGGCAATTTGGCGAATTGAGAGACTCTCCTCCTCCATATTAAGGCAGATTCGTTAAAAAGGGCCTCTTCTCTGTGATAATTTGCGTTTTATGACCACCTTACCTCGTCTATAATGCTTTAGTTTGCTTCCAAGGTAGAGAAAATCCTTACTTTATTTACTTCGTGCTCCCGAGTTTGATGTTAAGTTTATTACTGGTTTCATTCTGCTACTGTTCATTATTCTCGTCTTTCTGCGTTTTACTCTCTACCCAAAGTGTGAGGTCATGACACCTTTCCCTTTCAACAGGTCTTGCAGTGCGTCCTCATTTTTCACTGAGTATGGCAATGTCATCAGCATATCTTATCAGTGATATCCTTTCACCTTGAATTTCAATCACCTTATGAATCTTTGTTTTTATTCCATCATTGCGTTTAGATGCATGGATCAACAGTGTGGGTGACAGACTGCATCCCTGTCTACATGCTTTTTAATCTGAAGTCCTTTTCAAGTGAGTTGCATACTGTGGTATTCATATCACAGTGTATAGAGCATTATAGAACTTCAAATGGACCTCACCATACCTCAGTACTTCAGCATCCCACTTTGCACATGTTTATTCCAGCTGATCCTCTGAAACTTCAGCCTACTCTTCATCGTTACTAAATTGCGATCGGAGTCTGTATTCGCTACTGGGTACACTTTACAAACCAATATCTGATTTAGGTTTCTCTGATCAAGATGTAATCCAGCTGGAATCTTCCCGTATGTACAGGACTTTACCAAGTACATCTCCACCCCTTGTGATTTTTAAACACGTAACCGCTATTGCTAGTTAAAATTTATTGCAGAACTCAATTACAGTCTTTCCTCTCTCATTAATACCAGGAAGCCCATATTATCTCGTAACAGTCTTCTATTACCTCCCCAACTACCACGTTCTAATTCCCGTAATTACTAGATTATCATGACCCTTAATCCAAAGGTCTCGAGTTCCAACCTCAGTGAGTCCTAGGATTAATATCTGTCACTTACATCTTCTCCGGCGGCTTCTACTGATTTGAAAAATGCTTTGGGGCCCATATTAAACTGGAGGTCCCACTGTAGCTGAATGTGCTCTTTGAAGTGTGCATGAAAGGTGGCTCGCCGGGACGGTAGCTAGCGTGTTCGGTCACAGAGTTGGTTCGCCTCTGTAATAAAAAAAACTGAGTGAAAGGATCAACAACGAACTTAAACGGATGTCATGTGACGTCCGCAACGACCAAACACAACGATCAACGAAGAACAAAACGCCAAAAAAAAAAAAAAAAAACTGGGTAAGTTAGGACAAAGGTCAGATGATGGCAGTGGCAGCCCAGCTCCAAGAGGACCATGCCTAGTAAGGCACTGTGGTGATCAAATCAGCCTTCGAATTTACCTTTACACATGTCGCTTTACGAAGTGAATTACCCGTCCAGTATCCTCATATAGCCTCCATATTCTTTTTCTGCTAGGAACGTCGGCATACACAGGGAGAATCACCAAAAATTTTCACCGCAACTAGTGCGGAAATGGGAAGTGCTATTGATATGCGGTTTTAAAGAATGGATTGGTAGTCAGGGGCTCGTATAGTTAGCCAGTAAACAGATTGTAATATTACTTGGAAAGTGTTTCTTTTGTTGTGCACTTTTTAAAATGGAACAATGAATATTAACATTAGGAAACTGAAACTAGTGTAAATTAAAATGTCAGAGGAGTTTGTTGCAGAGTTCTAGTGCTAATCATTTTTCGAGATTTCATATTTTGAAAAGTTCTCACACCGACATATACAGGGTGTTACAAAAAGGTACGGCTAAACTTTCAGGAAACATTCCTCAGACACAAATAAAGAAAAGATGTTACGTGGACATGTGTCCGGAAACGCTTAATTTCCATGATAGAGCTCATTTTAGTTTCGTCAGTAACGTGATGAAATTGTAAATTTTCACAATCAACATGTGTGGGCTGACGAGAATCCGCACACAATTGTGCAATCACGTCATCAACACAGATTTTCTGTGAACGTTTGGGCAGGCATTCTTGGTGATGTCTTGATTGGGCCCCATGTTCTTCCACCTACGCTCAATGGAGCACGTTATCATGATTTCATACGGGATACTCTACCTGTGCTGCTAGAACATGTGCCTTTACAAGTACGACACAACATGTGGTTCATGCACGATGGAGCTCCTGCACATTTCAGTAGAAGTGTTCGAACGCTTCTCAACAACAGATTCGGTGACCGATGAATTGGTACAGGCGGACCAATTCCATGGCCTCCACGCCCCCCTGACCTCAACCCACTTGACTTTCATTTATGGGGGCATTTGAAAGCTCTTGTCTACGCAACCCCGGTATCAAATGTAGAGACTGTTCGTGCTCGTATTGTGGACGGCTGTGATACAATACGCCATTCTCCAGGGCTGCATCAGCGCATCAGGGATTCCATGCGACGGAGGGTGAATGCATGTATCCTCGCTAACGGAGGACATTTTGAACATTTCCTGTAACAAAGTGTTTGAAGTCACGCTGGTACGTTCTGTTGCTGTGTGTTTCCGTTCCATGATTAATGTGATTTGAAGAGAAGTAATAAAATGAGCTCTAACATGGAAAGTAAGCGTTTCCGGACACATGTCCACATAACATATTTATTTTCTTTGTGCGTGAGGAATGTTTCCTGACAGTCTGGCCATACCTTTTTGTAACACCCTGTATACAATACGTCTGGTAGCACACACTAAAGAGCAACGCAAGTCCGTAAACTAGTACGTGGATTCTGACCAGTAACGAGACAAATGACCACCACATGCTGTCTTCAAAATGACTACTGGCAGAGGCAGTACACGCTTAAAGTCTGGTATGGAACGACTACTGCACACGTATTAGCATTTCAATGGAGATGTCCGAGCTGGTTGCAGTAAATATGTCGTTGCATATCTTCGGATGTGGTTGGTACGTACTTGTAGACACCGTCTTCTAGACGATGCTTTTAGAAGTAATGGTGTAATCGCTAATGGTGTGCAGTAAAATATGTTATTTGAATACCAAATTAATCATAAAAATAAAACATTTGCAATAAATAATATGTCGCATTGCTGATGACTTGCTTTGAACGTCAGATAATAATAACGTATGCCGGTGAAAAAAAAAAAAAAAAAATGTGTGTGCAGTCTTCGTAAAGCCGGACGGCCAGTCCCGGAAAGTCACATCACAGAAAAATACAAAATACCAGACAAACATTACATCAATTTTCTTTGGTACAACAGCGTTCGTCACACAAATTGCTTGTGTGCCCAGTTCACGCACGAGAGACAAATAAACGAATTTTCGAGTGTTCATAGTTCCAGCCACATCTTCTCGCTGACGAGTGACGCGAATCACAAGTCCAAAACCTGTTACTTATGGAAATAAGCAGTCCTGATTCGAGTTAATGTGTTGACTAGCATATAATTTATGTCCATAACCTGCTCTTAATAATAATTACTCCATCTCTACTTCGCTCACAGCATGCAGAAACATGTAGTTCAATGTTATCAGCTCTAAGGCCTGACCGGCCTCTGTAGAGTATGTGAGCAATCGCAAAAGTTTTCACGATTCGCAAGTGACGTGGCAAGAGTCGTATAAGAATGTTCCTTATACCGCAACACACAATAATAAAGGTGTTAGAGTTAACAGCAGTGTTCATGTTTCTGATTGGCATGACACACGATGCAAGGCGACAACTTGAGTTCATATTCTTTGACAGTGGTATCGTAATGACATGCATACTATGTGCACGTGGTTCTTCAGTGTTCATAGAGAGTTTCTCTGGACAGCGTTCCGAAGAGTTACGTTTATATTTGAGGTCAACTAAACGCTTCCCTGATAATTCATAACACTGCACCGTTTTGTGGGACAGCAGGGCGTGGTGGCGGCCATAAATAGGTCAGGCGCCCACTCATCTCTTCTCTTGTGTACCAGTGGGTCTGCTCTCGTAGCGAAAAACTGGTCCTTCGAGGGTATAGGGAGATAGGCCACCATGCGCCGATGGACACGGACTTCTTTCGACAGTCGTCTGCGGTGGGGGGAAGGGAAGAAGGGAAGAGGATATTAAGGATAGCGGTGGGAAGAGGATGTTAAGGATAGCGGTGGGTAGAGTTCCTAGCGAAAGTAGTTGGGGTTTCCTCCTTTCGCTTCTAGTTTTCATGTGCTCGTGTATCTCACGTTGGGCGTACTTGCCTTTTAATAGTTGTACTGGTTAACATTGGATGTACAGGACCGAATTTTTAAATAAAACCGTTGCACGGGACGGCCACGTGTACACAATAAAAGATAACCATAACAAACAAATTTTGCAGCGGTAGTGCTAATGATGGCTCTGTGGCCTACAGTGAATGTTACATTTGAATAAGTAACAAGAAGAAATAATTCTAGTTGAAAGTGTGACACAAGAGTACTAATTGTGGTTCGGTGGCATCAAAACTTTTAAAACTAAGTAATGAACAAGTACTGTTGCGTGAAAGCTCTCAATTTACTATGGTTCTTTGGACTATCAACAGTCTACCAATTTACAGAACATCCACAGCAAGACTCTAAAGCGATTTCCGACGTCATTGTTCGAAGGCAATTGACCGATCACCCTAAAAAGATTCTTACGTAAGAAATGTGCGTAAAGAACTGAAAGGAAAGGTAGCCAAATCGATCTCAGGGATGTCTTGCTTAGCGCTGCAACATGAATAACGAAAGAACACGTGATGTGTTTGGTCCTTATATCCTCGAAAAATTCATCACCGATCCGTTCTTTACGCCTCTGAAAAAAAAAAAAAACTGGTACAACATTACAATTATTAACGTGGGAGAAATTCAGGTATATTTTAAATGAATGCCACATACACAGTTCTAACAATATGCTCTTTTTAAGTAAAAATTACGATATATAGAAACAGGGACACTTATGTTCCAAAATGACGAATTATGAAAGAAGCTTAAGTATGGCTATGATAGAAGAAGTAACGCATTTCGTTTGCTTTACAGAGAAATATGCGTAGAGTTCCTTTCCATTTGGTCAATTCAGCAAATGTTTCTGGCCAAACGTCATTAAACTGATTTTAATCATGTGAAGTATTTCACGAAAGAAAACAAAAGAGAAATTCATATAGTGTTATCGTAGTAAGATATTTCCATTGATATACTTTTATTTCATTCATTACATGTTTCTCTAGTCATCATTTTCTCACCGCTCCCTGTTTGTATCTTATCCCAGACTGTCTCTATCCACCTCCTCCGGTTCTTTACATCCATTTCCTTCCCTCTTCTCTATCTCTCTCCTCCTTTTTGTGACCTTATTTATGGTTATTGCAAACAGAACCTTCACTGGGAGTAGAAGTCAATATGAATGGGTAAATCGATTGGAATCATTAGTACATGGTGAATGAAAGAGGCGCTTTCTAGTTGCTGCCTCTGTGAGGACGTAGCTTTAATGACACTATTTCTCACAGTTTTAATCTACGAACAGATAGGACCATGAAGTTAGGCATACACACAACTTCCCTATCTTCTATTAAATATGACTGCGAGAAGAAAAACAAAACCGCATATTTTCACAGCTCAGCTTAGCACCCATATCTTTCGGTGCGAGTTCTGATTTCTCTTATAGTGTTATTATCATCGTTGCTTTCTATGTAGATCGGCCTCAGTAAAATATATTCGCATTCGGATTACAGATTTGGTGACTGAAATTTCGTGAGAAGTTACCACAGCAACGAAAAGCGCCTTTGTTTCAATGACTTCCATCCCAAAAAATTATATCGTGACAGTGACACTCTCCTATTTCGCGACAGTATAAAATGCGTTGCTCTTCTTTGAACTTTCTCGATCTTCTCTGTTAGTCCTATCTGGTAAGGATCCACACCGCGCTGCAGAACTCCAAAAGAGGACTGCCAAGCACAGTGCAGACAGTCTCCTTAGTAGATTTGTTACATTTTCTAAGTGTTCGACCAATAATACGCAGTCTTTGGTTTGCCATACCCATAAAATTTTCTGTGTGTTCTTTCCAATTTAGGTTGTTCCTAATTGTAATTCCTAGGTATTTAGTTGAATTTACGGCCATTAGATTTGAATGATTTATCGTGTAACCACAGTTCAAGGGATTCATTTTAACAGTCATGTGGATGGGCTCACACTTTTCATTATTCAGGGTCAACTGCCAATTTTCGCATAATGTCTTATCTAAATCGTTCTGCAATTTGTTTTGATCTTCTGATGAATTTAGTAGACGATGAACGACAGCATCATCTGCTAACAACCAAAGATGGCTGCTCAAATTCTGATGGTCGAAGTAGAGAGGATACAAAATGTAGACTGGCAATGGCAAGGAAAGCGTTTCGGAAGAAGAGAAATTTGTTAACATCGAGTATAGATTTAAGTATCAGGAAGTCGTTTCTGAAAGTATTTGTATGGAGTGTAGCCATGTATGGAAGTGAAACATGGACATAACTAGTTTGGACAAGAAGAGATTAGAAGCTTTCGAAAGTGGTGCTACAGAAGAATGCTGAAGATTAGATGGGTAGATCACATAACTAATGAGGAAGTATTGAATAGGATTGGGGAGAAGAGACGTTTGTGACACCACTTGACCAGAAGAAGGGATCGGTAGGACATGTTCTGAGGCATCAAGGGATCACCAATGTAGTATTGGAGGGTAGCTTGGAGGGTAAAAATCGTAGAGGGAGGCCAAAAGATGAATACACTAAGCAGATTCAGAAGGATGTAGGTTGCAGTAGGTACTGGGAGATGAAGAAGCTTGCACAGGATAGAGCAGCATGGAGGCTGCATCAAACCAGTCTCAGGACTGAAGACCACAACAACAACATAAGGATCAGCAGAGGGCCTATAACATTACCTTGGGAACGCTAGAAATCACTTCTGTTTTACTCGATGACTTTCCATCAATTACTACGAACTGTGATCTCTCTGACAGGAAATGACGAATACAATCACATAATGGAGACACTATTACATAAGCACGCAATTTCACTACATGCTAATTGTGTGGCACAGCGTCAAAAGCCTTTTGGAAATCTAGAAATACGGAATCAATTTGAAGTCCCTTGTAAATAGCATTCAACACTTCGTGTGAGTAAAAAGCTAGTTGCATTTCACTGGAATTCATGTTCACTGTGTGTCAATAGGTCGTTCTCTTCGAGGTAATTCAAAATGTTAGAACACAAAATATGTTTCAGAATCATGCTGCATATAGACGTTAATGATATGGGTCGGTAATTCAGTGGATTAATCCTACTACCTTTCTTCAATATTGGCGTGACCTGTGCAACTTCCCAGTCATTGCGTACGGATCTTTCGCCGAGGGAGCGGTTGTATATGACTGTTAAGTATAGAGCTATTGCACCAGCATTCTCTGAAAGGAGCCTAATTGGTATACAGTCTGGAAAGGAAGACTTGCTTTTGTTAAACGGTTTAAGTTGCCTCACTATTCCGATGATATCTTCTTCTAAGTTACTGATGTTAGCAGCTATTCTTCATTCGAATTCTGGAATATTTACTTCATCTTTTTTAGTGAAGGAGTATCGGAAGGCTGTGTTTAGTAACTCTGTTCTGACATCATTGTCGATAGTACTTACATGGCTATTGCGCAGAGAAGCCATTGATTGTATCTTGCCGCCAGCATTCTTTACACACGACCAGAATCAGACCAGTCAGGCAGCCAGTTTAACAGGAAGTTGTTATTGTATAACTTGTCTATAACTCCTGTGGTTTAGGCTGTGCATTGTTTGTCAGTCAGTCAGCTGGTCGAGAAGGGTTGCTTCCAATCGAATCTTTGCTTTGTTTTATGTGAACTGAAACAAAAGGATTTCAGCAAGATCATGAGTTTGTTGAAATGAGATAAATCGAAATTCACTGTTTTGACAGGAATTTGTTGCTGTTTTTAAAGCGTTCGTCGCAACGTTTGCTGATGAACAATATTTTTTGTCTTTTGTCCGGAGGGAAAACGAATAGCACCGATGGTTTACCGAAAATACGAGGCAGCAGAACTTTCAAATTGAATGTCCCAATTTTTTTTTAATGAAAATATTTGACAGCAGAACTATCAAACTGACCACCATATTTCGTCGATTGAGATTTTCGTACAAAAATGCTATCCAAATTTCGAACTCTTCCGGTGGATTTTCCAAAAAAAAAATTTCTTCCACTTCTCATTTAAATATATGGGTTGCAAAAAGAAGGGGGGGGGGGGGAGGATAGGTCAGCCAAATCGGTCGAATCGTTCTCTAGTTATGATTTTTCATACATGCGGCAAGTAACTTTTATGTACATAGTTGCAGCCAACCTGAACGCGTGAAGTTCATTAATGCACAGAATGCACATCAAGCATTAAAGTATGTATTAGAAGTATTCTTATTCAGGCCACTGATGTGTTATAGAATTTATATTTAAAGAAAAAATCGATTAGGCATATGAAACAACGTTACATTAAAAATTATTTTGGTTTCTAGTATTCATTTGTATGCATTTTCAATGGTTTTGCTAACGTGTGCTGAACCGCTGATTTAACTGTCAGTAGCAAAAATTTTTTTTATTTTGTTATACTTTCGCATAACCTTATGAGGTGCAAGTAAATATTTTTGTTTATTAGTCCCTATTTCATTTAATAACATTCTCCCCACCCTCACCCACACAAATTGGCGCTTCTGACGGGAAAAGAGCCTCCAAAAACCGCACCAAATGATAAAATTCCCATCTTCTAGTAATTTCCCGTTAAAAGTTCAGTTCAATGGTGAAATGGTTTACGAAGTTATTTTTCCAATAAGTCCACAACAGCAAGTGAATATATTAATTATATTAAATTATAAGCCGGAAATACTTTGTTTGAAAATTTTGTAAGGGATGGTAAACCTTTTTCTTTCGTAACATATTAATCTGAATTTCACATAATTCAAAGCTTTAAATTACTGTGACATCTGTCGTTACCGGCGATTGCCTTTAATACTTTGATTTTTATATGACGTTACGTAAACATAATGTGGACGCAGCCACCAGGCTGGTACGGTAACGGCGGGCGGGCGTTGCAATCTCAAGGCGATGCCAACGACGCGCAATGACTCGCCACATCAAGTGGCTGTTGAACCTCACACCAGTGATGAGATCGACACGAACAGCGGCCTACTACCCGCACCAGGCCTGGAGTAGCGGTTCTCATCGCTCAACGTTGGTTACTTTGGACCAAGTTAAAGGATGGCATCAGAGATATAATAATATACTTGTTAAGCGCTGTGCGGCTCCTAAAAGAATTTTGATAAGGGCATTTGTTTTGTTGGAAGTTTTAAATTTCATGTGTCATTATCATTATTCTATCTGTGCATTGGAGACTTGTGTTTCTCGCTAACTTTACGTTGGTAGCACTGTTACTGCTCTGCTCTATAGACTGTTTCAACTGAATAGTCTCTGTTAGAATGTGCCCTCTGCTAACAGAATGAATCAAAGCTTGAAGTTTCTGGGTGTTACGCTAAAACAGTCACGAGCGGCACAATAGTGACTGCTTTGGACACTGTTGTTGTCTACTACTACGGCTGATTGCAGTTCGCTGTAGCAGAACTACACTCATCACATGTGTTTGTTCGTGTTCTTTTTTTTTGTGCATTATGTGAATTAACCAGCATTGAGGTCTCATTTAAATACATGGCCGATAGTCAGCCTACAGGAATTGTGAAACGAATCCTGTCGTCCAGGACCGCCTGCCACAAAGGGCGCAGATTCACCACGAGATGGGGAAACTCACAAGCGTCTATTGTCTACAGAGGCGTAAGCGCTGTAGTGTGCGAGTGAGACAGACGAGAACCTACGTCATTGGGAAACACAGTAGAAGGCTTTTTTGTGGCCAAGGAGACGTAGCAGTGTTAAATATGGTGGACCTAAGATCGGCCATAAAGGGAAACATTTATGAAAGCTATTTAATTCCGTAGTAGTGCAGAGAATAAAGCCACAGTAATTTTAATCTGCCTCCCTCCATAACTTTTCGTGGTGATCCCAACAGAACTTGAATATTGATCATATCTATAATAGTTTAGGATTTAATGTTAAAGTGAAGTTCACAAGTTGTGTAAGAAAGACCTGAATCCTAAAATCTGAAAGCTTTAGCCGATCTTAACTATCGACATTTCATATAGAAGCGCATCATGAAAATGACAGATGTTGTAAGTATCAATTCTGTATCTTCATTTGTTTAAAACATATAGTAAATTTAAATTATCAGTATTTTCAGTTAAGCATCAGATCATCTTTTTCTCCACACAAAACACATTGAACGATGACAGCATGACACCTTATTGAATAATTAGGTAATAGAATATTTATTGTAAAGTTTAGTGCATAATAGTTACTTTTGATCTTTGTTTATTTATCAGGAAGCACATTTGTGCAAGGCTACTAACCGTGGCATTCAAAGCTAAGACGGAAATAGTATTGGTTTTATGTAAAAGAATTTAACGTTTATTATGTAATGGCTATTATTGTTACCTTATTTAGAACGTGAACGTGGTCAAGCTTTGATTATTTAAATGTGTTAAAATGTAAAATAATGCAGAATAAGCTGTAGGCAATCAGATGGACGGGTTCATGAAAGGGAACTGCCCTAGTCAGTTGAGCGAAGACGTTCGGCGCACGGGAAAACGCGGCCGGAGACGGGCAGAGAGGGCAGTTCTGGTCTAGATAAGAAAGGGTACAGTTCGGATTGAGACGCGAAAGCGGACAGTCGACCTTTAGGCAGCTAGGAAGTGAAACGACTTAGAAAATTTCTCGTTGTGTGGTATCGAGGGACATAATCTCTGAGCAGTGAGCAGCCGCGCGCCTGGAATAAACTCTAACTTTTCGTGTAAATATCGAGGCGGAGTGTTGTGTTACGCGATCAGATTGTGAATGATCGAACTGTGTCAAATGGATATACGTTCCATTGTAATAGTAATTCTAAATACGACCATTTTCGCTATTACTTTTCTTTCTCAATAAATATTATTTTAACGAAGTCGCAACAGTGTGGCCTACATCATTTATGGGTCGTTAATTTAGTTCCCGATATTATTATTACTGTTATTGTATGTTACATTAACTTCGTATTTCGCAAACTTGCCATCAGCCAGACAATTTAACTAAAGTGTCACAAATGTATAATTTAGGGAGTGTAATGCGACACGTGCGGCTCGATCCCTAGACGAGTTTGAGCCAAGAGATTTCGACGAAGAGGAACCGCATATGAGCCCGAACATCTTTGTGATGTTAGCTCGCAAGCATCACCTGTTGAAGACCACAGGATTAAAAGTGTTTGTGGATACTTCAATCAACGGGTTTCACAGCCCGTTTGCAAGACGACACTGGACCTGCGATATGTTTCGGAGGGCGACAGTTAACTATGAGTTTCTCCCTGACAGTATGCACTTTAACTAGTAAACATTTCCACTTAACTGCCTACCCCATGCCCCTGTTAAATTGATCTTGCTCACTAACTGTGTTTGTTATGAATAACCCGAATTGGAGGTTATCACATTTATCAAAATGTAAATAAACTTGAATGCTCAAATGGCATTAATGTAATGGTGACCCTGTCATTATTTCAGTCAACTGTTGATGGGTGAGCCGGCCAGAGTGTCCGAGCGGTTCTAGGCGCTTCAGTCTGGAACCGCACGGCCGCTACGGTCGCAGGTTGGAATCTTGCCTCGGGCATGGATGTGTGTGTGATGTCCTCAGGTTAGTTAGGTTTAAGTAGTTCTAAGTTCTAGGGGACTGATGACCTCCGCTGTTAAGTCCCATAGTGCTCAGAGCCATTTGAACCATTTTGTTGATGGGTGAGTAGTATGTCAACAAGGGATTGATGTTTTATAACAGTTATTGCACAAGTTATTCTGTAAAAACTGGACAAAAATACATGTTAAGCATGACGACAAAAACAAAACATGGTCTGATGGTACCACAAATATGCAAAAAACAGTTAACACTCCCCTGGGTGGCGGCTGGTTGGCGAAGACTAAGGTTTGTCTAGTTGAACTACTTACTCTGGCTCAGAACATCGGCAACACAAAATGAAATTATCTAACACCGAACTAACTTTGATGGATTTATTCTATACAGATGTTATACTATATTGGTGCAGCTAAGAACAAGTTGCGAGAGTATGATTCTGTTTGGCCTAACAAGCTAGATCAGCGATGTAATACCCCTTTCCCAGTGCATGACGTTGCCTCAGCTGATGGTCGTTGTTCAAGAATCAGCAGAGCAGCGATGTGCGGCGCTTGTATTTTACTATCGTGGACACAAAATATGCTAAGTCGCGGATGGCGATCTGTTTGACGTGTCGCAATCACTCTCTAATGGAGCTCTAAAATCTCGGCAGATTTCAGCTTGTGGCAATCCCGTTTGCCTGTCATACCATGGTCCAATTTGACTCATTTACACGGCAGTGTGCACAGGAAGATCGAACATTAAAGCAGAAGACTTGTCATGAATAAGACTGGCCTCAACACATTGAGTTTTGCGAGACGACTGAGGTCTAAACTGTCGGTCTTCACCACAGGCTACAGTGCTAGTGCAAACACACGCTCAGGACAAGTGTCCCAAGTGCAAACAACTCATAACAAAAGTCACGACCAGAATCCTCTCCAGACCAGAGTCTGAATCAGAAGACCCACACCAGACTGGAGTCTGAATCGGAAGAACAACTTTCTCCTTTCCTCACTTTCCATCAAACCTTCATAAACTCCAAAAAAGCCCTCCCACAACCGCCTCCACAAGAGTTTCATGTCAATCACAACACTCCACGAGCTCTATATCTCCACTCTAACATGTCTGCTCTACTCCTTGACCAATCCTAATAAAGTTTAATAACATTCTTTTCCTTTCAGTAGAAGCCTGACTCGCAAAATCCTGCACAGAGAGAAGGAGATGTTGTGCTCCAAAGTTGTTTTTTTTTTCTCACGGCCATTTGGCCAGCGTGGTCTGAGTTTCCATATAGCTCGCAAGTGAACAAAACATTTATCATGGACATCATTAACTGGTCCGAACGTTACTGTGTTCTAACCAGGGCCCTGGCTAAACTAAGAGAAATGGTTTTGTGTCCCAGTTGTGTGCAGTTCAAAGCTGCCATAAATGTTGCGTCCCTTCTCAAATTGTTTTGTTGGCCTGAGGCCTCCCAAAAATCTGTGCTGGCCGAGGGACGACCCCACCTGACGGCTCCATCGGCTGTGTCCAGTCCATGGTCAACATGGATACTCACAAATTTTTATGGCCGGCATCCCTACGTCAATGACGTAAGGTGTTGGCCAGGTAGGTCAAGGAAGGCAATTTTTTCGCCTCATCGACCGCACACATTGTCTGCGTACCGGTGCAGGAAATTCTTGGGCCCTGCAATCTGTCACCAATAAGTGCTTCGAGATTTCCCTTTCTCTAATAACTGCAGTGACTTCCAAGCACCAGACGTCCACTACAAGATTAACTGTTAAATGACCAAACTGCCTGCTTGTTCTCAACTCTGGAAAAATGCTATTCGAAGGAGAGCCACCATAAAAAATCCCACATGTATTAACAATGTACGTATTTCCATCAATGCCTGCTCATGCTGATAACTTCCTGTCGTCTCACAAAACGACGTCTTGGCTGTAAAATCAACATTAAATAGTACCCTTGAACATGGAGAACATTGAGTGAGCGACTCGTCCTCTCTCATGCTGCAGCAGAAGAAAAAATGTCTACCCAAAGATAAAAAGAAGATAAACCTTGCTCATCCTCAATATGACTAGACACTGCAATAAAACAACTTACGTTCACATTCCATAATTAATTTAATAACCCTGCATTCTTTGCTTACTGGAGAACATTAAAATACACTTAACTAATTTAATTGAGATACGAAACCTAAACAAGATAAACGTCAAGAATGGCAAACCTGATCCACAATTGTAGGTGAATGGAATTGCTGTTAAAAGATGGTAATTACACATTCATATAATATTTCAGATTGTCACCTGTTGATTTTTGGAACGCGCAATACATCAAGCCGGTGAAGGAATCGCCGGTGTCATTGATAAGAGGCAATTGTACGATGAACCTTACGTAAAAGATGTATGTAAAAAAACTGAAAGAAAACACCGTTAAATCGATCTCATGGAGGTCCTGCTTAGCGATACAACTCGAATAACGAAAGAACCCTTTCTTTATGATCTCTGAAAAAAAAAATCCGTTTTCTGAATATTTAAATTACATTCAAATATGACTTGCGGTCGATGCCCAAAATTTTTGATATTATGTTCAGGCACCTTTACCTGATGACTGAGTAAAAGAAGATCTAAAAAGGCAAAATCCTTTAATACTTATGGCGAAGTTCAGTGAGAAAGAAACCAAGCATTAGTAGCGAAGGTCACCGTTAGTAGACATGCAAACAGTGTTGTTCATGCAGATTCATTATCAAACACACTTCTATCGCTTTTAGCGCGCCCTGCATTCAACTAAATTGTTGAGAATCATAAGTGATTATACACTTTACCATTTTAAAATGTGTCTTCTTCTTCTCACCATCAACCATCAGGTAAAACACTCAGTTCATGTTTAGTCAACTTACGTTTCGTGGGACAGTCCAGAAACGTATACGGAGGACGAACGTACCACACGTTTGATGATTTCACAAAACATAAATTTTTCTACATCCACACACTGAACCTCCCAAAACTTTTTTGCAGATACTTCCTTGCCTTAACTGTATCGGTCTCCACATTTCGTTTATTCTTGCTGTTACCAATTCTTAATTCTCATGGGCGGTATTAAGGCTGAAAAGTGGCTTAATAAATGAACTTCCACCTGTCGATCACCGTATGCCCCGCGAA
This sequence comes from Schistocerca americana, assembly GCF_021461395.2. Classification (NCBI taxonomy): domain Eukaryota; kingdom Metazoa; phylum Arthropoda; class Insecta; order Orthoptera; family Acrididae; genus Schistocerca; species Schistocerca americana. Next base: position 379,226,060 of record NC_060124.1, read on the forward strand.
CTGCACATACCGAAAAAAAAGTACACAGGCAATCATACATTTCCTGATTTCAGACGTGCGCACTTCCTTGTATACTTTAGCCGGCCGCGGTGGCCGAGCGGTTCTAGGCGCTTCCGTCCGGATCCGCGCGACTGCTACGGTCGCAGGTTCGAATACTGCCTCAGGCATGGATGTGTGTGATGTCCTTAGGTTAGTTAGGTTTAACTAGTTCTAGGTTCTAGGGCACTGATGACCTCAGATGTTAAGTCCCATAGTGCTCAGAGCCATTTGAACCATTTTTGAACCTTGTAAACTTTGTTATCCACTATATCGAGAAGAAAAATAACAGCTAACCTTAACGCGACCGCACATATCAGCAATCCTATTCATCTATATGAAATTTAGCCCAACTTTACCTCCCATTCTATAAAAGTCTTAGTATGATCAAAACTGTGTACCCACAAACAGTTATCCAGCTTAAACTCGTATGCTAACCTTAGACTAAACGGAACCTAATTTGAACTGAACTGTAACTGGTCTGAATACAACTTGTCTTTATGTTAAATGTACAACTGATGTACAACAATTATCTGTCCCTAATCAAAATTTCAACTGACCTCGCTTCTTGGCAACATTACTGCAGATTTCTCGAAAGCACAACTGCAGACAGTAAGCGGGGCTAAGCTAGATTTCTAGATACACATTCAAACTGTTGCATGTGGTAATGCGTAATGATAAAAAGTGGGATTCGGAGACTAGCTATTCCTATGAAATAATATTCGCAGACAACGATTGTAGAATGTAGTATATACTCAAAAAGACAGAGTAAATCTTCGCGTGATCTTCAGACATAACGCTGGTCTGAACAATAGTATGCTTAACAAAGTGAACAATGATTTAAAAGAGGTACAATGTTAACAGAGAATTTCTATAAAAATTGAACAATTAATATGTTAATGCATGACTCAGGTAAGCGCGGTGGCCTTTCTCTCAGCTCTGAGCAAGTTAACTAGCTAACAATCATCATTCCTAGCTGCGCAGTACTACAGCGTTACCTAAGACTTCGTCTCTTCAAAAATAATAATATTATTCAAAATTTATAATGTTCCAATGTGTGTGAAATCGTATGGGATTTAACTGCTAAGGTCATCAGTTTCTAAGCTTACACACTACTTAACCTAAATTATCCTAAGGACAAACACACACACCCATGCCCGAGGGAGGACTCGAACCTCCGCCGGGACCAGCCGCACAGTCAAAATTTATATCCTTTTCGCCTTCCAATATGGACATCATATTCATCCCTGCTGCGTTTTACAATCGATCTTCCTTCATCCAAGAGGTACAATCACAAGTCAACAGAGCACTACTGAATACGTCCATCACATACCACACTGCGACTAAGTATTATCAGGCTGCGCCGGCCGCTGTGGCCGAGTAGTTCTAGGCGCTTCAGTCCAGAACCTCGCTGCTACTACGGTCGCAGGTTTGAATCCTGCCTCGGGCATGGATGTGTGTGATGTCCTTAGTTAGGTTTAAGCAGTTCTGAGTCTAGGGGACTGATGACTTCAGATGTTAAGTCGCGTAGTGCTCAGAGCCATTTATTATCAGGCTGCCCAGAGGCAAAGACTGTGCCACGACAAGACGTTTAACAGTAATGTAACTTGGTGTCTCTCTGACGTGGACATCGATAACATATAAGAACCAAAATAAGACGACTACATTACATCTTGAGAACGTATTATACTTATGCTATCGTAATGGCTTCTCGCGACTGCAAATGCTAACAGCTTGAACTAGCCGGCAATAACGCAATTTAAGTATAGCACACAGCGATTACACAGCCGTGTACACCGCCAGTGCCAGCGGCGACCGAAAGAAGACTGGTGCAGGATATGGGAGATGCATGACGTGACAAGTGACGAATGAGAACATGCACACTGGGATGAACTCCCCACGTGGACATAAGAACGCGTTAGCAGCGTTCGCCGAAACTACATGAAAATCAAGACGAAATCCATTCCCTGCTATCTGAGATCAGTGATGATTAAAAAACCTTGGATCATTCCCGACGAGTGCTGCAAACCATAACGACAGCAACCGTGAACTTTCGGATAGTGAGGGGATTTCGATGACTATTGCCCTACTGATCCCTTACAGTCTTCCAGATTCCAACAGAATGCGACAGAGGCGTCGCGGACACCACTAGACAAGAAGGATGAGCGAGTGGTTGTGGCTTCTGATTACCCTTGACGGGGCGACTAGGGAGACAACCCTGAAGGGACTAACACACAGAGTGTCGGGAATGCGATGGTGGCGCCCGCTCACTCATATGACTGAATATTTTGGACGACAATAGGAAGGCTGCACCGCTGTGGAAACCGCAGGAGTCGACGCTGCGGATGCCCCTCTCACTCCACTTCGAATTTGTATGACGGGCAGCAAATCGCAAGCCTATAAATTTGGGAATGTCGGTATCAACAATAGTTCGATACTGTAACTGGGTTTCCTCTTTTGATGCTAGTCAATTGTCAGGATGAGCATTATTGCAAAGGGCATTTGATTCTAAAGCATTACATCAGGGAGAAAAACACTAAATAAATTACTTTTTCTCTCTTAACAACATGTGGGCAGGGTGGATTCTTCCTTGGCTCGGGTATGAGGTAGAATGAAACAGCATTTTTTACGTAAGATAACTTTTATTGAAAGTTTTGTACAATGGTTTCCTTACTGGATTGTACTGGCTGGAAGAGCGGCAGCTGTGTCGTTTGCGAAGCCTCCTGCTGCGGCAGCGGCGGCGTCTGATTACGCCTGGCGGTGTGTATCTCGTGTCGCCGTCTCGCCCAGTTGACTGGAGGCGCGCAGCGCGAGGTAGCCCGTTTAATTATTGAGAACGAAATCGTGAATCGGTTGGTGATACCTTGGATGTGGCGTCCCAGCGTTTCTCTCTCTATGCGGCCGCACGTGACAGTGTTGTTGTGCGTCGGCCAGCAGAGCTGCGCGGCGGGGGAAGGCTAGTGTTCTGGACTCGAACAACGGACTCCAGCTTGCCAGTCTTCGGCTGACAGATCTTCATCACCAGCTCACAGGTGACTGCTGATGTGAGGCCGTCTCCTTCCCAGTCTCATGAGTCACCCGGGTACGAAAAAATCAGTCTTCAAATACTTTCTGTCTTCTGGCGGCGAGGCTGCTGCTTGCTATTCCATTACAGTGGTGGACTCGGTGCCTCTGTGTACGATGTAGTCTCTTCCTGCATGACGGTCTTCAGCTCCGAAACTGAACTGTACTGGAACTGAAAACTACTCCCGTCGGGCCCACTGCGTCTCGCGTATTTATTCACTTCAGTTCACTGGAGGTGAGCGACGTCACGGTCACTGCCTCTTCTGTCACGTTGAAAAGCTTCTCGAAGAATCTTCTTACCGTCGGTCATTGGCTCTTGGGATGTAGGCGAGGGCCTTTGATCACATGTGACAATTGAGAAATACGTGAGCCGGTCATTGCCTCTTCTGTCACGTTGAAAAGCTTCACGAAGAATCTTCTTAACGTCGGTCATCGGCTCTTGGAATGTAGGCGAGGGCCTTTGATCACATGTGACAATTGCGAAACACGTGAGCCGGTCGGGCGATGCCCTGACGGCTGAACCGTCAGCGTCCGCTTATGTGGGGAGGGCGATGGCTTCTCTTGAACATGCTGACTTGCAAGTGCCGGACGTTGCTACTGCTGCTCTGTCCACTGTTTTCCAGTGTGTAATTCTTCTAAACTAAGTTTTTCATTTATTTTCTAATTTCTACTTCACTTCACATTGATTTCACTAATTTATTTACCTATCTTAAGCGCCACTCAACAATACTGAAGTTGCAACTATTTCATGATACATTATACACATGTGATGTTGATGTCCTATTGGTGCAAGATGTACAGCTCGACGCGCTGCCTGAGTTATCTAGTTACTTCACGCACAAATCACCTTCCTTGCCCAATAACGCTGGCTCGGCGATGTTGGTGTGTGAAGGGATACCGGCAACAGATCCCTCTTTTCAACCATCTGCACAGGGTCCCCCAATCACAATATATGCGACGCATGTCATCTACAGCTACATACATACTCTGCAAGCCACCATATGGTGCGTGCCGGGATATACCCTCTACCACTACTTGTCATTTTTTTCTGGTCCTCTCGCAAACAGAGTGAGAGAATACAACAGTCTATACGTCTCTGTATAGTCCCTAATCTATTTAACCTTATCCTCAGGGTGATAACGCGAAATGTACGTTGGCGACAGTAGAATCGTTCTTTAGTCAGCCTGAAATACCTGTTCCCTAAATTTACTCAACAGTGCTCCAGAGCGTCGCCATCTCTCCAGTGACTCCCATCGTATCTCCATAATGCTTACATGTTGTTCGAATCTACCAGTAATACATCTAACACCTCTGAATTCCACGGATCCCAAGGAATAGAGAAGGTTTCACATTTTTCACCAGACACTCGGCGAGCCGTATTACAGGAAGCGACGATTGCAGCTGAAATATGGTACACGGTTTTTACTGTTTATGTAGCATACTTGTGCACCACCAGCCTACCACGACAAAGAGTGTGGCACATCCGAGGAACTTGGAAATTAAACGTTTCGCTATTGGTAGACCGAGAGTGTCGTGAGTGAATTGAGAACATGTGGGCCAAATATGAGCGGCGACTCCCAAGCTACACAACGGTGGCCGGAATGTGCGAAGCTGGCTTTAGATCGCGTCCTTGTTACGTACAGCCGAGGCAAAATGCAATGGAGTATTACTACAGGCGTTTCGTGAACTGTCATTTCAAGCTCCATCTCGCCACTGTCTGGCTTGAGTCAACTGAGTTAAGGCGCGAATAATCAAGTTCACACGATACAGGATGGAGGGTCTGCCTTTAAGGGCCAAATGCTTGGATGGTTTTGTCAGGGAACCTCCATCAATGCATCATGTGATACGCGGAAGACGACAATTTCGCCGAACATTGATCGACACACTCTACACCGCGTTTGGCCGGCGACTGACGTCATAAAGAAACATAGCTTCAGCATTTCTGAGCAGATTTTGTTGTCCTTGGTGAAAGAGTAGATCTTGCGGAAAATACAGGTAAGACTGCCCCAGGTGAATGAGAAAGTACTCCTGCAAGCGGTCACTAACTGGTGGTGGCAGAGTCCGAATTTCATTGCCATGTCAGTATGTGGACGGAGGCAAGGGTGGTGTGCTTGTCTTGAAAAGGAACAGAAATTTTGCTGGCAGCCACTTTGCGTAGAACCCAAATGTGGTAGTGCAGTTCTTTACCGTGACAATAGAGGGGGGTGGGAGAGAGGGGGAGGGGGAGGGGGGTCGCTAGCTTGATGTATGTGGAACTGACTTGGCAACTTTATGGCACCAGGCTGAGGTAAAACATAGAGCCTTTTAGAAAGCTGGACAACTAAACTAGTTGGAGAAAAGAACATGGAAGTAGTGGCTGTAAACGGTCCATTGGGTTGATCTCTCTAAGCCAGGGCCTGGGTGAGAGGGTAAAACTGAACGAATACAATAGAGTCATTGGCATAGAGCACGTGACATCCATGTCTTAAGTGCGCGCAGCCTTAATTTTGGGAAAGAGAGATCATATTTCGTAATGATTGTATTAGGGATGAGACGCGCACTTTTGGGGTAGGTTGAGTTGTAGAGAAATAACTCCATTGGTTGGAATGAAATGTCAGCACCGTTCTTCGAATGTAAACCGAATTGGCGCCGAAATATCGCGTAGAAGGGGAAGACGCAGATTTTGCTATGTAGTAGTCAAGCGGGAAGCTTAAGGTGAAGCGTTTGATAAGACTGCATGTAGCGGAGATGCAGTAGTGCCTTCGCTTTCACCAGCACACCGTTCGGCACTAGGAAAGATTGTGTAGTAAGTGCTGAACTAGGCGCGCCTACGACAAAAGAAGATCAAGACACGCCCCCAGGCTACGCGCTGATAACGGGCGTTGGGCAGCGTACATATAGGCCGTCGCCGCCAACCAAGCTGTCCCAGTCTAAGTGCACATTACACTTTTTAGTGCACATTACCCTGAAAGATAGTGCACGCCCCAAGTTTTTTCAGGCTCGATCCGTTCCCATTGCTTTACGAGACAAAGCAGCCAGTGAATTAAAAGAATTGCAAGGCAATGGTGTGATTGCTCCAATACAAGCTAGCCAATGGGCAAGTCCAATGGTTTGGATGTCCAAGCCTCCAGGTCGCATTCGCATTTGTGTTGCCTTCAAAACTACAGTCAGTCCACAGACAATAATTGACACTTACTGACTGCCTCGCCCTCAGGAACTTATGGACAGGCTTGGCGCAAGCCGTTATTTTTCTATTATAGATTTGCGTGATGCTTATTTGCAAACAGGCCTGTTCAAGTATTTGCGTTTGCCCTTCTGCAGTGCCTCCGCACCCACTATTTTTCAACGTTACTTGGAACAGCTGACTGCTAAAGTTCCGTTATGTATGAACGATCTTGACGACATTGTCATCTCAGGCCAGAGGAACACATCTTCAATTTGCGTACTCTTTTTAGAATGTTGTGAGATACAGGACACAAGTGTCGTCTGGAAATGTGTGCCTTTTTTTTTTTTTTTTTTTTTTTTTTACAGAGAACTACAGTACTTAGGTCATGTGACAAGCAGTCAGGGTGTGCACCTCCTCCAATCTCATTTGCTTGCAATCCGTGATCTGCCTGTTCCACGCCTCGCATTGTGTCTGAACTGCAGTCACTTCTAGGCAAGTTGACACACTACTTTCGTTTCATTCCGAACGCTTGACAGATCAAGACCCCATTGCATTTCTTGTGGACCAAAGAGTGTCACGACGCATTTCAGAAACTCAAAAATACCTAGCTCAGTGAAAGATGTTTAGTACATTTTGATCCTGCCAAGCCGGTGATTTTGCAAGTAGACGCTTCCTCTTACGGAATCGGCGCAGTGTCTTCGTACAGAGTTGGTGAACAAGAGAGACCTACTGCTATTGCCTCAAAGTTGATAACTCAAACTCAGTACAATTACTCACAAATAGAAAAAGAGGGCCTCGCTATTGTGTATGGTGTAAGAGGTCCATGATTAAGGAATTTGTTGTTAGCGCACTCCAGCAGATGTAATTTTGATGGATTGCTCACGCGCTGCCTGCGATATGTTAGCTATAAGAGAATCTCAGACCAGAGAGCAGTGTTGTCACCAGAAGAAACTGTGTGTCAGTAGCAGTAAGTGGTAGCTAGCAGCCTGGTGTATCGTGTTGGCTGGGCCGGTCTTGTGGAGCGATGGCCGTGCCTGAGGGTTGTAGTACAAGGTAAAAGCAGCCTTGCGCATATGTGATGAGTCCCATACTTCTTTAGAGAGCGTAGGGGAGCGACGCGGGAGACCCGTGCCGCCTTACTAGGCAAGGTCCTAGTGGAGGTGGTTTGCCATTGCCTTCCTCCGACCGTAATGGGGATGAATTATGATAATGAAGACGATACAACAACATCCAATCATCACGGGGCAGGAAAAATCCATGACCCCGCCGGGAATCGAACCCGGGACCCGTGCTCGGGAAGCGAGAACGCTACCGCGAGACCACGAGCTGCGGACCGCGCATATGTAGTATTGTTATATCAAGTCCCTTGTAAATGGTTTTAAAAAGAAATCTCTTAATAATAATCTTTCTTATAACATTTAACTTTTGACAGTCATTCAACTCAATTTAAAGATTTTACTAATTTCTTCAATCCATGGTCATCCTGATTATTGTAAAGAAAAATCAGTTGTTTCTTTTTACACATGACAAATCTATCGGCGAGCATTGCACTGAGCTGTGCCAGAAAAATTTCAGGGCCATGACGCAGCGCTGCTGACGTCCAAAATTTACCAGTTTAAATTCACAGTCAATTATTGAAAGGTTATAAGTGAGCCACAATTTTATTGAGAGATTAGTCACGTCATTATTGGTAGGTTACGGAATAATAAAATGTTTCTAGGTTATACTAAATGTCAATGGTATATAATTATTTTTCTGTTGTTACAATGGTGTGGCCAAATTCCGTAATTATCTGTTTGGTCACAAGTTCTTTTTAGTGACAGATAACAGGCCTCTGCAGTCTTTGTTTCATGCGTCAAAGCCGGTTCCTATATGCACTGCTCAAAAATTGCACCGATGGGCTTTGTTGCTTTCGCAGTATCAGTGTGAAATTATGTACAGATCTATGGCAAAACATGGCAATGCAGACGCCCGATCTCGCCTTCCGATTGGTCCAGACTCTGATTTTGATACATCTGCCACATCTTGTTACCAAATCAATGCACAGGAGTCTGAATTGCTGGAATCTTTTCCCTCACACTACAGAAATATTGCACAGGCCAAGGGAGCAGACCTAGGCTCAAGATTTTCTTGCTTTATATTCGCACCTCTTGGGCTTATTCATTGAACAGTTTCCAGAACTCAGTTGTGCCCCGATATTTTGCACGTCGGCATAACCTTTCAGTTCAACAGGGTGCGATTGCAGTTCAAAATGACAGTGCACAATCGCGTGTGTTTATTCCCACAGCGTTGCAAAAGGGTGTGTTGCGATTGCTCCACCAAGGACATTGGGGAATTGTTCGCACTAAACAGTTGGCGCGACGGCAATGTAGTTGGCAGGGCATGGATGCCCACATTAAACAGTTGACGCCACAGTGTTACGGGCAATCAGTCAGCTCCGCCACAGACATTCACAGCTTGGCCTATTACTCAATCGCTATAGCAACGAGATCACATTGACTTTGCAGGACCATTCTGGAACACTCGTTGGCTTATTGGCTTATCGCTCTTTTAGCAAGTTTCCATTTGCAATGCCTATGAACTCTACCATGTCACGTATCACCAACCAAGTGTTGTCCTCAAGTTTCTGCATTGAAGGATAGCTTGAAGTCATTGTTAAGGACAGCGGACCTTAGTTCATGTCACATGACTTTGCACAATTTTGTGAACAATATGTCATTCGTCGTCTTATAAGTGCTCCGTATCACCTGCAGCCTAACGGAGAAGCGGAACGCTTTGTTCACACCTTCAGACACAATCACCGGCGGAATTCGTGCATGGCCGCCGCCATCGGGCGCTGCTTCGCTTGCTCCATCCACCGCAGCATCTGGGGCCGCCGATGGTCCGCAAGTATCGCTTTGCATCACGTGATCTTGTTCTTTACAGTGTTTGTGGCCGATGTTGTAACAGCGACCGGGACGGTCTCGGGGTTGAAGTGACGGACCCACGGAGCGGCCCGCGAACAGCAGCACAACGGGAGAGGACGGACACGACCAACGAAGGACAGGACTAACAACAACAAGATCGACACAGCGGAGTAACAAGGAAACCTAACACCAGAATTGACGTAGGTTAGTACAGTAGTTAGTAGCATTAGATATAGATATAAAGTTAGGAACCTGCAGCGACAAGCAATTTTGGCCTGCCCAGTGTCAGGGGCACGCTCATCGGGATTAGCTCGATGAGCAGGGCCTTCAAGTAGGTTTACATCTAGGCTGACACACCTGTAACGCTGCAGGCAGTTAGGAATTAACAAGTAGGTAGGAAAATTAACAATTAGCTAGTAGCGCACAGATTAATAACTGTAGTCTGCCTATTAACCTGTACTGTTACACTGTCTGTAGCTCACAATAAACATTGTAGCATTGTAATAACAATAATAATAGCTGCTGATAATATATAACACTGTAGTAACATTACGACCCACTAATCACTAAGGTGGTGGGTTAATATTGTATAAATATTATAGATGTTTTTGAATAAAGATTTTTTTTCTTAAAAAAAAATACACCTAACAAACACGTCCACGCGTACACAGAACAAGAAAGTAAGCAAGCTGTCTAACGCGAGGCGATGTGTACACAGACGTACGCGAGATTAGACTGGCTGGCTCAGTTTTTTTTTTTTTTTCCTTTATTGTAATTTTCATCACCTGATACAGGCGGGCTGTCAGCAGCATAGTACGCTGCTCTTCAGCCTTAAGCGGAACAATAACAAGACATATGGGTGATACAGACACTACAGTAAAAACGGCGGGCAAAAAAAGGAGATTTAAAAAACAATAAACATGAAGCCCTTCACGCTGGACTCGAAAAAACAGGAAACACTTGGTGACATGGCGCACAGAACACGGATGACGGCGACGGCACACGTGAACAGTTGATGCGTGACGGTCACAGAACACTAAACACAAATCGAGGCACACATACGACACACAGATGGCGATGATCTCCGGCGCGCGAATGTTCACTGAGCGTGTACGAGTCTGGGGACCTGCCAAGAGAGGAGGTGGAGGAGGAGGAAGGGGAGTGGGAGAGCGAGAGGGGAGAGCAGAGATGCCACGGGCAGGGGAGATAGGGGGGAGGGAGGAAGGGGGAGGGGAAGCCCGGGGGACGAGGGCTGGACGGAGGGGACGGGGGAAAAGGAAAGAGAAGGAATGGGAAGAGAAGGGAGGGAGGGTGTCGAAAGGAAAGGACACCGGAAGTGGGGGGTGGGGCAGGGTCAAAGCTGATAGGAGGGGTAGATGGAGGGAAGGAGGACATCATCAGGGAGGAGGAGCTGGTGGAAGCCACCTTGGGAGAGGGTAAGGAGGGTGGAGAGATGGAGACCGGGTGGGACGTGTGAATACAGGCGCGGCAGCGGGCGGGGATGGGAGAGGATCGGGGAGATGAGCGGGTGAGGAGGATCGAGTTTGCGGGAGGTGTACAGGATCCGTATCCTTTCAAGAAAAAGGAGGAGATGGGGGAAGGGGATGAGATTGTACAGGATCCGTGTGGGGGAGGGGAGACGGATGCGATAGGCGAGGCGGAGAGCATGACGTTCAAGGATTTGGAGGGATTTATAAAAGGTAGGGGGGGCGGAGATCCAAGCTGGATGGGCATAACAAAGGATAGGGCGGATGAGGGACTTATAGGTGTGGAGGATGGTGGAGGGGTCCAGACCCCACGTACGGCCAAAGAGGAGCTTGAGGAGCTGGCTCAGTGAGAGGCAGACGATTAAGTAGTCTATCGGGGCGCCGCTATTGGTCTCTGGAACCACGTGTTCCACTGTGGCGCCCTCACACTAAATGCGGGCCAGGAGGCGCGCGCCGCCACAGCTTTCGGCGCGATGGTGCAGACACCTCTAGGGGTCTCCGACGTCTATGACGTCTGGCGCGGATTCAAATTCCGCGACGCGCGGTACCAGAGCCGACATCAGCTTTGGGAGCGAAGCGAGATCCAGAAACACATTGGTACGTATATGTATCTAATTGCAGTTTGCAGCGCCGTCACCAGAATCATTTCGTATTTGTCGTTTGTTCGGTGATTCTGTTGCCTTTCTTCCCCCAGCTTCACGCCTTCACGGCACCACGCGACCTTCGCAGCCGCCGCTGCTGACGCCACGGAATCTCAGGACGTCGCGTCCTCGTCTCCGCCGTCGCCGCTCTCCGACCCGATGACCTTGGACTCACCGTCACCGTCGTCGTCGCCGTCCTCGCTCCAGGACACGCCCTCAGGACTCGACGTGTATCCTGAGCAGCGGGAGGACATTCCTGTGCCCTCGCAAGCCACATGGCGGGGTACGCAGCCCTCCACAGCTACGGATCCCGGCTCATCTCTACGTCCAATCCCCTCCCCTCCCGTTGTCGTTCGCATCTCCAGTACACGACAACGGTGCGGCCCTTCGAGGGGGCGGGGGTGGGGGTGGGGAGAGAGGAATGTGCTGACGTACGCCGTCGCCAGCACACCGGTCGGTACTAGGAAACATTGTACAGCAGGCGCTGAACTAGGCGCGCCTGTGACAGGAGAAGACCCAAGACACGGACCCAGGCTACGCACCAATAATCCCCCTGGAGAGCGTGCATATAGGCCGCCGCCGCTGACCGAGCTATCTCAACCTCTCACAACGTCGCATCGGGACTCAGTTCGCATTGCACCTCAATACGTCGCACTGTGCTCTAGTCTTCCACAGTGATAGTCGTCGCCTCGCGCCTTAGTTAGCTGTGAGGGGACGTTAGTCATGGTATACAGGTTGGTCCATTGATCATGACTGGGCCAAATATCACACGAAATAAGCGTCAAGCGAAAAAACTCCAAAGAACTAAACTAGTCTAGCTTGAAGGGGGAAACCAGATGGCGTTATAGTTGGCCCGCTGGATGGCTCTGCCCTAGGTCAAACGGATATCAACTGCGTTTTTTAAATATAGGAACCTCCATTTTTTATTACTTATTCGTGTAGTACATAAAGAAATATGAATGTTATAGTTGGACCGCTTTTTTCGCTTTGTGATAGCTGGCGCTGTAATAGTCACAAACATATGGCTCATAATTTTAGACGAACAGTTGGTAACAGGTAGGTTTTTTAAATTAAAATACAGAACGTAGGTACTTTTGAACATTTAATTTCGGTTGTTCCAATGGGATAGGTGTACCATTGTGAACTTATCATTTCTGAGAACGCATGCTGTTACAGCATGATTACCTGTAAATACCACATTAATGCAATAAAGGCTCAAAATGATGTCCGTCAACCTCAATGCATTTGGCAATACGTGTAACGACATTCCTCTCAACAGCGAGTAGTTCACCTTCCGTAATGTTCGCACATGCATCGACAATGCACTGACGCATGTTCTCAGGCGTTGTCGGTGGATCACATCACGATAGCAAATCTCTTTCAATTTTCGCCACAGAAAGAAATCCGTGGACGTCAGATCCGGTGAACGAGGGGGCCATGGAATGGTGCTTCGGCGACCAATCCACCTGTCACGAAATATGCTATTCAATTCCGCTTCAACCACACGCGAGCTATTTGCCGGAGATCCATCATGTTGAAAGAACATTGCCATTCTGTCATGCAGTGAAAAATCTTGTAGTAACATCGGTAGAACATTACGTAGGAAATCAGCATACATTAGACCATTTAGATTCCAATCAATAAAATGGTGGCCAATTATCCTTCCTCCCATAATGCTGCACCATACATTAACCTGCTAAGGTCGCTGATGTTCCACTTGTCGCAGCCATCGTCGATTTTCCGTTGCCCAATAGTGCATATTATGCCGGTTTACGTTACCGCTGTTGGTGAATGACGCTTCGTCGCTAAATAGAACGCGTGCAAAAATTCTGTCATCGTCCCGTAATTTCTCTTTTGCCCAGTGGCAGTCCTGGACACGACGTTCAAAGTCGTCGCCATGGAATTCCTGGCGCATAGAAATATGGTACGGGTGCAATCGATGTTGGTGTAGCATTCTCAACACCGAAGTTTTTTAGATTCCCGATTGTCGCGCAATTTGTCTGCTACTGATGCGCAGATTAGCCGTGACAGCAGCTAAAACATCTACTTGGACATCATCATTTGTTGCAGGTCGTGGTTGACGTTTCACATGTGGCTGAACAATTCCTATTTTCTTAAATAACGTAAGTATCCGGCGAACGGTTCCCGACACTTGGATGATGCCGTCCAGGATACCGAGCAGCATACACAGCACACGCCCGTTGGTCATTTTAATCACAATAGCCATACATCAACACGATATCGACCTTTACCGCATTTGGTAAACGCTCCATTTTAACACCGGTAATGTATCACGAAGCAAATACCGTCTGCACTGGCGGAATGTTACGTGATACCACGTACTTATTCGTTTGTGTCTATTACGGCGCCATCTGTCACAAAGCGAAAAAAGTGGTCCAACTAAAACATTCATATTTCTTTACGTACTACACGAATACGTAATAAAAAATGGGGGTTCCTATTTAAAAAAACGCAGTTGATATCCGTTTGACCTATGGCAGCGCCATCTAGCGGGCCAACCACAGCGCCATCTGGTTTCCCCCTTCAAGCTAGACAAGTTTCGTTCTTTGTAGCTTTTTGCTTATTTCGTGAGATATTTGGCCCGGTCACTATCAATTGACCACCCTGTATAGTTGTGATATGGACAAAGACAAGAGTCAAGAATCAGTACATGTTCTTTGATTGCTGTTAATCATAGAACTTCAGACTGGACAGCACTGGAGTTATGTACCCAATTGGTTCCTGTAATGAAGTGTATTTTAAGCAAATGATCGTTTTGTGTTGTAAGGAGAGGAAACCGACCACTCACCTATCATACCACTCTCTCCGCATCCAGCCAGTAACCACAAAACGTTACAAGAGGGCACATCGACAACAATGTGTACTGGAAGCAGTAAGTTTGAGACAAGTGCTTCCAAGCAGCAAGCTGTACTGGAGATCGAGCATGTCTCTAGCGGGCGATTACTGTAATTTTGATAATGCCGTTTCATTTCCTCTGGAACACCGCCTTTTTTTACGTTGTGTGTGTGTAATTAATAGTGTGTGTGAAAGTCATTGATGTTGTGCCATGCTGCGTGCGAGCACGGCGGGAATACGGAGATAGATAGACGAACAAAAATTAGGAAAATTCAGGAATGATGAAATACAAGTGACTAATGAATTGAATAAATAGGAAGTTCAAAGAAGTTAAAACGAAGTGTCCATCTGAAAAATATGATGAAATCGACAACGGAATGGTTCTCGGAAGGACTCGCTCAGTATGCAGAGAAGTCGAAACAACCTGTGTTGAAATTAAAAGTAAGGGCGGTAACATTAAGAGTGCAATGGGAATTCCACTGTTAAATGTAGAAGAATGAGCAGATAAGTGGAAACACTACATTGGAGATATCTATGAGGAAGTGGACTTGTGTGGTGACGTAATAGAGGAAGAAACATGGGTCGACAAGGAAAAGACACAGGATGCAGTATTAGAATTTAAAAGAGCATTGGAACGTTTAAGTTCAAATAAAACAGAAGGGATAAATAACATGCCATCTATATTCCTAAAATGATTGGGGAAAGTGGAACAGAATGACTGTTCACGTTGGTGTGCAGAATAAATTCGACATTTTAGGAAAAACATCATCCACACATTCCGAAGAGAGAAAGAGCCGACAAGTGCGAGAATTATCGCACAGTCAGGTTAACAGTTCATGCATCCAAGTTTCTGACAGAACTAATATACACAAGGATGGAAAAGAAGATTAACGATCTGTTAGATGACAATCAGATTGGCCTTAGGAAACGTGCAGCCGCCAGAGAAGGAATTCTGAGGTTATGGTTGAGGATGGAAGCAAAGTGAAGAAAAATCAGGACACGTTCATAGGGTTGGTCGACAAAAAAAAAGGTTTCGACAGTTTGAAATGGCACAAGATTGAAAATTCTGAAAAAAAAAATTGGGGTAAGCTATAGAGAAAGACGGGTAATATACAATATGTACACAAGAACCCAGAGG
Source organism: Schistocerca americana (assembly GCF_021461395.2). Lineage (NCBI taxonomy): Eukaryota > Metazoa > Arthropoda > Insecta > Orthoptera > Acrididae > Schistocerca > Schistocerca americana. The sequence continues at coordinate 379,241,332 of NC_060124.1, forward strand.
GAACAATAAAACTGGAGGACCAAGAACGAAATGCTCGGATTAAGAAGTATGTAAGGCAGGAATGTGATCTTTCAACCCTACTGTTAAATCTATACAACGAAGAGGCAATAATGGAAATAAATGAAAGATTCAAGAGTGTGATTAAAATTGAGGGTGAAAGAAATCAATAACAAGATTCCTTGATGATGTAGGTATCCTCAGTGAAAGCTAAGAAGAATTATAGGTTGTGTTGAATGGAATGAACAGTCTAATGAGTACAGAATACGTATTGGAAGGGAGTAATGAGAAGTAGGAGAAAAGAGAACGGCGAGAAAGTTTACATCACATTTGGGAATCACGAAGTAGGCAAAGTTAAGAAATTATGCTACTTAGGCAGTAAAACAATCCATGATGGACGTAACAAGGAGGATATAGACTAGCACAGACAAAATGGGCGTTCCTGGCCAAGATACGTCTACTAGTATCATATAGCCCATAATATGAGAAAGAAATTTTAGAGAATGTACTTATGAATCACAGCATTGTTGGTAATGAAACATGGACTGTGAGAAAACCGGTACAGGAGAGAATCGATGAATCTGAAATGTTTCTGTAAGTCATATTTATGCAGACGGTTGCGGTTCAATATAAAATGTCGAATAAAAATATTTCAAGCTGTCTAAATTTACATTTGTTATTTTAGCTGAGCAACCAGTTTCGGTCCTACGTTACATCTTCAAGCCCCCCTGATCGACACGTAGGAAAAATCCCATCTCTGGACCAGACAATATAGGGGCAACATTCAGTGACTGTTATTCGTACATCGAACGGATCTCTGTGTTAAGAGCTGAGTGTTAACAGTAGCTGCATGAGTAGAACTGAAAAATGATTTCACCTGATGTTAAGTTTAGAACACTGTACCATTAGGAATCTTTAATTGACCAGAATGTAGCAATTTAATGAAACTAATATATGTAATGCGTAGTGCCTTTTCTTTCCGACATGTCCGAAAGAACAGACACCACGTGAAATCCGTAGGTATGATACATTCCCTGTAAATTATTGGCGGAAGGGAGGATAAGGGAAAGGAAAGCAAAGGGAAAGGATTCTTGATGTCGCCTGCATCGGAACACTACGCGGAATCAGCGGCGCCGAGTGAAACTGTGCACTGGATTGGGATTCGAACCCGGGATCTCCCACTTACTGGGCAGGTGCATGAACCACTGCACCATTTGGGACACAGTTTTTGAGCAACTGCGCCTCATGACCGACCCACATCGCCCCCCTCCCCCTCCGCAAACAATTTATCACAGCTGCAGATTCTGTGTGGTGTGTACACTTTCAGACATGTCGAAAAGAACAGAGACTACGCATTCGTATAACTTATTCTGCTGGATGGGAAATGGATTCACTGCGTGGATGCACAAGTCCGTCCGACCTCTTGCGGATCTTGGTCGGGTTGGATCTTGAAGATCAGAGTAGCGAGCATGGAGGAAATGGACAAGGACTGCAGATAGGTGGTACACGGTGGGTATATTGTCGGCCATGAGGCGTGCCGAGATAGTCCGCATAGTTGCGATAACACTGTGTCCCGCGTGGCCCATTGGTTAGTTAACGCACCTGTTCAGTAAGCGGGAGATCTCTACTCGAATCATGGCCAAGTACAGATTTTGACTTGTCGCCGCTGATTCTGCGTAAAGTCCCGACACGCTTGACATCAACAACCCACTTCCCTTTGCTTGACTGTCCTTTCTCCCCCGTCCCCCACCCTCATGCCCCGCCTCCGCCAACAAAATATACACAGAAGAGCGAAAGAAGCTGGTAAACCTGCCTAATAATATGTAGGGCACCCGCGAGCACGCAGAAGTGACGCGAAACGACGTCGCATGGATTCGACTGACGTTTGAAATAGTGCTGGAGGGAACTTACACCATGAATTCTGCAGGGCTGTCCATAAATCCGTAAGAGCGAGGTGGTGGAGACCTCTTCTGAACAGTACGTTGCAAGGCATCGCTGATATCCTCAAGAATGTTCATTTATGAGGAGTATGGTGGATGGCGGAAGTGTTTAAACTCAGAAGAATGTTCCTGGAGCCACTCTGTAGCAATTCTGGAAGTGCAGTGTGTCGCATTGTCCTGCTGGAATTGCCCTAGTCCGTCGAAATGCACAATGGACATGAATAAATGCAGGTGATCAGACAGGATGCTCACGTACGTTTCACCTATTAGAGTCGTACCTCGACGTATCACGGGTCCCACATTGCCCCAACTTCACTCGCCCAACACCATTACAGAGACTCCGTACCCATTTACGTCTATCCGCTCAATACAATTTGAAACGAGACTCGTCCGACCAGGCAACATGTTTCCAGTCACCAACAGTCCAATGTCGGTGTTCACGGGTCCAGGCGAGGCGTGCAGTGATCAAGGGTACACAAGTGGGCGTTTGGCTTCGAAAGCCTTTATCGATCGTGTTTCGCTGAATGGTTCGCACGCTGACACTTGCTGATGGCCCAGCATTGAAATCTGCAGCAATCTGCGGGAGGGTTGCACTTCTGTCACGTTGAATTGGTCCCGTTCTTGCAGGACCTTTTTATCGTCGCAGAGATATCGGAGATTTGATGTTTTACTGGATTCCTGACATTCACGGAACACTCGTGAAATGATCGTACGGGAAAATCTCCACTTCTTCGCTACCTCGGAGATGCTGTGTCCCAGCGCTCGATCGCCGACTATAACACCACGTTCAAATTCACTTAAATCTTGATAACCTGCCATTGTGGCAGCGGTAACCGATCTAACAACTGCGCCAGACACGTCTAGTCTTAGACAGGCGTTGCCGACCACAGTGTCATATGCTACCTACTTATGCGAGCCTATACCAGTTGGCTCTTCCAGAATCTGGATCGTTTCTCATCATTTCTATAAAAAAAAGTCCAAGTTGTGGTTGGAGTATGCAAGTAACTATCTAATAGTAAAATAGCTGTCTGTAATAAACGGCAACGTCTTGAGTTAATTGTGATTTGTAGCTTTGTTTTTCATTCACCTCATCGTTTAACGATTCCGACTAGCTGTTAGTCTCAGGCTGGAGAAAACAGAAAAAAAGCTTTTTACTCACTGCGCTGACGCACTGCAGCGTCATAGACGACGGTTCAAAGGGCAGCTGATGTAATGACTCGTTCCAGAATAAACATAAATGCAGATAGGAAGCTGAATCTTCCATCTTCTATCATTCGCTTCGTTGGTGACAGAGTAGCGCTGCTCACGGAAATTGCCTGGAGTTGCATCCAAAGCGGAAGCCTCTGGTTATCGTGACATCCTGGACGCTCACAATGAAACTGAGGTGAGGTGGCCTACAATACCATACAAACACCTTCACGTCTGGGGAAGTTCCACAAACTATCCTGACAATATTCGAGAGCGAGCTGCATGATTTCCAACTGACACGCTGCAGCCTGTCTGGAGCTTTGGGAGCTGCATGCGACTGACCAGATGTTTCTGTGTCGTTTGCCGGTTAGCTCCATAACATCCCCTGTAAACACGTCCCGTGTGAGAATAGAGAATACTACCTCACTCACTCCCCCCCCCTCTCTCTCTCTCTCTCTCTCTCTCTCTCTCTCTCTCTCTCTCTCTCTCCACCCAAACAGGCCTACGAGTGCCCAGCGGTACTGACCTCGTCATCTTCAGCCGATAGGTGCCACTTGGAGTGGATATGGATGGGCATGTGATCAGCAGACCGCTTTCCCGGCCGTTGTCACTTTTCTTGACTGGAGCCGCTACTTCTAAGTCAAGTAGTTTCTACATTGGCCTTGCAAGGGCTGAGTGCACCCCGCTTGCAAACAGCGCTCGGCATAGTCGGAAGATCACTCAACTACGTGCTAGCCAAGCTCGACAGCGCTTATCTTCGATGATGTGAAGGAAACGGTTGTTACAACGACAGCAAGTCTGCTGGAGAGAATACTGTAATCGTATTCGAATTAGTAGGCAATAGAAAATTGCCAACAGCCTTTCCGCAGTGATAACACAGGTCCCCGTCAGATCACTGAAGTTAACCGCTGTCAGGGTGGGCTAGCACTTGGATGTTGACAAGCGGGGTGCACTCAGCCCTTGTGTGACTAACTGAGGAGTTACTTGATTGAGAAGTAGCGGCTCCGGTCTCGGAAATTGACATACGGCCGGGAGAGAGGTTTGGTGACCACATGCCCTCCATGTCCGCAACCAGTGACGCCTACGGGCTGAGAATGACACGGCGGCCAGTCGGTACCGCTGGGCCTTCACGGCCTGTTCGGGAGGAGTTTAGCTTTCTTCTTAGGCACTCGACAATTACCTGACTAGATTGTTCCTGCCAGTACTTCGTCAGTGGCAACTAGGTAACATTGTCGGCCTCCAGTGCGTGGACACTTTATAATGTGCAGAAGACTTTGCAGTGATGGCAGACACCGCTTGAATACCTCGTTTTCAAGATAAATGGCTTCAGTTTAAGTACTTTATTTATAAATAAGCAGTTTAATTATGAGCACGACTGGTATTGCAGAATTTTGGCTGCAATTTAACTGCATCATCAGGTGATATAAAATCAATTCATCTGATCAGAAAAGAAAATCGAATGACCCAGCTTTCATAGTCAACGAAAAATTGATCACTATGAACGATGGGTCAAATGGTTCAAATGGCTGTGAGCACTATGGGACTTAACATCTAAGGTCATCAGTCCCCCAGAACTTAGAACTACTTACACCTAGCTACCCTAAGGACATCACACACATCCATGCCCGCGGCAGGATTTGAACCTGCGACCGTAGCAGTCACGCGGTTTCGGACTGAAGCCCACCGAGGCCGGATTACAACTAACATGAGTGGGCGTTTACACGTACTGTGCTGTTTATTTACGTGTACATCGTGTATTTCCTGCAAGGAAACGAGGAGGACGAGCCTGATTCCTAGGGAGTCATGACGTAGGTTCTGTTTACTTTCCTTGTCCATAAGGTGGCTCTTTTCTTGAATCGTATTTACATTGTCCCATGACAAACGTGCTTTGAATCAACGACAGAACCATTCTTTACTCCGTGCTATGCGGAGAAGTAAAGCACAATACGATGGAGAAGTACTGGTACAGTTTTGCAGGACTCACTGATATACACCTTGTGTATGGGAAAGTATGTTGCAGTGCTCTCGCTGCTGAAAGGCTGTACAATAACGATTTCCAAATAGGCATCATACCTGACGAGAAGTGTTTATTTCTCTCGATCGACGAATGAGGGATTGGTTCATTGGAAAGAAGAAACGAGGGGCTGACAACGTGAGGACCGCTCACACCCGGTTTTGAGGGGGAGGTGTCGGGACGTGTTGCTCCGGACTCCACTGCAAGTACTCGTCGTATTACACACGAAATGGAAGCTGCACATACTATCGTGTGGCGAGTACTCCACGAACAACATTTACACTTTTATCACACACAACGAGTCCACGCACTGACTTTGCACCACGAGTCGCATTGTGTCAGTGGTTGGTCCAACAACGCACTGATCGATCAGATTTCCTCCAAATCGTGCTGTTTGCTGGTGAGGTTTCATTTGATCGTCATGGTATTTCGAATAGCAGGAACAACCATATGTGGGAAGAGGAAAACCCTCACGCTATAGTAGAGTCACACTGTCATATACATTTAGCTGCGAATATTCGGGGCGACATTGTAGGCGACACTCTCATTGGGCCATATTTTCTGCCTGGCCGTCTGAATGGCCAACTGTACATGAGGTTTGGGCTCAAAATGTTCAAATGTGTGTGAAATCTTATGGGACTTAACCGCTAAGGTCATCAGTCGCTAAGCTTACACACTACTTAACCTAAATTAGCCTAAGGACAAACACACACACCCATGCCCGAGGGAGGACTCGAACCTCCGCCGGGACCAGCCGCACAGTCCATGACTGCAGCGCCCAGACAACTCGGCTAATCCAGCGCGGCTGAAGTTTGGGCAAGGAGTTCTACATGAGTTATTGGAAAATGTACCATTGGCTGTTTGTGCACCACTTCCCTTCGTGTTGATCGCAGCCATTTCATTGCTGTATTTCCTGGTCGCTGGATTGGAAGGGGAGGTCCTATGCCGTGGTCTGCGAGGTCATCTGCTCCGAATCCCTTTGATTATTTTATATAGGATATCTAAAGTCGCTTGTGTACCCGCCAGGGTAGCCGAGAGCGCTAACGCGCTGCTTCCTGGCCTCGGGTAGGCGCGCCGGCCCTGGATCGAATCCGCCCGGCGGATTAACGACGAGGGCCGATGTGCCGGCCAGCCTGGATGTTTTTAAGCGGTTTTCCACATCCAGCTAGGTGAATACCTGGCTGGTCCCCATGTTCCTCCTCAGGTACACGGCTCGCAGACATATGAACACTTTCGCACTATTCCATGGATTACACTCGACGCAGACAGTTGGGCTACACTAATTCCGTCCTGGGGGGGTACGGGGTGGCGGCAGCAAGGGCAACCGGCCACCCCTTAAACATTAACATGCCAAATCCGATTAACGATGGCTGACCCTGCGTAACTGCGGGACGAGGCCCAAGCCATAGATCTAAATTCACTTGTGTATGAGATCCCAGTGGATACAGAGATTGAATTAGGTGCCAGAAATGTAGCTACCTGTAATGTGATTCGAAACACACAAGGAATATTTGTCAAGGGGCGTAAGAATCTTGTTCGCTGATGTCATACTTGCATTGAGGCTGATGATCATCAGTTTCAGCATCTTTTGCAAGATGCACAACAAATGATAAGTTCATTGTTTCAATGATGATATTTGCAGTTATCTATAACTAATGTAAATAAAAAAGTACCCAGTAATGTGCTTTTTTTGGAGATTAAGTAAAATCAATAAAGAAACATTTTTCATAGAAAGACTAAGATTATACATTTTAAAATAAAAGACTTACGTTTCTCAGTAGCTGATTGCAATAGGTGATCACATTGTGCAGTTCAATGTCGGCATGTAGCTACAAACATAGTCTGTCATTCGAAGTGACCGTTTTTACTGATGTGACAAAAGCCCTTGATTCTAGGGACCTTAATTTTCACAAATGCACACACCGACCGTTGTCAATAAATATCATGTGGAGACAGCTTTTACTGAGTGAGCTGCTAATGCAAATTTGTGTGTCCTTCGGAACAACAAGGGTTTAGATCCGTCGAAACAGTGGTCAAGGTTATTTTAAAACCACCATTTTCTGCAACTGGTTGGCTGTCCTTCCTTGTCCTTCCTTTTCTTCATTTGGTACAAATTTCCTCTGTTGTGGGCACTGTTAGGTTATGAAAGCTGAAATATTATTTCGCGGGGATAACGTGACTTTTCTAAGCAACTATGTTTTGTTCTAATTTTGATACACTTATAATCGAAACATTTGCTGGAGTAAAGAAAGCAGATTATAAGGAAGGAAAGTGAAGGAAAGGCCAAACTAAATCTACGTAACTTTCAATGGACTGAAACGAACAGAAACAACTGAGCGTTCACGATTTTAATCCCATCCTTGAAATATGTCGATATAAGCAAACCAGCAGGAACAGTGCGAGAGATTTATGTTGGGCTGAACCTTGCATCGATACGGCAGAGTTAAGAGCTATAAATCCCCAAGTAAATAATGTCCAGAATAATTTGTTTCTGCTACTTCTGACGCCGTCTTCCATCGGTACTGTATCGTTTAGCGCAGTAGCATTCAAAAAAGCTTTACAAATGCTCACAGCAAGTTATTTATATCATCTCATTTTTCGTCCGAGAAGGTTATATTTTCTGAGAATGGAAAGGTCACTTGTAGCCCTTAAAGAACTGCGCGGCATTTTACATAACCTAATGCATTCATACCAATGATGTGATACGCGGTTGATTTTAAATGCATCCCATTTCTAGTCAGACCTTCAGAGTGCTGTGGTTTTCTTATAAACCATATTACGGTGAGATGAAAAAAAAAACAAAAAAAACGGTGGTCGTTTGTTTCCTCTTGACACTTCAACAGCCCCGGCAACACAGGGATCAGTTATAGAGCTTATTTGGGCCATAATTTGTTGTGGTTTGGTGCGCTCGAGGACAAACAGAATCCGTAATTCAGTTCGGCTCGTATCTTACTTACCATAGTTGTCCACCTTTCGGGTCACTACGTCTACATCTGCATATACATCTTCAACTACATCACTACTGTACCATTCACACTTAAGTGTCTGGCAGAGAGTTCTTTGAATCTCCTTCCGAGTTTTTCTCTACTGTTCGACTCTCTAACAGCATTTGGGAAATGAACACTTAAATCTTTCTATGCTAGCTCTAATTTCTCTTATTTTTTAACGATCATCATTTCTTCCTATGTTGCTTGTCGACAGTAAAATATTTTCACGTTCAGAGGATAAAGCTGCTGATTGAAATTTTGTGGAAAGATCTTACAGCATCGAAAAACACCTTTATGTTACAGATTTCCACCTCAATTCGCTCATCATATTCATGACAGTCTCTTCCCTATTTCACGACAATACAAAATGAGCTGCCCTTTTGAATTTTTTCTGTGTGCTCTATCAATCCTATCTAGTAAGGATCCCATACTGGAAAGCAATACTTAAGCAGAGGACGAACAAGCGTAGTCTAAGCATTCTCTTTCATAGAGCTGTTGCATCTGCTAAGTATTCTGGCAATAAGACACAGGCTTTGGTTTTCCTGCCCCATAACATTATCTATGCCATCGTTCCAACTGCTCTTAATAGTAATTACCAGGTATTTATCTGCAGGGAGAGCCACTAAATATGCGTGGTTTATCATGTAACCGAAATTTAACGGACTTTTTTTTGTACTCATGTGGATTGGTTTTGAGCTTCTCACACCTTTTTTGTCATCCTCTCCTGTGTCAAACTTTTCATCTCAGAATAGCACTTGCAACCTATATACTTAATTATTTTCTGTATGTATCACACACTCTGTCTTCTCATACAGTTTTTAACCTCTACAACTCCATGGAAGTTAACAGACGTCCTACCATCCTGGCCCTTTTTCTTGTCGATATTTTCCATTTATTCCTTTCTTCGCCAATTTTGGGGAGAATCTCCTCATTCCCTAACTTTTCCTTTGATTCTCTTTTGCTCCGGTTTTCCTGCAGATCATGTTTCACTGTCATAAACGGTACTCCAAACGTGCATTCTCAGAAATGTAATCCTCAAATTGAAGCCTATGTTCGCCACTAGTAGACTTCTCTTGGCCAAAAATGCCCTTTTTGCCAGTGCAAGTTTGTTTTTGATGTCCTTCTTGATCAGTCCATCATTGGTGATTTTGCTGCTTAGGTAGCAGAATTCCTTGACTTTGTCTGTTTCGTGATACCCGATTCTAATGGTAAATTTATCGCTTTTCTCATTTTATCGATTCACTCTCAATCCATATTCTGTACCCATTAGACTGTTCATTTCATTCGCAAAATCTTGTAATTCTTCTTCACTTTCACGGGCAATAGCAATGTCATCGGCTAATATTATCCTTGATATGCTTTCACCCCAAATTTAAATCCCGCTCTAGAATATTTCTTTTATTTCTGTCATTGCTTCTTCGACGTGTGGATTGAACAGTACGGGTGAAAGCCTACGTCCCTATCTTCCATACTTTTCAATCCGAGAACATTGTTCTTGTTCTCTTATTACCTCTTGTTCACTCTTGATTGTTAAACATATATTACCCGTGTTTCTCTACAGCTTACTCCTACTTTTCTCAGACTTTCAAATACCTTGCAGCGTGTTACATTGTCGAATGGTTTTTCCAGTTTGACATATCCTATGAACGTGTCTTGATTTTTCTTCAGTCTTGGTTTCATTATCAATCACAACGTCAGAACTGGTGCCGTACCTTTCTATTTTTTTAAGCCAAACTGATTGTCATTTAATGATTCCTCAACTTTATTTTTCATTCTTCTGTATACTATTCTTTTCAACAACTTGGGTGCATGAGCCTGGGTGATAATTCTCGCAGTTGTCGGCTCTTTCTGTCTTCATAATTGTGTGGATGATGATGGCATGTCACCAGTTTCATAGATCCTACGCACCAACGTGTTTAATCTTTTTGTTGCCACTTCCCCCAATGAATTTAGAAACTTCTATGGAATGTTATCTACTCCTTCTGTCTTATTTGATCATGAGTTCTCCAAAGCTCTTATAAATCTCTTCCTTATCGACTTCTGTTCTTTCTTCTGTCACGTCATTAGACAAGTTCTCCACCTCATAGGGTCCTTTAATGTACTCGTTCCACCTATCCGCTCTCTCCTTTGCGTTTAACAGTGGAATCCCCAATCAACTCTTAATGTTACCGCCCTTGTTTTTAATTCATCGAAGGTTGTTTTGACTTTGCTACATGCTGAGTCAGTCCTTCCGACAATTATTCCTTTTTCGATTTCTTCACATTTTTAATGCAACCATTTGGCCTTAGATTTTCTGTACTTCATATTCGTTTCACTCCTAATTGACTTGTATCGCTGTATTGGTGAATTTCTCTGAACTTTTTGTACTTCTTTCTGTCATCGATCAGCTGAAGTATTCCTTCTGTCACCCATGGACTCCTCGCAGTTACCTTCCTTGTACCTATATTTCTCTTTCCAACATCCGTGTTGCCCTTTTTAGAGATGTCCATTCCTGTTCAACTGAACTGACTGCTGAGCTACTCATTATCGCAATGTCTATACCTAAGAGAAGTTGAAGCGCCTCTCTTCATTCCGTAGTATATCCGTATCCCACTTCTTTGCTTATTGTTTCTTCCTGACTAATCTCTTGAACTTCAGACTGCTCTTCATCATTACTGAATTGTGATCTGAGTCTATATTTTCTCCTGGTTATGCCTTGCAATCCAATATCTGATTTCGGAATCTCTACCTGACCACGATGTTATCTAACTGAAATCTACCCGTATCTCTCGACCTTTTACATATCTACCTACTCATGATTTTCCTAGGCGGCAAGCGACAATATCACCTGCAAACACGCTAAGAGGGCTTCACAGACTGTCTTCTAAACCGTTTGTATAAATCAGAAACTGCAGAGGGCCTATAACACTCCCTTAAGGATTGCCGGCTATCACTTCTGTTTTACTCGATGATTTCCGTCTATTACTACACCTTCATCTACATCCATACTTAGTTAACTCTGAAGAGGATTGTATCAGTTGTTAGGACTTCCTCCAGTACTCTGTCTTCTTCTACGCTGGTAGAGTCCACTTGCGTCAGACAAAAGTCTCAAGTGACGAATTGATGCGTAACTGCGCAGTGTGGTGGACAAACGTGGGTCGAGTCTCCCTTCCACTCTCGTTTGGGCGGTTGCAAGGATGAATGCTTAAACGCCTGTAGTTAATGTTATCTTGTCCTCGCGATCCTTACGGGACCGATACGTAGGTGGTTGTAGTATATTCCTAGATACACCACTTAAAGCTGTTTCTTGAATCTTCGTAAATGGGCTCTCTCAGTACAGTTTGTGTCTATCTTCAAGAAGGAACCAGTTTAGTTTTTTCAGCATGACGCTGTCGCTCTTCCGTGGGCCCAAGAAACGCGCGACCATTAGTGTTGCCATTCTTTGTATACTTCCACTATCTGCTGTTAGTCCTGTTTGGTTTGGGTCACAAACACCTGAGCAGTATTTTAAGGTTGGTTCCATGAATGTTTTGTAAACAATCTCCTTTGTAGACTGATGACAGTTTCCCAGTTTCCTACAAATGACTTCAAGTCTGCCACCTGATTTAGCCGCGACTGATCTTATGTAGTCGTTCCACTTCATATCCCTATACATTGTTACACCCAGGTATTCGTGTGAGGTGTGACTCGTTGATAGTTTAGCCTTAGCCTACTAGGTTTTGTCGTTTTGTGCAAATTTACGTTTCTCATGTTCCTTGTCATTGTACAATTCTGAAGTCTTATCAAGAACAGACTGAATATTTGTTCAGTCTTTTTAAGACGGAACTTTATGGTAGGTAACAGCATCATCTGTGAAAAGTGTGATGTTACCATTAATATTATCAGCAAGGTCATTAATATACGAGGTGGCCCATGCAAGCCGTATTATGTAGTTGTATGTTTCCCACATACATTAGAACCGGAAGGATTAACTCTCACCGCTGTCCAAAGGGGGAGTGCACTTACAAGTGAACCTCCACCTAGCTGTGCCGCCAGCTGCATCCTCCTGGTTCCGCTCTAATAAAATCGTGTAGCCGGCTGTTGTTCGAGTCAGGTCGTACAGTAAAACAGGTAACAAATTCAGTGTTCTCCAGGGAAGACTACACCGACTGATACTGATCTATGGGGAGACGCATCACAATGCAGGCCCGGAGGCTGTATTCACAACGCAATTCGACGTCTACCTTCCGCGCATGTTTTTGACGTACAGAGCTGCGTTTAATAACCGAGGGAGCGTTCCAAGTAGAATGTGTCAGGGATAGACCTATCCGCGACGCACCCTATGTTGCTCGGAAAGTTACTGAGTATTTTTTAGCACATCCAACGCACCGTAAGCATACCTTAAATGCCAATAACGCGTACGTACAATGTAGTGTAAACAAAAGTGTTATCGCACTGTTGCATTTAGGTTGCAGTATTATTTGTACCTATAATAGTAATAATAAAAATAATAATAACAGGGTCTTTTTTATTATTAATACACTACTGGCCATTAAAATTGCTACACCACGATGACGACGTGCTACAGACGCGAAATTTAACCGTCAGGAAGGAGATGCTGTGATATGCAAATGATTAGCTTTTCAGAGCATTCACACGAGATTGGAGCCGGTGGCGACAATTACAACGTGCTGACATGAGGAAAGTTTCCAGCCGATTTCCCATACACAAACAACAGTTGACCGGCGTTGCCTGGTGAAACGTTGTTGTGATGCCTCGAGTTAGGAGGAGAAATGCGTACCATCCCGACTGCGGTTTATCGTATCGCGACATTGCTGCTCACGTTGGTCGAGATCCAATGATTGTTAGCAGAATATGGAATCGGTGGGTTCAGGAGGGTAATACGGAACGCTGTGCTGGATCCCAACGGCCTCGTATCACTAGCAGTCGAGATGACAGGCATCTTATCCGCATGGCTGTAACGGATCGTGCAGCCACGTCTCGATCCCTGAGTCAACAGATGGGGACATTTGCAAGACAACAACCATCTGTATGAACAGTTCGACGACATTTTCAGCAGCATGGACTATCAGCTCGGAGACCATGGTTGCTGTTACCCTTGAAGCTGCATCACAGACAGGAGCGCCTGAGATGGTGTACTCAACGACGAACCTGGGTGCACGAATGGCAAAACGTCATTTTTTCAGATGAATCCAGGTTCTGTTTACAGCATCATGATGGTCGCATCCGTGTTTGGCGACATCGCGGTGAACGCACATTGGAAGCGTGTATTCGTCATCGCCATACTGGCGTATCACCCGGCGTGATGGTATGGGGTGCCATTGGTTACACGTCTCGGTCACCTCTTGTTCGCATTGATGTCACTTTGAACATTAGACGTTACATTTCAGATGTGTTACGACCCGTGGCTCTACCTTTCATTCGATCCCTGCGAAACCCTACATTTCAGCAGGATAATGCACGTCCGCATGTTTCAGGTCCTGTACGGTCCTTTCTGGATACAGAAAATTTTCGACTGCTGCCCTGGCCAGCACATTATCCAGATCTCTCACCAACTGAAAACGTCTGGTCAATGGTGGCCGAGAAACTGGCTCTTCACAATACGTCAGTCACTACTCTTGATGAACTGTGGTATCGTGTTGAAGCTGTTTGGACAGCTGTACCTGTACACGCCATCCAAGCTCTGTTTGACTCAATGCCCAGGCGTATCAAGGGCGTTATTACGGCCAGAGGTGGTTGTTCTGGGTACTGGTTTCTCAGGATCTATGCACCCAAATTGCGTGAAAATGTACTCACATGTCAGTTCTAGTATAATATATTTGTCCGATGAATACCCGTTTAATCATCGGCATTTCTTCTTGGTGTAGCAATTTTAATGGCCAGTAGTGTATTATAAGTCATTCGACCTCTCCGAGTAATAACTACTTCTCATCGTAACTAGCACAAAGAAGAACTGCAGCGTACTTGAGAATATCGAGGTCTTCGGTATAAAGGATTCTGGAACAACGAAAATGGCATCCCTTTAAGCTGCACCTTCGCAAAAGGTATATGGAAAAGATTTCCAAAATCGGGTATCGTTGTGCAGCCTAAATACAGTACCCGTAAATCTGGATTTCCAAAGCCAGATTTTTTTCGGAGATAAATGCTGTTCGGCCAATGACGCCACTGTCAATAGATACAATCTACATTACGCGGCTCCTGCAAATGCTCACTGGTTACAAACATATCACATCCAAGCGCACCGGGATGTTAACGTGTGGTGCGGCATTCTAGGAGAACATTTCACTGGACCAGTTTATTTGGCTCCCAGAGTAACTGATCGGTTATATTTGCTATTCCTACAGTATGAGCTGAATCTTGGACGTCTCCTAGAAGACATCCCACTTCAGTTAGCTGTGAGGCACTGGTTTCTGCATCATGGTGCACCACTCCATTATCGTAGAAGGGTAGGCAATATCTCAGCAATATGTATCCCGAACGGTGGATATGTCGTGGTGGTTGCATTCGATGGCCAGTGAGATCGCCTGATTTAATGACCTTGGATTTTTTATTATAGGGGTATACCAAAACCAGGGTTTACGAAACGCAGCCGGAAAATCCAGATCTGTTAAAGGAACGCATACGTCATGATTGCGCTTCAATTTCTGCAGAAATGTTAAGCGATATCCATGCTAATACCGAGAAATCCTTACATCAATGCATTCATCAAGGCGGACATGCATCTATAATGCAATTATAAAGATCTGTCAGTATCATTCTCCTTTATGGCAGTCACAGATATGATAGCATTTATATAATACTGCCAATTGTGGAGCATAAACTGGTGCGTTCTGTACTGTTAATAAATTAGCTGTCATATGTTAATATCTCTTGAAATAGATAATTAATGTGCTTTGGTCCTTGTGCGTATTGTTTTGTTCAGGGACAATCATTCTTTTACATAGAAGCTATTCTCGAGCCCAGGAATCGAACCTGGCACCCTTCCTACAGCAGGAAAGTTTCCTTGTGACGAGCTATACGACCAATTATAGCTGCGAAGTATTTATTTTCAAGCGCTGGTCTTACTTTTGGTAGGGTCTCCTCTCTGTTGGGGTTAATTCCTCTTTGCCGTTCTGCTTAGGAAAATCTTTCGGCATCTATGATGTCCAGGATTAACTAATGTCAATTGAGGACGACGTGCGTGGGTCGCCTGGTACAACAAGAACAGCAAAGACACATTTGAAGTTAATTCTACGTTTGTCGATGGTTCTCCATACAAGATCACATACTGCACCTTGTCTACAAATAAATCTTCATTCTAACCACAGATTTCACTTGATACCTCATAGTATGCTAAGGGAATAAGGATTCGAAGTGGACAATTGAAGAAGGTGAAAAGTGTCAAGTATGCGGGAAGTGCGGTAGAGGAAAATGAAAGAAATGAGAAAGAGATCAGTGATGGTGGCGCACAGGCATAAGCATTCTTGTGAACTGTTAGGAGTGTAATTTGGAATAAAGATGTTCCACAGAAAAGCAAAGAAGTAATACACTGAATAGCCAATAAAACTGGTTTACCTGCCTAATATCGTGTAGGGTCCCCACTAGCACGCAGAGGTGCCGCAACACGACGTAGCATGGAATGGGCTAATGTCTGAATTAGTGCTCGAGGCAACTAACGGTATGAATCCTGCAGGGCTGTCCATATCCGTAAGAGTACGAGAGATCGGAGATCTGTTCTGAACAGCACGTTGCAAGGCATCCCAGATATGCTCTACAATGTTCATATCTGGGGAGTTCGGTGGTCAGCGGAAGTGTTTAAACTCAGAAGAGTATTCGTGGAGCCACTCCGTAGCAATTCTGGACGTGTCGGGCGTCGCATTGTCCTGCTGGAATTGCCGACGTCCGGCGGAATGCACAATGGACATAAATGGATGCAGCTGATGAGACAGGATGCTTACGTTAGTGTCACCTGTCAGAGTGGTATCTAGACGTAACACGGGTCCCAAATCACTCCAACTGCACACGCTCCCCACCATTATAGAGCCTCCATCAGGTTGAACAGTCCCCTGCTGACATGCAGTGTCCATGGATTCATGAAGCTGTCTCCATGCCAGTCAGTATGCGTCTATCCGCTCGGTACAATTTGAAACGAGACCCATACAAACAGGCAACATGTTCCCAGTCATCGACAGTCCAACGTCGGTGTTGAGGCCTAGTCGAGGCGTAAAGCTTTGAGTCGCGCACTCATCTAGGGTACACCAGTGGGCCTTCGGCTCCGAAAGGCCATGTCGATGATGTTTCGTTGGTTTGTACGCTGTCTCCTGTTGATGGCCCAGCACTGAAATACGCAGCAATTTGCGGAAGGGTTGCGTTCCATCTCTCGTGCGCCGACTGTAGCACCACGTACAACCTGACTTAAATCTCGATAACCTGCCATCGCACCAGCAGTAAGCGGTCTAACAACAGCGCCAGACACGTCTTATGTGGCGTTGCCGACCGCAGCGACGTATTTTGCCTGTTTACATATCTCTCTATTTTAATACGCATGCCTATACCAGTTTCTTTGGTGCTTCAGAGTATATAGAAGTTACTACATCTCAACACTGACCTACGTATCTGAAGCATCGGTACTAAGGAAAAGAGATGTAAGCAGAGTGCAAGTAAGTAAAATGAAATTCATTAGAAGTAGGATACGAATAACAGAGATAGGATAAGGAATGAAAGAATAATGGAAAGGAAGGAACCCTTGCAGATCAGGGCAGAAACGTCAAAGTTAGGATGGAATGAGCACTTACGGAGAATGGAAAACAAGAGGATTCCCAAAGAGATACATGAAATGAAGTTGAGAAGGAAATGAAGAGGACCAAGGGTCAGATCGCTGAAAAATGTAGCGGAGTGAGTTGAAAAAAAAAAAAAAAAAAAAAAAAGTAAGGCCTGGACCAGAGTGAAAACAGAAACATGGAAAAGAGGACTAGATCGTGAGGCTTATGTTCTAAAACAAATCCACTCTGGGACTGTAACCTGTTCAGGTGATGATGAATGACACTGAGCCAAATGGTTTTCGGAAGTCATGAAATACTACATCTACCTGACAACCTCAATCTGTGCTTTAATGGGTTTTATTTGAGAAAGGTACTACAAGGGTTTCACATGATTGATATTTTCAGCTTTCATGCTAGTTGACATGGAGCAGGTCATTCACTTCTAGACAGTTCGTTACGTTTATGTGAATGTACTATACCACTCTGCAGCAAACAGACGAGAAGGATAGTGGGCTGTTTCTTGTGGATCAAATCTGTAGTGTGACCTGTGTTGTCCACCAGCTATTGGGCACATCTTTAGTTCGAAGAATCTACTGTATATTTTGGTTAAAATAGTCACTCAGCCTTAAATTTGCCATAGAATCTGGCAGAGATCCCATCGCCCCCAGGAGATTTGTTCAGTTTTAGCATTTTCAGCCATCTCTTAACGCTACTTACGGTAAGATATGTATCACTCATCTTTGCAGTGGTGCGAAAATTGAATTCAGCGGGTATGCAAGAGCTAGGTGGTTATTTGACTTGCTGTCAAAAATGTAGGAATCGATTAAAAGCAAGGATGGCAACGTTAGGAGGGCAATGGGGATTTCACTGTTAAAAGCAGAGGAGAGAGAGGATAGGTGGAATGTGTGAAGGCTTGTATGCAGGGACTGAACTGTCTGACGAGGTGATAGAAGAACAAATTGAAGTCGATACGGGAGAAATAAGGGGTCTAATGTTAGTCAGAATTTAAAAGAACTTTGGAATACTTGATATCAAATAAGGCAGAAGAGACATATAACATTCCATCGAAATTTCAGAAATCATTGGTGGATGTAGCAGCTAAGCTGATCGAGTTGATTTGTAGAATCTGTGAGTCCGGACAGATACCATCAGACTTTATGGAGAAGTATCATCCACATAGTTCTAAAGATAGCTAGAGTAGTATAAAGTACCAATTGTGGCACCAACGTACGTCACCTATGACGTCATCGATGACGTTATCGATGATTCACCGGATTTCCCAAATCTTTCCCCCTTCATCCCTCTGACAAGGGCCAGTTGCCCTATGCTTAAAATGACATGCAATTCAAATTTTGGCGGTAAATTCAAATTTTGGATGAAAATTCAAGTTTTGGAAGAGGTCCCCCTCCCCTCCTCCTCCTCTATGATGCAGGGCTGTTGCCGTAAGTATACATTGGCGGTAAATTCAAAAATCCAAGATAGCGCATTGTCATGCTGGCTGACCTGGAAAACTGGCATAGGCTCTATGATATTAGAGTTAATGAATCGCATAGTTTTCTTCGCCTGCACCAAGTTTTCTTAATTCTTCCTAGCTTCGGTTGTGTAATATTGGTATGTAAGCAGGAGAATTTTACTTCTTCTACTCATGCAGCCTCCTTAGCTTATCACTGTTCCATTCTCAGCTATTCTATAATCTGATTATGCTAAGTTTATCCTCACCTCACATTCTCTGTCAGGCATCTATTAAACTTAGCACCTCAAACCGTAGACAGGTATGTTTCCTGCTGTCACTCTCTACAGCAAATTTTCTGTCAGGCGTCTATTAAACGTAACACCTCAAACTGCAGACAGACATGTTTCCTGCTGTTACCCTCTACAGAAAAGTTGACCCTGGAACTTGCCATAGAATCAACGGAAAGTTTGGCTTCCTCCAACCAACAACGTATTTACCGGTGCATTAAAGCCACTCTTTAATAGATATTACTTCACCCTGAATTCACGCTGCAGCTATTTTGATTCACAAGAACGGTTTTGCACTAACTTCACATATGCTATGGAGGTACCCAGAGACGGGGAATATACCATTTCTGAATGAGCTAAACAAACGACAAGTGTGCAGTCAATGAGGCCATTCTGTGTATTGGTTTCCACGCCAATTGACTTATACCAAAATGTGAGGTACTGTGATGACCTACGCCGGAGATAAACAGTCTTAAAATCGTCAGCTTACATAGCAACAGCTTTACGAGAGGTAAAACATTAATATGCACAAGACCAATGAGAATGGAAGAACAAGAGAGAATTACTCGGATTAAAAAGGAATTAATGCAGGAAAGCACACTGTACTGCTAAATCTGTGTATCGGAGAAGCAATTAGGGAAATAAGAAAGGCTTCAGAAATGAGATTAAAACTCAGCGTGAATGGATATCACTTATAAGATACGCTGATGACATTGTTGTCCTCTGTGCCTGTGCAGAAATACGCGATCTACTGACTGGAACGAATACTGCACTGAGTACAGAAACCAAAGAAGTAAATAAGTATTGAGAACCAGCAGAACATCAAAACTGGGTAATATATAATAGGTGACGTGAGGGAATCATACAACCTTGGTGGGAAAATAACACTTGACTTGAGCAAAGACGACGTAATGACAAGACTAGCACAGTCAAATGTAGCATTCGTTACTATCCGTAGTCTGATAGTACTATGCGTTGGTTTTAATTTAAGAAAGAAGTTCTGAGAATGTACCTCTGGCTACAGGACTATATGGAGGTAAATAAATGTTTGTACATGATCAAAAAAATGGCTCTGAGCACTATGGGACTCAACTTCTGTGGTCATTAGTCCCCTAGAACTTAGAACTACTTAAACCTAACTAACCTAAGGACATCACACACAACCATGCCCGAAGCAGGATTCGTACCGGCGACCGTAGCGGTCTCGCGGTTCCAGACTGCAGCGCCTAGAACCGCACGGCCACTTCGGACGGCTGTACATGATCAGGCAGTGGTGGCCAGTGAAGAAGATAATTACCTGCTTTATGCTAACAAAATTATTGGAAGAATATAAGTGGGGATTCAAAGCAAATTCGCAAAAGACTGAATACCTATCAGTGTAAAAACTATAGGAAAAACAATAATTTCTAAAGTTCGCATCAAGTATCAAGGCAAGTGAACATCTACCGTACACGAGTAAAATGTGCGTAAATACGTGAATAATTTCGAATTTACACTTTTATGCATTTGCATATGCATACTTGATAAATTTCATGTGTTTCGTGTATTCCGGAAACTTCCAGAATTTGGAAAATTATTTTAGTCCCATGCAACACCACTTTTTACTGTATTAGCTTTTGACTGATGAGAAACGTTGTGCAGCTCTCCCACACTGACAAAGGAATTCCCCCTCTCGTGCTTTGCGTGGCGCGGTTACGGTTGTCTTGCAAGTGCTCTGGTTTTGTGTAACTACAGACTGCCTACAATAGCGATGGTGCTCTGGTAGTGGCGATCTGTTGTGATGCCCCAATCGAATGTAACATCCATCGTCTTCTTTGAGTGTCCCTACAATAGGCGGCACCGCACCCACCGCACTCAAATGGTTCAAATGGCTCTGAGCACTATGGGACTTAACATCTGAGGCCATCAGTCCCCTACACTCAGAACTACTTAAACATAACTAACCTAAGGACATCACACACATCCATGCCCGAGGCAGGATTCGAACCTGCGACCGTAGCAGCAGCGCGGTTCCGGATTGAAGTGCCTAGAACCGCTCAGGCACAACTGCCAGCGCACCGCACTCACAATGTATCTCGTATACACCAACAGTACTGAGGGCTTTTATTGCTCACATAGTGGAGCCTACCAGAATATGGAGAAATGGTTCGATGCACCTTCGTCGAAGCTCCTGTTCATTTGTTGTCTGATGCCCTGGTCGTAAGCGCGCCATCAGAATATGTTACAATGAAGTGAATACCCTTAGCTGCATAACAGGCGTTGATGTAAGTCAACGGGGACAGTTGAAAATGTGTGCCCCGACCGGGAGCTCCTGCTTACATGGCAGACACTCTATAAATCTTTTTTTCGTTTTGTTCGTTGTTGATCGTTGTGTTTGGTCGTTGCGGACGTCACATGACATCCGGTCAAATTCGTCTGTTTTTTTTTTTTTTTTTTTTTTTTTTTGTATACAGACGCCAACCAGCTCTCTGACCGAACACACACATGTCCGAAACAACAGATACCATCTTCATATATATAAAATATGTTACGTTATTTCTGAGCCTAGTTTACTGGCGAACTTTGTTTTACTATCCTGTTCAGTGGCTCAGAAGGTCTTAAGCAACTCTTTCCGTATTATTTCGCATCGCTGATGCCATGGGTTCATCTGATCAGGAAGATTTTAATGAGATTGACACTGAGTCTACACAAATTACATCAAAGTTTTCCTCTACGCTAATTTCATCTGAGCTACTGAATATGTCGGAGGCGGATGACCGCCGTTAGAACGGGAAGTAAATGTCTTTAAGTAGAATAATAACTGCATGTTTAATGTTGTAGCATTTTTAAGCTTTAGTTACAATTCGTCCGTGCCATTGTTAGTGTTTGATGCAGACATTACCAAGTAACAGCAACAGAGTACGTCTGCAACCATACCAAATGCAGTTGTTTTGCAACTGTTATTCCAAGGGCTGTTCCGGTTTTATCACGAAAACCGTAAATTCAGATTACACAACCTAGACCAGCTAAATTTTCACGTAATATTCTACTACATCACAGTAGACAATATTTTCATTTTGGGATTTCTTGTATTGTTGAACTTTACTTATGCTCTGATTTCCATAAAATCCTGTCAGGGTACTGTACAGGATTAGCTTCAGAGAGAAACAAGATGGGAAGTCGCTGTTATTGCTGTAATCTCTGATTAGGCAGGGATAATTGTTTCGAAAAGAAAAGAACAGTTCTGATTTTCTTTATATGTATGAATTGACGACTTGATAAACTGACTGCTAATCGAAACTAATTACGACAACGTAAAGGAAATAAGGGATTTATTGATGACTTTTGTGTTTGCTGCCCGGAATGATTATAAGAATCTGACTCGATAGCACGTGCAACTCGGACGACGGCAGCGCTACTCTGCGGCAGCTCGCCAAAGCAACTGTTGAGCGTAAGCGCCGCTAGATAGCGCACAGCATATATCCGCATTATTGTCCACGATATCCGATTCGCAGTTGCACACACGATTTCCAGCAAAAATTCAAGGGGAATTTGGTACTACATTCACCTACAGCGCCACGTCTATAGACTTCACGTTACAAATAACAAGCGTGAAAACCATCGGAGTCTTTGCAGGAAGAACTGACAAGCAAATAAGAAGTTAGCACTGTGCTGTAATACAAACTACTTAATTTTCTCTCGTTTTGATCATCTTTCATTTTTATAAACTCTTCAGTCACTCTATTATGCCTTCTCCTGTAAATTAATTATATATACATATGAAAGAGAAGTTTTTATCTGCGTACATTCTCTCATCGTGTTTGAAGTTGCTGAAATTGGTACTTGACCTCCAGACTGATGTAATAGCAGCGGATGATAATTTATGCGATACGGCAATGTAACATTTAACAAATTAAAATTTAGTAAATGGTTCGCTTTTCTAGAACAACATCAACATATAAAGATGTTTCTTGTGGCATACAATACTTCAGTGTGAATAATTGCATTGGCGAGCGGTAAAAGTGGGGCTAGAAAAATTCTATCCGCAATCTAAGGGAATTTGCAAGAGGCTGCGCCCAGACAGCGGGCACGCTGGAACACTAGTATCTTAGGTAATATTCCAATAACTGCGCATAATGTAGCCTGGATTGGAACTCTCAGTATAGTAGCGCGACGCTAATGTTCTGTAACAAAATGGGCTATGGAAGCGATTGGATTGTAACTTAAAAAAAAAAGCATTGTTTCGCATCCTAGCAGCCGTCCTACATTTGTGCAAGGTCCAATAGCGCTGCCACGTGGAAAGAGACATGTCTAAGTTATTCAGCTATGAAGATACTGATATCTATATGACGATATGATTTTCTCCTCTTCACAGGAGATAAAAGCAAGAAGTGTTGAAATCGCTATACGCTTCATATAGGAAAACACCTTTAAAATTGCACAAGATTTAGTACGTAGGGCATCTGCAACTGAGAGGGATAATTAATTTAGAGGGATCCGCTTCACTTGTACTAATATTAATTTAAACAAGGACGCGTTTCGAGATTTTAAAATCCCATCTTCAGGTGTATGAAATTATAGTATTTGGTAATACATGTCATGCGGTGGGCCAGTCAGTGCAAGAGTTCCACGGTAGGAACGACAACCACTACTATGTGGAGGGGACTGCAGACCTCCGGGGTGGCCCTCCACGTACTACCAAATACTATAATATGGTACAACTGAAGATGGAATTTTAACATTCCGAAAAACGTCGTGGTTTAAATAAATATTAGTACTACTGTAGCGGTTCTCTCTAAATTAATTACCACCTTTAAAACTTCCTCTAGTCTGTCAAAGATATGACAACAGTATGTCTCCTATATTTCCTTAATAACTGCAAGCCACGTGAGAACATGTCGTGCATGTTCTGACAATAACCCATAGGCTGTTCCTCTCCACGCCGGTATTTGCAACTATACGACTAGGAGCACCGTGGCGGCCCAGTCACGACGTAATTCGCAGAACGGTCGAACAACGAGTTAACGGAGTCGTAGCACAGTAACAGATCCACTCTGTTTACATGAGGCCTTCAAATCTAGTTTTCGCAAACCGCAGCCTCTGGCAGGCTATGAAAATATTCCAAAATTTATTATCGAAATCCTGTTCTGGCTGCCGCAAACCTCTTCTACAATCGGTATTATTGGTTCCTATGTAGAGTCTCAACTATTTCTAAACAAGATTTTTAAACTGTCTGTTTATCCGGACGCAGCAACGTTTTGTGAAGCGAAGGAACGGAAGAAATATTAAACTGATCACGATGTTTTTCATCTCCGATGTTTTAAATGAAGAGGAAAAGGCGTCGTCCTGACTGAATGATAGGAGAGAGGATTGCAGAGGCCATTCTCATAAAACAATAACAGATCACTTATATGTGACCGGGCTATCAAAATCGATTCAGGCCTGACATGTAACCTCATCAACGAAAATTGGATATTGATATTCTGTCACAGTAGCAGAGATAACGCAGCTGTGATTGTTGTAAGTATGTGCAGAACAATCACTTCGATTATATACCAAGGCGTAACGTTGCAAAGCGATATGAAATGAGGTACGTCAGGATGGTAGAAGGAAAGGCGAATGCTAGTCTTCGTTTTATTGGGAGGAGTTTGGAGAATGTAGCACATCCATAAAGGAGACAACGTTTAGAACGTTAGAGCGACCCATTACTGAGTACTGTTCGAGTGTTAGGGATCCCCATCCGGTCGGATTAAAGAAAGATATCGAAGCAGTTCAGGGGCTGGCTGCTACGTTTGTTGCTGGTAGGTTCGATCAGCACACGAGTATTACGAAGATGTTCGTGAACACAGATTGGAATCCCTGAAGGGAAGACTGTGTTCTTTCCGCAAGTCCCTATTGCGATTGCTTAGATAACCGGTATTTGTGGTCGGCTGCGCAACGGTTGTACAGCTGCCAACGCACATTTCGCGGAAGGACCGTGAAGATCGAGAAATTAGGGCTCACTCGGGTGCTTTTAGACAGTCATTTTTCCCTCGTTCTGTTTGCGAGTGGAGCACGAGAGAAAATGACTCCTAGTTGCACAACGTTCCTCTACCATGCACCGTACGATGGTTTGCGAGATCTGTATGTAGGTGTAGAGCTTTTTAAGCTTATTAAAGTGAATTTAATGCAATAGCTTGTAATTCTAAAGTTAAACAGTGACGCAGATTAAATGCTGTGAAGATATATCGCTAGTCAACCAACAAAAACCAGAGTACGAGTACCAACTGCTTCAAAGGGGAAAAGAAACACGGACTGAACAGAACAGAGCATCCCTGTGAGAAACAGCGAATTTACTGTTGTATTGCATTATAATAGAAGTAATTTCCTTTATATGGGCTGGTAATAATTAAAGTGCAGCTACCTACAGAGATCCGCTGTGGTCAGAATTATCGTCTGACAGCGAAACTTATTAGTTATGCTAATGCATTAATGCGGAACCGATTTACGGTAGAAAAAAGGTTTCAATTTTAGCCACTAGGTGCTAATGTGGCGCTGTACAACATTTTATCGACGTCCCCGGTGCCCATACTAATCGAATTCTGTAACGGGTGGTTAATAATAAACTTAGCACTATTGCCATTCTCACCTGTGTGACCTATTCTGCTACGGTCGCAGGTTCGAATCCTGCCTCGGGCATGGATGTGTGTAATGTCCTTAGGTTAGTTAGGTTTAAGTAGTTGTAAGTTCTAGGGGACTGATGACTACAGATGTTAAGTCCCATAGTGCTCAGAGCCATTTGAACCATTTGACCTATTCTGCCCACGTTCCGTTGCTAATCAGTTACGTCTTTCTTGCATCTACAGGGCCAGAAATGCACTTGGCGGAAAAAATTTGAATTAATTGGTTTTCCATCGTAAATCGGTTCCGCATTAACGCATTAGTCTATCTACCAAGTTTTTCTGCCTTACAGTGATTACAGCCCACAGCAAAATCTCTGTGAAGAGCTGCACTTCAATTATAACCACCTGATATTTTTACACATTGTCTAAATGTACCACTTAATTATGCTTCAGTAACATCCGCAGCAGCGCTCTTTAACGTGTTTCTCATTTCTGGTGCGCTTCCCCTTGTTGTTACTACAGAGACGCGGTGCATCCTGACCGTGGTTGTTCCGCTGCGGCACTGCCTCCCCTGGAGCCACGTCGGCAATAAATCAACAAATCCATTACTCTACTGGGACAGACAATCGGCAGAAAAAAGGCAGAAAATCAGTCTGGCAGACTTCCAGCTTGTAGATGGTCTGACGGAGTGTTTAGCTTCCCAGGAACATTCATACAAAATGGAAGCCTTCCACAAATTCTGCTCACACAGGATACCATGGCAGGACTGACACAGAAGATGTGTTCCCTGAATTGCCCAAGTAACGCTGCCTGACGAGAAAATAGAAGCATTCGGAAGGGGTCGAGGAAACGGAATGAAACTTTGCCAGTTGAGAAGATATGTGATGTTATTTCAGTGATTAAAATATGGAGATATATTTACAAAGAACGTGCCATCATGAGCCAATTTATCAGTGCACCCCATTTGCAGTGATACAGTTGGGAAGGATGTCATAAAGCCGTTGCATCCTCTTTGGGACAGGTTCGTTTACAGCTGTTGTAAATGGTCCTTGATATCCTGGATACAGGCAATGGGACAGAGTTGGTGCCCGATACGATGCCACACTTATTTTGTAAGGGGTGGGGGGCTGGGGATCTTGCTGGCCACGGGAGAACCTCATACCCACCCAAACAGTTCACAGAGACACGTGCTACGTGTGCACGAGCATTGCGCTGTTGGAAAATGACACCACGGTAGAGCCGAGTGAGGGGTAACACATTAGGACGCAGGGTGTTCGTGACGTGGCGTTCTGTCGTCATAGTTCCCTCAACCACAACCAGACGTGACCTGAATCCATACCCGACGGCTCCCCACTCCATAACGCCACAAGTAACGCTGCAGTGGCTCTCCAAAGCAATGGGAGAATGGGACCTCTCCCCAGGTCGCCGCCATATTCATCGATAATGGTCATCTGGGGTGGTTCAGAACAGCGATTCCTCGTTGAACACAACGCGATGCCGCTCATCAGCGGCCCATGCTTCCCGATCACGGCACCATTCCAAACGCAGTCGAATGTGCTACGAGGGGCGTTTGAAAAGTCCGTGCAAAGTCCGAGAGATAGCACTACCGGCACGTATCGAGGTTAGTAGCATCTTTGGAAAGAACGCACACCATGTTTCAACCATATTGGTCTATTTCTTTGTGTTTGACATTCATGTGAATCAAGGAAGTCGAGTCATTGTCAAAAAATGGACGAAAAAAATTGCGTATGGTGATTAAACATTACTTTATGAGAGGCAAAACGCCTCAGGAGACTAAAGAGAAGTTTGATAAACATTACGGTGATTCTGCGCATTCGATTACAACAGTTTATAAGTGGTTTCAAAATTTTTGGAGTGGCCATATGGACACAAGTCACGCTGAACGTTCTGGATGCCGTGTGGAGGTTACGATTCCAGAAATCATTGATAAAATCCATGATATGCTGATGGATTTCAGAAGAGTTAAGGTGCGTGAGATTGCTAGTGCTGTGGGCATCTCGAATGAATGGGTATATAATATTTTGCATAAATATTTGGACATGAGAAAGCTAACCGCAAGATGGGTTCTGGGACTGCTCACGCTTGACCACAAACGGAATCGTGTGAAGTGTTGCGAGGCTGGTTTGCAGCTGTTCAGGAAGAATCCACACGACTTTAAAGATGGTTTCTTCACTGCAAATGAAATATGGATGCATTACTATACTCCTGAGACCAAATTACAATCTAAACAATGGGTTACCAAGGGAGAATCTGCACCCGAAAAGGCTAAGACCATTCCTTCAGCCGGAAATGTTGTGGCGACTGTCTTTTAGGATTCGCTAGGGATAATCCTCATCAACTACCTGGAAAAGGGTAAAACTATTACAGGTGCATATTATTCATCGTTATTGGACCGACTGAAAACCGAGCTGAAAAAAAAAAGCCGGCGATTGGACCGCAAAAAAATCCTTTTCCATCACGACAATGCACCAGCACACACCCCAGCAGTTGTGGTCTCAAAATTAATGTAAATGGGATATTCCAACTCGTTTCACATCCTCCCTATTCTCTAGACTTAGCTCCCTCGGACTACAACTATTTGTTCCCCAGTTTGAAGAAATGGCTGGCGGGACGAAGATTTTATTCAAACGAAGAGGTGATTGCAGCAACTAATAGCTACTTTGCAGACTTGGACAATTCCTATTATTCGGAAGGGAACAACAAATTAGAACAGCATTGGGCGAAGTGTATACGTCTAAAATGAGTCTATGTCGAAAAATAAAAAAGGTTTACCCCAAACACGTAAGTATTTTTACACGGACTTTTCAAACGCCCCCTCGTATGGTATTAACAGCAGCCTACTCATGGAACAGTAATTCCCTAGTCAGAATTCTGCTAGTCTTCGACTAGTGATGTGAGATGACACAGAACATTGCAGGGAGTCCATCGCCCGTTCCCGGATGTTAGGCTCAGAAGTGAATGAATACACAATTATACGATTCGCCCTTGTGACGGTCAGACTTGGTCGATCGGAACCTCGACACAGAGTCTGCCTCCCCTCACGTTGCCATGCAGTCCACTCTCACATTCGACTGCACGATTCGTCCAGCCAGCCAGATGGAGACCCATAATGATGCCCCTTTGAAATACCATCTGGTGCTGATAACGTTACCTCACGTAAGTACACGGTATCGTCGTATCCTTCACAGAGATCATTCTACAACGGACGCTGTTGTCGCCGCATATGTACTCTACCATGCGTGGTAACAACACCAATCACCAAAAACACCAACGCACTCTAGTGGCTGTTGTACCTAGGAATAGATTTACAGCTCTAATTATTTACAGACCCGCCGATGGCGTGTATCTGTACGAAGTTACGTTGTCAACCGACCACGTCTTCTGGGACTTTCACGTTTCCTGTCAACCACTATACTTCCAGTTGCTACTGCAGTAAATTTCCAATGGCCCATTACCATACACCGCTGTGCCCCATACGTACACTTGCAGGAATTTCTTCTTCAGTTACGTACCAGTTACGTACCAGTTACGGTACTGATACGAACAGGCTTGTATCACTGAAGAAAGCTGTAATACCAAAAACACGCGCCAAACGCTATTAGTTGCGTGGATGGGGCATTAGAATGAGCAGGTCACCGGATACAAAACTAAATGAGCAGGGCCGGCTTTAAACTTGGCGGCTTGACACTCCGCTGACGCCACTACCTACTTACATTGGCGATATCGATTTGATCGTATGTCGCGGACAAGGGTCTTTGGTGGAGGCGTATGCTGTTGGTTTGGCGGGGCCTGGGAAAATCATTTGGATGGAGGGCACGTGGCTGGCAAGTTGTTGCTTTTGGGGGACTCCGGCTTTCATATAATGTCCTCGAGAAGCCGCGAGTGGTTAAATCGGTCGTGGGTAAGCCTCGCCGGCTCGCTTAAGGATTGGTAGTGGCGAGTTGCGGAAAGAGTAGCGGACGTCACGTGCAACCTCTTCGGCAAGTTCCCTGCCTAATCTGCAAGCTTAAATGTGTGTGAATTCTTAAGGGACCAAACTGCTGAGGTCATCGGTCCGCTCGAGTTTAGATTTTACAGCAAAAAAAGGTTCAAATGGCTCTGAGCACTATGGGACTTAACATCGGAGGTCATCAGTCCTCCAGAACTTAGAACTAATTAAACCTAACTAACCTAAGGACGTCACACACATCCATGTCCGACGCAGGATTCGAACCTGCGACCGTAGCGGTCGCGCAGTTCCAGACTGAAGCGCCTAGAA
The DNA here is from genome assembly GCF_021461395.2 of Schistocerca americana. NCBI lineage: Eukaryota > Metazoa > Arthropoda > Insecta > Orthoptera > Acrididae > Schistocerca > Schistocerca americana. The sequence goes on from NC_060124.1 coordinate 379,270,778, forward strand.
CCGCTCGGCCACACCGGCTGGCTAGATTTTTCAGCACCTCGAAGACCAGCTGTACGGTTGGACGCAATTATACCCGGCGGGAATCCTGCAAGTCACGGCTCCTTCACACCTGAGTGGAATGAAGTGTTGTTTTCTTATTTTTTGTGGTACTTGATACTGCAAGGCTTTGTCTGTGTTATGTGGATCCCACCTGTTATATTAACATGCCTACAAGTGATTGTGCATCTGATCATCGATGAGTCTAACTGTTCGCAAATTGAAACTTCTTCCCGAACTCGGGACCTTTGCCTTTCCGCCTTAACCAACTCCGCCAACCGCCTGTAGGAACTCAGGATGACCTCTGAACCCAGGCGGCAGGAGTCATTGGTGCCGACATGAGCAACTTTGCAGTCGGGTGCACCCGGTGCTCTCTATTGCCGCCGGCAGTGCCTCCTCCACATCTCGGATGAGACCCCCCGGCAAGCAGACAGAGTGAACACTGGCCTTCTTCCCCGACCTTTCCGCTATTTCCCTAAGGGGCTCCATCACCCGCCTAACGTTGGAGCTCCCAATAACTAATAAACCTCTCCCCCCGTGTGCCTGCTCGGACCTTGCTGAAGGAGCGGCCACATGTCCACTCACAGGCAGAGCAGGCGATGCCACAGGGCCAGCCTTCACATTGACCCTCCGCCTCGTGCGCTGCGAATGCCGCTGAACCCGCCACTCCCCTTGGGGAGAGGGTGGCCCAACCGCGCCCGGTACCCGCGAAGACAGCAAGGACGGTGGGTGAAGCATGTAACACCTGGGGTGTACCATGCAACGCACTAGAGTCCCCTCTGCCGCTACACTCCGAGGCAGCAGCCTGAAGACGGCTGACTGCGGCCATCAACACGTTCAGCTTTTCGCGAACAGTGGCCAGCAGTCACACATCCTATCCATCCTAAGAAATCAACAATTTACTGTAGAGAGTTAATCAACTTTTAACTAGACTGCTAATTCACTAAAGGTGGCCGATAGCTGACTAAACTGTGGTTACTAGACACTTTTTGTTGAAAACAATGAAAATAAGCACTATCTCTGGACTGTATTCAAAACAAACACTAGCACTACTGGCATTACAGCTGACTAAAGGGACTCTCTCTGACTGTATTCAAAACAAACACTAAATCTATGGAACACTATTACTAGTACTCGAAAATTAAAGCTTCCTAAAAGCAAAAACACACGGATGAAGATGCGACAAGTAAGAAAAATACAGTTAATACTTAAATTAACGTATCTCGCTGCACAGCAAATGTGAAACAGACGGCAGTTACGACGACACTGCCGGCCGTGGTGGCCGTGCGGTTCTAGGCGCTGCAGTCCGGAACTGCGGGACTGCTACGGTCGCAGGTTCGAATCCTGCCTCGGGCATGGATGTGTGTGATGTCCTTAGGTTAGTTAGGTTTAAGTAGTTCTAAGTTCTAGGGGACTGATGACCTAAGATGTTAAGTCCCATAGTGCTCAGAGCCATTTGAACCATTTGAAAACGACGACACTGACACTGTTTGGGGAAACCCTTACACATCCTCCTTACACTCCCGATCTCCTGTTACTTTGTTGTATACGAATTTGGCATTTCCTCGGTCAAGTTTTCTTTAGCACCTTTGATTTTTAAGGTTCATTCCAACTGTGTGGAAGGTGAAGTCAACAGACAGGCAATTCTCACGTTTCTCATAGCTTTCGTCGACCTAGGAAAAGCATTCGACGGAGTAAAATTCTGCAAGATGTTCGAAATACTGAGGAAATTAGCAGAGAGGTATAGGGAAAGACAGGTAATATACAATATTTATAAGAACCAAGATGGAACAACAACATCAGAAGACAAAGAACCGTGTGCTGGGATTAAAAAGTGTCTAATACAGTGATGCAGTCTTTCGCCCCCGCCGTTCAGTCTATACATCGAAGAAGCAGTGACGGAAACAAGCAAAAGGTCCAAGACGGCGTTAAAATTCATTGTGATAGGATATCAATGATAAGGTTCGGTTCCGACATCGCTATCTTCAGTGAAAGTGAAGAAATTAAAACCTTTACTGGATGCAATGAACAGTGTAATGAGTGCAGAAAATGGATTCAGAGTAAACCAGGAAGAGATAAGGCTAATGAGATGTAGCTGAAATAAGAACAGTGAGAAATTTAACATCAGAATTGCGTGTCACGAAGTAGGTTAAGTTAAGGGATACTGGTACCTTTACGAACAAAGCTAGAAGGACAAGGTGCAGAACAGCATAGGCAAAGAGCGCCTTCCGAGCCGAGAGAAGCCTCCTGGTATCAAACATAGGCCTTAATTTGAGGAAGAAATTTCTGAGGCTGGAGCACAGCATTGTGCGGACAGGGGCAAAACAGGAATACAAGAGAATCGCTTCGTTTGAGATGTGGTACCACAGAAGAATGTTGAAAATGTGGTCGACTAATAACGGAATGAATGAGGAGATACTTTACAAAACCGATGAAGAAAGGAACATATGGTAACACCGAAAATAAGAAGGGACAGGACGACAAGACATGTGCTAAGGCATCAAGGAATAACCGCCATGGAACTAGAGTGAACTGTAGACGGTAAACGCTGTAGGAGAAGGCGGAGAGTGTAATACTCGTATATCCAGCAAATGACTGAGGACGATGGGATGATGAGTTTAACGCAGGAAAGGAATTCGTGGCGGACCGCATCAAAGCAGTCGGAGGACTAGTGACTCAAAAAGTTTTCTCTTACTGATTCTTTAAGTCGAGTGCCACAAGGCCGCCCTCGGCCACAGCGGAACATCTTTCCTGACACAGTGGCCAGGCTGTGAGACATCCATCACAGTTCGCATGTGGCACTCAAGGTGTTAGAGATTGGTATACACTGTGGTGTTACCTATGGTTGTCTTATGACTACAAGGAAGCAATTCATCACCTCGGACATCGATTTTATTGTCATCTTTACTGAGGTGTTTTGGTACTCGGTTTTCCGCATTAATTTCCTGGTTTATAATAGGGGGACAGGAAGATGAATCAATCTGTAAATACGTAATTTTTGTGTTTCTAACAGCGTCATTTCCATTCACTGTTGTATAGGCATGCTAAGTTTGTAAATGTCTCGCTAGGGTAGCATAATTGTCACCATTTAGCTGGAATTTCACTAAACCCGTCCTCACACGGGCCGTGTTTTTCTTCGCGTAGCACTCCAGACGTGGTGTCAGTCGTGGCTGCTGCACACTCTGGAACGTGCTCCTCATCGTTATTTCGACCTTATCGCAGTCTGCGGCATCTGGCGCACATATCGCACAGTTTCTCTACGAAATGAACGCGTTAGCATGTCGAAGAAAAGCGGAATAAATCACGAAGAAGATTCTGGACTCGTCGATGCCTTGAACAAAGAAGAGTCCTGTACAACATTCTGACATACGTGCTAGTAGACGTTATTCGTTAACTCAGTTTTCATCCAGTTTTCGGGTTTAAATTGAACATAGTTAAATAATTGTCTAATGCCAGTTTGCGCTTGCATAATATCCATATTATCGATGTTGCATTGACTTCTATCAATCCGACGTGACGAATCTCATCACATTAATTTCGAGATCAAAATTCATTTTGCAGTTTCCTTTGAATGGAAAAGGAGATTTTTTTGTTGCTGACCATCACTGAAAAGACATTTACCAGCAACATACAAACGTGAGGCAGTCCATAAAATCAAGGGATAAGTGTATAAAGGATGATTTTTTCGATCATGTACAAACTCTAGGGATTGATCGATGAAAGGATACGGAAGGAAAGGTTTAATGAACTTACGGCCGGAAATGCATGGCTTACAAGCTAGAGAATATTTATTCAATCATAATGTGTTACAGAGACTGCGCTGCATCATGCAGCCACAGTTACAGTATGCATAGTATCCTCCTAGAGGGTGGTACTGTTAGCTGGCCGTGGTGACCGATCGGTTCTAGGCGCTTCAGTCCGGAACCACGCTTCTGCTACGGTCGCAGATTCGAATCCTGCCTCGGGCATGGATGTGTGTGATGTCCTTAGCTTAGTTAGGTTTAAGTAGTTCTAAGTTTAGGGGCTGATGACCTCAGATGTTAAGTCCCATAGTGCTCAGAGCCATTTGAACCAATTTTTTTTTTTGGTGGTACTGTTCCTCATACGTCATGCCGTAGTAATGTCATAATAATTGGTAATGCTGTGTCCAATTTACTTCTCTTGCTGACTCACCCTGTAGTGAATGTGATACAGCCTTGTACACAATGCTTTAGTTTTGGAACCGAGAGTTTGCGGACATGGTGTTTACCTACGGAAAGGCAAATGGCAACGGGCGGCGGGCAGCAAAGCTGTATCAGGAAACCTATCCCCGCAGACAAAAACTACATCATTCTATGCCTGCAACAGTGTTTCACTGTTTGTCTGAGACAGGGTCGCTTCAGGAAGCAGGAAATCATAAATGACGTATCGAAATGTTCGTACACCAGACTTGGAAGAAAATGTCACTAACACTGTGGAAGGCGACCGCCGCGTCAGTAAAAGGTAGTTGGTCCGCTAGTATAGGGTAATCCAGACGACTGCGTGGATCACTCTCCATGACAGTGGTTACTACCCTTATCACTTACAACGTGCGCAGGTCTTAGCGACATACTTTTCACTTCGGGAGCAGTTTTGTCACTGGTTTCTTCACCATACAACCACGATTCATCATATTCACAGATGAGGCCACTGCTACGCGGAGTGGTATCTTCAATTTTCATAACAGTCGTATGTGGGATACTTCTCCAGAACTCCCATGGTATGGTGACAGCAAATCGTCAGCATCGGTGCAGCCGGAATGTATGAGATGGGATAGTTGTCGATAGCATTTTAGGATCAGTTTTCCTTCCTAGACCGGAAGTATCGGCGTCTGTTGCGGGTAATTTTGCCTCACCTGCTGTAAGAAGTTCCATTGATGATTCGAAGGATTATGTGACTGCAATGTCCGGATGCATCTCAATCATGTCTTCCCTGGTCGATGGATCGGAGCAGGAGATCCAGTTGCACGGCCAGAACGTTCACCGGATCTCAACCCATGCGATTTACGGTTATGGGGCATCTCAAAAGTATCGTGTATGCATAGCCCATTCTAGAGACACCGGAGCAGCGTATTCACGCTGCCTCTGGCACTGTTCGGATGCAACCTGACCGATGTGAAGGTGTGAGGCACAACATGATATGGAGCGTATACGCAGGCGTTAAGGCATATGGAAACCATTTTCAACATATATTGTAACGGCGGCTGCATGGTACAGCGCATATTGGACCCCAGTCTCTGTAACAATGTATAACTGAATAAATGGTCTCAAGCATGAAAGCCATACATTTCCGGACTATAAGTTCATTAGACCTTTTTTGTTGCGTATCCTCTCATCGATCAATCCCTAGAGTTTGTACATGGTGGAAAAAATCGCCCTGTGTATTTTACAAAAGACTACATAATAGCAAAAAGTTACAGTGTGTGACTTGTGTTTACTTTCTGACATAGAAAGACAGCCAAGTCAACATTTCTGACCACTGGGGAAACATTCCACTCGTTCGGAATATATATATATATATATATATATATATATATATATATATATATATATATATATATATATATATATACTCCTGGAAATGGAAAAAAGAACACATTGACACCGGTGTGTCAGACCCACCATACTTGCTCCGGACACTGCGAGAGGGCTGTACAAGCAATGATCACACGCACGGCACAGCGGACACACCAGGAACCGCGGTGTTGGCCGTCGAATGGCGCTAGCTGCGCAGCATTTGTGCACCGCCGCCGTCAGTGTCAGCCAGTTTGCCGTGGCATACGGAGCTCCATCGCAGTCTTTAACACTGGTAGCATGCCGCGACAGCGTGGACGTGAACCGTATGTGCAGTTGACGGACTTTGAGCGAGGGCGTATAGTGGGCATGCGGGAGGCCGGGTGGACGTACCGCCGAATTGCTCAACACGTGGGGCGTGAGGTCTCCACAGTACATCGATGTTGTCGCCAGTGGTCGGCGGAAGGTGCACGTGCCCGTCGACCTGGGACCGGACCGCAGCGACGCACGGATGCACGCCAAGACCGTAGGATCCTACGCAGTGCCGTAGGGGACCGCACCGCCACTTCCCAGCAAATTAGGTACACTGTTGCCCCTGGGGTATCGGCGTGGACCATTCGCAACCGTCTCCATGAAGCTGGGCTACGGTCCCGCACACCGTTAGGCCGTCTTCCGCTCACGCCCCAACATCGTGCAGCCCGCCTCCAGTGGTGTCGCGACAGGCGTGAATGGAGGGACGAATGGAGACGTGTCGTCTTCAGCGATGAGAGTCGCTTCTGCCTTGGTGCCAATTACGGTCGTATGCGTGTTTGGCGCCGTGCAGGTGAGCGCCACAATCAGGACTGCATACGACCGAGGTACACGGGGCCAACATCCGGCATCATGGTGTGGGGAGCGATCTCCTACACTGGCTGTACACCACTGGTGATCGTCGAGGGGACACTGAATAGTGCACGGTACATCCAAACCGTCATCGAACCCATCGTTCTACCATTCCTAGAGCGGCAAGGGAACTTGCTGTTCCAACAGGACAATGCACGTCCGCATGTATCCCGTGCCACCCAACGTGCTCTAGAATGTGTAAGTCAACTACCCTGGCCAGCAAGATCTCCGGATCTGTCCCCCATTGAGCATGTTTGGGGCTGGATGAAGCGTCGTCTCACGCGGTCTGCACGTCCAGCACGAACGCTGGTCCAACTGAGGCGCCAGGTGGAAATGGCATGGCAAGCCGTTCCACAGGACTACATCCAGCATCTCTACGATCGTCTCCATGGGAGAATAGCAGCCTGCATTGCTGCGAAAGGTGGATATACACTGTACTAGTGCCGACATTGTGCATGCTCTGTTGCCTGTGTCTATGTGCCTGTGGTTCTGTCAGTGTGATCATGTGATGTATCTGACCCCAGGAATGTGTCAATAAAGTTTCCCCTTCCTGGGACAATGAATTCACGGTGTGAGAGAATTGATGGAGCCACGCTTGTGGATGAGTGTCGTTGCCAGAATTCTTAAATGTTTTGAATTTACGTGCAGTAATGAACAGCTTATAGTCAAAGTCATCATGTCGGCGAGTCGCATATCGGTCATTGTTACGTCGTTTCGGCGGTTCCATTTCAAAATTCGGTGCACCTTGCCAATTTCTTTCATAATTTCCGAAATGCGCTGTGTTATTATTTTGTGGCTGTTCCGTATTTGTATGTCCCTCTTCCCGTATTGGGGCGCGAGTGTCCTCTGAAATACGTAATTCTTGTATTACCTGTGTCAGCTGATCTTGTACTTCCCGGATTTCTCTTTGGTGTTGCGTATTAATTTTATTCTGATTTTGTTTGAATTTCCTAATTTGTTTGCACTCTTCTGTGTCATTCAGATTATTATCTACCTTTGTAGATAAATTAGTGGCCTGATCCGAAAGTTCGGCTACTTTCTCCGATAGTGAACACATTTCCTCAGTGTGTTTTTCTGAACCAAGTTTCAGAGTGTCCATTTGTGTGGAAATCGAATCTACTGTGTCCTTTAAGTTTTCTTGAGTTTTTGCAAGTTGCGTAACCGAATCGGTAGACGCAACTGAGTCAATTTTAGCTTGCAAGGTGTCGTGATTTTCATGAACAATAGTTTGCAGTTCTTTTATGGCTGCTTCGTGATTCTGTAATGCATTTTCATGACGCGAAAAAATAGGTTGGAAATGCTCACAAATTCGTGTTTTTACGTCATTACAGACTTTTTGATATTTCGATTCGATGTTATGTAACTCAGTAGTTAAATCTTCACGTGTGTGTTCAAGCGTGGTGTCTAACTTTTGAAGATTTTGTTCCATTGTGTCTAACTTTTTAAGATTTTGTTCCACTGTGTCTAACTTTTGAAGCTTTTGCTGTGTTTGTCTCTGATTTTGTTCCATTGTGTCTAACTTCTGAAAATTTTGTTCCATTATGTCTAACTTTTGAAGATTTTGTTCCATTGTGTCTAACTGTAGCTGTGTTTGTCTCTGATTTTGTTTCATTTGTTGCATTAATTGCAATAATAATGTATTAGTGTCTGGAATCTGTTCCTCTATGCTTTTCGGCAGTACATTTGCACCGGCAACATTCACATTTTGACAAGCAGAAAATGTGTCTTGACTTATTTGAGAAAACGGTGATTACCCAAAACCTGAATCTACAGTATTTGCGAAATTGTGTCCTGTCATTTCGGATTCCTGAGGCGAGCTGTTGCCGACCGATCGATCGATAATGCTTCCCTGTTCACTACCTGTTTCACTGTCTACACCATTGTTTGCAGCCCGCTCCATTTCCCTATGCACAATTACCAAATTACTACTTTGAACAACAGTTAATTCATTACTTGGTGGCGCTAACACACTGCTTTCGTCTTCACTGTCATTTCTCAGTTTACTTTGGAGCCTAGTATTACGTTTCTCACACGCCATAATTGTCACAATATTTCACACGATAACACAGAAAAGCACAATTTGAAGAGCAAAAATGAAATAACATAGCAATGGATATAATGTCTACTTAATTGCAAGCGCAGCTGCGAAATACTTTGAGCAAATCTTCATGCATGCCACACCTGTTTTACTGTACAACAATGAAAGACTGCAACTACAAAGGAGATTTTCTCTACAATTACGCGAAAGAAATAAACAAAATCTACACTAATTACACAAACTACAAGAAAAAATCAGAAGATTCCCGTGAGGTATCCTCGGCTAAGGGTCGCCATATGAAACGTCTCCTTTGAACAATTATACAAGACTGTGCTTAAACTGACATACAATATTTTTAGCGCAACGCAATTTGACAACTACAAAAGAATGGCCCTGACTAACATTAAACTATACCTTTCAGAAATCACTTACCTCACAAAAATCTTCATTACTCGAACTACTGCAATACAGCGAGCGCCACTACTGCCAGCTAAATAAAAGATTCAAACTACGGAAGGCACTAACTACTGATAGGGATAGTTAGCAAATGAAAGATATTAATAGAGAACAAACAATGTATTTACCTTAATAGTCATAATATATGTAGCAGTTCATGACAAATTACAAAACTCCGCCATCTCTCTCCCCACATCCACCACTGCTGGCGGCTCACCTTCAACTGCGCAACGCTACGCGCTGTTCACATCCAGCTGCCGCTGCCCAACACTACAATGGCAGACAACAATGCAAACTAGACACAGACTGCACACAGCACAGCCAGTGATTGTTATACAGAGGTGGCGTTGCCAATAAGAAAACCTAAACAGCCTACTTACAACAGGTTCACAGCCTTTCGCGATCCATAAGCCATCTCTGTTCGTGACCATCTGTGGGGATGTACTTTAATAACGTGAGGCTTTTTCAAAAATTTGGCCTCCCCTACCCATGGTGAGATTTTGTGAGATATTATGGGACCCCTCTCCCTCTTACGTGAGGTTAACCCTATAATTATTAAGCAATTAAGTTTATCTGTTGTGTTAATGTTTTTGCTTCGTACCACTAAAAATACCTAGATCGTATCTTCTGTGCACTACTTTGTCCTGTGACATTAGTGGTGTATATAGTAACTACATTTACGGTGAACGAGAAGGTATTTAATTAAATTGTCTTGAAAACTGCTAAATGGCTCGCGAAGTATCGACGTTTTTGCCAAAATATTTGGCAAAGAGGCAAATATAAGGTAGACTGCGACGCCACCTTCTCCACTTCTTCACTCTTCGTGGCCACTCATGTGCTTCGTCTGTTGCAATGATTGGAGGCATAACATTCATGTACAGTACAGGAAAAGTGTCATTAGACATATCTAAAACCTCCCCGTGCAGTCACCGAGCCTATCGTGCACGGAACTCAGCCGCTCTTCAGCCCGATGTATGACCACACGCGTTGATCAAATCGCGACCACAGGTGCTCACGGGGTTGCATGCAGCGCTGACGGACTTCAGCTTAGCTCCCTCCAAAAATGATTAACGTCTTGCTAGCACATTGGTTTAGCTTTGTCGGAACGTTGCTTAACATATACACTGTAAAAGTTCTGACAGAAATTCATGCTGGATACAATAACAACAGCTTTATACACTGATCAACCAAAACATTATGACCACTGCCCACCGCTACATTGGATGCCCCCTGGTGGCGTAGCGGACAGGTGACGCGGTAACGAAAGTATGTAAGCTCACCAGACACGGACAGGGATCATCCTAGCGCAGATATGGGTTGCAAATGTGCTACTGTCGCAAGCATCTACGGAAATAAGTGGGACAGTGAAACTACCGCACTCTTCAGTGTATGTTGAGCCTGGCGATAATCGATTATCAAAGATCTCGGGCCGCTCTAACCTGACGCCTCGCTAGGAGGCTACATTCGCCACTGCGAAATAAAGGAGCACCACGGACGGACTGGGTCCCGTCTGCCAGGAGTGTTCTGTGTGACGCCTGACGAATATCGTCTGCAGCGCCCAGTCTGTTGTTGTGAGTTGAAGGAAGATTCGGTGGGAGTTGGGCGGTGGTGCTCTGGCAATTGGATGGATGGTGCCGTTGCTTGGCCTGCCGCTGTGGCCGAGCGGTTCTTGGCACTTCAGTCCGGAACCACGATGCTGCTACGGTCGCAGGTTCGAATCCTGCCTCGGGCATGGATGTGTGTGATGTCCTTAGGTTAGTTAGGTTTAAATAGTTCTAAGTCTAGGGGACTGATGACCTCAAATGTTAAGTCCCATAGTGCTCAGAGCCATTTGATTTTTTTTTTGTCGTTGCTTGGACGGCGTAGTGCATCTTGCAGTGGAATAACCGTGTTAGCCGTAGTGGATGGCTGCCAGGCACGATATTCTGCACGTCGGCGATCAGAAACATCAGACCAAATCGTCAGCCATTCCCCATATTTTAAGAAAATGAAACACCTACAGCCGGCCTTATGTTATCATTTATTGTATAGCTACCAGTTTCGACTCTTCAATGCACCATCTTCAGGCCTTAGCTGATGCTGAAGGAGTTGTAGAGACACCACAGTTGCAGGTAGGCTTTGTAAACCAGTTGTTTGATGCATCGTATATATGGATCGTGATAGCCCCTTCGGCATCAAATAATGCCTAAAGATGGTGCGTTGAAGCACCGAAACTGGTATCTACACAATAAATGACATCAGGACGGCTTTAGGTGTCCCATTTTCTTACAATAGTGAACTGCCGTAGTCCGCCAGATCTTCTGTCTCAAGTATGGACATACAAAAACTCCCCATATTAGTCGCCTGTTGTTGGTGATTTCTGAGACATGTTTGTTGCTGGAAAACAAAGCAACACTTCAGGGCATGGTGAACGTTTGCATGAAAATAATTTGTGACTGTTCTCACAGGTGTTAGGAGAAGAGCTTCATTTGTCACTGAACTTCGGGTGTGTGTCTGGGCTTTGAAGTTCCTGAATTTGACAGGCTGTAAGGCCATTGTTGGTTTAAGAATTTATAATTTTAAGAATAGTGGTTAAGCTGTTCAAATTTATTATGTGCTTATTGAAGACAATATCGGTAAAGCGTTCTTGTTGTGTTGGCCCACTTATTAACTTTCAGTAGTTCATTTTTAATTCAAACGGTTACGATGCTTGAAGCAAGTTACGAAAGATTACAGTTAGCCTGTAATGCCTTATGGCTCTCTGTCAGCTGATTGTACTGAGCCGAAATTGAGTTGCAAGCTTTAAAATTCTGTCTTAAGGTATAGCGTATTGTGGATTTTTTTTTTTTGGAGCTCTTGGGCATAAACATTTTTAGTGAATACTAAGTTCTATTACTGATTCTGAAACTCGCCTAATTTAATGTGATGGGCTACATAAGTGTCAAGCAGCTTTTTCTTTAAATATGTTGAATGATTATTTGCCATTGTTCATTTTGTAATTTTTTAATATATATGCGTTTTGATTTAGCATCTACCCAACATGTGTTAATGTATTCTTCGAAGGCAGTTGTCAGCAAGTCCGCTGGGCCTGTTGTGTTGGAGGGTATGGCGATCGTTGCGTGTCAATGCCACTTTCATTTGAAAATTTTGTAAGGTATTCAGACAGTTATTTGTTGGTAATTTATTGTTGAATATGTGGAGTCTTGACCACTCGTCACTATTAGGGCGCCTATGGGATGCAGCGTTCTCGGAATGCTATAAAACAATTTCAGAGACATAACATTAGTAGTTTTATTTCTAGAAAGCAATTGACAATACTTAACTTTGGAGATACATAAAATGTCGCTAGCGAGAGGCGACATGAAAATCGTAAAGTTGTTGCTATACACAAAGTTCCTGGAAGTTGACACACGTCACTGATGTCTACGGCCCACGATCGGGTGACGATCTGAGAGGCCAGCAGGAGCGTCGCTTTCATTCACGTCTTGCAGGGTTCACTCCTGGAGCGTCTCAGTCCAATTCCGCGTACCATTAGCCGCCGTTCCTTCACCGCCTTCTCTGCTCTTGCGTTCCCCATGTTCGTTCCGGTGTATATAATTTATGTGTATTCTCCTGGGTTTACGTCCACAGTCCGTCCACGACAGAATTTAGCGTGCTTAAGTTTTCTTCCCAGTAGTACGGCTAGGACTGTTCATTACGACTGACATGCTGTAATGTAGACCGACGATCCAGGGAACTTGTGCGGCACTTGTTTCTAATTGGAGAAACCCGGGCATGCACATTTGTAAAGCATTCAGTTCAGTTCAAAGAGGCCCAATAATTAACACTTAAATATTGTTTGTGATAGGGATTAACTCTATAAAACAAAATTTTATCTGTTATAATAATGCATATTCTCTGAATTAAAATGGCGCTAAGTAATATTTCTGAGCCGTGCTGGCCCCTTCTTATGCGTTGGTTTAAACCTTGAACTGTTACTCTACGTCTGGTTTCCGCGGTTATTGCGGTTATGCCGTGGTTCTTCCGCTTTCTACGTGTGGCAGCAGTGGCGTGTATCAATAATCGCACCTTGTACTATCTTTGGTCTGGTGCTGATAGTTTCCGGCTAGCCGGTGTGCGGCGGTCGGTCGGTTGATGTGGATCAGCCAGGAAATCTCGGCGCGGCGCAGTGGGCTGGGACGGCTGGCGGTCTCTACGCAGTATCGGAGTGTGTGGGAGCTGTTACGATTGCTACGGAGTTCGTGGCTCACCGACCCAGTACATCAAAGTTGAGTGGTGATTTAATTACCGAAGCCAGACTGTTCACATTGTGCCGTTGGTTTTCATGGTGGGCTGTTGGGTGTATTCCCGTAAGCAACAGCGAGTGTTCGAGTTGGCGAAAGTTTGGCCACCATCTGGTCGAGTTTAACTGTATTTTGGTCGTTTGAAGTACAATTGGACCAGCGGAATTTTCTGCCTTGTGGTCGTTAACGTTCCGGTTGCCTGCACTGGCCGCTAACGTAAAATTGAGGCAGTGTCCTTTCCTCACCGTGTTGTCGCTGTCCAGCACGTGTGTGTGGTTTTGACAGCTTATACATACTTGGTTGTGGGCGGCTACGCCTTTTACGTTTTGGCTTTGGAGTTCCTTGTGCGCTGGTCGGGTAGAAAGCAAGTCGTCTTGTCGGTGGGTCCGTTGATTGTCTCTTGGTAGGGTTGCCGGCGGATCGGATATAGTTGGGCCGACTACCTGTCTCCCCTAAGCGAACGTTAATATTTCAATTGCAGACCGATCCCCGGAAACTTCTGAGCGCCGCTGGCTGTACTGCCTTTTCTTATTGGTATTTTATTGTGTATTTTAATAGCTCATAGCCGATGGTTTAAAGTTGTATGCTATTAGAAATGGTTCAAATGGCTCTGAGCACTTTGTGAACTAATTTCTGAGGTCATCAGTCGCCTAGAACTTAGAACTAGTTAAACCTAACTAACTTAAAGACGTCACACACATCCATGCCCGAGGCAGGATTCGAACCTGTTACCGATGCGGTCGCGCGGTTCCAGACTGTAGCGCCTAGAACCACTCGGCCACCACGACCGGCTGTATGCTTTTAGTTGGGTTTTAAATAATGGGCCTTCAGCCGCTTTAAATTTTAAATTCCTTACTTGTTAAATCTTAGATTGTTTGGGACTTCAGCCAGTGTAAAATATTGCTTAAAGATAAAGCTTTGAGCCTCCTGTGTACTAAAAATAATTTTAGTTGTTTTAAGTAATCGGCCTTCATCCGTTTTTAAATTAAAGTTCTTGTCTTTCAAGTATCAGACTGTGTGGGGCCTTCAGCCTAATTGAAGATAAGGCCTTCTGCCTTGCGTGTTTTCTTTTTTAATTAATTTTACCTGCAGTCTTAAATCATGGACCTTCAGCCGTCTTTAAAATAAACTTGTTTGCTTTTCAAGTGTTATATTCGTTGGGCCTTCCGCCAAGTTATAGAACTTACTTACGTGAGGCCTTCTGCATTCAAATTTTGCTGTATTGTTTGGACAACTAAATAAATTTATATGTGTTTGAGTGTAACTGACAGCCCCTTTTGGCCTTTCCACAATTCCAACTACCTGTTCTGTCCTGTGGACTTAAGCAGAGCGGCAGAGCGTTTCAATTTCCATTCTCCCCCTCCTTAACATGAGATTTATTGAGATTTTGCCGGACTCTTCTCCCACTCTCCGTTTAGAGCACACGTAATTAATGCCCTACAGTATAAACTTCATGTCAGTAATATGTAGACACCGGTATTGCAGTAGCAGTTTTCACTTCCATCTACTTATGTGTAATGCGGTACTTATCACGGGATGAGGAAGAAGATGGACACGAGTAACAAGCAGCAGGGCGGCAGATTTGGCGTGACGGCGGCGTTAGGGAGGGAGGCGCAGCGCAGGGTATCGCTGACATGACGGGCCCACAGGCTATCAGCCGCCTCACGGTCGAGTGCGCGCATTAGCAGGGGGCGCGGGCCCCGCGAGGGGGCGCGAAGCGACTCGCACAGGCAGCCGCTGACTGCTGCTGGTCGCCCATCAACACGCGTCACCCAGCTGCGCGAACCTTGGCGCAGTACTTAGCCTGCCCCAGTGGGCCAACAAGACAGCTCTAAATTCTTTCATTCAGAATACATCTTTTCTTGCAATAAAACACCCAAAGACTGCTATTCCAGCCACTATTCAGAAATGAATAATCACGACATGTTACAACAACATTCTCCCATTTTTTAATGCATTACTTTACATTATCTAGGTGATAATGTGTGCAGCCCTCTTAGATTGTTTGCAGATGACGCTGTAATGTACCGTCTAGTAAAATTATCAGACCATCAATTCCAATTACAAAATGATCTCGACAGAATTTCTGTATGGTGCGAACAATGGCAATAGGCAATAAACAAAGAAAAGTATGAGGTCACATGGGTACTGAAATAAATCCGATAAATTTTGGGTTTACGATAAATCGCACAAATCTAAGGGCTGCCAATACGACTAAATACCTAGCAATTACAATTACGTGCAACTTAAATTGGAAAGATCACATAGATAATATTGTGGGGAAGGCGAAACAAAGACTGCGCTTTGTTGGCAGAACACTTATAAGATGCGATAAACCCACTAAAGAGACAGCCTACATTACACTTCTCGGTTCTCTGCTGGAATACTGCTGCGCGGTGTGGGATCCTTACCAGGTAGGATGGAGGGAGGACATCAAAAAAGTACAAAGAAGGGCAACTCGTGTCATGATATCTCGCAATAGTGGTGAGAGTGTCACTGATATGATACGCGAGATGGGGTGGCAGTCACTGAAACAAAGGCGTTTTTTTTTGCGGCGAGATCTAGTTACGAAATTTCAATCACCAACTTTCTCTTCCGAATGCGAAAATATTTTGTTGACGCCCACCTAGGTAGGGAGAAACGATCACTATAATAAAATAAGAGAAATCAGAGCTCGAACGGAAGGATTTGGGTGTTCCTTTTTCCCACGCGCCATTCGAGCGAGAGTGGAATGCTAGAGAATTAGTATGAAAATGGTTCGATGAACCCTCTGCCAGGCACTTAAGTGTGAATTGCAGAGTAACCATGTAGATGTAGACATTACGCGATCAGTCTCATAGGACAGTGCGCAGCTACCAAGTTCATGTTCCATTAGATTCTGCACGATCGAGTTACATTAATATGACCACCGCGTATGTTCAATGTCAACGTGCAATAACTACTTACAGACAGTAGTGAGCACTAGGAGTAGAGAGTATATAAAGCTTGTCTGGGAACTCGGAAAAAAGTGCAGTCCTTATTGTAATTCAGAGACAGAGTGATATATGTGACGTCCAAATGGGCATGGTCGTTCACTTTCGTGGCAAGGATAGAAGCACTTCCGAAACGGCTAAGTTTGTAAACTATTCACTGCCACCGTAGTTAAATTATATGGCACAATGGTGTTATGCAAAACCAGCGCCGAGGCAACTGTGGTGGACCACTGGACATAGACAACAGGGACGAACGACAGCTGCGGAGATGTGAGCGGGCGACGGCACGTTCAAATCTTGAGCAACTGACCGCCCAGATGAACCAAGGAGCTACCAGTAGTACTTCCTCAACACTCATTCAGCGAACGTTTCTGCGTATGTGCCGTTTCAGCACGCGCCTGGTTCGAGGACCCTTTCTGACTACTGTTCATCGCCGACGAAGGCCGTTGCTGGACGTCCACTGAGTGGCGACAGGTGGCATTATCGGATGAATCGACATTTCCTGGCTGATCTCGTCTATCTGGAATGGCTCAAATGGTTCTAAGGACTATGTGACTTAACATCTGAGGTCATCAGTCCCCTAGACTTAGAACTACTTAAACCTGACTAACCTAAGGACATCACACACATCCACCCCCGAGGCCGGATTCGAACCTGCGACCGTAGCAGCCGCATGGTTCCGGACTAAAGCGCCTAGAACTGCTCGGCCACCGCGGCCGGTAAAACATAATAAACAACAGATACACACATTGTCGTTCTCAAAATATTAACATAATATTAATAAACATTACATTTGTAACGTAATACTTAAAATTAGTAAATGGGGGTGGACAGTTACCATATGTTGTTGATCGATAATTAAAACAAACAAAGGTCTTGCATCACACAAATTGCTAGCTGAAGACGGAACGTTTGATATCGGAGAGGAATTCGTGGCCGCATGGAACGAGTCACAAGAATGATGACACCCCTACATCCCTCTCCCCTTTCGATTAAGTTTTGAGATGTCGAAGGAAACTTTGTCCAATATACTCCAGATTGGACCCTTGATAAAGCCTAGGTATCTAATCCAGACGACATTTTTCAGAACCTAGATGCAGGAGTCCCCGATTTCCGCACAGGTATACTCTGAGGTGACAAATTTCATGGTGCCAGACCTCCTTTTGCCCGGCGTAGTGCAGCAACTAGACTTGCCATGGACTCGAAAAGTCGTAGGAAATACTGAGCCATCATGCCTCTGTAGCCGTCCATAGCTGTGAAAGCGTGCAAGTCTTTGTGCACGAAATGACTTCTCGATTATGTCCCACAAACGTTCGATGGGATTCATGTGTGGATCTGTGTGGCCAGAATGTTCTTCAGACCAATAGTGAGCACCCTTGGCCCGGTGACAGTGCGCTTTGTTGTTGTTGTTGTTGTGGCCTTCAGTCCTGAGACTGGTTTGATGCAGCTCTCCATGCTACTCTATCCTGTGCAAGCTTCTTCATCTCCCAGTACCTATTGCAACCTAAATCCTTCTGAATCTGCTTAGTGTATTCATCTCTTGGTCTCCCTCTACGATTTTTACCCTCCACGCTGCCCTCCAATGCTAAATTTGTGAGCCCTTGATGCCTCAAAACATGTCCTACCAACCTATCCCCTCTTGTAGTCAAGTTGTGCCACAAACTTCTCTTCTCCCCAATCCTATTCAATACCTCCTCATTAGTTACGTGATCTACCCAGCTTATCTTCAGCATTCTTCTGTAGCACCACATTTCGAAAGCTTCTATTCTCTTCTTGTCCAAACTGGTTATCGTCCATGTTTCACTTCCATACATGGCTACACTCCATGCAAATACTTTCAGAAACGACTTCCTGACACTTAAATCTATACTCGATGTTAACAAATTTCTCTTCTTCAGAAACGATTTCCTTGCCATTGCCAGTCTACATTTTATATCGTCTCTACTTCGACCATCATCAGTTATTTTACTCCCTAAATAGCAAAACTCCTTTACTACTTTAAGTGTCTCATTTCCTAATCTAATCCCCTCAGCCTCACCCGATTTAATTTGACTACATTCCATTATCCTCGTTTTGCATTTGTTGATGTTCATCTTATATCCTCCTTTCAAGACACTGTCCATTCCGTTCAACTGCTCTTCCAAGTCCTTTGCTGTCTCTGACAGAATTACAATGTCATCGGCGAACCTCAAAGTTTTTACTTCTTCTCCATGAATTTTAATACCTACTCCGAATTTTTCTTTTGTTTCCTTTACTGCTTGCTCAATATACAGATTGAATAACATCGGGGAGAAGCTACAACCCTGTCTCACTCCTTTCCCAACCACTGCTTCCCTTTCATGCCCCTCGACTCTTATAACTGCCATCTGGTCGCTATCCATAGGAATTCCATTGTTGTCCGGGAACATGAAGTCCATGAATGGCTGCAGATGGTCTCCAAGTGTCCGAACATAACCATTTCCAATCAATGATCGGTTCTGTTGGAGCAGAGGACACAGTGTATTCCATGTGTAAGTAGGCTGTTTATGTTTTCTTATTGGCAACGTTACGTAGCGCTCAATATGAAAATCACTGGCTGTGCTGTGTGCAGTCTGTGGCTGCTTTGCATTGTTGTAATACTCGCCATTGTAGTGTTAGGCAGCTGGCTGTGAACAGCGCGTAGCGTTGCGCAGTTGGAGGTGAGCCGCCAGCAGTGGTGGATGTGGGGAGAGAGATGGCGGAGTTTTGTAATTTTTCATGAACTGATATATATATTATGACATGTGATGATATTAAGGTAAATACATTGTTTGTTCTCTATTAATATCTTTCATTTGCTAACTATCCCTATCAGTAGTTAGTGCCTTTAGTAGTTTGAATCTTTTATTTAGCTGGCAGTAGTGGCGCTTGCTGTATTGCAGTAGTGGGAGAAACGAAGATTATTGTGAGGTAAGTGATTTAGTGATTTGTGAAAGGTATAGTTTAATGTTAGTCAGGGCCATTATTTTGTAGGGAATTTTGAAAGTCAGATTGCGTTGCGCTAACAAAATATTGTGTGTCAGGTTAAGCACAGTGTCCTGTATAATTGTTCAAAGGGGACGTTTCATATGTCGATCCTGGCAGGGTCGACATATGAAACGTCCCCTTTGAACAATTATACAGGACACTGTGCTTAACCTGACACACAATATTTTGTTAGCGCAACGCAATCTGACTTTCAAAATTCCCTACAAAATAATGGCCCTGACTAACATTAAACTATACCTTTCACAAATCACTAAATCACTTACCTCACAATAATCTTCGTTTCTCCCACTACTGCAATACAGCAAGCGCCACTACTGCCAGCTAAATAAAAGATTCAAACTACTAAAGGCACTAACTACTGATAGGGATAGTTAGCAAATGAAAGATATTAATAGAGAACAAACAATGTATTTACCTTAATATCATCACATGTCATAATATATATATCAGTTCATGAAAAATTACAAAACTCCGCCATCTCTCTCCCCACATCCACCACTGCTGGCGGCTCACCTCCAACTGCGCAACGCTACGCGCTGTTCACAGCCAGCTGCCTAACACTACAATGGCGAGTATTACAACAATGCAAAGCAGCCACAGACTGCACACAGCACAGCCAGTGATTTTCATATTGAGCGCTACGTAACGTTGCCAATAAGAAAACATAAACAGCCTACTTACACATGTAAACACAGCCCTTGCCATTATGGAGTCACCAGCAGCTTGCACAGTGCCCTGTTGACGACTTGGGTCCGTGGGTTCGTTTGGTCTGCACCACACTTGAACCATACCATTACCTCTTACCAGCTGAAATCGGGACTCATCTGACCGGGCCATGGTTTTCCAGTCATCTAGGGTCAAACTAATAAGATCACGAGCCCAGGAGAGGCGCTGCGGGCGATGTCGTGCTGTTAGCGAAGGCACTCGCGTCGGTCATCTGTTGCCATAGCGCATTAACGTCAGATTTCACAGCACTTTTCTAAGAAATACGTTCCACAATGTTTTCTGTGGCCATGTCACACAGTATTGCTTGCCTGTTAGCACTGACAACCCTACGCAAACGCATCTGCTCTCGGTAGTTAAGAGAAGTCGTCAGGCACTACATTGTCTGTGCTGAGAGGTGATACCCGAAATCTGGTACTCTCGGCACACTCTTGACACTGTGGATCTCGCAATATTGAAAACCCCTAACGATTTACGAAATGGAATGTCCTATTCGTCTAGGTCAAACTAGTATTGTGCGTTCAAAGCCTGTTAATTCTGTGGTGTCACCGCCAGACACCACACTTGCTAGGTGGTAGCTTTAAATCGGCCGCGGTCCATTAGTACATGTCGGACCCGCGTGTCGCCACTGTTAGTGATCGCAGACCGAGCGCCACCACACGGCAGGTCTCGAGAGACGGACTAGCACTCGCCCCAGTTGTACGGACGACTTGCTAGCGACTACACTGACGAAGCCTCGCTCCTTTGCCGAGCAGATAGTTAGAATAGCCTTCAGCTAAGTCCATGGCTACGACCTAGCAAGGCGCCATTAGCCTTACATAGCAATTGATACTTATCGTATAAAGCATGTCTCATCAAGAACGATGTATACAACAAGGATGGATTAAAGTTAAGTATTTCAAAAGCTACGTACTTTTCTTTATAGCATTCATTACGTATCCTGTTTCAGACCTCACGCCATCCTTCGTGTGTTTATAGCGTGCATTGCGGTCCCCTCAAATCACACTGTGTCGGCACTTCTGTCGACACATCAAATTCCCGTCTCGTGGTCATAACACCGTCGGACGCATTTTGGCATGAATCACCTGAGTATATTAGACAGCTCCGCCGATGCATTGCCCTTTTGTACTTTGTGTATGCGATACTGCCGTCATATGTATAAGAGTATAGCTCTATCCCATGAGTTCTAAAAATTGTATTGCCTCTTGAATGTTCTTGTTCATAGGCTAGCTAACTTTCAGGGTTGGAGGATGTGTACATGCTTACCATTGGGGTGTATTCTATTAACCCTGTGGTTTTCAACAAATACGGATGGATACCGGAATGAACGTAGAGTATCGACAAACTGTGGCCATATTCCGAAACCACATATGCCTCCTGGTCTAGTGGGTGCCTAGTGCATTTGTTAAAAGACTCCTGCGGGCAGCTGTGGCCGAGTGGTTCTAGGCGCTTCAGTCCGGAACCGCGCTGCTGCTGCGGTCGCATGTTCGAATCCTGCCCCAGGCATGGATGTGTGTGATGTCCTTAGGTTAGTTAGATTTGAGTAGTTCTAAGTCTAGGGGACTGATGAAAGTTAAGTCCCATACTGCTTAGAGCCATTTGAACCACTTTTAAAAGACTCCCAGATCAGTTATGGGAGCCTTGAGGCCATTAAGGCTGTGCTTACGCCTGGGTTGGAAGTGGCTCAAACACTGGTACGTACTGAGATGGTTGTGAGATACAGGAAAACAATGGACACGTTCCAAAACTGCGTGCCTGGTACTGTAATGTGAGAGCAGACTGTCAAACCCATCATAAGCTAAACACTGAGAATCGCAAATGTATTCCAAACAAAGTCCAAAAACGCGGTAGAGTTATTGTCACAGTATCAGTATGGCGTGAGAAATAGACTTCCATACGTGAAGTAACATGATATTTTGTAGTGTTGCAGGTAACGAGCACAGTGTACTGAAAGTCTCTCCGGTGCCACTGATTTTCGACTTTAGCTCCGATGGATAGCGGACGGGCATCTGAACCGCTGTCAGAACCGATGTTCGCACGGGATGGAAGTGCTAGGTATATCTTCTGCGTTGTGCATGGTGATCCTTCTACCGACCATGCAGGGAGGATAAGATGAATTTCGAAGAATGTCAGATGGGACGTTATTTTATACTCACAATGGAGTCAACAACGGCTCACAAGGATAATTAATAATTCAGCTTCTTTGGGATTAAATTGAGTAGTAGCTACGAAGAGAGCTCTTCGATGCTATCGAATTACATATAACGTTGCTGAACTGAAATTTAACCTTCATGTATGGATTCAGTTACTCAGCTGGCGTCCGTGGGACGAACAACAAGGGATTTTTGGAGTCTTACGGTCACATGAAGTGATTCATCAATGTTATGCTGAACCAGTAGTGTGCACAGAAGGTAAAATCTTCTAGGTTGTTTGGCCGTTATTAGTCCCTCAGTAGCAAATACTATGGGTATCATAGGGAAGAAAGTTGCTATAGATGTGTATGACCTGATTAAATTATGATTACCATCGAGCTATGTTAAATATAAAGGAGAATTTTATGAAGAATCTGACGGTGTTGCTTTGTCGTCAATAGCAGCTGATGTGTTTATGGAGTGTTTTGAACTACAGGAATTAAGTAGAGCGCCACTAAAAACTTGTTGATGGCTGCGCTAAGCGAATGATGCATTTGTTATAATGTCGCAAGGTAAAAAAAGAGCATCGTATATTTCGTAATTTCTTAAATGACATTCACCCCAAAATCAACTTCACCCTGGAGGTAGAGAGTGTGAAAGTCTCCTGTTCCTAGATGTTTTGGTCTATATAAAATATGACACCAACCTAGGACACAGAACGTGTAGAAAGCCTATGAACAGAAACAGATATTTAGATGCTACTACGCACCACTACCCAGTGTAGAGTGAGGCTGTGTTCAACACACGTGCTTTCTGTAGCATCGACAACAACAGCTTCTGATCGAAGTTGGAGTTATTAAAGAAGACAATGAAGGCCAATGGCTACTATGTTTCACCTATAGACAGTGCTTTTGAATATTTTTAATTATCATAATGCGAAGGTCGAGAACCTGCCTTCTGCTAGACTACCGCTCTTTTCTAGAGTCACTGACAATCAGCAGAAATTTACCGGAAAATGGTGTACATTTTCCGTAAGAAAAAAAAAAGACCTTTAGCGAAACAAAATGGACGCACCAAATTACGTGCACACTGCGGGAGTCAATGAAGTGACGTATGGCTGTGACAGGGTGTATATGGAAGAAACGGTAAGGACTGCGAATGAATGGATTAAAGAACACGAACGCCACAAGCGGTTAAAACAAACTGTGGAATCTGCGGAAGCGGTACATCAGGTGAACTGCGGCCATGACCTGGCGTAAAGAACGTACGTGGGCTGGCTAGGAAACAACGATTTATAAAACAAAAGTTCGACAAACGATTGAGATTTCCAAGAATGAACGTAATTTCAAAACAGAAGACGGCTATAGACTTCTAACTTCATGGTTTCCCAAGATCAAGGGAGTAAATACGCAGCTACAGTGCACGATGAATACAAACAATGAGCGGGAAGCTATCTCTGCGGAACGACAGTAATATTCTGACAAACATTCCCTCTCTCTCTTGCTTTTCCTGTTTCGCTTTCTATGCAGCTGCGATGGCCCACCTAGCCATTAACCGCATACCTTCACATAAGCGTCGGAAACTCACTTTAGTAAGGGATCGCGATAGTGGTCTTTGCAGGTTTTAACTAACCGTGAACATCAGAATGATCCTGAGAATATCCCAACAGAGAGAACGAAACGTCGATCGTGTAGAAGAAACTGAAGAGGATTGTGACACAGCCTAACAACGTAGGAGATTTTGTCTTCAGTGGTAACGGCCACGAAAACTTGTAGGCGTATAGTGGTACGCATAGATAGCGACAAAACTGGTTGAAACATTAGAAATGTGGACACCACGCCGTTGTCACACTGTCCGACGTTTGAACATCTACATCCACACTATGCAGTTCACTGCAGTGCGGAATGGAGTATATTCACCGCAGGACGATGATACATCGTAAGTTATGTTCACTAATCGGTGCGCTAGCAGAATACGTTGAAAAAAATAATAGTGCCACTTTCTGCTATCAGGTGAAAATATGGCGCTGTAAGCAGTCAGAATGTGAAACGTTTACTGTTTTTACGTCAGCATGCTTTTGTCGCCCGACCACACGCGATGATTTCTGTTATGAAGTGACTATGGTGTAAAGGATTAAGGAGCTTGAAGTTTTCCGTACGAAACGCAATGGCTGTTGAGAAGAAAGACTGTGCGATGCTGATAAAGTTGTTATATCAGAACGGCAGTAGTAACAGCGGTGCATTGCGGTAATACAGCCGTCAGAAACAGCTGCAAATAGGCCCCATGTCAATAAACTGACAGAAGAATGTGATTAAGAAATTAGGTGGAGTAACAAGAAGAGGCAAGCGGCCCACTCCCATGGGAGTTGTTGATGAAGTCGCTGTAGTTATAGGGGACAGTGCTCACATGTCTGAAATTCTGCAGAAAAGTGCTCGAGCTACGTCACGGGAATTGTCTTCCCTTGGTCAACACTTCAAAAAATTTTACTGCACATTTTACACTAGCATCCCTACAAGATTCGGAATGTCCACCAAATGAAGTTCCAAGATAGGCTAAAAACCCGTGATTGTGTCCACACCACTATTTTCGCACAAGACGGGGCGACACCACATGTTGCTTGCGAAGCTGGAGATTCACTTAAAGATCACGTCTATCAGGGATGTATCCGAGCTCTTCATGATCTGAAATATAGCATTCGATTACATATCGCTCTGATTTCACTGGATATGCTGCAAGCAACTGTCGACAGTGTCGTGTTCCGTATGTAGAATGTTGTTGAGACGCGAGACCATACTGAACACGTAACTTGTAACCACATCCTAATAAACGTACAAGAACCACCGTTATCATGTATTTGATCATTCCGCTCCCTTTTCCTGAACCCATACCTAAGTCTGACAGTTTACAGCATCAGTTTCTCACAAGATGGCAGAGAACTGAACTATTACTTTTTCCAGTATACTATGCGAGCTCTCCGGTTAATGAACATGTCTACGATGTTTCAGTATACTTTGGTGTATACAGCCCGCACTGCAGCACGCAGGGCACCTTCAGTTTAGTTACACTCCTGGAAATGGAAAAAAGAACACATTGACACCGGTGTGTCAGACCCACCATACTTGCTCCGGACACTGCGAGAGGGCTGTACAAGCAATGATCACACGCACGGCACAGCGGACACACCAGGAACCGCGGTGTAGGCCGTCGAATGGCGCTAGCTGCGCAGCATTTGTGCACCGCCGCCGTCAGTGTCAGCCAGTTTGCCGTGGCATACGGAGCTCCATCGCAGTCTTTAACACTGGTAGCATGCCGCGACAGCGTGGACGTGAACCGTATGTGCAGTTGACGGACTTTGAGCGAGGGCGTATAGTGGGCATGCGGGAGGCCGGGTGGACGTACCGCCGAATTGCTCAACACGTGGGGCGTGAGGTCTCCACAGTACGTCGATGTTGTCGCCAGTGGTCGGCGGAAGGTGCACGTGCCCGTCGACCTGGGACCGGACCGCAGCGACGCACGGATGCACGCCAAGACCGTAGGATCCTACGCAGTGCCGTAGGGGACCGCACCGCCACTTCCCAGCAAATTAGGGACACTGTTGCTCCTGGGGTATCGGCGAGGACCATTCGCAACCGTCTCCATGAAGCTGGGCTACGGTCCCGCACACCGTTAGGCCGTCTTCCGCTCACGCCCCAACGTCGTGCAGCCCGCCTCCAGTGGTGTCGCGACAGGCGTGAATGGAGGGACGAATGGAGACGTGTCGTCTTCAGCGATGAGAGTCGCTTCTGCCTTGGTGCCAATGATGGTCGTATGCGTGTTTGGCGCCGTGCAGGTGAGCGCCACAATCAGGACTGCATACGACCGAGGCACACAGGGCCAACACCCGGCATCATGGTGTGGGGAGCGATCTCCTACACTGGCCGTACACCACTGGTGATCGTCGAGGGGACACTGAATAGTGCACGGTACATCCAAACCGTCATCGAACCCATCGTTCTACCATTCCTAGACCGGCAAGGGAACTTGCTGTTCCAACAGGACAATGCACGTCCGCATGTATCCCGTGCCACCCAACGTGCTCTAGAAGGTGTAAGTCAACTACCGTGGCCAGCAAGATCTCCGGATCTGTCCCCCATTGAGCATGTTTGGGACTGGATGAAGCGTCGTCTCACGCGGTTTGCACGTCCAGCACGAACGCTGGTCCAACTGAGGCGCCAGGTGGAAATGGCATGGCAAGTCGTTCCACAGGACTACATCCAGCATCTCTACGATCGTCTCCATGGGAGAATAGCAGCCTGCATTGCTGCGAAAGGTGGATATACACTGTACTAGTGCCGACATTGTGCATGCTCTGTTGCCTGTGTCTATGTGCCTGTGGTTCTGTCAGTGTGATCATGTGATGTATCTGACCCCAGGAATGTGTCAATAAAGTTTCCCCTTCCTGGGACAATGAATTCACGGTGTTCTTATTTCAATTTCCAGGAGTGTATAATTACCCAGTATTAGGTGTACCGCATTCAGCCCCGCCTTCACGGTCTTTTCGGGAAAGTTACGTTGGAGGAAGCAATTTAATGGTTCATTCTTCTAGGAACGTAGACTCTCGGAATTTTAAAACTAATACACACACACACACACACACACACACACACACACACACACACACACACACACTGATTCACAACACCTCTCTCGTAGCGTTGCCACAGGAGTTGAACGAGAATTTCCGTCAAAACTGTAGGCTAAATAAACAAGTTCGTCACGAAATGCGCTATTCTTCTTTGAATTATGTCTATTTTGTTTATTAATACTTCCACGAATGCCTCCAGACTGACGAGCAACATTTAGGTACCGGTCGAACGATGGTTTTGTAACTACTTATTTCGTGGTGGGAAAGCACAGACTCTCTCACATTTGTCTATCCTAGGATTAGTTACATGTAACTGTTTCACTTTAAATCTATCCGTATGCGCGCTCATAGAAATTAAAATTTTTTGGCTATTTGCAGTGACTTTTTAACAACAGTGTGAGGAAACAATTCCGGGTCTTTCCGCTTAAATATCTGTGTTGCATTTGCTTATATTCGGGGTCAGCTACGAAACTATGCACCAAGTTTTCATCCTCTGCAGGTCTTCCTGAATTTTACTACAATTTTCTAGCGTTAAGATTTCTCTGTGTCCAACAGCATTAGAGACGAACGGCCTCGTGGGTCCTCAGACTTTGCCCACAGCGCTGACGTGTTGGTACCCATGCGACAGCGTACTCTACCTTAATATGTTCCAAAACGCCACGCATAAAATGGAATTCTTCCGGGACCCGTACCTCGGGTTCTATTGATTATAAGTAGAGTCAAGTAATTGGATAGCACTTGGACTATGGGCCATTTGTACATCCAACAGAAGGATAGTTGCGATGTGACTACCCTACAGCACAGGATCAATTTGTGAACATCGGTTGGTTGAAATGTTCAAATGTGTGCGAACTCCTAAGGGATCAAACTGCTGAGGTCATCGGTCCCTAGACTGAAACTCTACATAAAGTAACTTATGCTAAGAACAACAGATACACCAATGCCCGAGGGAGGACTCGAATCTCCTGCGGGAGCGGCCACGCAATCCGTGACATGGCGCCTTAAACGACGCGGCCACCCCGTGCGGCTAGGTTTGTTATTTTGCGTTAGATGTGGTTTTCGGCGCAGCTAAAGGGGCTTGTGGAGGCACCACTGAGTTCATGGGCGGAGCCTGAGAAAACCAGAAAAAAAGTTTTTTTCACATTTTATTCAGCAGCGGATATCCAAGCCGTCAGCAGTGGATATCTAAATAACTAACAGAAAAACTCACTCAGATTTCACCTGTATGGTGGTTTTCGGCGCAGCTAAAGGGGCTTGTGGAGGCACAACTGAGTTCATGGGCGGAGCCTGAGAAAACCAGAAAAAAAGTTTTTTTCACATTTTATTCAGCAGCGGATATCCAAGCCGTCAGCAGTGGATATCTAAATAACTAACAGAAAAACTCACTCAGATTTCACCGGTATTTTTTTCCGAGCATTTATCTAGAAATGCCAGTTTTATCGCGAATCTCCCCATAATCCATGTTTTCGGGTATCAAAACTGAGTCGCGGATTCCAAAACGGCTATGCAAAGAAAGTGGCTGAATTTTTTACGGTATATTATTAAGATTCCGATCTCAAAATATCCTGAACATTTTCTTGATGTCTTTATCCGTTTCCGAGATACAGAGGTGCAAAGACCCTACCTGTACACGTAAAACATGACCTTAATACCCGTTGTGAGGTAAATAACCGCAGAAAATGGCTCAAATTTTAACTCTGTTCTCCAGAGATTTATCTAAAAGTATTCAAATATCTTGATTTTGGTACCAAAATGAAGCCGCGGATTCCAAGACGGCTGTGCGCAGGAAATGGCTAAAATTTTTACGATATTCAAAAAAAAAAAAAAAATGGTTCAAATGGCTCGAAACACTATGGGACTTAACATCTGAGGTCATCAGTCCCCTAGAACTTAGAACTACTTAAACCTAACTAAGGACATCACACACATCCATGCCCGAGGCAGGATTCGAACCTGCGACCGTAGCAGTCGCGCGGTTCCGGACTGCGCGCCTAGAACCGCTAGACCACCGCGGCCGGCGAACCGTGATTGTGAGAAACGAGACTGTGACAGACATAATAACAATGACTTGGGCTGAACAAGCGAGTGAGAATGAGGAAGTGGCAGTGAATTGGTATGAGCGAGTTACAGGTAGGGGAGATTACGGGCGTGAGAGGTGAACTAAATGATAAAAAAGCGCGAAAATGTTCGTATGCCAAAATTTTTCTGAAAATTTAAGTTTCAAGGAAGATGGAATGAGACAGCTGGTATCCCAGTTTTTATAGACTTTTAGACTGGGGAAATATTCACCATGTTGTCCTTCGATAGGAACGTTTTTCCGCCGGTTCACATCTGTAATCACAAGCCAATTTGTGCAAGCCCAGGTTGCTACCACTTCCGCTCCTGCAACGTCGCAGCTGATAGCTGGGCTGTGTAGTGCATGCGGTGCATTTGCCGCAACAAGGTGCGCCGGACGCAGCGCCACTCCGAGCCGCCCCCGCACCTGCAGTGCCGCCGCCGCCGCCGCCGCCGCCGCCGCCGCCGCCGCCCCCATCCTCAGCCCGCGGCGTGGGCCGAGCAGTGCGCTCGGCAAACACAATCTCGGCCTCCCCGCCACTGCGCGGCTCGCGTCGATATCGGCTGCGGCTGCCGACTGCAGATATTAACTCTGGCGCGAGCTCTGCCGACCGATTACTGAGCGCACTGCAGCCGCTACACAGCTGCCTGTTAAACAGCACATTTTTCTACCCGACATATTCGGAGTTTTTCCATGACGGATCTGTAGAATCCTTGCCAAATTGGATAGGACTCCGAGAAAAGTGCATAAACACTCACCTAATATACGAATACCTATGGTGGCACAGACAGAATACTCCCGTACCCGGGTCTGTAGGATTACATGTATGCTAAAGCATTCACATGTAGTATACATTGGGTCCAAAATGAAAATACTTCGTAAGCGACATGTTGTGATTTTACTATTTTTCGCTACCTAAACTTTCGATTCAAATGGCTCTGAGAACTATGGGACTTAACATCGGTCATCAGCTAACCTAAGGACATCTCACACATCCATGCCCTAGGCAGGATTCGAACCTGCGACCGTACCAGTAGCGCGGTTCCGGACTGAAGCGCCTAGAACCGCTCGACCACAACGGCCGGCTTAAACTATCGGTTACGTCACAGATGTGGTTAAGTGTCGTGGCTTCAGCATTTGCTTGTTTCTTCAAAGTGGTGTGCGAGTGTTGTGTATGTGTGTGTGTGTGTGTGTGTGTGTGTGTGTGTGTGTGTGTGCGCGCGCACTGCTTTCGTCGTTCCATGAAGAATTCAACTAAAGACTGCAGTATTATGAATACGGGGCACTTCTATCTTGGACACGCTGTGTAACTAGCTGAATGGAATGATTGAATTTGGATTTTTTACTGTCCATCTTGATCGCATTATTTTTCTTAGAGAAATCATGGGTTTCAGTTCAACATAAATCATCCACAGATCAAATTGTATCGGTTGCAAATACGATTTACCTATCAGTAAATGTTTTTTAATAGGGTTTTCTCGGATCTCGGGATTGTTCATATTTAACCATAACCAGCCTTTTTACAAATTAGTGTAATCAAGACGGTCAGTGAAAAATCTGCTTTCCCAAGACCAGTAATTGTGATCTCACTCCAAGAGCATTATGGCAGGTTTTGCAAAGTGGTTGAGAGTAGTCCAAATTGTCTAGACCTCCAACGTTTTGCTAAGGGCTGCACGTGAGCCTCCGAAGGCCGGTTGTTATACGTTATGGACACGTAGTAAATTATTTCCTTTTCGGCAGACGATTATCCATGGTTGGACAGTGTGAGACTTTGGAAAACACCTACAGCTGTTACACTGCTACCTGCTTCGTTCTACAAGAACATCATCATGAACTAAATAATACAAAAACGATAATAACTAAAATTAAATCATCTTCGTTGTTGTATAATGACGTTATGAACAGAAACGACTAGTTCAATACAGAGATTCATTGAGTGGCAGGGCGTCCATAAATCACTATTTGCTTTTATTGTGTGACTTGAATGGGGTAGCGCTATTTTCAGGTACAGAACGTAGCACTCGAAACACACAGATCAAAAAAAGTTTTGCATCACCTCGATTCCGAGAGATCCGGAGCCTGTACAGCTAATTAGGAAAGAGGTCAACATTAACATAATTTCCGCCTGTATTGTTGCTCATAGAAACCACACATTGCATGTTGTACCACAATACAGCGAGACCTTCGAAGGTGGTGGTTCAGATTACTGTACACACCAGTACCTCTAATCCCCGGTAGCACGTCCTCTTGCACTGATGCATGCCTGTATTCGTCGCGGCATACTATCCACAAGTTCACCAAGGCACAGTTAGTTCAGATTGTCCAACTCCTCTACGGCGATTCGGCGTAGGTCCCTCAGAGTGGTTGATGGGCCACTTCGACCATAAACAGCCCTTTCCAGGCTATCCCAGGCATGTTCGATAAGGTTCATGTCTGGAGAACATGCCTGCCACTCTAGTCGAGCGATGTCGTTATACTGAAGGAAGTAATTCACAAGATGTGCACGATGGGGGTGCGAATTGTCGTCCATGAAGACGGATAACTCGCCAATATGCTGCCGATATGGTTGCACTATCGGTCGGAGGATGGATTTCACATATCGTAAAGCCATTACGGCCTTCCATGACCACCAGCGGCGTACTGCGGCCGCCCCAAAACAGCAGGGAACCTCCACCTTGCTGCACTCGCTGGACAGTGTGTCTAAGGCGTTCAGTCTGACCTGGTTGCCTCCAGACACGTCTCCGACGATTGTCTGGTGGAGGGCATATGCAACACTCATCGGCGAAGTGAACGTGATGCCAATGCTGAGCGGTCCATTTGGTAAGTTGTTGGATCCATCTGTACCGTGCTGCATGGTGTCGCGGTTGCAACGATGGATCTCGCCATGGACGTCGGGAGTGAAGTTGCGCATGATGCAGCCTATTGCGCACTGTTTGAGTCGTAACACGACGTCTTGTGGCTGCACAGAATGCATTATTCAACATGTTCGCGTTGCTGTCAGGGTTCCTCCAAGCCATTATCCGTAGGTAGCTGTCTTCCACTGCAGTAGTAGCCCTTGGACGCCTGAGCGAGGCATGTCATCGACAGTTCCTTTCTCTCTCTATCTCCTCCACGTCCGAACAACATCACTTTGGTTTACTCCGAGACGCCTGGACACTTCCCGTGTTGAGAGCCCTTCAGGGCACAAAATAACAACGCGGACGCTATAGAACCGCGGTATTGACCGTCTAGACATGGTTGAACTACAGACAACACGAACCGTATACCTCCTTCCTGATGGAATGACTAGAACTGACCGGCTGTCAGACCACCTCCGTCTGTTTACATCATTGGGCGGGTTTAGTGACATTTGTGAATAGTCAAAGGAACTGTGTCTGTGATACCGTATCCACTGTCAGTATCTGTCTTCAGAAGTTCTGGGAACCGGGGTGATGGAAAACTTTTTGATGTGTGTATATTCTATGGAAAAAAAATTCACAAGCTGTCTAGAATGAAATTTATAGAAAGATACCATTTATATCTGGCTGTCAGGTTAAAATAAGCACATTATTCAGCACTTAAGCCCAGTTATGAGCTTTAGCTAATTTTCAGGTGCACAAATGAATGTGGACACATCCTCCTAGCAAATAAATTACCTGTACAGGGTGGTCCATTGATAGTGATCGGGCCAAATATCTCACGAAGTAAGCATCAAACGAAAAAACTACAAAGAACGAAACTCGTCTAGCTTGAAGGGGGAAACCAGATGGCGCTATGGTTGGCCCGCTAGATGGCGCTGCCATAGGTCAAACGGATGTCAACTGCGTTTTTTTAAATAGGAACTCCCATTTTTATTACATATTCGTGTAGTAGGTAAAGAAATATGAATGTTTTAGTTGGACCACATTTTTCGCTTTGTGATAGATGGCGCTGTAATAGTCACTAACATATGTCTAACAATTTTAGACGAACAGTTGGTAACAGGTAAGTTTTTTAAATTAAAACATAACTCGGTTGTTCCAATGTGATACATGTACCATTGTGAACTTATCATTTCTGAGAACGTATGCTGTTACACCGTGATTACCTGTAAATACCACATTAAAGCAATAAATGCTCAAAATGATGCCCGTCAACCTCAGTGCATTTGGCAATACGTGTAACGACATTCCTCTCAACGTCGAATAGTTCGCTTTCCGTAATGTTCGCACACGCATTGGCAATGCGCTGACGCATGTTGTCAGGCGTTGTCGGTGGATCACGATAGTAAATACCCTTCAACTTTCCCCGCAGAAAGAAATCCGGGGACGTCAGATCCGGTGAACGTGCGGGCCATCGTATGGTGCTTCGACGACCAATTCACCTGTCATGAAATATGCTATTCAATACCGCTTCAACCGCACGCGAGCTATGTGCCGGACATCCATCATGTTGGAAGTACATCGCCATTCTGTCATGCGTGAAACATCTTGCAGTAACATCGATAGAACATTACGGAGGAAATCAGCATACACTGCACCATTTAGATTGCCATCATTAAATGGTGGCCAATTATCCTTCATCCCATAATGCCGCAAAATACATTAACCCGCCAAAATCGGTGATGTTCCACTTGTCGCAGCCATCGTGGATTTTCCGTTGCCAAATAGTGCATATTATGCCGGTTTACGTTACCGCTGTTGGTGAATGACGCTTCTTCGCTAAATAGAATGCGTGCAAAAAATCTGTCATCGCTCCGTAATTTCTCTTGTGCTCAGTGACAGAATTGTACACGACGTTCAAAGTCGTCGCCATGCAATTCCTGGTGCATAGAAATATGGTACGGGTGCAATCGATGTTGATGTAGCATTCTCAACACCGACGTTTTTGAGATTCCCGATTCTCGCTCAATTTGTCTGCTATTGGTGTGCGGATTAGCTGTGACAGCAGGTAAAACACCTACTTGGGAGTCATCATTTGTCGCAGGTCGTGGTTGACGTTTCAGTGTGTCTGAACACTTCCTGCTTCCTTAAATAACGTAACTGTCCGGCGAACGTTCCGGACACTTGGATGATGTCGTCCAGTATACCAAACAGCATACATTGCATACGCCCGGTGGGCATTTTGATCACAATAGCCATACATCAACACGATATCGACCTTTTCCGCAATTGGTAAACGGTTCATTTTAACACGGGTAATGTATCACAATGCAAATATCGTCCGCACTGGCGGAATGTTACGTGATACCACGTACTTATACGTTTGTGACTATTACAGCGCCATCTATGACAAAGCGAAAAAAGTGGTCCAACTAAAACATTCATATTTCTTTACGTAATACACGAATATGTAATAAAAATGGGGTTCCTGAAAACCTCAAACCACACGCACACCTATTTAAAAAACGCAGTTGATATCCGTTTGACCTATGACAGCGCCATCTAGCGGGCCAGCCATAGCGCTATCTCGTTTCGTCCTTTGTAGTTTTTTCGTTTGATGCTTATTTTGCGAGATATTTGGCCCGGTCACTATCAATGGACCAACCCATATACGTTGTAGAAGGATAGCCTCGAAATTGATAGAAGAGTTGGGGATATACTTGTTCTAACCACACAACCTGGAGTAAATGTCTTTCTTTGCGTTTATCGAAACTGTGATGACCATGTAAGAGAAATCAAGAGAGTAAGGAAATTCATCTGACGTGCAGAATATTTGCAGAATCATATCTGAGTTTAATTTGTTATAAATACTGCGTATGTTAGACGTTCCTTTTATGTCATTTTCACGGTAGTTGAGAATTACCCCCCTGCATTCCGCTTGTGCCGTGATTTCATGCTTATTTACGTGAAACCTGTTTTTTGTAGTCGCTCTAATACATCATGCCCAGTGTGCAGTGTTCAATACCTGATCAGAAGTATCAGGACACCCTAATGTTTTGTGGAATTCACTAGGTCTCACTCGAGGTACATCACCCAGTGTAAAAGAAGGCGGGGAGTATTGTGTTATCAGTGGAGAAGCAGGACAGCAAACCTCGTCCGTCTGGAGAGCCTGGTGACTTCGAATGTGGAGTACTTATCGGAATTCGCTTGGGTAACGCATCGAACAAAGACGTTTGGACCCAACTCGAGCTTCCCAAGTAGGCCGTTCGTGTGGAGACTGCGAGGTAAACAAAGACCAGTGAGACTTCAAGTACTGACGGACAGGGATCTTCGAGCATTACGGAAAATGGTTGTGAAAACTGGCATGAAACTAACGCAAGGAAACACTCATCAGATCCAAATTGTTACTCACAATCCAGTCAGCACAATGACTGAGCATACTGACTTAAAAACAATGGCTTGCAATGATTGAACAGCTCCTCGTAAGCAACACATTTTTGTGCCCAGTACTCAGGGGCGCTTCAGGTGGTGTGAAAAGCGATTGAAGAGTGAAATCGTTGGACAGCAGGTGACTAAAAATGAGTTCTTGGGTGATGAATCATTGTATACCATACGTGAATCTGATGGACGCATACAGTTTTGTTTAATACCTGGAGAACGTCCCGTTGAAGTATGGAGAAGGTGATACCATGGTATGAGGGTGCTTCTCCTAGTTAGGGTGTGGTCCCATCATTGCGCTTAAGAACGCACTGAATGCCGAAGAATATAATCACATTTTACACCACTATGTACTGCGTACAGTAGAGGATCAGTTCAGAGACGATGATTGCATCAGCACGACAATGCACCCGGTCATCAAACATCATGTGGACATTAACCTGCCCTGAGTTCCGACTTCAACCCAGTGGAAGAGCTTCGAAACGAGAACGTCGGCCGCTCCAGATCCCATCGTCCAACATCACTACCATCTCTGGTTTCCGTTCTCGAGGAAGAGCGGGCTCCAGATCATGACAGGCTCTACAGACAATGATACATCACTGAAAGTGCCCCCAACTGAATTCGAGGCTAAGGACAGATGCATCTAACAGGTGTGGGGATACTTTTGATCAGATACCGAACGTATAATATATGGGTAGTCTATTGATCAGGATCGAGTTCCTAACAACTCCGAACCTTCTGTGGCCTAGAGGACCGTGCAGATGAAAGGGTTGCCGCACGCAGCAGTGCAAAATAAAGACCGATCGTCGTGGATCACGAGACTTTTGAAGATTCCCACCGCAGATCGAAGCGAAACATCAGTCATCAGGTGCAGGTCTATAGAATCATGTCCTTTTTTGGTGGTGAGATGATGTTATACACCAGTACTTGCAAAGAAAATATTTTTGGAAAAAAAATAGGAGCTGGGCCGGCAGGTGTGGCCGTGCGGTTCTAGGCGCTACAGTCTGGAGCCGAGCGACCGCTACGTCGCAGGTTCGAATCCTGCCTCGGGCATGGATGTGTGTGATGTCCTTAGGTTAGTTAGGTTTAATTAGTTCTAAGTTCTAGGCGACTGATGACCTCAGAAGTTAAGTCGCATGGTGCTCAGAGCCATTTGAACCATATGGAGCTGGGGAACGCGTGCTCTATTATTTCATCTTTACATACCACGGAAGACCAGCAACGAGATCGGCCTGTAATAGGATTTTTGTAATTTTCATGTTCATAGCACGTGAAGTTCAGAACTGAGATATAATCCATAGAAGCCGTTCGAAGCAAATCTCAAAAATTATTGAGAAAATTGATTGAAGCTTTAACATTCTAAAACAAGATTCTTCTCTTGACAGGCAGTGCGGCTCTGCGGTAGAATCCTATCCTGCCATGCTTCAATTTCCAGCTGATGCGATGCATGTTCTACGAGCAATTCCGTGAGGTGTAAAACACATAATAATGGAAACGACTCAGTAGGCCCGAGAATGCTAATCACTAGACCACTTGTTCGAGTCTCGTTTCAGTCGTTACTTTATTCGTATTTCTTCGTTCATCAAACACCTACGTCTTTTACACATAAAAGTCAGCAAATATATGCTAATTAACACATTAAATATTTCCATTTTTATGAAAAATACATTCTCCATCTTTCCAATTAAATTCCGCAGACAAAAATACAGTTTTCATTTCAAATATAAATTCTTAATTAGTGACCTTAAACAAAAGATTGGTAATTTAGGTTGTTTCAGTTAAAAAAATACAATCATTAATTTTTTCATCGCCAGATGCTTCACGCTTCACGGAAATGCTCATGGCACATGTAATTTAAAATGACTGGGTAGAATTTCCCCCCATAGCCCTATCCTTTTGAATTATGGAGTTGGCTGTAGCCCATACAGTGATATTCCCAGACAGTAAGTGATATGTGTTTCAAGTTTGGTTCACATTGGGCCACTGGTTTAGGAGGAGATGTGGAATGTACACTACTGGCCATTAAAATTGCTAAAACAAGAAGAAATGAAAATGACAAACTGTATTCATTCGACAAATATATTATACTAGAACTGACATGTGATTACATTTTCACGCAATTTGGGTACATAGATCCTGAGAAATCAGTACCCAGTCATCAGTACCCAGTCATCAGTACCCAGTCATCAGTACCCAGTCATCTGGTCGTAATAACGGCCTTGATACGCCTGGGCATTGAGTCAAACAGAGCTTGGATGGCGTTTACAGGTACAGGTGCCCATGCAGCTTCAACACGATACCACAGTTCATCAAGAGTAGTGACTGGCGTATTGTGACGAGCCAGTTGCTCGGCCACCATTGACCAGACGTTTTCAGTTAGTGAGAGATCTGGAGAATGTGCTGGCCAGGGCATCAGTCCAACATTTTCTGTATCCAGAAAGGCCCGTACAGGACCTGCAACATGCGGTCGTGCATTATCCTGCTGAAATGTAGGGTTTCGCAGGGATCGAAAGAAGGGTAGAGTCACGGGTCGTAACACATCTGAAATGTAACGTCCACTGTTCAAAGTGCCGTCAATGCGAACAGGAGGTGACCGAGACGTGTAACCAATGGCGGCGGCCGGAGGGGCCGTGCGGTTCTGGGCGCTACAGTCTGGAACCGAGTGACCGCTACGGTCGCAGGTTCGAATCCTGCCTTGGGCATGGATGTGTGTGATGTCCTTAGGTTAGTTAGGTTTAATTAGTTCTAAGTTCTAGGCGGCTGATGACCTCAGAAGTTAAGTCGCATAGTGCTCAAAGCCATTTGAACCATTTTTTGTAACCAATGGCACCCCATATCAGCATGCCAGGTGATACGTCAGTATGACGATGACGAATACACGCGACCATAATGATACTGTAAACAGAACGTGGATTTATCCGAAAAATGACGTTTTGCCATTCGTGCACCCAAGTTCGTCGTTGAGTACACCACCGCAGGCGCTCCTGTCTGTGATGCAGCGTCAAGGGTAACCGCAGCCATCGCCTCCGAGCTGATAGTCCATGCTGCTGCAATCGTCGTCGAACTGTTCGTGCAGATGGCTGTTGTCTTGTAAACGTCCCCATCTGTTGACTCAGGGATCGAGACGTGGCTGCGCGATCCTTACAGCAATGCGGATAAGATGCCTATCATCTCGACTACTAGTGATACGAGGCCGTTGGGACCCAGCACGGCGTTCCGTATAACTCTCCTGAACCCACTGATTCCATATTCTGCTTACAGTCATTGGATCTCGGCCAAAGCGAGCAGCAATGTCGCTATACGATAATCCGCAATCCGACCTTTATCGAAGTCGGAAACGTGATGGTACACATTTCTTCTCGTTACACGAGGCATCACAACAACGTTTCACCAGGCAACGCCGTTCAACTGCTGTTTGTGCATGAGAAATCGGTTGGAAACTTTCCTCATGTCAGCACGTTGTAGGGGTCGCCACCGGCGCCAACCTTGTGTGAATGCTCTGAAAAGCTAATCATTTGCATATCACAGTATCTTCTCCCTGTCTGTTAAATTTCGCGTCTGTAGCACGTCATCTTCGTGCT
This sequence comes from Schistocerca americana, assembly GCF_021461395.2. Lineage (NCBI taxonomy): Eukaryota > Metazoa > Arthropoda > Insecta > Orthoptera > Acrididae > Schistocerca > Schistocerca americana. The sequence goes on from NC_060124.1 coordinate 379,309,355, forward strand.
GTAGCAATTTTAATGGCTAGAAGTGTATAATACATACTTACGTATGTGTACATTCATTTTTATAATATGTATGGATAGACCTTGTGTGCACAGGGGTCAACGATGGAAGAAGCCAAAACCCGCATCACAAGCCAAGGGAAGCATAGAATGTGATTCGTCGGGTACACATTTGGAGAGTTCTCTTCTGCCAGTGTTCTCATCGGTCTGGAGTCTTACTGACTGGAGTGGAATTGTCTGCAATGATGAGCCCCGCTTCGAACTGAGCCTCGATGACCAGCGAGGGCGTATCTGGAGACGCCCCAGACAACGTTGGGGTACCAACCTAACTACCGCCAGCCGTACGGGCCGACAGCCAGGAGAAATGGTCCAGGGTGCCAATTCTTTTCTTAGCACGATTTCTTTGGTTGTCTTCCATGGCGCACTAACAGCACAGAGATACGTCGACTATATTCTACTTACTGTTTTGTTCCAGCTAATGGTAAGCCACCCTGGGCTTGTATTTCAGCAAGATAGTGCCCGCCCGGACAGGGCGTGAGTTTCTGCTGCGTGTCTCCGTGCTTTCCCAACCCTACTTTGAGTAGCGAGGTCGCCAGATCTCTCACCAACTGAGAAAGTTTGGAGCATTATGAGCAGGACCTTCCAATCAGCTCGGGATTTTGACGATTTAACGCTCCTGTAGGAAAAAATATGCACGCTATCGCTCTGGGGGATATCCAACAACTCCGTCAATCAGTGCCAAGCTGGATAACTGCTTGCGTGAGGAGCAGAGGTGGACCAACGTGTTATTGACTTGCTCAGTTTGCGAATCTTTTTCTCTTGAATAAATCATCCAGTTTTTCTGTAACTGTAATGATTCCCTTGCTTGTACATGTACATGACATCCACGAATTCCGTGCCTTTCATGGGACCCAAAGGAAGTATCAATGCGGACGAAGAAGTTTGCACCTATCACACGACCGGTACATAAGAAATTATATTCCGTTTATGTGAAGTTGCTATAATGAATATTTTCAATCTGAAACTTTTGCCAGACGATGCTATTCCCCCACTGTCCAGCCGTTTTTTTTCCTTCTTTTTACTTAGTGGTTATTGTTAGTAGTGTAAGTGCATTACGTGCGCCCCAAAAAACTCGTCTTCTTTCACTGCAGCCCAGGTAAGCTAAATGATTGGCACCTCTGTCTTAGAGTGTAAATGGAGTAACGAGTTTGAGGACGAAGCCTTTAATACATTTAAGTCGATTGTGAATAGTCAAAAATAATAAATGCAGCAGGCTGGTGATTAAAATTATAATAAAATAGAGTTAACGTTTATATTGTTCCTAATAAGACGAAAAAATCAGAGATTTGGAAGGACACGGTCATTTCATTTCTGCGTACTTCTAAATGTGGAACATTATGCTGTTGTGCTGTTATTCGCAGGATTATTTTCTTGGTGCTACAAATAACTGGACTGAAAGTTAATGAGACTCATTTAGAAGGCTATATTTTTTTCATGAAACAGTGTTGCCAGCCTGGGACTGTACCTTGCAGTATGATAATGTCGCCATCGAGGAAGCTGTAAATGTTGGAAACAAATTTGCTTAACATGATACTGAGATACACATTTTGTCTACCGTTGTGCATGTTGCAGTTGATTACGTTCTGTATACTTTGCGTTGTTTCTACTATACTGTCACCCTATTATACAGGCTTGGAAACTAACTTGTGTAGCCCATGTTGTAGACGAGTATTCTACTACAGAGCGACACGACTCCTCAGCAAAACGGTTTTGCTTTAGGTAATTAAAGACAACGGGAAAATTTCGTAGTCCATTTTCTCGAGAATTTTTTAAGAGTTGCATCAAGATGCTTTGGGCATCTGGTATCTGAGTTCCGAACTTCAAGTATCATAAATATAAAAAAGTACAAAAATAGGATTGAAAAGTGGCCTCCTTATGAAATATAGTAGATTTTTTTCAACTTAACGGATTTGCACACACTTTCTGACAACTGGTTAATGTGCTCTGTATAGGGTGTGACAGCCTCTGGCACCAATACAGACCTGACAACGATGGGACATGTTGTCAATGACGCCATCGACCTCATGTTAAGGCGATAACGCCCTTTCCACCTGCAGAGCTGCTCGCAAGACTTGGAGAGTGGTTGGCGGATGCTGACGTGCTGCAAGCAGTCTTCCTAATGTATCCCAGACATACTGTATGTGCTTTTAATAAGGAGAGCGAGCAGGTCACGCTATGCGGGCAATATCTTCCGTTTCCAAAATACACCAACCACCCGTGCACTATGAGGCCGAGTATCGTCGTCCATCACAGCACCTCGAAATAACCGCGCATGACATCCGATCTCCTCACGGTACCTGACAGCAGTCAAATCTTGCTGATTCATCTGTTCCATTTCATGAAGAGGTGTTCGAGTGGTCAACATAATCCTTACGCACACCATTAGCGATCCTCCTCCACATTGGTCTCTTTCCGCAATGTATAGATCCAGAAATCGTGTTCCACGTGCCTTCCAGATGCGAATCCGTCGAGAATCGCACTAGGACCAAATCGAGATTCCTCTGTGAAAAGAACGTTGGTCCCACCGTTCATCTGTTCCATTTCATGAAGAGGTGTTCGAGTGGTCAACATAATCCTTACGCGCACCATTAGCGATCCTCCTCCACATTGGTCTCTTTCCGCAATGTTTAGATCCAGAAATCGTGTTCCACGTGCCTTCCAGATGCGAATCCGTCGAGAATCGCACTAGGACCAAATCGAGATTCCTCTGTGAAAAGAACGTTGGTCCCACCGTTCATCTGTTCCATTTCATGAAGAGGTGTTCGAGTGGTCAACATAATCCTTACGCGCACCATTAGCGATCCTCCTCCACATTGGTCTCTTTCCGCAATGTTTAGATCCAGAAATCGTGTTCCACGTGCCTTCCAGATGCGAATCCGTCGAGAATCGCACTAGGACCAAATCGAGATTCCTCTGTGAAAAGAACGTTGGTCCCACCGTTCATCTGTTCCATTTCATGAAGAGGTGTTCGAGTGGTCAACATAATCCTTACGCGCACCATTAGCGATCCTCCTCCACATTGGTCTCTTTCCGCAATGTTTAGATCCAGAAATCGTGTTCCACGTGCCTTCCAGATGCGAATCCGTCGAGAATCGCACTACGACCAAATAGAGATTCCTCTGTGAAAAGAACGTTGGTCCCACCGTTCATCTGTTCCATTTCATGAAGAGGTGTTCGAGTGGTCAACATAATCCTTACGCACACCATTAGCGATCCTCCTCCACATGTTGTGGCGTCAGGTGCCAGTTGCAGTGCACTACTAAGGCGGTATCGTCGTGCCGTTACAGCCAAATAACGGTCCACTCTTTCCGGTATCACACGTGGTTGGTTCTCTCCTGGTCTCGTGGATATAGTTTCGGCCTCTATAAACTGTGCCTCATCCGAGAAACAACAGAACGATTCACATTAAGCCATCGGGACACAACAGGTTGCGACTCTCCTGCTTCCATTCTGCCTATGGTCCCTCCACCGCAGAAACTCTGTACGTGTTCAATGTTCCATGCTGCACCGTCTGTGATTGTGCACACAGCGATTGTGGATGTGGGACTATCTCCCCCGATTGACAGATGCCCTGACGTCATTGCAGGCGGAATGCTATCATCCGTGCAGAACACGTTCGTAAGGACTTGTATGGACAGTTTGTATCATTATATCTTGAATTAGACCAAGGACGGGGAGATAGCAGTTGGTTGCTTTAATTTTGGACACGAGTGTACTTACTATATTCGAGACACGCTTTGCAGACGGTATTACTGCTGCTACAATGACAAATTATCAAGATTTAAGTGAGTGAGAACGTGGTGTTACAGTCGGCGCAAGAACGATGGGACACAGCACGTCCGAGGTAGCGATGAGGTGGGGATTTTCCCGTAGATCACTGCGGCCGGAAAGAGGTCCTGCAAGAAGCGGGCCAAAGAAAAGAGAATCATTCAACGTGACAGAAGAGCAACGCTTCCACAAATTGCTGGGCCATCAACAAATGTGAGCGTGCGGACCATTCAATGAAACATCATCGATATGGGCTTTCGGAGCCGACGTTCCTTCCACTCGTGTACCCTTGATGACCGCACGACATAAAGTCTTACGCCTCGCCTGGTCCCACCGATACCGACATTGGACTGTTGATGACTGGAAACATGTTTCCTGGTCGGACGAGTCTCGTTTCAAATTGTATCGAGCGGATCAGTGTGTACGGGTATGGAGACAACCTCATGAATCCATGGACCCTGCATGTCAGCAGGGGACTGTTCAAGCTGGTGGAGCCTCTGTAATGGTGTGGGACGTGTGCAGTTGGAATGATATGGGACACTGTGACAGGTGACATGTACCTAAGCATCCTGTCTGTTCACCTACATCCATTCATGTCCATTTTTCCAGCACGACATTGCGACACCCCACACGTCCAGAATTGCTGCAGAGTGGTTCCAGAAACACTCTGCTGAGTTTAAGCACTTCCGCCGGCCACCAAACGCCCCACACACGAAAAATATTGAAAATATCGGGGATGCCTTGCAACGTGCTGTTCAGAAGAGATCTTCACTTCCTCGTACTCTTACGGGTTTATGGACAGACTGCAGGATTCATGGTGTCAATTCCCTTCGGCACTGCTTCTGACATTAGTCGACGCTATGCGCCAATGCCCCATGGCGTGTTGCGGCACTTCTGCGTGCTCGCGGGGTCCCTACACGGTATTAAGCAGGTGTATCTGTTTCATCAAGCAAGTACCAATAGGTTAATTTTAACACTCCTTAAAATTTCTAGAATTCACTACCAGTCATACCAGAACCTGCTGATTCAATGACAAACATATACATATACCATATTGCCTCCTACGTAGAGCCACAATTTATTCCCTTCACGTAACCTATCACAAGGAATAGCCACACACATAAACGAGATGTGGCCTAGAACACAAATTGGAATTAGTAACACAGACCGATGGTCATGCACTCAAACATCGGTAGGCGCGTTACTATAACATGCCTCATTTCATATAATACAGGCACGGCCTTACAGAACCAAATACTCCAAACTGGAAAACAACACTGAACTCCACTTGGGTAAGAAGGAACTGCGGCTTGCATAATTCCAGACAGGGCGTTATTGCACCCCACCGACGCAGACAATCTTCAAGGCTTTCAGAGTTGGCCAGGAACTTTTCGACCAGGTAGCACGCAACGTCCGTCTCTCATCTTACCGACCACCGCTAGCAACCAACTATTAGTGAACATTAATACGGCTTATGTCTACTTTACGCCTTTATGACGCTCAGAACTTCACTGAGGGCATTTTCAATGAGGTGGAAAAATAGTAGCCATTAATTCATCAGGAACTTGAAACAAAGAAGTTAGTAACGTTGGATGCTGGAGTCTGGAGTGCATTGGACGTTTCAACCCATCCAGAATGTGCTCCTCTGGGCAGGCCAGTACGTTTCGGACGTGTTACTGTCCACGAAACACTGCCTGATAGATGCTGCTGTATGTTAGGCTGCACTGCCAAGCTGATATAGGCATCGGAATCGAGCTGTCCTCTACTGTAAGCAGTACACCGAGCTGTAAAATAACTTCATATCAAATTTCCTGTCAGATGAAAACTGTGTGCCGGCCCGAGACTCAGTCAGGACTTTTGCCTTTCACGGGCAAGTGCTCTACCGACTGAGCTACCCAAGCACGACTCACGCCCCGTCTTCACAGTTTTAATTACGCCAGTACCTCGTCTCCTACCTTACAAACTTCCCAGAAGTTCTCCTGCGAAACTTGCACAACTAGCACTCCTGGAAGAAAGGATATTGCGGAGACATGGCTTAGCCACAGCCTGAGGGATGTTTCTAGAATGAAATATTCACTCTACAGCTGAGTGTGCGCTGATATGAAACTTCCTGGCAGATAAAAACTGTGTGCCGGACCAAGACTCGAACTCAGGACCTTTGTTCATATCGTTTCACATTTAGTGTTTTGTTAAGGGCAATAAGGGAATCACACGATACCCACGAAAAAAAAAACCCATACGCTAACACTAACAACTCTGCGCTTTTCCACTGGCAGGAACGTTCTCCAGGAATTCGCCAAACCCAAAACCTTCCCTTCGATTGCCACAGGTATAGCATTAATCTTCAGCTCAAATCACTCTTTTTCCAGGCATTCATTGTACAGTGCCGTCGTTCTTCACACCATCTCAAGCGTCACCTTCAAATGACTACAGAGCTCTATGTGAGAAGCCCCGTTCTTTCTAACGCCCTACACACACAGTCATTGTAGTAGGTTCACTGCTGGAAACACTTTGGAGCTCAAGAGTGTTTCCTTCCTGTTGGTTTTCCTTTGCTTTTCCACTTCACAATCATATCAGTCGACGTCGGTAGCAGTAACAAGGTTGGGAGGCCCCAGATGGATCTGTTATTCAGGTGACGTCCAATGACTAACCCATGTTCGAAGTAACTGACCTATCCTGACTGACCAGTTCTGCTGTTCCTGTTCTCTAATGACTACACAGTACTCCACGACTCCTTTTATTGTTGTGGATCCGTCTTTAGTGACGTATGGTGGTCATGAGGTCCTCAGCTACATCGGACCAACGGCCTTTTTTACATCGTAGTTGCCTAAGAAATAACAATAATTTTAATATGACAAATAGTGTTAAAATAATTTGTCTGTTTGTAGAGGCAATGTGAGTTAATACTGACAGTACCTCTACTACTGCTTTTGCTGCCACTAACAATAATAATATAATAACAGTACAGATAGTGGCAGATATGAATAGAATTTGTAGGTGTACTAAATAGATATTTTATGATGTAGCGAGTTCTATGGAGTGGAAATTTTAGAAGACTGCACTAATTAAGAATATCGAGAAATGAGGAAGGCCTGTTTTGAAAGAAGGTTGCATGGGGGTAACGACAGTGTACAGGGACAGTGGTGGTCATTATTGTTGCTTCCGTAGATGTGCCATTAACTTGTATTTTGAAACTGAGGATATTACTCAGTTCTGAAATAAAGGACGTTATTCCAGAGTCGGGCTCCTGGTACTGGGAAGGACTTCGAGAAAGTGGCTAAGCGCTGGAGCGTGAAGGAAAGTATCTTGGGAACGGGTGTTTATGCCATGCTACTTAGACAAGGCCCATGAGCGATATGAGGGACAGTGTACGGCAGCAGAGCAGCTTGTCTGCACACAGCAATATTATGGTGAAATATACTCTCTTTCAAATTCTGAATGTGGCAGGGATAAAATACAGGGAGCGAAAAGTTATTTACAATTTGTACAGAAACCAGATGGCAGTTATAAGAGTCGAGGGGCATGAAAGGGAAGCAGTGGTTGGGAAGGGAGTGAGACAGGGTTGTAGCCTCTCCCCAATGTTATTCAATCTGTATATTGAGCAAGCAGTAAAGGAAACAAAAGTAGGTATTAAAATCCATGGAGAAGAAATAAAAACTTTGTGGTTTGCCGATGACATTGTAATTCTGTCAGAGACAGCAAAGGACTTGGAAGAGCAGTTGAATGGAATAGATAGTGTCTTGAAAGGAAGATATAAGATGAATACCAACAAAAGCAAAACGAGGATAATGGAATGTAGTCGAATTAAGTCGGGTGATGCTTAGGGAATTAGATTAGGAAATGAGACACTTGAAATAGTAAAGGAGTTTTGCTATTTGGGGAACACAATAACTGATGATGGTCGAGGTAGAGAGGATATAAAATGTAGACTAGCAATGGCAAGGAAAGAGTTTCTGAAGAAGAGAAATTTGTTAACATCGAGTATAGATTTAAGTTTCAGGAAGTCGTTTCTGGAAGTATTTGTTTGGAGTGTAGCCATGTATGGAAGTGAAACATGGACGGTAAATAGTTTGGACAAGAAGAGAATAGAAGGTTTTGAAATGAGGTGCTACAGAAGAAGCTGAAGATTAGATGGGTAGATCACATAACTAATGAGGAGGTATTGAATAGGATTGGGGAGAAGAGGAGTTTGTGACACAACGTGACTAGGAGAAGGGATCGGTAGGTAGGACACATTCTGGGGCATCAAGGGATTACCCATTTTGTATTGGAGGGCAGCGTGGAGGGTAAAAATCGTAGAGGGAGACCAAGAGATGAATACACTAAGCAGATTCAGAAGGATGTAGGTTGCAGTAGGTACTGGGAGATGAAGAAGCTTGCACAGGATAGAGTAGCATGGAGAGCTGCATCAAACCAGTCTCGGGACTGAAGACCACAACAACAACACACGGTCAAGGAGTCGAACGTCACAAATATATCGAACGTAGGCATTCAAAGCGGGTTTCAGGCGCCCTGAGCCTTCTTGAGAAAGGTATTTGAGGACAATATCACTGTTATTAGCAATTGGAAGTATAAGTGGTTGTACAAATATTTTTTCAGTTCAAGAGAGAAGAGCGTTTTACATCCATCTTTGTAGGACATGGAGAGATGCAGTTGCTTTCGTGCACGTTGGAGTTACGTACTCAGACCAATGTAGATTTCCATCTACTATTACACCGAGACCCTAAGGTGAGGGAGAGAGGTTGATATTTGTTCTGTTTAGGATTAAATATGGTAGAAATTGCCGATGTATCTGGCTAATGAGCATGTATGATCTAATGAACAACCAGTACCACTTGCGTTTAGTATGGAGCTTTAACTCGATATTCTGTGCACATTTGGGTAGTGCATACAGGTCAGTACTGAGTTTCTCGATAGCTGTCTTCAGGTTTTGCACTTAGACTCAAAAAGAGGTCATCAGCTCACATGTGATATTTGAGATAGTACAAAATTGATGACAATCATTGACGTTTAATGAAAGGACATAATACAGAAAATCTCGGGACGCCTTGATATCACCTGCCTCTATTGGCTTCATGGTGACGCACACGATGCATAGACGTCACGTACGAGCGAACCCATTGCACTACACTTGCCGACAAATTTAGACTGCTAAGTTTTGCAAGTAAAATGTCGAAGTCGTCAGAGTGAGAGTGATCACTGGCGTCTAATCATGAAATAGTTGCCTCTTGTGCATCCATAGGAAGCCTCAGGTCAGCTGTTACCTTTATTAAAGCAGACACTGTGCTGCGATGTTTTCGGAAACCTGATTGTTCTTCTAGTAGGTTGTTTCTAGTTAAGTACTTTGAAAGCTGGTGATGGACTACATACTCTAAGGCGTTGGACAGTACAAGAAGAATGCAAATAGGTCAGTAATCAGAGGGAGCTGTGGCAACGTCCTATTTAGTAAGTAGGTTAACTCGTGGCTGTTTCCAGGCCTAAGGGAAGGCACTTGGTGTTAAGAAGTGGTTGAAAATATGGGTTATAGCGGGTAGTAGTGGGCTAAAAATCAGCTTCATGATTTGGATTGTGATGCCATCGTGTCCAGTAGATGTTGATTTGATACGCACGACGGCTATTGGAAGTAACATGCTTCAAATAGAATTTTTCGTCGTTACGGTCGTTTACACTCATGAAGTGATCATCAACGCGTCTCTACTATGTTATGTAGTTCAGTTGTGGGTGTAGCTAAAGTGAAGTACTAAGTCAGTTCTTGGAATGGGAAAATGGTATCAGCTGCAGTTTTTAATTTGCTTATACCAATCCTACATAAGTTTTTCCACAGGAAAGTTGGTCTACTTCTGTCATAGGCATTTCTCGCAGCTTGGCTGATTCTGTTCCGCTTTTGCTTGTAAGCAACTTGAGTTTCAGGTGTAAGGCGTAGTTTGTATGCCCGATGCGCAACGTCGTTGACATTCATGAGATGTTTTATTTCATCAGCCAAGATGCAGGTTTCCTTCTTACTTTCCCAGCCTTTATGGGAGCATATTTTTCATAGAGTAATTTTGTTAGAAAATCCATTAAGTCTTTCATTTGTGTCCGGGATGGGAACAAGAATCGTTCTCCAAACTATTACTTGCACCTCGGTTGCAAGTACTCTGCAGTCCACTGTAAGGTGTTTAGAGGAGTGTACTTGTAGTATTACTATCTAATCACCCTCCACCCCATGTCCTATGCCCCGTGACGTTTACGAATGGCGCATGCGAAGAATGACTTCGTATTAGGTTTGGTTTGTAGGATTTTCTCGTTGTGGTCATTTCACGCGGTGTATGTGGGAGGGAGTGATACGTTGGCCGGCGCTACTCCGAACGGACTTTCTCGGAGTTTGAGCAGTGAACATCTTTATGGCGCACGATTTCACCCTGAGAAAACGCATAGTCTTTTATGGGATCTTGTCTTTCTCCCCTACTAATCCGGTAATGGTCTCAGACTGAAGAACAATATTTAGCAATCGATCTATCGACACTGCTGTAAGTTAATTCTGGCCGGGATGAAGGACGTTTTCTTGAGATTCTTCCAATGAATTTCAGACTGGCATTCGCTTTTACTACTTTTTGTTTTATGTGGTCATTCCAGTATAGCTCTATCTGCATTGTTACTGCTAGTCTCTTAGCGTAGTTACTGTTTCCAGTGATATGAAAAAACAGTAGTGGAATGGTAAATAAAGGATTTCTTCGTCAATTTACAAGCAATACGTAATATTTTCTCACGTTCAGGGTCAAGAGTCATTCTCAGCACCAATCATCAGTGCTCTTCGGATTCCTCTTCATTTCGCTACGGTCCCCTGTCGTTGCGACTTTCTTATGGACAGTAGAGTAACCAGGAAATAGCTTCGTGGAATTTCCAACATTATCAAGTATATGATTTATTTTATTTTATTTCTTTTTGAGACCTCAGTCTTCTGGCTGGGTTGATGCAGTCCATCATGAATCCCTATCCTGGGCCAAAGTCTGCATCTCAGCTTAGCATTTGCGAACTATATCCTCATTTATTTGCTGAATGTATTTCAGTCTGTGTCTTCCCCTACGGGTTTTGCCTTCTACAGCCTTTGGTGCCATTTAGTTCATTCCCTTACGTCTTAACACATGTCATATCATTCCGGCCCCCTTTATTATGAGTTTTGTCCATATGTTCCTTTCTTCAGTGATTCTGCGGAGAACATCCTTATGCCATATCTTATCAGTTCATCCATTTTTCAGTATTATTCTGTAACTATGCATCTCAGACACTTCGTTTCTCTTCTGTTCTGGTTTTCCCACAGTACATGTTTCACTACGAGAAGTAGATTTTCAGAACATTTTTCCTGAAATTAAGTCCTATGTTTTGTATCAGTAGACTTCTTTCGGCAAGGAAAGACCTCTTTGATAATCTGTCTAATATGTCCTGCTTGCTTCATCCGTCGTGAGTCATCGGTTATTTTGCTTCCGAGGTAGCATAATTTCTTAATTTCGTCTACTTCGTGATCTCCAATCCTCACGTTAAGTTTCTCGCTGTTCTCATTTCTACTGCTTCTTTTTACGTTAGCCTTTCTCTGGTTTACTCTTAAAACCATGTTCTGTTCCTATTAGACTGATCAATTTACTGAACAAATCCAGGTCATTTAAACATACTATAAATAGTGATAGTTCTATTATACTTCATCAGGGTGATCTTGAAATTACCTGTACATATTAAAATAAGTTACGGAATGCAGGTAGGTGACGCCTTCGACAACCACCAATATTTCGACTGGTGCATACCTTGTTGTTTTCAAAGCATAAGACAGGATGTGCATCAAAGATGTCAAGCGGTTGCATTCCCGTAAGTTATTTGAACATTTTATATGACGGGAGACACTTAAGTTACAAATTTTTACCTCTGTCGATTTTTTTTACCTTTAAGAGCGACGAGTTGAGTTCTGTCTTCAAGAAAGTCCCCTATCCAGCAACAAATCTGGTTCATTACTCGGTAAGCTTGCATTTTTTCCCTCTAAACAACGGCACAGAACACTGTTAAATCGTTTCCTGAACTCAAGGAACCTGGGCGCCGATGTCTACGGCCCTAAGTACAACACGGACGAACAGAGCGAGCTGAGTTTTGCATCATCTCTGTCTGATAAAATGTAGCTGTGAGGGTGATCAGATGAGTCACAGTAGCAGAATATGGGAATACTATGGAATACGTGAGCTCAGTGCGCAGCTGTCATTGCAGTGTGGGTACTGCAGGCCTCCATGCCCAAATCGCCACCCACACGGCAGAGATATGCTGTAAGCCCGACGGGCGGTCGCAGAGACTTGGCTTCATTACAGCGGCGCTGTTTGCGGTTCCACCCCTTCACATAGACACCCGCTGCTCCTCGCCCCTCAGGACGTAGCCGATGGCTGATGCAGAACTGCAGCGCGCGTAAGCAACGCTGCGTTCTCAGCACAACACTCATCTCATAGAAATGTACATATTTGTTTCTCTAGCAAGCACGATCATTGAAATTCCTACTAAATGTGGTTCTTTAGAGCTACATCTATATTCATATCTGCCTGTGTTCCACCAATAGTGTGTAGTGATTGGAACTAACCGGCCGCAATGAAGGGATGTAGTATCAGTGGTCCCACAAGGAACAATATTAGGCCCATTACTTTTCTCATTATATGTTAATGATGTGTCAACAATTCTTTTCCACAGAAAATTTCACCTATACGCTGATGACCTTCAGTTATATCTAAGTGCAGATACAATAAACATGTGCACAGCCAGTTAGCATGTAAGCATTGATTTACTTGACTTATCGCAGTGGGCGCACAACATAGATTTGAAAATTAACCCATTTAAAATGCCAGCAGTCTTAGTCGCTCACAAGCTACTTATTATCACGCAGTTCAGGGAATATCTTTCACTATTAATCCTCTTCTTAAGAGCCTGAGGTTAATTCTGTGCCATCACGTTAACTGGTCTGAAAACACAACTACTGCAATCTGTAAGAAGCTGTCAGTGCCGCTTCATTCACTATAGAAATAAGGTAAGTATCTTCTTTCCACATTAAAAGAAGTTAGTAGAGTCACTAATATTCCTCATACTTGGTGTTGCTGTTTTTCAAGAACTTTCGTACGAAAGTTCTCAGGCTGGAACTGGCGATGAATGCTTGCATGCGATGCATTTCTGAGGTACGCTATTGCGAGCGTACAGATTGCCATACTCCATGTCTGCTCTGGCGATTTCTCAATCATTGCACTCACTCTTATTTATCTTCTACTCTTACACTACTATCTGAACAGCAAAGGAGTAAAACTCTTTCTCATCAAAGCAAAATCACCCTTGTACCAACACTGTCATGTTCTTTAAATCATTTTCTGCACCAGGAAGCCGACTTCGGAACAATTTTAATCAAAAAATCAGAGAAATTAAATTCCTTCAAAATTTCAAAGGACACTTAATTGCCCACCTCCTGTCACAAAAGCCATCACTCTTGTGCACTAGTTTATAGCACACTCTCGTCAGTCCCCTCTCCCTCGCTTTGGCAGAGTTTTTTTTTTTTTTTTAATTCTGCTCTTTCCTAACAGTGACTGCCACTGTCAATCTTCTCCTCTTTCTTGTTCTCTTGCTCTTGTATATTAAACATTTATTTTGATGTGGTAAACTAAACTATAATCCTCTTAATGCGCTTTAATATTATTATTATTATTAGTGTGTACTATTGTTTTCGTCATTATTATTATTATTATTGCCAATTTTTATTATCATTATTTCTGTAAGTTCCTACTATTTGATTGTCGTTATTATTTTCATTTCATTATTCCACGTAAATGTTTCTGTGTATCTTTTGTATGTATTCATCATAGTCAGGTATAGCTGAGGGCCTTCAAGCCCTAGTGTAGTCATGAAGCAGTGAAAAAATATTCTCCTGAAACCACAATGTGGGCAGTTGGTAATTTGTGTACTACTGTCTTTTATGGCATTTTCTCTTCCATCACGAATGGGACGCATGAATGGTTAACGATGGTCAGCGTGTGAGCTTGAGTCTCTCTTATTTGGCCCTCATCGCACCTAGAAGGGCAATCACAGAAGTTTTACAGATCGGTAAAGTTCAAGGAAGGTAATTACGGGAAAACCTTGGGTAAGAAAAGAAATACTACAACTGTGCACGAAAGAATGACGTACAAAACTGTTCAGGAAAAGCCAGGAAATATGTAACTTAGGAAACAAATAAATTGAAATTGGAGGAAAAGGTAAAAGTTTGCGTACTGGACAGTAATGCCTCCAAATTTTTTATTCTCTTCTCAATAGCGGTTGAGGTATTACATGTCATGCAGATTACTCCATCGATTTTCCGGCTTCACTGATGCAAGCTGCACTCCCTGCCGCTAGAGGGCTCCGAACTGCAGCGTGTAACGTGACTGTTTGTAACATAACTACGCCAGTGCGTGAGAGATCCTCAGAAAACTGAAAACACGATTTCGAAGAGTTTGTCCACACATGGAGCACTCTCTCCTTCACCATGACAATGACAGACCACCTTCGAGCGCTGTGACACCTGCAACAATCCGACGCCTTGTGCTCATTGTCATCGATCGTCCTCCGTACAGTCCTGACTTGACCGACTCCGATTCCCATCTGTTTCCAGAACTTACAGAGCACCTTCTATGACTTCACTTTGATGGTGATGAAACGGTGAAAGCAGAGGTGAGCTTGTGGCTCCGTCAACAAAGTCAAGTATTCTACTGTCACGGTATCAACAAACTGGTCTCTCCCTGGGAGGAATACGTATGTCGCCAGAGTGACTATATAGAGAAATAAATACGTAGTCATGAAAAATAAATATGTAGAACGTTAACGTTCGTTTTACTTAAAAACCTTTAACAGTCTTCACATAAAAATTAAGAGGCATTTCTTTTCGGCACCCACTCGTTCAGCACTAAAAAAAGATACAGTGAGAATGTAAGAAGGTTCAAAAATGGCTCTGCGCACTACGGGACTTAACATCTGAGGTCATCAGTCCCCTACAACTTAGAACTACTTAAATCTAACTAACCTAAGGACATCACACACATCCATACCCGAGGCAGGATTCGAACCTGCGACCGTAGCGGTCGCGCGGTTCCAGACTGAAGCGCCTAGAACCGCTCGGCCACCCCGGCCGGCTGTAAGAAGGTTCTCGAATTTGAAAGGTCTAACCAGGGATGTGGTCTTTCGCCTGTACTTTTCAACCCAATCATAGAAGAAAAAAATTCGGAAACAAAAGAAAGGTTCAAAGGTGTGGAATTAGAACTCGGGGTCAAAGGATATCAATGACAAGATTACTTGACGTGCTTGTTGTTCTCATTGAAAGACAGGAAGAACTTCAGACCACCTGAATGGATTGAACCGTCTGATGAGCACGTGCTATGGGTTGGAAGTAAACCGAAGAAATACGAAGTAATGAGGCGTAACATAAATACGTTAGTGGTAAACTTAACATGAAGATTAGGATCCACGAAGCAGATGACTGCTACGTTGGAAAATTAATAATTTATGGCAGAGATGAAGTTAACTAAAGGGTCAATAGTGTTCGTGGTGGGCGAAGTGGTCTTTTCCGGCACAACGATACAATTGCCGTACAGGCACTCAAGAATTTCCGTCCTGTCTATTACTGTAGTGCTGCAAGTATTATTTATTTACAGTCTAAGTTTATTATGTTATGGGAGTTACAGGCATTACTTAGTTCGTCGTTGGTTCCTCCAGCAGAACGTGTTTTAATGACGTTAACTCTTGAAACTTCCTGGCAAATTAAAACTGTGTGCCGAACTGAGACTCGAACTCGGTCCGGGAACCAGTTTTAATCTGCCAGGAAGTTTCATATCAGCGCACACTCCACTTCAGAGTGAAAAAATCTCATTCACGTTATCTCTCTGCATCTCACAGAACATAACGCATCGTTTTGAACTCATTATATCGTTCTGAACGCATTCTATTAGTAAAAAACGCACTCTTGAATCAAAACATTGTGGCCATGTGCCTAGTAGCGTGCTGGTCCACCTCTGGAACGGAATACAGCACAGATTCTGCATGGCATGGACTCTACAAGTCGTTGGTAGATTTCCGGGTGTATGTAGAACCAGATGTCTACCACAGGTCATACAATTCTCGAAAATTACGGGTCAGTGATTTGTAAGTGCGGAGCTGGCGACTGATGGCGCTCAAGACTTGTTCCGTTGGGTTCAGATCAGACACATTTTATGGTGAAGACATCAACATTAGTTCACTATTACACTCCTCAAACCACTGCAGCACGATTCTGGCCTTTTGACATCTTCTGGAAGATGCCATCATTGCCTTTTAGAGTTGCATGTCGTCCCAATTAATCCGCAGCTGTCTTCGAAAACTATCACAAGACCCGCGAAAGCTCGCGAAAATGCCAGCCATAACATAAAACTGGCCCCATTGGCCCTCATCCGTCTCGCGGTGCATGTTTAGAACATCCGTTCGCCTGGATGAGGGCTTATCTGCACACGGCCATTCACCTAGTGTAACAAGAAACGTGGTTCATCCGAATGGGTGGCACTTCCTCCAGTGATCCATGGGGCAATCTCAGTGATCCTGTGTCCACTACAGTCACCACTAACAATGTCATTCAAAGGCTTTGTTCATCTTCACCAAAATATTTGTTCGTCTTATTGTGTCTTAGTATTTCGGCTTTCTCCATTTTCAAGGGCACAAAGGGTACAAAGTATCTAGTCGGCTTTCGGATGACCAGCTGGCAGTTAGCACTTTTTTGTTGACTATATATTTCGCATTAATATTTTAGAGGCTCATTTGGTTTATTTTGAAAATTAGGTGGACTGATAAGGTAAGGAATGAGGAGCTTCTACGCAGAATCGGAGAGGAAAGGAATATGTGGAAAACACTGATAAGGAGAAGGGACAGGATGATAGGACATCTGCTAAGACATGAGGGAATGACTTCCATGGTACTAGAGGGAGCTGTAGAGGGCAAAAACTGTAGAGGAAGACAGAGATTGGAATACGTCAAGCAAATAATTGAGGACGTAGGTTGCAAGTGCTACTCTGAGATGAAGAGGTTAGCACAGGATAGGAATTCGTGGCGGGCCGCATCAAACCAGTCAGTAGACTGATGAAAAAAAAATTAATAATGTTATGTATTTCTGACTTTGAAAATGGCAAAAGCCGCAATGCTTAAGGCGATAGCTACTATGGTCAAGACATACAAAACTGTATGAGTGCAATCAGTTGCTGCCCCATCTGATAACGACTTTATTTAAAGCTGATAATGTCATTGATTCAACATGATAACACGTAGGGGTCATATTCTGTGGCGCCCCATGTTCAACAATGTGCACTGAACAGTGTGCTTCGAAACACTTGCGCTTGCATCAGCATTTTACTGTGTCGTCTATCCTGCATTACATATCGGGAAAATGTCTGACGTGCATGTTCCGTGACGAGGCGTGGACCCTGTCCGCTACTCGTGGTTTCCCCATTATTCAGCCACTTTTCATTGATTCTCACAGAAACGGTACGCGAACAGCCGAACAGCTTCAGCGTTTCCAGGATGCTCTTTCCAACACATCGGCCGATAAGCTGTGAAAACTGCTTGTGTGAGTGGATTCGCCCACTTGTGGGTGGAAAATTATACAGCCTGTCCTCATGAAACCTCCCTAATTTCCAGATTGCAGTTAAAAAGCTATGAGGAATAACTGTTAGTGGTTTCGGCATCAACTCATGAAGTTTTGTGTGGATGTATTCGTGACATTGTTTTGTTTTCAGATGGTAAATAATTATCAGAAATGACTAAGCATCAGCAGAGAGCCCAAATCTTGGCGTGGTTTACGGAAGCGAAATCGCTCGTTGTCCGAAGAACTTTCCATCCTGAATTTCAAATGGAGCCCACAGACTTTAAGACAATTCCTAGTCAATGGGAGTATAAGCAGACAGACAGGTTCTGGCAGAAAATGGTAGAGGAGACCAGAGAGATCGTTTATAGAAGCCCATCAAAGTCAGTTCACCGACTATCATGTGAGTTAAACATCCCACATTCAACAGCCCACAAGGTGTTGCATAAATGACTTCCCTTTCAGGTATACAAACTTCAAATTGTGTAAGCATTGACGCGAAACGGCTTGCTGCTTAGCCTCGAATTGGTATTAACATGGTGGACCTGATCAGACAAAACTCCAGCTATTTGGGAAATGTCGTCTTGTCTGACGAAGCAAGCTACCACAAGTGTAGGAAGACTAATCGGCTCAAAATTCGCATCTAGGAGTCGGAAAACCCCCACAGTTTTTGGGAACACGTGAGCGACAGTGAAAATATGAATGCATGATATGTGCTGATGAAAGACAGCGTAGTTGGTCCATGTCTCTTCATTGAGCAAACAGTAATAGGAGCCGTTACGTGGACATGATTGAGCAGTTTTCTGCGTCCTTGAGCCAAATGTGATCGTCACAGCACTGGAGTTTACTTGTTCTTGACCTCCTGCATCGAACATTTCCACAGCAATAGATAGGACGTGATTGACCAGCCAAAGGGGCCTATGCGATCTTCGGACATAACCACTCTGGATTCCACCCTATTGGGTTCCGTGACCTTGGCGATCTTCACCGAAGAACCGGGGGTGCAATAGCCTCCATTAACCCACAGATGCTTGCGTGAACATGGACTGAGACAGACTATCGTCTAGACATACTAAGAGTTGCAAAAGGAGCCGACACTAAAGTGTATTAATTTCTTGTACAAAATATTTGAATTACTTTACGTGATTCCGCAAACTGCAAGTATGTATGTCTCATATTTATTTTTTAATTGAACTTGGAATTTAGGACACGCGATGCAGGTACTGTATCAACCCTCTGTCACGCACCGTACTCTGGCGCTCGGAGTAATGGTAGGGATGTAGATGTCAGAATTGTGTTCCGCGTATCTGGTACCGCATTTCGTAATAGTAACGTCATCACCGACGACAGAATGCAAATGCGGTTTCTACAAACCGCTTTTGAAGCGGCGCAGTTCGAACTGGAACCAAATTCACGAAAGGCAAATTGCTCACTTGCTTTCAGCGCTGCTACTTTCACGAAGTTTGTTGCGTATCGGCAGAAAAGGCCTCCCTCCCCCCCTTTCCCCCCTCCCCACTCGTCACTCTTCTACAACCCGGCTTTTTCATTTTCTTACGCCACTGCCGCCGACGCCGGAGGTAAGTAGGGATTCCGAGGCCGAAACAGCGGCAGGCGGCGGCGGCTGCGGGCGTGGGCGGTCCCATCTCAGGCCACGCCCACCACCCCGCTTGCAACAAGCCCGCCACCCTGCCGCACCCCACCCCTGCCGCTGCTGCAACCCGCGCTGCGCTGCCCGGGGACTGCTGCCTTCACACTGCCCCCGGCCTCAGTGCAGCTTGCGCGCTAGACCCAGAAATTCGTGTCTGCATTGATGCGTCCAGCACCTCTCTACGAGTGCGAAACTGCACCAGTACAATTATGCATGACTCTTGTAACGAATTTATTATGTTTCGAAAGTCTGTCGTAATCGATGTCTTCCTTAGCGATAGAACTCATACGTTGACTTCGCGCCGAGCGTACATCGGACACGAAGGCATCGTCAGGAGTAGCCCAGTGAAGCGTGTCAGGACCGTTCCTATTGCCTAGTGTACGGGAAAGTGTCGACCTAAAGCGACTCTTAGAGCTACGGGATTTCTATTCGGTGCAGTGAATGGCAGCTTGCCGTAAATGTGGAAAAATATAAAGTAATGCCGATTAGTAGGAAAACCATATATTGTATATTAATGCAACAGCAGTGATGTGCAGCTTTACATAGTAACATCGATTAAATATCTAGGCATAACGTTGCAAATGGAACGACTACGTGATGTAGGTTGTAGGGAAAGCGAATGGTCGACTTCGCTTTATTGCGGGAATTAAAAGAAAGTGTAGCTCATCTACAGAAGATAACGCGAACAGAACATTAGTCTACCTATTCTTGAGTACTTGGGATCCCAATCAGGTAGGATTGAAGGAAGACATCCAAGCAGTTAGGGGGCCTGCTGCTAGATCTGTTACCGGTTGGTTTGATGAACGCGTGAATGTTACAGAAATGTTTCGTAAACTCAAACTGGAATGTCTACAGGAAAGATTTCGTTTTTTGAAACGCTGCTGAGAAATTAACGAAACGCCGTTACAGTTGAACTTCATGACGACACAACCGGTTTCAAATGTTCAAATGTGTGTGAAATCTTATGGGACTTAACTCCTAAGGTCATCAGTCCCTAAGCTTACACACTACTTAACCTAAATTATCCTAAGGACAAACACACTCCCCTGCCCGAGGGAGGACTCGAACCTCCGCCGGGACCAGCCGCACAGTCCATGACCGCTCGGCACACGACCGCTTTCGGACTTTATATCAGGCCTTTATCAAGTGTGTCTTAAAGTTATTCTGTAGAGGTGTCAAATGATTATTCGACGTTGCTTCTCTAAAGCATATCTTTCGTACACACTTAATAATAGTCTAATATAAAGACCGAAACCGGTCGTGTGAACTTAATAAAGCACTTTAAAAACCAATTTGAGCGGCATTTTGTTAACTGAACAAGGGGAATGACTCGTACAGATACAAGGTACCCTCCACCATGCGCCATACCGTGGCTTGCGGAGTACGTACGTAAACGGAGATGTATATCAGCTGTCAGAGTAGAATTTTAATATTGTGTGTACCACATGTCCATAATTTTTAAAATAATGTTATAAATACACCACTCGATAACAATAGCTCAGAAATACCTACATAATCCGGAACTGACGAGTTACGAGAGACTGGCATGCCGGTGTAAAATGAGGCGGGGAGCATCGTTTTGTCAGAAGAGAAGCAGTTA
Source organism: Schistocerca americana (assembly GCF_021461395.2). Lineage (NCBI taxonomy): Eukaryota > Metazoa > Arthropoda > Insecta > Orthoptera > Acrididae > Schistocerca > Schistocerca americana. Next base: position 379,330,046 of record NC_060124.1, read on the forward strand.
CAGCGTAACTGTTAGGTCAGAAGAGCTCATAGGATGTCACCTGAGTAACATACCTATTCAAATCCTTCTAAAGCTGTACTAATCGATAGTTGTGACCGTGTCGTGGCAATGCGAAGGAATAATCACAGCTATCCACAGCTAAACCAAGGCCTCACGTTCGGAGAGACAGGGCTGTTGAGCATTACGGAGGGTGGTTATAAAAATTCGCATGAAACTAGCGCAAGGAGCCACCCGCGAGTTCCGAAGTGCTGCGCGAAGTCCAGTCACTGTACCTAAGGAATTACAGCTAATGTGTGACTGTGGTCGACCAGCTCTTCATGAACCACAATATCTATAGTCACTGGTAAGCAAAGCTTGAGGTGATGTAAAGAGCGACGCCACTGGGCATTAGATGACGAGTCATTTGTGTGGTGAATGACGGCACGACCTGCAGCAATGGTGGTCCGAGGGGAGAATTTGAGTTTGGCGACTGTCTGTTGAACGTTACCTGCCATCTTGTGGAGAGCCAACAGTGAAGTACGGAGGAGATGTTGATACGGTATGACACTGTTTCCGGTGGTTAGGGTGTGATCCCCTTATTGCCGTTAAGAAAATGGTAATTGCGAAAGGATATGAACACAGTTTATAGCAATGCGGAATGTAGAGTTCGGAGATGATGTCTGTTTGTACCTGCATCAGCATCGTTTGTGGACGATAACTTTCCTGGAACAGACTGGCCTGCCCAAAGTCCCAACCTGAACCCAATGGGGCACCTCTGAAATGACTCAGATGGTCAACTTCGCTCCAGACCCCTAGCGTCCACCAATACTGCTTTCTCTGCCTTCGGCTCTTGAGGAAGAATGGGCTGCCATTCGTCCACAGACATTCACACACCTCACTGAATATATCCCCAGCAGAGTTCAAGCCGTGCACGATGGATACACTCCATGTTAAAGTCCACTAGTAGGTGTTCGGGTACTTTTGACCGTACAGTGTATGTACGCAGTGCCGTAAAGATAAAAGGGTTATTTCTGGATTTAGAGGCTTGCACGGGACATAGTAGCATGGCGATATTCCTCAAAGTAGAAAGTAGTGTTCGAAGACAAAAACAACATCAACAACACAAAAATTTCAGCAGAATTAGCGCTGACTACTCTTGTATGAAATTTAGGCAGTGAGGTAGTGTGTGTACTACATCCATTGTCTTTGTGTAACGTAATAGCCGGCCGCGGTGGCCGAGCGGTTCTAGGTACTTCAGTCCGGAACCGCACGACTGCTACGGTCGCAGTTCGAATCCTGCCTCGGGCATGGATGTGTGTGCTGTCTTTAGGTTAGTTAGGTTTAAGTTGTTCTAAGTTCTAGGGGACTGATAACCTCAGATGTTGAGTCCCATAGTTCTCAGAGCCATTTGAACCATTTTTGTAACGTAACATTATCCATTACGACGGGTACTTTGTTCTACAGGTGATAAACAGCACCTGTAAATTTATCCAGTAAAGCGTAATGCTCTTTAAGTATTTCTTCCAAACATATGGGCCACACATTAATACTAACGCATACCTGTAGTGTTGCTCCGTCGTCACCTTTAAGTATACGAAGTGCAGACATGTTTAAATTTATAAAATGCAAGATATGTACTATGGATCTCGAAAGTGCCAGCTAGGTGTATTCACATGTGGCTACTGACATAACTCTACTACGGCATGTTATCATGCTGTCTGAGAGCATGCACACGCTGTAAGTCACATGTTTAAGTACCTGCTCGTGTAGAATATCTACATATATTATTAGAATACATGTATGTATGTATTTTCCATATCTCCCGTTAAACCACGAGTTCGATTTCAAATACACTTGGTACACAAACAAGTTATGTCTGCGAAGAAGTACTTTGGTGGTATGAATCAACCTCCATTGGAGTATGGGTGGCGGCGAAAACGGGGTGACATAGGACATGGATATGGAGAGGTGGTAAAGAGAGATAGAGAGGAGGAGGAGGAAATGCACAAAGAGAGGGGGGGGGGGGTAGAGGTGGACTGAGAGAATGGAAGGAGGACACCTATAGAGAGGGAGAGTGGGAAATGAATATAGAGAAGGGAGGAGGAGATGGACGGAGTGGGAGAAGAGAAGGAAAGAGGGAAAATTTTGGAAATTTGCGGTAAGTTCCTATGGGACCAAGCTGCTGAGGTCATCGGTCCCTAGGCTTACACACTACTTAATCTAACTATCTAACTTAAGCTAACTTACGCTAAGGAGAACACACACACATGCCCGAGGGAGGGCTCGAAACTCCTCCGGCGGGGGGGGGGGGGGGGGGGAGGGGGGGGGAGGAGGGGGGGCGGAAAGAGAAAGACAGAAGGGGCAAGAAGAATGTGCAGCGAGGAGAGGGGCGAAATCGTATGATAGTACATCCAAGTTTGGCAATTTCCGCAGTTCCACCACGAATAGATTTCAAAAGTTTATTTAGGAAAGCCATTTGATCCCATGATGATACTGAACTGCTAGGATTTTTAGAGCTACATTTCACTCGCTGTGCTGAAAAGTCCCAAGTACCTGGTTCATGCACCCATGATGATTGCAGTTCATCTGTACGAAGTCTGGAATTTGCAAGCCAGTACCACAATTAGATGTCCACAGATTAACGACAGGTGGTCTTTTGACATGAATCAAGTTTTATTCAGTGTTGAACAGATGGGTGACTTCTTAGGCCAGCCAAAGTGCGTCGGGGTGCCTCGTCAAACGAACATACACGATCCACTCACTTAATGTGACGATCACTTACACTCGACGTCAAAGTGCAAAAACACTTTCAGACGGCAAGTGCTATCACTAGCAGTGGATGGTATATAAACCATGTCGCGGAACTCGGAAAACAATGTAGTCAAAGTCGTCATTAGTGATTTGTCTGACGTCCAATAGGTCATTATCATTGCCTATCTGACAAACGGTGGAAACACTTGCGAAACGGGTTCGCGCGTTTCCGTGGTTAAAGTGTACTGTGCTTGGGGCAAAATGGCGCTACCCAAAACCGGCGCCGATGTAACTGTGGTGCACCACAGGCCATTAATGACAGGGTGAACGACCGATGCAGAGATGTTTAAGGGCGACTAGACGTGTAACTGTTGATCAGCTGATCGCCCAGAGGAACCAAGGGGCTGCCAACAGTGTTCAACCAACGACCATTCAGCGAAGGTTGCTGCATATGGGCCTCCGCAGCAGGAGCCTGGTTCATGCACCAATGATGACTGTTGTTCATCTGCACGAAGGCTGCAATTTGCACGCCAGTACCGGGCATATGGCCATTGACGCGTATGACTCCACAACATTCGTGGGGAGTGTCAAGGTCGTAGGAGGGAGCATTGTGACCTGGGGAATGGTTTCGTGTCATTCCCTGGGTGATTTCGCTATCCTGGAAGGCACAATGTGTCAATACAATTAAGCATATATCCTTAGGGACCATGATCACCCTTATACGCAGTTTGGTCTTTCCTTGGCAAGATGCCATCTATCAACAGGGCAATGCAACGTGTCACTCAGATTGTAATGTACTTGCGTGATTCGAAGTGCACCAGCATGAGTATGCCGTACCCACTCCTCCCTTCCGTAACCTCGAAACATCCCAGATTTAAACACAGTCGAGAATCTGTGGGACCACTTTGATCGGGATGTTGGCACCTTGGATCCTCAACCGTGAAACCTAGCTCAGCTGATCACGGATGTGGATTCCGTGTGGCTCCACATCCCTTTCGGTACCTTCCAGAACCTTACTGATTCTCTTCCTGCACGTCTCGCAGTCGTCTCAAAGTGATCCGCACTGCAAAATGTGGGTATTCAGACTTTCAACAAGTGTCCACATTAATGTGACAGGACTGTGCACGTCTGCTGCCCTGTAGGAATGGCTGTTGCAGGATGTTCAACACTTGTTCGTCGAGAATGTTCCGTTAAGCATCTTGCTTAATGTTGACATTAACTGAGGCAGAGGTCCCAGTTCTTTGTACGCGAAACATCACAGAAGTATCTCTGTCCAGCCTCCACATGCGGCGAGCGAAATGTCTTACTGGGTCACATATTGTCATTTGACAATATCGTCAGACCACACTACACAACTACTGTAAGCTGTCGTGCCGTTTCTGTGTTGTTTGGTCCACTGAAGACGTGTAGCTTTATGTGCTGCTGTGGGAAACGGAATTTTACGAGGTGCTTGGTTCCAAATGTTCTTTGCACGTTGTTCTCTTCATGAATTTTGTTCTGAAACTGTGTGAGATGAATCTACCGCACATTCACTATACTGACAGTTGCATTTCCTTTCCGGTTTTGAAACCATTAATGATTGAAAGACGTGACACTCGAAACGGGCATTCTCGATTAAGTCCTCCTTACGACCACTGTTCTCCCGCCATGTTACACGGCTGCATTACACCATTCCCTGTAGACAAGTAGAACAATCAGCATTTATGCACCAACAAATTGGATAAATTCCTCCTCAGTGAGATTATCAACATGTTGAAACACGATAGTTCCATTTTGCAAGCTCTCCATGTCGACCAATCTAACTGTGCCGATTTCTTGCAACCGACTGGCTGATATGCTCCACTGTGTCTCAGAGACAGAGGAGAGTGGACGAGCTGGTTCATTAAGTGGGTTATTCTTGCCAGCTATTAGTAAAAAATTTGAGTTTGAAGAAACTTTAATCGCTTCCAGTTGGCACAATTGAAAGTATCACATCCGAAGCAGTTATAACGAAAGGCGACGTTACCGAAAACATCTTAATATTGAATTTACTAAGCTGACACAACAGACAGCTCAACTGGTAGCAATCTGAGTTCAGTGATTACCCCCAGAGGCCACTTTACCATCATTTTAACAAACATTTTACCAGAAATTTACAACCGATACTGAAACTGTTATTCGCACAACGTAAAACAGTGAAGCATTTTGACATGCAGTTATAAATATGTATAAATTCAGAAACTGATTTCAGTACCTTATTCCTCGGAAATTCTTAAAGCAACCCCTTGAGCAGCTAGCGGACGGTCCCATCAAGCTCGATTAGACTTCCAACACCATTCGAGGTAAAGCCGTTCTCTACATCAGCAGTAATCAGAGGTCCGCTTGCTCGTTGAATACTGACGCTATCAACTCGGCCAACAAGTCGTTCCGGCCACTGGTCCTCGCTAATCCACCGTACGTTGTGCCGCCCTCAAGGGGAAGGCGGTGCCCACCGCATTCACCGTGAATTTCAAGTTGCTCAGCCGGCAGCCACCAAACGGTGCCGTGTCAATCACAGTATGTACTTCACTGTCATCACTTACATCAGCGATGGAGGCTCACATGACCTCCTGATTCCGGTTGCACACCAACTACAATCATTCAAAGTGACCAGTGTGCTTAAGGGGGTGTTTAATACACACACAAACACACACACACACACACACACACACACACACTGTGTCTTCCTGCACTCTCGCAGAGCTCTTCGCTGGCAAAGGTGACTTTTGTTAGGAGGTCACATTAACGAGATTGCGGAGTGCATCTATGAGTGACACATGGAGGCTGCGCATAGCACTTGAAAGTGACGGAAAACTTAATGAATCATTACACAAAGTGATTCCTCGATGATGTTTCAAACTTTCAGAGTTGATGGAAAAGGTAAAAGTATCAAAAAAATGGTTCAAATGGTTCTGAGCACTATGCGTTAAATGGTTTAAATGGCTCTGAGCACTATGGGACTTAACATCTGTGTTCATCAGTCCCCTAGAACTTAGAACTACTTAAACCTAACTAACCTAAGGACATCACACACATCCATGCCCGAGGCAGGATTCGAACCTGCGACCGTAGCAGTCGCGCGGTTCCGGACTGAGCGCCTAGAACCGCTAGACCACCGCGGCCGGCGGTAAAAGTATCAATTTGAGGCAACGACCGACTCGAAAGGTAGAAGCGAGAAACTTTCTGATACCTGATTCAGTCGGCTCCTTCTATTGCTTGTCGTATTTTCGGAGGAGGTAGTGTGGACCAAAACAAGAAAAAATGTCCGTACTTTAAGAGCTATGAGCACGTGTTCATCTTTGCTGCAATGACACCTCTCTTCTTCTGAACCAGTGCTCATAACTACTGAGGTATACTCTATAAGAGCTGTGTTTTCTACAGTTTTTTCTTGTTTTTGTCCATACTACCCCGTCTTAAAATATGGAAAATAAGAAACTTGCAGCAGAAGAGATACAGTGTCAGAAGTATCAGAATGGTTTTTGCTTATAACTTTCGACTCGCTCGTTTACGGACCAGGGTCTCTTATATCAAAGTGATATACATCTGCCTCTTCATCATACGGGACAGTTTGTAGCGACATTCCGGATTCACCCTGTATAGAGAAATGTGACAAGACTGCAGTAAAAATTAGAATGGTAATCAAGCTGCTACGGATTTTTCTCCACTTGACATCATGCCAACCTATTCTACAATCGACTAAATAATCCAAGGGATTAATTTCACCTGATAATGATCTATAAAACCGAAAACGGGTTACCAATAAACAAATATTTGTGGAATAACAGGCAATTGCTTTGTTTTTGATTGATAAAAAACTAGGAAGGGTCTTGTATTCATGTCGGGTCTCCAGCCGGAATGTACCATCAAGTGGACACGATATTTCGGCTTTACACCTGACCGCCATCTTCAGGTGTGTAGGCCGTCGCACAATCTCGCCGGTGAGATACTGCGATGGCACACTTACCTGAAGATGGAGACTAGGTAGACCGCCGAAATACTATGACCAGATGACGATATGTTCCGGCTGGAGACCCGACGTGAATACAACCAATTATTATGGAGCCACAAGAAAGGGTCTTGATGGGTTACACATGCAGTCTATAGCCGGCGACCAAGAAGTTTTCGTTCTAAGCCCGTACAGTCCAGAGTCGGCATGCTAATCAGGCAAAATCATTTTGAGTATTGAGGTAATCATCTCACCGACACACCAAGGTGACGGTACCCGTTTGGTAAAACACCGTGTTCTTCTGAGTGGAGAGCTCTGGAACTGCCTGTTGTCCATCCTCGTCCGACACCAACCGTCCACTCTCTAAGGCCGTTTTTTAAGGGACCAAAGGCGTGAGGACTACAATGCGTGCTTGAGTGTCTCCAACTTGTTGTTGGTAGAGGATGAGGGTGGCCTCCCAGATCGACAAGCGTCTTCTGTCGAATCGCGTTCAGCACGGAACTTGGCGCACCACTCCACGGCTGTGGTTTTCGACGGACATATTCTTCATTCTTCCATGGATGTCTTCCGGTGTTTGTCCTATGGCAACCAACAAAAGAATACCAGCACGTTGATCCTATTTGGATTGGGCCTGATGACCTCATAGTTTGGTCCCTTCTCTCTCTTTAAACAAACAAACCAACCAACCTATTCGGACTCACTTGATAATAACGTCACTGTAGTTTATGTTTCCACATTCACCGCATGCGCCTCGGAAAGACACGAATGCCACATTGATCCCTTGTCTACATGTCGGTACTTATATATGCACTTAAGATTTCCTTTACTTGTACTGTGAAACCTTGCTTCTTGCAGAATTTCATAATTCTAGGTCAGCGTGGTTCAAATGGCTCTGAGCACCATGGGACTTAACATCCGAGGACATCTGGCCCCTAGAACGTAGAACTACTTAAACTTAACTAACCTACGGACATCACACACATTCATGCCCGAGACAGGATTCGAATCTACGGCCGTAGCAGTAGCGCGGTTGCGGACTAAAGCGCGTAGTATGTCAGCGTGGAGTACCTATATGATATGATGAGAGAGTTGAAAGAAAAGTACAAATGTGTGCGAAATCTTATGGGACTTAACTACTAAGATTAACAGTCCCTAAGCTCACACACTACTTAAACTAAATTATCCTAAGGACGAACACACACACACCCATGCCCGAGGGAGGACTCGAACCTCCGCCGGGATCAGCCGCACAGTCCACGACTGCAGCGCCGCAGACCGCTTGGCTAATCCCGCGCGGCTGAGAGAGTTCACGAGTATCAAAAAATTCGCCAAGTGCTAGTAGAATTCGCCCACTAATGGTTCCATCCAAACTTTAACATGTATACAGATATTTTATCCATCCCAGAAATCGAGAATCTCAATGATATTTAGTTGTTACTGATATCGATACTGGCCTGGTATCAGGAATTCCAAGTCCACATCAAAACCTCTACAGTAGTTCCTGAGACTAGCGAGGACATGTAAACAGAAGCGAGCAGGGGACTTCACACTGTATCAAGGACTTCAGTTTGTATAAATAAAGAGAGAAGATTTAATAAAATATCCAATTATTTGCTTACTAAAGCATATCTACAACTCACATTTTATGTTTGCATGCATAATATATTTTTATTAAGCTTCTGACGGATGATCAGTGCAACGTAAGAAACTTCTTATATTATTTAATTAAAATTTAAAAATTTCCTGATTTTTTTCCCCTTTCTTATACCGTGAGACTCTGTTTCTGTTCAAATTTCATGATTCAATGTCAACGGGAAGTATCCTATTGTTTTTGATGAGCGAGTTTTCGAGGATCAAAACATGTGGCATAAATGACCTTATCTGTTCGGTGCTTTGTCTTAGAAGCTTAAATTTCCTACACTGCCAAGGAACCGTAGACGTTAGTCTCCGACGATAATTTCAGCTTGCTAATTCTGCCTATTCCTAAGAAAAAGTAGTTTTAACAGTCTGAGAGTCAGACAGGCAAACGAACAACAAAATAATCCTATAGGGGTCCCGATTTTACCAACTGAAGAACGAAGTCCAAAAAAAATGTGGGACGCCTCCAGAGGAACATAATTACAAATAAATCCTTCTTAGCACATTAATACCGTTCCTAGACCGGATCTCGATCCAGCAATCTCTGGATTTCGCGGTACCGTATGAACCATTAAGGCAAGACTCAGGAACCGCCCTTGCAGCCTCACTTTCGTCTGCGCAACTTATCTACTTTGCAAACTACACAGAGTTTCTCCTACGTTACAGGAGTGCTAGTGTCACTAGGTAATCAAGGAGGACTGTTGGGTTTGAAAATGATGATGTACTGGCATACATAAAGCTATGAGGGTGGGCCATTACTCGTACGTGGATAGCTCAGTCGATAGAGCCCGTGTTCAGGCCATTGCCAGTGTCAGACGAGGACACAGCTTTTATCTGCAGTACGTTTCATATCAGTTTCAGAGTAAAAGTTTCATTATCAGGAGGCCAACACATTCCACTTCGGTTCCTTGCGTGTCTTTATCGCCGTTACTACAGATCAGTTCCGGAAAGTCTGTAAGGTGGGCATGACATTTTGATATTTGTAACTTATCGATGTGCATGTCAGAGCAAGTTATGCTACCATTAAACAACCTTTGTTCTTGTTGCGCCACAGGCTTTGCGTTTTCACAGTCTGATGCGTTTTTAGTTGAAGTGTGGTAGGTGATCGACGTATTCAGTAGTGCCGCAGTGTTGTGTTGATTTCTCATTGTCTCTGTTACATAAAGAAAGATATATTGTAAAGGACAGCAAGGATGAATGCGATGTATATGTAGAAAGGCGGAAAGAACATAAATTTTGAATAATTTTTTTTCTTGGAATATAATTTCATAGGAATAGTTGCCGTCCCAATCCCACTTTTTAAAGATGGTTTATCATGACGCATTACCACATGGCACCATATGGTATGCAACAGTTTGAATATTGTTTGGAAGTTTTATTTGAACATAGACAGGTAGCTTGCTGTCTGCTGTTGTGCTTTCGAGAAATCTGAAACAATGTTGTCAAGATGCGAGGTAAAAGGAAATTTTGATTAGACCCAGATAATAGATTTACTTCATTTGCACATGTAATATAAAGACAAGTTGTATTCAGACCAGTTACAGCTCAGATCGAATTAGGTTCTGTTTTGTCGAAGATTAGCATACGAGTTTAGATTGGATAACAGTTTGTGGGCACTGAATTTTGGTAATATGTAGACTTTTATAGAGTGGAAGGTAAATTTGGACGATATTTCATACAGAAACACATAGTGAGCAACTTAAAAGTCTTAGCTCAACCTCTCTGAGAGTGTGTGTGTGTGTGTGTGTGTGTGTGTGTGTGTGTGTGTGTGTCTGTGTTTGTATCGTATGTGTGCAGTGTCGATGCGGAGCTGGGAAGCTGATCCGCCAACCGAGACACCCTCTGGCGCGGCGCACAAAAGACGTCCACGGCAACTTCTATTTAATTACGCGCGTGAGCGCCGAGGAACAATGGCCGCAGCGTGAATCATTAGGGAGCTCCGAGAGTCGCCACGAAGCGCCGCGACGCCACAATAGCGTTCCGTCGCCGCGTCCTAAACTGACAACCGGCGCCACCCTCCGCCTAGGGGGAGGGAGGTGGCGCGGCAACGCGGCCGCGATCTGGGCGCATAAGTACACACATACGTACACGTACACATACATCACAGCGGCAGCGCCGGCAGCGTCCAATCGATACACTCTGTGGTGCCACGGCTCGCTTACATAATGTCTCTGGGTTCCCTGAACAACCCGTCCTCGCCGTGCCGGAACGGCCCCAACGCCTGATCAACCGGACCATAAAAAGGTTAAACTCTATACTTCAGCTAGATGTTTATGTTCTCGTTCGAAAATGTTCAAATGTGTGTGACTTTTTTTTTTCGCTATGGTCTTCACTTCTGAGGTCATCAGTCCCCTAGAGCTTAGAACTACTTAAACCTAACTAACCTAAGGACATCACACACATCCATGCCCGAGGCAGGATTCGAACCTGCGACCGTATCGGTCGCGCAGTTCCAGACCGTAGCGCCTGGAACCGCTCGGCCACTCCGGCTGGCGTGTGTGAATTTCTAAGGGACGAAACTGCTGAGGTCGTCGGTCCCTGGACTTACACACTACTTAAACCTATGCTAAGAACAACACACACATCCATGCCCGAGGGAGGACTCGAACCTCCGACGGGAGAGGCCGCGCAATCCGTGACATGACACCTCAAACCGATCTGCCACTTCATGTGGCGTTCTTGTTTGAGATTCAGCCTTACGGCAAGGAACGTGACAGAGTTAGGCGATGCAGATACATACAGTATCTTATTGAATGTACTGTGATCCTTTGAGAGGATATCAATAGGGAATGTGTCCTCCCTTCGGGCTTATGACGGCTTGAGCACTGCTGGGGACACTTGCGGTGAGGTGTCTGACGCTAGGTCGGGGAATGGCAGTACATAATTACCGGCATACATCGTTGGCGTCAATCTACTGCAGATTTATGGAAAATGTTTTGCGCTCACGTATTTCGACGTTTCTGGACAGCTAATATCTTCTCAATTAAAATGAATATGCAGTCCGCAAACAGAGATCTTTCTAAATTTACCTCCCTCTGTTCCTTCATGAGATCCACAGAGCTGCAGACAACTGCGCTCCGGATGATGCCCTGTTTTTTGACTTGAAGAATGCATTTGTCACTATCCCTCACTGCCGTTTAGTGAAAAAAAATTACTAGCTTTCCGAGTATTGAACGAGATTTCCGACTTCCTTACAGATACGACTCAACACGTCATTCTTAACACAACGAAGTCAATAGCTGATATAAAACGTAATTTTTGAAGTATCCCAAGGAAGTATGATAGGGCCATTACGCTCTATGATGAATATAAATGATCAAGTAGAAAGTTTCGGAAGCTCTTTAACACTGTTGGCAGATGATGCGGTTGTATATAAGAAAGTAGAAACACGAGAAGGCGATTTCGATTCGCAGAATGCCTTGCAGAGGCTTGATGAAAGATGCTGGTCCTGGCAGCTGACCCTAAACTTAAATGAATCTAACATACTGCGCAACTTAGGAACAGAAATCTACTCCTGTACAACTCCACTGTTGATGATAAATTTCTGTAAACAGTATCTAGGAGTAACCATGCAGAGTGACCTGAAGTGGACCGATCATATAAAACGGACAGTAAGATAATCAGATACCAGACTGAGATGCATAGGAAGACTTTTAAGGACTCATATGCCAATGAATTGGCTTACAACACGCGTGTCTGGCTGATTCTTAAGTATTGTTCATAAATCTGGGAATCTTAGCAGGTAGAAATGAAAGAACAGATAGAAAAGATCCGAAGAAAAGCTGCGTGTAGTGTCACAAGATAGTTTAATACGCTCAAGAGCGTTACAGAGATGCTCAACAAAACAAACTCCATTGGCAGACGCTATAATACAAGCGTTGTGCGTCACGGAGAGGTTTACTACTGTAATTTCGAAAGAGAATCTTAAGGGAAGAGTCGTACAAAACGTTACTTCCTCCAACATACATCTCGTGAAATGACCACGACAAGAAAATTCCAGAAATTAGAGCTAAAACAGAGGCTTACCGAAGATAATTCTTCCCATGCGCCGTTTGTGAGTGGTGCAAGGAAGAGGGAGGGGATCAGTTAGTGATACCAGAAGTACTCTCCCACACACATGGTTAGGTAGCTTGCAGAATATGAAGTAGATGTAGACATTCTTCCTTGACTGTCTAAACCAGAGAAGGTACTGATGTTAGACACGGTCTTCTCCAACGAAGTCGACGTTCTAACTCATTGCAAAGGTGTTCTATTTGGTTCATGTCGGACTACTGGCGTTTCAAGAATATTACTGTCTACTAATTACCTCACAGATGACACGCACTGCCATGCCGATACTAGCAATCACCGTCTCAGAACCGTTCCTTTATTGTATGTCGTACACAGAGCTGTCGAAGAGTTTGTGTCATTCAGCATTTATCGTTTTCTTACAATGAAGAGCCAGAGAAATTGGTGCATCTGCCTGATATCGTGTCGGACCTTCGCGAGCACTCGACATAGCATGGACTCGACTAATATCTACAGTACTGCTGGGGTTAATTGACACCCTGAATCCTACAGGGCTGTCCATAAATTCGTAAGAGACCGAGGGGTGGAGATCTGCTCTGAACAGGACGTTGCAACACATTCCCGATATGCTCAAAAATATTCGCATCCCAGGAGTTTGGGGGCCATCAGAAATGTTTAAACTCAGAAGAGCGCTCCTGAAGCCACTCTGTAGCAATCCTGGACGTGTGGTATGTCGCATTGTCCTGCTGGAATTGCCCAAATCCTTCGTAATGCACAATGGGCACGAATGGATGCAGGTGATCAGAAATGTTGCTTACTTATGTGTCACCTGTCAGAGCCGTATCTAGACGTATCAGGTATCCGATATCACTTCAACTGCACGCCCCACACCAGTACAGAGCCTTCACCAGCATGAATAGTTTCCTGCTGATATGTAGGGTCCGGGGATTCATGAGGTTGTCTCCCTACCCGTACACGTCCATCCGCTCGATACAATTTGAAGCGAGACTCGTCCGACCAGGCAATATGCTTCCAGTCATCAACAAGCCAATGTTCGTGTTGACCGGCCCAGGCGAGGGGTAAAGTTCTGTTCGTGCAGCCATGAAGGGTACACGAGCGGGCCTCCAACTCTGAAAGCCCATATCGATGATTTTTTGTTGAGTGGTTCCCACGCTGACACTTGTTGATGGACCAGCATCGAAATCTGCAGCACTTCGCGAAAGGGTTGAGTTTCTGTCACGTTGAACGATTCTCTTCATCCGTCGTTGGTCCCGTTCTTGTAGGACTTTTACCGGCCTCAGCGATGTCGGAGATTTGATGTTTTGCCGGATTCCTGACATTCACGGTACACTCGTGAAGTGGTCTTACGGGAACTCCCCGCTTCATCGCTACCTCGAAAATGGTGTGTCCCATTGCTCGTGCGCCGACTGCAACACCACGTTCAAATTCACTTAAAGCTTGATAACCTACCATTGTAGCTGTAGGAACCGAAATAAAAACTGCGCCAGACAGTTGCTGTCTTACACAGGCGTTGCCGACCGCAACGCCTTATTCTGCCTGTTTCCGTATTTCTGTATTTGAATACGCACGCCTATACCAATTTCCTTGGCTCTTCAGTGTAGTAGTAGTACTGGACCCACACACTATAACCGTAACACTAACTCCTCCATACTGCACTATTGGCACTATACATGATGGCAAGTAACATTCTCTAGGTATTCACCAAAGCTTAACTCACACCCGCCATCGGATTGCCACAGAGCATAGCGTGATCCACCGTTCCAAATCACTCCCCAGTCGTCGACTGTTCAGTAGTCAGACTTTTCATACCATCTCAAATGTCGCTTAGCACTGACTGCAGAAATTTGTGGCTTTTGAAGAGCTGCCAGACCACTGTACTTACTGTTTTAAAGTCTCTATGTACGGTCATTGTGCTAGCTGGACTGTTGGTAATACATTGGAACGCACTAGAGCTTCCTTCCTCTGCTTTCATCCTCTTCTTAAAACCACCCTCTGCACTGCTTGACGGTCTCTGTCCGTCCGTAGATAAGATCCGCCCGATCTTGGTTTAGCTGTGGTTATTCCTTCTCGTTTCCACTTCACAATAATCGTGATGTCGTAACAGATCTGATCTCCTATCATCCTGTTGCTTGTCAGTGTTTTCCGTATGTTCTTTTTTTCGACGACTCTGCGGAGAACCTCCCCATTCCCTACCACATAAGTCCACCTAATTTTCTACATTCTTCTGTAGCACCACACCTCAAATGCTTCTGTTCTGTCCCAGTTTTCCCACACTGCATGATGAACTACCATACAATGCTGCCTTCCAAATCCGCATTCTCAGAAATCAAATTAAGATCTATGTTTGATACTATCAGATTGCATTTGTCCACGAAAGCCTTCTTTACCTGTGCTACTATCTTTTGTGACTGCTTGCTTTGCATCACGTGGGTTAGTTGGCTTCCAAGCTAGGAGAACTGCTTAAATTCGTCTAGATCATTATCATCAATTATGATGTTAAGTATTTCGTTGTCTCATTTCTGCACTACTCATTACCTCCGTATTTCTTGGCTCTCAGTCAATATTCTGTACTTATTAGACTGTCCGTTCCAAACGACAAATTTTTTAATTCTCCTTCACAGTCACCGAGGATAGCAATGATATCAGCGGATCTTATCATCGATGTAGTTTTACTCTGAATCTTTATCCCACATTTAAACCTTTTTTGTATTCTGTCACTGCTTCTTCGGTGTGTAGATTGAACAATACGTGTGGAAGACAGCATGCTGTATTATACTCCTTTTAATCTGAGAACCTTTGACGTTCTACCGGATTCCTCACATTCACGGTACACTCGTGAAGTAGCCTTACGGGAAAATCCCCGCTTCATCGCTGCCTAGGAGATCCTGTATCCTTTCGCTCGTGCGACGACTGCAATACCACGTTCAAACTAACTTAAATCTTAATAACCTATCATTGTAATGTTATCTAGCCGCTCTGTCTTGTCTGATCTCATTCAATTCTTCCCTTCAAAGAGGCTTTAAATGTACTCTTTCCACCTATCCACTCTTCCTGAGTTTAACCGTGGAATTCCTATAGCACTCTTAATGTTGAAACAATTGCTGTTTTGACTTATCTATGTCTCAGAATTTCGTACATCTTGTAGCATTTTACACTGTCGAATGCTTTTTTCGCCTCTAGGATCTTCTGTTTACTGTATATTAACAGTCATTTCCTATAGCTTACCCTTATTTCTGTCAGAATTTCGAACATATTGGACCATTTTATATTGGCATATGCTTCTCCGGATCAGCAAATCATGATAGTGTCCTGATTTTTCTTTACTCTTGCTTCCATTACGAAACTCAACATCATAACTGCCTGTCTGGTGCCGTCACCTTCGCTAAAGCTAATCTGATCGTCGTCTAACAGATCCTCATTTTTTCTCATTCATCTGTATATAATTCTTGTCAGCAACGGATGCAAGAGCTTTAAGCTCACTGTGGTGTAGGTCCTTTATCTGCCCTTGCTATTCCCAGAACTACGTGGATGATATTCTTTCCCCAGGTCTGCTGGTATATCGCCTGTCTCTTCTATTCCCCCCGCCCCCCATTGGTTTTAGAAATTATTATGTAATGTTGTCTATTCCCTCTGTCTTGTCTATGTACTCTTCCCGCCTATCCACTCTCTCCTCCGAGTTTAACCGTAGAATTCCTATTGCACTCTTAATGTTGAAACCATTGCTGTTTTGACTTATCTATATGTTGAATCAGTCCTTCCGACGACCATTCTCTGACTTCTTCGCGTTTTTCCTCTTGCCATTTCTTCTTGGCTTCCCGGCACTTTCTATTTATGTAATTCCTAAGTGATTCACTCCTGCATTGCCATTTTCTACTTCCTCCTTTCACCTGTTTGATGCAGCCCTCCAATAATTCCTATCCGGTGACAATCCTTTCAACTAAGAGTAACAATTGCAACCTACGTCCTCAATTCTGATATTCTGTTCTCTGTCTTCCTCTACATTTTTTACCCTCTATAACTTCTTCTAGTGCCATCGAAGTTATTCCTAACATATTTCATATCATCATGTCCTTTGTCGATTCTCTAGAGAACCTCCTTATTCCTTACATTATCAGTCCACCTGATTCTCGACACCTTTCTGTAGCGCCACATCTCAAAAGTTTCGGTTTTCCCAGGCTTCATGCCTCCCTACCATAGAATGCTGTACTACAAGCGACATTCTCAGATATTTGTTCCTCAAATTAAAACCTATGTTTGATACTAGCTGACTTCTCTTGGCCAGGAAATCCTTTTTTGTCAGTGCTAGTCTGCTTTTTATGTCATCCGTGCTCCGTCCGCCATCGGTTACTTTGCTTTATGAGTAGCATAATTCCGTAACTTCGTCTGCTTCATGGTTCCCATTGTGATGTTATATTTCTCTCTGTTCTTACCTCTGCTACTTCTCATTACTTTCGTCTTTCTTCGATTTACTCTCAGTCCATATTCCGTACTCATTAGACTATTCTTTCCATTCAACTCATCCCGTAATCCTTCTTCACTTTCAGTGAGGATAGCAAAGTCATCAGCGAATTCTATCATTGAAAGCTATTCATCTTGTATATTAATCATATTCTTTAACCTTTCTTTTATTCCCCTCATTGCTTCTTTGATGTATTGATTGAACAGCAGAGGGGAAAATGTCGTTCTTGGTCTTCCATGCTTATTGTTCCCTCTTGATACTTGAACATAATGTATATTAGCCATCTTTCCCAATAGCTTACCACTCTTCGTCTCAGGATTTGGAACATCTTGTTCCATTTGACACTGTCAAACGCTTATTCCAGGTCGACAAATCCTGTCTTGATTTTTTTTTCAGTCTTCTTTCCATTAATCATCATCTTCGTTTCCCCTCTATTCAACATCTGGTCGGGTTGGGGTACCAATGGTACTTCGCCACTTTACTCGGTCTTTTCACCATTCTTCTTCCGCAATTTGGTTCCATATCAGGTTTCTCCTCCTTAAACTCATGTTTATTGTGTCAGTCCACCTTGTTCTCGGTCTTCCTCTTGACCTCTTGCCCTCAATCTTGAACTCCATCATTCTTCTTGGTATTCTTCAATCGCCCATCCTCTTCACATACACAAACCATTTTAATCTATTCTTTTCAATTTTCTCAGTCAACTTCTCCACTCCAGTTTCCTTCGAAACATCTTTATTTTTCACTCTGTCTCTCCTCTTCTTCCGTAGAATACTTCTCAGAAACTTCATTTCACTGGATTGTATCCTACTCTCCTCTCTTCTGGTCATAGTCCAAGTCTCTGAGACGTAAATTGGTATGGTTGTGAAGTAAGTCTTGTATAGTACCAGCTTACAAGGGAAAGCCCAGGAGTATTGTCCCCATTTAACTCTTGTACTGCTGAAGAGATGAATGAAGTAGATATTAGTGTCAGTGGCCTTAAGAAACAATTCAAATCGTTAAAATTGAACTACGCATCAGGGCTTGGTGGAATCCCTATCAAATTCCATTCCCAATTTTCGACTGAGTTAGTTTCTTTGCTAACTAGGAGTAATCTAAAGTAGACCCACATAACAAGAAACCTTAATTAATAGCTGGAGAGAGTACAGTGCCCACATGTCTACACAAAGGGTAGCAGACGTGATCCACAAACAGACCGTCCAATATCCTGGACATTGGTTCCTTGTAGCATCTTATAGCATGTTCAAATATAACAAGGTAATTCGAACAGAAAGACTTCTTCCATGCCAACCTGCATGAATTTCGGAAACATTGATCATATGAAACTCAACTCGCACTTTTGTCACAGAGCATTCTGAAAGCCATGGATCAAGGCAGTCAGGCTGACGCAAAGTTTCCCTTAGTCATTTGACTCTTTGCTACACCTACCTGTCAAAATTACTATCGTATGGGCCGTCAGCCAAAATTTTTTACTGTATTGAGGATTTCTTGGTAGGGCGGACGCAAAATACTCGTAGTATTTTCGATTGATAGTAATCGACAAATGTTGAAGTACCTTCGGATGTACCCCAGGTAATAGTGTAGAGTCATTTGCTGTTCATGTCGTGTATTAATGACATTACGGACAATATTAATAGCAAGCTCCAGTTTTCGCAGATAATGTAGGTACCTATAATGAAGTAAAACCTGAACGAATCTGCACAAATATTCAGTCAGACCTTAATAAGATTTCAAAGTGGTGCAAAGACTGGCAACATTCTGCTCGTTTCACAAAACGGAAGAGCATGGAATCCTACGAAAATAATATTTCCGAGTCACAGTCTGGATCGGTAATCTCATACAAATAACCTGGGTTTATCACTTAGTAGGGACATGAAATGTAACGACCACGTGGAAACTATCCCGAGAAAGTCTACTAACAAAGTTTAAAGAATACTCTTTACAAGATGACTCTAGGAATGTACTACATATCGCACAAACAGGGATAGTGAGGACAAGATCAGAGTATTTACAGCACGAACAGAGGCATTTATTCAATCATACGTGAATGGAATGGAAAAATTCCCTAGTAACTGGTACATCTGGACCTGCCCTCTGCTATGGGCTTCACAGTGATTTGTGAAGTGTAGATGATGGCACATAGGTGCGAAACCATCTTTGAGCATTTACAAACAACGGTTATTTGCATAATAGCGGATCTGAATTCCCGGAACGTAAAACAATTATTCACTCTCCGATACTGGATTGTACGTCAGCATTGTTCAGTGATATTGGCGTTTCTAGTCCTTTGTCAGATTCGTTGGGCGATCATTCATGTGCACGTTGTGTACTTTCTATGATTTACATTGCTATTTATTCACAACTAATCCCTGAGGGGATCGTTTAAATTCCCGTAAGTTCTAATGGAATATTGCCTTTTGAATATACTGGGATACAATCTAATTACTTGCTGTTCATGTGCAGTTTTTGATAATTGTTTCGCCAGCAACAAAATTGGTAATGAAAACAGAAGTTCGTCGCTATTTTTTAATGATTACTGAATTTCTGTACTTTTTTGTTTGGTTCATTTCTGTCCTGTGCAATACAATTTATCATTTCATTAAACTGGAAGAGGATTTTGGTTGGTCAGACGCTGTCAGTTAATGTATCGAAATCGAAAATTACAGTGACACTCCTCAAAGCGCTGTGGAATGCGTGACAGAGAACAGTTCACACTATATGCTACAGTAATTAAGTGTTTCTTATCAGTTCCTTTCAGTATGGAGCAAGGGACGAACGACTATTTAAATGTTTCTATGCTTGTTGCTATCACTATTATACTGGTTTCCTGGTCCTCGCAGGAATGATACATACAAGGCCGTGGTGTATGATTAGAGTTCTCACTTAATACTTAATCTTCAAAGTTTGTAGTCCTTCCAAGATTTTTAGTAACAAGAACCATTTGTGATTAAAAACATTAGCTAAAAACGTACCTGGATTTTAAAACTGAAGGTGTGACCTACTATTAGTTTTGTAAGATTAACGATACAATGTGAGTGGATAAATTCTTTCTCATTCTTCTTCCATCCTCGTTCACTGATATTATTATCTTTATTGGATACTCATCTGAATAGTCTTTGCTTATCGTGTATTTTTCTAACAGGCGGAGAACAAGCTTAGCATAGATTTCATGGAATGTGTCTTAAACGACACCGACCACCCAGAGGAATTATGGTACATTGTGTAACAACAGCACAGCTCTTCTTCTTCTTTCAAGAATAAAGCTATTCGCCTGTTCCAGTCACGGAGGAAGCTGTTGCCATAGTTGTCCTGCTCTTCCAGTGTCTTCTTTACCATTCGGGCTATATGGTAAAGTCTCTTTTGAAGTTCTACCTTGTTGTATTGTGTTCACGTGTTACAGCCATCTTTATTTCACTTATAACTTCCTTCTCAAAGTATTCAGTTCTCTGCACATAGTCGTTTTTGTGGTGTCACCGCCGGACACCACAATTGCTAGGTGGTAGCCTTTAAATCGGCCGCGGCCCGTTAGTATACGTCGGACCCGCGTGTCGCCACTGTCAGTGATTGCAGACCGAGTGCCGCCACACGGCAGGTCTAGAGAGACTTCCTAGCACTTGCCCCAGTTGTACAGCCGACTTTGCTAGCGATGGTTCACTGACAAATTACGCTCTCATTTGGCGAGACGATAGTTAGCATAGCCTTCAGCTACGTCATTTGCTACGACCTAGCAAGGCGCCATTATCATTTGCTATTTATCTTGTGATGCATGTACCGTCAGACCGATGTTTACCAATTATGGATTAAAGTTAAGTATTCCAGAAGCTACGTACTTTTCTTGCTAGTATAATTACTTTACCTGTTCCAGACCTCACGCCAGCCTGCGTGAGCTTAAACGCGTGCCTTTCGGCTATCTCCTAGTGGCTTGGCTGTCTTGCCAAGTCACAACAGTTTTCAAACCTATCCACTATCGTACAGTCTTCCTCCTATTTCAGAAACCTCATTTCTGAACCCTGCATTTTATTAAGTTGTTAAACATTCGACAGCCATGTCTGTGAGAAGTACTGAGAAACTGGGACAGTCGTCACTTTATAAAATTCTTTTCTCGTTACCGCAGATAATGTTCCGCACACCACACCACACTCTGGCAAGAACCGAGAAAATTCGGTTTAAAAAATAATTTTATAAAGTTGGTTTGGAATAGTGTAAGCTTCCTTTAAATTTCAAGTAAGTATTGTTGGCTGTAAACTCCATCATATTTTTCGTGCATTTTTGGGCACATCACACGTGTTTCCCAGAGACATAAACTAAAGACGCCATTTTTCGACTTGTGCCACTTTTATTACCGGGGTGCGATATGGTCTCGTACTTAGGCAGTTTGTGATCTGCATCAAATTCAGTGTTATAAATTATGCCACGTCCAAGGTTTTGGAAGTAAGTCATTTGTTCAGTCGGTATATAATCTAGGCTTATTTTTGTTCGGTGTATATATCTTCTTCGAAAAGTTTAGGTCTTATGTGCAGAGGCTTTCGTGTTGTATGCTGAACTGATGTCTGAAGGTTATCCTTAATTTGCTGCGTTTGTTGGATAATAACTTGATCATCAGCAAACAGAATCATATTTAAGCGCTTGCTGTAAATATTTTCAATTTCTCTGCTTGCTCTGAGCTTCCATTCTCTAATTACATTACGTAAATAACGTGAATATTAAAATCTGTAGCTGGTAATGTACAGATCTGTTGTACTCCTCGTATAAATCGCTTCCAACCGTTGATTTTTGCGTGGAATATTATTTGTCTGCCATGATATAAGATTTTTATGACATCAGTAATATAAAAAGGATATCTTTGTTTAATGAGTATGTCTCACAGGGCGATCTTCTGAGTCTATCAAAGGGTTTTTCGTAATGAACAAATGCGAGATTTGTCTCAAGGTGTAATTCCTCCAATCAATATTTTAAAGGGAAATATGTCGTCGTCCAAGCAATATAGAAAAATCCGAGATTAAAAAAAAAGAGACAGAATTGCGATGAGTTAAATGACACAGAACGATGCATAATACAGGGTGTCTCAAACCTTTTGCCTCAAATAGAAACAAGTGATAGTGCGTCGACAACCGATTATATTGAGATAGGGAACCGATGGTTGGAAATGCATATTTATTACGTTATGGGCATATACAGCGTACACGCATAGGAACAACGTGGCTCATAGCGATTGCTCAAACAGACGACCGCCAGTCTCAACTCCCGCATGGCAGCCGCTGAAGACTTTCTGCCGTACTCTCTCAAAGATCCCTGTTGTCTGTTGTACAAGGAACAGGCAGCTTAGACCATAGCAAGCAGGTCATCATCCGTTTCTATGGGGGTTTCACATGCGAAAGTCTTGACGTAACTACAGAGGAAAAAAATCCAGAGATGTGGGATCCCGCGATAGCGCTGGTCTTCGGACAGGACCTCCCTTTCCAATACAACGATGAGGGCACGTGCTGTTCATGTGCTCGTGGATATGAACATCGAAGTGGACTGGTGCACCGTCGTGTTGAAACAATATCCTTTAGCGGGAATGAAGGGGTAGAGTCTCCAAGAACTGTAAGCAGCATCACGCACGAACACCAGGTAACGTGCACCAGTGAAACGGGGAGGCAGCAAATGAGGTTCTATTAGGTGATCTTGGACAATGCCCTCCCAGAGTACACCCGGAATTTTTGCGAGAGTGTATCAGAACTGCATTCTCCGTTTTAACACATGCATTGAAATTGGCGATGGTCGTTTTGAACAATTACTATGAGCTACGTTGTTGTGTTGCGGTATATGCTGTGTATGTCCATAACATAATAAACATGCATTTTTTACTATTGGTTTCCTATCTTAATATAATCGGTTGTGGACCCACCCTCACCTTTCTCAATTTTAGACGAAAGGTTTGGAACACCCTATATTTATTAAAAAAAATCACTCCGTCTTCAGGCCGCAAGTGGCCCATCGGGACCATCCGAACGCCGTGTCATGCTCAGCTGAGGACACGGATAGGAGGGGCGTGTGGTCAGCACACCGCTCTCCCGGTCGTTATGATGGTTTTCTTTGACCGGAGCCGCTACTTTCGGTCTAGTAGCTCCTCAATTGGCATCACGAAGCTGAGTGCACCCCGAAAAATGGTAACAGTGCATGGCGGCCGGCGTGGTCAACCATCCAAGTGCCGGCCACGCCCGACAGTGCTTAACTTCGGTGATCTTACGGGAACCGGTGCATCCACTACGGCAAGGCCGTTGCCTCTATGTTTATTAACACAGCAATTACAGTATTTTGACCAAATACTGAAAAATAATACAATGAGCCTTAAATCCTCAAATAATCAGCAAGTTTGTTCCCAGGCCGAATAGTATGTCATTTACGTGTTGCACGATCATGCAGATGTTTCACGGCATTTGTTCGGCCCTGTGTGTCCAGCTACGTTATCGCCTCAGTATGTTTCATAACATCTTCGGATTGAGGGCCAACTTCATTTAATTCATAATCACTACCGTCTTTATCTGCCGCTGAACAAACAGCGAGAAATTCGTAATCATGACTTGTATCGTAATTGTAGCTTAATTTTCATTTCGTAACCAATACATAGAGTTACTGACAATTATGTCTGATCATCTTGGAAAGTTTTCGTATTGTTCACCGAAAAGATTTTTCAAAAATTTTTCTTTAATCATCATGCTGTGCATTTAAATTTTTCTCCATGTACACTAACAACGCCCTTGCCGCAATGGTAACACCGGTTACCGTCAGATCACCTAAGTTAAGCGCTGTCGGGCTCGGATAGCACTTGGATGGGTGACTATCCGGTCTGTCGAGCGCTGTTGGCAAGCGGGGTGTCCTCGTCCTTTGTGAGGAAAACTGAGGAGCTACTTGATTGACAAGTAGCGGCTCCGGTCTCATAAACTGACACGCGGCCGGGAGAACGGTGTGCTGACCACATGCCCCTCCATATCAGCATCCAGTGACGCCTAAGGGCGGCCGGTCGGTGCCGTTGGGCCCTCCAAGGCCTGTTCGGACGAAGTTTAATTCAGTTTATGTACGCTAACATCTTGTTCCTCTTAGACATCACTGAACAATCGCAACAAATGAGACCAGTACTGTACGTTATGACTCAATGTTAACTTGCTCACTGAAAGCGTTTCAGGATACGTGAAATTATTTTTTTTTTTCACCTAGCGAGTTAGGGCCATCAGGTCCTCTCTTCCATTGAACAAGGCGTTCACCTATTTTACACTACATATAAAACTATAAGCATCTAGTACAGGCTCTCTAGCTGTAGAGTAATTACCCACTCAGGGGTAGAATGTAGTTTTTGGAGGGGTAAACCGATAAAGATTCAAGTGTGTTTCGGTCACAAAACAAAATTAATCTTAGAAGAGCTTTGGTCATCGCTTTTTTGAAATACTTTAATACTGACTGCGAAAGTTAACTTTATTTAATTCGTTTTCAAATACAAACATTAATGCATGATGCAGTGTGTTGGGGCTACATCTTGTGTAACAGATGGGTGGACATTTTCCTCACATAGTCCACTCACTAAAAGCGTACTTTGTACTTTTTACAGGCATCTGTGAAAGTAAAATAGATAGACATCACATGTATTTAAATATCCCATCAAAATGTCTTTCCGGTTTTTTGGATAGCTACAACAATGGACTAAAAATTGCTTCATTATTCTCTTTGCGACAGTAAACGAACTAATTGATAGCCCAGTACGTAATGCATACTATAGTGCTTTAGAGACTACACTCTATTCTTATTATTAAAGGCAGTGGTTAGATACAGAAAATTTCCATCCTAAACTCTTTCAGTTTGTGCCAGTCGAAAAGTAAGGATTCCAGAAATCAAAGCGAGCGGGATAGCGTCATGGTTATCACACTTGACTCGCATTGGGAGGACGACGTTTCAAATCCGCGTCCGTTCATCCTGATTTTGATTTCCCGTGATTTCCCTAAAGCGCTTAAGGCAAAAGGCGGTATGTCTCCTTCGGAAGACCACCGCTGCTTTCCTTCTCCATCCTTCCCTAATCCGAGCTTGTGTTACACTGACGTCGACGGGACTTTAAACACTAATCTCGTCCTCCTCCACAAATCAAGGATTTACGATCAGTAGGTCTAAGTTCAGTTTAATTTAGTTAATTTTAAATTATAGTGCAGGTTGAAGATGGAGGAAGTATTGCTAGGAATAGGTGTGGTCCAAATGAAATATATTTTGTATCTAGTGTCAACCCTCGACTTGGGTGATTAGTTTTCTTTTCTGAGAATTAATTTTAGATAACAAGAGCAACACAATGAGAATTCCTGGATCATTCTATAAAAATAGTAATTAGAAGTGAGTCGTGATAATGGTCTGACTGACCCGTTAATTTATGGTTTAATAAAACACCTACGAAAACTTGATATCACTTATCTTCCGCCATTTTAAAAATGCCAATGAAAGTGTTCAAAGATAATTATTTTTCATCCTAAAGCTTAATTATCTGCTAAATTGTTGGTGGAGGGCGGAGTAGGGGAGGAGGGGGGAAGGGGGGAGGGGGGACGAGGGAGGGGGGGGGGGAGATTGCAGTCATGAGTAATGGTTTCAGGAAAGGTTGGGAACCACCGATCTACTAAGTTACATTAATATAGCACACAACATTGCAAATTACTATAATGTAGAAAAAAAGTCTACGATCGCTCATCAGAAGTATAGCAAGTAATGCAAATTACATGAATGTAGATTTAAACAGCAGTGGACATAGAGAAAAAGTAGAGGAAGGAGACAAAGAGGATGTGATAAAACACTATTATTGAGGATCAGGGAGAAGAAATTAACGTGACTGAAGAATGAAAAGAGAAAGACTGCTGAGTGAACGAAATGCGTCAGCTCCTTCTTTAAAGCAACATGCACTGGACAATGCGTAGAGCGCAGGGCAGCTTGTTGCAGAGGCAGTCGGCAGCGACGCAGGAGGAGTTTGCGAACGCTTTAACTCTGTGGAAGAGCCCAGCTATGGCACTAGGTAGGTGGCACCTTGTGGTGATGAGCTGAAAGCTACGTAATCTCAGTTGCGTGCATAAGCACTGAGCAATCGGTGAAGCAGATTGACATATGGCTACACTGAAATTTTAGTTTTGTTGTCGTCTACTGCTGCAGCCTGTACCAATATCATATACTATACAGCACAGAAATAAAAGAAAGATGACGAAGTCAGAATAGGAATTGCGCTCTGAGGGTTGTGTAAAAACTTACGTATATAGACGGTTCATTCATCACGGGATTTTCCGTGATTTCCCTAAATCGTTTCAGGCAAATGCCAGGATGGTTCCTTTGAAAGAGCACGGCCGATTTCCTTCCCAATACTTCCCTAACCCGAGCTTGCGCTCCGTCTCTAATGACCTCGTTGTCGACGGGACGTTAAACACTAACTACCTACCTACCTACCATCATGGGAATTGAGAATCTCGACGATTTTTGCTTGTTATCGACATAATCGACATCGATACTGGCAAGATCATACTTCTGGAAGTTAAAAGACTTTCGACAATGTTTTAGTTCCAAGTTCGAAGTCGGATAACAAATGGCAAACGAAAAACTCGTATGGTTACAAATAAAACATTTTCTGGTTTTTCATTTTACTTGTTCTGTGAAAAATTGCTTCCACCATTCTTGGTCAACGGGGAGTACTCGTTTTGAGTGAATTTGCGAGCGTCGAAATACGTGACATAAAGGGCAGTATCTTTTGATTGCATTGACTTCGAAGTTACAGTTTTTTACACCAGCAAGAAAACATACGAGGGCCGTTCAGAAAGTAACCTCCGGTTGATTTAAAAAAATACACCAAGTTAAATAAAAATATTTTAATATATACATCTTACAACTACATCTTTGCACTATTTTTCTACATAGTCTCCATAGCGATTGAGGCACTTTTCGTATCTCTTCACAAGCTTTGAAATTCCTTCTGCATAAAAATCACCCGCTTGTGCCTGGAGCCAGCCTGTGACCGCATCTTTGAGCTCTTTGTCGTCATCAAACCGCTGTGACCCGAGCCATTTCTTCAAATGCGTGAAGAGGTGATAATCATTTGGCGCCAGGTCTGGGCTGTAAGGTGGATGGTTGATAACGTCCCACTTGAAGGACTCAAGAAGGGCCGTTGTTCTGCGAGCAGAGTGAGGACGGGCGTTATCGTGCAAAAAAACGATACCGGAAGTCAGCATACCACGGCGTTTGTTCTGTATAGCCCGTCGTAACTTTTTTATTGTTTCACAGTACACGTCTTGATTAATGGTCGTACCACGTTCCATGAATTCAACCAACAACACCCCTTTGGCATCCCAAAACACCGTTGCCATCAGTTTTCTGGCAGAAAAATCTTGCGAGGCTTTTCTTGGTTTGGTAGGCGAATTTGAATGTGCCCACATCTTTGACTGTTCTTTTGTCTCAGGGTTCACGTACTTAATCCAGGTTTCGTCACCGGTCACGATTCTGTTTAACAATGGTTCTCCTTCGTCCTCATAACGTGACAGAAAGTCTAATGCAGAGGCCATTCTCTGAGTTTTGTGGTGGTCGGTAAGAATTTTGGGCACCCATCGTGCACAGAACTTACGGTAACCCAATCTTGCTGTCACTATCTCGTACAAGATAGTCTTAGAAATCTGTGGAAAACCAGTAGAGAACTCCGACATTGATAAACGTCGATTTTCACGAACTTTTGCATCAATTGTCTGAACGAGTTCCTCAGTCACCAATGATGGTCTACCACTCCTCTCTTCGTCATGAACGTTTTCTCGTCCACTTTTAAATAAACGTACCCATTCACGGACAACTCCTTCACTCATAACTCTTGGTCCGTACACGGCACAAAGCTCACGATGAATAGCTGCTGCAGAATATCCTTTGGCTGTAAAAAACCTTATGACAGCACGCACTTCACATTTGGCGGGGTTTTCTATTGCAGCACACATTTCAAACTGCCACAAAAACTAAACTAGCGCAGGTACGACGTTCACTCGACCACGGCTTGATGCCGACTGACCTGTTGAGTGCGTGAACGCACAGATGGCGTCGCTACTCCCCCAACAACCCGTACTGTGACCAATCGGAGGTTACTTTCTGAACCGCCCTCGTAAATCTTAGTATGTGACATAAATTTCAACTTGATACGTCTAACTATTACTGAAGAAAATGGCTTTCAACAGAGGCAGACAGACGGACATCAAAGTGATCCTACTGAGGTTCCCTTTTTACTGATTTAGGTACGGAACAGTAAAAAACCGGTCCGTATGAACCGCAGATCCGTTCTAACATGATCCACGTAAACGGGAGGGGAAGGGGGGAGAGGGGGGGGGGGGGAAGGGCAGTTCACACTGTATTTACACGCCGAATTTAACAAATTTATGCATGTTAAAGTCTCGAGCGTAAGGAAGAATATCCGTAGCCGCGAGTCTATCTGTGACAGCATCCTCCGCAAATGCGTAAGGAATGTGGCTCGGCGTTCAGCTGTATACTCTGCATTGGCCTGGTCGGCGGTATATTAGCAGCTGGTGAAACGCCCCTTGCTTCCAGGCACGCTGCGGATATTAACATGCGCGCCTCCCTAAATGGGGAGCCTCTTGCGGACCCTGGCTGCTGCACTAATCCTCAAAGTACTGCTTAATGGAATCTTCCTCTACTAATTACGGGCCATCCTGGGCCGGACAATGGCACGCCACGCCGCCCTGTCTCTCCGTAATGGTGTTCCTCTCTGCCCCTTCCCTCTCTCTGCCCCTTCCACTGTCCTCCTCCCACTCCCCTCTTTGTATCCCGGCTGCTTGCCGGCGCAGGCGGACAGCTTTTTCATTATGAATGAAGAGGCGGCCAAACTCCGACCTCCAACCGGCGGCTCCCGACTGAAAATTCTGTACACCATGGGAGTTACTTCGGAACTTTGGACTCTGCGGTCTGAAATACAGTTCCTCATGGCATGATCGACAATGGACACGATTTCGGCGTAGTTTAACGCCGCATATCCGTCTACGCAGATGTTTGTGAGAGCTGCGATACTAGCGTCAGGACGTACTATTGCTTGCAGATGGAGTTGATATTAAATCATTCTTAATTAACATATGTATGTCAATAGATTATACAGGCTAGGTAAAATTAAGATGGTCCTGAGAAAATTTCATGCACCTTAAAATAGGCAACCCAAGTTACATAATCCGCCACGGATGCGGATGATGTAAGTTGGATTGCCTATCTTAAGGTATTATGCTGCATAATCTAAGAATTCTTGATGGGATACAGAGGGTGGCTTTGGTAAACATCCTCATAACGCCAAAAATAAATTGTGGCAAACGTCCTGCCACTGCCGAAAGATGTGGCCAAAAGAATTTCATTCAATCTCGGCCACTTCGTCAGCTGCAGAGATGTACAAAGGACATAATGCAAGATAATTTTTTCTTGTCCAGTTTCGGTTCAAAAAACGCGGAATTTGTTGTGAGACGTCATGAAATATTTCCGTACTAACCCCTAAGGTTTCATAAATTTCCGATAGGTGGCGGCGCTGTAAATGGCTTTCAAAATTGGGTCTTCAACAGAGGTGCGTTGTAAGTAAAGGATTGTCATCGTGTTTCTTCTGGCGGAGAACCAGAGCATAGCAGATTTTCATAGGCGCTAGGAAGTATCCAAAGGACACTGCCCGTGATAATACCGACGAACCTTCTACATCCACATGAAGAGTCTTACCCGAAAATTAAGAAAAATGCAGTCAACTGGTTAAAAGAAAATACGATATTCTGCACATTGTCAAAAAGGAGTCACGCGGGGTAGCCACGCGGATTGAGGTGTATTGTCATGGTCTGCGCGGCGGCCTCTATATCTCTCTCTCTCTCTCTCTCTCCCCCCCCCCCCCCCCGCCCCCCCCCCCCCCTGTCGGAGGTTCGAGTCCTCCCTCGGGAATGGGTGTATGTGTTGTTGTCCATAGCATATGTTAGTTTAAGGTAGATTAAGTAGTGTGTAAGCTTAGGGACCGATGTCATAAGCAATTTGGTCCCATAAGATCTTACCACAAATTTACAAAAAGCGACAGGAGTGAAAAGTTTTCTGGTTCTTTCTGGTTGCATACGGCTGCGCAGAACCACAAGCTACCACAAATTAACAGTTATTAGAGAAATATGCACACTTCCTTAAAGCAACTGTAATGTGAATTCTACCTAAGAATCTACTCAACTTACAATTTCTTAGAGATTAAATGATCTTGGAAATATATCAGGTGAAAAGCTCCGTTTAATAATCCTAAATGCAACATGAGCCTGACGGTAACACAAATAAGTAGAAAAACACATTCGGTTTACGCCGGAGAGAAATACAAACTGGAACACCTGCCTAATATCGTGTAGAGTCCCTGCGATCGCTCAGACGTGCCGCAACACGACGTGGCATGGATTTAACTTATATCTGAAATACTGCTGGAGGGAATTCACACCATGAGTCCTGCATGGCTGTCAATAAATCCGTAAGAGTACGAGGGGGTGGAGATCTCTTCTGAACAGCACGTTGTAAGCCATCCCATATGTGCGCAATAATATTCATGTCTAGGGAGTTTGGTGGCCAGCGAAAGAGTTTCAACTCAGAAGAGTGTTCCTGGAGCCACTCTGTAGCAATTCTGGGCTTGTGGGGTGTCGCACTATCCTGCTGGAATTGCCCAAATCGTCGGAATGCGCAATGGACATGAATGGATGCAATTGATCAGACAAGATGTTTACGTACGTTTCACCTCTCAGAGTCGTATCTATACGTATCAGAAGTACCATATAATTCCAACTGCACACGTCCCACACCATTACAGAGCCTCCACCAGCCTGAACAGTCCCCTGCTGACAAGCAAGGTCCATGGATTCATAAGGTTGTCTCCATACCCGTACACGTCCATTCGCTCGATACAACTTTAAACGACACTTGTCCGATCAGGCAACATGTTTCCAGTCACCAACAGTCCAATGTCGGCACTGATGGGCCCAGGCGAGGCGTAAGGCTTTGTGTCGTGCAGTCATCAAAGGTATACGTGTGGGGCTTCGGCTCCCAAAGCCCATATGATGATTATTCTTTGAATGGTTCTCAAGCTGACACTTGTTGTTGGTCCAGCGTTGAAATGTGGAGCAATTTGCGGAATGTCTGCACTTCTGTCACGTTGGACGACCCTCTTCAGTCATCGTTGGTCCCGTACTTGCAACATCTTTTTCGGCCGCAGCGATGTCGGAGATTTGATGTTTCACTGGATCCCTTATATTCAAGGTGTACTCGTGAAATGCTCGTACGAAAAAATCCCCACTTCATCGCTTCCTCGAAGACGCTGTGTCCCATCGCTCGTCCGCCGACTACAACACCATGTTCAAGCTCACTCAAATCTTGATAACCGCCATTGTAGCAGCAGTAACCGATCCAATAACTAGGCGAGGCACTTGTATAATACAACCGTTGGAGACCGCAGCGCCGTATTTTGCCTCTTTATATATCTCTGTATTTGAATACGCATGCCTAAACCAGTTTCCTTGGCGTTTCATTGTAGGATCTAAAGTGATTTTTGAGGGAGGTAAGCAACGGAAAGCTGTACCGGAGACTGACTATTAACTGGGATCTTTGCCTACGGTGCGCAAGTGCCATACCGACTGTGGTACCGAAGCACATCTCAC
Organism: Schistocerca americana; assembly: GCF_021461395.2. Classification (NCBI taxonomy): domain Eukaryota; kingdom Metazoa; phylum Arthropoda; class Insecta; order Orthoptera; family Acrididae; genus Schistocerca; species Schistocerca americana. The sequence continues at coordinate 379,361,535 of NC_060124.1, forward strand.
GACCTGCCATGAGTTTTCTGAGTTTTAAGGTCGAGGATTCGAGTCTCGGTTTGGTACACAGTTTTAATCTGTCCGGAAATTTAAAATTACCGCATGCTCCACTGTAGAATAGAAAAAATTTTTTGTGGAAAAGTCCGTTAGGTTGTGGCTGAGCCAGTTCTTCGCTATATCTTTTTTTCAAAGAGTGCTAGTTGCGCGAGGTATTGAGTAGAACTGTGAACTTTGGCAAGTAGGAGAGGAGGTATAGGTGAAAGTAAATTCTTGGGGCAGATGTTGAGCCATGATTTAATATCAAAACGTTGATCAAGTTTTGTGACTTTACTGGAATTTTTTCTGAGGCTAAAGACAATGCCTTTTGTTGGTGACTTGACATTGTTTCTTGACAAACACATAAACACCGATATTCAGCAGTTTATCTACTGTCACTGCAGCACAGGACTTCCAAATCTTAGGTGGGAGCGATATATGGATTGTCAATGCACAATTATTTGCGCGTGATTTTCGAGACTTATTAAGATCGCAAATAGACGATGAAGAGTTAGCGTTCATGTCAGTGGCACATAGAACGAGCCGGTTGGGTAAATCATGTAGAAGTACAAATAAAACAGACTTAAAAGCGGACTGTTTTAGGACTGTCTATGAGAGTGCAACAGAGACAAAAGGTTCTTGGTGTACTCTTTATTTTTTTCTTCTTGTTTTGAGTGTAAGAAAAGAAAATGGCTGTTTTATGTCTCGCAACTAATTTTATTTGGAATACAGCACAACTAACAAAAATTGCGTTAATCACTTCCTCTACAAAAAAAAAAAAAAAAAAAAAAAAAAAAAAAAAAAAAAAAAAACGGAAAAATCGTTCAATTGATCAATTAAGTTACACTGATCAGCCAGAACATTATCAACACCTACGTGATAGCCGGTATGTTCATCTTTGGCGCGAATAACAGAGGCGACGCGTCGTGGTTGAAAGCAGTCAAGCCTAGTAAGTCCTGGAGGGAACTGTCGCCACATCTGCACACACAAGTAACCTAATTCCCGTGATTTCCGTCGAGAGGGGGCGATGAGCTCTGACGCCACTTTCAATTATATCCAAGGTGTGTTCAATTGGGTTCAGATCTGGCGAGTTGGGTAGCGGGGGGGAGCAAGTTGGAACTCTCCACTGTGGTGTTCCTCGAGCCACTCCATCTCGCTCCTGGCCTTGTGACATGGCGCATTATCTTGTTCGTGTTGAAAAATTCCACTGCCGTCGGGAAACATGATCTTCATGAAGCGGTGTACGTGGTCTAGTAGCAGTGTACGGTATCTTGAACATCTTGTCCAAGATTGTGCTTTGCGCTATTCCACTGGATCCATAGACGCCTAGATGAATGTTCCCCAGAATGTAATGGAGGCGCCAACAGCTTTTCTCCGCCCCGCTGTACCTGTGTCAAGGAGCTGTTCCCCTGGAAGACGACAGATTCGCGTCTCCCAACGGCGGTACGTGCCCATTTCAGTCGTAGCTGTTGATATCGTGGTGCTAACATTGGCACATGCATGTTCGGTGCACTGTGTGTTCAGACATACTTGTAGTCTGCCCAGCATTAAAGTCTGATGTTAGTTCCGCCACAATTCCCCGGCTGTCCTAAGTCTGCCCAGCCTACTGCGTTCGACATCTATAATGAGGGGTAACCGCCCAATCCCCAACGTTTGAACGTGGTTTCGCCTTATTGAAGACACTCATCACAGCACTCATCGAACACACGACAATTCGTGGTTACCGAAACGCTCGTGCCGAGCCTCCGGGTCATCACAATCTGCCCTCGGTCAAACTCAGATAGATCGCGCGTCTTCCCCATTCTACATTCTGACAGCACGCTCACTGGTACCACATGCACCGTACGTGTGTCTGACTAGCAGTCATTCCTCGATAGGTGACGCTGTTATCGCCTGGACGGGTTTATGTCGATAACAGATCGGTGTTCATAATGTTCTGGCTTACCAGTGCAAATATCACACGTTCACTTTCTTGTAATAGATGTGAAATTCTTATTTTGGCGGAAAAGTTAAATACTGTAGCAATTGTTGCCATTCCCCTATTGAGTTTGTTTAATTTATTTCTGGACATGTCAAATTTACATCTGGACATTAATAGTGGATCGCCAATGTGCACCAAGCACTAGTAACGCCTTCACATTTGCACCTGCCACCCGAGTACAAGTAATGGACTCCTTGCAACACTCCGTGTCATCCCGCACCATGGTCGAAAAACAGCAGGAGTCTGACAAGGGAACTACCACCCCATGCCTCGCTGCTACTATCACCACAACACAGACGTCTGCGTTCGGAGTAGTGCCGTGACTGGGCAATATGGACTGCTGATGAACGTCGTCGCATTGTGTTCAGCGATGTTTTGCGGCTGTGCACTACCCCGGAAGACACCCAGTGAGCCTGGCGGCAACCTGAGGAGGTGTCATTCTGTCAATGTTTTGGGGATGCACAGAGGTGTTACTTTTCGTATCGTCCAGGCGATAACAACGTCACCTGGCGAGGAATGACTGCTAGTCAGACACACGCATGGTGCGTGTCGTACCAGTGAGCGTGCTGTCTGTGTGTAGAATGACCCAAGTTCACGGCTGATAGTGATCGAGGGAACTCCGACGCACGACAGTGCATCACGAACATCCTAGGTTCTCCTATCTTACCTCTCGTGAGACAGTATCGCGGTGCGATCTTTCTATAGGACAATGTTCTTCCACACATGGCACGTACCTGTATGAACTCCGTGATGAGGAGGTATCCACATGGCCACCAAGATCCTCAGATCAATTCCCGACAGAACATGTGGATACGAGCTCGGACATCAACCAAATCAGTGCATGCATGCAGGCTAGAGAGGCTGCAGTGACATGCGGGTAAGTGGGCTCATATTGCCGTTTGCTGCCTCTGGATCACGGGGTACCGGGTTCGATTCCCGACCGGGTTTGGGATTTTATGTGCCTGGGGACTGGGTGTTTGTGTAGTCCTCATCATTTCATCATCATAATCATCATCATCATAATCATTCTTAACAGTGGCTAGATTGGATTGTTGCAAAAGGACTGTGAAAAAAATTGGGATTGTGTACGGGCGCAGATGACTGCATAGTTGAGTGCCCCACAAACCAAACGTCATCATCATCATACTGCCATTTTTGTGAAGTTGTCTCAATATATCACTCAGATTACACACTTTCTTAATGCATGATTTTTCATTTCATTTCCTCCTCTCCTTCCGGATTCTTCACTTTTTATGTTAGGCAGTGTAGATAAATGGAACTAGTGCAGTATTTGCCCTGTTTGGCTGAATATCTGTATCGAAGAAGCAGCCAAGGAAATAAAACAAACATTTGGAGGTATTATTAAAATCTGAGGTATTAAGGATACCAAAAGAATGTGAACTGACATTAAACAAAGAGAGATAACGTATTGAAAACCGGCAAAAATGAAGTTACTGGCCGAACTACTATTGTATGAGTAGACGTAGCTAGGGAAATCTGCTACTTTGGAACGCAAATGAAGCATGGATTTTTCGATCATTAATTAAATTTTTAAGGGATTGTTGCATGAATTATAACAACTATTGGAAGAATAACACAGTGGAAACAAGAAAGGAGGAAGGAACACTACAATTTAACGTCCCGTCGACTATGAGGTAATTAGAGACGGAATGAAAGTTCGGATTATGAAACTGTGGGAAAGAAATCATCCGTGCCCATTTGAGGGAACCATTCCGATATTTTCCTGGAGCTATTTAGGGTAACAATGGAAAACATAAATCTGGATGGCCGGATGGGGATTTGAACCTTTGGCCTCCCTATAGCGTGCAGCGTGATAATCACTGTGCCACGTCCCTCGGTCGAAGAAAGGAATACATAAGAATCAGAATAGCACAGATAATGAGAGCATTTCTCGTCAATGTAGTCTAATAGTATCACAGGTGGTGTAAATTTAAACTGGAAATTTTTGAGAATTTGCGTACAGGGCACAGAAGTATGTGAATGCGGGTCGGGGCTGTGGGAAAATCAGATAAAAGGGGAATGGAAGCATACGGGATATGGTATTACAAAAGACTGCCGAAAATCGATTGGACTGTTAAGTAATTAGGTGCATTTCCACAGAATGAGGAAGAAATGTATAGAAAACAACAACTTGAAGAAGTAATAAGTAAATAGGACATGCTTAGAGATATGCATACAACTTCCAAAGGGCAGAGAGTAACAATTCCAGCATCAGACAGTTTATACTCCGACTAGAAAGTCTTTCGCCACGGCACTGTTGTATAAAACATTCTTGGATTTCCAACATAGGATTACACAGCCAACTGGCTGCAAATTACTGTTTGGTACATAGATCAAGGTTTCGACACCTACTAAGAGCGTCTTCATCAGAATGAAATTTTGATAAACCGTAAAACGTGTTCTAGGGGTAGCGTCTTTGATTAGTAATCAAAAACTCTACGATCCCGGTTTCGAAAACCGCCACGCACAAATTTCGATTAATAATCAGCATTGGCGGCCGAAGAAGTCCGGCACAAGAAGTCACCCTCGTCAAAGAGGGTGGAGGAGAGGGCAGAAATTCAGGGCACTCCCTTCTCCTTTGGTTGGGAAACTGCCCCTAAAGGCGGAAGAATCATCAGTGGTCAACAGCAAGATCAAACAAGGCAGGATTTCTAATATCGTTGGGGGAAGTGGCAACAGAACAACTAGTCGAATTGATGTGTAGAATGCATGACTCTACTGACAGACATCAGACTTTGGGGAAAATACAATCCACACATTTCCCAAGACCCAACAGCTGACAAGTGCGAGAATTGTCGCACAATCAGCTTAACAGCTCATGCATTCAAATTGTAGACAAGAATAATATACAGCAGAATTGAAAAGAAAATTGCGGATGTGCTATATGACGATCAGTTTGGGTTTAGAAAAGGTAAAGGCACCAGAGAGGCAATTCTGAAGTTACGTTTGCCGTTGATAATGGAAGAAAGACTAAAGGAAAATCAATACATGTTCATAGGATATGTCGACTTGGAAAAAGCGTTCGACAATGTAAAATGTGCAACATGTTTGAAATTCTAAGAAAAATAGGGATGCCCTGTAGGGAGAGACGGGTAATATACAATATGTACAAAAGCCAAGAGGCAGTAGTAAGAGTGGATGACCAAGAACGAAGAGCTGGGATTAAAAATGGTGTAAGACAGGGATGTAGTCTTTTCCTCCTACTGTTGAATCTGTACATCGAAGAAGCAATGATGGGGAAAAAAAAAGGATCAGGAGTGAAATTAACATTCAAGATTAAAGGATATCACTGATACGATTCGCTGATGACATTCCTATCCTGAGTGAAAGTGAAGAAGAATTACATGATATGCTGAATGGAATGAACAATCTAATGAGTGCAGAATATGGATTGAGAGTAAATCGAACAAAGATGAAAGCCGGCCGGAGTGGCTGAGCGGTTCTAGGCGCTATAGTCTGGAACCGCGCGACCGCTACTGTCGCAGGTTCGAATCCTGCCTCGGGCATGGATGTGTGTGATGTCCTTAGGTTAGTTAGGTTTAAGTAGTTCTAAGTTCTAGGGGACTGATGACCACAGCAGTTAAGTCCCATAATGCTCAGAGCCATTTGAACCATTTGAAAGACGAAAGTAATGAGAAGCTTCAGAAATGACAACAGCGAGAAACTAAACATCAGTTATTGATAGCTACAAAGTAGAAGAAGTTAAGGAATTCTGCTTCCTAGGCAGCAAAATAACCAATAACGACCAGAGCAAGAAGAGCTTCATAAGCTGACTAGCACAGACAAAAAGGGCATTCCAGACCAAGAGATCTCTACTAATGCCAAACGTAGGCCTTAATTCGAGGAAGAAATTTCTGAGAATAAACGTCTGGATCACAGCATTGTATAGCAGTGAAACACGGACTGTGGTAAAACCGGAACAGAAGAGAACTGAAGCATTTGAGATTTCGTTCTACAGACGAATTTTGAAGATTGGGTTGACTAATAACATAAGGAGTGAGGTGGTTCTGCGCAGAATCGGAGAGGATAAGAATGTATGGAGAACAGTGAAAAGGAGAAGGGACAGGATGATACGACATCTGTCACGACATCAGGGAATTACTTCCATGGTAATAGAGGGAGCTGTAGAGAGCAAAAGCTGTAGAGGAAGAAAGAGACTGGAATACATCCAGCGAATAATTGAGGACGTAGGTTGCAAGTGCTACTGTGAGATGTGGAGGCTGTCACAAGAGAATAATTTGTGACCAAAAAAATTAGAGCAGTTGTTCCTAGCTAGGCACACTTGGTGAAGGCTGGAATATTTTATTGATTTCTTTGACTTGAACATAGCTGCTCCAAAATGGGACCATTGCTTTTTCGCAATGTAATTTTTCGGTTTATCCAAATTTCATTCAGATGAACACTTCCTTAGCAGGTCTCTGAGCCTAGGTGAATGTACCAAACAGTAATTTGAAACCGTTTGGCTGTGTAATCGTTTGTTGAAACTAGTATACGGTTTCTGAGTAACAGCCATGTTTAAAACTAACTCTCGAAGTAGTTGCTACGTAATTTTAGGGCCAAACATCAATATACTGACGATTACCTCTATCGTCTTCGTAGGAGCAACTGGCTGTCAAAACTGCTATGGTTGCCCTATATTGCCCACATATGGCTTGTGATTGTTCGGTAATTACGTAACGCTGTCGCGGATGGTGCCAACGTTTGGGTTGGTGGTGCCACTGCTACTGCAGTAGCGTAAACATTCCGACGAGTATTTCTCCCTCTTCTCTGTAAAGAGAGCTCGCTTCAGTGTAGCACTAAGTACACCACATAATTTTCATTGAGAAAATTAAACGAATTAGATTTGACCAAAATGATATTTTAGCCATCCTAGATGCGGTCTCACTACTCACAAGAGTTCCTGTGGAGAGCATGTTATTGGCAGAGTATTTTACTGCTGGAACGATGGAGTTGTTCCGAGATGTTATGACGACCACCTACCTCTTGCACAGCGGTAAATTTTATGAAATGATAAAGTGAATGGTTATGGGTTCTCCGTTGTCTCCAGCAATGGCCAAGGTTTCTATGGAACATTTTGAGGAAGGTGCATTACATTTTGCTCCCCCCCCCCCCCCCCCCCCCCCCCCCGCCGCCTTCGTCCATCTTCATTTTACTGTTACGTTGACGACACGTTTATGGTCTGACCACACGACGTAGAAACTCTTGAGCACTTCGTTGAACATACGAACTGTATGCACCCAAACACCCTGTTTCATGTCGAGACAGACAAATAAAGATGACTGTCATTTTTATATGTTTTGGTAGAATGAAAGTCGGATGGATGTCTCCGTCATACAGTGAACCGCAAGCCGATACACACTGATTTATATCTTGGCGCCCAGAGTTTTCATCATTCAGTCCGGAAGAGAACAGTTTTAAATGCATTTGCGCACAGAGAAAACACTGTTTCTACCAAGAACTACTTGAATTCCGAAATTAACTACGTGAAGTACACGTACAAAACGGCTATGATTCACGTGATATGAAGTCAATTTTCTCCAAGAGAAGAAAACCTGGAAATTTTGACCATTCACGTGGTGAGTCACCGACTGTTCTCCTTCCCTTCTGCCGCGCTGTGTGCAGCAAAATAGGCAGAATCCTGGGAAGACAAGGTATAAGATCTATTTTCCGACCTGAGAAGATAAAGAAGGTGCTACGCCTTGTTAAGGACACTCTCGGCCTCAGGATCCCTGGAATTGTTAACATCCTTTGTGAGTGGGGAAGCATTTACATCTGTCAATCCGTCGGCACCGTTTCCGACGTCCCTGCAGAACATCAACGGCATATTAAAAAACGAGAACTGGAGAAATCTGCAAATGCTGGACACAACCTCACAAGCAAACACAAAATATTATTTGACGAAACAAATATTTTGTCCCAGCTCTTACATACTTTCATACTGTAGTTAAAGAGGCTGTAGAAACAAGAAAGTTGCAGGAGCACGTCAACCGTGGCAGTGAATCTAATCCTAGAGGGGCATGGAAGCGAATTCTCGATGCAGAGATGAGGTAGAGATATTCGTCGCAATGTTTACGGAAGTTGACGCCATCTGCGACAGCATTACGCAACTACCTATCAGAAGCCCCGTAATGGCTATATAAGGCCACCACACCAGCAGTTTCCACAGCTAGTGGCTCCTAACGAAGACGATGGAGGTAATAATCGAAAGCTCTATATTGCACCGTGGAGTGACGCAGAAAGAAGTCCGAGAATGTTTTGTTTGGAGATTAGATTACACACAACAAATAACTGAGGACGTCGGGTGAATATGTTGGCACAGGACAGGAAGTCGTGATTGGCCAGTTCAGATAATAGTGAGAAAGAACAGACAAGCTCATAAAACGAGAACGACAAATCGTCCTTCTAACAGTATAGAGCATATTCTTCCAGTCTTAGACAAGACACTGACACTGTCTCCGAAACTTTTTGCAACCTCCGTTCCGTTCAGTTATAACTGACATGGAACCGCTTGAATGCGAGGTCGCAAAAGGCCAATGATGTTTCGGCATTCGGCGCTCCACTACAGTAAAAAATGCAACCACAATATTGACTGCTAATGCCAACAGGGGGTGGGCCTGGATTTATCCAGTGGCAAGCACAGTATGAGACTACTGAGCGTAGTTGAACTATTTAATCGACGAGTATGGAGTGTTCTTCTGTATGGCGCTGAGACATGGACTTTGAGGAAGAAAGACAGAGAAAGACTGGAGGCTTTTGAGATGTGGACTTGGCGGATAATGTAAAGAATAAGTTGGATGGACAGAGTAAAAAATGAAGAGGTACTGGGAAGAGTGGGAGAGAGAAGACGGTTACTAGATGTAATAAAAAGAAGAAAAAGAAATAGGATTGGGCATATATTAAGAAAGAATGACGACTGATAAAACTGGTTTTAGAAGGTTATGTAGAAGGGAAAAGGAAGCGAGGAAGGAAGAGATTCCAGATACTGGATGACATGATGGACGGTACAACATACAGCAGCCTTAAGAAGGAAGCAATGGATTGCAGAAAATGGAGAGGCAAAGGACCTGCTAATACAGCAGAAAACTGATGATGATGAACTCGTAACAGTGCTAAAGTGTTGTGTTATACGAAGCAAAGCAATGGTAACGACAAACAAAGAAAACATAGTACTACATTTACAACAACAGTTGCCGAAGTTAACAGTTGACCAGAATGGAACCAAGGAATTTTACAGAGTGAGAAAGAAGTGGCAGATGGAACATTCGCGTTTCTGCAAGATGAGTCAGAGGAATGTGTGGTGTCGCATACGCTCGACTGTGCGGATGATGTACGTGAGGAGAACAATGATGACGGTACGTGCTCAACAAGTGAAAGAGATATTGAAACATGTGTCGAGACATGTAGTTCATCATCCTTGTTGGACAGGGAGCCACAAATTCCGTATCCAGTGAAACGTATTAAACGACAATCGTTGTCCAAAGAGCGGGTACTTGACTTAATTACGTACATAGATCATCTGCAGCATAGTAAAGAAACAATTATGAACAGATTCCGAATAAGGGATTTGAAGAGCAACTGCGTATGAAAGGAACTCAGGAAATTAGAGGTGCCAAGTTGTATCAAGGTTAACTATAATCAATGCATTAACGTATTCATATACATTTATGCCGACTGTTAATCTGGATGGTAAGTTTCCTAGAAAGTCGTTTATTGCGCTGTGAGAAGTTGGAGGTGCTCTGCCCCCTACGATCGTTTCTCTTGCAAGGTCAGGAGGGAATATTTACATCACAGCAACCAACAGTAAGAAAATGGAAGCAAGAGAACCACTGCTATGGTATGAGCACTGCTTTTGGCCAATAGGTGATCAAAATAACTTGCTTTTGCTCGATTCCTGGCCTACATATAAAAGTCATATTCCTTTAGAGCAAAGTACCCCTCCTGAAGACGTGTTACGTTGCAATTCAACCACCTGGAACCAATGGACAAATTCAGCCTCTGGATATTTATTTTTTTCCGTACCTCTAAATATATTATTACATTATCTGAAGTTACGCCTTAAAGGATAGCCAGTTTTACGATAAGCTCCACGGCAGATTGTTTCGCATTTAGAATGAAATACTCGCTCTACAGCGGAGCGTTCGAGTCTCGGTCCGGCACACAGTTTTAATCTGCTAGGAAGTTTCATGTTTCTCAATTCGTTGCGTGCCATCACATTCCAGCAGCACTCATCCCCCCGTTAGACCAATATGATTCCATGTGTATTCTTCAAGGGTGGACACTTGCTGAACCTCCTCCTGCACGGTTTATAACTCCCAAGATGTTCGCCTTCAATCTTGATTTTGCGAACCTTTGTTCAAATGGTTCAAATGGCTCGAAGCATTATGGGACTTAACATCTGAGGTCATCAGTCCCCTAGACTTAAAATACTTAAACCTAACTAAGCTAAGGACATCACGCATATTCATGCCCGAGGCAGGATTCGAACATACGACCGTAGCAGCAGTGTGGTTCCGGACTGAAACGCCTAGAACCGCTCGGCCACAGTGGCCGTCTGCGAACATTTGTGATCACTGTGGCGCGTCATTTGCCATTCGGTGTTCATGGTGCAAGTTAATGGTCTGTTTTGAATATTTCTTGAATAGCGAAGGTGTCCATTTTCTGAAGTGTATTATATACGTCCTATAGAGGGTTGATGCTTGCTCCTCCCAGAGCCTCCTTCTCTGTCGCCCTCCTGATGCTAATATTTTTCGTGTCATAATTGTTAACCCAACACTTCAAAATGAGACTTATTAAGGACTGAACTTGCGACCTCGCACTCAAGGGGTTCCTTGTGAGTGGCCGAAGCCCATGACGGTACCTCACAAGAGTGAGACGTCGGGAGAGTGGCAATTTGCCGTCCGTCTGCGCGGTTTCTAGCGATGTTTCACGAAGATTTCGCTAATGAGCCTCGGTCGCAAAGGTCAGAGAGCATGAACCCTTGGAAGTGGCGGCCGCAGCAACACGTGTTCCGAAGCCCTGGAGCGCCGCCAAGGCACGTGCGCGATAGCACACGAGCGGCCCCCTTACAACCGTTACGTGTCGTTACCCACCACCGTAATCGCTGCCGCAACTTTAAGTTCTCTAAGGAGCTCTACTTCCTTCTGAAAGAAGTTCCTGCGTCCACACATTACTCCATCGCCTATAGATGAATGCAGGCTGTGAGCTTTCCTCGAAATTTCGTTGTTAGAATTTGCATGTGTTGTCATGCCTGACATGTGTTTATAAACCTCCTACCTCTCCGGCTAATTACGCTTTTGTATATGACCGTGTACCTAAAGCCCTAATCTGTGTGAAAAAGGCATCTGCACCGAAGAATAATGCAAAACCGAGATAAGTAGATGAAGTTATAACCGAATCGCCACTGCTCAGTACTTCAGCAATGACGATTAGAAACAAAGTTCGGTTAACTTCACAAATTTTTATTACGTACACTAATTTTTAATTAGCAGTAGTTAGTGGTAAATTTGGAAAAAAGGTTTCCAAAGTATGTCTTTAATGAAAAGGACCAACGGTAGCCAGTTCTTCATCGGTACAACAACAATTAAATTGAAACAGAACGTCATTATCGTAAGCAATACTACGTAAAAATAGTTATTGTCGTCATAATGTAGGAACAGTACCTAACGCACACTTTCAAGTACTTCACACCACACATGATCGCAGTAGTTAAATAATAATCTAACAGCAAACGCATACAACACATTACACTAATTTTCAAATATCAATGATAGTAAGATTTCTTTACTGGCTGTGGACAGAAACTTTTTATTACTTTACTCTCCGTAATACTGACTATCGTAATTGTAGCAAGCAGAAAAATTGTTTGAAATTCCTCATTGCTAAGGACTGTCATTTACCTATCAGGTACTCTGACACTTCTTTGAAATTAAAGTTATAAATTATGCCACAAGCTATAAGTTAAAACTGTGCTTTGACAAAGAAATTCAGTGTTCAAGTTACCTAAAGTTCTACTACAATTTTTTATTTTGGAAGTTACTCTCTTTTTAGCAAATGAATTAATACTGGCTTTTGTATCATTCTATTCCTGGCACAGTCAAAGATTTCGTTATTACGTAATTGTCCAAAAGCTGGAAAATTTATATTTTGATAATCTAACAAATTAAAGTTCGCTTAATGTTCAGTTCATTTTCTGATTGTCTCGGTTCGTATAAAGGGATGACATGGAAACTACTTGTATAACGATTTAGGAAAATTATTTACGAGACATTATGCTTGAAAACAATCTATTTTAGCAATTTTTAATTAACAGCCGTATACCGCAAGTCTCTAGAGGAACGGAAGGTTACAAATGATCGGAAAAGAGCACAGGTAGTTCCAGTTTTCAAAAAGGGTCGTCGAGCAGATGCGCAAAACTATAGGCCTATGTCCCTGACATCGGTCTGTTGTAGAATTATAGAACATGATTTTTGCTCGTGTATCATGTCATTTCTGGAAACCCAGAATCTACTCTGTAGGAATCAACATAGATTCCGGAAACTGCGATCGTGTGAGACACAACTCGCTTTATTTGTTCATGAGACCCAAAAAATATTAGATACAGGCTCCCAGGTAGATGTCATTCTCCTCCGGAAAGTGTTCGGTACAGTTCCGCACTGTCGCCTGATAAACAAAGTAAGAGCCTACGGAATATCAGATCAGCTGTGTGGCTGGATTGAAGAGTTTTTAGCAAACAGAACACAGCACGTTGTTCTCAATGGAGAGACGTCTACAGACGTTAAAGTAATCTCTGGCGTGACACAGGGGAGTGTTATGGGACCATTGGTTTTCACAATATACACTCCTGGAAATTGAAATAAGAACACCGTGAATTCATTGTCCCAGGAAGGGGAAACTTTATTGACACATTCCTGGGGTCAAATACATCACATGATCACACTGACAGGACCACAGGCACATAGACACAGGCAACAGAGCATGCACAATGTCGGCACTAGTACAGTGTATATCCACCTTTCGCAGCAATGCAGGCTGCTATTCTCCCATGGAGACGATCGTAGAGATGCCGGATGTAGTCCTGTGCAACGGCTTGCCATGCCATTTCCACCTGGCGCCTCAGTTGGACCAGCGTTCGTGCTGGACGTGCAGACCGCGTGAGACGACGCTTCATCCAGTCCCAAACATGCTCAATGGGGGACAGATCCGGAGATCTTGCTGGCCAGGGTAGTTGACTTACACCTTCTAGAGCACGTTGGGTGGCACGGGATACATGCGGACGTGCATTGTCCTGTTGGAACAGCAAGTTCCCTTGCCGGTCTAGGAATGGTAGAACGATGGGTTCGATGACGGTTTGGATGTACCGTGCACTATTCAGTGTCCCCTCGACGATCACCAGTGGTGTACGGCCAGTGTAGGAGATCGCTCCCCACACCATGATGCCGGGTGTTGGCCCTGTGTGCCTCGGTCGTATGCAGTCCTGATTGTGGCGCTCACCTGCACGGCGCCAAACACGCATACGACCATCATTGGCACCAAGGCAGAAGCGACTCTCATCGCTGAAGACGACACGTCTCCATTCGTCCCTCCATTCACGCCTGTCGTGACACCACTGGAGGCGGGCTGCACGATGTTGGGGCGTGAGCGGAAGACGGCCTAACGGTGTGCGGGACCGTAGCCCAGCTTCATGGAGACAGTTGCGAATGGTCCTCGCCGATACCCCAGGAGCAACAGTGTCGCTAATTTGCTGGGAAGTGGCGGTGCGGTCCCCTACGGCACTGCGTAGGATCCTACGGTCTTGGCGTGCATCCGTGCGTCGCTGCGGTCCGGTCCCAGGTCGACGGGCACGTGCACCTTCCGCCGACCACTGGCGACAACATCGATGTACTGTGGAGACCTCACGCCCCACGTGTTGAGTAATTCGGCGGTACGTCCACCCGGCCTCCCGCATGCCCACTACACGCCCTCGCTCAAAGTCCGTCAACTGCACATACGGTTCACGTCCACGCTGTCGCGGCATGCTACCAGTGTTAAAGACTACGATGGAGCTCCGTATGCCACGGCAAACTGGCTGACACTGACGGCGGCGGTGCACAAATGCTGCGCAGCTAGCGCCATTCGACGGCCAACACCGCGGTTCCTTGTGTGTCCGCTGTGCCGTGCGTGTGATCATTGCTTGTACAGCCCTCTCGCAGTGTCCGGAGCAAGTATGGTGGGTCTGACACACCGGTGTCAATGTGTTCTTTTTTCCATTTCCAGGAGTGTATATAAATGACCTAGTAGATAGTGTCGGAATTTCCATGCGGCTTTTCGCGGATGATGCTGTAGTATACAGAGAAGTTGCAGCATTAGAAAATTGCAGCGAAATGCAGGAAGATCTGCAGCGGATAGGCACTTGGTGCAGGGAGTGGTAACTGACCCTTAAGATAGACAAATGTAATGTATTGCGAATACATAGAAAGAAGGATCCTTTACTGTATGATTATATGATAGCGGAACAAACACTGGTAGCAGTTACTTCTGTAAAATATCTAGGAGTATGCGTACGGAACGATTTGAAGTGGAATGATCATATAAAATTAATTGTTGGTAAGGCGGGTGCCAGGTTGAGATTCACTGGGAGACTCCTTAGAAAATGTAGTCCATCAACAAAGGAGGTGACTTACAAAACACTCGTGCGACCTATTCTTGAGTACTGCTCATCATTGTGGGACCCGTACCAGGTCGGGTTGACAGAGGAGATAGAGAAGATCCAAATAAGAGCGGCGCGTTTCGTCACAGGGTTATTTGGTAAGCGTGATAGCGTTACGGAGATGTTTAGCAAACTGAAATGGCAGACTCTGCAAGAGAGGCGCTGTGCACCGCGGTGTAGCTTGCTGTCCAGGTTTCGAGAGGGTGCGTTTCTGGATGAGGTATCGAATATATTGCTTCCCTCTACTTATACCTCCCGAGGAGATCACAAATGTAAAATTAGAGAGATTCGAGTGCGCACGGAGGCTTTCATGCAGTCGTTCTTCCTGCGAACCATACGCCACTGGGACAGGAAAGGGAGGTAATGACAGTGGCACGTAAAATGCCCTCCTCCACACACCGTTGGATGGCTTGCGGAGTATAAATGTCGATGTAGATAAAATTCCAACTACGATGGTCAGCCTATTACAATACTAATTATAAAATGTCTAAATCTTACTCCACTTCATGATGCCGTTGGTTTGTCCAGCGGCTTCATTTAGCGGTAAAATAGGGCACAGCTTGATTTTCTTGCCATATCATAGCCAATAACAAGGGTCCACGGTACTCCTGATGTTACGTGGATTGATCTTGCTGCATTTGTACCGTGCCCAATAAATGCCATACACATAACTTGCTCATATTAAACATCCGCCAAAACAACCATTTCAGTTTTACTGCTCGCACTTCGGAAACAGACTTTTTGCCTCTGCACTTTTGCATAGCCTCTCCGGCGAATACAGACAACCAACGACACCAATCGTCCCCTCGCGACTCCGAACTGCTACTTTTTTGGCGCGCTGCACGCCCAGCGATAATGCATTTGCAGTTTTTACACTCTTTGACAATAGCTTTTCCCTGACTACCCCAGCGCATCTACATACCAAATTTTAACATTCCGTGCGTATTGTCTTTCTTAGATAACAAACAGCATTTGTAACTTGACAACATATTTTCAGGAATAATATTCAGTACAACTAATAAAACATACTTCGTAAAACTCGTAGAAAATGTATGATCATCCACAGATTTGTGGAGTTATAAGTTTATCAATACAGACTCCTTTCTTCGCCCAGGAAAACTGAGTACAACATAATTTGCTTTATACTTGAGCATTTCTTAAAAGTCGGAGCTGCCGTATTTAGCCGACCGCGGTGGTCTCGCGGTTCTAGGCGCTCAGTCCGGAGCCGCGCGACTGCTACGGTCGCAGGTTCGAATCCTGCCTCGGGCATGGATGTGTGTGATGTCCTTAGGTTAGTTAGGTTTAAGTAGTTCTAAGTTCTAGGGGACTGATGACCTAAGATGTTAAGTCCCATAGTGCTCAGAGCTGCCGCATTTAGTATTTCCTGGATCGTCGGTGCTGTCTTTGTTTTCTGCAGCTTCTGTATCGCTGAATCTGTTTGCATATGTCATGTTCTGCTTCTGAAATGCTATTAAACAACTGCAGTCAGCTGTGTCCTTGTATCCGGATTTTTCAGTGATTTGTGTAGTGTTTTTTCGTTATGTGTTCTATGTCGTCAGTACAGAAGAAGTGTTCCGAAGAACCAATTCACCCACAAGTGCACCGATTCCTTTGTGAAAGCAACATATTAGAAAATATGTGCCACAATCTGCTTGCAAAAAATCTGTTAATTTCACGCACCGCCGCCACATAATTGGTTCGTCTCGCCAGCCTCGCGCCGTATAAACTGAGGGCACCGAGATCTACTGCGAAGAGATATTCATCGTTTTGTGACGTATCGATAAGGGCCACTTGTCTCGTGTAGGCGCATATAATTCCTGTGCAGCAGACAGCTGTACTTTTGATATAGGACGAAACATGTACCTTTAAATTGCTGCATGGAAAGGTACTATCCAGAGTAAACCACCTCATCTATTTCGACGTTTCTGAAAGTGTTATCGTTACATTGTTGTGTGAAACGCGTTTCATTTTGCGTTAGTTTCCAGAACAAAGGAGACGACTCAGCACTTGCCACTGAGTTGATACCAAGACGGGAACAGAATCTCGTCTTACATTACATAAAGCTCAATAAGTAAAACTGTTACCTATAAAGGGCTCGTGTCGGGTATTTAAGACATCGGTCAAAATATAAAACTTATACAAATCAGGACTCATTTTTCTTTTGAAACTCAAGCTTTGCAATCGTGATTTAGATGTGAACTACAGGGAATATAAAATAATCTTTAACCTATAAAGAATGCTTATACGTTCCAAAGACAAGACTGTTAAAGCAGATAATCTTGAAGCAAGTAAATAACTCGTCTCGTAGATTATGCTTCGTTGGCGCTGCCTCATAGCGTTTCCATAAGGGTGAGTCAGTTGTTAAAGAATTACAATCGGCAGTTTTTTACTTAAGTGCCAGTTTGAAGATGCTAAATTTCTGAGAAAGAATTTCAGTGTTGTCTGTACAGCGATGAGCCCACATAAACATACTGAAAGACAACTTCATCTACATTACTCTGCTATTCACAATAAAGTGCCTGGGAGAGGGATCAATGAACCACCTTCAAGCTGTCTCTCTACCGTTCCACTCTCGAACGGCACGCGGGAAAAACGAACACTTAAATTTTTCTGTGCGAGCCCTAATTTCTCTTATTATATCGTGATGATCATTTCTCCCTATGCAGATGGGCGCCAACAGAATGTTTTCGCAGTCGGAGGAGAAAACTGGTGACTGAAATTTCATGAGAAGATCCGTCGCAACGAAAAAGCCTTTGTTTTGATGATTTCCACTCCAATTCAACTATCATGTCTGTGACACTATCTCCTCTATTTCGCGATAATACAAAACGAGCTGCCCTTCGTTGCACTGTTTCGATGTCATCCGAAGTCCCATCTGATGTGGATCCCACACCGCACAGCAATACTCCAGAATAGTGCGAACAAGCGTGGTGTAATGGGTCTCTTTAGTAGTCCTGTAACATCTTCTAAGTGTTCTGCCAACGAATCGCAGTCTTTGATTTGTTCTACCTACACTGTTAACTATGTGATCATTCCAATTTAGGTTATTTGTAATTGTAATCCCTAAGTATTTTGTTGAATTTTCAGCCTTCAGAGTTGTGTGACTTATCGCGTAATCGAAATTTATCTGATTTCTTTTAGTACTAATGTGAATAATTTCACAGTTTTCCTTATTCAGGGTCAATTGCCACTTTTCGCACCATACATATATATTATCTAAGTCATTTTGCAAGTGGTTTTGATCATCTGATGACTTTACAAGACGGTAAATGACAGCATCATCTGCAAACAATCTAAGACGGCTACTCAGATTGTCTCCTATGTCGTTAATAAAGATCAGGGACAATAGAAGGCCTATAACACTTCCTTGGGGAACGCCGGATGTTACTGCTGTTTTACTCGATGACTTTCCGGCTATTACTACGAACTGTGACCTCTCTGACATGAAATCACGAATCCAGTCGCACAACAGAGGCGATACTCCGTAGGCACGCAGTTTGGTTAGAAGACGCTTCTTAGGAACGGTGTCTAAAGCCTTCTGGAAATCTAAAAATATGGAATCAATTTGCCATCCCCTGTCGATAGCACTTATTACCTCATGAGTGTAAAGATCTAGTTGTGTTTCACAAGAACGATATTTTCTGAACCCGTGCTGACTATGTGTCAATAAGTCGTTTTCTTCGAGGTTCTTCATAATGTTCGAATACAGTATACGTTCCAAAACCCTGCTGCAAATCGACGTTATTGATATTGGCCTGTAATTCAGCGGATTACTCCTGCTTCCCTTTTTGGGTATTGGTGTGACTTAAGCAATTTTCCAGTCTTTAAGGCACGGATCTTTCTGTGAGCGAGTGGTGGTATATAATTGCTAAATATTGAGCTATTTTATCAGCATACTCTGAAAGGAACCTGACTGGTATACAATTTGGACCAGAGGCCTTGCTTTTATTAAGTGATTTAAGCTGCTCCGTTACTCCGAGGATATCTACTCCTATGTTTCTCATCTTGGCAGTTGTTCTTGCTTGGAATTCAGGAATATTTACTTCGTCTTGTTTGGTGAAGGAGTTTCGGAAAACCGTCATCAGTGACTTAACCGTTGTTATCGCGCATGAAGGTATTGATTGCGTCTTGCTACTGGTGTGCTTTATGTATGACCAGAATCTCTTTTGGTTTTCTGCCAGGTTTCGAGAGATAATTTCGTTGTGGAAATTACTGAAAGCATCTCCAATTGAAGTACCTGCCATACTTAGAACTTCTGTAAGACTTTTCCAATATTGGGGATTTTGCGTTGTTTTAAATTTGGCATGTTTTTTCGCTGCTTCTGAAACAACGCTCTGACCCGTTTTGTTAACCCTGGGGGATCAGTACCATCACTTATTAATTTATGTGGTATATATCTCTCAATTGCTGTCGATACTATCTGTTTGAAAACATTTCACAACTTTTCTACACTTACATGATCAGATCGGAAGGACTGCAGACTGTCTCTTAATAAGGCGTTAAGAGCATTTTTATCAGCTTTTTTTAAATAGATATACTTTGCGTTTCTTTTTGATGGTTGTAGGTGTTACGGTATTCAGCCTAGCAGCAACTGCCTTGTGGTCGCTAATCCCTGTATTCGTCACAATACTCACTATTTGTCCAAGATTGGTTCAAATGGCTCTGAGCACTAAGGGACTTAACTTCTGAGGTCATCAGTCCCCTAGAACTTAGAACTACTTAAACCTAACTAACCTAAGGACATCACACACATCCATGTCCGAGGCAGGATTCGAACCTGCGACCGTAGCGGTCGCGCGGTTCCAGACTGTAGCGTCTAGAACCCCTCGGCCACTCTGGCCAGCTGTCCAGGATTATTTGTTGCTAAAAGGTCAAGTATGATTAGCAACCATTTACGCTTCGAGTGGGCTCATGAACTATTTTTTCAAAATAACTAAGATAGACTAAATAACAAAGATAGACCAAGATAGATCTAGTTTGTCGGCAGTGTTTTCTAACGTGTGGTATCTGTCTGATCAAAAGTATCCAGACACCTATTAGTGGACATATACCTTTATGAGCATCTGAAAGTCTGTGGAGGAATGGCAGACAATTCTGCATCAGGAGCCTAAAGCACAGAAGGCAGTGACGTTGGACGTTCAAGCATGGAGTGAAGTCGACATTCTAACTCATCTCAAAACTGTTCTATTGTGTTCAGGACCCAAATTCCACGGATGAACTGCTTGAGGAGCAAATTGAGGATGACTGACTATGATGTTGTGTGGCTATTTATGTCCATACTGTCATGAAACATATTATATACATCGCAATAGGCACATCCCAATAGTACAATCTATCCTTTGAAGCTGCGTCATGATTGCAGACAATATTCTCTACATCCAATGACTGCACAACTAATTACTTCTTCTGCTTCTTTCTGTTCATTCCTGTTTATTACGTAGAAGGGAGCCCGTTATTGTCTGCAACCTTGGGAGCTCCTCCTAGCTGGCTCCGGTAAAGGAATTTAAGCTTGAAAGGACTAGAGAGTCCCAAAATTGTTCAGAGCTGAAAGCAAGGCTCCCTAGCAGGTAGCTGACAAACAACTCGCTACTCCTCATTCATGCACAGCAGGCGCCTCAGAGGCAGCGTATTTGCCATGAACCTGTTTTGTGCCAGAGGGTAAGAGGAATCATTTTAAAGATAGGTGAAATCTGCATGCCAGGTATAGCCCTCAGAACAGGCAACTATCGGAATGGATATTTCCTCTTCGACCATGCCGTTGAAGATAGTTCGTTTAAAATCCTAGTAACAGGGAACCTGAAGGGGTCACAATAACTTTTTCTGTAGAAGGTGTGTTTTCTCACATGCTTCTACTTGTATGCCTTTTGGTCGGCTGGGATTAGAAACCGGTCATGGAGTGGGGCATATTTTCTGACTTCCTCCCTATGTCATGCCATCATTGGTTAACCTTAACAAAATCTTGAAGAGTAGAAATCTGTTAAACATATTTATAAAATTATTATTGGATAGAACTTGGAAAGTGTGTTACAGTTTCCATGTTGGTCTCCTACAGTGGCAGAACCAACCAAGTTTCTAAGAATTAGGGCAGAGGGCTCTTACCGCATGCAATCTGAAGATAGGACACTTGCTGCAGGGCGTTGAAGAGTAGACTCTTGTTTCCAAGCCATCGTAAATAGTGACTTTTCCCGATTACAGCTGAGCATAGACGTTGAGCTGTACTCAGTATCTGCAGCCTTTACTGCTGCCATTTTCCACATTTATAGTATATGAGAATGGTGAGAACAAGTCGG
The DNA here is from genome assembly GCF_021461395.2 of Schistocerca americana. Taxonomy (NCBI): domain Eukaryota; kingdom Metazoa; phylum Arthropoda; class Insecta; order Orthoptera; family Acrididae; genus Schistocerca; species Schistocerca americana. The sequence goes on from NC_060124.1 coordinate 379,382,539, forward strand.
CGATGCGTTCACTGAATCGAGGGGGATGCGAGGCTATTCAACTTACATCACGGTTTAATTGCACAGTTTTAACATTCACAACCAGATAGTTCCTTCCATCATAAGCACTGGCGAATACCCTGGTGTTTGTACTTATTTTTCTGAGTTTTTTCTTTAAACCAGTAACAATTTTTCAGTCATTGGACATATCGTTGATATAGTTTCGTGTTATGCTTTCTTGGGTCCACTCCTCTGTGCCAAGGCCATGTTTCATTGTTACAATCCTTTTGCCCAGTTATTAAATGCTTACATACTTAATTGAGTTGGTAATTCATTTACTTGAAATTTAGTGGTAATAAACCAAATTGTTACAGTGGAGAGGGTACTCCAAGCGTGGAGGAACCCTTCGGATTGGAAACTCGATTAGTTTCTCACGGACCGACATAATTACGTTACACATCGGCGTTCCATACGCCACAATTCCGCGCTACCTAACGGCGGAGGGATGCCAATATCTATACATGAACAATAAAGATGTGGAATGTTAAAATGTTTATTTTATTTAAAAGCTTTAATAGTTTTCACATAAAAAACTTGGAGGCATTACATTTCAGGACGGCCTATTAGAATTGCCGACACACTTAACATTACACAAAGGCCCGTGCAAATAAGAAACCATCTGATCGCAGTCCTGGACGACGTCGCTTCATTCTTTCCATTTCAGTATTACAAAACAAGTGTCTATGCTAAATAGCGTCTACGCTGCAGCCATCGCAGCACTGGAAATGTGATTATACAGTGTGTTTTGACAATGCTGGGTTTGCATTGGTTTAACTCGACCCTGATACCAAGTTACATCGACTTAGCAAAGGACAGATTACGACATAAAATAAATTTTACATCCACAGTATAATGAATCGAGTAAACATGACGAAAATGTAACACAGGATACACAACCTACTAGATAGTTCGCCACATCCAAGAAGCAGGGAAGCAGAGACAACAGAGACAAGAGAGAAGGGTAGAAGCAGATGTTTCTGTAACTTATTTACTAGACAGAGGAACAGATTTGTGGGACATACCATAAGGAATACATAACTTGGCTATGAAGTGAAGAGAGCAAACATTGGGAGTCAGACAATGTTTAGAACATTTCAACTAGATTTCCGAGAATGCTGGGTGAAAGAGCTTGCAGATGTCAAAGTACCAGCGCAAATCAAGAAGAGATGATGTATGACACAATTATTCGTTTTCCGTCGATATCCTTTGACCAATACTTCACGTGCACTGCTCAGATTTGCTTGCTCGTCTTAGTTACTAGATCTTATGCCAGTGTAGTGCAGAGCCTATATGAGCCTATGAGGGTGGACGGAAAATAAAGCCCGCAAAGGAAATATAAAGACAATAGATCAGACAGTCGCACTCATTGTGAACAATGCTATTCTTATAAATATGGACCAAGGTGTGCTCAGAGCTACTAAAGGTTTAACTGCGAAGATAACTATAAGTTCTATTGAAATCGATTTAGATACTTTGAAAATTTAATGTAAACCGTTGTAAATTGTAAACTGCATTTTTGAGTCAATAAATTACTTCAAATAACTATTTACCTGGTACTGAGGATTGATACATTCCAATTGAATGATATATATACCACAGCCTCCTGATTATTTACCCTTCGCCTTAAAATATCTCGAAAGGGTGCAAATAATGTATTGCATCTCACAAATAAATGATAACATCTTCGAATATCTCTAGTCTGAAGTTAACAGTCACATTACAGAAAACCAAGGTATTCGATGAAATGTATGGGCCAGCAACCTAGAGAGAGAGCCTCGTAGTGTTGGTACAGTAATATCCGATGAACCTCCAGAATGCTGACTGCGATCATGCGAAAGTGGGTCGATTGTGCTATACAAATTTGCTACACGTCAGTTTGTGGGATGGAGTTGCATGCCTGTAGCGCTTGATCAGTCAATAGAGACACATGACTGGCATGATTCAGTGTCTATTGAGAGGATGTGCAATAATTTACTTGTACACATGAGTGACTGTCAGTTAGAACCACTGTCACTAACTCTGTAGCTCCGATTACTGCCAGTCGACAAACACCCCAGAGCCACCACCCGGGAATACTTGTAGAAGGGTGTGCAGTCAGTCAATGCTGCTATCTTACCGGTCATCGGAATCAAAGTTTTTTGCACTTGAGGCACTATACATATATGCTCAGCTCAAAAAGTGCTTGATCGACTTCCTTCAAATTTTACATGACACTCTAATTCTTTTACACAACATTGTATAGGTTTTCTGTTAAAAACGACGACGAGAAAGAAAATACTGTGTGCTGCGGAAACCGGTCATTTCGTCTTCTTTCAGCTTTACGTAACCAACCACACCATGACTACCCTGTTGCATACCTCCCTAAGCAACATGTTTGCAAACGGCTGCAGCACGGTAACGGTACGTTTACGGGCTTGAATTCCTGTTCAAAATATTATGTACTCAGTCCCCTCTAAGTACTAGAAGTTTGTAATGGGTTTGCACACACACACACACACACACACACACACACACATATATATATATATATATATATATATATATATATATATATATATATATATATGGTGGTCCATTTAATGTGACCGGGCCAAATATCTCACGTAATAAGCATCAAACGAAAAAACTACGAATAACGAAACTTGTCTAGCTCGAAGGACGAAACCAGATGGCGTTATGGTTGGCCTGCTAGATGGCGCTGCCATAGGTCAAACGGATATCAACTGCGTTTTTTTTAAATAGGAAGCCCCATTTTTTATTACATATTCGTGTAGTACGTAAAGAAATATGAATGTTTTAGTTGGACCACTTTTTTCGCTTTGTGATAGATGCCGCTGTAATAGTCACAAACATACGGCTCATAATTTTAGACGAACAATTGGTAACCAGTAGGTTTTTTTTAAATTAAAATACACAGAGTAGGTACGTTTGAACATTTTATATCGGTTGTTCCAATGTGATACATGTACCTTTGTGAACTTATCATTTCTGAGAACGCATGCTGTTACAGCGTGATTACCTGTAAATACCACATAATGCAATAATGCTTCCCAAAATGCTGACCGTCAACCTCAATGCATTTGGCAATACGTGTAACGACATTCCTCTCAACAGCGAGTAGTTCGCCTTCCGTAATGTTTGCACATGCATTGACAATGCGCAGACACATGTTGTCAGGCGTTGTCTGTGGATAACGATAGCAAATATCCTTCAACTTTTCCCACAGAAAGAAATCCGGGGACGTCAGATACGGTGAACGTGAAATATGCTATTCAATACCGCTTCAACCGCACGAGAGCTATGTGCCGGACATCCATCATGGTTGAAGTACATCACCATTCTGTCATGCATTGAAACATCTTGTACTAACATCGGTAGAATATTACGTAGGAAATCAGCATACATTGCACCATTTAGATTGCCATCGATAAAATGTAGCATTCTCAACATCGACGTTTTTGAGATCCCCGATTCTCGCGCAATTTGTCCGCTACTGATGTGCGGATTAGGCGCGACAGCAGCTAAGATACCTACTTGGGCATCATAATTTGTTGCAGATCGTGGTTGACGTTTCACATGTGGCTGAACACTTCTGTTTCCTTAAATAACGTAACTATCCGGCGAACAGTCCAGACACTTGGATGATGTCGTCCAGGATAGTGAGCAGCATACATAGCACACGCCCGTTGGGCATTTTGATGACAATAGCCATACATCAACACGATATCGACCTTTTCCGCAATTGGTAAACGGTCCATGTTGACATGGGAACGTATCACGAATCAAATACCGTCGGCACTGGCGGAATGTTACGTGATACCACGTACTTACACGTTTGTGACTATTACAGCGTCATGTATCACAAAGCGAAAAAAGTGCTCGAACTAAAATATTCAGATTCTTTACGTACTACACGAATATGTAATATAAAATGGGAGTTTCTATTCAAAAAAACGCATTTGATATCCGTTTGACCTATGGCTGCGCAATCTAGCGGACCAACAATAGCGCCATCTGGTTTTCCACTTCAAGCTAGACGAGTTTCGTTCTTTGTAGTTTTTTCGTTTGATATTTATTTCTTGAGATATTTGGCCCAGTCACCATCAATGGACCACCCTGTATAAATCTTGTCGCCGGACGCGGAAAATAGTGGAGTCGTTGACATAATGCGGAAAAAGAGCGATTTGTCTAGCATCCAAATGGGCATGGTCATTTACATTCGGGCCGGGATGGAAGTATTTCCGAATGGGCTACGTTTGTGAACAGCCCGCCGCCTTGATCCCCCTCACCCCCTGGTTGCTCCTCTCCTCTCCAATCCCCGCCCCCTGCCACGTCTTCAATGTTGTGTCCCCCCTACCCTCCATCTCTACACCCTTCATCTCCTTTCCCAAGGTGGCTTTCATCAACTCCCCCTCCCGGATGATGCCCTCTCCCTCCATTTATCCCTCCTATCAACTCTGATCCTCACTCTCCCTCCTTTCCTCTGTCCTTTTTCCTGGGCTCCCTCTCCCCCCCTTCCATCCTCTTTTTTCCCCACCTCCCCTCTGCCCCCTTCTCTCCCCCGAGTCCTTTCGCATTTCCCTCCTATGCCTCTTCTCATTCCCTCCTTGGTTTTCCCCCTCCTCCAGGTTCCCCCCCCCCCCAAATCTGCCTTTGGCTCGTGAGTGTCATCTTTGTGCCACCATTTTCGTGCAGTGTTTTACAGTGAGTGTTTTACAGTGAGTGTTCCATGTTGTGTCTTTTGGGAAGTGTTGCGAACGGCCATCATACTGTCGCTGGGTGTCTCTTGCAAACAGAAACCAGACTGTCGCCATGTTTTTTAATTGTGTGTGTACTATGTTACTTATCTGATTCCTGTGTATTTTATTAACATTGCTAACCCCTTTTGCTTTCTGTTTTAACTTTCCGCATTTTTCCGCCATTTTACACTTTAAGTCACCGTTGTATCGCCTGTTTTTCTTGTTTCTTTTCTTCTTCCGTTTTTAAAAATGTCTGCAGGATGGAGAGCAGCGTACTAAGCTGCTGCCAGCCCGCCACCTTCGGGGGGAATTGAAAATCAATAAATAAAAAATAAAAAAAAATTGTGAACAGTCCGCGTGCCGCCATGGTTAATGTATACCTTGTATGACAAAATGATGCTATGCAAAACCAACGCCGAGGCAACTGTAGCGCGCCGTAGTGGTGAACGGCGGCTACAGAGATATGTAAGGGCGAACAGACGTGCTACTGTTGAGCAACTAACTGCACCGATGAACCAAAGAGCTACCAACAGTGTCTCCTCGACAAACATTCAGCGAACGTTGCTTCGTACTGGCTCCTACAGCAGGCGCCTGGTTCATGCACCCATGCTGACTGGTGCTCATCGGCGACGAAGGCTGGTTTTGCAGATCACTTCCGCGCCTGGACGTCAAATGTTCAAATGCGTGTGAATTCCTAAGGGATCAAACTGCTGTGGTCATCGGTCCCTAAACTTACACGCTGCTTAACCTAAATTATGCTAAGAACAACAGACACACCAATGTCTAAGGGAGAAATCGAACCTCAAGTGGGAGGTGCCGCACAAGCCGTGACGTAGCGCCTCAAACCACGCGGCCACTCCGCACGGCCCTGGACGTCCAAAGAATGGCGACAGGTAGCATTTTTCAGATAAATCGCGTTTTATGCTCAATCGGACAGATGGCAGTCGGCATGTACGCCGCGAACCATGTGAAAACAAAAGACCCTGCAACAATCACGGGTAGGGTCCAGACACGAAAGGGATCATTTGGTCTGGGGAATGTTTCCTTGGCATTCCATGGATGATATTGTCATGCTGAAAGGCACAATGGATCAACATAAATATGCATATATTCTAGTACCAAGTCCACCCCTATACATTTTTTGTTTCTATAGTTGGGACGATGGCATGTGCTAGTAGGGCAATGTGTGGCATACAGCTCGCAGTTTATTTGCGTCGTTTGAAGAGCACCAGGATGACTTTATCGTACTCCCATGGCCTACAAAGCCCCACATTTAAACCCGTTCGAGAACCTTTGAGACCACCTCAGCCATGCTGTTCGCGCCATGGGACCTCATCCGTGAAATCTAGCGCAGCTGGCCAAGGCATTGGAGTCGGCAAGGAATCACAGCCCTGTCGATACCTTCCAGAACCTCACTGACAATAGTCCTACATGTACGCACTGAAAAAGGTGGTTATTGACTGTTTTGACAAGTGGTTGCATTAATGTGACTGAACTGTTTAAATACAGCCTACATTTTATTACTTTACTGTATTATAGGGCGTAAAAAATATTTAGTTTGAATCACATGACTCTAAATTTGTAGTACGTTTGTAAAAACAACTACAGTTGCTATTAATAATTCTTACTTGTAGCTACATCTTAAGGTTGCCTGTTGACTTATCTGTGGGTAGTGGGTTTCGATGTTTCATACTGAAGATGTACTAGGTGTTGATTCAACTGCAATGGAAACATTATTAGCATTTGTGTCTTGAGGATCCGTTTGAGGTAGGTTCCTTGATGGCTTTAACGACTGGCACAGTACCCACACATTTTAAGTATGCTTCTGTTTCGCTAAAAATTATTTTCCTGAAGAATAACTATGGACATTGTCGTATTTAACTGATTCTTTGCGTGACTGATGAAATGGTGTTTCTGAAACTTTGACAGATTCGATGTAATTCCCAGAATTCTTTGTAGCATATTGGGATTGCTTCTTTCTGATGTTGGGTTCTTGCTCTTGTAGCACTGAGGCCCCCTTAACGTGACAAAAAAAATTGCTCTGAGCACTATCGGATTTAACATCTGTGGCCATCAGTCCCCTAGAACGTAGAACTACTCAAACCTAACTAACCCAAGGACATCACACACATCCATGCCGAAGGGAGGATTCGAACCTGCTACCGTAGCGGTCACGCGGTTCCAGACTGAAGCGCCTAGAACCGCACGGCCACACAGGCCGGCCCTTAACGTGGCATTTGACGAGCTAGCGTTGATCTTCTTGCCATTATTTTCTGATACAGCAGTGATTTCTTCGCAACTTATTTCGTTTGTATGTACGAGGGCGTTCAATAAGTAATGCAACCCATTTCTTTTCATGGGAAATTTCGATTACGAATATGCGGAATTAGTTGTGGGACATTGTAGAATATTTCCGCTTCAGCTCCTATAGCTTCAAGAAGTTCCCACAGGTGGCAGCGCTGTAAGTAGCTTTCAAAATGGGTTTTGTAGCGGAGGTGCGTTCCAAGCAAAGAGCTGTCATTGAGTTTCTTTTCGCGGAAAACCACATTATCGCTGTTATTTGTTGGCACATGCAGAATGTCTACGGAGACCTGGTAGAAAACAAAAGAAAAGTGAGTCGCAGAGCTAGGCGTCTGTTACAATCGCAACAAGGCCGCGTTAAACTGTCAGATCTCCCGCGTGCCGGCCGGCCACACACAGACGTAACTCCTGCAATGTTGGAGCGTGTGGACACTTTCATAAGAGATGATCGACGAACCACGATCAAACACCTCGCTGCCCAACTGGACATCTCTGTTAATAGTACTAACACACTCATCCACTAGTTGGGGTACTCAAACGTGGGTTCTCGTTGGGTTCCTCGCCGTCTAACAGTAAACCTTGAAGACCACTGAAGGACCTGAGCTGTGCACGGCTTGCGTTTATCCCATTTATTGTTTATCATCTTCTATTACGGTGATGCTGCCTCGTTTTCTTATTCCATTTACTGGCATCACTGACTTCATGCCTTACTTACCCGTGAGCGGCAGCAGCAGCGCGTTTCTATAAGTGCGATGTTGTATCATCTATGGAGCGACTAATAGTATTTCTGGGTCGTCGTGTGTCTGGTAGGCAGTTCGGGATGGACCAGCAGTGCAGTTGGGACCCAGCAGCAGTGAAGTCGGGGACAGAGCGCCGGTGAGGCGCCGACAACCAGTGCTCGCCGACCACTGGCGACACACATGAACTGTCCAATGGAGGGAGATTGGAGCGGGACGACCGTTGGTTGGTTGGTCGTTCGGTTGGTCGTCTCATCGGCCAACGTGTACTTGGGTCCTTTCCCATTTCCAGGCTTGGGGAGTTGGTCGGTTGGCGTGGAGCAGTGAGGAAATCTCTGTGGCGCGTGGTTTTACCGGGCCCACTGGCGGCCTCTATGCAGTGTCAGAATGTGTGGTGCTGTTCACATTGCTATGAGTTTCATGGATCACCGATCCTGGCCATGGAAGTTGAGTTTTGACTTAATCTACCAGCAAGTCACGACTGTTCACATTGTGTCGTTTGGAGTTCGTTGTCGACTGTTGGGATATTCCCATGAGCAACAATGTGTGTTTTCAAGTTGGCAAATTTTAGCCAACCTATGCTGGAGTTTAATTGTACTTGGTTTTTGGAATTGAAGCGCATCAGCGGAGTCTTCTGCCTTGTGGCCGTTAACGTTCCAGTTACCTGCCCCGGCAGTTGGCGTAAATTTGGGAAGTGTGTTTCCCTCATAGTGTTGTCGCTGTCCAGTACAGTGTGCAGTTTGACAGCTTAATGTATAATTGGTAGTGGGCGCCAGTACCCTCTACGTTGTTCCATTGAACTCCCTGTTGTATGCTGGTCTGGTGAAGCGGATGTTATCCTGTTGGTGGGTCCGTTGAATATCTCTCGGTTGGGTTGTCGTCGGCTCTACAAAGGGTGGGCAAACTGACTGTCTCACCTACGCGAGCGTTAGTGTTTGAATTTCAGGCCGACTCTCGGATCTTATGAGCGCCCTTGGGTGTACTGCCTTTTCTTGTTTGTTCTTGTTCTTTTTACTTGTATGGATTCCAGCCGATTTTTAGATTAAGAACTGTTTTATGTAAAGCATTTGGAATTTTCGAAATTAATGTTTTTCAGTCTTAAGTGTTGGGCCTTCAGCCGATTTTGAATTTAAGTTGTTTGCTCTTAAAGTGTTAGTTTCTTTGGGCCTTCAGCCTGATTAAGGAACTGTTTTAAGATAAGGTTTTCCTTTTAAATTTCTGATTTTGGTTGAGTTTTAAGTTATTGGCTTTCAGCCGTTTTTAAATTAAAGTGGTCTTGCCCTTAAGGCATGAGATTGTACGGCGCATTCAGCCGCTAATTGAGTTCCAAAGCTAAAGCTGTGCTTTTTTTAAAAACAAAATTTAATGGCACTTGTAATGTTTGATCAAATAAAAGGTTATATGTTCAAGTTTAACTGACAGCCGCTTATTTTGGCTCGTTTCCTCAGCTTGAATTACCTGTCCTGTCCTGTGGGTTTAGCAGGGCGTCTCCGGACCATCTGTGTCGAACTGCTTGCATGCTGCACGACTGATCATGACGATGTTGGTGTCGATCGTCATCACAGGTGACGAGACATGGATTCATCACTGCGGATGGAAAACAAAAGGGCAATCTATGGAGCGGTACCACACCACCTAACTAAAGGAACGACTTAAGCGAGTTCGTCGCCATAAAAATGTAAACGATCTTCCCCTTCTTCATGACAACGCAAGGTCTCACAGAAGTCTGCGCACTCGAGAACACCCCACGAAACTTCGTTGGGCTATTCTTCCTCATCCATCCCATAGTCTGGATCTCGCATCTTACGACTTCCATCCGTTTGGCCCAATGAAGGATGCACAGCACGGGAAGCAAGACGTAGATAACGGGCAGGTTACTGATACAGCAAGACATTGGCTCTAACGTCAACCAGTAGTATGGTACCAAGTGAGCACACAGACCGTCGCAGTAAGATGGCCTAAGGCCATCGCATTGAACTGAGACTATCTCTGAAGATGGGATTTTGTAACCAAAAGTGTGGGGAATAATATGATGTATTGCAAACCCAAATAAAAGCAAACTGCTTCCTGGAAAAAAATATGTTGCGTTGTTTGCTGAACGCCTGTCGTGTGTGTGATCATGGACGTACATGTAACGCGAGATTTGTTGTGGATTGCCATTCTCGTAATTACGTACCTCGCATGGTGCATGCACATACTGTTGATACGTTGTTTTTGTGTTGCTTGAACATCTGGGCAAAGCTACATAAATGACATATATTTTTATGTCAAGTATCAGTAGGTGGTTTACTGTACATAAATTTCACAAGACTGTTAGGACAATACCTACAGCTCTGTCACATCATGTGTTTTCATTGTCAATACTATTCAGTGTCATATCTGTTATTACTGCCATTACCATTATTACTTCTTTTTATATTATTCTCTATTTAGTATGTCATATAGATAGGTGTGATAAATCCCCACAATTCTTAGTTTTTCTAACTGTGATCAATGAGGGGTAGATTTTTCCAAGACTTCAAATTGAAGCCATTGAATGATTTCTTACCTACAAACCATACGAATTCTAACTGTCTGATAATTAATTACAGAGAAATTCACAACATAGCGTAAATACACAAATAAAAAAAAGATTTTCATCACTCCAGTTCACAGAGCTCCTGAAGATAGACTTTGACTTTGGATATTGTATCACAGACACACTCCCTTTGACTAAACCCGCCAAAAGGTGTAAGCAACCATGCATGAGCAACTTCTATTAGACTGAAGAAGGTCCAGCAGCCTATCAGTTCCAGTCATTCCACCAGGAAGGAGGTACACGGCTCGTGTTGCCTGTAGTTCAACCATGCGTAGATGGTCAATACCGTGGTCCTATCGCATCCGCATTGTTTCTATGTGCCAGGAAGGTCTCTCAACAAGGGAAGTGTCCAGGCGTCTCGGAGTAAACCAAAACGATGTTGTTCGGACAAAGAGGAGATACAGAGAGACAGGAACTGTCGATGACATGCCTCGCCCAGACCGCCCAAGGGCTACTACTGCAGTGGATGACCGCTACCAACGGATTATGGCTCGGAGGAACCCTGACAGCAACGCCACCATGTTGCATAATGCTTTCGTGCAGCCTCAGGACGTCGTGTTAGGACTCAAACTGGGCGTAATAGGATTCATGACTTGCAACTTCATTCCCGACATCCATGGCGAGGTCCACCTTTGCAAACACGACACCATGCAGCGCGGTACAGATGGGTCCAACAACATACCGAAAGGACCGCTCAGGATTGGCATCAAGTTCTCTTCACCGATGAGTGCCGCATATGCCTTCATCCATACAATCGTCGGAGACGTGTTTGGAGGAACCCGGTCAGGCTGAACGCCTTAGACACACTGTCCAGCGAGTGAAGTAAGCTGGAGGTTTCCTGCTGTTTTGCGGTAGCATTAAGTGGGCCTAAGAACGCCGCTGGTGGTCATAAAAGGCGCCGTAACGGCTGTGCGGTGCGCGAATACCATCCTTCGACTGATAGTGCAACCATATCGGCAGCATATTGGCGAGGCATTCGTCTTCATGGACAACAAATCGCGCCACCATCGTGCACATCTTATGAGTGACTTCCATTAGGATAACGACATCGTTCGACTAGAGTGGCCAGCATGTTATGCAGACGTGAGCCCTATCGAACATACCTGGCATAGATTGAAAAGGTTTGTTAACGGACGATATGACCCACCAACGACTCTGAGGGATCCACGCCGAATCGCCATCGAGGAGTGGGACAATCTGGACCAACAGTGTCTCGATGAGCTTGTGGATAGTATGCCACGACGAATACAGGCATCCGTCAAAGGAAGAGGACGTGCTACTGGGTATTAGAGGTACTGGAGTGTACAGATATCTGGACCACCAACTCTGAAGGTCTCGCTGTATGGTGGTACAAAATGCAATGTGTGGTTTTCATGAGCAATAAAAAGGGCGGAAATGATGTTTATGCTGATGTCTATTTCAATTTTCTGTACAGGTTCCGGAACTCTCGGAATGGAGGTGATGCAAAACCTTTTTTGATGTGTGTAGATTTCAGCCCATTTTTGATAAATATGGATGAAGAAGGATGACTGCATCATAAAAGTACTTCAGATAATCTCTTATAACATTGTTCTGTTGTAGCCATGTTCCCCAACACAATATTCGACTCAAATATCTCATAAATAATGAACATAATACTTAACAATATTTTCAAAAATCAAAAATAACATTTGATTCTTCACGGAAGAAGGCTTTTTAGCGCGACATCCTCTTCTGTGACCACCTTTTCATCTCACAGTAGCAATAGCACTCTACGTCCTCAACTATTTGCTAATTTGTTGGATGTATTTGTTGGATGTATTCCCTGCCTTCCTCTTCAGCTTTTACCCTCTACAGCTCCCTTTAGTACCAAGGATGTTATTCCGTGATACCTTAACAGATGTCCTGTCATCTTGCCCCTTCTTCTTGTCAGTGTCTTCTATACATTCCTTCCATCGCCACTTCTGCAGAGAAACTCATTATTCCTTAACTTATCAGTCCATCTAATATCCAATATTCATCTGTAGCACCTCAAAGGCTTCGATTTTCATCTGTTCTGATTTCCTTCAGTTAATGTCTTTCTACCATATTATGCTTTGCTTCAGACATACATTCTCAGAAATTCCTTCCTCAGTTTGAGACCCATGTTTGATATTAGGCTAGGAATGGTAGCCAGTGGTAGTCCGCTTTTTATTTACTCCTAGGTCCGTCCGCCATAGGTTATTTTGTAGCCTAGGTGGCAGAATTCTGAAACTCCGTTTACTTCGTAATCCGCAATTTTGATGTTATGTTTCTTGCTGTTCTCGATTCTTGTACTTCTTATTACTTTCCTCGATTTACTCTCAATCCATATTCTATACTCTATAGACTATTTATTCCATTCATCACATCCCGCAGTTTTTCTTCACTTTCACTAAAGATAGCAACGTCATCAGAGACTTTTATCAATGATATCCTTTTGCGCTGAGTTTTAACTCCATTCTTGAACCTTTCTTTTAATTCCCTCATTACTTCTTTGATGTATAGATTGAACAGCAGGGGCGAAAGACAACATCCCTGTCTTACACCCTTTTCAATCCGAGAACTTCTTTCTTGGTCTTCCAGTGTTATCGTTCCCTCTTGGTTCTTGTCTATCACCCGCCTTTTCCTAGAAGTCCATATTTTTCTAAGAATCTCGAACATTTTGCTCCATTTTACATTGTCGAACATTTTTTCCAGGTTGACAAATCCATGAAAGTTTCTCAATTGGTCTTCAGTCTTCCTTCCATTATCAACCGCAACGTCAGAACTGCCTGTAACTTTCCTAAAGCCATCAATCCTCAATTTTTGCGCGTTCTTCTCTATATTACTCTTGTCAACCACTGGATTCCTGAGCTGTTAAGCTCAGTACGATAATTCTCGCATTTGTGGACTCTTGCTGTCTTCGGAATAATGTGGATGGTGTTTTAACGAAAGTCTGATGGTGTATCGACAGCCTCATACATTCTACACACCAGCCTAGCCACTTCTTGCCTAATGATTTTGTTGCCAATTCTCCCAATTATTTTAAGAAATTCAGATGGAGTGTTATCTATCCCTACTGCCTTATTTAACCTTAAGTCTTCTATAGATCTTTGAAATTCTGATTCTAGTACTGGATTCCCTATCCCTTCTGTCGACTCCTGTTTCTTCTTCCCTCATGTAGAGGTCTTCAGTGTACTCGTTCCATCTATTCGCTCCCTCCTCTGCATTTAGCAATGGAATTTCCATCGCATTCTTAATATTACCAGCCGTGATTCTAATTTAACGGTTGTTTTAACTTTTCTGAAAGCTGAATCCGTCCTTCTGACAATCATTTAATTTTCGATTACTTCATTTTTCATGCAGCCAGTTTGCGTTAGCTTTCCCGCACTTCCTATTCGTTGCATTCCTAATTGACTTATATTTTTGTATTCCTGAATTGCCCTGGTCATTTTTGTACTTCCTTCTTTCGTCGATCACCTGAAGTATTACATTTGCTACCCATGGTCTCTTCGCAGTTGTCCTCCTCGTACCTACGGTTTTCTTTCCAATTTTTATGATTACCCTCTTTAAAGATGTCCATTCCTCTTCAAATGTACTGACTACTAAGCTATTCCTTATCGTAGTGTCTATAACCTCAGAAAACTTCAAGCGTATCTCTTCATTCCTTAGCACTTCCGTATCCTACATCTATAGAGACCTAATAAATAGTGTGCATTGGTATGTTCTCTAAAAACCTTATTATGTTGTGGGCCGTTCTGAGTTCATCGTTGTGCGTTTCAACAATTCCTTTACCACATCGCCAGTACCAACGAATGACTCTTTCTATGTTTCGGTAAATTTATGGGCTCCTTCATAGCCTCCTTTTGGTATATTGAAATGACCTTGGTCACGAAGAGCCGGAATGGGCCTCTGCGCTTTTACTACAGCGAATTCACTAAGTGATTGGTAAATCTTATTCTTCCTTCAAGTCCCTGGCTCTTGAGCTTCATCTCCTTTCGATATTTCTTCGCCAAAAAATTTATATCTGTATGCGAGCTACTTTCACGATGGGAGAAGTCTGAATCTGACTCTGAAGAATAGTGAATTGGCTGATTTGTTTTGTTCCTTTTTTGTCGTTAATTTCATCAATTCTAGCTTACATCGTTTTGTTTCTATGGCACTCCCTTTTGTTGCCTTGGCACGTCTATCTTTCTCAGCAGCAAGCTTTTCTTTTCTCAAGCGTACTTCTTCTATGCGTTTATTATTGGGTATCTACGTTAGAAGCGCAGATGTCAAAGCTTTGTCAGCATGTTTCCCTTAAATCTTTAGTTTAGACAACTAATCTATACCTTCAGGTGGCATAATATCACGCATTTTATGTCGTATATCATCTTTTTCAGGGGTTAGCATTGGAGAATTGTCATCATATTCTTCAGTCTGCGGGGATATAGCCCAAAAAACTAACGGAGTTTGCCCTATTTCGCGGTTTTCTGACAAATTTTCCATTATTGACTTTGGGAGCGAACTGTAACGATTACTTCCATCCGAAAGTGAAGCTTAAATCTAGTAGTGTCAACGAGTAAATCGTTGATTCTCCTTTTGAAAGTCTACAATATACAATGTTCAAGTAAAATATCATAAAAGTTACATTTAAGTAGTAAAAGACAGGTCGTGATGGTATTTTCATTTTGTCATTACAACTACAAGAAAATGGTTGTTTCTCATGAGACGCTTTTCGCTTTATTGAGGTAAAGCACCATCAGTTTTCTGTAATCACAGATACTTACAATCTTATTTATTTTTAAGATCGGAAAACAATTCGTTAACAATATGTTGGTTTTTACTTACGGTGATTTCTGCTTGATTTCTCGCCTACATCGGGAAATTCCGTCTGCTAACACATCTTTGATGTCTGTCTTCATTAGACACTGGTACTTCTAGTCTAATTTTCCGTTGCTCTGCAGAACTATGCATTTTTCACATTTCATGCAAGAGACGTTTTCGCGCACCACTGTCTGCTGTTTATCTTTGTACTTCTAAGTGTGTATTGTGTTTTACAGTGTTATCAATATAATATTTCCACTAGTTTCTCTTTAACCTATACTCTGTTAGTTAGTTGTATATGTGTTATTGCACATTAATGTAGTGAGTAAGAGTAATGAAGGAATTGTGCTGGAGTGCTTTTTCTTAGGTGGGGGAGGGAGAAGCAATGATGAGGGACATAAGTGTATTGTAGTGTAACGGGAAGTGAGTTGGAGGTAAAGGTGAGTAGCAAGAAGCGAAATGAAACTGAGATGAGCGGTGGGGGGGGGTTCTTGGGTTGGAGAGAGTGAGGGACAAACAGGCTCTTTCTCTTTTTCCTGCAATTTTTTCAGTCATTTTTTGTCTTGTCCGGTTTCAGATATTTATTTGGTCATTGACAACTGTTTATTTTGTGTTCATTCTCTGTGTATGTGTAAATTTTCCTAGGAAGGTAGGATGTGTGTGTCTTTCCTGAGTCTTATGATGTTCGTATCTCTCTGAGTATTGCTTAGTCTATGGTATTCTGTTTTGGCTGATGATCAGTGTTGAATGGTTTGTACTAAATAATGCTCTGACGTGTCCTTTACATCTTGCGTCGAATACCCTGCCAGTCATTAAACTGCATGTTTGCTCAGGACCTCTGAAACTGAACTGATAGATGTCTGGTAATGATTTTGAGATGGGCTTTTGTACTGAGTTATATGTTTTGTAGGCGACGTTTATGCCTTGTTAGCAATTTTATGTGTGAATTTGTTGTTGTGGGTGACTGTATACCATTTTTTATCGTATTGCAGGATGTATGTGTTGGTGTGGGTTGGTTAGCTTTTTTTGCTTTTGTCTTTATTTTTCGGTTTAGTTTGTCTACCACTGGTTCTTTGTGTCCATTTTTTTAATGCCCAGTTCTTTCTGGGAATCAGAAGTGTTTAGGTGATCTTGTTCACTGCGTTTAACAAGTATCTGACTGCAGCCTCTTTCTGACTCTGGGGGTGGACTGAGGTTGCATTTAAGACAGTGCCACTTGTGGGTTTTCTGTATGTGTCAAATGTGTGTTTGTTATTGTCTTTTCTGATAGTTATGTCTAGAAAGTTGAGTGAGTTTTCTTGTTCTTCTTCCATTGTGAACTTTATGTTTTTGTGTACAGTTTTTACATCTTTGTGTAGTTGTTGTATTCTATTTTTAGGTTCAACTACCATGCAGATCAATAGAAGACAATAACAAACATACATTTGACATACACAGAAAACCCACAACAAGTGACACTATCTTAAATGCAACCTCAAACCACCTGCAGACTTAGAAATACGCTGCAACCAGATACATGTTAAACAGACTAAACAATTCTGATTACCAGAAATATCATTAAAAACAGACACAAAGAAAAAATGGGAGAGAAACTGAACAGAAAAATAAAGACATTAATGAAAAGAGCTAACCATCTTAACACATACAACTTGCAAAACCACAAAAATGGCATACAATGATCTACAACAAGAAATTCGCACATAAAATAGGTAACACATTAAAAAGACAAGGCAAAAACATTGCTTACAATACAAACAATCAAATAAAAAAGCACATTTTAAAACTAAAATCAAAACCAGACAGATATCAACAATTAGGTATCCATCAGGTCAGTTGCAGAGATTGGAAAAAATAGACAGTGGAATGATTCACAAGATACTCGACACAAGATACGAAAAGCACATCAGAGCATTTACATATAGTACAACCATTCAACATTTGCAGAACATCTAAAACAAGAATACCACAGACCAAGCAATATCCAAAGATATGTGAATATCATCAGAATCAGTCAAGGCAGACACCTCCCCCATTCCTAAGAAAATTTTCACAAACACAAAGCATTAACACAAAATAACCAGTTGTTAAAGACCAAATAAATGTTGGAAACCAGATAATACATAAAATAATTGAAAGAATTACATGAAAAAGAAAGAGCCTTTTCTTCCTTCACTCTCTCCAACCCAAGAACACCCCTCCCAAGTTCATTTCACTTCTTGCTGGTCACCTTTTCCTCCAAATCACATTCCATCACACTAATATACACTTAAATCCATTCATCACTGCTTCTCTCTCCCCCACCTGAAAAAAGAACTCCATCACTATTCCTTCATTGGTATTACACGCTACATTATTATATAACAGCATAATTAAATAGAATAAGACATATACAATTAACTAACAAAAGAAGTATAGGTCAAAGACAAACTAATGGTAATGTTGTATTGGCAGTACTACAAATCACAATACACACCTAGAAGTATAAACGTAAACACTATATAGTGATGTGCGAAAATTGTACTGTGTAAAATGTAAGAAATGCATAGTTCTGCAGAGCAAGGGAAAATTAGACTACAAGTAGCAGCGTCTAATGAAGAAAGACATCAAAGATGTGCTAGCAGACAGCATTTCCCGATACAGGCGAGAAATCAAACAGAAATCACCGTAAGTAAAAACCAATATGCGATTAATGAACTATTTTTATCTTATAAACAAATCAAATTGGAAGTATCTTTAATGACAAACCTCTGATGGTGCTTTATCTCTCTAAACCATAACGCGTCTGGCGAAAAAACACCTACCTTCTTGTAGCGACACAATGGAAATATATGGCCATATAAGTGAAGAAAGCAAAAGTCAGACTTATCTTATTTTCTCACCTCTGGTGCGACCTGCCGGACAAACTTTCGTGGAACAGTAAGTCACAATAAGTCAAACTTGCCACCCAATTGTCAACCCCTGAATCGATGGTAGTCAATTGAAATGCTTAGTGTGGGTTTTTACCCCATACGCTCAGCGTGGTTTCTTTCCTCTACCAATCTCAAAATAGTTGCCTTCTCTTTGTCAGTTATAGTTTATGTTATTAATATTGCAGTAATATGTGTTGTACTGCGCATTATAAATCGCAGTTTTAGTTTTTTTAATAGTACTTTAAATGTAACATCATGTGAGTCAAGCTAAACGTTTTCGGCGCACAGTAGCATTCACTGTAGAGTAACATCGTGTTTTAAACTTTGATATGTATAGGCTATGATTACGGTATTTATGGAGGGAATGGTTGCTTCACATTAAACTAATGTTTAATACGCTGTTCACTTCACCCATCTGGTGACCGCTGATGTTAACCTTGTAATGTGCCACTTCAGCCTCTGATGTTGTGTGGGGTATTAACTTTAAGTAGATACCATGTATCCATGACGGTCATAATTAAATGTATGCCTCACCATTATTACTCTAAACAACGTCATTTTATAAATGCTGTTTCATCCATTCTAATGTTAGTGCTTTGTACCACAGGCCTGTGTGATGGTGCTGTCAAAGCGAAACGTGCAGGTAGGAGTCTGATAAAAAAATGTAACGACCAAACCAAGAGCATATCATTGAGCCAAATATGGTAGCAGACCCAATGAAATACTTGATGTCGAAAGAATGAAACATGAATTTTATATCCTCATGACAGTCGTGAGATCCATAACAACGCGAGAAACAGCGCTGTACTACGACAGACTGCTGTCTGGGTAGGTCACGAACGTGTCGTGACTGAACTTTGACAGGCGCTGGTTGACGTTTCTCCTTCTTATTCGAGACCTAATAAGGGCTTCTATTAAACAAAAAGCATAAGATGTTATTACTGATTGAGAAACCCAATTACTTTTTGCACATTATTTGCAGATGGCGTTAGTACTTCATGTTGCTGCACTGAAACGCTAATTATCAGCATATCCAAGCATATACTCCTGACGTTTGCTGCGTCCCGACTTCATGAGGCTGAATTTTAACGGCGAGCGGTGACTACACCGTGAACAGCAGCGGGCCTACCACACTACCTTGAAGTTTGCCAGACGCG
Source organism: Schistocerca americana (assembly GCF_021461395.2). Taxonomy (NCBI): domain Eukaryota; kingdom Metazoa; phylum Arthropoda; class Insecta; order Orthoptera; family Acrididae; genus Schistocerca; species Schistocerca americana. The sequence goes on from NC_060124.1 coordinate 379,401,784, forward strand.
GCCGTGTGGCCGTGTGGTTCTAGGCGCTACAGTCGGACACAGGTTCGAATCTTTCCTCGGGCATGGATGTGTATGATGTCCTTAGGTTAGTTAGGTTTAATTAGTTCTAAGTTCTAGGCGACTGATGACCTCAGAAGTTAAGTCGCATAGTGCTCAGAGCCATTTGAACCATTTTTTGCCAGACGCGAACTTCCCTCTTGGCGATGCTCTTTCATTAAGAATAAAATACTCACTTCTGTTCTCAACGAAGATTTCGAGATTCTGCTTTTCTTCTTCAAAGATCCCTTTCGTTATGAAGACTAACATTTGCGCTGAAACGCTCTACACACTTATCGCCCAGTGACGGGAGTTCTCAGCTATAAACAAGAAGATGAATTCTAAGGACGATGTCGGATTACCAGATTCGTTAACTGAAGCCAGTATCTTGCAGTTTATCTGTTCGTTTATCTATCAGGGGCTATGAGAGCTAGATCTACAGGGTTATGAAACGAGTCGTAACATAGTTTGCAGATTTCTCATTACAATATTTATAAACTAAAGGATTAAAGGATTACGAGCGGCGTTCAGTAGTCAAGTAACATATTTTTTCGGCAAATTTTGGCTGAAAAGTATCGGAATTTGTTATCGGATATCATGGAATCTCCCTATTCAGCCGCTATAATTTAATGAAGTTCTGACAGGTGGCAGCATTAAACGTAGCCTCCTAAATGGCGTCTGTAACGGAGGTGCATTCAAAGCGGAGACCTGTCATTGAGTTTCTTTTGGTGGAAAACAATAGCATTGTATATATTCGCAGGCGCTTGCAGAATGACTGTGAACAAAGGCGCGATGAGTGGTTGGTCGAGGCATCTGTCATCGCAACTATGTCGTGCAAAACTGTTCGACCTCCCACGTCCCCGCCGGCCTCACACAGTTGTGACTCTTGCAATGTTGGAACGTGCGGATAGTCTCATTCGATCGGATCGACAGATCACTATCAGACCCCTCGCTGTACAACTAGACGTCTCTGGTGGAAGCGATAACACGTATGTCCAATAGTTGGCGTACTCTTAGGTACGTATATTGTGCTACCCTTCAGTAAATGGAGAACGATTTCAATATGTCTCGCTCCACAACAATGCAAAAGAAGCTCTCCTTCTCCATGAAAACGCAAGGGCTCACGCAAGTCTGCACAGCCGAGAGGACAACACAAAAATTCATTCGACTGTTTTTCCTCATCCACCCTATAGCTCTGATCTCGCAACTCCCGACTTCGCTGTGTTTGGCCCAATGAAGGGTGCATACCGTGGGAAACAGTACGTAGATGATGGGGTATACAAGCCCTCTCAATAAGGTGGCGTATGGCCTCGCAGTGAACGGAGATTGCTTCGAAAATTTGGGTATTGTAGCCAGATGGTGTCTTCGAATCCCGAATAAAACTAACTGCTTTCAGAAAGAAAATTGTGTTGCATTACTTATTGAACGCCCTCGTAAGAACCACGAAAAAAATTGGGAAAAAGTATACGAATATCAGTAACACATGACAGAGAAAAGCTCTCAATTACTGCGAATAACTTCTTTCAGCACAGAAATGCGTCACTGGGAAATATTTCAACATGGATTTAAGTACTTGGGTTTCATCACCCACTTTTACTCAGTTCTGCTGGAAGACAATGGAAAAGGAAACTTACTGAACGGTGCACATCTTTCTGTACAATATTTAAGAATGGGCTATCCAGATGTGTATCGCTTTTCCCGTTTAGTGCTCCCTGAATGAATGTTGCACTTCCTTCTGAATGAGTCAACACTGTCAACAACAAATCCCGTAATGGAGCATTCCACAGGGGCGACAGAATCTGAATTCCGAAACACCTCAACAAAGACCTACACGAAATACGCAAACTGACACCGTAGGCCCGTCTGACACGGCTGAGAATACTGTTCGTGAATCGACAGCTTTGCCCGAAAATCGTGAGAGGTATCAAAGCAAAAGGAAGCAAAGTTCCAGTGTCACTGTGGAGATCATTCTTATTGTGAAGATAGCAGAATTCTTTTTCTGCACAATGTCGTGAACCTGTTACTTCCAAAACAACTTCCTTCTTACCTCAGTCACTAGAATTCAAACTCGTTCACTTCACTGACTGTTTGACCACCTTGGGACAGTATAATTTCGTTGAAAACTGTTGCAGTTAAACGCCAATTTGTTCTCTATAAACCACGTCTTTTACACCAGCATATGAAATATTTTTGAGGCATCTATTACGCTTTTTTTTCTTTTTGTTTTTGAGTTATCAGTCTACTGACTGGTATGATGCGGTCCATCACGAATTTTTCTCCTGTGGTCCACTCTCCATAAATCGGCTGCAGGGGAACATCTTTACCAAGACGGCGATCATGAAATAAAATTCACTAAAACGAGTGTCATATCAAAACATAGCATTATCGTGATCGTACGTACACAAAGGCTATTGAGACTTATAAATACCATAATAATTGTAGCAGAAATGGAAAAAAGCGTTAAATTACATAAAATTTGGATGTCAACATCGCACCGTAAGAACGATTGTCCATTAGTTTCAATCGAGAATGTTGACACTATCAGAGATAAACTGTGGTGTCCTCTGCATCGCCCATATATTAGACGCACCCTCGAGTTCTGGTTGCAGTTCGCCACTTCATCTCTGGAGACGTCTCCCGCAGACGGAGAGGAAACGTTAGCATAAAATTTTATACATCGACCAAGGCCTGATAGTTCCTAAGTTTTAGGTGATGTCTTTATTTTTCTGCATTTTTCCATCCTTTGTCAACCGCAACGTCAGAACTGCGTCTCTGGTGCATTTACCTTTCCTAAAACCAAACTGATCGTCATGCTATCCAGTTTTCTTTTCCATTCTTCTGTATGTTATTATTGTCAACAACTTGGATGCATTACCTGCTAAACTGATTGTACGATAATTCGCGCTGTTATCCTCATTGAAGTATGTGTAATGTATTTCAAGACAAACAGAACCCTGTGGGAGAGCCCCCAGCTCCCGTTTTACACGACCTCAATCAGATTCAAACTTCTTTCCTGTTTTTTGACACTGCGGGATGGGGACACGAACTGAGTGACAGGTGACGTAGTTTTGGGCTGGTGGACGCCGTCTGTACGGTCGTTACTGCCACGGCGTTTGCACCTCTCCCCCCCTCCCCCGGCCCCCCTCACACACACACACACAGCGCTGGCCTCATTAGGCGCCGCTGTGCCCCTGGCGTCCAATCAATAGCGGCAGCTCCGCGCCTCGCCGCGGTATACAGGGTTGCATACAGCCCAGGCGCCACTGTTACAAGATGCCTTTTCGGCTTTGGCTTTAAAACTCACAAGAGGATCATCATATATATCACTGATTTTGATGAGTCTTGGGTGTGTTATAGAGGGACCTTTCCTCAGTATAATGCGAGCGACTTTTTATTCGACGGTCGCTAGTTCCCCAAAAAATCGACGTTGAAATTTTTTGCTTTTCCTATATCTACAATTTTAGAAATGTTTCGACCTGCCTGGGTAGCGCAGCAGCTAAGGTTCCCAGCTGTCACGCTGTCGGTTGAGGTTTAGATTCTGCAAATGTACTTTTTTCAGTTTTACTGTAGGTGATAGTATGAAATAATAGATGTCATGCAAAATTTATTGAGAAACTATTTACGCTTTAGCAATTTCATTAATAAATCAGTCATTACAGCAAACTTTCTTCACATTCGCATTCTGTTTGTTACAGAATGTGTTACATGATCTTCTTAATCGCTGCCGCTTGCTGTGGTAGAACAGAATTCCGGACGGTGTTTACATTTCTTTTCCATTCTTCTGTATGTTATTATTGTCAACAACTTGGATACATTACCTGTTAAACTGATTGTACGATAATTCGCGCTGTTATCGTCACTTACTGAATGGTGTACATCTTTCATCACTGAAGAAAGATTCCTGCATTAGTCTTTATCAAGTTGGGAGAATTTGTCACTTTTTTCGTGAAACCTGTATGTAAAAATAAACGTCACAGGTTTGTCAAAGTGGTGTACATTTTGGTGAAATAATTTTTACAGTCCAGGTGCATGCTTTTCTTTTATCTACACAGATCTGTTCGTAAACTGTCTGATCGCTCTACCAGCCCCACAAATAAAGTGGCCGCAGATCAAATATCTGAACATTTAACTACAAATTGCAAACGGAACACACATTAGAACAAAGTTTGCTGCAATGATTGATCTGTTAAAGATTATTAATTCTGCAAGAATTGCGATTTCATAATATCTTGTATGAAAAAGCTGTAAAAAAAGAAAGTACCGGGCACTATTTCCTATACCACCAACGTGACAGCTGTGAACAGCCATTGCGCTACTCCCAAGTAGTCGAAATATGTCTAGTGTTACAGGTATAAGAAGTATGAATAAAAATTCAATATGAATTTTCTCGGAAACGGGGCTGTCGCATGATCATATCTAAGAATCGTAGCAGTCCACGATTAACAGGTCTGATGGTTGCCTTGTCAGACAGTGCACGTTGTCCCAGCAGAAAGTTCGTGGAAGTGCTAGTTGCAGTTCGTATCAGCAGAACTGACAGCGTGCGTTGCACCACGTTTGTATTGAAAACGCTACTTCTACTAGTGAAAAACGCTTATCTTTATTATCTCTTAAAAATCTCTGAAAAGGTGTTTTTATCTTCATGGTAGAGTGAAGTTGAATATAGGGTGTTTGCCGTACGCTCTTATTTTCAGTCCTGGTGAAAGGAAAGTAACTGCATTCATTTTCACGTGTTATGAAAAATAAACAAAGTAAGATTATAAATGCGAGTGTTAAAATGTATCTCCATATTGCAGAGCTGTTTTCGCAATTGGGAATGTGTTTGCTTTTGAAAGTGGTTGACAATGGCTTTGGCTTGGTGACGTGGGTGCTAAGCCCATTATATGTTAACTACCCCCGCCCCCGTGAGAAACTTGAAACTAGCAGAGACTGTCATGTAAAATCATGCACAAATCGTTACATGTTCAGCGATAATGGAAAAAAACCATTAAAATCTTTTGTTAAAAGTAATTTGTCCATAGCGATGTGGACGTTAAAAAAAGAAGAGAATAGAATCGAGTGATTTGAGATGTGTTACAGAAGGTTAATGAAAATAAATGTATTAGCAAAATAAGAAATGAAGTGCTCTTCTGCGGAATTGCTGAGGAAAGGAATACAAGGAAATTGGGGAGATAGGCACTGGAGGGAGTCGTAGTGATATCCTTGTAGGGAAAGACAGAATCTAGAATATAGAGACTATTTGTTTTGAGACAAATAACTGTCTCGAAAACGAATTATCGTACGGGGAAAAGGTCAGAGAGGTCTACCACCAGGTAGTGGCAGGTTAATTTGTATGAGTGTTTACGGGCTGCAAGGTTGCAGTGGTCTTTGTCTTAACGCTGCGTTCCTGCAATCAACCCCCACCCCCTCTCTGGCTTCCATACCGCAGGCCACTCCAGTTGCCAAATACTGAATTTTTGGTAAGTCAGTTATTCGTTTTCAGTATATTTTCACATGGTTTGTGCACGATTTTTTCTGATTTTTATAAAGTAGTAGTTTGTCTACTGACCGTTTGGCTACCATGTGGGATGGAAAGATAAAGGAACCATGCCTTGTTGGATATTAAAAGGTTATTCCATCCTCAGCGCTTTAGATGAATTGAAAAGGTCTGTTTTTGATTCATGCGGTTTTGTAATCATAAATGATGAGGTAGGGAATGGGTGACTATTGTGATACAGTGCTGGACCGGTAAAATATTTATTAATTATAACAAAATTTATCACTAAATCGCCAATTAGCAAACTTACACGAGGAATAAATATCAGAATTTTGCGGAACCTTTTTTCAAAATTAAAAACAATTTAATCAACCCAAACTTTAACAATATAGACGTTAAAAGACATACACTACTTTGAATCAGTTCAGGTTATGTTGCGACTGTCATCTGCTCAACACAGAGTCACCTTCAAGTATTTACTAGAATACATCAATAAGTTTGGACAAGTGATTACCATAACTTTCAGGAGCCAACTAAACAAACAGACACCTTAATTGGTCCCATTTGAACTGAGTGAAATCAATTTGGTTGGATAACTCTTTAAATAACTGACCACACAAACTTTAAAAAATTGGAAAAAATAATCAGTGATGAAATAAGTCCTGCAAAATAAATAGCTACAAAATTTCTTCTTTATTTTTGTTAGCTGAGATATAGTTTGTTGTGGAACTACTCGCACCAAAAAAAAAAACTTTATCTAAATAGACAGGCGGCAGCGATGAAGCGACAGGACGTTAAAAATTAGTGTTATGGCGACAAAATGAATTGCTACACTCGTCAATATTTACAAACGAAGAAAATAACACTCATCCTATGCCAACACGATGACTGGAACATATACCTACATTCGTAATATCAGCGTACAATTCTTAAGTTCACACAATTACCAACCGTTCGCCGTGCTAGGTAGTATACGGCAGAACAATACCATTTCTGTTTCACATGTTAAAATCCAATCTTTTAGGTAACTGATAGTCAGTAAAAGAACTCGTAAAACGCTTAGTGAAGTTTGGCAAAGAATGAAATGGGCCAATGCAAAAGTTTCAGAACGTCAGCAGTATACACTGAGCGTATATGGAAAATACCACAATGCAGCGTTGATCAGTGGCTGTTATTGACAAAACCATTTGAACCAAAAGCCAAAATGAAAATGTTTTTAACTAAGTACTATAGCCCATACCAAGACACTGAAATGACATCACCAGTAAATGTTAAGCTGCGGTTCCCAAAAACTCATGTGTTGCTCACAAAAGCAAGAGTAAAGCATTCAAAGGAGCTGTCGAAACTTTACCATAAGTTTCATCGGTTGCACCAGCCTCAGGAAAAGCGTCGAAAAACGCTAGGAAACAGGTAAATAATGACGATCAAGAGATACGCAATATGCCTTACGCACTCAGATCGCGAAGAAAGAAGTTATGATCAGGTTATTAATTTTGTTTCAGAGGTTGCAGCGAAAGATATGTGGAAGCAAGTGATATTTCGTTGCACAGGCAAAGTTGTTTCAGGAATACAAAGGAAATTGCAAAAACATGTTTTGGAAGATATGATGTATGTTGTTTTTCAAACCTAAAACTCAATGAATGCTGAAGATTTTGAAAAGGTAAAATATTAATGTCTAATTTACAACACGAGTTTCCTCTTTAACCAAAGGTTTCTAGTGTATTACGCATCTAATCTTGATGCTGTTTCAGTATGTATATGCGATTAAGGAAAAGCCATAAAACATAAACGCTTATATTGTGTAAAAATCGCCACATCTCAAATGCTTCGATTCTCTTCTGGTTTTCCCACAGTCCATGTTTCACTACCACACGATGCTGTGCTCCAAACGTGCATTCTCAGAAATTAAGGCCTATGTTTGAATCTAGTAGACTTCTGTTGGCCAGGAATGCCCTTTTTGTCATTGCTAGTCTATGTTTGATGTCCTCCTAGCTCCGTCCTCACAGGTTATTTTGTTACCTAGGTAGTAGATTCAGTAGAATTCCTTAACTTCACCTACTCCGTGACCACCAAGCCTGATGTTAAGTTTCTCGCTGTTCTCTGTGCTGCAGCTTATTATTTTCGTCTTTCTTCGATTTACTCTCAATCCAAATTATGTACTAATTGGATTGTTCCTTCCATTCAGCATACCATGTAACTCTTCTTGACAGGATAGCAATCTCCGAATCGTATCATTGATATTCTTTTGCCTTGAATTTTAATTCCACTCCATAATCATTATTTCCATCATTGGTTCTTCGATGTACAGATTGAACAATAGGGGGGAAAGACTACGTCTCTGTCTGAAATCCCTGGGCAAGCAGGACAGTGCGGGAGCGGTTATATTTGTGGAAAGGGGCCAAAATAAGTTACTGTCAGTTGTACTCAAAATATAATCTTTATTTCTCAAAACACACAGTCACACAAGCAAGAATCAAAACTCTCAAGGTTTTAACGAAAGATCTCCTCTGAATTAATTTAGATCGGCTGAAGGCCACATCGAAAATCCAAGGCACAAGGCCTAAGCAAGGAGTTAAGGTGCAGGAGTTCTTCTGGAGGTTTCACTTCTTTAGAATTAAATTTTTTATCTTCAATATAAATAGGCTTAAATTTTTCCCATAGAACTCGGCTGAAGGCGTTACATTAATCAAGAACAGTGTTACGGCTTAAGGCCGAGACAAAGATTTTCAATATTTAGTCTAAATGGGCTGAAAACTCGGCTGAAGGCCGCATATCAACAAAACAATTTAACGGCTTAAAGCCTAGGAAGAAGAGCTTTCAATTTGAAAAGGCTGAGGGCCGTATCATAAAATATTTCGTGTAAAACTCGGCTGAAGGCCTCATACTAAAGAATACCAAGCTGATGACATAAGGGCAAGACAGGGAGTTTGAATTTTAAATTTAAGAGGGATTAAAAGTCGGCTGAAAACCACACACCATGCAGAAAACAATTTTACGGCTTAAGGCCTAAAGGGAAGAGCTTCTAAATTTCAACTAAAATGTGCTGAAGGCTTTATCCTAAAATACTTCACATAAAACTCGTGTAAAGGTGACATATGAAACCCAAATAATCTCATGGCGTAAAGACCAGAGAAAGATATTTCCAATTTTTAATTTAAGCTGGAAAATTCTTCTGAAGGCCACATACAAACTAGAAAACATTTCTTGCTGCTTAAGGCCTAGGCAAAATTTTTCAACTTTTGATTTGAAAAGGCTGGAAACTAGGCTGAAGGCCACATACCAACTTGAAAGTAATTTACGGCTTAAGGCCTAGCCACAATGAATTTTCAGTTTTAATTTTGAAAGACTGAAACCCGGCCGAAGGCCACAAACCAAACAAGAAACAATTTTTTACGGCTTAAGGCCTAGGAAGAAAAGCCTTGCAATTTTAATAAGCTAAAACTCGGCTGAAGGCCACACAGAGTACTTACGGCTGAAAAGGAGATCACTATGTAAAGCACAAGGAGTGGCGCTCAGAAGGTTCCAAGGGTCGGCCTGGGAAGGTAACACTAACGCACGTTTAGGTGAGACAGGCAGCCAGACCAACAACCTCTTAATCGGAAGGCAAACCAAACGAAAGGTAGCCGACGAATAAACCAACAACATCAGTTCTGTTCAACCCGACCAGCAAAACGACAACAAGATGTCAATAACACAACGTTCTGGATACTGGTACCCAATCCAATCAAGTCAGAATAAACGCCTTAAACTGCCAACAACACTTCAGCCGTCGAACTACACGCCGATCTGGACACAATCAACACGACGAGGAAAATACACTGTCGAAAACTACGTCAACGACCAGGCCAGGTGACCGGAATGTCAACGGCCACAAGGCATAAGATACCGCTGGTACACTTCATTAATGAAGGGATGAATTAAATTCAGTTAAACACCACACAGGAAGACGGCTGCAATTCTAGCCGACTTCAATGCACATACGTTGTTGCTCGCGGGAATCTCCCAAAAAGCGACAACCAGGATCAAATGAAGAGATGTGATAGCAGTTGAGGCTTGATAGTAGGTTAAGTGAGGACTCAGCTTTAGTGTCCAGGATCGGTGGGCGACTAACTTGGTAACCCTCGCAAGAAGCGCCTCGAAATCCCAACCACGCGTGCACGCCGGCAGCGGCTCCGGCCTGACTACGCGCCACGGAGACTTCCTTGCTGCTCAGCGATAACCGACCAACTACCTCACACACGGAGACGGTCAAACGACCAAATACACGTCGGCCGATAGGACGATCGACCCTACGACCAACCAACGGTCGTTACCGCTCCAGTCTCCTTCCGTCGGACATTACATGTGTATCCCCAGCGGTCGGCAAGTACTGTCTGTCCTCACCTCACTGGTGCTCCGTCCCCGAAGCTCCTTCGTCGCCGACCGCTGCTCCGTCCCCGACTGCACTACTGGTCTGTCTCCAAGTGACACACAACGGTCCGGCAATACTATCGGTCGCTCCAGAAATGGTACGACAATGCACTATCGATACGCGCTGCTGCTGCCACTTACGGGCAAGTAAGAGAGGAAGTTAATGATGCCCGTAAATGGAACAAGAAAACGAGGCGCCATTACCTTAATAGGAGATGACAAATAATAAACGGCATGAACACGAACCGTGCACGGCTCACTTTCTTACATCCTTCATTCTTAGTCGTTCACTCTTACTATTCCCTCTTGGCTCTTGTACATATTGTGTATTACCCGTCTCTCCCTATAGCTTATCCAATTTTTTCCTAAAATTTTGAACATCTTACACAATTTTACCTGATCGACAAACCCTATGAACGTGTCTTGACTTTTTTTAGTCTTGCTTCCATTATGAACCGCAATGTCAGAATTGCCTGTCTGATGCATTTACCTTTCCTAAAGGTAAATTGATCATCATCTAACAAAACCTCAATTTTCTTTCCTTCTGTATGTTATTCCTGTAAGCAACTTGGATGCATCAGCTGTTAAGCTGATTGTGCGATAATGCTCGCACATGTTGGCTCGTGCAGTGTTCCGAATTGTGCGGATGATCTTTTTCCGTAGGTCAGACGGTACGTCACCAGATTGATACATTCTATACACAAAGTGAATTATCGTTTTGTTGCCACTTCCTCCAATGATTTTAGAAATTGTGATGGAATGTTATCGATCCCTAATGCCTTATTTGATCTCAGGTCCTCCAATGCTTTCTTAAATTCTGGTTCTAATTATGGATCCGCTATCTCTTGTAAATCGTCTCTTTCTTTACCTATTATATCAGACAAATCTTCCCCCTCATAGAGACGTTGAATGTACTCTTTCCACCTATCCGCCCTCTCCTTTGAATTTAACAGTGGAATTCCTATTGCACTCTTAATGTTACCCCGTGTGCTTTTAATTTCACCGAAAGTTGTTTTAACTTTCCTGTATGCCGAGTCAGTCCTTCCGACAGTCACTTCGTTTTCGATTTTTGCATATTTCTCATGCAGCCATTTCGCCTCAGCTTTCCTGCACTTCCAGTTTATTTCATTCATCAGTGACGTGTATTTCTGTATTCTGTCAAATTACGACCAAGTGTTCTTACCATTTAAACCACACATTTTATGTATTTTAACAAAGGGCACAGCTGGGGAGAACAACAACCGGCGCAAACAAGTCAAATAAAATTTTCCATAACTTTTGACAAGAACTTTATACCCTTGCTCCGCTGGGCTCACTCAGCGTTTATGCAATCAAGAAACTAAGGTGTAACGGCGTGAATTTTAGAATTAAAAAAAAAGCATTTATTAAATGAAGGACTATGCACTGCCTCTATATCTCCAGCGAGAACCAAATTCCGATACCGTAGTTATCCGTGGAAATCAGTGAAATGAAAAACATATTTAACATCGGACGGCGGGTGCTTTTCTTTTCCCTCCCTTTTTTTAAATGTTCAATATCTAGAGACTGTACCCGAGCAAGATCTGTTATACGAGTAATTATCAACGCAGGGTCAGAATGTTACGCAGAGACACATCCCTTAAGCATAAGGTTTAAGCCACACAAAGCAGATTATATATTTTCCTCTTACACCATGCAATAAATGAAACCCAACAGGGCGATGATATGACAAAATAAGGAATAACTAAGAAGAGCCTATTTGCATCAAGGCACCCCACCTTCGAAATAGTCAACTGTGCCCAAATGAAGTGCGAGGTGTCCAAAGCCGGAGCCATTACAGCTCCTAACATTAAAAGAAAGAGTGAGGAACTACCACATTACATAAGCTGCTAAACCAAAAGAATGAGCAGCTCACAACAGGAGTAGCTTCCCATACTAATAAAAAAACATGGCCAAGTTTTGAAGCATATTATACTATGAAATGTATAAAATGTAGACTGGCAATGGCAAGGAAAGCGTTTCTGAAGAAGAGAAATTTGTTAACATCGAGTATAGATTTAAGTGTCAGGAAGTCGTTTCTGAAAGTATTTGTATGGAGTGTAGCCATGTATGGAAGTGAAACATGGACGATAAATAGTTTAGACAAGAAGAGAATAGAAGCTTTCGAAATGTGGTGCTACAGAAGAATGCTGAAACTTAGGTGGGTAGATCACATAACTAATGAGGAGGTATTGAATAGAATTGGGGAGAAGAGGAGTTTGTGGCACAACTTGACAAGAAGAAGGGACCGGTTGGTAGGACATGTTCTGAGGCATCAAGGGGTCACAAATTTAGCATTGGAGGGCCACGTGGAGGGTAAAAATCGTAGAGGGAGACCGAGAGATGAATACACTAAGCAGATTCAGAAGGATGTAGGTTGCAGTAAGTACTGGGAGATGAAGAAGCTTGCACAGGATAGAGTAGCATGGAGAGCTGCATCAAACCAGTCTTAGGACTGAAGACAACAACAACAACAACAACATACTATGAAAACGAGGGGTACTGGAATGGCACACAATAAGTGGCTGATTAGGCCCCAAAAACGAGAAAAACAGCAGTTACGTCAAAGATCAAAGAGTTTCTAGACTGCAAATGCTTAAGGTTGTAGTGGAAACTGCCAATGACCGCTCAGGCGCTTAGAATGAGGAGAAAAGTAGTTACATGAAATAGTTCACAGATTACAATTACATAACATAGCGAGCGGCGACCTACTAGTCGCAGATGATGCAGGCTGGCCTGGGGTGTAGAAGTACAAATGCAAAGGCAGTATGGTTCAAGAGTCCCAAAGGCGACATACCACACTGTCCGTGACGCTGAAACAGATTAAAGGGCGTCTAAGTCTGGTCCACCACTCCACGCACAACATCGCCGCAGTTACCGTGCTCAGAGTGATGGCTAAAGCTGGATAAACATGGTATACTACACATGCACTATGAGTACCACAAAATGAGATGGTAGATCAGAAAAATAATTCCAGAATTACTACTGAACATGGACTAAGAAACCTAAACAGCCAAAAATTAGCAACTGAAATCGGCTACTCTCCGATTTACAGACGTACCGGGAACGAGACTGGTGGGGCAGAGAGGCTATTATGTTACCGGAAAAATCAAACTTCAAAAGTTCGATCCACACGTTTAGTCACGAAGTGTGTTTCTCGGAGCCAAAATTCTCACTAGGCGAAAAAGCAACATGGGAACTTAATTCTGCAGCCACGAATGAGCTACCTTGAGGAACTAGATTACCACGCTGCAAATTAATCAATTCAGGAAGACTTGAGTGAACTTACACTAAGGAAGGGCCTGACCCCAGAAGTCGTTGCACATTCAAAAGCTTGCCAGTGCCTAAAGTCAGTATGCCTCACCACTAATTCGTGCCATGTGACTGACATCGAGAGAAGAGGACGTCACCGCCCAAGCACCGCCAGCACAGCTCACTAGACCCCAAGGCAAGGCCGCAAACTCATGCAGACAAGGCAGGCAGATTGTGAAAGGAAAGGGAGATGACACGGTTCTATCTCCCCGCTTTTTTAAAAATAAAATAACTAATTCTTCTTGACTTGGCTCACGCAAGCCCGCAGAAATCTATATTTGTGGAGAATCGCAAAATTAGTTTAACAGGACTTAATTTCTGCACGATCTGACAAGGATTAGCGTAACGTGCCTCCACTTTTAAGATGACACTGGGCTTCAGCACAAAAACTCGGTCCCGCACTGTACTTTTTTTTTTCATCAGTCCCCTATAACTACTTTTTTTTTATGGATCAGGTAGTGGGGTGGCGGAGGCAAGGTGGGCAGGGGTCGCTACCCGAGGCCTGGCCACGATGTCTCCTCCCACCCATCCTGGGGATGTGATGTGGTACAAAGGATGCAGATGGTTGGTGTATGATTGGGAATTTTTTTATTTTATTTATTCATTTTCCATTTATTTATTTATTTTTTTATTTTCTTTATTTTTTTTTTAACAGTAAGGAACTGAAAAGTAATAAGTGCACTCGTTGCGTCCAGTTGGGGACGGACATAACTTAAAACATGCTAATAGTTGTAGAAAACGGCATAAAGAAAGAGTGCAAAGTGCGGGGCTAAGGAAACCATGAAACAAAACTGAAGGGTGGAATCCATACCACCATTAACCAGTGCTACATCTTGCACCGGATGGGAAACAAAAACTGCGAAGACCTTTTCGCACCGGGTACAAAAAGAGGAATTGGGGCAAATACTGCTACAGGGTATGAGGGTTCACGACGAAACTCTCCATCTGCTGTATCATCCAGGTATGACTTCTCGTAATGACCAAGGTAGATCCCACGTTGTACCGTGTAGTGCTCTATCATCGTCTTGTAATTTTAGCTTCTCTTACCCGTGATGTTCCAGCTACGTGGAGGGTCGTGGAACGCACTCCACAAATAATTGGAAAAATATTGTCGATACTTTGGGTTATGGAGGATCTTGCAATGTCGTTCCTGCAAATAGTTCCAAAAGTCTAAAGTGTCCTTAGTGCCATCTTGAAACAAATAATGCACTGCATGTCCACGAAGCCACGTCATTGCATTAGTTTTATTGCGTGGGTAATACGTCTCATCCGGGAATAAGATAGTCTTGGGGTCGATATGATTCGGCGTTACGCGAAGGAAGTATGCTAACATTTGCTTCACTAAGTGCCATACTGTCGCAGACTCGCCACAGCTAAGACGGTGTTCATCGTTGTCTTGAACGCCACAGCTCGCGCACGTGGGTGATTCTACCATGTGGATCGCATGTAGCCTTGATCTGGTCACCTGCTTACCGTTGACAGTGATATACCACATTGCTGTGACGTCAGAGTCCAGTGTTACGTGGTGAATTGTCCTCCACACTACTCGTCAGTTGACGTTCGGATGCTTCTTCTCCACGACGTTATCGGGTCGTCCACGTTGCAGTACCCGATAAACCGTCTTTGCCGTCGCCAGTTGAGTCGCTGGTAAGGCAAGTCGAACGTAACTGAGTTCGAGGTAAAAGACACCGATGTAGAAGAGCCAGGAGGGGACGTGGTGTATCGGCACAGGCGGCAACAGGGAGGGCGGTGCTCGTTCTTCCATTAACAAACTGGTCAGACTGTCCGGAAGGCGGTGCCATAGTTTGACTAATGTGCTCACAAATAGGGCTACCGCCCTGTCATGATCGTGATAAAGGCCAAGCCCTCCCCGGTCCGGGGGAAGGGTGAGAGTGTCATATTTGATCTTGAAAAGCATTCCTGAACTCACGAAGGACCCAAAAGCCGCAAGTATACGGCGAGCTAACATCACCGGTATAGTCTGGGCGATGTGCGGAAATACGTGACGCTAAATGTTTGTTGACATACTGGGTCCTTTGGACGATGTCCAGGGCTCGTAGGCGGTTGTTGGCAATTGCAGTCCGAACATTTCGTAAAAGCCGTCGAAAGTTGTGAGCAGCGGTCCGTCGTATATCGTCTGTGAAATCAATGCCGAGACATTTCAAACTATCTCTGAGCTGTAAGGGGGTGACACTGTTCTCAGACAATCCGACCCCGATGTTCATCGCCACCGATTTTGCGACGTTGATACGACTACCAGTGGCCATGCTATATGACGCTATCCAATTCGGTGCGCTAGCGGTGTCGTCACCGTTGTGGATGACAATCACCAGGTTGTCAGCGTACGCTTTACATCGGAAAGTGTGGCCTCGTAACGTCATACCTGTTAGCCGTTGGCGCAGCCCGCAGAGATGTGGTTCCATGGCCACAGCCTAAAGTAAAGTGGACAGAGGGCAGCCTTGGCGTATCGATCGAGAAATGGTGAGGGGCTGCGTAGGTCGGCCGTTAACGATCACCTTGGACGTCGTGCCACGGAGTAGTCGCATGACGACAGTGACGAATGGCTGTGGGTACCGCATATGGTGGAGGATCGCTTCCAAATAGTCGTGGTCCACTCGGTCGAAAGCTTGACTAAAATCGATTGCCGCCAGTGCACCCTTTAGACGACATGCCCTCGCCAGTGAGATCAAGTCGCGATATTCACTGAGTGCTGTTTGAATATTATTGTCGCCTCCTAATGATGTTTGATCGGGTGAGATAACATTTCGTAAGGTCTGGCGTATCCGTGCCGCCAACATTCGAGAAAAGATCTTAATGTCGCAGTTCAATAGCGTCAACGGGCGGTAGTCCTGCAGTCGTGAGCCACCGGACGGTTTGTGAATAGGAATAATCATCCCTTCCACAAGGGCCAACCGAGCGAGGTGGCGCAGTGGTTAGCACACTGGACTCGCATTCGGGAGGACGACGGTTCAATCCCGCGTCCGGCCATCCTGATTTAGGTTTTCCGTGATTTCCCTAAATCGCTTCAGGCAAATGCCGGGATGGTTCCTTAGATAGGGCACGGCCGATTTCCTTCCCCATCCTTCCGTAATCCGAGCTTGTGCTCCGTCTCTAATGACCTAGTTGTCGACGGGACGTTAAACACTAATCTCCTCCTCCTCCTTCCACAAGGGCTGCAGGGAACGGCACTTCCGGGGATAGTAGTTCGCGACAGATGTCCGTCCATCGGGAGGCTAATAAATATTGAAATGTCTGGTAAAATTCCAAGGGGAGGCCATCAGGACCCGGAGACTTGTTGACAGCTCCTTTTCTAATGGCGTCGATCATTCTTCTTCTGTAATTTCTTCCATCAAGGCCGCTTCCATTGCCGGGGTGACGGTGCCGTAAATCGTCTGAGAGACGTCCTCCAGTGCTGTCGGATCAGGGGTCTGAGCGGAATAGAGCTGGGAATAATGATTGTAGAACGCTGTGTTTATGTCTTGTTGCGTGGTGAGGCGACGACCGTCCTCCGTGTCGGTGAAGTGTATCAGCGCTCGTTGGCGTCGTTTACGTTCACGAAGGACGTGGATCATTGACGGGCGTTCGCTCGGTATCCGATCCTGCGTCCTCGAGCGGATGACTACCCCCTCTAGGTGGCGTCGCATATGAGCGATGATCTGAGCCGTATCACGGTGGACCGCCGTTTGCCGTTCCGGAGACGGCGCCATAGCATCGCAGTCGCACAGTACCCTGAAGCAAAAGTCTATCTCTACGCCAAGTAGCGTGGTCACAACAGTAGGTTATCAACGTTCGCCTCAGTGCCGGTTTGGCGCAGTCCAACCACCAGCGGATCGTTGTGGGATATGCACGGAGGCGGTTTTCACACGAATGCCACGTATCCTCAACGGCTTAGCGACAATCCGGGTACGACAGGTGAGCGATGTTTAATTTCCACGGGCTGCAGCTTCTCCACACTTGTTGCCGCCGCAGGGTGACGGCACAAATGTAAGCTGAGTGGTCCGAGAAGGCTGCAGGCCACAGTTCCGCATCCTGTGTTCCAGCGGCGAGAGAGCGTGAGACATAAATCCGGTCGATACGACTGGAAGAGTGACTCGTGGAGTGTGTGAATCCCGGTCGGTGGCCGTGAAGATGTTCCCAGGTCTCGAATTAGCGTCTCGAGTTCCGGGCACGGATTATGTCGTGGGAGTTGGTCTCTGGGCGCCAGTACGCAATTGTAGTCACCTCCAAACAGCAGATGGCCGTGGCGGCCTTGGAAGAGCGGGGCTACGTCTTCCGCAAAGAACTGTGAACGTTCGCGACGTTTGTCCGTCCCGGAAGGTGGTAGATATTGATAAGGCGGACACCCAGTACTGTGAGTGCCATTCCTCTTGCCCCAGGCAGAAACAGGATATCATCCGCCACTATCCCTTCGCGAAGAAGTACAGCGACACCGCTGCCTGTAGGGGAAGCTGGAGAGACGCAAGCATCGTAACCGTACATGCCTGGGAAGTCGTCGACATACACTTCTTGGAAAAGGGCTATATCGATGGAAGCAGAGTTCAACATATCCTGAAGCAAGGATAACTTAGCGCGCGTCCGTATAGTGTTGAGGTTTATAGTTGCAACGCGATAAGTTTGAGGTCTATCCATAGCATCCGTGTTGGCCACCAATACCCTTGTAAGGCTGTCTCGTCACTGTATCTGATGGCGGAAAAGGATCAACACTGGTGGGGTAAATTTCCCCGCGTGTCGTCCGATACGATGGGTAAGGAACTGTCGTCCGCTCAGTCGCCACGAAATACCATCGGCTGTTGGTGGCTGTTAGTGGCTGCTGTGGCACTCGGTGCTCACTCCATCGGCTCTGCTGGCTGGGAATCGGCAGCGGCTGTCTGCTTGTGATCCTGCTGTTCTGTGGGGTCGGAGGGGCTGAAGCCGTCACCACGGCGAACCGTTGAGTTTGATGTTACAGTGGCCTCTGTACCGCCGGTACCGTCGTCGGAGTGTCCACAGTCCATGTCAGACGATCACTGCAAACACTCGTCCGATGGAGCACGCCCCCGTCTCTTGTGTTTGCGCGGGGAACGCTGTTTACGGACGTGTGTTTCAGTATCTGAATGTGGGTGGATTTCTTCAGCTGCTCCGGTGTCTGGTAGAAATGCCGCTGCCGGCACAACCCGTGGATCAATGTCCATCCTGGCATCCACGCCTTCTTGCAAGGTCGGTCGGTGATTATCTTCAGGTGGGGGCGCCGTTGTAAAGGCCGGATCCTGTACTGCAGAATCCATCATGGTCTCGCTATGGGGGGCGGCTATCGGACTAGTGTGGTCAGCATCGGAAAGGGTTGCTGCCCGTGCAACTTCGGCGTAATTGAGAGGAAGGGTCGTCACGGTAGAAGGAGTCATAGATTCACTGTCGGGATTTGAGTAAGCCGTCGTCGGAGACAATCCGACCGGACGTGCCCTTCTTGGCCACAACCAGAGCAAGTGCGTGGCTGACCGTCACACATAATGATCGCCCTACATCCGCCGATGACAAGATATGACGGAACATGTTTGGTCAGCTCAATTTTGATCTGTCGTACCCCGTTAAGAACGGGTACGTTGTAAATGTGGTCCATTTTTCGGCCGTATGGCTGATCACTCTGCCGTAGGGTTGGAAAGCCGCGGTGACTACGTCCGGTGGTACTTCTAAAGGGAGTTCGAAGACGCGTATCGTATGCACGCCAAGCCTCACGTGATCGATAGAGACTGCCCCAATATGGCCATCAGAATGTTTGAATTTAAGATCGTTCGCATGTGCGCGCACGATTCTGTTGCTCACCTCGTCACTTAATAACTTGACGTAGACAACACTGCTCGTGATGGAGAGATGGATACCAATTATGTCTCACGGTTCAATTTTAACGTCGTCACGTAGAAAACGTTCCACTTCAAAAGCTCGCGGTCGTGCATGATCGGGTTGAAAACTGACCTTGATGGTGGTTTGTCTGTATGAATGTGCTATGTTGCGTCGTTAGTGATGGACTCTAAACTAGCGACAACGCAGTAGTAAACAACTACCGGCTGTCGCGACCGTGCGGACGGGATGTAAACAAGACGTCCTTGCCGCAGCGCTGCAGAAAGCAGACTGACCTTTAAACTCTTTACGACCACGATTGTAACGTCTCGTTATCTTCTGATGGGCGTGGTGGAAATTGCGTCTCGCCCTCCTTCATTTCTGCTGAATAATTTCCGGATTAACCTACTCGAGAAGAAGATCACTTGTGAACCATATGTTAGCTAAATGGAAATTCACCTGATAAGCAAATAGGCCAGGGTGGTCATTAGAGACTCCTGTAGAGACGCACTGAACACGAAATTGAGCCAGGGAATCGAAAGATCCTACTTCCTTTGAGAATTTACCTAGAAAATGAACAGTGATGGACTCGTTTCCCAAAGGAATTTTGCAGACAGTCCAAAGTGGTGGAAATATGGTTAACGAGATTCTCAAAACAAAACCGTTTAAACACTTTGGAAATGAAAGCTTTAGCATTATCACTCACAAGAGACCTAGGTAGTCAAAAGGTGGCAAAAATACTCAGAAGGTGGCCAATGATCAAAGGAGCCGTTACCCCGCTGCTTGGAACCAACCAATAGATACGAGAAAAAACATCAGCAACCACCAGGATATACCCGTTATCAGCATGAGTATGAAAAGGGGTTCTATGTAATCGGTAAAAAGTTTCTCCATAGGACAATGCCCCCTAATCGACTGCAAAAGCCCCTAACGCTAGTTGGAACTGGGCTTAGCACTCTCGCAACTTTCACACTCCCCCACCAATCTCCAAATATAAAGGCAGGGCAAGTTACACATTCCTTAACCTTAGCAATGGCTCTATGATTACCGAAATGGCCAACCACTATGGTATCGCGAAAGTAATGACAGGCAAACAAATTTTAGGTTCGTACTGATCATGGCGACTATAACAAAGTGCGACTATAACCAAGTAACAAAGTAGGCCTTCGTGCAGGCTATACCCAGAGACCTGTCCTGTGGTAATAACCTCCTTTTAATCCTGACGGTTGTAGGATCAAGGTCTTGCTTCCCCTTCAAATTACACACATCAAAAAAAGTTTTGCATCTCCTCGGTTCCGAGAGTTCCGGACCCTCTACAGGAAACTGGAATAGAGATCAGCATAAACATCATTTCCAAACTTTCTTTTGCTCATGAAAACCACACATTTCATCTCGTACCACCATACAGGGACACGTTCAGAGGTAGTTGTCCAGATTGCTGTACACACCGGTACCTCTAATACCCAGTACCACGTCTTCTTTCATTGATGCATGCCTGTATTCGTTGTGGCGTATTATTCAAAAGTTCGTCAAGGCACTGTTGGTCCAGATTGTCCCATATATCAACGATGACTAGGCGTAGATCCCGCAGAGTGGTCGGTGGGTCACGTCGTCCATAAACAGCTCTTTTCAGTCTATCCCAGGTATGTTCGATGGGATTCATGTCTGTAGAACATGCTGGACATTCTATTCGAGCGCTGTCGTTATCCTGAAGGTAGTCGTTCACAAGATGTGCACGATGGGGGCGCGAGTTGTCGTCCATGAAGACGAATTCCTCGCCAATCTGCTGCCGATATGGTTGCACTATCGGTCGGAGGATGCCATTCACGTATCGTACAGCCGTTACGGCTCCTTCCATGACCAGCAGCGTGTACGTCACTCATCCGTGAAGAGAACGTGATGCCAATCCTGAGCGGTCCATTCGGTATGTTGTTGGGCCCATCTGTTTCGCGCTATATGGAGTCATGGTTGCAAAGATGGATCTCGCCATGGACGTCGGGAGTGAAGTTGCGCATCATGCAGCCTATTATACACAGTTTGAGTCGTAACACGACGTCTTGTGGCTGCACGGAAAGCATTATTCAACACGGTGGCGTTACTGTCAGGCTTCCTCCGAAACATAATCCGTAGGTAGCGGTCATCCACTGCAGTAGTAGCCCTTGGGCGGCCTGAGCGAGGCGAGTCATCGACAGTTTCTGTCTCTCTGTATCTTCTCCATGTCCGAACAAGATCGCTTTGGTTCATTCCCAGATGCCTGGACACTTCCCTTGTTGAGAGCCCTTCCTGGCGCAAAGTAACAATGCAGACGCGATCGAACCGCGGTATTGACCATCTAGGCTTGGTTGAACTACAAACACGGGCCATGTGTCTCCTGCTTGGTGGCATGACCGCAACTGATCGGCTGTCGGACCCCATCTGTCTAATAGGCGCTGCTCATGCATGCTTGTTTACATCTTTGGGCGGATTCAGTGACATTGCTGAACAGTCAAAGGGTCTGTGTCTGTGATACAATATCTACAGTCAACATCTATATTCAGGAGTACCGGGAACCGGGATGATGCAAAACTTTTTTGATGTGTGTAGTAAATAGTTCATGGACCTCAATCAATACCTGTATTGCGCAATCCTCGGAAGTACTGCCCTGTTCTTGATGATCCTGGACCTCGCCGTCGAACATGCGGCTAAAGATATCCGCCACCCGATTTTCGGGACCCGTAAGATGCCTGACCGTAAAACGAAAGGCGGAAATCCGGATCGTCCAATGCGCTATTCGCGCAGTCTTCCGGTGGCATGTCAGAATACTGGTTATCCGTTTCTAGAAAAAATTCCCTGTGCTGAAGATAAACCTTAAAGTTGTCGAGAGAAAAGAGAACAGCCAATGCTTCCCATCCGTAAACGGAGCATTTAGTTTCAGGTGGAACAACTTCCTAGATGCGTAAGCTATGGGTCGCCGCTCCTCAGTTTGTTCTTGCAGAAGAACATCCGCTATTTCACAAGTAGCAGCATCCATTTGGACGACAAACGGGCGTTCAAAGTCGGCAACAGCCAAAACGGAGTGTTTACTATGGGCCTCTTTATTTGCCTCAATTGATGCTTGATAACTCTCGTCCCAGTGTAAAAAAAGAAAAAAAATCTGTCGGACAAAGGTGATGAAGGGGCCCAGCTAACTGAGCAAAATTTAGAACAAAGTAAAATATTAGTCGTGCCAATATACCTAGTCACAGCCTTTTTATTCCTGGGTGTAGGGAATCCACGCAATGCCTAGTGCGACCTTGGTCGATCCTAATACCATCGGTGGAAACTAAATGCATCAGAAACGATATTTACTGACGTGCCAACGTAATTTTGAATTATATGGTTGTGCGAAAGTGTGATGTCTGTAGACACCACGTGGAAGCTGCAGCTAATTTTAAATGATTTGACGGTCAACCCTGCCTCGCTAAGGTACTCAAGAACCACCTAGGCGCAGGCGTTTCAAATGATCAGAAAAGATGGCGCTATAAACCACCACATCGTCGAGATAGTTATATATACCTTTAAGCTTCAGATCACCGAGACACAATCTAAAAGGTGAGACAGAACAGCCGCGCCAATGGACAAGCTCAAAGGAACCCTGTTGAACTCATACAAGTTCCCGTCCGTAGAGAAGGCGGTAATATGTTTAGAATCCTTGGATAAAGGGGTCTGATAATGTACCTAATTAAGATCAAGAACCGTAAAGAACTTGGTCCTAATGGACCACGTAAAAAAGTTATGTAAATCAGGCAAGGGTGGAGATTCAAAAACAGCGCTTTGGTTATTTAATCTATAGTCAACAACGGGATGGAAATCCCCCCTCTTGGCTTTAGGTACTAGAAATATGGGCGGTGCATATGGCGATGTAGAGGGTCTGATCATTCCATCACGTAACATGCCGTCAATCAAAGAACGTAAGTTCTTGATTTTCAGAGCTTACCGAACAGGCGCCTCATCAGTAAGGATGATCTTATACTGAATCTTATTCGTTATGCCCAGCTTGTCAGTTAAGACATGTGGGATAAAACTAAAACCTTGAACAATTGATTGGGCTCATCTGGACTCAACTAACCGAGCTCAAATTTTCCATATGGGCCCAACACACTACAAACTTCCAAAGAACTATGACAGGAACATAAGACAAACCTCTCAATAGGACGAAACTTGAACTAAATAACTCTCTTCCAAAAACAAAATGTTAACCCAGTACGCTCGATAAAATTGCATTCCAAAATTTAATTGGCAGACAAGTTCTTCACCACTACTAAATTATTCGGCCATGAAAAGTTAACAGTACCTTTGGCTCGCAATTCCCCAACCAGAGACAACACTTGCCAATTAACATCCCGGCAACTTCTGGAGGAAGGGCGCAAGCAAGGTAATTTTCAGATAGCCCTGAATTCCAAATATCACTGGTAGTCAAGAAAGGAAACAGAACTGCCAGAGTCAGTAAGTGGGCAAATAGGTTCTTGTTCAAACTGAGCGCAAATGTAATGAAAAGGCTCCCCTACCACAGGTGGAATGTGGTGACGGCATTTCAGGAGCGGGTATTCCGCTCCCTTCTGTTTCCGATGGAGTCAGTTGTTTGGTCCCTCCCTCCAGTGAACAGGAAACTAACGTACGAGATACCCCGTATGATAACACCGAAAATATTCCCAAGCCCAGTCCTTTTTTAAGGAATTACCTTGGTAGTGCTAGTTCTACAAGGTTCGCGGGAGAGCTTCTGCAAAGTTTGGATGGTAGGAGACGAGGTACTGGCAAAAGTAAAGCTGTGAGGACGGGGCGTGAGTCGTGATTGGGTATCTCAGCTGGTAGAGCACTTGCCCGCGAAAGCCAAAAGTCCCGAGTTCGAGTCTCGGTCCGGCACACAGTTTTAATCTGTCAGGAAGTTTCATATCAGCGCACTCTCCGCTGCAGAGTGAAAATCTCATTCTAATTACCTTGGTATTCTTTAGAAACCACAAAGACATCCTGACAGTGATGATCCATACCTCCACGTTGTTCATTTGTGTAGCCTAACTCCTCAATAGCGGAAATTAAGGAATTCCATTCAAGGAAGATGGAAGGTCTCTTAGCGAAGTAATACGCGAACTGTTAACCGAAGCCGACCACTGTGGCCAAGCGGTTATAGGCGCTTCAGTCTGGAACCGCGCGACCGCTACGGTTGCAGATTCGAATCCTACCTCGGGCATGGATGTGTGTGATGTCCTTAGGTTAGTTAGGTTTAAGTAGTTCTAAATTCTAGGGGACTGATGACCTCAGATGTTAAGTTCCATAGCGCTCGGAGCTATTTGAACCATTTGATGACCGAACTCATACTCTTCAATATACTGTCAACTATTTGGGTTTTAGTAAACTACAGTTCCAAGGCTGCGACTGAGGTTCGAATTGGCTCAGTATACCTAGCCAAAGTCTCATTGGTGACTTGGACCCGCCAAAAGTACTTTGGCTTGAATTCATTTTTAATATGAGGTGAAAGCTTAAACTCAATGACACACCTTCACACACTTGTCAGTCCCCTTCCCACTGCAAAATTTCGGAAAATACACAGTTTAACACCCCACATTTCAAATTACTGAAGTAAAATATCAAGTGACATGGCCAAGCATTAGCATGGAATTCAAAATTAACAGTAAGACACAAAACGGATTCTATCTCGATCAGATTCTCCATCGAGAATTGTTTAATATCATAGAGCAAAAAGCCCATATGGCGAGGCAATTTACCAAAGATATCCCCAGCTCACTGCTGAACCCTTGCTACAAATTGATCACTACTTTCGAGCATACTTGTCCGGACGAAGATTCTTGCTCGCCAGTCACTGTCCTCAAGTCATCTAAACCATTTAAACGCCTTACTCTAGCTTCTAAATCCCGCACCTACATACGCAAATCTTGAGCGACTTTACGCTGTTCGGAATTAATTTTTAACTGCGGTTAATTAGTTAATTTTTAAGAGCGGTTGTCCCAATGAATTACTTCGTCTTGGATCGTACAAACTTGTTTACTGGTGGGTTGACTAATTTCTACAAGATTTACATTTTGGCATAAGGCCGATAAGGCAGAGGCGCAGTCAGCTAGTGCGGCACCTGCCTCGCCTTTGGCGTCAACGGTGAGGATCAACGGGCTGTCCAAGGCTGCACGCAGACGAGCCACTAACTCATTTAAATATTCATCAGAAGGGAGTTGTATTCTGATCTCACAGTCCAAATGATTTTTCGTAAGAAGGGAAATACCAGGAAAATGGCGAGACATCATGCTTGGAAACACTCCTGTAGATAGGACAGAATTAGTTACAACAAGTGAATTACAATGAGCAAATACAATAAAAAAGTAATGACTAAAGATAATTACATAAGAAATGCTGAATGATGCAGTGGGGAAAAGTCTGAATTTTAGCCCAAGAAACCATGATCTGAACAACCATTGACGACTGACATATCAGAATGCAGCTTAACCAAAATTAAACACGTGAAACGACTGGCCCAGAAGAAGGTACAGGCTTCGGTGGCCTGTAGGAGTACAGTTGCAAAGGCACTATAGTCCAAGAGTTCCATAAGGAGGCATGACACACTGTCCGTGACGCTGGTATGGACTACAACGCTTCTTGAGTCCGGACCACCATTGGAAGCTCAACACCATCGCAGCTATACCGCTCAGCAAGATGGCTACGGCTGAGTACACACGCACTGTGTTTATCACAAAACAAGATGATAGAATAGAAAAATAATTCCAGAAATACTACCGATGTAATGTGTCAGGCAAATCCATCACCTTCCTTGAAAACCCTGACATGATAAACAAATCTGGCAGTATGTCACATAGCTCCGAATAAATCCTGACATTAAATTAACCAAAGTAATACGATCAACGAGTGAGCAAATGGAATACCACAGACTAACACAAGAACGCCTAAATGCAT
The DNA here is from genome assembly GCF_021461395.2 of Schistocerca americana. Classification (NCBI taxonomy): domain Eukaryota; kingdom Metazoa; phylum Arthropoda; class Insecta; order Orthoptera; family Acrididae; genus Schistocerca; species Schistocerca americana. Next base: position 379,427,783 of record NC_060124.1, read on the forward strand.
GTCATACCTTCCAACCATGAAACAGACGCAGTTCCGAGGGAAGAAACGAGAACAGAAGCCGAGAGCAGAACCGTGTTAAGCTAGAAGGTCCTACGATAAGGGACGGACAGCCACGTCGCCAGGCAACCACCAGGACCACCCCCCAGCCCATGTTAAAAGATAGAGCCCTCCAGAAGAACAGTATAGATCTTACGATAAAACTAAAAGGGCCTCACCAGCTGCAAGTTTCAGCGTGAGACTTTTTCGCGTCTCTGTTACGTTGCAAACGCTAAAAACATTGCCCCACCATGAAAATTATAACGTTTCTCGTTGGATAGACAGAATTTTTGTAGGCGGAGCTTAAGGTTAACATTGAGACCCTGATTGGTCGGATGAAAACACAGCCAGATAGTTTTTTTTAAACCAACTTCGGTACATTGTAGTAAGGAGAACTTAGGAGAGAGTTGCTTCCGAGACGGCGAGGTGCGTGGAGCTGTGCCATCCGCCGCCCCCTAACGAACACCGACAAGGTAATGAACGCACGCGATGCCGCATTTTTTAGCGCATAAGGCTTCACTCAGAACTGCAGAAGTCTCATCTGTTACATCCCCTTTTTACGCATACTAGTGTCGATCGTCAATTGAAGCTCATGTTATTCACATTTTCTACGTAAGTTAAAATCTGAAATGCGATGATTTTTCTGTTATATAATTATTGAGAAGCCACATCAGCCACTGTAATTTATGACAAGTTAGATAAGTAATTAAAGATAATTGGGGGTCACTGTAAACCATTTTGATAGTTTTCTCTTTTATGAAACTTAATTTAAACCTAGATTATAGATGTGATATGGCATAGGTCATCCTTCGATCCATTGTAGAACTTGGAAACCCACTCAGGGAATATTGGTTCACATTTTTGTTGAACGCAGTTGGTTTTTATCATCCTGTATTAAAATATTTCTTTTATCAGTAGTGCAATTTATAAACAGTGTTTTTGTGAGAAGAATAAAATTTCCAATGGTAAACTTAACTGCTTTTTCGACGTTATTTTAGCAGCTAACTAAAAATAGGAAAGCCTTGAACCCCTTCCACTAAATTTAGTTAGTATTAAGATTATTTTACAGGGAGTGCAGTGGAGCTGATGCTGAAATCATTAAGTATTTGGTTACATCATCGCTAGTCTCACTGAACTCTTCTGAACTCTACATGTCATGTGTGGTCTGGCGTCTCCTTACCAGAAACAGGTCCCAGGTTCAAACTAGTCAATTCCCTAAAAACCACGCTCAGAGCATCGTTGTGTGAAAGTGGTAGGGAGACACGACTTGGAACAAACAGACACCACGCAGAATGTTAGAGAATGGCGACCCTGCCAGGATGGGAAAATTCCATGATTGAAGGTCGACCACATGCCTAACTAGGTCAGAAAAGTATCTTGCTGAAAAATTTGTGTAACAAAATTTTTTTTCCTAAAGTTATAAATAGTCGAAAACAGTAGCTGCAGCGATAGATAGTAAGAAAGTATTCATTAGAGCGTGAGACATTCTAGCAGAGACAATAGCATAATTTAGTTATGAATTTTAATATTGTTAGAATTAAGTTTTCTCTGCAATGCAAGCGCACAGGTGGCGGATACATTGTTGACAAGTTGGTTTTGACCCAACAAGTAAGTGAATGGATTGTCAAGTCGTGTGTGCAAAAAGTTTATGAAACGCGTGAGATCGTATGAGCGCATGTTGACGCTAAGTAGGGCGCGTGTATTGCTTTTAAAACGGAAAGTAAGGGATTCGGTAAGATTAGCAACCGAATTGATGTAGAGACCCAGCATGAAGATGGACAGAGAACAGAGGACAGTACAACAGACGATGCAGTATCGCGAGAAATAGGACAGGTAACGGACCATAACGAGGATAATGTACGCCAAGGCATAGAAAACGTAGGTGAGCATACGACAGAGGAGCAGGAAAGTAGAGAGACAGCCGATGAGGATTCTAACTTGCGTCCTGAATACGTAGAACCCATAGTACAAGTAATGAGAGCTCCGTCACCACAGAGTACAAGGAATTCGAGCAGAAACGTGTCACCGCACAGTTCAATGCAATCGGTTGCGAACCAACACTTGGGCGAAAACACAGAGTGTAGGACGTCGAAAGAAAACGCAATAGGACCCACCAATCTGGCAGAATTATAACAACAAATTACGGAAACCGTGACAAGGCAAAATAAAGAAATAGCAACCAAATTCAAATTCAGAATGCAGAAAACACGAGACAAATGCGTGAGATTAAAGGACAAAACAAAAAAATTCAGTTACACCTAAGTCATATTGAAGACGAGGCAAAAGAATCTCCAGAGGTGATAGGAAACTTAGTAACAGGTCACAATCAATTGAGAACAGACATTGACAAGGTACAAGCGGACGTACAAACATTGCGTAATGACACTCAGGGCGAGATCAAAACATTACGTAACAACACCCAGGGAGAAGTCAAGAAACTAGAGAAACAGATAAACGTAATTACTAGACAAGCAGCAGGTACAGCACGTGAAATTGTTGAAAACAGTGTGTTACGCAAACGTATCACAAAAGCAGCGCTGAAAAGATATGATAACCGCATAGTCAAAATAGAAGCGCAAACGAAGCAACAATTTCAGAAGTTGCGAACAGAGTTGTTGCAAACCATTGAAGAGCGTAGTGAACAAGATCGAACAAGAACTGAGTCTGCAACCACATCCGTATCTGTAACAGCACCGGAAAAACAACCAATTATCGAAGATATCATGCATTTGCGATTCCAATCACAGGCGGAAACTAACATACGTGAAATCAGACAGCCTGCACAGCAACAAACACGTTTCGAAATTCTTGATGAACAAACGGCGCCACAAACACATGCGGAACAACAAATGTATGTTTCAAGACAGTTTGGATCGTGCAATGAAGCAGCAAGATTAGCCAGACAAGATACCGAACCAATACCTGACAATGGAAAGCCAGGTCACGAAGAGTACAGTGCAATGCATTCAGCTACACGTTCACAACCGATGGAAGAAAATTATTGCGCACCACTCCAACGATAGTACACAAGGGTACGCGAAAGTTACAGTGGACAATATCCAACGGATCTACCACAACCGGAAAGAACGACGAGAGAAATGATCAGAAAGAAAAGTGGCGAAGAATTGCGAATTTCATATGGAACTATGACGAAGTACGACAACGATCATTTCCTCACAGTCAGAAAATTTCGGTACTTTCGGGAAGGAAAATCATTACATCCACGAACTTCCATTGATCAATTCCGAGTAGGCTTACCAGAACACTGGACGCTAGCACACAAATTAGGCTTTATGTGTGCACACATGTCAGGAACAGTCGCAGAAACCATGCAGAATGTTGCAGCGACATGCCAATCGTACGAAGATTTCAGAGAGAAGTTTCTCTCACGATATTGGTCCAGCGAAGCACAGAACAGAGTGAAGTCCGAATTATTACAGAACCCATATTTTGAAAATTCAGAAGAGAAGAGTCCCGTGAAATTTTTCGAATTAATGGCAAAGAAAAATCAATGCTTAGATGTACCATACAGTGACGGAGAGTTGATTAAATTATGCGCGATGAAGTTACCATTGAAATACCAGCAATCATTAGTAGGTCGCGGAGGCAATGGCGTCGAAGCATTTAAAGGTATTCTAAGGGAACTAGAGTTCATATTTTCGGAAGATGACGCAAGAAAAAGACGAAGCGCACGTGAAAACGAAAGCAAAAAGCAGTGGAATCCACAAGACACAGTACGAAGAAACAATAATTACGAACCAGGTGATAACTTCGCACCAAGAAACGACAACAGATTTCAACAAAGAACCGGTTATGGAATTAGAAGAGAATATGGCAATAACTATAATTCACCCAGGATCGGCAACAACTATTACAGAGGGAATAACGACCACCGGAACGGGTATTGGAGCGCCAATAGACCGACAAATTATCAACAAAGAAACCAATATCAACAAGCGGAGCAAGAAAAGAGAATACAGATAGAAGAGGTGGAGGTAAGACCACCAAACCCCGAAAAACGTTCGAATTGACAGCTAAGCGCCCATGCCAAAGGGAATGACGCACCAACCTAGGACAATTGCAGCACCTTGAACACAGAAGTAAATACCTTATCACGAGAAGAGGAGAAGGAAGAAACAAATCTGCAGGGACCAGATGAAAACGAAGACAGGAAGATAACAATATCGTGTTGGGACGAAGTTAATTGGGAGAATACTGACGAGGAAGATGAATTACCAGAGGCATGCACAATGAATGTAGGAGGAAAGAGCGAAGTAATGAGTATTGCAGAGCAATTTGAGATGGAAACCAGGGAAAGTGAATTCAATGAGGATAATGCGCGGTCGACAGAAGTTGAAAATAAGTTACTAGTGGGCACACAACCCAACGAATATAATGAAAGAAGTTATGATGCGATAATTAGAGCATTTAGATGCGATTATGTGGAAGTAGCGACGAAGAAGGAGAAGATAGACGAGGAGGAGGAAAAAGTAGAGGATGTTGAAGAAAGCTTAAATGAAGGAAGAAATAGAGAAGAGGAAATAAAAGAGAGAGAAGTAGCAGTCGAAGCTTATCCTACAGAAAGTTCGAATTCACAAGGGAAATTCGTGAAAAGACTCATGTATGATTCGGTGGAGGATTCGCTGATGCAAGAAGAAGAAGAACAGGATCAACCCTTTCAAATTCAACCAATTGTGAAGGCCATGGTAAAGCATATCCCAGTCAATATTGCAATTGATAGTGGAAGTGAACTGTCTGCGATCTCAGAAAGTTTATTCATGCAGTGTAATGCCAATGAGGAATTGCCAGTTCTGAAAACACGTAAGATTAAAGTAAGAGGTCCTATTAGAAACAATGTTGTGGAAGTTACGAGACAAACAAGGTTAACTCTTTCGTGTCAAGGTCAAAAGATCGAAGCCAAGTTCGTGAATATACCTAAACTAACTGTAGATTTGATTATAGGTGCAGATTTTCTAAATGAGAGACGAGCGATAATAGATATGGGGAAAGGTAGCGTAACATTTGGGAATGAGTCCGCCCCGGTAGCTGAGTGGTCAGTGTGACAGACTGTCAATCCAAAGGGCCCGGGTTCGATTCCCGGCTGGGTCGGAGATTTTCTCCGCTGAGGGACTGGGTGTTGTGTTGTTCTAATCATCATCACTTTATCCCCATCGACGCGCAGGTCGCCGAAGTGGCGTCAAATCGAAAGACCTGCACCAGGCGAAAGGTCTACCCGACGGGAGGCCCTAGCCACACGACATTTCCATTATTCGGGAATGTCACACTTCTCTTTGAGCAAAAGCTAAAATTAGAAGAAATACCAGTTATAAACAAACAATTAAGAATGACGCGAGATAAAGAGGATGAAGAATTAGAATGATATGCACAAAAGGGGGAATCGTCTAAACTCATGTTAGAAGTCCATAAAGGAATCGACGAAAAATTGCATGAAGTTGAAGGTATTTCGGCAGACAGTAAAAGAGAATTAGATGGTATTTTACGAGATAAAGCAGAGGTATTTTTACCTAAGACTGGCAGTATTAAACACTTTCAGTACAAGTTTGAAGTAAAACAGCACAAACAATTTAGAGTGCCACCCTATACAATCCCATTAAGCTACAGGAATAAAGTATTCCAGGAGATATCTCAAATGTTAGATGATGATATTATAGAACCAGCTACCTCCACATATAAGAGCGCGCTCCATATTGTACAAAAACGAGATGGGAGCATCAGGTTAGTGCTTGATTCCAGACAAATCAACACAATCATAATCACTGAGACAGATCGCCCAGAAAAATTAGAGGAATTGATACAAAACTTCCACAGTGCTAAGATATTTTCATCAATTGATTTATGGAGTAGTTTCTGGCAAATAGAATTAGCCCCAGAATATATAGAAAATTTACAGCATTTATCGTATTCGGTAGATGTTACCAGTTTAAACGATTGCCATTTGATTTAAACATATCATCAGCAGCGTTTATTATGGGATTTAATACTATACTCAGGCCTGAAATCTTACAAAAAATTACTTGTTATGTTGATGATGTGATTATAGCAGAACCCTCTTGGGAACATCACAACGACACATTAAATCAGTTTTTACAGATCATGAAAGAGCATGGGGTCACAGTAAATATCACAAAATACAAATTTGAAAGGTGAGAGGTCAAATTTCTAGGACACATAATTTCAGAGAAAGGTGTAATGCCCGACCCAGAAAAACTAATGGCAATCAAAGAATTCTGTACTCCATATAATAAGAAAACTCTCAGAGGATTTCTAGGTCTCACCGGATTCTATAAAAAATTTATTTGGATCGGCTCTCTCGCAACACCACGCCTATGTGCATTGACTGGAAGAAACACGCCATGGGTATGGGATCACAAGCCAATGAAGAATTTTTAAGAGTGAAAAACGCACTAACAACAGCACCGATTTTAGCACATCCTGATCTAACACAAAATTTTTGTATGGCCATTGATAGCGCGTAAACAGGTTTGGGAGTTGTTTTATTCCAAGAATACGAACAGGGAGGGCTAAGATCATATAGAACAATTGCATCTGCCATTCGTGTACTCACAAAAAGCGAGAAAAACTATTCAGTCACGAAGCTGGAAGCATTGGCCATTGTATGGGGCTTCCAACGTTTTCGATACTTCCTATTCGGAAGAAAAACAAAATTATAAACTGACCACAAAGCATTAGAATTTCTGTTATCCGCCAAACTAACTCATGGGAGGTTAGCCAGATGGATGTTAATACTACAAGAATTTGACTTCACTATTACACACATACCAAGACCAGCGAATGTATTAGCAGATGCTTTATCACGATGTCCACAGGGTGCATCCAATAACATAGGTTTGGAAGCAGCAGAAGACCAGTTTACAATGTACTATATGAAACAAGTACCTTTCGAAAACTACATTAAGACAGCATTGAAAAACATAGGCAAAGAACAGGACAAGGATCCCGAAATACTAGGAATCAAACACAAGTGGAGAAGTAAGGATTTTCCAGATATTCGACAGCAATATCTCGTAAAAAACAATCTTTTATTTTTTAGACGAAATGTTGCAAAGAATGAATGGTTAATTTATATCCCAGATGAACTAATTAATAAGTACATATGGTATACACATTTAAGTGATGGCCACTTTAGACTAAAGAAATGCTTTTTAAAAATAAAACAAACAAGCCATTTTCTTAATATCGAAAAACGAATTAGAACAGTATTAGTCAAATGTAAAAAATGTATGAGGGCTAAACACGTCACTTTCCTAACCAAACGACCTATGTTTCCAATAATCCCTAAAAAATTAAAACAAATAGCTGCAACAGATTTGATGGGGCCTCTCCCATGCACAAAAATGGATGTATTTTCGTATTTGTCATTTTGGAACTTACTTCTAAATATGTTACCTTCACACCATTAAAACGGGCAACAGGTCTTACCATAAGTAGAGCATTTAGACAAGATTTTCTCGGACAAGTAGGTCGAGTGGAACGAATAATTTCGGATAATGGCCCACAATACAAACCAGTGCAATGGCTGAACACGTTAAAACAACACAAAATAAGACCCATCTACATATCTAAGTACAAACCTAGCGTAAATCCAGCAGAACGATCTATGAAGGACATAAGCACTTTATGCCGATTATATGCAGGCAAAAGCACAACACTTGGGGTATATACCTTAAAGATTTTCAAGAAGTAATAAATGAAATGCCACATAGCACTACACTACTACCTCCAGTTACTGTACTTTAAAATGTTGAACCCCCAAACATAACCAGAGAAAATGTTGGATTTCCTATTGTACCACGTAGACAGCACAAACAAGTCATAGCAACAGCACGCTCCAACATCAGAAAGGCAGCCATTAAAAGAAAAAAAATAGGAGATAGAACAGCAATTAAAAGAACATTCTCAATAGGCCAGAAAGTATTTGTAAAAACACACCATCTCTCCAGCAAACAGGAACACAAAATATATAAGTTTTACGCTGCATACAAAGGACCTGTCGTAATTAGCCGAATTGCTCACGATAATGCTGTGGAACTAATGAACCCAAAAACAGGCAAAACCTTAGGCGTTTACCATGTGAGCCATATCAAAACGTTTGAAGATTAATTTTATTACTAGTAAATAATTAGCACAATATTTTAAGTTTATGTTGCAGATGAGATAGTCAGGGGAAAGAAGACTGAAGAGAGAGGAAGGTGGAAAAAAGAAAGTAGTTTCAATAAAACAAAAACAAAAATAACACCAATAGTAGCATAGATTAAGGTGAAGGGATAAAGCGTAGATAGTGTAACAGCATGAAATACTAAAATGCTATACACCATGACACTACACAAAAATAAAAAACGAATTTGAGGATCCTTGTAGAAGCTAAGACTCAAAAAATCTTTGAATTGTAACATGGAATGGACGCCAAAGTTTGTAAAGCTTTTTAAAAAGGAGTAAAACATTGTAGGTACTAGGCATATGTTACATGAATATAAGTAAAACTTTTGGTAAGAACCATTGTAAAAACTCTAGTAAGGACCAGATGTAACGACCCACAAGTTGCAATGTGAGAAGTATCAAGAAAGAAAAGGACGTAATTAGCAAGACACGATTCCTACAAGGCAGAAGCATCGAGAGAAGGGAAAGGACAGTGACCGGTGCAGGGACAGACAAGCAAACACCGGACTTTCACCGCTCGTGAACCCCGGGACGCCCCCACTCAGCAGAGCGAGAAAAAAACGGCCTGACGAGAAGACCGCTTGGGCAAGCCACCACTGGCAAAAAAATATGTGTAAAAGTCACACTACTGCTATTAAACAGCATGCTGATGCACGAAACTGATGAAAACTTCCACAAAGTAAAAATGACATGCCCAAACAAGTTATCAAACTGTTACTAAGAGGAGAACTTCAAAGCGACTAGTTATCAATAAATATTTCCATATCCTGCCCAGAGAAGAACCAAGAATCAAGTAAGAACCAGAGGAAAAGCAGGAGGACCAGAAGTTGAAGATTCGCAAGATTGAGACCAAGAAAGAAGATGGGTGAAGAATAGACGACAGACCTTCCCAAATCCCTATCCTATTGTAAACTAGTCGTCTGCAAAGTATTACAACGAAAAACGACCGCTTTCAGCGACACATAGCGATGACTTTCATGCATACAAAGTCAGTAAACCACGAGATTTTGCACTCACATTCTATTATGGGACTTCCACAACAGCAACACACACTTGAAAAGCCAACAAGGAACGACAAACGAAGCTGTACATCAACTACTTGCCCACATCCATCACCCTTGTGCAAAAACATTCTCCAACCTCATGCTTAAACATTCATAGGATTGTGTGAATGTGTGAAATCAAATTATGTGATATAGGAATTGTGAAAAGAAACATGTGAAAAACTAAATAACTTAAGCACACCAGACAGCTAATAAACTACAAAATAACAGTAATTGACTATGGACTTAAGGAAAAAATAGACTATCGATAAAAATAAGTCATTATTTCTGAAATGGTCAGTATATAAAGAACAAAAGTAAGGCATAATAAACACTAAAACTATATGCCACTTATTTTCTACACATAAAAATAAAAGAATAATTATATTTTAACTATTTTCTCCTTATAAAAACAAAGAATAAAAAATTATCTTGTTGGATGTTTTCCTTTTTTTTTAATATCTGTACCATTTGTTAGGATAATATCTCAATACTTGTGTATGTATATTTCTTTGTCAAAGCAACTCTTGGAGATAATTTTTATTTGTTAGTGTAACAATGTTGAAATGAGTGCCTCGAAACAAAAACATTTTACTTGTACATGATATTTAGAAAATGTGTTAGGAATAGATTTTACTTAATTACTACATTTATAAAAAAACAATATATCTAAGAAAATCGATGTGAAAGACTCCTCACTTTCGATAACAAAATTCTTAAAAAACAAACTTCACACTTAAATAAAGAAAGAAAATAATTAAAAAATAATAATTATAGTAGCATAAAAATATTCTTTTCTTGTCAATATAAACATATTTTTGAGAATAATGTGGAAGAATACAAAAATATAAATTAGTAATACAAACTATCATAGAACCAGGATAACGTGGCTGAACAGTAGGCAACAAAATTTAGATAAAGCAATAATTTTTTCTGTCTTAGACAACGATTTAGTCATTGCCTAACTTCAGTGCAAAAATTAAGTTCGAAGGGTGGTGATATGTAAGGTGTCAGGCAAATCCAACACCTTCCATGAAAACCCTGACATGATAAGCAAATCCGGCAGTATGTCACATAGCTCCGAATAAATCCTAACATTAAGTTAACCATAGTAATACGATCAACGAGTGAACAAATGGAATACCACAGATTAACACAAGAACGCCTAAATGCATGTCATACCTTCCCACCGAGAAACAGACGCAGTTCTGAGGGAAGAAATGAGAACAGAAGACGAGAGCAGAACCATGTTAAGCTAGAAGGCCCTACAATAAGGGACGGACAGCCACGTCGCCAGCCAACCACCAGGACCACCCCCAGCCCATGTTAAAAGATAGAGCCCTCCAGAAGAACAGTATAAATCTTACGATAACACTAAAAGGGCCACACCAGCTGCAGGTTTTAGCGTGAGACTTTTTCGCGTCTCTGTTACGTTGCAAACGTTAAAAACATTGCCCCACCATGAAAAGTATAACGTTTCTCATTGGATAGACAGAATTTTTGTAGGCGGAGCTTAAGGTTAATATTGAGACCCTGACTGGTCAGATGAAAACACAGCCAGAAAGTTTTTTTTAAACCAACTTCGGTACATTGTAGTAAGGAGAACTTAGGAGAGAGTTGCTTCCGAGACGGCGAGGTGCGTGGAGCTGTGCCACCCGCCGCCCCTGACGAACACCGACAAGGTAATGAACGCACGTGATGACGCATTTTTTAGCGCATAAGGCTTCACTCAGAACTGCAGAAGTCTCATCTGTTACATCCCCTTTTTACGTATACTAGTGTCGATCGTCAATTGAAGCTCATGGTATTCACATTTGCTACGTAAGTTAAAATCTGAAACGCGATGATTTTTCTGTTATATAATTATTGAGAAGCCACATCAGCCACTGTGATTTACGACAAGTTAGATAAGTAATTAAAGATAATTGAGGGTCACTGTAGACCATTTTGATAGTTTTCTCTTTTATGAAACTTAATTTAAACCTAGATTATAGATGTGATATGGCATAGGTCATCCTTCGATCCATTGTAGAACTTGGAAACCCACTCAGGGAATATTTGTTCACATTTTTGTTGAACGCAGTTGGTTTTTATCATCCTGTATTAAAATATTTCCTTTTATCAATAGTGCAACTTTTAAACAATGTCTTTGTGAGTAGAATAAAATTTCCAATGGTAAACTTAACTGCTTTTTCGACGTTATTTTAGCAGCTAACTAGAAATAGGAAAGCCTTGAATCCCTTCCACTAAATTTAGTTAGTATTAAGATTATTTTACAGGGAGTGCAGTGAAGCTGATGCTGAAATCATTAAGTATTTGGTTACATCATCGCTAGTCTCACTGAACTCTTCTGAACTCTACATGTCATGTGTGGTCTGGCGTCTCCTTACCGGCAACAGGTCCCAGGTTCAGACTAGTCAATTCCCTAAAAAACACGCTCAGAGCGTCGTAGCGCGAAACTGGTAGGGAGACACGACTTAGAACAAACAGACACCACGCAGAATGTTAGACCGATTACGAGCTAAGAAATTTGCAACTCGGCTCCTGCGAGACAGGTTGGGCAGAGAAACTCTTATACAGTCAGAAAAATCATGCTTCTTGCAAATGTTTGATCTACACTTTCAGACAAGAAGTGGGTTTCTCGGAGCGAAAATTCACACTAGGTGAACAGGCAACAAGAGGGCTTAATTTCATAGACTCGAATCATCTACCTGCGCAACTAGATTGACACACGGCAAATTAATCAATTCAGGAAAACTTGAGTGATCCCTATACTAAAAAGGGCCTGAACCGAGGAGCTGTTGTACACATGCAGATAGCCCAATGCCCAAAGCCACAGATTCTAGCCACGTGACCACCTTGACACCGAGAGAGGAGGACGTCGCAGCCGAAGCACCACCAGTCCCAGATCACTGCTACCCACGGCGAAGCCTCGCTTGTCCGATCGCAACACCACCATCACGCCCCTTAGATAAACAACTCTCTCTATACCGCGGCCGCGAGCTCATTCGGACGAGGCGGACAGTTTGTAAAAAGGAAAGGAACCGAAACGTCTTAGTAACTCTCTCCTCCTAAACTGATATTTCGCCTTCTACTCCTGTGGGTGGAGCGAACTGAGCCACTCACATAGCAACAAAAATTCGAATTCTGTGAAAAACTTGTAATGCTCTCAATTGTAGAAGAAAAAGTTCAATAAAATGTTTCAAACCGTTTTATGTTTCACAAGAGCAAATTTGAAGACAATCATTGATAATACTGGGAAATTAAGTTCACTTTAAATAGGTTTCTCAACCAATGAAATGCAAGAAGCAGAAATTGTTTAGCTTTTAGGACTAAAGGCAGATGACAAACTCTACAGGAAACTCATTGTCTAGAATTAATGAAATGCCTTCGTTCAACGGCTTGCAGCACATATGACTACTCACATAGCTGGTTTCAAAATAAAGAAACTAGTTTATTTGGCGTATTTACATTCAGTAAGCAGTTTATAGAAACGGTTTCTGGAAAGTTACACTTATAGCGATTGTACTTGGAGAATACACTATATCTAGTGATGTTAGATGTCAAGCAGATTGGCTTTAGAAAATGTAAAAGCACCACAGAGGCAGGTATAACGTTGTGCTTGATAATGGATGAGCCGTGGTGCGCCTTTTCTGGCACACCAGCTCCTTGGCACGACTATCCATTACCCGGCTGTACTACGGTCTTTTCCCCTGTTGTGATTTAGCAACTCCTTCTGCTCTATTGAAGAGTACTGCAGTATTTGCAGGGCTAGCACCCTACATATGCACCCACCACATTCGCAGACATGCTTTGCGTTCCAAGCATATGCCCCTGCAAGTGTTTGTCAACAGAAGAATCACTGAGTTGTTTAACGCTAGGCATCCTGCAGTCGCCATAGCGTCCACGGGCCCAAGTCATCGAGATACATGGTGTGCAGTTCATGGTAACTGTGCTGCAGTCACAGGCACCTATTCGAATCCATGTTATCACGTGTTCACGTGACATGGCGTCTGTACTTTTCAGTGGCTGGATATTCAGGGCACCGCTTAGCCTCCTGCCAGCCAATTACGCTCTGGCCTCCAGACTAACTGCCAGCTGTCTTGCATCTCCATTACAGACCCAGCCTCAACTATCGATACTACCCATCAGACAGTCCCACCTAGACCTCGCCACGAACGACTTCAGAGTATCATGCTTTTCTGGACTGCCTATGATCCACTGTCACATGGGACCGCTAAAAGGCCGGCCGCTGTAGCCGAGCGGTTCTAGGCGCCTCAGTCCGGAACTACGCTGTTGCTACGATCGAAAGTTCGAATCCTGCCTCGGGCATGGATGTGCGTGATGTCCTTAGGTTAGGTTTAAGTAGTTCTAATTCTAGGGGACTGATGACCTCAGACGTTAAGTCCCATAGTGCTTAGAGCCATTTCAACCATTTTTTTTGGACCGTTACTGACTGCTCATCAGTGGACTGCACTCAAGCTCGCTCATCTTGGAAATGTATTGCTACTCTTCTACGCACCTCCCTGGTCGCTGCCATTGTGACCTTCACGGATTTTTTCATACTGAGCACCTTCGATTTATCGACAAGGATTAATATTTCAGTTGCAATCAAGTTCTGTTGACACTCATTCTGAGGAGCTTTACTGAGTGTTGTTCATGTTTAATAAACAGTTGATATTCCAATACACACACATCAGTCACAGCTCTAGCACAGCAGTCGGTCAAGACTACTAGGTAGAAACGTGACTTCTGTGATGTCACTTTCCTTTCCAGTCTCTTGTGCTGAATCGGTTAGCCTTTCTTCTGAATTCGTGTGCCCTACACACGGTTCGTTAATGGTGTGGTGTCCTCCAATCATTGTTTGTTGTTTCATTTGACTTGCTTGCAACTGTCTTCATGCACTTTTTTGATTTTTCACATTCCGTGTTTCTGTGCCATCTTTTACTCTTTATTCAGCTATATTTTCTGTTGTTTCTGACTCGTGGCAGCGCAGTTTCATTTGTGGTTCTACTTTTATTCGTTTCTGGCTGTTTTCTTTGGCTTTCTTACATTGTCTCTGTAAACGATTCCGGTTCTAGGCGCTACAGTCGGGAACCGCGAGACCGCTACGGTCGCAGGTTCGAATCCTGCCTCGGGCATGGATGTGTGTGATGTCCGTAGGTTAGTTAGGTTTAAGTAGTTCTAAGTTCTAGGGGAATGATGACCTCAGAAGGTGAGTCTCATAGTGCTCAGAGCCATTTTTTTGTAAACGTTTCTGGTCTATGGGATTCTGTGTTTATATGTCATATTTTATCCCTTATTCTGCCATGTTTTCTCTTGTTTTTGTCCCGCGCCAGTAGAGCTTCATTCATTATCTTGTTTGCGCCATTTCACTACACCTCTTAGCTTCCCTTGCATCCTGTCAGTCTTGGGCCCTCTTCTGTGGTTTTGCCTTAACCATTTGCCATGGGTCTCAGCATGTTGGAATTTTTGGCCCTGGTCATCTGACCAAATATTCGGTGATTACGCCAGGCCGGCCGCGTGGCCGTGCGGTTCTAGGCGCTGCAGTCCGGAACCGTGGGAATGCTACGGTCGCAGGTTCGAATCCTGCCTTGGGCATGGATGTGTGTGATATCCTTATGTTAGTTGGGTTTAATTAGTTCTAAGTTCTAGGGGACTGATGACCTAAGATGTTAAGTCCCATAGTGCTCAGAGCCATTTGAACCATTTGATTACGCCAGCCCGAGTTATCGACAGAACCGACAGAACGGAAAAGCTTTTTCATAACATGTGACACTTCCTGCTCAACATCAACCTTCTTTGAAAGCTCCTCGTCAGCTTCAATACTCTCCCTGTCATATCTAATCCCTGTTGCTTCTGCTTCCTCTGAAGCTCGATTCTGAATTGGAGTGATGCGCGTCCTTCCTTGTTACACTAAACTGCCTCCTTTACACTTCTGCTCTATTCGATATTCTTGTCCTGGCCGCCTCCAGTCTCTCGACCACTGGTCTCCGATATGGAGCACCTGACAATAGGTGGCAGTACAAAGCACCTAATATGAAAAACGTATGTTTTTGGGAGTGTCCGGATATTTTTGATCACATAGTGTATTACGGTGCCAGTGATCACATTGTATTCTTGTATTACACGCAGGGTGTTAGGGATACAAGCGCAGATACTGTGATCATTGGCACGAACATCCATCACCTGTATAAGGGAATGACGAGAATGAAAATTTGTGTCAGATTAGAACCCGAACCCGGATGTCTCATTTTGAGTGAACGGTCGCCTTAATAACTTTGGCTATCCGTACATGAATCAGAGCGAGATGCAGACGTTCATATGTTGTCGTTGCTGCGTCGCAACCTATACTAGAATATACATTATGTAATACCCATAAAACGGAGGGTATCTTAATTGAAAGTGGCTGACAGGTATCGGCAGATAAATACGATATGACTGTACCCGTGTTGTTAAGAAGAACGATCCACTGTTTCTTCCGACATGCATGTATGTTTGAAGGAACATAGAATTGTTTCTTTTAACAAGACAGACATTGCATTATCATATCACCCCTGCGTGTGTGTGTGTGTGTGTGTGTGTGTGTGTGTGTGTGACATTTTTTTTTTGAGGGGGGGGGGGGGGAACAGCTGTCGTTCTGGTAGTAGATGGGCAAATCTACCCCGAACGACCGTCTTGGCATCTATCAGCCAGTGGCATCACTGAAATGCGATAACTTTTGGGTGGGGAAGTAAGTGGGGGCTGGGCAGCACTCCAGGCCATTGTCGGGTTTTGAGAGATGTAGCCGATATCATTCGGTTATGTTGCTCCTCTATTGGCATTACGAGACTGACTGAACTCTTTTCTAGCCCTCCCACCAGTGAAACATCCCTACTGTCAATAGGAATCGAACCCATCTCCTGCACATGGTAGCCATCAACAGTGACCGTTCGTCCACAGAGGCTATTAAAGAATTCTAGTGGTTGCACGGGGACTTGGTAGATGTTGTTTTGGTAAGGAACCAGTTTCCGGAAATGTACTGTCTTAATGTAACATAAGATTGAGGATACCATCAAATTAAAATCTCCAACTTCGAGGTACGCACACAACGGAGACAATTTCTAACCTGTGTGCTCAACAAGAGAAACTTGCCGAGTCATCTTCGCCGATTTTTCTTCTACATGACAAACGTCTACCTGAGAGTCGAGAGAGCGGAGCGTCCATGGAGGACTACAGTCAACACTCCAAGTTGCAGTCGATCCAGTTTCTCGTAGCCGCTGTTGTAGCCTGACGAAAATGATACATGGCACGGATAAATCGAGACTGATGATGGCGCCCTTTTCTCAATTGGTGTGCACACTGTGACGCGTGAGTTTTGAAAGTGATCCAACGTTGAAACTTATTTCATACCCAAACCCTGCGTTTCCGCCGGCCGTTGTGACGAGCGGTTCTAGGCGCTTCAGTCTGGAAACACCCGACCGCTGCGGTCGCAGGTTCAAATCGTGCCGCGAGCATGGATGTGTGTGATGTCCTTAGGTTAGTTTGGTTTGAGTAGTTCTAAGATCTAGGGGACTGATGACCTCAGATGTTAAGTCCCATAGTGCTCAGAGCCATTTGAGCCTACGTTTCCGGTGATGCTTTTCTTTCCAGAATGAGATTTTCACTCTGCAGTAGAGTGTACGCTGATATGAAACTCCCTGGCAGATTAAAACTGTGTGCCGGACCGAGACTCGAACTCGGGACCTTTGCCTTTCGCGGGCAAGTGCTCTACCAACTAAGATACCCAAGCACGACTCACTCTACTAAACAATGTTGTATCAACTTTCCAGTATCCTCGTCAGGCAGCCGCCTGTGCTTTTGGCCTGTTATCTGCACTGGTGTTATCTGCACATGTTGTCAGGCGTTGTCGGTGGATCACGATAGCAAATATACTTCAAGTTTCCCCACAGAAAAAAATCCGGGGACGTCAAATCCGGTGAACGTGAGGCCCATGGTATGGTGCTTTGACGACCAATCCACCTGTCATAAAATATGCTATTCAATACCGCTTCAACCGCGCGCGAACTATGTGTCGGACATCCATCATGTTGGAAGTACATCGCCATTCTGTCATGCAGTGAAACATCTTGTAGTAACATCGGTAGAACATTACGTAGAAAATCAGCATAGCCGGCCGCAGTGGTCTCGCGGTTAAGGCGCTCAGTCCGGAACCGCGCGACTGCTACGGTCGCAGGTTCGAATCCTGCCTCGGGCATGGATGTGTGTGATGTCCTGAGGTTAGTTAGGTTTAAGTAGTTCTAAGTTCTAGGGGACTGATGACCACAGAAGTTAAGTCCCATAGTGCTCAGAGCCATTTGAACCATTTTGAAAATCAGCATACGTTGCACCATTTAGATTGCCATCAATGAAATGGGGGCCAATTATCCTTTCTCCCATAATGCCGCACAACACATTAACCCACCGAGGTCTCTGATATTCCACTTGTCGCATCCATCGTGGGTTTTCCGTTGCCCAGTAATGCATATTATGCCAGTTTACGTTACCACTGTTGGTGAATGACGCTTCGTCGCTAAATAGAACGAGTTCAAAAAAATCTGTCATCGTCCCGTAATTTCTCTTGTGCCCAGTGGCAGAACTGTACACGACGGTCAAAGTCGTCGCCATGCATTTCCTGGTGCGTAGACATATGGTACGGGTGCAATCGATGTTGGTGTAGCGTTCTCAACACCGACGTTTTTGAGATTCCCGATTCTCGAGCAATTTGTATGCTACTGATGTGCGGATTGGCAGCGACAGCAGCTAAAACACCTACTTCGGCATCATCATTTGTTGCAGGTCGTGTTTGACGTTTCACATGTGGCTGAACACTTCCTGTTTCCTTAAATAACGTAACTATCCGGCGAATTGTCCGGACACTAGGATGATGTCGTCCAGGATACCGAGCAGCATACGTAGCACACGCCCGTTGGGCATTTTAATCACAATAGCCATACATCAACACGATACCGACCTTTTCCGCAATTGGCAAACGATCCATTTTAACACGGGTAATTTTTTTTTTTTTTTATTGAATTTCGATTCCCCCCGAAGGGTTGGGTAATGTATCACGAAGCAAATACCGTCCGCACTGGCTGAATGTTACGTTCAAAAATGGTTCAAATGGCTCTCAGCACTATGGCACTTAACATCTATGGTCATCAGTCCCCTAGAACTACTTAAACCTAACTAACCTAAGGACGTCACACAACACCCAGTCATCACGAGGCAGAGAAAGAATGTTACGTGATACCACGTAATTATATGTTTGTGGCTACTACAGCGCCATCTATCACAAAGCGAAGAAAGTGGTCCAACTAAAACATTCATATTTCTTTTCGTACTACACGAATATGTAATAAAATATGGGAGTTCCTATTTATAAAAACGCAGTTGACATCCGTTTGACCTATGGCAGCGCCATCTACCGGGCCAACCCTAGCGGCCATCTGGTTTCCCCCTTCAAGCTAGACGACTTTCGTTCTTTGTAGTTTTTTCGTTTGATGCTTATTTCGTGAGATATTGGCCCGGTCACTATCAATGGACCACCCTGTATTACCCGTCTATATTTTACCCCTATTTTTTCAAGAATTTCGAGCGCCTTGCACCATTTTACATTGTCGAACGCTTTTTCCTGGTCGTGATTTGAAGAGTCATAAATAGTATAGCCGGTTACACCACCACCGACACCTCCCGCCGCCTTGATCCCCCTGGTTGCTCCTCTCCTCTCCCATCCCTGCCCCGTGCCACATCTTCACTGTTGTGTCCCCCCTACCCTCCATCTCTACACCCTACATCTCCTTTTCCCAAGGTGGCTTCCATCCACTCCCCCTCCCGGATGATGCCCTCTCTCCCTCCATTTATCCCTCCTATCAACTCTGATCCTCACCCCACCTCCTTTCCTCCATGATTTTCTTGGGCTCCCTCTCCCCCCCTTCCATCCTCTTTTTTCTTCACCTACCCTCTCTCTGCCCCCCTTCTCTCCCCCGACTCCTTTTGCATTTCCCTCCTCAACCTTTTCCCATTCCCTCTCGCGTCTGCCCTGCACCTCCCCATTTATGGGTCGTCTCCCTCTTTGGTTTCCTCCCCCCTTTCGTTTTTCCTCTCCTCTCTCCTTGTTTTCCCCCTCATCTGTCCAGGTCCACCCCCTCCCCCCATCTGCCCTAGGCTATGGTGTGTCCTCTTTGTGCCGACATTTTAGTGCAGTGTTTACAGTGAGTGTTCAGTGTTGTGTGTCTTTTCCAAAGAGTTGCGAACGGCATCATACTATCGCTGGGTGTGATTTTATATCTCTTGCAAACAGAAACCACACTGTCGCCATGTTTTTTAATTGTCTGTATCCCATGTTACCTGTCTGCGTCCTGTGTATTTTTATTCGCTTTGGCAGCCATTTGCTTTATGTTTTAACTTTCGCCAATTTTCCACAGTTTTATAATTTAAGTCCCAGTTTTATCGCCTGCTTTTATTGTTTCTTAACTTCTCCTTACATTTTAAAAGTCTGTAGGCTGCAGAGCAGCGTAATAAACTGCTGCCAGCCCGCCCCTCTTCGGGGGAATTGAAATACAATAAAGGAAAAAAAAAACACCTCCAGGGTAAGTTGTCGAAACGGAGTGAAAGAGCGAGTTAAGTCGATGACCTAGTCGGTATGTAAAGCATCATTTTTTTCCGGGTGATGAGATCGTTCGTGGCCTTTCTGAAACTGTCAATCGCATTTGACGTAGCAAGACAACCAGGAACTCTTATTTGTATCAGGGGTACGTGGTTCGCGTAGCATGTTCAGCGATGCCTGTGGGGAGTGTTTTCCGCCAGCTGCGCTGGCCACCCCGCGCTTGCCGCGCCGCTGCTGCAAGCCCTGAAGCCTCCGCGGAGCGCCCTCATCGGTTCTGCTCGACGGTGCGGCGCGACGCGACGCGATCCATATTCAGCGGCGGCCGCAGCGTGGAGCGTGGAGTGTGGAGCGTGGAGCGCTGCCAGACCACACCACAGCGCGGCCCAGATATTTGTCTGCTGGCGATATAATTTCAGGGCGCGATGGAGCGACGGACTGCAGTTCCGGAGTAGCACAGCTCTAGACACGATGCCAAACTATCGAACATATCTTTCATTCATTCCGTGATGTCACTCACACTAACAGAGTGGACCTTGAAAATTCAACATCACAATTTCCAGATAAATTGTGTAGCGGAATAGCTCATATCCTGATTTGCGATACAAAATAAATATGTTTTCATATGAGATTTGCCTTTAGTCGTCATTTAATGTCAATAACCTTGCCTTTCTATTCGGGTCTATATGAACCGAATCAGCTATAAATTTCGATTCTCGTTATTTAACTGCCAAGATAACATAATGTGGTAAATTTTTCTGAAAATGGCCCGACACAAATATGAATACAGAAAATATTTATTGGCAATTGCGAATATGAGCCACCATCGACTTTATATTGGAATGACGACGATGGAAGTTTGTTTCGGGCCGGAACTCAAACCAGTTTTCCCACCGCTTCGCCGGCCGGTGTGGCCGTGCAGTTCTAGGCGCTCCAGTCTGGAACCGCGTGACCGCTACGGTCGCAGGTTCGAATCCTGATTCGGGCATGGATGTGTGTGATGTCCTTAGATTAGTTAGGTTTAAGTAGTTCTAAGTTCTAGGGGACTGATGACCACAGATGTTAAGTCCCATAGTGCTCAGAGCCATTTGAGCCACCGCTTCGGCTATGTGTGCACGAATCACGGCCAGATCCAAACTTCCAGATTTCGTCGTCTATGTGTCACAATCTGTAGTCGTACGTTACGTAGATTTAAGTCCAGGAAGAACGTATTTATTGAAAGTCGAGGACTTGTATAGGTGAACAAATACGAAATAGCAGTGTCTGCGTTATTAAGAAGTACGATCTTACCTCGTACCAGAATTATTACCCTAATGTGAAATAGTCTTTTGTAAGTTACATATTATGGTACTAATGATGCTGGCCGGTATGGCCGAGCAGTTCTAGGCGCTTCAGTCTAGAACCGCGTGACCGCTACGGTCGCAGGTTCGAATCCTGCCTCGGGCATGGATGTGTGTGATGTCCTTAGGTTAGTTAGGTTTAAGTAGTGCTAATTTCTAGGGGACTGATGACTTCAGCTGTTAAGTCCCATAGTGCTCAGAGCCATTTGAACCATTTGGTACTAATGATCTTTACGGTCCTAACTTACTCCGAACTATCATAACCCTCTTCATTTACAGAAAAATGCTTGTTTCATACTTTTTACAAGGAATTGTATACCACTTCTTTATTATTTTTTAATATTTTAGTTAGGCGACTTTCTACAGCTGGTAGACACTTAAAGAACTGCATTTTAAACATGATCTGTATGAATAAATCTTTATTTCCTACCGTATTCGGTCATTCACAACATCATCACCGGCAGAAAAGGCAAACACATTTGATGGAAAGGCATTTCAACTTTCTCTTAGTTGTTTCGAAGGCCTTCATCACTACAATGATCATACATGACCTTATATTATTTATCTTGACCTTAAATAGCAACAAACTGGTCCTACAACAACACACGAAGAAGAATAAAGGAAACTTCCTGGCAGATTAAAACTGTGTGCCGGACCGAGACTCGAACTCGGGAACTTTGCCTTTCGCAGGCAAGTGCTCTACCAATTGAGCTACCCAAGCACGACTCACGGCCTGCCCTCACAGCTTCACTTCCGTCAGTACCTCGTCTCCTACTTTCCTAACTTTACAGAAGCTCTCTTGCGAAGTGTAAAGGAACTAGAGTGAAGGCTGATCCTAGTATTTAAAAAAAAATTACTATCAAATCAATGGACTCCATTACCGACCACTTTCGGGTACATACAGAATACTGTTTTAGCTTCTTACATAGTTAAAGAAAACAAATCAGTTATTTTGCTGTCTACTTTACTCCTAAAATTTGATGAAAGTGAGCATGAACACAAAAAATGTTCTGCAATTAAAGTCAGGAGCTGATACCGCGATGAAATGGATAGGCATGATTCTATGAAACCTGGAACAAGTAGGTAACCACTTGCTGTAGTGTTTGATATACTTGATTTGACGTGTTTCAATGCTTACGTCCTGTACTGTAAATTTTTACACGATATGAGACAAAGTGAAAGAAGAGAATTCATCTCGGAACTGGGAAAAGAACTAGTCAAACCCCACACTAAAAGACGCATTTTATCCTCCAGTGCAGAACACAAATCATTCGCTCAGCAATAATTTCTTCAGGTTCAAAATGGTTCAAATGGCTCTGAGCACTATGGGACTTAACATCTGAGGTCATCTGTCCCCTAGACTTAGAACTACTTAAACCTAACTAACCTAAGGACATCACACACATCCATGCCCGAGGCAGGATTCGAACTGCGACGTAGCAGCAGTGTGATTCCGGACTGAAGCGCCTAGAACCACATTTCTTCAGATGTCAGGTATCTTCTTAAGGGGAAGCAACATGATAACGAGAATGCAGATGTTCCAAATCTGAAACGAAAAATGTGTGATTCCTGCCCAAGATCAAAGGGTGGGAAAGTGAATCAAGGAATGTCATTAGTATCACAATTTTTTCTTAAAAATGATGCCAGAGTGAGAGTGTTTTGTAATGAGTGTTCATCACATGACGTGGAGAGCGGGTAGAAATTGATTTCTAACTCAGTTCCTTGTGAGTGGTAATACACATCGTATTAATCAATTACAGTATTGTTCCGCAAGTGTGGCAAATGAGTATTTTGTGTTAAAATAATTTTTGGAATCAAACGAACTAAAATATAACGTAGTTAGTATATAATTACAACTTATGCATAATTTAATTAAAGTATGCAACAACGGAACTGCAGTTTCAACAATGTGCATGGGTCTCAAAATAAGTCGTTATTATTTTTGTGGAAATGTTTTACATTTTATCGCCATACAGTTGCTAGAATACTTTGAGGTCCAAAATGATCCCATACAAATAACATGTTTTCCCGGACCTGAGATCATGTTAGGGTTAAAACTGTGTGTCCAACCGGGACACACGGACTAGTCTGTGAGCAATATCTTGTTTTCACACAAGAGATTCTCCCGCTATGTACGCGGTAGGGCTTCTGTGAAGTTTGGAGAATAGGAGAGACGTACTGGTGGTAAATGTTCGAAACAGCGAGGAAGTAAACTTTATCATCAGACCGTATGCCTATGCTCTGTGCTAAACCTAGAAATTTTCCAGAGCAGGTTGTGCGTGTATGAGCTGGCTGTTCGCGGAATGCACGATTCAGAATTTCTGGAGTAAATGTGGCTGTAATGCAGAACGTTTTCACATACAGCGTCTGCCTTTATTTTATGAGCATTTCCACGAGGCTCTCTTACTCTTTAAACGCGTAACTTAAATAAAAGTTAGCCAGGGCGAAAAGTTATAATTTAATGGAAAATGAAACCAATGAAACTCTGTGTGCGCCTCCATAGTCAGTTTGTCAGACTGCCGTTAGGAGGACCTTAAATTCACTCAACTTGCGTAGATTATTCCTTGGTGGGGGAACTAGAGCGGGGTGGACCAAGCCTCGTGAGGGCAATTGAGGAACTGCTTGAGTGAGATGTAATGACTGTAAGGTATGCTAAACCGACAAAGACTACGAACCAGGCTTCCACCCCCCCCTCCCCCCCCCCCCTGCAAACGACACTCTCTCTCTCTCTCTCTCTCTCTCTCTCTCTCTCTCTCTGTCTCCCCAACTCCTTTTTTTTTTAATCATCAGTCTTCTACCTGGTTTGATGATGTCGTGGTTTCAGCGATAGCGCCGCCAGAGTCCTACTTAATTTCAATCCTGCTGCAATTAAACGATTCCTAAGGGTCCCTGACGACACAGCAGGTGCAGCGTGTACCCATCTTTGTCACTGGATGATGTTCGATCTGCCACCTTTGCGCGCACCTTGCGTCGATCTTAACGTAGTCTGTACTACGCGGTCAATAACTGTGAGAATGTTCCACAGACCATTGTTGAAAGCACTGAGACATTACCGAAACACTGCGCCCAATATGTGCACCAATCCGTCGCAAAGTCCATACAGCTTCTTTCGGGTCAACAGTAAGGACCCCGGTCAAATAACCGAAGCTGTTTGGCAGGAGTACGTACTCGTAAGTGAGGCTTTGGTATACCCTAGAGTGAATGCTGCAAACGCTGTACGCCTCTAAACTCAGCGCAGTTACTTCCTGAAGAGCCAAAACAGAAGATTCGCAGAGCGGCCGCCTGAGTATCACCTGGTCGCCGATGACAGCGAAAAATGAGTCACTAACACTACCACCTTTCATTGTGCGCAAATTACACCCTGTTGACACCGAACACAGTCGTTGAGGGTGTTGCATTTCTTTTCCGACAGTGTACACCGTATTACAATAAAGCCATATGGCAGAGGCTGACGTGGTGTTGGGTTGGTACAGCGTGGTCTTTAAGGCACGATTGTGGATTTTTTTTAACTGTATCTGTATTCTGTTCCTGCTGCTCAGCTGTCCTACATATTCAGCTGCAACCACCTTTAGTGTATTGAAAGCGGTTATCCAGTAAACGGTGTTTAAGCGATCTTGGCTTTTGAATTACTTCTACCACACAGTGATCGCCCCATTACGCACTATATGTTCACTGCAAAATATATCCCAATGGTTTACAAATGTTAATCTATATTCAGATCCAATGATGGCACCTTTAGTGTGTTGAAACCAGTTATCCAGTTAGCAGTATTTAAGCGATCTTGGCTTTTGAATTATTTAGCAAGTGGAAAAAATTGGAATTTTCAATTGCTGCTTTAGATAATGTAGCGAGACCATTTCGGACAGACTGAAAGAGCAGACCGTAGATGTCACCTCGCTCTAAAGACATTCAAAGCTGTAAAGCTGTGCCTTCCTCAGCCAAGGTTATGCTCCCCATGATTTTTGACATCCGGGGTTCCATAGACAGCGAGTTCCTCGAGCACCAAAAAACTATCAACAATGACGTGTACTGTGAGACACTCTACAGCCTACGCAAATACATTAGCAGGAAACGGTCTGGGCAGCTCACGGAGGGAGTGATTTTACTCCACTATAAAATGCGTCCAAATGAGTGAACGCGTGTTTTCGTGGAGTAGAATCACTCCCTCCGTGAGCACCAAGGTGACAAAAAGTATAACGCCCAAGTTCCAGTGGGAGCAACTTGATAATCCCCTCTACAGCCAACTGTCAATACATGTCGCCGTGCTACTTCTATGTATTTGGTATGAAAAAAGCACTCTGTCGTCAGGCCACAAGTGGCCCATCGGGACCATCCGACTGCCGTATCATCCTCAGATGAAGATGCGGATAGGAGGGACATGTGGTCAGCACACCGCTCTCCCGGTCGTTATGATGGTTTTCTTTGACCGGAGCCGCTACTATTCGGTCGAGTAGCTCCTCAATTGGCATCACGAGGCTGAGTGCACCCCGAAAAATGGCAACAGCGCATGGCGGCCCGGATGGTCACCCATCCACACGCCGGCCACGCCCGACAGCGCTTAACTTCAGTGATCTGACGGGAACCGGTGTATCCACTGCGGCAAGGCCGTTGCCACATGTATTTGGTATGAAAAACAAAAAGTCAAAAGGAAATTCTTCATCTCTGACGACAAACTGAAGGGCTCAGTGGAGGACTGCGTCCTGTCACAGCCATAGGAATTCTGGTAACAAGGAATTCTTCTACTCGTGAAACGATGGGATGTTTGTGTTCTGGTCTCTGGTCATTACTTTTCAATAAATGCCAAGAGTGTAACCTCAAACCTTTTTTTTGCACACCCCTCATATATATATAAATTAATATAGATTATGTTACGAGTACTTCTATCCGGTACATTACATTGTAGCAGACTACCTTCTGCATTATATAGAGTTTTAGGAAGAGCAATGTCTATTTCCCACTGTTTATACAGGGCTATTACAAATGATTGAAGCGATTTCATAAATTCACTGTAGCTCCATTCATTGACATATGGTCACGACACACTATAGATACGTAGAAAAACTCATAAAGTTTTGTTCGGCTGAAGCCGCACTTCAGGTTTCTGCCGCCAGAGCGCTCGAGAGCGCAGTGAGACAAAATGGCGACAGGAGCCAAGAAAGCGTATGTCGTGCTTGAAATGCACTCACATCAGTCAGTCATAACAGTGCAACTACACTTCAGGACGAAGTTCAGCAAAGATCCACCAACTGCTAACTCCATTCGGCGATGGTATGCGCAGTTTAAAGCTTCTGAATGCCTCTGTAAGGGGAAATCAACGGGTCGGCCTGCAGTGAGCGAAGAAACGGTTGAACGCGTGCGGGCAAGTTTCACGCGTAGCCCGCGGAAGTCGACGAATAAAGCAAGCAGGGAGCTAAACGTACCACAGCCGACGGTTTGGAAAATCTTACGGAAAAGGCTAAAGCAGAAGCCTTACCGTTTACAATTGCTACAAGCCCTGACACCCGATGACAAAGTCAAACGCTTTGAATATTCGGCGCGGTTGCAACAGTTCATGGAAGAGGATGTGTTCAGTGCGAAACTTGTTTTCAGTGAGGAAGCAACATTTTTTCTTAATGGTGAAGTGAACAGACACAATGTGCGAATCTGGGTGGTAGAGAATACTCACGCATTCATGCAGCAAATTCGCAATTCACCGAAAGTTAACGTGTTTTGTGCAATCTCACAGTTAAAGTTTACGGTCCCTTTTTCTTCTGCGAAAAAAACGTCACAGGACACGTGTATCTGGACATGCTGGAAAATTGGCTCATGCCACAACTGGAGACCGACAGCGCCGACTTCATCTTTCAACAGGATGGTGCTCCACCGCACTTCCATCATGATGTTCGGCATTTCTTAAACAGGAGATTGGAAAAGCGATGGATCGGTCGTGGTGTAGATCACGATCAGCAATTCATGTCATGGCCTCCGCGCTCTCCCGACTTAACCCCATGCGATTTCTTTCTGTGGGGTTATGTGAAAGATTCAGTGTCTAAACCTCCTCTACCAAGAAACGTGCCAGAACTGCGAGCTCGCATCAACGATGCTTTCGAACTCATTAATGGGGACATGCTGCGCCGAGTGTGGGAGGAACTTGATTATTGGCTTGATGTCTGCCGAATCACTAAAGGGGCACATATCGAACATTTGTGAATGCCTAAAAAAACTTTTTGAGTTTTTGCATGTGTGTGCAAAGCATTGTGAAAATATCTCAAATAATAAAGTTGTAGAGCTGTGAAAACGCTTCAATCATTTGTAATAACCCTGTATAAAGAGGAACACAAGAAATCCGAACGCCCTATCCGCTGTGGTTGTCAGTCAGTCAGCGTGTCTGCTGAGTGGTCAGAGAGGGGAGGCAAATCCGCTTGTTTGACGTATTAAGGGACGACGACAGCCGACGCGCAAAGTCAGCGCTGATTGGCGATTACCCCCAAAGTCCCCCTGGTTCCGTCGACGCCCTCCGCTTCCCATGTTTGTCGCGAAGTGCCTCCCAGGAATATGAGTTCGCCTTCCGACATATTTAAAGTTAGATGTGCACTCACGTAGAGCTTATTTGTGCGCTATTAAAGGACTGAGGGAAGCAGTTATCACATTACCCTCGGTATTGGAAGCAAGGCTTGAGAAAAAGACGAGACTGTCTTCATCCAGAAGCTAGAATTCAGTACCGCTCACTTCTGTCTCGGGTATTTTTTTTTTCAGCAGTGTTAGTTGTATCACAGTGTAACATATACAGACGCAACAGGCACTGTTGCAAAAGTTTTTATTGTCTGACAGTTTCAAAGACACTACCACACCAAGCGGCGAGAAAGCAGACGCAAGATTAATGTTCATTTTTAACTACATTTTTACTTCATAAACGGAATAGTTATTATATTTTTGCGTTCCAAGCATTGTTAAAGTATCAACAAGCCTAACTGATAGTGAAATAAATATAAAAACAGCCGAATCTCGCTGATGCAGTGGCGTACGTTACACACATACTTTCGAAAGTGTGCGTAATGGATGCTTATTTCGCTGAAAGCAAGGGAATACAAACACATATTTCATGCATTAGAAGCACATGTTTCTGTAATTGTCAGTGTCAATGAAATTCACCGACATCCGAGTAACTTAGGATGTTATTTTATTGTATTTTTAAGGCTACCAGTTTCAGCATTTCATTATGCCTTCTTCAGGCTTCATATGCACCTCTCAAAACGAGCGAAGATGTGACATCTGGCCATAAATCACTGGATGTCGTGAATTCAATCGTTACACTAGTACTTCATTAGAAGACTTGATGCCATCATTGACATTGACAATCAACCAGCTGATGTCCCTCGTACGTAATAGACCAACAGATATATATTTCTGTTCTTGTCTGTTCTTATTGTGAAAGGCGTAATCCTTTTGACGTTTCATTATCACGTCTGTGAGGTTTTCCCTTCAGCTGCAATTGCGGTGGCTTGTTTCGTACGTTAAATAACAGAGGTATTGAAATTCATACCAGTTTCGTAAGTCTGGGATTCACCGGTTTGAGTGGAAGTGTAGTGACGGAAACTTCACGTTGCTGAGTGGATATACGACGTCTTTCTGCAAAAGATGATCTTCGGTAAATATATGTAAGGAGCCTTTCGTACCTACCTAGGTTCCTTACTAAGCTACAGAAAGGAAAGTATGGTATCATTTTCCAGTTATTGCCGATTTTTAAATCACTAATTGCCCTTCCTATTGTAAAAACTTCATTACAAGTCTGTGTAAACGATACTATTCGCATTCACTCGATGTCGTATTCAGAAGGCAGCTTTCTTGCCGTTTTCCGCACTGCTGTCCCAGTGTATAACAAATATGAGTAGAAGTGTGGCGACTCAGTGCGTTAGGTAGACTGTGGTTGTATGTTAACAGTGACAGACAGCAGAATGGATGTACTGTATTTACTGATGAAGAGCTGTCCGATACGTATTTACTGATTGGATTTACTGAATTCAACGGGAGAGCGAAACAATGCCTCTGCGCTAAGCTTTTCACGCAGTAACGAAATTCACATCTCATTACATTTCCATCTGCGCCACAACACTGCCGGAAAAACAAAACAGAACCCTGCATTACTTTGTCGATGCTTACGGATGAAGAGTACTGTGGGCGTGGATGTTGTCAGGAGCATGTACCATGAGTGAATGGAACGAGAGACACAGCGCATACCGTCGACTTTTGCTACGATGTGCAGTAAAGGTGCACAGGTGAGTAGAGGTAGTAAATCAAAAGAAAAGTTTCTCATACCAAATACTCAGAAAATGCGCCTGAACAACCCTCGAAATATTGCCAGTGGACGTCATATACCGCCTGATTTTGTATGTTACGTGGAAAATACACCTCTAGCTATTAAAATTATTACACCATGAAGAAATGCAGATGATAAACGGGTATTCATTGGACAAATATATTATACTAGAACTGACATGTGATTACATTTCACACAATCTGCGTGCATAGATCATGAGAAATCAGTACCCAGAACAACCACCTCTGACGGTAATAACGGCCTTGATACGCCTGGGCATTGGGTCAAACAGAGCTTGGATGGCGTTTACAGGTACAGCTGCCCATGCAGCTTCAACACGATACCACAGTTCATCAAGACTGGCATATTGTGACGAGCCAGTTGCTTGGCCACCATTGACCAGACGTTTTCAATTGGTGTGAGATCTGGAGAATGTGCTGGCCAGGGCAGCAGTCGAACATTTTCTGTATCCAGAAAGGCCCGTACAGGACCTGCAACATGCGGTCGTGCATTATCCTGCTGAAATGTAGGGTTTCGCAGGGATCGAATGAAGGGTAGAGCCGCGGGTCGTAACACATCTGGAATGTAACGTCCTCTGTTCAAAGCGCCGCCAATGCGAACAAGGGGTGACCGAGACGTGTAACCAATGGCACGCCATACCATCTCTCCGGGTGATACGCCAGTATGGCGATGACGAATACACGCTTCCATGTACCTTCACCGCGGTGTCGCCAAACACGGATGCGACCATCATGATGCTGTAAACAGAACGTGGATTCATCCGAAAAAATGACGTTTTGCCATTCGTGCACCCAAGTTCGTCGTTGAGTACACCGCCACAGGCGCTCTTGTCTGTGATGTAGCGTCAAGGGTAACCGCAGCCATGGCCTCCGAGCTGATAGTCCATGCTGCTACAAACGTCGTCGTACTGTTCGTGCAGATGGTTGTTGTCTTGCAAACGTCCCCAACTGTTGATTCAGGGATCGAGACGTGGCTGCACGATCCGTTACAGCCGTGCGGATAAGATGCCTGTCATCTCGACTGCTAGTGATACGAGGCCGTTGGGATCCAGCACGGCGTTCCGTATTACCCTCCTGAACCCACCGATTTTATATGCTGCTAACAGTCATTAGACCTTGACGAACGCGAGAAGCAATGTCGCGATACGATAAACCGCAATCACAATAGGCTACAATCGGACCTTCATCAAAGTTGGAAACGTGATGGTACGCATTTCTCCTCCTTACACGAGGCATCACAACAACGTTTCACCAGAGAACGCCGGTGAACTGCTGTTTGTGTATGAGAAATCGGTTGGAATTTTTCCTCATGTCAGCACGTTGTTGGTGTCGGCACCGGTTCCAACCTTGTGTGAATGCTCTGAAAAGTTAATAATTTGTATATCACAGCATCTTCTTCCTGTCGGTTAAATTTTGCGTCTGTAGCACATCATCTTCGTGGTGTAGCAATTTTAATGGCCAGTAGTGTATGTGTGGGGAGGTTATAATATGGAATGGTATTGCCTGTGCTATACTACCAGCTTATTGTCAAACAATAGAAGTTTGTCAGCTATGAACGAGTGTAGTTGTCAAATCAACTAGGTCGCTGATCCGATCATAGCCACTGTTTAAATTTTGAAGAAAAATAACCAGCAGTGGTGACTGCAGACTTCCGGAATATGAAATTAGCCTCTTTCTGCCAAAGACCTTGTCGTAGAAGCCGGAGGAACGCACAGAGTCTATTAGCAACCTCTTGCCCTTGAGGCGGAAATTGCACCTGAAAGGCGGAAGAACCTACTGTTATGAACTGCACGGAGATACAGAATTCAACGGAATCCATTCAATGGAGAACACGTAATATGGATCTGCGTAACATGTATCCTTCAACTGAAAATGTGTCATGACGATCGCTCCATTGGAAGAAGATTTTGGATTAGTCCAAAATTTAGATCTACGGAAAGCACTACTAAAGGTTAGGTAAATATGAGAGATTGAATAGAAGTAAAAGGTTGCATTCCACGAGTCGGGGCTTGGAATGTCATAAGTTTGAACGTGGTAAGGCCGCCAGAAAATCAGAAAATGGAAATGCCAAGGCCCAGACGCAATGGATGTGTCAAGAGGATGAGGCCTTCTGATTAGCCTAATATAGGGTACCATTAGCATCAGCAAAAAATGTTATTGGAGCAGTACGAATCGTTATAAATGTAATGTAGGGCAGAGAGTGAGTTATTGTAAGTAGCCCATTGATAACGTTGTTCTCATCAGAATCGACAACAAACCAACGATAACAACAGATATACATTCCAATCACACTTCTGTGAGCCGTGCTGCGGCTCGCGTTGATGCTGTTTGTAGGTTTCTGTCCTCTGTTGGAGGCCAGACCGTGTCGTTTAGTTGACATAATTACGGTTGTTCGTCTTCTTCTCGTGTTGACTGGCACCACTCGGTTTCGCAAGCGTTGCCTGTCTGCTAGTGGCAACAGAGGTGGTTATCGATATGTAGTAACTGTGGCCCTATGTTTGGGGCCACGTGGTGGTTCTTCCGGGTCGTGTCAGTGTGCACTTCGGTTGGGGACTGTGGAGGAGCCAGGTCCGTGCTGTGCCACAACACGCCGAGACCACTGGCGGCGCGCATGGACTGCCGGATCGAAGGCCTGCGGTCACGAGGGTGCACGACCTCGTCGTAAACCGGTTCCTGCAAGTTTTAAGTTGAGTGCATTTGGATTCAATTTGAGAAACCTCCACCACTGCGAGATCTTGGGATTCTCCAGCGACTTGGGTTCTTTTTGCTGCTCGTAGTGTTGCCGAGGTGAAGAGCAGCGAGTAGAATGCTGGGGGGAGGCGGATCTGATTAGCTTTCCTGGACTTCTAATTACGATTTACTTCGTTCAGTTTGTTACTATTTGCTAAGTCCAACCAGTGGCCGGTAACGCCTCAGTTACCTGCCCTGGGGGATAATGTATGTAACGGCAGTGTACGTTTCCTCGCCTTGCCGCTGCTGTCCGGTGAGGCGTGTAGTTATGACAGCTTTCTTGATTATAGTTTGGTTGGCGATTCTTCTACTCTGGTGATAGTGATTCCCTTCTCGTTCCAGGAGCACTAAGCACAGTTCTGCGGGTGGAGTCCAGACCTTCAGTTCCAGCTTTCGCGTATTTTTACATCTTTGCACTTGGTTTATTGTACGTAAAGTAGCCTCAGCATCATTTGTCATTCGTTAGACTGCAGCTAGTCTGAATTACCATCTTGTAAAGTGAATGCAACTCTTGGCTGCCTATCTCATCGCTCGCGAAAGTGTATTTTTGCCAGACCTACTCAGAGGTCGATTCCCTGGTGCACTATCTGTGACTGGCCCTTGTGTCTTATTATTGTATTTGCTGTTTTATTGTATCTTCCTAAATTTTTTTTATATAATTGCCATTCTTAGCGTTACAGCAGGTTTAAATGATTGTGCTACCAAGTTTACCACCATTTTGTCTCACCCGTTTGGTGATCAGTTGCCTGTCTTTTTAAATTAACCTTGCTATTGCATTGCTGTTTTACAGTATGTTTGTTAAATTTTTTTATAGTTGCCATTCTTGGCGTTAAAGGCCTTCAGACATGACTGTGGTTAATTGCCTTAAAATTCTAATTGGGATCACGTTGGTTTGTTTTCCAAGACATTATTTGCTGTGTCTGTATTTTATGCTCATTTGGTAAATTGTAACGCATTGAGAGCACTATTAATTACACAGCTGTTTATTCCTTCATTAATTGTGTATGATATCTTTATTTATGGCTCAGCCTGGAATTACCGTTTTAAAATAAATGTGTGTAATTGCAAAAGGAAACCAACTGTAACAGATGACGGCCCCGTTCACAGTCGTAACCGAATCCTGCCTTCCTTGACTATCAGGTATCATACTGAAATAAAGATGTTCTTCTAGTGAACGAAACGAGTTACTACTGTGAAATAACTACCAAAACAGTCTTCAATGAAAGACTTAATGAAGTCTTTGTACTAGCTGATAGTGTGTGATACGTCACATTATGAAATAATGTGTGTATAGTGTATAGTGTGTGTATAGTGTGTGAGTGGGAGTGACAAATTACTTGACAGAGTAGCACTAATGTTTGGCATTATTAAATAGTGTGCCCCCGGTAGCTGAGTGGTAGCCGGCGCGGTAGCTCAGCGTGTTCGGTCACAAAGCCGGTTGGCCTCTGTAATAAAAAAACTGAGTGGAATGAACAACAAACGAACTTGAACGGATGTCATTGTGACGTCCGCAACGATCAAACACAACGATCAACAACCAACAAATTTAAAAAAAAGTGGTCGGTGTGACAAACTGTCAATCCCCAGGGCCCAGGTTCGATTCCCGGATGGGTCGGAGATTTGCTCCGCTCAGGGATTGGGTATTGTTTTGTCCTTATCATCATCGTTTCATCCCCACCGACGCGCGAGTCGCTGCAGTGGCGTCAAATCGCAAGATTTGCAGCCGGGGAACGGTCTACCCGACGGGAGGCCCTAGTCACACGACATTATTATTATTAAATAAATTCTTTGAGAAGCAGTGCTGTACAATAAGGATAAACTGAATGCGGTAGTACCTGTATAAATAAATTTGCCTTCATTCGTGTGGATGGAGGTGTCAATCCTCAACCGACCATCCTCATTTAGGTTTTCCGTAATTTCCTTAAATTATTTCAGGTAAATGAAGGAATGGTTCCTATTTACAAAGGAAACGCCCATCGCATTGCCCTCAGTGAACAGCCCGTCGAAAACTGAACAGAGATCAATGATGGAAACAGGAAGAAGGTGTACTGTACCGTAGAAAAAACAGCAAAATAGAAAAAATGATCGGTTGAAGGAGAAGAAGTACAATATGGAGCAGTCTAAAACAGCAAGGACGTCATGGTTATATAATCCGCTGTCTTGGTATCGACGTAACGGATGACATCTTAGGCACGACGACCTTTGATTATCGGAGCCTCTTGCAACACATTCGTGCTAGACTTATGGATCACCGTCTTCGTGGTTTGGACCTTCATCAACGGACTGAATTTATTAATGTCTATCAGGTATCATCAGTTCCGCATACAGCGCAAACACTACCGATGCCTAAACATATCATGGTGGCCTTCTGTTCATTTGTCAGCGTTCGAATGGTATTTAGTGAAAGAATGGGGCGGATTTGGCCTTATCAGTGTTCATGATCGAACAGAGTCTCTATAGTTTAGTATTCACCTCAAGCTTTGGCTACGATGCCCAACCAGCCTCACGGGCTTATTGTTGGAGGCTCTGGTTCCATCTTCCCTTGACCCTCTGGTGGAGCTTACTGAGATTCCGGTGCCATTTTCCTATTGTGGGAGGTTTCATCCGGAGTATAGTTACCTACAGGATGTTCTCCCCGTCTCGAGCTTACCAACGGCCAGTGACATCCATCGCACCCTGCTTCGCCGCCGGTCGCCTAAACTCGTCGAATTGACGTATCTTACCGTGCACTGGAACGTAGTATGGCGAACTGTCAAGGTCGTTACGCTGGATTCAGACGTACGTTAGATCTGGTATTTGATGGTTAACAGGAGACAAATTATTCGAGAGAGACACCATTGGATCCATCTTGCAGATTCGCCTTTGTGTGTGTAATGCAACGCCTAGAATACATACGGACACCGGCTAGAATGCGTGCCGGCGGACGAGATCTGGTATTTTGTGCGTCAAATTTTAGCTCTTTCTTTTTCGGACGTCGCCTGCTTATGCCGATTCCCGCACTTTCCTCTACTCGGAAGCTGTTTATTACCCGAGGACGAAACGCAACGCTTTCACGTGAATGAGAGGTCACGCGAATCATTATTTATTTGGAAGTGGTGCCATAGGACTCATGGCTTTTGGAACTATTTATACGATCGTCATTGTGCCGTTGTGACGAACTCTAAGTACAGTCAACAATTTTCGAACTTCTTGCGGAGCATCTTCCACAATCCGCTCCGTAGGTGGATTATTCACGGCAGGAGATAAATCTGATACAATCACACGTAAGAGATTGAGGAGATAACAGTAACTACACGACATCACGAGAAGACATTCCACGTAGATGAGGCGGCGTCGTCCGTGGAGTACAGGCGCCTCCTGTGCGTGTTAAAGAAGTATAAACTATATGTTTTGTTTCCATTTTTTTCAGAGAAAGTAATGGAAGAAGGGAATTTATTTTTTGTCAGTAAATAAATGAATAACCCCCTGGGGCCATTTACCCTTCCATATGCTGCTTTTTGGTGACGGAGACATCGTGGCCAGACCTCGTAAAGTGACCTAGGCCCACATTTCTCCGGAGATCATTCCTTCTATTCCTTTACCCTATGGTAAAAGAAGTGCTTAGCGTCTGCGCTTAGCGAGAGGGTTGTGGCTGAGGGAGATTTAGAACACGGCTCGCCCACAGTTCAACAATGTGACCACTTAACCACGACGATATTGCCGTTTCAAGCTGCACGATATTGTACTTCTTGTCCTTCGCCCGTTCACTGTTTCTATTTTTCTTTTTTTCACAGTTCAATACACCTTCCTCCTATTTTCGTGCTTGATCTGTGTTCAGTGTATCCACTGAGCCATCTTATCACTAAATCTGTGAGGGTGAGATGGAGAGTTTCCCTTGTTACAGTTGTAAAACCATGGTGCGCTACAGCAGACAACCATAAGAAAGCGTACACTATGGTAGCTTTCCTAGAAGCCTTAGTCAGTTAAGGTCGTACCCGTATTACCTGTATGTTGGGTGTATTGCCTATCTTGGGCGTTACCTCATAATGATCGCTTTCTTTACGCATGCAGTCAATGACTTACTAGATTCCCCTAATAACCGGATAATATGAAACCTCGACATACTGAGTGAGGATATATAAAGGGCACCATAATCTACGGATCCTTTTTGTTTCACATAATTATCCTCCTGTCTGTTACTTAAGAATAAAGAGTAGTTATGGCAAAATTGAACTTGTCAATGTTTCATTCAGGTTTCATTCGAAAGTTGTTGAGTGCAATAAAAATAAAAGAAACAATACAGATTTGTGATATAGTGGTAGTAAATGCAATTTTCTGAACACAGATGTAATATAAGGAAAAATCCGCAACACAGAAATATATCAAACATCGCTTCAATACTTCGCCTATTTTTTTACTGTTCATAAACAACGTCCGGATCTATCAGTCATAACAGGACACTACTGCCTTCGATGAAGATGAAGACCGTTCTATAGAGTACAAAATAACAACAATAATTACACATATTTTATGTTTGTACATACAACATTCTTGGATCAAGATTAACAGCTTTAGTTACTTAAAAGCTCAGAAGTTACGCTATCAACTAATTTTCATTACTTATGAAATGCAATTTACATCTTATAAAATGCAGTTTACATTCTGTAATGGTATAAAATGCACAATGAACTGACACTGAATGAATTACGGCTCTAATTATATGCAAAACAAACCACCAAACAAACAAAATAATAAAGAGAAGTCGTTGGCTCAAAGATCCTCTCTTACACATTCATTTATGTTCCTTTCCCTACAGTACTACCGGTAGTCCTACCATTTACTACGCCATTTATGTTAGTGTTCCCTAACTGTAGAGCTGCACATTTGATACAGCGCAGCTCTTTCCTACTATAAAGCTGTGACCGAGTATCTTTCCGATGCTTGTCAAACAAGAACTGTAAGGAAATAACTCTTTCTCCTTTCTCCTGAATATTGCCGAGTAACTTCACAAGGTCAGAATACTAATTTTCGAAAGCTGCAGTGTTAATGTTAGAGGGTGTGCTTCCTGTCACCAACCATTTCCACCGCCCTGACCCCCCCCCCCCCCCCCCACCAATCCCACTGTCCCCCTTCAGATGAAGGATGTGAATCGCATGTGTCTACGTCTAGTGTTATCCGATGTGAAAGTGTGCGAACGTTTTCTAAGTGTTTACGTATCGTGTAACTGAGGTGGGACGTGAGTACCAGCCCGGTGTTCAGCTAATCGGATATGGGAAACCCCCTAAAACCTGACCAGCAGATCAGCCCTCTTCGTTAATCCGCCGGGTGGATTCTATCCAGAGTCAGTGGGTCGCTCCGAATCCCGTAGCTAAAGCGTGCAGCTATCCGGGCGGGTTTGTAAGTAAATGAGTGGATATGTGGATTATGGTACTTTTGTTGTTCTTAAACTGTAATATCAATATCCTTTTAAAAGTGATATACAGATTAATAAAACACTACTTTTGTTATTGCTATTGCTATTACTGCGTACAAAGTTATTGAAAAGTTATTTTAAATGACTTAAGCGATTTCATATATTTAGTGCAGCTACATTACTTGACATATCGCCACAAAACTCAGCACTCATATAGAAAAACTCAAAAACCTTTGTATTGTTACAGCCGCAAATCAGATTTATCCCACGAGAGAGCAATAGTGAGAAGTTAGGCACTATGGAGATAGACGTGGAGAAC
Organism: Schistocerca americana; assembly: GCF_021461395.2. Classification (NCBI taxonomy): domain Eukaryota; kingdom Metazoa; phylum Arthropoda; class Insecta; order Orthoptera; family Acrididae; genus Schistocerca; species Schistocerca americana. Next base: position 379,465,782 of record NC_060124.1, read on the forward strand.
GCATATGACGTGCTTGGAATGCTTTCACATCAGTCTGCCGTAACACTGCAAAGATTCACTAACTGAAAACTCCATTCGGCGGTGACATGCGCAGTTTAAAGCTTCCGGAGGTGTATGCAAGAGGAAATCATAGGGTCGATCTCCAGTGAGTGAAGAAACGGTTGACTGCGTGCGTAGCCCACAGAAGCCGACGAACAGAGCAAGCAGAGAGATGAACATAGGAGAACTGAACGTTCGGAAGGTCTTAAGGAGACGGCTGAAGCTGAAGCCTTACCACTTGACTCCCGATGACAAAGTCAGACGCTTTGAAATTTCAGCACAGTGGGTCAAGAAGTCGGGTTTTGTGAGAAACTCATCACCAGATTGTGAATGTCACAGATAACAGTTACCATTTTCGGATCTTGGGGGCAGAGAATCCCCACCTTATCGTGCACCACGTTAGAGATTCAATAAAAGTTAGTGCGTTCGGTGGAGTCTCATTGTTCAAAGTTTACGGTCCATTTTTCTTCTGCGAAAAGACCGTTACAAGAAAGTGTATCTGGACATTCTGGAAACCTGGCTCCTGCCACAAGTCGAGACCGACAGCGCGGACTTCATCTACCAATAGGCTGGTGCTTTACTCCACTTCCAACATGATTCATTCCGTACTTTGTATTACAATTTACGTTATTCCACACAGTTTTAATTAGACAAATACGAATTAAGTTTGGCCCAGAGGGGTAACTGCGACCTTCTGGAATAGGAGAATAGGAGAATTGCTGGATTAAGAAATTTTAAACACTGTTTTAAAAACTTATTGATTTTACTAAATACCCAAAGCTCGAAGGTTCAAATCGCCATTACTGATTTCTGTTGGACTCTATTCAAAGCTTTCTACCACTTGTAAAAGAGAGACGGTTAAAGTTTGTATTTACGCAAGACCTTACAATAAAACCAAATTTCAAAATAATAAATAACTTTACAGGATATTAAAACATAAAGTCTAAGACCTTCAAAGATCAAGGAAAACTGACAATAAGTTGTAATAAAACCAATATTCACAATTATCAACAAGTTAAATCACTTGAGAGGTTTGCAATGCAGTGGCAAATAGCCCAATCCCTCTTTCAATAAGTGAATACCAAGCGCCTCGTTTCCAAAGGGACTTTCTTTACATGGCGGGTTGGCTCTGAGCACTATGTGACTTAACTTCTCAGGTCATCAGTCGCCTAGAACTTAGAACTAATTAAACCTAACTAACCTAAGGACATCACACTCATCCATTCCCGAGGCAGGATTCGAACCTGCGACCGCAGCGGTCGCTCGGTTCCAGACTGCAGCGTCTAGAACCGCACGCCCACTCCGGCCGGCTTTACATGGCGGATTAACTTTTGATAGGATGGTCGGCTGCTACCACTCATACATGCTACTTCTATGGTCGTTAGCTTGTCCTTACATCAAACAATTTCCGCACGTAGTAGTAATAGCTCCTGCTACACAACGACTATCAAGCACTTATAATAACCAAGAAGCGTGGATAAAAAATTTTGGCCGTTAATAACACCAGAACTTAGCGTAGTTAGCTAATTTAAAGTCAGGGCCTTTAATTGAACTGCAAATGTTACTTAAGAAGAGAACGAGCTGGACAAGCTAACTGAGAAACCATCGAGAAATTTGAACATTTAAACAAACTCAGTACCTCAATTTCTTGGTGCAGTTTAAATCAAGAAATTTAAATTACTAAAAAAATATATTTAAAAAGGAAAATAGCTAGGCAAACTCAAGAATAAGGAGCATCTCAGTTGCTTGATGCACTACACTGTTTAAATTTGAGGAGTTCTTTCCATAGTGTTACTAAACGGGCATTGGAACTAAATCAATGTATGGTAACCACTATGGTGAACTTTCATAAGGTTTCCTTTAGCACAAATGTTTTAGCGCAGGAAAAGTGTTTACCAAATGTAAGACTTTCACTGCGTCCTCCGTCGCTAGTGCAAAAATGGCTCTGAGCACTATGGGACTTAACAGCTATGGTCATCAGTCCCCTAGCGCTTAGAACTACTTAAACCTAACTAACTTAAGCACATCACACACATCCATACCCGAGGTAATATTCGAACCTGCGACCGTAGCAGTCGCGCGGTTCCGGACTGAAGCGCCTAAAACCGCTCGGCCACCGCAGCCGGCTAACCACATGTTATCTTTTAGTGTGGGTTTATGTGGCAGGGTTAGTGTTTACGTCTCCTCTACCAGCAAAGCCATCAGAATTGCGAACTCGCATCAGCAGTGCATTTGAACAGACTGATAGAGACATGGGGCCCCAAATGTGGGAAGAACTTGTTTATCGATATATGAAGAATCAGTAGGGGGTGGGGGGAAGGGGCAAATATGAACCACTTCTAATATATCAAAAGAACTTTAGTTTTTTTTTTTCTATGTGTGTGTGCAAATCAATGTGACTGTTTGTCAAATAATATAGCTACCGTAAGTCTGTGAAATTCCTTCAGTCATTTATAGTAACCCCGTGCTCAGATGCCGAAGTATCGTGTCAATTAGTAGCACATCCGCTACTCCGTGCCTCTTTGATGCTTAGTGGTTCTGCCATCGATGGCCCAACTCGAAGGAGCGTAGAGAGGGTGTTAGCTGGCGGCTCTCGGTGCTGCAAGACGTTTGGTGTCCGGTGGGTCCGCGCAGTGTCGGCCATCTGCAGGTTTCTTGCCTAGCGAATGGCATCGATTTTGTTTTGGGATACGTCGGTACTCACTAGGATTTGATGCCCTAATTTGCAAGTAGAGATACTTTATAACTGTCCCTTCAGACGAAGATTGTTGGACTCCCTTGCGGGAGTAATACGATGTTAGACATACGTCCACGAAAGGGTTGATGCGCTGTTCGTCAGCGTTCTGCGTTTCCGATCGCTCAAGTCAGGGTGTATATTGATAGTGGACAAATTAGTCCACTATTAAGATCATTGCCTTCGAACAATTTTGATTTCACCACTAAATTGACTATATTAATAGCAGAGGCTATTCGTTTGCTAGCTCATACCGTTTTTCATTCCACTACACCCTGTATGAGCGTTGTGAATGCCACAGGACGCACTCCTTAGTGGGCTGATACGGCGTGTAGTATTTTCTTCGTGGCACAAGCACGGTGAATCTGAAGATCCAGAATGCACTGGCAACTGTACCATACAGATGTACATAAAAAGTTGTTTTTTGGTACACTGAAGACGTGTCTTCACTATTAGATTAGGTGGAAATTTACTGAAGTGATTGTTATCAGCATCCAATGTCTTTTGATGAACTCTGTATGTAAACGCTTGTAGGACCTTACGTAAAAGTCGAGATGTTTTACGACTGCCTAACTTATGGATTGAGAGAGGTGTGTTATCACTATGGGAATTTAACATAAGGAAGAATTTTTTCTCGTGAACGCTGTCACCGTAATTGTCTTACGACTTTGCTAATTTCCTGTGCCTATCAGCTATTACCGGTGTTGGTTTTCAGGAACTAATTATGATTGTTTGTACACAATCTAAAGAATGCTCCTGTCATAAGAAACTATGTTACTGATAGCTGTCAACTATTTAAATAAAATATAAATGGTTCCAGAGACTTTTTCATGTCTGGAACGACTATGATGCGTATAAGCAGGCTGAAGTGATGAATGAAAATTTGTAGGAAAGCGGGGATTCGAACCTGGGTCTCACGTTCGATAGCCAGATGCACTAACCACTACGCCACCCTGGCACACTGGCTTTCTACAACTGCATGGACTAGTAGTGAGCTGAGGCGTGAATGGCAATTTGGATTGAGGAGGGAGGCTTCCACAATTCAAATTCCAATTCACACATCAGCTCACTTGGTAGCATATAATTATTTGAAATTTTATTGGCAGATCTAGATTTCAGCTAGAAACTAGCCATTCTCAATGCAGTATCATTTTTCATCAATGCATGTAATGCCTGTTGGTCGGTCTTCATTCACTGAACTGTGAATGGTCGGTCTTCATTCACTGAACTGTGAATGAAGCCCGACCAACAGGCATTACATGCATTGATAAAAAATGATACTGCATTGAGAATGGCTAGTTTCTAGCTGAAATCTAGATCTGCCAATAAAATTTCAAAAGGACGACTGATAGCTGAAATCTATTATTTAAAAGTCAATAACAGTCGCTGGGTGCAACAGTCTCTGAATGGAGGGCAACCTGATATAATTATTGTCACTATTACTTGACTGTAAGATAATTTACAATACTTGCTTCCCTTGTGTGCAAACTATGTCGCTATTGCTATTAAAGTCCTGATTTAATTCTATATCTCATCTGTTACAGAACTTGATGTCTGCTACGTTGGGTGAGATGGTTTAAATGGTTATTGTTGTTTTTAAATTCTCCTTACCTAGTAAATTTGAGAAACTTGAGAAGTTACACGAATCACCTGTAGTTTTTAATTCAAGATCTTTGCGAATTGTTTTACTTTGATATTTCGTGAATTCATTGATTGGAACACAAAAAATGAGAAGACTGTACGTAATATTGACAGTTAGGGAAGAGTATGCGTTATACGAGGGTTGTCTTTTAAGTAAGGGCCGTTCGCGCGTATAGTCCCGTAGTTCGCGCGGACGCCGCAACAAGCCACCGCGCCACTTTCCGGCATCCTTCCCGTTCACACTGATGCAAGTTGCGGCTCTGTAGCTGACGTGTACGCATCGCTGTGCTACTTTATAGTGTTTACGATTATTGAATCGCCCGCCGCGTGTGAGATACGGTCAGTGATACGTTTTTTGACCGCGAGAAGCCTATCAGCTGCAGAAATTCATCGTCAGTTAACAGAAGTTTATGGCTTGAATGCAGTGAGTGAAGGTAAAGTGCGTCAATGGGTTAGAGAGTTTAAAAATGGCCGTCAAAACGTCCATGACGAAGAACGCTCAGGCCGGCCCACTGTGATCACTGACGATTTAGTGGCTGCAATCGAAACTAAGATTCGTGAGGACAGAAGATTCACAATTTCCACTCTTTCTTTGGAATTTCCACAAGTTTCAAGATCGGTTTTGTACAAAATTGTGTCTGAAAACCTAAACTTTAAGAAACTGTGTTCTCGGTTGGTACCCAGACTCCTCACAGAGGACCACAAAGGGAAGAGATTTGCCACTTCATTGGACTTTTTGATTCGTTACGAGGAAGAAGGGGATGACATGTTAAGTCAAATTGTCACTGGAGATGAAACATCGATATCCCATATCACTCGCGAAAGCAAGCGACAATCGATGGAATGGCGACACAACCTCACCCGTCAAGGTCAAAGCCAAACAGACGCTGTCAAAGCGCAAGATTATGGCAACTGTGTTCTGGGACCGGCGCGGTGTTTTGCTAGTGGACTTTATGCCACGAGGAACGACAATCAACTCAGATGCCTACTGTGCTACTCTAAAGAAGTACCGCAGAGCTTTTCAAAACAAAAGGCTCGGCATGCTGACAAAAGGAGTTTTGCTCCTGCACGATAACGTTAGGCCTCACACCTCTCAAACGACTCGGGATTTGATTGATTCTTTTGGCTGGGAAGTTTTGGACCATGCACCATACAGCCCCGACCTTGCTCCTAGCGATTTTCACCTTTTCCGGTACCTGAAACACCATCTTGGCGGGCAGCGCTTCAATGACGACGATGAAGTGAAAGCGGCCGTGAACTCTTGGCTGTCGAAGCAGGCGGCCGAATTCTTTGAAGAGGGCATTAAAAAATTAGTTGTACGGTATGACAAGTGCTTAAATAAACAAGGCAACTATGTAGAAAAATAGGTAAAAGTGTGTAGAATCAGAATATAAAAGTTTTTTTACAAAAGTATTTGTATCTTTAAAAAAAAAATAAAAACGGCCCTTACTTAAAAACAACCCTCGTAGTCTGTGACTACGTTGTGAATGTTTACTTTCAGGAAATATTTGGATGTGTCTATTTGGTACAGTATTAAACACCATACCCAAGGCACCCTGTTTCCTACCAACGAGTTTCTCAGTTTCGGGAACGACATCAAGAATGTGTTTAATAGGCATATTAAAGCAGTCAGAGGCTTAAGAGCAGGGAGAGCCGACCGCTTCCTCGGCAGCCCCTGTGCGCGTGGCTAACGCCCCGTGTCTCAGCGCGCGGTGCCCGCTGGACCGGCAAAAGCAGTCTGTAGGGCGGCCGAACCACGGAGGGGGTGGAGGTGGTGGCCGAGCTCCCGGGCGCAGTCATAAAGTGCGGCGGCAGCAAGCAGAGCTACGCCGACTGCAGCCATTGCTGCAATTAAGACTCAGCAAAACGTCTTCCAGAAAGCTCTAAATAAACGGTGGTCTTACGAAGAAGGGCACACTGGTTCGAAAGTTTCCAAGGCACATGCAATGATCGAATCGATTAAAACTCAATTCCCTCTGCCAGTTATGGTTAGAAGGACATCCGGAAATGAGCTTCGTAGCAGATTTACATAACCAACGGCTTCAGATGTAAGTAATTTTATTGTTTCAGAATCACGACTGGTTTCGGGCAGTTATAAGCCCATCTTCAGGTGTACAAGAACCATGAAGAGCGTAGTCGCTGCACGCTGTGAACACTATGTTGCCGGCAGGTGACGGCACCATTTAAATTCGTGTGGGGCGGCTGCCAAGCGCCTCATGGTTCTTGTACACCTCAAGACTGGCTTATAACTCCCAGTAACTGGTGGGAATTTTGAACCCAAAAAACTATTTACAACTGAAGATACCGTACAGGCAGCAGGTACAGGCACCCTGGTCCATGACGTATTCCTTGACTCACCGAAAGCGTCCGATAACGTTCCACGCTGTCGCCTAGTGAACAAAATATAGTCTCCAGTCGCATTAATATGACCTCCCGTCAAAAGCCTGAATAACCACCTTACGCAGCGCGAATCGCTGCAATATGTGGAGGTAGAGAGTCAATGCGATTGGTCTCGCGGTTCTAGGCGCTCAGTTCGGAACCGTGCGACTCCTACGGTCGCAGGTTCGAATCCTGCCTCGGGCATGGATGTGTGTGACGTCTTTAGGTTAGTTAGGTTTAAGTAGTTCTAAGTCTAGGGGACTGATGACCACAGATGTTAAGTCCCATAGTGCTCAGAGACATCAATCCGATTCTGGAAGGCACTGATAGGGATGTGGAGCTGTGTCGACTCCAGTGACGTCGTCAGTTGGTCTAGTATTCTCGGTTGACGATCGTTGGCGCGAAAAGCCCAGTCGAGGTGATCCTACAGGTTCTCGATTGGCTTTAAACCAGGGGAGTTTCGTAGTCAGGGTAGTACGGTAAACTCATCTTGGCGCTCTTCCAGCAACACACGTGCTGCGTGGGATTAGCCGAGCGGTCTAGGGCGTTGCAGTCAGAGACTGTGCAGCTGGCCGGCCGGAGTGGCCGAGCGGTTCTAGGCGCTACAGTCTGGAACCGTGCGACCGCTACGGTCGCAGGTTCGAATCCTGCCTCGGGCATGGATGTGTGTTATGTCCTTAGTTTAGTTAGGTTTAACTAGTTCTAAGTTCTAGGGGACTGATGACCTGAGAAGTTAAGTCCCATAGTGCTCAGAGCCATTTGAACTGTGCGGCTGGTGCCGGCGGAGGTTCGAGTCCTCCCTCGGGCATGGGTGTGTATGTTTGTCCTTAGGTTAATTTAGGTTAAGTAGTGTGTAAGCTTAGGGACTGATGACCTTAGCAGTTAAGTCTCATAAGATTTCACACACATTTGAACATTTGAACAACACACGTGTACTGCAAGCTGTGTGACACGTTGCATTGTCCTAGTGATAGGTGCCATGCTGCAGAGGAAAAACATACTGCATGAAGGGTTGGACAGACATTATTCCCAAGGATAACTACATACTGGTGTTGACCCACTGTGCTTTCCAGAACGACGAGATCACCTACGAAATGCAAGAAAAATTCTCCTGACCATAAAGCTTCTTGAGCACTTCCGATTATCTGTCCGATGGAGCATGAACGAGATTCATCTGAAAACGTCACTTGCCGCCCTTAGTGGACTCCAGCTGCAGTACTGGCGTGCAAATTCCAACCTTTGTTTCCGATGAACAGCAGTTAGGATGTATGAACTAGGCTCCCGCTGCGAAGTTCCATTCGCAGAAATGGTCGATGAACAGACGTTGAGGAAACACTGTTGGTAGCCTCTTGGTTCATCTGGGCGGTACGTTGCTCAACGATTGTACGTCTATTCGTCCGTATTCATCTCCGCAGCCGTTGTTCACCATGTCATCAGCAGCCTGTAGTGTATCACACTTCCCTTGGCGCTTGTTCTGCATACCGCCATTTTGACACACGTGGTCTACTTTAACGCCAGCAACACGCGAACTGTTTACAAAACTAGCGTTTCAGAAGCGCTTTCACCACTGGCCCGAAAGTTATTCACACTGCCATTTTGCATGTCAGATAAATCACTCCGATACTGCAATATGACTACGACTGCTCAGCTTCCCGGGGCTCTCTGACGTGCTTGCTCTATATACCCTCCGCTGTTAGTGTTGCCACCTGCCATCTGTGAGTGGTTATTATACTTTTACGTCCAACATAGGTGGTGGTCACGTTAATGTGACTGGACCGTGCGTGTATGTACCATATATTAAACCTTTTTTATTAAGGGGCTGAGGTGTTCCTGGCAAATAGATGGTAGGTGAAGGCAGTTGCCTTTAGTTTACAACGGAGCTTTATGAGAGTCTTATTGCACCGAAATGAGCTGTTCAAGGAAGAGTTTTATGTTTGAAAATGCTTGTTCGATGCTGGACTTTTATTTCTAGGGGTACCTAATGGCATAGTAACTTTAAGCATTTGATAATAGGATAACTTAGTCCATAATCATATGGCAAATATATTACACATTCGACAAGTGATAGGTAACATTCTCAGTATTTGTTCACTATGTTGTTGTAAGATTGGTTCATAACAGGTAACTCATGAAATCTGTTGTCCAAATTCCTTTGCGATCCCAAAAAACTGCAACAATTACTTTGCTTTTTGGCAGTGTCTGCTTCATTGTCTTGTGGTTGTAGAGCAACCTAAAGCCTCTGTGACAATATTAAGGAGGACTGTCTGAGGCACATCTTCAGAAAGTTCGGGGATTGTGAACCGACATTTCGGACGCCCAATTTCGTCCACATATTGCACATGTTTAACAGTCACATTTGACTGCCTTCCTCAGCCATTTTCAGCATGCACTTCCTCAATTACCTGCACCACTTCCTATCAACACCATCAGTCATAACACCTTGTCATCCGCGTGACACAATCTTGATTACAGTGTCTCATTCTGCTTACAGAATGTCAGAATGTATGACTGCTGGTTCTGGCTGAAATGTAATGTCAGAAGAGATCAGTGCCTGCTGCTACAATTTGGAGATGGGAATAGCTAGACATGACCTACAACTGAGTAAGAAAGGGAAATATAGGTTGGATAAATTTATTGTAGTAAATGTACGGCGGGCCACCGTCACACAAAGCAAGACCACTACGGTTATTGGTTGGGTACCTTTTATAGGTTAGCACCAGGATTCATCTGCTTTGTTATGAAAGAAATTGAAATAACAGATGAGCCCCACAAAATTCTTAAGAATGCGCAGAAAATGAGGTTAGCTTTTTTCATCAGAATATTAGATGACTGGGTAACAAGGTAGAAGAGCTTCTTGCCTGTCTGGAAAATTTGTAGCTCTGAAAAGATAGACAAACTGTACCTATGTGATCAACACTTAACCACAACACTACAAAATTTTATATAAAAAATCACGTTCTAGCATTTTACTCACGTTGAACTGTTATGGAAAAAGGTGGAGTTGTTACGTATCTTACAACACAACAAGTTGAAAACCATTGAGACAGGTAGATTTTGTTGTTGTTGGCAGAAAAAAAGTGTGTGCTTGTGAATTAAAACTAGAAAATAATTCAGCTTTGACTGCAAATGTATATACAGGGTGTTACAAAATTACACTGACAAACTGCAAAGAAAAGTCATCCAACGTCTCTACATAACGTCGAAGTTATAGATACCTACCCCTTCAGCAGGAAATGTGGTTCTGTATGCTGACAGATAGTAGGCCGGACGTCTCATTACGTTGCCTGTTATTCAATGATGGCGACTGATTGCCACGATCGCCAGTGGAGGAGATGGCGCTAGCTGCTGCGAAAAAAGGCCTTATCTCCTAAGAATGCGATGCCCTGTTGTTTTGGTGGATGACGGTTTCAGATCTATGTTTCTATCCGCACTTTTGTTTCCGAACCCTGAAACTCGCAATGATTTTCGGTAAACAGGACAAGAATAAATTACAGAGGGAAATCCTTGTCTGAAACCGTGATCAACCTAGGCAACAGAGCATCGCATCCACAGGAGACAAGACATGTCTGTGCAGCAGCTATCTCTATCTCCTCCACTGGCGATCATGGCAATCACTTGTGATCACTGAAGCATCTTTAGGAGACGATCCGAGACACTGTTTCCTAACCTTGATCTTCTCCTCCACACACACTCTAAAATCCCTCGAAATCTGTCGCAACATTTATGCCACACTCTATACACCTCGTATTGCAGATCTTGAACTGCTTATGAATCATGTGGAACTCTTACAAAGCTATGTGTCAAAAACGTTCAAATGTGTGAGAATTCCTAAGGGACCAAACTGCTGAGGCCATCGGTCCCTAGACTAACAAACTACTTCAACTTACTTACGCTAAGAACGACACACACACCCATGCCCCAGGAAGAACTCGAACTTCCGGCGGGATGGACAGCGCTATCCGTGACATGGCGCCTCAAACCGCTCAGGCAATCAGCGCGGTGAGCTGTACGTCAGACAGCAGCAAAGTCTATGTGGCCTTGCTCAAAATGTGTGCATCACTTTATTTTGGCTGGATGCAACACTGCATTTGGGCTGTACACTGCCAGAACTTCACGGTGTATCTGTGTGTGTGATTTAGAAGTTGTACCTGTAAGAATCGCGCTGTCCCGACTACTTCAGCTTGGGAGTACGTTTCCAGCTGGCGCGCCATTTCAGTCACACGCCGTGGTTCGCCTGTAACCCGTACCGCAACAGAATGTGCAAGACACCCAGAACATGTACTCTCTTCTCAAAATACGAAACTTCTTAGCATGTGACCATACATGTATTGTGGACGCTTAAAAATACCATATTTTTAAATTATTGTTTGATTAAAAGATATGTAGGAGAACCATAAATTTGAAAGACTGTATAACTCAATATTTGTCATTTCTCACTAGGTTCGTGAGCGTGATATAACACATGGTTGCTGTTGTATTCACGTGTAGTTGCTTTGTGGATCTTGCATGAGTGCAAAATTATGTTTTGGAACAAGGTAAAGGGACAGTCAGCAGTTTGGTTGAAGATGACTATGCTAAGCTAGTTCAAAATGGTTCAAATGGTTCTGAGCACTATGGGACTTAACTGCTGTGGTCATCAGTCCCCTAGAACTTAGAACTACTTAAACCTAACTAACCTAAGGACATCACACACATCCATGCCCGAGGCAGGATTCGAACCTGCGACCGTAGCGGTCACGCGGTTACAGACTGTAGCGCCTAGAACCGCACGGCCACTCCGGCCGGCTAAGCTAGTGGCCCGAATATTTGACAGATTAAGTATACTGTAGACGAGAGGGTTTCCCAAGGATGTTTACATTAAGGAGCCATACACATTGATCCCTGCGCACAGAATGCGGCATGGCAACGATAATCGACCTGATCTGCACGTTTGAGCGCTTTGCCGAAGACACTACTTTGTGCACGTTTAATATCATCTGTTACTCCCATTTCACCTGGTGAAAACTGGAGAGTTGTTATTTTCAGCAGGGTGATAATTAATTTTTATTTGAGGATAATTAGGGGACAGAAAATGGTTGAAATGGCTATAAGCACAATGGGACGTAACATCTGAGGTCATCAGTCCCCTAGAATTAGAACTACTTAAACCTAAATAACCTAAGGACATCACACACATCCATGCCCGAGGTAGGATTCGAACCTGCCACCGTAACTGCAGCGCGGTTCCGGACTGAAGCATCTAGAACCACTCGGCCACCGCGGCCGGCGAGGGGGCAGGATTTAACAATAATAGCTTTGAAGAGTAAATATGAATGCAGGTACTTTATGTCCTTACTTCTTAGTAGCATCTTGTCTTAGCGTTTTCACATTTAACCATGTCTGGACCTGTTCCTTGCCTTTCTGAGTGAGCTCTGAAATCGCATACGTGATAGGCTCAGGACAGGCTTTGCAGGGTCTATCAGAGGAAAAACCAGGGTTTCACATGCAGCAGGGACACAGGCAGGAAGAGATGTGTTGACAGGGTGAAAGTTGCATTGCCGGGAGGCACCATGGCAGTCCGTAGCTTTTGTTCAGTTTTGTAGCCTGCTTTCACTCTGTCCGGAAGAACAGAGCTGTGAGATGGGGAAAAAGAACTTATATTATCATGTTGGGAATAGTTCCTCCATCAGATAACGGATTCCAGCTTTGCAAAAGAACGTGAAGAGACCATAGACTATCATCCATCATAGTGTAGGATAGGTTACAGTCTTCTACGGTTGCGCCAAATCGAGGAGAACGTAGGTGTGAACCGCAATGCCATTCGGATGAGGTGTCGATCTTCACGGCGGTTGGTCTTGGTGGTGCGACCTGATCCATCCCGCGATGTTTGACGCCCTTCCGTGAGTCATTCTGCACAGACCGGTTGCAACTGCCGGAAAACTTTGTCCCACGCGAGCAGCAATTTCTCGGATGAGTGATCACTTTTCCTCTTGGCAATAATGCGCCCTCTTTCAAACTCACTGATTTGATGGTACGGTACACGCATACATCTGCGGGGCATCCTACACGTCCACTCAAGTCACACCTACCCATCACCTTCGGTTTATATCGACACGACAGCCGCAGGCACCTGTTAGTGGTAGCTGGTGTTGAGCGGCGATATCGACGCCGACCTTGAACCCGCTGGCCAACATGATTCAAATGGTAAAATTTACTGCAGAACATACTAATGTACCTGTCCTATGGATACGAACATCCTATCTCTAGTCGTTCAAGATGTTCTGTTGTTTTCTCTGAACATGAATGTTTATTTATTTAATGTTGTTTATTGTCAGATAGTCATATGCGTTTCCGTGTTTGTGATTGTTGGAATAAATGGACACGTTTATTTAAATCGTATTTTCTCTTTTAACAGGTTAAATATTTTCGTTTTGGTACTATGCAATTCCCACCTTAAGGAACTACAACTTGGGCCTACACATTTATCTGCTTTTATGAACCTGTCTGTATACAATAATTTAGCTTGGTGTTTGAGGGTGTGTGTCTGTATCATAATAAATTTTCTGTTTCCGATTTTTACATTCAAGGCAGGGGGGTTTTACATTGTGCCCCTCATATTTGAACAATATTCCATGACGATTTGTACGACTGTTTTGCAAGCGACATCCTTTGTAATGCGGGCGCTCCTACTTATAATTTAGCTAAATATCTTGCTTTCGTTCTCAGCCCTTACTTTGGGAAATGTGAACATCATTTATCCAACTCAACTGGTTTTATGCAACGGTTGAAGTCTTTATCCATTGGAACATCTGACCTTTTAGTTGGTTTTCATGTCGTTTCTCTTTTCACCCAGGTACCTTTGGGAGAGTCCTTGTTGTTAATTGGTCAACTTTTGGATGATAAAATTATTGAGCTGTATCGCCATGTGTTGACATCGACATATTTTTTATTTAATGACGTTTTTTTTAACAAACCGACGGTGTGGCTATGAGGAGTGCTCTTTCCGCTATTGTCGCCAGTCTTTTTGTGGAAGATTTTGAAGATATTGCACTCAGGACTTCTTCTTTTCAACCTACATATTTCTGGGGATACGTGGGTGATATTTTCATTGTTTGGTCACATGGAACGGAAGCTTTTATACGGTTTTTAGATTATTTTAACTGTCTTCCCCCATGCATCAAATTTTCTATCCAAACAGAAAAACATGGGAAACTGCATTTTTTGGATATTCTAGTACACAAAAAACAAACTGGTACCTTGGGACATGGAATATATTATAAACCCACACATACGGACCGCTGTCTTCATTCTACGAGCTGTGATCCACCACGTCAGCGCATGGGAATTCCACGTACATCGGTCAAGAGAGCTTATGCGATTTCTGATTCCGAAAATTTGACACAGGAACTGGATCATCTTAAGGCTGTCTTCAAGCTCAACGGGTATATCGATCATCAAATTAATCGTGGTTTTCAGTTTAGACCAAGTGAACCAGCGCCGGATACTAGTAAATCAGTTGCTTTTCTACCCTTTGCTGGAAGTATTTCTCCAAAAATTTCTAGAATTCTCTGGAAATATGATATTAAAAGTGTTCTTTTGCCTTTGGCCCAGGAAAGAGCACTGTTTGGATCTGTTAAGATGATTTGGGATTGTGAAAGCCTGGAGTTTATAAAATTCCCTGTCATTGTGGGAAGACCTTTATTGGACAGACTATTCGAACTTTTCATGACCAACGCGTGGAACATCAGCGTCACATATTTTTGCTCTAGCGTAAAAAATCTGCCGTTGAAGAACATTGTTTCAATGAAAGGCATAACATGTCGTTTAAAGAGACGCAAATTAATGCTGGGATTGTGTGCTCAAGGAATCCATCGAATTACGATTATCTGATGACATTATTAATAGAGATAAAGGTTTTCCTTTAAGCCAGACATGAAACCCTACTTTATCTGATATAAAAGAACAAAGATCTGGTTTTCGTCCCACTACACCTTAATTTGCGACTTATCACTTTCGCCAGTTTCCACCGCCGACGGCGCTGCAATTCTTCGTTTCGCAGGGGGCAGCTCTTCCGCTTCTAGCGCAAGCGCAGTGGCCTGGACCCGGGCTATAAAGGAGCTGCCGTTTCTGATATTTATTCAGTTCCGGCGTGATTGTGTTCCAAGCGATCACAACTGAAGATAGGAGCCAGGTGGATCGCCGTAATATCGTGTGGTTAAGACGATTATATCCGGCGACATACTCGTGAAGAGCATAAACTTATAAGACGCCGTTAATATAAGCGGAATGACATCCTCTGTACACTGTTCGATATTTTGAGTACTGTACCAATAAACCCGAAAACTTTCTATGTCTGAACGAATGCGGTCATTCTCTTTCACTTCCCTAAAACTTGTTCGATAAATCTACTTTCACGAGTCGACCTAATAAGTGGTAGAAATCAGAGATCTCAATGAAAGGTTCAAGTGTTCGTTTTACCCATGCACTGTTCGAGAGAAGAATAGTAAAGAAACAGTATGAAAGTGGTCCGATTAACAATTGTGAATTGCAGAATAGTCATGTAGAAGCACAAGCAGATATCTTGTGTGACCCTTGACATTGGAATTTGAAGAATACTCAGTATTGTAGAATTGTTTTCCTCTTGGTTGCGCCTGCAAGTGCTTGTGTATGTTATATGGTACTATGGTACATAGGGGTGTCTTGAGTGTAGTCTGCCTGGCAGGGACCGTCTGTGGCAGACGTAACATACCAACCTTCCGGGCGGGGGGGGAGGGGGGGGGGGGAGCTGCGCGAAAAATCGACAGCTGCTACGTCGTGGAGATCTGCGGCTGCGGCTCCCTGGAGGAGACTGTGGAGGCTGCCTCTTGGAGGATATGGTGCGGTACGTCCTGCGATACGAGCTGACCTGCGTACGGGTTGTGATGGCAGCATGGGTGGGACCAGTGGCATCGGTTCATCGTCATTGGTGGCCACCGGCGGTGGGGAGGCGCCGAATAGGGGCGGGGCAGCTGGTCCGTCAGCTGCGGCTGCTGTGTTGGTGGTGCTGGTGGCGGCGATTGATGCCCTGAAACGTCACCCATGCAACGAGTAGATGGAATTAGTGAAGGGTTCTGTGTAGGTGGTCCGAAATGGGTTCTAGGGGTGGCGGTGGTCCGTGTCGTAGGGTGCGGTGCAGGTGTCGCAGGGTGGCGAGGACGCAATTGAATTCGATGGCGACGGACTATGTGGCCATCCAAGATGACATCAAAAAGTTGGCGACCCCAGGAACGCTGGATGACGGTGGGCAGCCAACCTGCTTTATTGCCAAAACCTTGGGTCAAGACTAAGGAGCCAGGGAAGAACTGGGACTGTCCAGGAAGAATCTGAATTCTTGGAGAGGGCAAGAGATGTAGGAGGATCCTCGGTTGGCGGCTGTGGAGTGCCTCCGCTGGGCTTTTGTCCCGTATCGGAGTGACTCGATAGGAACTGAGGAATAGCGTCAGAGCATCTTCAAGGGAGTGCCGTCTTTGATATATTTGAGCATTTGTTTCATGTAAGTTCTGACCAGGCGTTCCGCTTTCCCATTGGATTAGGGATGGAAGGGCGGGGTGAGAAGGGGCTGATGCTGTTGTTGGTGCAAGAGTAAAAGAATTCCTGGCTTCGAAATTGAGGACCATTGTCTGTGACGATGGCTTTCGCTAATCCTTCCAAGCAAAATATTTTTGGGAGGGCTGATAAGGTAACGTGCCTGGTAATTGCTGAACACCGAACAACGTACAGGAAATGGGCAAATGTAAATGTGAGTAGGGGCCTTTGCTGGCACAGAAATGGTCCCATGAAGTCAAGGTGGATGCATTCCCAGGGACCGTTTGGCATAGGCCAGGGAAGGAATTGTTGGGCACAGACGGTACAGCGCTGCACCATCTCTGTGATGTTAGACACGAGGCCGATCCAAAAAACATGCCTTCTTGCGAGGGATTTGGTGCAAACAATCCCCCAATGCCCTTGATGAAGAATGTTGAGGATCGTCGGCTCAGGGATCTTGGAACGATGACCTCGGTTCTGCTGAATCTAAATGAAGGAGGACTCCATCCACCACCGAAAGCTGGTGTCAGAGGAATAGTACAACCAGAGGTGGCGTTGGTCCTGAGAAGGTGGCGAGGATGGCCAACCATGCAGAACGCGGAGTCGGACGACTCAGAGGAGGGATTCTTCTGCGGTGGCTGCAGCTACTTTGACAGCTGTAACAGGAAATGCGTTCAGGGCCTCTTGGACGTCATCATCAAGCTGAAAAACGAGGAGTTCCAACTGGTCAAAAGCAGGGTCCGGACCTTGTGGCAGACGTGACAAGGCGTCCGCATTGACGTGCTGGGAGGTGATACAGAAATGCATGGTGTAGCGAAATTGGGATAGGAACAACGCCCAACGCTGGAGATGTAGGGATGTTTTGGCCGGTAATCGCGCGGAAGGCGCAGATAAAGGGAGGAGCGGTTTGTGGTCAGTAATAATGTCAAAGGACTTGCAATAGAGAAAGGGATAGAACTTGGAACAGGCAAAAACCATGGCAAGTGCTTCTTTCCAGATTTAGGAATATTTGATTTGTGATTTTGAGATGTATGCTGTGGGAGTTCTGTGCCATCTGGCAATTTGTGAGACACGACGGCTCCCACACCATACTCAGAGGCGTCCGTAGCAAGTATCAAGGGAAGAGTTGGATCATAAGGCATGAGACATCCAGCGCATTGAAGCTGCTGTTTGAGGGTATGGAAGGCAGTCTCGCAGACTGGGGTCCAACAGAATGGGACTTTTTTGCGGCAGAGATGGTACAGGGGTGATGCCACTTTAGCTGCAGAAGGAACGAATTTCCTATAATACGAAATTTTGCCCAAGAAGAATTTCAACTGATGAAGGTCCCAGGGACGGGGCGTCAATATAAGAGAAAGATGGCGAAATGCCATTCTGGGAAATGAAGTGTCACATATAGGAAGTAGATTGTTGGAAAAAATGAACATTTAGAAATATTACATTTCAGACCTGCAGTTCGAAGGCGGAGGTTGGGTATGTGCTCTTCGGAGGAGGACTCCGTGACGTCGTCTAAGTCATTTCTACAGCCCGGGATATCAGTGAGTTGTTCAAGGTATCTTTGAAAGATTGCAGGAGCACTGGCTAAACCGAACATGAGTCGGTTTAGATGGAAGAGGCCGAAAGGAGTATTTATAACAGAGTATTGTCAGGAGGAAAGATCAAGAGGAATTGGGAGATCTGCTAGGTCGATTTTGGTAATGTAGGAGCCCCCTGCCAATTTGCGAAAAAGATCTTCCGGTCGTGGAAGGGGACAGTCGTCAACGAGAAGCTGTGGGTTGACTGTAGACTTAAAGTGACAGCAGAGGCGAAGGCGGCGGCCTGGCTTCTGCATGATGACTGAAGGCGTGGACCAGAAGCTGAACCGCACGGGCTGGAGAACCCCTTCATCTTGAAGACGTTGTTCTTTGAGCGTCTGTTGTAGTGCCACTGGTACCTGGTGTGCCCGGAAGAAGCAGGGCCGGCCAGCGGGATGGAGTTGGAGCGAGGCCTCAAAGTCCTTGGCGCAGCCTATGCCCCATGAAAACAGGTCCTGGAATTGAATACAGAGTGCATCAACTTCAGGAAAAGGAGCGTGCTGAGACACTAGGTGCAAATCGTTCACAATGGGAAATCCGAATAAGCGGAAGGCGTCCAGTCCGAATAAGTCTGCAGTGGAGGAATTGTTGACAACCAGAAACGTGACTGGACGGTGAACCGATTTGTACTTGACTTGAGCCGTGAATTGTCCTAGGAGAGCTATCTCTTGCTTAGTGTACGCCAGTAGGCGCTTAGGGGCTGGAAAGAGGGGTGGTGAACCATTGTTGGCATATGAAGTGTAATTAATCAAGGATACTGCTGCGCCTGCGCCCACTTGCAGACGCAGAGGCTTGCCATTGATAGTGACGTCTATAAAAATTTTTGATGTCGAGGAGTTGGCTAGCTGGTTGACGTCGATTGGGGTGTTGTTCAAGCCGTCTGGATATGGCCTGGGCTGGCGGTGGCTGGAGGTGGTGGTTTTTGCCCGACAAACGGACGCTAAATGGCCGTCCCTGCCGCAGTGTGTGCATTACGCCCAGCGGTCTGGGCAATCTTCTCTATCATGTGTTGAATAGTAGGTGGGGCGGGTGGAGACGATCTCCACGACGACGTTACTCGTTGTGTTGTGGTTGCTGCAGTGATTTCTGGCTCTGGCCAGGATGGTGCGAGTCGGCGTCTTGTTGTGGAGGCGGTCTCCGACCGCGGCGGAGGTAGGAGCGCGGCGATGAGCCCTGGATTGCTGCGACGTCTTCGGTGCCCGTCGTGGCGTCGTCACGGATTGCTGCTACATCTGCTCAGGATTCCAGTCGACGATCGGCGGCTGTAAAAATTTCGAACTTATAGGCTAGTTCTAGGAGCTGCTGAGACATTGCAGCCCTGTGGCCCACTGGCGGTAGGTCTGCTCGGATTTCTTCCGGCACTGGTAGAACTCAATGCGGGCTGTTAGTACATGATATCGGCGTTTGTAGTAGGCATTTAACGTCGCACACATGGCGGTGAAGATGAGGGAGTAGGGGTCCAGCGGCTGTAGTTTCCTGAGCAAGACGTACATCTTCGATTGGTTCCCTGACAAGAAAAAAAGCGCGCTGCCTGTCTTCTTGGGTGATTTGATGAATCGTGAAGTGTTGTCGGATACTTCGTTCGTATGTTTCCCATTCTTCAACTTCATCGTTGAATGCTTGGAACGGCGGTGGCGTCACGGGGCAGTGGAGGCTTCGGATTTCGGCAATCAGTTGTGTCTGAGTATCCAAAAACTAGTGCAGAAGTCCTTGAAAGAATTATTGCCATTTCGTAGGTGCTGCTGTCGTAACCGTGATGTCCGTTGGTTCGTTCGACTATACTCGTCGCCACTGAAGAATACTCAGTATTGTAGAACACTCAGTATAATGTCGTTTATTGAACTGAACTACACTTCTCGGTCAGTCACTATATACAAACAAGAACAAATAGCTTGTAGACGACCATTCATCAAGAGCGTCAGTGAGGTCCGTTGGAGCTGGTCCTGGCTCAGTGAGGAACTGGCTGTACTGTTTTTTTTTTTTATTGATTTTCAATTCCCCCCGAAGGGGGCGGGCTGGCAGCAGCTTAGTACGCTGCTCTACAGCCTACAGATTTTTTTAAAAAACGGAAGAAGAAAAGAAACAAGAAAAACAGCCGATAAAACGATGACTTAAAGTGTAAAATGGCGGAAAAATGCGGAAACGTAAAACAGAAAGCAAAAGGGGTTGGCAATGTTAATAAAAGACACAGGAATCAGACAAGTAACGTAGGACACACACAATTAAAAAACATGGCGACAGTCTGGTTTCTGTTCGCAAGAGATAAAAGCACACCCAGCGACAGTATGAAAGCCGTTCGAAACACTTCCCAAAAAAAAAAAAAAAAAAAAAAAAGCACTACACAGAACACTCAATGTAAAACACTCACTGTAAAACACTGCACGAAAAATGGCGGCACAAAGATGACACTCCTGAGCCAAAGGCAGATGGGGAGGGGTACCTGGAGGAGGGGGAAGAACGAGGAGGGAGGAAGGAAAAAACGAAAAGGGGGGGACCAAGGAGGGAGAGGACTCACAAAGGGGGAGAGGGGCAGGGCAGACGCGAGAGGGAATGAGAAGAGGCAGAGGAGGGAAATGCAAAAGGACCTGGGGGAGAGAAGTGGGGCAGAGAGAGGGGAGGTGGGGAAAAAAGAGGATGTAAGGGGGGGAGAGGGAACACAGGAAAAGGACAGAGGAAAGGAGGGGGAGTGAGGATCAGAGTTGATAGGAGGGATAAATGGAGGGAGAGAGGGCATCATCTGGGAGGGGGAGTTGATGGAAGCCACCTTGGGAAAGGAGATGAAGGGTGTAGAGATGGAGGGTAGGGGGGACACAACAATGAAGATGTGGCAGGGGGTGGGGATGGGAGAGGAGGGGAGAAATCAGAGGGTGAGGGGGCTCAAGGCGGCAGGAGGTGTAGGGGATGCGGATATGTTCGAGGAATAGGAGCAGGTGGGGGAAAGGAATGAGATCATAGAGGATCCGTGTGGGGGATGGGAGGCGTATACGGAAGGCGAGGTGGAATGCATGACGCTCAAGGATCTGGAGGGAATTATAGAATTTGAGGGGGAGGGGGTCAGATATCCAAGCAGGACTGGCATAACAGAGGTTGGAACGGATTAAGGGTTTGTAGGTGTGGAGGATGGTAGAGGGGTGCAACCCCCATATCCGGCGAGAGGGGAGTTTGAGGAGTCGGAGGCGGGTGTGGGCTTTGGATTAGATGGAGTGGAGACGAGGGATCCAGGTGAGGTGACGGTCAATGGTGAGGCCAAGGTACGTGAGGGTGGGGGTGAGGCAGACAGGATGGGTGCAGACAGTAAGGGAGAAATCCAAGAGCTGGAAGGAGCGACTGGTACAACCTACGATGATTGCCTGGGTCTTGGAAGGATTGATTTTCAGGAGCCACTGGTTACACCAGGCAGCAAAAAGGTCAAGGTGATTCTGGAGAATGCGTTGGGACCGTTGGAGGGTAGGAGCGAGGGCGAGGAATGCGGTATCATCAGCATATTGCAAGAGGTGCACTGGAGGGGGGGGGGGGGGGGTTGGGGCATATCTGCCATGTACAGGAGGTAGAGGAGAGGGGAGAGGACAGAACCCTGGGGCACACCTGCAGAGGGGTAGAAGGTGTGGGAATTGGCATTATGGGTGGTAACATAGGAGGGGCGGTGGGAGAGGAAGGAGGCCATCAGACGGATGTAGTTGATAGGAAGGGCGTAGGTTTGAGTTTAAACAGGAAACCGGGATGCCAGACATGGTCGTAGGCCTTTTCGAGGTTGAGGGAGACAAAAATTGCAGAGCGACGTGAGTTAAGCTGGAGGGAGAGGAGATGAGTGACGCGGATGAGAAGGTCGAAAGCCACATTGGGTGTTGGGGAGGAGGTGGCTTTGGCGGGGGTGGTGGTGGATGCGCCGGGAAGGGATGGATTCCAAGAGCTTGCTGAACCCCGATGTGAGACAGATAGGACGATAGGAGACGGCCATGGTGGCCGAGCGGTTCTAGGCGGTACAGTCTGGAACCGCGCGACCGCTACAGTCGCAGGTGCGAATCCTGCCTCGGGCACGGATGTGTGTGATGTCCATAGGTTAGTTAGGTTTAAGTAGTTCTAAGTTCTGGGGGACTGATGACCACAGCAGTTGTCCCATAGTGCTCAGAGCCATAGGACGATAGGAAGAGGCATCAGATGGGGGCTTGTTGGGTTTGGAGAACATCAGGATACGGGAGGTTTTCCACAGGCCAGGATAGAAGCCAGTGGCAATGATGACATTGTAGAGGGTGGCAAGGACTGAAAGGAAGGAGGGGGGCTGGCTGTACTGCTGCTGAGATGGCCTTGTAAAGCCGGCGGAGGGCGGTGGAGTACTCCAACTTTCCCTGTATCTGTGAGGCGACCTCTGCAGAAAAAGGTTCGCATTAGTCTCTAGCAAGTTCTGTTTGTTTTGAAGAATTGCTTTCCTTTTGGTTGCGCCTGCAAGTGCTTGTGTATGTTATATTGTACACAGGGGTGTGTTGAGTGTAGTCTGCCTGGCAGGGGCCGTCTGTGGCAGACGTAACAGTAATCATAATTATTAAGTTCACAATTTTTATGAACTCTTACTTCGTTACGTATGTTTCCATGCTGAAATTTTCCCCACCACGAAATCGATGACTACTTCCTTCTAGTAGGCACCGTTACATGCGGTCGTTGCTAAGATGCAAACCCAGATAGCAGTGTTCGTTCACCAAACTCAGAAGACTGCAGATGCCGATGCCTAGGTTGATGCTGTCTCTCTTGAGTTCCAGAAGGCATTCGACACAGTTTGGCACTGCCCCCAATGAACGATATTCGAGCGTACTTAATATGTGAGCAGCTGTCAGGTTTATAAATTGACAACGTGAAGGGAAGGTTTAAAATATCACGTTTTGTCAGTTATTAAACAAGTTTGGCAGCCGTGGATGCAGTTGGTAATGTCAGACTCCCATGAAAACGAACTGTCCAGCGTGGCTCGTTCGCGCTCCTTTTCTATCTCCGTATCCCAGCAGTGCAGCGACACCTGCAGCAGCAGCAGCAGAAGAAGCGGCAGTGCTTGCTGGCTCGAGAGGGCGGCCGCGCAGTGCCGGGCCGAGAGCCGGCTGCGGCAAGGCGATCGATGGCGCTGCACCCTCGTGGCCACAGTGGGCCCCGCTCCTCTGGTTCCGGCCCAGCCAGCGACTGCCCGGTCTCGGCTGCAAAGGCAGCGGTGCGCTAGAAGGACCGTCCTCTGACTAGACGAGTGCTACCAGACAAGAGCAGAGAACGCTACACTCTGTCACGCACTGTTACATTTTGAACTACTAAATGTAACATCGTAATGCAACAAAAGTAATCAGTCCAAATCGCAAGTGGTCTTTATTCTTCTGGTATGGCAGGGGCGGCCAGGGATACGGCTCGCGATTCATGGCGCGCAGCCTGCTAGCTGCACATTCCCGCCCTACACGCACCCTCCAACGCCACGGAACGCTGTCTGAGAGTGCGGGGGGAGCAATTGTAAATGTGCTGCGATTAAATGACAATGCAGTCGCACTGCATACTACTTGGTTTTAGATCACAACCAAAACAAATTTTCAGTATTATTTAATTACTTTTGGGGGCGGCGCGTGGACAGACTTTCACACTTTAGGTTACCATGTAGTCATGACTTATTTCGTTTCATAATCAAGAAAAGAGCTTTCATACTCATTAGTTGACTATATTATTTTAGCGCTTTCGCAACCTCATTACGGAGGCTCAGAAACTCTATCTGAGGAAAACAATTTATATGTCCTGGACAGTTTTAATGCTTTAAAACTGTAATTACATTGCAGATTATTTAGTTACATCTTCACATGAACAGAGACGCTTCCAACTAAAATGGCAAACGGTATCGAAAAGAGCTCAAACCAGATGTAAGAATCGCAGTGTCCTCAAAACGTTTAGAGAACTGTCCATGGAGTTCTTTCAGGGTTACGATGAAAATTTCAGACCTCGTGTTTGCGTTAACACCAGTGAGCTCGGTGAACTGGGCTGTGTTTGTTGGAATTTGTCCCTTCAGCAATACGATTTTCTTTCTAACGCATCCCAGTCAAATCAGAAGTAAACTATTTCCCCTCCTACTGCGATTCTTACTGATGGCAGTGTGCAGTCAAGACCATCTAATATTCGAGGTTTTGCAATCCATCCCAGATGTTCTAATTTTCTTTCCAGCACTTATTTTCTCCTCATAAATTCAGCAATGAGGGTTTTAAATCATTTCAGGTATGCCGCTTGAGTTAACCAATGTACTTTGCAATAATATATAAAGTCTTCATGACCTTCCTTCATTTTCATTGAAAAGTGTAACAACTGACAGTGGAACAATGCCTGCGACTACAGAAATTTCACCATTCGTACCATTATTTCACATGCTCTTTAGCTGCAAATTTGACACGAAATCCATCTTGATGTACATAACAGTGTATCCCTTCTATCGTTCTAATATTTATCCCTTTCATTTCCAACTTTTTTTTTTTTTTTTTTTTGGTCATCAGTCTACTGACTGGTTTGATGCGGCCCGCCACGAATTCCTTTCCTGTGCTAACCTCTTCATCTCAGAGTAACACTTGCAACCTACGTCCTCAATTATTTGCTTGTCGTATTACAATCTCTGTCTTCCTCTACAGTTTTTGCCCTCTACAGCTCCCTCTAGTACCATGGAAGTCATTCCCTCATGTCTTAGCAGATGTCCTGTCATCCTGTCCCTTCTCCTTATCAGTGTTTTCCACATATTCCTTTCCTGTCCGATTCTGCGTAGAACCTCCTCATTCCTTACCTTATCAGTCCACCTAATTTTCAACATTCGTCTATAGCACCACATCTCAAATGCTTCGATTCTCTTCTGTTCCGGTTTTCCCACAGTCCATGTTTCACTACCATACAATGCTGTACTCCAGACGTACATCCTCAGAAACTTCTTCCTCAAATTAAGGCCGGTATTTGATATTAGTAGACTTCTCTTGGCTAGAAATGCCTTTTTTGCCATAGCGAGTCTGCTTTTGATGTCCTCCTTGCTCCGTCCGTCATTGGTTATTTTACTGCCTAGGTAGCAGAATTCCTTAACTTCATTGACTTCGTGACCATCAATCCTGATGTTAAGTTTCTCGCTGTTCTCATTTCTACTACTTCTCATTACCTTCGTCTTTCTCCGATTTACTCTCAAACCATACTGTGTACTCATTAGACTGTTCATTCCGTTCAGCAAATCATTTAATTCTTCTTCACTTTCACTCAGGATAGCAATGTCATCAGCGAATAGTATCATTGATATCCTTTCACCTTGTATTTTAATTCCACTCCTAAACCTTTCTTTTATTTCCATCATTGCTTCCTCGATGTACAGATTGAAGAGTAGGGGCGAAAGGCTACAGCCTTGTCTTACACCCTTCTTAATACGAGCACTTCGTTGTTGATCGTCCACTCTTATTATTCTGTCTTGGTTGTTGTACATATTGTATATGACCCGTCTCTCCCTATAGCTTACCCCTACTTTTTTCAGAATCTCGAGCAGCTTGCACCATTTTATATTGTCGAACACTTTTTCCAGGTCGACAAATCCTATGAAAGTGTCTTGATTTTTCTTTAGCCTTGCTTCCATTATTAGCCGTAACGTCAGAATTGCCTCTCTCGTCCCTTTACTTTCCCTAAAGCCAAACTGATCTTCACCTAGCGCATTCACAATTTTCTCTTCCATTCTTCTGAATATTATTCTTATAAGCAGCTTCGATGCATGAGCTGTTAAGCTGATTGTGCGATAATTCTCGCACTTGTCAGCTCTTGCCGTCTTCGGAATTGTGTGGATGATGCTTTTTCGAAAGTCAGATGGTATGTCGCCAGACTCATATATTCTACACACCAACGTGAATAGTCGTTTTGTTGCCACTTCCCCCAATGATTTTAGAAATTCTGATGAAATGTTATCTATCCCTTCTGCCTTATTTGACCGTAAGTCCTCCAAAGCTCTTTTAAATTCCGATTCTAATACTGGATCCCCTATCTCTTCTAAATCGACTCCTGTTTCTTCTTCTATCACATCAGACAAATCTTCACCCTCATAGAGGCTTTCAATGTATTCTTTCCACCTATCTGCTCTCTCCTCTGCATTTAACAGTGGAATTCCCGTTGCACTCTTAATGTTACCACCGTTGCTTTTAATGTCACCAAAGGTTGTTTTGACTTTCCTGTATGCTGAATCTGTCCTTCCAACAATCATATCTTTTTCGATGTCTTCACATTTTTCCTGCAGCCATTTCGTCTTAGCTTCCCTGCACTTCCCATTTATTTCATTCCTCAGCGACTTGTATTTCTGTATTTCTGATTTTCCCGGAACATGTTTGTACTTCCTCCTTTCATCAATCAACTGAAGTATTTCTTCTGTTACCCATGGTTTCTTCGCAGCTACCTTCTTTGTACCTATGTTTTCCCTTCCCAACTTCTGTGATGACCCTTTTTAGAGATGTCCATTCCTCTTCAACTGTATTGCCTACTGCGCTATTCCTTATTGCTGTATCTATAGCGTTAGAGAACTTCAAACGTATATCGTCATTCCTTAGTACTTCCGTATCCCACTTCTTTGCGTATTGATTCTTCCTGACTAATGTCTTGAACTTCAGCCTACTCTTCATCACTACTATATTGTGATCTGAGTTCATATCTGCTCCTGGGTACGCCTTACAGTCCAGTATCTGATTTCGGAATATCTGTCTGACCATGATGTAATCTAATTGAAATCTTCCCGTATCTCCCGGCCTTTTCCAAGTATACCTCCTCCTCTTGTGATTCTTGAACAGGGTATTCGCTATTACTAGCTGAAACTTGTTACAGAACTCAATTAGTCTTTCTCCTCTTTCATTCCTTGTCCCAAGCTCATATTCTCCTGTAACCTTTTCTTCTACTCCTTCCCCTACAACTGCATTGCAGTTACCCATGACTATTAGATTTTCGTCCCCCTTTACATACTGCATTACCCTTCCAATATCCTAATACACTTTCTCTATCGGTTCATCTTCAGCTTACGACGTCTGCATGTATACCTGAACTATCGTTGTCGGTATTGGTCTGCTGTCGATTCTGATTAGAACAACCCGGTCACTGAACTGTTCACAGTAACACACCCTCTGCCCTACCTTCCTATTCATAACGAATCCTACACCTGTTATACCATTTTCTGCTGCTGTTGATATTACCCGATACTCATCTGACCAGAAATCCTTGTCTTCCTTCCACTTCACTTCACTGACCCCTACTATATCTAGATTTAGCCTTTGCATTTCCCTTTTCAGATTTTCTAGCTTCCCTATCACATTCAAACTTCTGACATTCCACGCCCCGACTCGTAGAACGTTATCCTTTCGTTGATTATTCAGTCTTTTTCTCATGGTAACCTCCCCCTTGGCAGTCCCCTCCCGGAGATCCGAATGGGGGACTATTCTGGAATCTTTTGCCAATGGAGAGATCATCATGACACTTCTTCAATTACAGGCCACATGTCCTGTGGATACACGTTACGTGCCCCTATGATATGGTAAGCCGGTTTAAGTCGTACATCTACCATCGTCAGACCAGTAACATCTCCAGTGGTGATGCGCACACCCAGTTTAGGAGCTGTTCACGACAACGGTTCCATGCACCGTCTCCGTGCATCGTCACTGGAGTTGTTACTTGTCTGATAATGATCTGTATATGACCGAAACCGGTTACCATACCAAAATAAATAAATAAGTAAAAAATAAATAAAATAAAATAAATCCAAAATAAAAACCATTTAAGATCTGAACTGATCGTTTCTGTCACTTTTTCCACACAGGTTGAAAGCATAACCGTGCATCTCTTTAGCTGATTCATGTAGTGTCGACGGGGAACTCTTCACAGTAATTGGCTCAGATATACGAGTGTTTCATAATTAAGTGCGATTACCAACATTGGTGAAAATCACCTCCTTTACATCCTGTGCACCGAGGACATTCGCATACCAACTCTCTCCCAACCCCATCATTGTCCACTTCCTGCAACATGCCTACGACATAGCCTACCTATAGTTGAGTCGGCTCGATGCCTGACATTTGTAATAGGCTGGGTGCAGCAGTTTCGCGAGCCTACATCAACCAATAACATAATACAATATTTTAAACGTTTCTGTGACAGCACTTGAGTGTTGTCACAGGTCTGCAGACGTCTCCTGTTTTCGCCTGCAGCAGTTACTACTTTGCGTTTGAACGCTGGTAGCAGCACTGCGAGCTCTCAGGGACCTTCTTACAACGTCTCCACTACAGCTACTCACCACGCCCTGCTCTACAACCCTCTCACGACTCTTCGACGCTACTTGTGGCTCCTGCTCGTGTAGTGTAATAGCAGCATATAGAAACTTCCAGTAAATCCACAGAAAAGTCAGTCCCTCATTTTAGGTCTCACCACTCAGCGTTTCAGAGTCCTAATTTACACCTCTCCACCTACAACCCTCCGATGTCTCTGACTAGCACAGTGAAATATTTAGCACTAACCCTTCACAGAAAACTAACGTAGAATGCACGCCTCCATATCATCCAACACAGTGTCTGAAACCAGGCGACAGGCCCGTACATCAGTCCTGCATCCGTCTACTATTACCTTCATCTATAAATCCTTCATCCACCCCATCCCAAAACTGATTTCTGCCTCATCTAAATTCTACAAATCTCTTGAAATCCTGGAACGAAATGCACTCCACCATATACCAAGCACAAATGAACGGTGAACGACTAAAAATGAACGGTTCCCAAAAAAGAACGATCAGCAGTGAACTAGTTCCCAAGGTTGAACCAGTTTGCCCATCTGTACTTTGGGAGTGCACTAACAGGCAGCAGAAAACATCAGGGGTGAAGCTTGTTACATGTTTGTGGAAAGATGGATACAGAGGAAAACAACCGTCGATATATGTACATATTAAGGAACCTGATATGATAAAAATATCTGTACTTATGTCCGTAACACCCTGTAAATATGTGTCAATGGGGACTGTAATACAACATTCAGTAAATATTACTTGCTCTGTCATAATAATACACTCGTGTTCAGAAAAAAATAGAACCTTTTCAACGATTAGAACCACGACCTTCGTATTCACAGGACGTGTATGTTAGAATGTTCTGCAGAAATGATTAGCACTTGAACCGTGTCGAGCCACGGGTCCAAGGTCAACGTGGATACCGCAGTGCAACTCAATCTGCTGGTAAATTGTGTCTGCGGCTCTCGTTTTCGCTATAAACCGAAGGTATTGGACCAGTCTGACTTGAACAGACGTGCAGGATGCCTCGCAGACATATGGGCGAACTGTACGCTCAGATAATTGTGTTTGAAAGAGTACGCATTGTTGACATGAGAGAATGTGATGCGTCCATCAGGGAAATTGCTACTCGTGTGGGACGAAGTGTTTCGGCAGTACAACGGGTATGTGTAGAAATGTTCATGGAAGACCGTGGAAAACGACCAGATGGGTCAAAAAATTTAGAACGACTTAAACCTAACAAACCTAAGACATCGCACACATCCATGCCCGAGGCAGGATTCGAACCTGCGACCGTAGCGATCGCGCGGTTCCAGACTTAGGCGCCTGGAACCACTCGGCCACAACGGCCGGCACGAGATGGGTTAGGTCGCACCACCTACTCCATCCCCCTTAGAAGGTTAACACGTCATCTGAATGGCATTGCAGGACGATCTGCGTTCTCCTCGACTCTGGCGCAAGAGTGGAACAGTGGAACACATCGCACACTATCAGGAGCGACAGTCCGCCGCCGAATAATACACCATGGGTTACGTGCGCGTAGTATACGTTTCCGCCTACCAAGTAGAATGTCTAGCAGAAACATGCTAGACGGCAATGGTGTATGGAACGACGTCACTGGAGACAGGAATGGCATCAGATAGTGTTTTCGGACGAATCCACGCTCTATTTGTTTCAAAGTGATGGCGACAGTTTGGCTAGCATGAGACAGGGCGTGCGGCACCACTGTGGCTGTATTATCACTAAACATACAGTTCCAGCTCAAGGCCTTATAGCGTGGGCTGCTATTGGGTACCGCGAATCACAACTGGTGCCTGTCCAGGGCACTGTGACTTGTGTGACCTACGTGAATGATATCCTGCGACCTGTAGGCACATCCTTTCTGCAAAACATCACTGTCACCATTTTTCAGCACGACAACGCACGACCACATATTTCTGCACGAACATTAGCCTTCTTGGTGTCACATGTTGTCAGCTTTTTCCCCTGGCCCGCCATATCACCAGACTTGTCGCCTACCGAAAATGTATGGAATATGGTGAAACGACAGCTGCAGTATTGTGACTCAATGCCAACCACCACAGATGATCTTAGGAATCAACTCAGCATGGATGGCAATACCACAGGACACCATTCGCGCCTTATATGCGTTGAAGGCATCACGCATGGAATAAGTTATAAGGCCTGCAGCGGACCCTGTGCCTACTACATAACATAACAAATGCTGAACCAAGGTGACTACAGAACGTACTAGTGCAAATCTCTTGTAAATATTATCGTATTGTCTCTACTCGTTCAAGGTGTTCTATTATTTCTTAACGTGAATGTATATGACATACGTTTTGAGGTAGCCTCGTATCGTGTAAAAATACAGCCACCTTTCCATGAAGTCATAGCGCTACGATATTACTTAACATTCAGTGTCATATTTGATTTAATTTTCCGACAGAGAGGGGCCTTGAAGAGAGGTAGGGTGGCAGAGAAGTTCATTACTGGCTCCCCGCCGAGACCCGCCCACAAACAGGCTGCCGTCGGTGGCCGTGGAGGGGACTGACAGACAGGAATGCACCGGGTGGGTGACGTGGTGGCGCGGTGTCGTGTCGCGTGGCGAGACGTGATACGTGTCCTGTGCCCCTGTCCTGCCCTTGTGTGACTCAGATACGTGTGTGGCCGGTGGAGCGGGGGGGGGGGGGGACATCTGCACATTCCGACCTCCTCCCCGCTGTCTAGACTCCAGAATCCTGCTCCGGACGCCAGACAGTTCATCGCCGTTTGAGAAATTGCTGCAGTTTATTTACTGCACGTCACTGTGTAACGAATTACTTACAGGGTAACGGAAAAATGGGTCGCATACAACCTCGGGTTTGCACAAATGAAAGGACACATGAGACTGTACAAACCTTACGACTCAGGTTGAAGACAGGAAACTCTACGTTTATAACATTTGTAGATTTAGAGAAGTATTTGACGGAATTGACTGGACAACAGTTTTCGAAATTCTGAAAGTAGTATGTATAAAACTGAAGACGTGAAAACTTATTTAAAATCTGTAAGGCACGGGTGGGTAACCGGCGGCGCACGGACCGTATCCGGCCTGGTTGATACCAGAATGAAAATTTTCTGAAAAACCTGACTTCTCACGTATAATTTGTTCGCGTGGCGTGTCGGGAAGGAGGTGTCATTCGTGTTGGAGCGTTACTTCTTGAACATGAAACTCATCGATCCTATTGTTTGGACTTCATGCACTGGGAACGTTGTGGTCACGCTGTGATGATGCGACATGTTAGCTGGAATAAGTATGCGAATCAGGACCGCGCGCCACTAAAGGTTGCCCATGTCTGCGTGTAAGGTAATCATAGGAGTCGAAATACATAAGAGGAAAAGGGGTAATTAAAAGGGATGAGGTATGTCCCCGATGTTATGCAATCAGAACATCGGGGAAGCAGTAGAGGAAAGGAAGAATTCGTCGTATGTTAATGATGTGTGATCAGTCTTGTCCTGCTGCAATTACCGCATGTACGCTAATAAACTCCAGTTGTATACAAGTGCAAAACTAATAACCTTCATGACAGCTATCGAGAAACTCAATATCAATCTGCGTTCACTATCAAATGGGAACAGAGTGTAAGGTTAAATGTCAGTCCACTCAAACGCAAGTGGTACTGGTTGGACAGTGTAGGATCATTATTGTATGATTATATGATAGCGGAACAAACACTGGTAGCAGTTACTTCTGTAAAATATCTGGCAGTATGCGTGCGGAACGATTTGAAGTGGAATTATCATATAAAATTAATTGTTGGTAAGGCGGGTACCAGGTTGAGATTCATTGGAAGAGTCCTTAGAAAACGTAGTCCATCAACAAAGGAGGTGACTTACAAAACACTCGTTCGACCTATACTTGAGTATTGCTCATCAATGTGGGATCCGTACCAGGTCGGGTTGACGGAGGAGATAGAGAAGATCCAAAGAAGAGCGGCGCATTTCGTCACAGGGTTATTTGGTAAGCGTGATAGCGTTACGGAGATGTTTAGCAAATTCAAATGGCAGACTCTGCAAGAGAGGCGCTCTGCATCGCGTTGTACCTTACTGTCCAGGTTTCGAGAGGGCACGTTTCTGGATGAGGTATCGAATATATTGCTTCCCCCTACTTATACCTCCCGAGGAGATCACGAATGTAAAATCAGAGAAATTCGAGCGCTCACGGAGGCTTTCCGGCAGTCGTTCTTCCCGCGAACCATACGCGACTGGAAGAGGAAAGGGAGGTAATGACAGTAGCACGTAAAGTGGCCTTCCACACACACCGTTGGGTGGCTTGCAGAGTATAAATGTAGATGTAGATGTAGATGTACCATGAAATATCGGAAATCCACACCATATGTACGATACTAAATGGAACAAATATCAACTTCTCTCCATCAATGAAGATTCTAGGCGTAATTATAGACGAAAGTCTAAATTGGGCTGAGTACGTAACTGCAACGTGCCCACGCCCTAAAAAAACATAAACAACTCCTTCCCCTTGACCTTAAAATAAACTTGTACAAATATTTATATTTCAGTTAACAGTTACAGCGATATCATACTGTAAGATGTTTCTGAGGGTATCTCAGGGCGCCTGGAACTGGTTATGAATGCCTGTGTTCCTTATATTTGCGTTGTTCGATTCTGAGCGTGTTTCACCATCATATGCACAGTTAACCTGGCTGCAGAGATTTCCATATTCCTTGCCTTCTCAACTATGTTAGCATGTTTTTTTCGTATCTCTCCTCGGCCTTAACGTTCTTGTCTCAACGACGTAGCAGAGAGACTCGTTGCCAGCAGAGCAACATCCTTTCTGTCTCACGCCATCGCTCAGTCACTTACTCGACGTCCTTCTCAGTCGCAGGAACCCGACTCTGGAATAACCTTCCGCATTAGAGGACTGAATAACATATCCAGTTTCAGAAAGCGATTAATGACGTACCTACAAAAGCAACACTAATTATTACCATTGTCGCTGTACACAGTGTTACTCTTTTGCGTCCTTTTTTCCTACCACAACTTTCTGATTTCCTAATATTCTTAGCTTTTAAGGTAGTAGCTTAACCAGTCGCGTTTCCAGGCCTCAGGGAAAACACTTCTTGTTAAAGAGTGTTTGAAGTTATCTATTATAGCAACAATAGTGGGTCAATAATCATTTGGACTGTGATGCTATAGTATCCAGTTGATGCTGGTCTAATGTGCAGGAGAATACCGTATACGGTGTAGCAAGCAGTGGATTTAGTTTATGATGATTTTTTTGGGGAACCGAGAATATTTTCAGTCAGTACGCTGCATTTGAGCACATTTCAATAAGAAAGAAATTACATACAGAGTTAATTAACACGTGATATAACTGACCATAATAACTTACTCTTATGAATCTTTTTCTTGAGTACATTGGTTCTCCCCACCTTTGTGACATCTGTTCAGTACATGACAGATTAACCAATGACTGTACATTGGCACAATTACTTGTGCGCTGAGAGTTGCTATCGTTCCAGCAAATGTGTGATGACTCCTACACAACAGTGGGCAGATTGAAGAATAAAGAGTCCCAAACAGAAATCCTAAACTGCAAACCTAGATCAGAAGCGTCCACAATCGAATGCCTATATGAGATCTAATTAGCATCTGTTGGTCTTGTGGCAAATGTCAAGAAACCTTCTCTGTGGACAGTCGACTGCAGCACTGAGATCAGCAGCGATAAAGGTACACTGCGCACGCTGAAAAAGTCATGGCCTTGGTTGTGTGTTCACGTAAATATTTACGCCTATACAAACACTAGGTTTCCATGTTTATTTTTGTCTGGGTCATATAATCCTTGGAATTAAGTTAAAATAGTTCCAATCCCCCAATTCGGGTAAAGGTTTTCAGTATTTTCTCTTGGCCCTAGGGCGAATGGGGAGCTAGAAATTCTCTCGCACGATCGGTTCCTATCGTGTGGTTGGAGACTGCTGCAACTGATGCAGCTTACCGCCCAATCGGGAAATACCGGGAGCGGTTACTTAGTAACGTCTGCGGCCTGCGGGAACAGGAGCGCCACGTCAGCCGGGCAGCTACAGCGCTCAGAGAGCAGTCCAGCCGCAGTACACTGGCGTTACGGAATCAGTCACTGAACCTGTCTGCTATAAAAGTGTCGTTCACAGTTGTGGAAGATGAAAACCTAGTGGAAACGGTGTCCAAGTTTCAACGTATTTTTGGTGTAGCTAGTGCTTTGTATAAAGATCAAAACGTGAAAGACACTGCTTGAAAGGAGACTGGAGACTTCGTTCAGAAATCAAGTGAGAATAATACATTCACTCTACTTATGTGATTTATTCAAATGTTCAAATGTGTGTGAAATCTTATGAGACTTAACCGCTAAGGTCATCAGTCCCTAAGCTTACACACTACTTAACTTAAATTATCCTAAGGACAAACATACACACCAATGCCTGAGGGAGGACTCGAACCTTGGCCGGGACCAGCCGCACAGTTCATAACTGCAGCGCCTTAGACTGCTCGGCTAATCCCGCGCGGCTGTGATGTGTACTACAATTACATGAAGTTTCACACAGTAAGAAACAGCTATTCTAATGAGCAACCTGGTTTTTTTGCCATCCTGTTGTCCCTGCAAAGCTGTTGAAGTAGCTCGTGTATAAATACCGCAGAGGAAGCTCTTCAGTACTGCCAAACCACCACACCAGCAAATGGTATAAGATTTTTAGATGGTGGTGGTTCAGTTTAATCTGTGTCTGGTTGTGGTTTTCGCGACGGCACTGATATGTAAATTTTATTTTATTTTATTTTTTTTTTTTTTTGCTTCAGTTCGGGATATAATCTCAAGCTCTCGACGATAGCCGCCATCGTCATCGTCAGGAGCAACTGCCTCCACTGCTGCTGTGGTGGCCTTATATAGCCCGTGGACGGCTTCTGATTGGTCGGCTTGCGATTCGTCAGCGATTACGGACTGCTGTCGCAGACGGTCACTGTTGTATCAACCTTTACAGGAATCGGTATATAAAATATGCGAAATGTCTGACTTAATAAAGCAAAGGCATTTTGAGACACTCTACGACCTCGACAAGTGGCGGTAATAAACAATTACTTTCTTGTTGTCGACACTTGCAACTGGCGCACAATAGTGCTTCACCATGTTTACACTCAATCGAAATGCCTCATCTCCTAATCCCCTACAAGAACATGTGTCACAACGATGCCAGAATTGAGCACTTTACAAGGAGGTGGAAACATAGTGCCAGTTCTGAAATGTTACTCTACATTACTCTTGTCAAAAATTCCAGCCTCACCTTCCTTCCCGTAGGAGCAAACATACGTGAAAGTGAACTTGTAATTAGCGTCGAAGATAGAAAGCGGAAGAATGGATAAAAAATCTCGGATGAAAGTGGGTGCAGAAACAGAGGCACTAAATTCTTTCGAAGTACTGACAGAGTGCTTTACACTCTTCCGCTAATGTAATTATGCGATATTCTGAGAGAAAAGATTAAAGATATAAATGACTCTCCTGTTGTCATGAACCTGGCCAGGAAATAAATAAATAAGTAAATAAAGTTCAGAAAACAAGATCGAGATGCACATTGGACTGAAAGTTCTACATAACTGCACTGTGGATGCAGTTATGGGGTGACGTAATGTGCAGGTGAAAATTGTAAGAGAATATGGACGAATATTAAAGATACGTATCAAAAAAGACAAAGAGAGAGTAAGTCATTCTTCACCATTGTCTGAGCTCTTATAATTCGCTCGTGATCAAGAAATTTTAATTCACTTTATTGGAAAAATAAATTGTTAATTTCAGTTTCCCTCACTGAAGAATATTGAACATTCGTCGTTCTGATGTAAGTACTGAGGAAGGTGAAGATGATAAAACAGTGCAGTGGCGCATCCTTCGGCCGAAAATGAAGTAACAGTTGTTGATTGCATTCGATCTACTGGTAAAAGTCATAAAAGAAAAGAAAAACATTTGGAACTTGAGGAGGTGAGGTGCATCGAAAAAGAAAATATAGTTAAGAACTTTAAGCAGATGCCTGATGACGGTGTCGATTTATTTTACTGAAGTATTGTACTTTATATCAAAAACCTGAGTTCAGACTTAACCAAATAGGCAAAAATTATGTCACTGCTGTTGGCTTTAGATCCAGAGATCGTAGCGACACAAACAGAAATAATGTGACATCTTTATCATCAGAAAATGTTCATTTTATTACAAAGCATGTTACTAAACGTAACAGATTATTCGCAAATTTCAGTTAATTGTTAATGTTTTTCACTGTTCAACATCGAAACAAATGTTAAATAAACCACTGTAGTCTTAAGAGTTTTGACTTCTCTGACGTTAGTGTTATCGCTAATTTTTCGTCAGTTGTTATTGGATACAAATATCTGTTTGATTAACCCTTAAGATCGTCTTTGACAACGTCTAGGACGTAGTGGAACTGGACATTGTCTAACTTGAAGAAATGACGAAACTTTTTGTCGCCGTTTAATAAATGACGATTGACAAGTGTTGTGAAGAAACTTTCGTCAAGTCACGTCCAGTAATTGGGGGATGTATTACGACTTTTCCGTTGTGTACCTGTTGAAGTACAATGTCTTTTCTTCTTCATAATCATTTTCTTCCAGCAGTAAATCCAACAACAATAAATCGTGACCGCTCATGACGCTACGGTCAGTTCCAGTACAGCACTCGTGGCTGCTGCGATCGCCAAGTCGGGTCGAGGCAGTTTCAGATAAGTTTTTACAGTCTGACGATAATTTATTGATTTGTAGTTTTAGCTTGACACTGTCCACTAACGACAAACGGTAGTTACTTTTATTCTGAAGTTGGGTGGGTTATCCCGACTGAAACCTAGGTAAATCTAGGTAAACTTTGCAACTGAGATTGTTGGTTTTTTAAATTAATATTGATATTTTTACAGTTGCTGACAAGGCCGCGAAATATTGAAAATATTTAAACATTTAAGAACCATATCCTGCTCGTAAGTATCAAATGTAATTCTGAGTTTCTGTCAATATTAGAACTAGTGACATTTATGATTGTTGGCATCTTTCAGTCAATAAACTTTTAGGCCAATGTGCACACTTTGCTGTTGTTAAGCGAATTACAGTCACCCTATCAGCTCATTCATCCAAGTTACTGACTGGAATAACACACAGAAGAATGAAAGAGGTAATAGAAGACCTTTCGGATGATGGAGCGGTAAAGGTTCCAGAGAGGCAGTTCGGTTGTTACACTTCATAAGGGAAGCAAGATTTAAGAAAATGAAGATACATACCGTACTCAAGATTTTTCTTCCCACCTGGACAATACACTTCCATTCCGTCAGTCGTCAAACCCACATTGAAAACGATATAAAACCGTCGTTTCCACCATCTTTGCAGCGATATCTTCAGAGCGACTAAAATGCTGATTTCTTAGAATGGTCTTGTATATTTGTCTGTCGAACCTTTTAGTCAATAATTAATGCCAACTATTTTTGTTTCTTTATAGGAAAGACTTTCACAAATGGCTATTGTTCAGAACAAGCAGCCGCACTCGTAGGTCATAAGGTAAATTTTACGTGGAGAGAAATGCCACTTGCGCTCTCCATTATCGCCAACTAACTCTGTGCAACCGAGTTACAACACTTTTTTTTTGTAAGCCAAAGGAACAACGTGAAATGTATGTAACTATCAAATTTTCCATATGATTTAATTAGTTTTGAGTTCGTCCGACGTATACTTTGCAAGATTCAGAAAAGAACTGATCTTGATAAATATTAGTTTTCTTGAAAAATGATCCATGAATTTTTAATATTGTTTCAGCATTACCTCTACGTAATTTAATTTGTATGTACCAATGACCCCGTGAATCGGTCCAGGCACGGCAGTGCTAGTATGTTACAAAAAGCCGAGTGCGAAATTATAATTTTTAGGGTTTTATTTCTTGGGTGCTGTTGATCAAAGGAGTAAGGCATCAAGTGTTTCGGAGGGCCCTTGTCCTGGAGATCATTTGTATACCTATCGGAAGAACTGGCGTACTGTAGCCGTTCTACAGTACAGGGACAAATTTTAAACATTACAGACTTCCTTTAGACTAGGCACTTTGACTAAATCTGTTGGTTGTTTGGCATTAAGTGTGGTCTACTGTGGATCTTAGGAAGCTCATAAAAGAAACACCTTTTATTCGGCGCTTCCTGTGAAAACGCGGGAAACCATTATTTTTGGTACGAAAAATAGCAGTTGTGGGGATAGCCACTTCTATAATTTATGTTCATGGCAAATTATTAAAATTTTTACCGTATGTTCTTAAGATGATGTTTTCGGAGAACATTGAAACTTTTTTTGTGTATCTTGATCCGCTAAGGGGATTGAGATGTCCAAACTTATCGTACTTACGCACCTTAAACAAGCACGAAATATGGGGTTTGTGGCGAAGCCACTATAAGACAAGGATCCTGGGTCCACGGCAAGGCTTCTGAGGTTACCTAACTACGTTTTATGTTACTTTTTTCACCAATTAAAGTTTATGACGAGTTGTCTATAATGGGCGCTTCACCTACGCACGCTATCTGGACCTGGAAATTATTCGACGGCACCACCTGGCGGTGCTAGCACCTCACAAATAACTATTTTGTTATATAAAGTTCTTTGTACTTGCAAATTAAACACCGCAATTTTTCGAACTCCGTGAGTATGTCCAAAAACTCTTGTACATTTTATGTAAATTAGTATAAAGTAAACTTGTGTTTCATGGGAGACGATTTTGTATTAACCTTATATTAAGCGGACACTTATATGTGTCAAAGTATGTAATTGTGTGGAAGTATCTAAATAATCTGTCAAGTCATTACTGATTAGCCGCGTGGGATTAGCCGAGCGGTCTCAGGCGCTGCAGTCATGGACTGTGCGTCGCGTCCCGGCGGAGGTTAGAGTCCTCCCTCAGGCATGAGTGTGTGTGTTTGTCCTTAGGATAATTTAGGTTAAGCAGTGTGTAAGCTTAGGGACTGATGACCTTAGCAGTTAAGTCCCATAGGATTTCACACACATTTGAACATTGAACATTGCTGATTTATAGACATGGTTTTATATCAGCAGCACTTCCTGCTGAAAACGAAGGAACCAGCTGCAAAATCCTCCTATCAGAGCACAAAAAAGACGGAACTGATGCTCTTTGAAAGATTCTGACAGAAAAGTGTGGAAACAGCTGCTTCAATTCTTATTCTCCCTTCCTCACGAAAAATTTTCATTTATGAACGTACTCGCACTTTCCTGTGTCGGAAGAGAAAAGAAGAGAAACAGTGTAGGTGGAAAAGAGGGGAGACGGTGCCAGTGAGAGAAAGAGAGAGAGCAGACGCTGATGGTGGGAGTGAGAAAGTGGCACTGAAAGAGAAAGGATATGGATGAAGACAAAGCAGTGGGAATCAAAACAGGAGATAGTGATGGTCAGTCATAGACAGTGGCAGTAAAAGAGAGAGACGGACGGAGAGAGTAGCAATAGCAGAGAGAGAGTGGGCATTTGAACTGAAAAAGATGGATGAGTGGTTACCATACATAGGTTTGGTGCGGGGTGTGCGTGGGTAGGGGGGTGGGGGGGGGGGAGTGAGCGAGGCGTCTACATGACGCTCCCTTCCCCCATATGCTCCCAGACCAGAGAACCTCAACACGAAAGAAATTTGTCTACTTTCTCCCATCCCCCATACTCGTGTTAAAAGTTGTCAGGTCTAGGGGTCAAAATGTCTAGCAATCCATGTGTGGAGAGGAGACAAAAATGGCTCTGAGTACTATGGGACTTAACTGCTGAGGTGATCAGTCCCCTAGAACTTAGAACTACTTAAACCTAACTAACCTAAGGACGTCACAGACATCCTTGCTCGAGGCAGGATTCGAACCTGCGACCGGAGCGGTTGCGCGGTTCCAGACTGTAGCGCCTAGAACCACTCGGCCTCTCCGGCCGGCTGGAGAGGAGACAATGGCAGTAGAAGAGAAAGGCAGTAGAATGTAAGCAAGAAAGATACAGTGCCAATTTGGAAGAAAAAGAATGGGACAAAGGCAACAGGACGGAGACCAGTGAAAGAGGCGAAGAAGGAGGCTACTTTATTACACCTTCGCCCTGTTTTCATGCTTGATCTGCGTTCGGTTTTTGATGAGTTATCCACTGGGCCATCTTACCATTACATCTGTGTATGTGTGGGGGGGGGGGGGGGGGCGATGCGGTGTTTCCCTTGTTAGTTTGAAGACTTCACAACAACAACTTGAACATGGGCAAAAGGATGTGAAGTGTTCTGTTTTAGAAGAGTCCGAATACATTCGCATGCCACAATTTTTGGTGTGGAAAGCGGAGTGAAGATTAAGGAAGCTGATGCCCCTCTTTCCTGTCAGAATGAAAGAGGATCATATTCTTCTTTTCTGTGCTCCGAGAGTAGCATTTCTGAGCCGTTATTATCGGACGTTAACAGAACCGTGAAGTAGCTAGTTCGTCGTCCGTAGATGTATTGGATAGCTAGCATTGGTTATAAATTCAAGAGCAAAGTACACTTTCTGTACACAGGAGTGCAGTGTAGGTTCACTTTCTTTGTTGGGTGGTATAATGGAAATGTCGTGTGGCTAGGGTCTCCCATCGGGTAGACCGTTCGCCTCATGGTTTATGTTCTTCTGGTTTATTTCGCTCATCAAATATTTGTAAGCATTTAGATAGAGGAAGATTATTATTTAACAAAGATGTAATTAATTAAATACCTAGAATGGCTTTCTGATGGTTTCTTTTAAATGGGTGAATCATGTCTAACTACTTGAACTCTCAGGCAGCTTGAACCGTAGCAATAGGACCCGAGAGCGATAAAATGGAGGGAGCCGTGAAGCGTCCCGCGCAGCCCACGCACGCCATTGGCGGAGACGGGCGGCCTCACCTGCCCCCTCGGCACTTGTGAATTAATTTCCTACAGCAGTGGAGTGGGCCGGGGGTGGCGGCAGGTCGGCTATCCTGAGAGCAGCGCTAATTGCAGTCCCAACGGGGCGGAAGCGGGCGCGGCTAATACTCGGCCGCCTGCCTGCCCGGACCATCCACGCGAGCCCAAACTAATTTTATTTGCTCGCTGCAGGCGTCGCCGAGGGGGTCACACCGCGCTGCAGCTTCTCTAATGATTTTCAGAGCTCCGTCATCGACGTCTGCGTTTCTCTGCATCTACGTGAGACACTGGCGAAACTATTCGCGTGGGTGTTACTTCTGTGTCACCAAGAGCGGAACTCAGCGTACTTTCCAAAGTAAACCACGACACGACTTTCTCTGAGCAAAGGCTATGACACTTTTAAAGAATTAGCCGTAGAAATTATAAAAATCTATGTGTGTAAGTTCCGCATCGCCTCATAAAATACTCGACTAATTTCAACCAAACTTGCTATACATATATCTGGAAAGAATCATTTTGGGGGGAAAGAAACACCCCCCTATGGAACGGGTGGGGGTGAAAAATCAGTGCAGCATATGATGTGAAAATACCTGTGTGTATAGTATTGAGTATTTAAACCAGGGACCTAGAAACGACGGAGAGGCGTCGTTCTACTGTAGCCCTCAGGGGTTCACAACCCTACAACAGGCTACAGTAGTCCACCCACCCCACCACCACCCCAAACCGAACCCAGGTTTATTGTGAGGTTCGGCCCTCAGTGGAATGTAACCCCAAATGTTTGCATGGTAGAGTAATTATGGTGTACGTGTATGTGGAGATAGCGTTTGCACAGCAATCGCCGACATAGTGTAACTGAGGTGGAATAAGGGGAACCAGCCCGCATTCCCCGAGGTATATGGAAAACCGCCTTAAAAACCATCCACAGGCTGGCCGGCACACCGGACCTCGATACTAATCCGCCGGGTGGATTCGTGACAGGGACCGGCATGCCTTCCCACTCGGGAAGCAGTGCATTAGCCTGTGCGAGTTGCCGGGCGGGTGACAATACCTGTACTTCGGTCAGCCAGTATTTGACAATAACAGCACTTAAAGGCTTACAATGAACTTCACACACACTTTGAAATCTTCGCGAAGGTTTTTGTCACTGATGACCCACAGAAAAAGATGAAAGGAAAACCGTTTAT
This sequence comes from Schistocerca americana, assembly GCF_021461395.2. Lineage (NCBI taxonomy): Eukaryota > Metazoa > Arthropoda > Insecta > Orthoptera > Acrididae > Schistocerca > Schistocerca americana. Next base: position 379,508,051 of record NC_060124.1, read on the forward strand.
CGCGTACTATATTTTCGCTGTTCATGCAGTAAAACTGCAACATTAAGCATGACGTTTTAATTTATTATTTCTTAACTACTAACCGTATTCCTGACACGTTTTTCAGACAGTATTCACAATACCACCCAGTGTGCAAGAAAATTACATCATTGTACGACACTTAGTTCTAGAAACATGATGACATAAACACTGAATGCGTGAAAAACCATGACATCATGCAAGACGTTCAATTTCACTACTTCTAGCTACTAAGTCCATTCGCAACACTGTTTGCAAGCAGTATCCGCATCTGCCGCTGAATGTAACTTCAAAAATATATCATTTTATGGGAAATAGTTCACGAGGAATGACGTCATAAACACTGAGATGTGTGAAAAACTGCCACAGTACGGATGACGCTTTAATTTATTACTTCTTTAATACTAAATCTATTCACAAGACATGTAGCAGAGCTTAGGCACATGTAGCACTGGAAATGGAAATACCGTGTGGCTAGGGCCTCTCATAGGATAGATCCTTCGCCTGGTGCAAGTCGTTCGAGTTGACGCCACTTCGGCGACTTGCGTGTCGATGGGGATGAAATCATGATGGTAAGGACAACACAACACCCAGTTCCTGAGCGGAGAAAGTCTCCGACCCAGCCAGGAATCGAACCGGGGCCGTTAGGTATGACATACCGTCGCACTGACCACTCAGCTACCAGGGGCTGGTTGTACGTACAGAATGAAAGGTAACTCTGGAAGCACTATTTAAATGATTGAGAATGTAGGCAAAATTTGGTGTACTAACAACATTTATTTTCCCAAAACAGAAATAAATTATGGTAAACAAGTTATTGATTGAATATCATAAACAAGTAACAGGTGATTTAAGACTACACTGGACAAGGATCTTGGGTGGCAGAGACAGTTTAACTAGGTGATCAGTGAGTCAAATACTCAGGCCCTAAAAATGTGAATAACGCAAACTGAATTGATCTGACACTGAACAGACTTTGATTGATAAAATCTACTGAAATTTCTCTACATAGGTGCAGCTGAGAGCAAGTGGCGATTGAGATCTGTATACCCAGACAATGCCAGAGCAGCAGTGCGTTACCCTGTGTACTTCGTGTGACCACGTGACTTGCAGCTGGCGAAATGTGTGCGGCGGAGGTGATACTTGGAGGCAGCAGCTGTGAATCAATTGCAGCCACGAAAGAAATGCAAAAAATCTCATGGTCTAGCTATTAGTCACATGGGTCGTAATTTACTCTCTACCCGATCGGTGAGTCATGGTAGATTTCGGATCTATTCGCTGGTCGTACCAAGGACCAATTTTGCTCACTTGTACAACAGAGCATACAAGGATACCAAACGTCAAGGCTGGCAAACCAAAACTAATAAGTGTGCTCTCGACAAACGAGTAGTCCGCGACGTTTGAAGTCACACTGTCGGTACAATAAGAACTTCACCACAGGCTCTCCAGTCTAAGCTACTCGCAAGTGAAGTCAGTCTCAGGACAGGTCCTAAGTACCAACCACATATGTACATATGCACATTCGCCCAGAAGAGCTTACCAGACCAAAGTCCCGCAACCGAGTGCTTCGCACCTCTCCAGAAAAACAAAATCCATTTTCCCGCAAAGTGCATGAACGACATCGCTTTCACACCGTCTTGAGCCAATCACAGAGCTATAGAGGCGTTAAACCTCCACTCCCACACGACAGCACAAACTCATGTCCAACAAGGGCTAGAGTTAAGAAACCCGTGTCTCCGAAAAAAAATAGAAACCTCCAATCACTGGCTTTTTTTAAGTTTTCGCAGAGGGGGAAGGGGCGATTTTTTTCGAATTCGTGCCTCTTCCCACGGCAACAAGTGAACAGATACAATATCAAATATCTTTATCTAAATCGCCTATGCCTTGGAGCTTGTTAGTCCTAGCTATGAAGTATAATAAAGAGTCTGTCTCCAAACATTTCTCAGACGCCGATTTTCCTTATTCAACCGCGGCGGCCGGGGAAAGTGGTTCGCTGTCCTCTTTGCACTATAGGCGAACTCGGAAACAGGTGAATTTTTATTACGCATGGCTCTGCACACAATGCCTCTTTTACAATTCCACCGTATAGACGCATTCCTTTAGACTGTCGCTCCAGCCCAGGCTTCTGCTGGCGCCACGACATATAGCACGGCATTGTTCTGCTGGAGTCCATTCTCGACGAGGTACTGCCCAGTCTGCCCTGTACAGCTGTGGGCCTGTCCGGCTAGATTTACTAAGCGATGGGCTCACTGCCAAGTTCGTTGAACTCCCAACATGCCGTTTCTATGAGGTAAGAATCATAAAAACACCTCATGCTGTTAGCTCCCTACCATGCTCCGTCAACGTCTGCTCAGGCCATTAATTTTCTAGAGTCTCGCTCAAAGTGCGTCAGGTTGTAATGAAATTCTTTAATAATTTTCTGTATGCGAAAAAATAGGTTGGAGAGTGAGAGAGAGTAACTTGTCCTCTCTCAAGAATTACACCAGTGTACAGCACATTCACGAGGTACAAAGTCATAAGCAATGACGTCCGTGAAAATGAAACTGCAGGACGAAATTTGCTCGACATAGAGGTGAAATAAATGTAAAAAATTTGAAGGATATTATATATGTGTGAAATGTATTTGATGAAAACTCCAGGTTGGAATATCAGTTCAAAAATGGCTCTGAGCAATATGGGACTTAACTTCTGAGGTCATCAGTCCCTAGAACTTAGAACTACTTAAACCTAACTAATCGAAGGACATCACACACATCCATGCCCGAGGCAGGATTCAAACCTGCGACCGTAGCGGTCGTGCGGTTCCAGGCTGTAGCGCCTAGAACCGCTCGGCTACTCCGGCCGGCGGAATATCAGTAATATAAAGAAAATATAAACTTCTTTTTACTGATAATATGACATGTCAAGTTACAGACTGGCACAACTGATAGACACACATTTGATTTCATCAGAAAAGGAAACACACAAGCAAGCACACTTCATTACATATGACAGCTATCTTTGGCAGATCGGACCAGAATTGTTTGTGTCAATGAAGACTGTGGCCGAAAGCCAAGGTATATGTGTCTTTTAGTTGGGTTTGTTTACAATTTAACGTCTTATCTTTACGGAAAGTAGCAATCTGTATTTTCCTTACATTGTTGAGATATATTTGACGTGCGCGTATTCGGACAAAGTCATCGGTAAAAGCGTCATCTTAACCTCCTGGAAAGATTTCAATAAAATTTGACACAAGTATGAATTACAATCCGAAAAAAATGTTCTAGGGTTAAAAATTACCAGCCTCTTAATGCAGTGACTGTGGAAACGTTGAGAGAGAAGTGAGGACGAGGAAATGAACAGACAGTGAGGGGAAAGGAGGAGATAGGAATAGATAAGAGGAGGAGGTGGACAGAGATGGGAAGGGGAAACGAACAGTGAGGGGGGAGAGGAGCAGATAGACAGAGAAAGCAAAGAGTGACAGCGACAGGGGGAGATAGAGATAGGAAGAGAGACGGAGGAGGAAGAGATGAAGAGACAAAGGAGGAAGAGGACAGAGAAAGAACAGAAGGGGAGATAGGCTCAGAAAGGAAAGGGGAAAATAATCAGGGAGAGGTGGTAGGTGGAGATGAACAGAGAGAGGGAGGAAAAGGAGTTTTACGCATGGGGGAGAAGGAAATTGATAAAGAGAGGAATGAGGTGAGGAGGAGATGGAATTATGGGGAGGAGGAAGAAATCAAGAGAGGGGAAAGGAGCAGATGGGCGGAGGGGGAGATGCAGATGACAGAAAAAGACGAAGGAGGAGATGTACAGATGGAGTGGCAGGCGGAGACGGACAGAGAGTGGGTGTGGAGGAGGTGGACGGAGAGAATTGTTGATGGAGGTGGACAGAGACAGGGGAGGAGGAAATGTACCAATAGAAGATATAAATAAATAAATACCCAGGCAACACTGGGAACTCTACTAGTATTAAATAAATGTAAAGTTAACTCTGCTATAATCTTTCATTTTATCTCACGACACCTTTGCAGATTTAGTCACTACTAAACCTTGAAAGAATGGTATAATTTCAGCAGTGTAGGCTGTGGAGTGGAAGTGACCGAGATTTGGGGACCGCAAAATATTTCAGTAGTCACACATCTTTTCTACTAAGTCACAATAACGAATAACAAGTAAAGCAACAAACAAAAAATTATTAATGCCAAAATGAACACACACTATTTCTAACCATAAAATTAATGTTACATATTTACTCTCATGCTGTGCGGTATAATATTACTTTTCCGGACCGGATAATTGTACTCCAATATGAAACTGACTAGCATCCTCTAACAAGTTACTTTGTCTCACAAGGATTTTCAGGATTCGGCCAGGCAGATACCTCACATATATCGGCCGAAGTCTTTGAATAGGTTGCAAATTTAAACCTATTTTACCAGTATATTTCCTCCACGGAGCACCCGTCGAAGCAAACCCTTGTAAACTAAATGCGTCCAGACTATTACTACAGCCACATATAAAGAGTGACTCCGTAATGATATCACAAACTATCAGGGCTGATGGAGAACGGTGAGTGTGAGGTAAGAGACCATGGTCAGTAAAGGATGGAATCGAAAGTTGTAAGTGAAAATCGTTCAGATACTTGTGACTGTGAATTTCTTCTACAAACTCATTGCTTTACATATTTTGGAAGGAAGTAGAATGGACGAAACCAACAAAATATTGTCTAGCAAACATGGACTCTGAAACGCCTAAAACATGAGCACTTTCCTGTAGAAGAGATGTGTTCCGCAGCAAGAAAGGTGAGCAAGTGATCATAGCTCTTATGCACTTTAGAGCTCTTGTTTATCGGACTTTTTTTTTTCTTGCTGGTGATTGAGCCACACGATATGATATTTTGTAGCGTGTCTGCCAGTAATTCTTGGGTCACTCACGATACTCGAAAGCTTGACGATGAAAATGCAGAGATATATACACTCCTGGAAATTGAAATAAGAACACCGTGAATTCATTGTCCCAGGAAGGGGAAACTTTATTGACACATTCCTGGGGTCAGATACATCACATGATCACACTGACAGAACCACAGGCACATAGGCACAGGCAACAGAGCATGCACAATGTCGACACTAGTACAGTGTATATCCACCTTTCGCAGCAATGCAGGCTGCTATTCTCCCATGGAGACGATCGTAGAGATGCTGGATGTAGTCCTGTGGAACGGCTTGCCATGCCATTTCCACCTGGCGCCTCAGTTGGACCAGAGTTCGTGCTGGACGTGCAGACCGCGTGAGACGACGCTTCATCCAGTCCCAAACATGCTCAATGGGGGACAGATCCGGAGATCTTGCTGGCCAGGGTAGTTGACTTACACCTTCTAGAGCACGTTGGGTGGCACGGGATACATGCGGACGTGCATTGTCCTGTTGGAACAGCAGGTTCCCTTGCCGGTCTAGGAATGGTAGAACGATGGGTTCGATGACGGTTTGGATGTACCGTGCACTATTCAGTGTCCCCTCGACGATCACCAGTGGTGTACGGCCAGTGTAGGAGATCGCTCCCCACACCATGATGCCGGGTGTTGGCCCTGTGTGCCTCGGTCGTATGCAGTACTGATTGTGGCGCTCACCTGCACGGCGCCAAACATGCATACGACCATCATTGGCACCAAGGCAGAAGCGACTCTCATCGCTGAAGACGACACGTCTCCATTCGTCCCTCCATTCACACCTGTCGCGACACCACTGGAGGCGGGCTGCACGATGTTGGGGCGTGAGCGGAAGACGGCCTAACGGTGTGCGGGACCGTAGCCCAGCTTCATGGAGACGGTTGCGAATGGTCCTCGCCGATACCCCAGGAGCAACAGTGTCCCTAATTTGCTGGGAAGTGGCGGTGCGGTCCCCTACGGCACTGCGTAGGATCCTACGGTCTTGGCGTGCATCCGTGCGTCGCTGCGGTCCGGTCCCAGGTCGACGGGCATGTGCACCTTCCGCCGACCACTGGTGACAACATCGATGTACTGTGGAGACCTCACGCCCCACGTGTTGACCAATTCGGCGGTACGTCCACCCGGCCTCCCGCATGCCCACTATACGCCCTCGCTCAAAGTCCGTCAACTGCACATACGGTTCACATCCACGCTGTCGCGGCATGCTACCAGTGTTAAAGACTGCGATGGAGCTCCGTATGCTACGGCAAACTGGCTGACACTGACGGCGGCGGTGCACAAATGCTGCGCAGCTAGCGCCATTCGACGGCCAACACCGCGGTTCCTGGTGTGTCCGCTGTGCCGTGCGTGTGATCATTGTTTGTACAGCCCTCTCGCAGTGTCCGGAGCAAGTATGGTGGGCCTGACACACTGGTGTCAATGTGTTCTTTTTTCCATTTCCAGGAGTGTATTTTGGGCAAACCACTATTTTGTAGCCATTGTATTAAATTGGACATCGTGAGCAATGTTCATGATAGAACTGCTTTAAGTGCAAGAGAAGCTGAAGAGAATATGAAATAGTGATATCTTCTGAAGATCTTAGTACTGTGGCCGTGATGTACCACAGTTATCTGATTGTCGAAAGTGAATCTACACATTAACCCCTCCGTCGCCCAAATGGCATCCTCGTGGACCCTAGGGGCACTTTTTCCCTGCCCAATTGGCATCTTGCCTCCCACTTCCCTCTCTTTGGATGGCTTCCTCTTCAGTAGGGCTCTACACGTCGGCATGACAGCATCGCTCCTACAGGTCAGTAACTCACCCGACACCCCCCCCCCCCCCCCCCCCGCCTCAAGGGCGTAAAAAGTTGGACACATGCGGAAACTTCTTGTTCTCTTCGATTTTCAATCTTTTGAGGTATGTATGGGTTATTTTCATTGTCTGCGTCATGGATAAAACTGGGAATGAGAGTTATTTTTTGTCCATGCTGCTTTTTGTTAAGCTATTATTTTTCCAACCTGAATGCAACATTTTGCTGTTTCAGGTATTCCTTCGTCTCGAAGACGTTAGGTCGTTGGGGAGGCCTTTGGTTTAGCGGTGACGAACAAATCACAGCAGAGTATATTGAAGAAACAGACAGCGAAGTGGTGGACGAAATGTTGCCATACGACAATACAGTGTCTGACGAGTTCTTCGTTGCTCCTGAAGAAATTGATTATCCCTTGCAACAGTCAGATTTAGTCAACTGTGTAGGTAGAGACTTCGTTTTGGCGAAGAATGGAGTGACCATTTGTACAACGTTGCCATTGAGAAATTGTACAACTAGAACTCCCCGAAGAAATACTATTTCTCACCTTCCTAGTGCAAAAGGAACTGCTGGAATAGGAAAAACATTTCTCTTCTTCTCTGAATTATTCATGAGTGAAGATATTATACATAAAATTGTACTTCGCACTAGTGAATTAATCAGTAAAAGACCGGCTTCGGACCCGAAGTTAGAGAGGTGCACTGGATCCTTTGATGACATAGCGATAAAATCACTAAGAACTCTGACGTGTGTCTCGATGGTCCTTATTCCGAAAGTTTGGTCTTCCTTTTTCAAATGAGTGATGTGCAAAAACCGGTTCAAATTCCTTCTTTCACATTAGAGATTTGATTCCAAACAAACACATGACGAGAGAGGGAGAAATGATGACTTAGCGTTCGTTCTACATCTACAGATATACTCCGCTAGCCACCAGGATGTGTGTGGCAGAGGGCACTATTCGCACCAAAGTCATATTCCCCCCCCCTCCCCCACCCCACCCCCACCCCCGCCCCTCTGTTCCACTCGCGGACCGCGAGAGGGAAAAACGCCTGTCTGAACGCCTCAGTACTACCTCTAATATCCCTTATCTTTGAATAGTGATCATTGAACATATGGAAGTTAGTGGTAATAATATATGCTCTACATCGTCGGTGAAGATTGGATTTGGGAATTTAGTGAGCAGCCCCTTCCGTTTAGCGCGTCATCTTCTGCAAGTGTGTCCCACTTCAAACTTTCTATGAGGTTTGTAACGCTCTCGTGACGGCTAAAGGTACCAGTCACGAATCTTGCCGCTCTTTTTCGGACATTTTCAATCTCTTGGATCAGACCCATATGGCAAGGGTCCCATACAGACGAACAATACTCTATGACTGGACGAACTAACGTATTGTAAGCAATTTCCTTTGCTGAAGGACTGTATCGCTTCATGGTTCTACCAATAAACCGCAATCTAGAGTTCGTCTTACCCGTTACTTGTGTAAACTGATCGTTCCATTTGAGATCATTTCGAATAGTCACACCCAGATACTTGACGGATGTTATCGCTTCCAAAGACTTGGCATTTATTTTGTACTCGTGCACTAATGGGGATTTTCGCTTTGTTATAAGCAATAGGTTACACTTAATAATATTGAGAGATAACTGCCAGTCATTACATTACGCCTTTATTTTCTGCAAATCCTCATTTGTTCACAACTTACGTGTGGTACTACTTTCCTGTAGACTACAGCATCATCGGCAAACAGTCTAAGGCCGCTGTCAATACCATCACCCAGATCGTTTATGTAAACCGTAAAAAAATTTTGACCTATTATGCTGCCCTGGGGCACAAATGATGTTACGCTTGTTCCTGTTGAAGTCTCCACTTTCAGGACGACATACTGCTCTCAGTCTGTTAGAAAACTTTCTATCCAACCGCATATGTCATCGGACAGACCGTAAGCGCGCAATTTTTGGAGCAAGCGACAGTGCGGAACTGAGTCGAGCGCCTTTCGAAAGTCGAGAAATGTGGCAGTAAACTGCGAGCAGGTATGCAGAGCCTGTTGTACATCATGCACAATGAGGGCCAGCTGTCTCTCGCATGACCGCTGTTTCCTAGAACCGTGCTGGTTTTTGAAGATGATCTTCTCAGAGTCTAGAAAGATCATTATGTCTGAGCACAAAATGTGTTCCATGATTCTACATCAAATTGATGTTAGTGAAATTGGCCGGTAATTATGTGGATCCGATGTTCTACCCTTTTTATAGATTGCTATGACCTGGGCCTTCTTCCAGTCTCGTGGAACTTACCGCTGATCCAATGATCTCTCATAGATGATGGTTAAGAATGGTGCTATATTTGTGGCATAGTCAGCATAAAATCGTACGGGGGTACCATCTGGGCCAGATGCCTTCCTGGCGTCCAAGGATCTTAACTGTTTTACAATCCCAGATGCACTAAACACTATGTCAGCCATCCTAGCGTTTGTTCGATAATTGAAAGGGGGAAAGGTGCTGCAGTCCTCTACCGTAAACGAGTTTTTGAAAGCTATGTTTAGAATTTTGGCCTTCTGTTTATCATCATCCGCTACGTTATCGGTAGTGTCAGCAACAGAAGGTATTGAATTATTTGTAGTGGTCATAGATTTTACGTACGACCAAAATTTTTGGGGGTTATTTTTAGAATCTGCAGATACAATATTGCTTTCTAATTCGTTAAAAGAATCTCTCATTGACCTTTTGACAGCTGCTTTCATTTTGCATCATTTCTGTTTGTCTGCGGGGCAGTGACTACATTTAAAACGATTGTGCAAAATTATCTGTTTTCTCATCAACTTCCTAATATGTTTGTTGAATCAAGGTGGGCCCTTTTCTTCCCCTGTATTTTTGCTAGACACATATTTCTGTAGCACGTGGTGGGCAATACCTTTAAATTCCGACCAAAGATGCTCAATATCTTTGTGTCCCACCGTGAATGCTTGGAGCTGACTATGAAGATATTCATTAATGACACTTTTATTTGCTTTCCCAAGAAAGAAAACTGTACGAGGTTTTTCTTTTTTTTTTTTTTTTTTTTTTGCAACTTCCACTGACATGGAAGCCACAATGACATTATGGTCGCTAATACCTTCTTCTAGATTAACTTCCTCAAAAAGATCAGGTCTGTTTGTCTCCAAGATATCTAATATGTTCCCATATCGAGTTGGTTTTCTAACCAATTGCTCAAGTTTGTATGTTGAGAGTGCTCACAGAATAACTTCACACGAGTCTTTGCTTCTGCCCCGTGTGATAAATGTGTAACTTTCTCAGTCAGTGGTCGCCAGATGAAAGTCTCCACCTATAACTAATGGATAATTTGGACATTTATTTCCTATGCATTCAAGACTTTCCCTGAAACGTTCTGCGACGTTTGTTGCGGATGCTGGTGGTCTATGAAAACATCCAAATACAATGATCACTCCATGTCTGATTGACAGCTTTATCCAGACTATTTCACAGTCCGACCCAGTATCGATCTGATCTGCATTTAAACAGCTTTTAACTGCAATGAACACACCACCTGCAATAGCAACAGTCCTATCCTTCCTAAACATTGTCCCATCCGGGTTCAAAATTTGGCTGCTATTTATGTCTGTTTCAACCAGCTTTCGGTACATAATACAATCTTGGGATTACTACTGTTTATTTCGGAGAGTAACTCGAGGATCTTGCTACAGACACTTCGACAATTTACTAACAGGAGATTTAACATATTTAAATCCTTTGGAATGACCTGTTTAGGCGAACTAACGACTTTTACAGTTGGTAAACCCACATCAGTGTCATGAAGTTCGGACGTTTTCAACGAAAATTTTGGGAAATATTATACTTCTTCCAAGTATGTGACTGTCGATGAAACTCTTCTTAATTTCAGAGGGAGGTGTACCTTCAAAATGTATTTCCCCAAGAAAACCGATAAATGTGGATTAAAGATTGTGTCACTTTGTCACTTTGGCTCCCACATTTTATTTTTTCCTACTTAGGGAAATATACAATTGAAAGGGAAGGCTCCTTTCCTTTGTCAACGTGCTACATCACTCGTCTGGGTTAAAACATACAAAATACCAATCGCTATGTAACAGCCGACAACTGGTTTGCATAGTACGAATTGGCTGAGGAGCTTACTGAAAGTAAACTCAATTTTGTTGGCACTATGCTGAAAAACAAAACAGAAATACTTCCTTGATTGCTCGCTGGCAAAGGATCCTGTGATACCTAAAGATGAAACCTTTTGTAAGCTTATCAAGGCGTTTGTTTGCGCAGACCATATTACTCTCTTAGAAAAATCCAAGTTTCATGGAACTGATGGCTTAGCACACGTCTGGTTTCAATCATAAGTACTAAACAGAGTGCAAAAGGTTATGCTAAATAACTCACACAATGTTGGAAGAATAGAAATTTTAGTTGCCAGTGAGAAATCACACAGCGAGACCTACGAGGCTCAATTTTGTGTCCGCTCCTAGTCCTTGTATATGTGAATGACATTCTATTTAACATTTAATAAACAGAATTTATACTTTTTGCAGACGATAGTAATGCTGTAATAAATTCCATTAGCGAGAAAGCAACATAAGGCACTGTTAATGATGTTTTACAAAGAATTATTAGCGGGCTCTCTTAATATGGACATGTCGTAATACTGAGAAAACACATTACACTGAGGTGAAAAAAGTGACGGGATACCTCATAATATAGAGTAGGATCTTCTTTTGCTTGGCGTTGGGCAGCAACTAGAAATGGCATGGACTCAACAAGTTCCATTCTGCCTCTAAAGCCGTCCATAATAATGAAACTGTTGCCGGTGCAGGATTGTGTACTCAACCTAACCTCTCGATTATCACCCATAAATATTCAGTCATGTTAGCTTATCTGGGTAGCCAAATAATTCGCTCGACAAGGCCACAATGTTGTTCAAAGCAATCGTAAATAATTAATGCCCACTGATGTGGCAATTTGTCATCATCCATAAAAAATTCATCGTTGTTTGGGAACATGATGTTCATGAATGGCTAAAAGTGGTCTCCAAGTAGCCGAACATCCAAAGGACCCAGTCCATTCCATGTGAACACAGACCACAAAATTATGCAGCCACCACGTGCTTTCACAGTGCCTTGGTGACAAATAGAGTCCATGGGTTCGTTGGGTCTACACCACATTTGCAACCTACCATCAGCTCTTACGAACTGAAATCATGGATCACCCGACCATGCCACGGTTTTTCAGTCGTCTCGGGTCCAATCGGTATGGTCAGAGTCTAGGATAGGAGCTGCAGGCGATGTCGTGCTTTTAGCAAAGACACTCTCGGCGGTCGTATGCTCTCATAGCCCATTAACGGCAAATTTAGCCGCACTGTTCTAATGGATATGTTCGCCGCACGTCACACATTGATTTCTGCGTTTATTTCACGCAGTGTTGTTTGTCTGTTAGGAGTGACGATTCTATGCTCTCGGTAAATAAGTGCATGCCGCCGCCTACTGTGTTGTCCGTGGTGACAGAAAATGCCTGAAATTTGGCAATCTCGGAACGCTCTTGGTACTGCGGACCTCGGAATATCGAATTCCCTAACGATTGACGAACTGGAATGTGCCACGTGTCTAGCTCCAACCACCATTCAGCACTCAAAATCTGTTAGTTCGCGTTGTGCGGCCATAATCACGTCGGAAATGTTTTTAAGTGAATTAGCTGAGTACAAATGGCAGCGCCATGAATGAAGTGCCGTTTTATACCTTGTGTACGCGGTATTACTGCCATATGTATATGTGTGTATCGCTATCGCATGACTTTTGTCACCTCAGAATAAATTCAAGAGAAGAATACCAATAGTTGGTAAGGCACACGAACAGGAGTCAGTAAATAAAGTAGAACGCTCCAAATATTTGCATGTAGTTATTGACGGAAACTTGAACTGGAAGAAGGATATTACTAAGCTTTTTAAACAATTAAATTCACCTACTTTTGCACTTCGTGTGAATGCTAATCTTGGAAACAAACGAATCAACCTCCGGACATATTATGCATATTCCCACTCAACAACGATTTATGTAAAAATTTTCTGTTACCTGACCAGGAAGAAAGTACTGCACCAAAGCAGCAATGAAAATAATACATGGTGTTCACCCATGGATGTCATGTTGGTACTTCTTCAAGGAATTAGGCACTTTAATTGCGCCTTCACAAAACATATATTCGTTAGTGAAATTTGTCATACATAATCCATCACAATTTGAGAAGAACCCGATGTCCACATCTGCAACACTAAAGGAAAACATGGCCTTTATTGCCAATTATTAAAACTCTGATTGGCTCGGAAAGGAGTTCAACATGCAGCAAAAAAAAGATGTTTTATCATTTGCCGACTAACACAAAACGTTTGACAGGTATTAAAGCATGTTTTAAATATGACTCAGAATCATTTCTCTTGGAAAACTCCATGTATTCTAACACTTAAAAACTGGAAGCCAGAAGAAAGAGAAAAAAATTATGTGAAGTGTAACTGGATGAGTAGGACTATACTTATGTTCGAGTATTCATTGATGTTAATACAGGCCATTATACATAACCTGTAAACTGTGTCGTCGCACATCACTTTCATAAAAGGATCGTTCAAATGATCTCCTGGCGTCCTGGTGACAGATCCACTAGAACATGGTTGTTGCCCCTCCTCCACCGTCCTACATGAGTTTATCGTGGGTTGCGACATGATCTTTAGAAATGAGTAAAATTCTAGGAATTGGAGGAAAAAAAGTGTACTCCAGAATCACATTGTAATTGAGTCGCCTGATGATTTAACTTTTTTTATAAGTCATCAGTCTTTTGACTGGTTTGGTACAGTCCACCACGAATTACTGTCCTGTGTCAGCCTCTTCTTCTCAGAGTAGCAGTTGCAACCTACGGCCTCAATTATTTGCCGGATGTATTCCAGTCTGTGTCTTCCTCTACAGCTTTTGTCCTCTGTAGCACCCTCTAGTACCATGAAAGAAATTGCCTAATGTTTTAACTGATGTCTATCATCCTGTCCCTTGTCTTTGTCAGTGTTTTCCACATATTCCTTTCCTCTCCGATTCCGCGCAGAGCGTCCTCATACCTTATCTTCTCAGTACACATAATTTTCAACATTCGTCTGTAGCAGCCCATCTCAAAAGCTTCGATTCTGTTCTGGTTTTCCCACAGTCCATGTCTCACTGTCATACAATGCTGTGCTCCAAACGTACATTCTCAGAAATTTCTCCCTCAAATGAAGGACTATGTAACTAACTTTATGAATTCGGTCGTGCTTTTTGGAATAAAGTAACCATGCAGCTGCAGCGGTGTTTTTATTCAACATGACGTATGGAATTTTCAGATGACGAACTAGGTCTGAAACTTCCTTTTCTTGTCTTCTGTGTTCATGGATTAGGTGATCAGCTGTTCCAGTGAGCCATTGGTTTCGTGGTCTTCCCTGCTGTCTAGTTCCTCAGATTCGTCATACAACTGCAACTATGTTTTTATTCAAACGGCCTATGGAACATTCAACTGCCGGCCGCTGTGGCAGAGCGGTTCTAGGCGCTTCAGTCCGGAACCGCGCTGCTGCTACGGTCGCAGGTCCGAATCCTGCCTCGGGCATGGATGAGTGTGATATCCTTAGGTTAGTTAGGTTCAAGTAGCTCTAAGTTTAGGCGACTGATGACCTCAGATGTTAAGTCCCATAGTACTTAGAGCTATTTGAACAACTTTGGAACGTTGAACTAACTAACTAGGTCTGAAACTTTTCTTTTCTTCTCTTTCCCTCAGGAATTAAATTGATCAGCTGTTCCAGTCAGCCATTGGTTACGTGATCTTCCTCTCTGTCTTTCCCCTCTGGGTTCGTAGTCAAGAGTTTGTTCTGAAACTTTCTGGCAGATTAAAACTGTGTGCCCGACCGAGACTCGAACTTGGGACCTTTGCCTTTCTCAGGCAGGTGCTCTACGATCTGAGCTACCGAAGCATGAATCACGCCCGGACGGGGCGTGAGTAGTGCTTCGGTAGCTCAGATGGTAGAGCACTTGCCCGCGAAAAGCAAAGGTCCCGAGTTCGAGTCTTGGTCGGGCACACAGTTTTAATCTGCCAGGAAGTTTCTTATCAGCGCACACTCGGCTGCAGAGTGAAATTCTCATTCAAGAGTTTGTTCTGTTTTAAAATTTTAAATTTGTGGTAAGGTCTTGTGGGAACAAACTTCTGAGGCCATCGGTCCCTAAGCTTACACACTACGTAATCTAACAAACTTATGCTAAGGACAACACGCACACCCATGCCCGAGGGAGGTCTCAAACCTACAACGGGGGAGGGGGGAGCCCCGCATACCGTGCAAGGCGCCCGAGACCGCTCGGCTACCCCGCGTCGCTGTTTTGTTTTGACACTCTATTGTCATGGATACTATCTACGTGTTCCAACCATCTGTTTCCGTCTGCATCTGAAACTGACTTTCCCCCCGACGGTCTCTTCGTGGCGTATCAGTTTTTCTTTTATCCAGCAGTGTATTTACGCGAAGCACTCCTCGGTTCTCAGCTTCGGAATCCTCCCCTGGGTGGTAGTGAGACTTCAACTTAATCCCCCAGCAAAGCCGCTACACAACGAGAACAGTTTTGTACATCCGACAGGAGTCCACAGGGGCCGTTCTCTTTATTTTACTCTATTTCGCTGCGCTGCGGCTGAAATAATAAAGAGCCGGGCAGGCCGGGCAGCAAATTGTTTTTCTGGAAACGCAGTGTAACTGCGCCACCGCGGCCCCGAAAGCTTTCAATAAACGGCCGCGGAATCCCTCCACCCCTCCTCCTCCCCCGCACGGTCCTCGACCGCCCCCTGCCCCTGCCGCTCTCCCCCGCGCCTACCTCCCGGCGGTCGGAGGCCCGCGAACGCCGTGTCAGCGCGTTTACAGCAAATGAATACTGATGAGGGGAGCCGATGTCTGCTACACGGGCCGTAGTGGGCCAGCCAGCCAGCCAGCCAGGCAGCGGCGTCCCGGGCCAGCCAGGGACGGGATGGGACGGGACGCCACGGCGCGGCGCGGCGGCGGATGGCGTGGTGCGGGGCAGCCAGCGCAATTCGTATTGATCCCTCCCTCCGGCCCCAGGCGCCAGTGGCTCAGCGCGAGCACAGCCCCCGGGCCGCCGCCGCCGCCGCCACGCTGGACGCTAAACGACGCCATCCCCTACCCCGGCCCCACGGCGACGTGTTACTCTAAACTGCCCCAATCTGGTTGGCGTTACGCTATTGTGACCACTTTGCAGCTGTCAGCAGTAGTGTCCGTTTGTAGACAGGAGTTACGGTTTCAGATATCTTATCCTCACGGAAAGTGATATCATTAAAATTGCTACACCAAGAAGAAATGCAGATGATAAACGGGTATTCATTGGACAAATATATTATACTAGAATTGGCACGTGATTACATTTCCACGCAATTTTGGTGGGTAGATCCTGAGAAATCAGTGCCCAGAACAACCACCTCTAACGGCCTTGATACGCCTGGACATTGAGTCAAACACAGCTTGGATGGCGTGTACAGGTACAGCTGCCCATGCAGCTTCAACACGATACCACAGTTCATCAAGAGTAGTGACTGGCGTATTGTGACGAGCCAGTTGCTCGGCCACCAATGACCAGACGTTTTCAGTTGGTGAGAGATCTGGAGAATGTGCTGACCAGGGCAGCACTCGAACATTATCTGTATCCAGAAAGGCCCGTACAGGACCTGCAACATGCGGTCGTGCATTATCCTGCTCAAATGTAGGGTTTCACAGGGATCGAATGAAGGGTAGAGCCACGGGTCGTAACACACCTGAAATGTAACGTCCACTGTTCAAAGTGCCGTCAATGTGAACAAGAGGTGACCGAGACGTGTAAGCACTGGTACCCCATGCCATCACGCCGGGTGATACGCCAGTATGGCGATGACGAATACACGATTCCAATGTGCGTTCACCGCTATGTCGCCAAACACGGATGCGACCGTCATGATGCTGTAAACAGAACCTGAATTCATCCGAAAAAATGACGTTTCGCCATTCGTGCACCCAGGTTCGTCGTTGAGTACACTATCGCAGGCGCTCCTGTCTGTGATGCAGTATCAAGGGTCTGAGCACTATGGGACTCAACATCTATGGTCATCAGCCCCATAGAACTTAGAACTACTTAAACCTAACTAACCTAAGGACAGCACACAACACCCAGCCATCACGAGGCAGAGAAAATCCCTGACCCCGCCGGGAATCAAACCCGGGAACCCGGGCGTGGGAAGCGAGAACGCTACCGCACGACCACGAGATGCGGGCGCAGCATCAAGGGTAACGGCAGCCATGGTCTCCGAGCTGATAGTCCATGCTGCTGCAAACGTCGTCGAATTGTTCGTGGAGACGGTTGTTGTCTTGCAAACGTCCCCATCTGTTGACTCAGGGATCGAAACGTGGCAGCACGATCCGTTACAGCCATGCGGATAAGATGCCTGTCATCTCGACTGCTAGTGATACGAGGCCATTGGGATCCAGCACGGCGTTCCGTATTACCTTCTTGAACCCACCGATTCCATAATCTGCTAACTGTCATTGGATGTCGACCAACGCGAGCAGCAATGTCGCGTTACCACAAACCGCAATCGCGATAGGCTACAATCTGACCTTTATCAAAGTCGGAAACGTGATGGTACGCATTTCTCCTCCTTACACGAGGAATCACCACAACGTTTCACTAGACAAGGCCGGTCAACTGCTCTTTGTGTATGAGAAATCGGTTGGGAACTTTCCTCATGTCAACACGTTGTGGGTGTCACCATCGGATCCAACCTTGTGTGAATGCTCTGAAAAGGTAATCAGTTGCATATCACAGCATCTTCTTCCTGTCGGTTAAATTTCGCGTCTGTAGCACGTCATCTTCGTGGTGTAGCAATTTTAATGGACAATAGTGTAGCTATCTACATCTGCATGACTGCCACAAAGGGCCGAGACACGATACCTCTGTATGAAACCAGAATAGCTGGTGGCAACCTGTGATGCGTCTATGACGCTAGTGAAACGTTATTAGAGTTCCATAATTTATTCTCGATGTTTATAAGTCGTCATTGTTCCGCACCGTCCCCGGCTGTTGTTCATTCAGCTGTTCGTTGAATTCTAGCTGATGTCCATCGCGTCGGTTACACGCCCAGGGGTGGTCTAGTGACATCGGCGCCACGACAGGTTGCTGGCTAGCAGGTGTGGCCCTGCCCATTGCGACGTGGCCTCGGGCTGGTTGCTAGAGCGTCCTCAATCCCAACTTCGAATCCTGTGATGACCCTGATGACCTATCTAGAATGTTGTAACAATAAACTGATAGCCACGATCGCGGGAGTTCTTATTTATTCCATGATTACCGGTTTGGCGAAACTAAAACCGCCATCATCGGATCTTAGGACACATACAGGTAACAACATCAAGGCAAACAATGGTGATAGTAATAGTTGCCTACAACAAGCAGGCCTTACGAAATTGTTATACGTAGCACATAGTCGTCTATGTACAGCTCATTGTCATATTCTTTTGAGTAACATTAGCATCTCACCGATGTCAACACAGAAGCAGCTCCCTTCACTCAAGTTCTGTCTTTGGTCTTTCACGCCCAGTAGAACCGGTAGTTAAGAGTGATTTCCTCTTATATTGTATAACGATGCAATCCAGACGATACATACGATGTGAGAACAGAGGCTTGTGCCTGGCTTCCATCTTGATACTCGCCATCACACCAGACTACCAGACAATGTATTGGTGTCCACAGGTATTTCTTCAATCTGGATTGCTTCTCTCGGCTACTTGTTCACGGGGGTTAGCTCAACAAGTCCTTAAGAAGAGAAAAAATAGGAATGCGAGTATAGTTTGCAGCACAATGTGGCTAACCAAGACAGGATGCCCGAAATCGACTACATCAGGAAAAGAAGAAGCAACATGGCGATCTGTAATCCTGCAGTGTTTACCTCGCCAACCAGCACGAAGATGTTTCTGTAGTCTGTTCGCTGTTGTTGCGTAAGGCACATGCAAGTCATATTTCATGGCATTATCTCATCTCTCAGATTACACTTCAGGGTGATCACAACCGGAGTGAGTCCTATATGTCCTAACATCACTCAATTCAACTGTTATGGTCTGACAACAGCAGCGAAGCGCGTCGTCTACCATCCCTCTCACAGCGTATGTAGCATCTGGCTTCTAAGCCGACGTTTCTGTGGTACTGAGGCGATTACAGTAAGCGCATGGAACCTCTCCTGAGTTTAAATAACTTGTAACCGATACACTTTTGCATGTTTATTCTAGCCTTGGCACTGTCATGTTGACAATGGGACGCAGACATTGTTTCTCCAGACAGGTGGACATCCCATTAGCTACGCTTCTTCACAATAGTGAAAGGGAAAAGGGCAGCTCTCGTCCAATGTCCCCTCTTTGGAATGGGGTGTCTCTCATCATCTCAGCACGGCTGCTTATCACTCACATCTGACTCCCTCGGAAAGGCATCTCGTCGAATTACAAATGTAATGTATTGCGAATACATAGAAAGAAGGATCCTTTATTGTATGATTACATGATAGCGGAACAAACACTGGTAGCAGTTACTTCTGTAAAATATCTGGGAGTATGCGTACGGAACTATTTGAAGTGGAATGATCATATAAAACTAATTGTTGGTAAGGCGGGTACCAGGTTGAGATTCATTGGGAGAGTGCTTAGAAAATGTAGTCCATCAACAAAGGAGGTGGCTTACAAAACACTCGTTCGACCTATACTTGAGTATTGCTCATCAGTGTGGGATCCGTACCAGGTCGGGTTGACGGAGGAGATAGAGAAGATCCAAAGAAGAGCGGCGCGTTTCGTCACTGGGTTATTTGGTAACCGTGATAGCGTTACGGAGATGTTTAATAAACTCAAGTGGCAGACTCTGCAAGAGAGGCGCTCTGCATCGCGGTGTAGCTTGCTCGCCAGGTTTCGAGAGGGTGCGTTTCTGGATGAGGTATCGAATATATTGCTTCCCCCTACTTATACTTCCAGAGGAGATCACGAATGTAAAATTAGAGAGATTAGAGCGCGCACGGAGGCTTTCAGACAGTCGTTCTTCCCGCGAACCATACGCGACTGGAACAGGAAAGGGAGGTAATGACAGTGGCACGTAAAGTGCCCTCCGCCACACACCGTTGGGTGGCTTGCGGAGTATCAATGTAGATGTAGATGTAGATGTAGAATGCTGTCTACTTCGATCCAAAGTATCTGTAGCCCACTCCCGCGCCATGTCTGCACATGTTACTTACAAAAAAATCAAGGAAAATTAGTCCAGCATAAACACTATGTCTTGGATCACATCACGCTTATGATACCTCTTTCAACTTCGTTTAGAACCGTTACTGTGACGCCTGTTACTGTGATACTTAGTTCTCACACCATCCCCAATCACTTAAATATTATTAATTTACGATAATCTACTCATCGGTAACTGATACGGCGTCGTCGAGTATCGAGAGCGGTGCAAGAAGTATCGACCACCACAGAGATACTGCACAGCAAACAGATATCACGAGGCACCAGTGAGATGCTACGAAGAATCCGTGCCTTCCATATTTCCGAGGCGTCACCGCCTCGACTCTGTCCTGAAACTGCACTGCCAGGGACCAGGAGGAGAGTTCTGGTCGAGTTCTGATCCTGCCCACCTCCAGGAAATTCCTGTCGGAGTAACATCGTTGTGCTACTTACTCGTCGTGACTCGGCCGATGTCAACCGTCGGGGAGTGAAGAGACTTCCGTCTCCAGCGAACTGTGCTTATGCGCCAATGTTTTCAGAAATGTGTCGACAAGTGTCTACGACCTAGGGCTTTCTTGTGACTCTAGTGAAGTCACGGTACGGCCATTCTAAACTTGTATCAATTCGCCACTCAGTAACGGTGGTTCATTTGGAGTTTTCTAAACCTCAAGTTCACGTGTGCGGTCTCATATCTGCGGCCGAAACTGGTAATCTGACATAAGTTTCATTGCAATTAGAAAAGTATTATTATTCAGAGTATTCTAATCAACTTAATAGTTGGTAGACTCCGCATGAAGTTGGACACAACAAGTAAAGTGACGCCGAGAATGCAGTTCACGATTATTTCACCTTGACATATTGTGTAACTAACCCTCTCCTGCAGCAGTGCTATTTTTCTGTTTGTGTGTGTTGTTATATGGAGTTTTTACGACGTCTCTTCCGGGTGTGTCCTTAATACAAGCTACGAAATTGCAACGGAAAATGATTGAAGAGTTACTACAAACACTGTCATTAATTGTGGCAGCACCAAGACTGCCATCTCATCCTGTTTAGTTGGAAAGAACTCAACAAACCGTTCAAGCGCCTAAATTCACTGAGTTTCTGGGGAAAAGCGAAGACTGGGTTGATTAAGTTGCACAGTTGACGGCGAATTTAATACCACTGCACAACAAGTATTCACCATTTTCTCTTCACGGTAGGGTCAGATGTACTCGGGTTGGTAGTAAAACTGTTTCCAGATCTCCATACTCATGAGGTCCCCTACGAAAATTTAGATGACAAACTGTCAAATAATTTTTAATCACAAGTTGTTATAGCGGCTGCTCGTTATAAGTTTTTCATAGTAAAACGACTGCCAGGACAGTCCTACAAACAGTGGGCAACAGAATTTCGTGGCCTGACTAGACAATGTCACTTTCAGTCTCCATGTGGATTAAGTTGCAGTGACATTATAATGAGGGATGCGATTACTCAGAACGAGTCTGATTCCCGTATTTGTGCTGCCATAGTAAAGCATCCCAAACATGACCTCAGTACAACACAGTCAATTATTGAGTCGCAGGACACAGTCGATGTAACTGAGTGTGACTTTCAAGCATCTGCAGTATCTGTTGTAAAGAATTAGGAAGTTCAGGAGCCAACACCGCAGCCCCCCCCCCCCTGCCGATCTCAAACGTCACCCGACGTCTAGGTCATGTGTGAACAAGTTGCACCGTGAGACCGCCGTCGGCTTGCACAATTTCGGAAGTCCTGCTCGCGTTGCTTTCAAACATGTGATAGAGCCCAATGCGCGTGCCGCAAAGGCAAATGTTTCGCTTGTGGAAAACAAGGCCGCATACAGTCGGTATGTTTAAGTACAGATGGTGTTAGCTTTCACATTCTGCGTCAGACAGTGATTACAATTAGGTGTATGTTGTGTCTACTGGGCAATGGTCTGGCAATCCTGTTGTTCTTTCGTCAGGTTGCCAGGATACAAACTCTGATCTCATAAATCACCAATCCAATAAGTTGTATGTTGAGCTGCATGTGTTCAACAAGTGTTTTAAATTCCAATTAGATCCGGTGCTATGGTTACGCTGCTCAATCACGATGCGTGTGAATAGTTAGGTATTCAACAGCTTCAGGAACCACATAACTCGTAGTCAGCATACGATGGACAACCTATTCCAGTGCTTGGAGTGTGCAGTTTATGTCACATTCAGTGCTACTACTGAAACACTATTATTTTCTGTGT
The DNA here is from genome assembly GCF_021461395.2 of Schistocerca americana. Classification (NCBI taxonomy): domain Eukaryota; kingdom Metazoa; phylum Arthropoda; class Insecta; order Orthoptera; family Acrididae; genus Schistocerca; species Schistocerca americana. The sequence continues at coordinate 379,530,297 of NC_060124.1, forward strand.
TGTGCTCTCATGAGTCTGCTGACATTTTTGGTATGGATAGATTTGACCTTTTCGGATTGTCAAATCACGGGAAGGTATTACAAATTAATTCACCTGAGTTTATAGCCAATATTAATGCATTATGTGAAAAGTATATTTCTCTGTTCCATAATAGTTTACGCAAGGCGCAAGGTTAGAAAAAAATGGCTCTGAGCACTATGGGACTTAACTTCTGAGGTCATCAGTCACCTAGAACTACTTAAATCTAACTAACTTAAGGATATCATACACATCCATGCCCTAGGCAGGATTCGAACCTGTGACCGTAGCGGTCGTGCGGTTCCACACTGTAGAGCCTAGAACCGCTTGGCCACTCCGGCCGGCAAGGCACAAGGGTTCGAGGTCCATGCCACATTGAAATACAGTACGCAGCCTGAATTTTTTCGTGCTCGTCCTGTCCCTTATGCATTTCGGGATCAGGTCGCCAAGGAGTTTCGACAGTTGCAGGACAGTGACGTCATCAAACGTCGGCTAGCCAAGGGGCATCACCCCTGGTGGCTCTCACTAAAATGTCATGTGGTCTGAGACTCTGTGAAGACTATAAATCAATTGTCAACACACAAACTGTGACTGATTCTATTCCATTTCCCTCACCTGAAGATCTGATGGACAGATTGGATCAGGATCACTTATTTTCAAAAATTTGGGGTCGGAGAGGTCTACCTGCAACTGCTTTCAGATGAAGAGTCAAAGAAGATTTTTGTGATCAACACATACAAGGAATTATTCCGGTTTCAGCAGTTACGGTTCGGTAGCGCTTCCAACCCTGATATTTTCCAAAGCAACTGAGGTCGCAAGTACCTTCTTATTCTAACTATTTAGATGATTTAGTTATCTCTGGTCGTAAACCAGCAGCACACTTACACAATTTAGAGGATTTGTTTCAAGTGTAGTCCAAAGTGGGACTGATGTGCAGCTGTTGTAAGTGTTCCCTGCTTCTCATCGAAATTGAGTATCTTGACCACATGATTAATGCACATTACTTTCATCCGTCCATCACAGTGGCCATTTGTGACTTTCCTGCCCCAATCAATGTATCAGAATTGCAAGGTGTGATAGGGAAACTAACCTGTTATAGCCGTTTCAACCTACATGCTGCTCAAATCATGACACGGCTAAATCTGTTGCGCCACAAGGACGTTCCGTTTGTATGATCAGCTGTATGTCAGACCAATTTCTGGCAGCTGAAACAAGCACTACAAAGTGATCGGTGTTAGTCGACTAAGACCCAGCAAGCCTGTCATTCTTGCAGTAGATGTCTCATGTTATGTCACTGATGTGGAGTTGTCACACTGAGTGAGCTCCAGTGACACTACAATTGAGTTTCCATCAAGAACAAGACTCAATGCAACTACAGCCAATTTGAAAAGTAGGGGTTAGCTATCATTAATGGGGTCATGCACTTTCATCAATATACGCTTAGCCACCATTTTTCTCAGACCACAGACCGCTGATGGCTCTGTTTGTGTCCTTCTGGTCTGTTCTAGCATGTACAGTGCAGAAGTGAAAACAATGAGCTCTTTTCTTGTCCAATTACCAAGAAATTCTGGTCGTATGTAAAGTACACCGGCTGGACGCAGTCAATACCTTCGCTGCGCAGTGCCGATGGTACTTTTACCGACGACTGTGCCGCTAAAGCGGAGTTATCGAACGCAGTTTTCCGAAATTCCTTCACCAGGGATGACCAATGGAATATTCCAGAATTTGAAACACGAACAGCTGCTAGCATGAGTTTCTTAGAAGTAGATACTTTAGGGGTTGCGAAGCAACTCAAATCGCTTGATACGGGCAAGTCTTCAGGTCCAGATTGTATACCGATTGGGTTCCTTTCAGATTACGCTGATACAATAGCTCCTACTTAGCAATCATATACAACCGCTCGCTCACCGATAGATCTGTACCTACAGATTGGAAAATTGCGCAGGTCGCACCAGTGTCTAAGAAGGGTAGTAGGAGTAATCCATCGAACTACAGACCTATATCATTGACGTCGATTTGCAGTAGGGTTTCACCTCGAAGGGAACGATCTATTGATACGTAATCAGCATGGTTTCAGAAAACATCGTTCTTGTGCATCGCAGCTAGCTCTTTATTCGCAACAAGTAATGGCCGCTATCGACAGGGGATCTCAAGTTGATTCCGTATTTCTAGATTCCCGGAAAGCTTTTGACACCGTTCCTCACAAGCGACTTCTAATCAAGCTGCGGGCCTATGGGGTATCGTCTCAGTTGTGCGACTGGATTCGTGATTTCCTGTCAAGAAGGTCGCAGTTCGTAGTAATAGATGGCAAATCATCGAGTGAAACTGAAGTGATATCAGGTGTTCCCCAGGGAAGCGTCCTGGGACCTCTGCTGTTCCTGATCTATATAAATGACCTGGGTGACAATCTGAGCAGTTCTCTTAGGTTGTTTGCAGATGATGCTGTAATTTACCGTCTAGTAAGGTCATCCGAAGACCAGTATCAGTTGCAAAGCGATTTAGAAAAGATTGCTGCATGGTGTGGCAGGAGGCAGTTGACGCTAAATAATTAAAAGTGTGAGGTGATCCACATGAGTTCCAAAAGAAATCCGTTGGAATTCGATTACTAGATAAATAGTACAATTCTCAAGGCTGTCAATTCAACTAAGTACCTGGGTGTAAAAATTACGAACAACTTCAGTTGGAAAGACCACATAAATACACTCTTGGAAATTGAAATAAGAACACCGTGAATTCATTGTCCCAGGAAGGGGAAACTTTATTGACACATTCCTGGGGTCAGATACATCACATGATCACACTGACAGAACCACAGGCACATAGACACAGGCAACAGAGCATGCACAATGTCGGCACTAGTACAGTGTATATCCACCTTTCGCAGCAATGCAGGCTGCTATTCTCCCATGGAGACGATCGTAGAGATGCTGGATGCAGTCCTGTGGAACGGCTTGCCATGCCATTTCCACCTGGCGCCTCAGTTGGACCAGCGTTCGTGCTGGACGTGCAGACTGCGTGAGACGACGCTTCATCCAGTCCCAAACATGCTCAATGTGGGACAGATCCGGAGATCTTGCTGGCCAGGGTAGTTGACTTACACCTTCTAGAGCACGTTGGGTGGCACGGGATACATGCGGACGTGCATTGTCCTGTTGGAATAGCAAGTTCCCTTGCCGGTCTAGGAATGGTAGAACGATGGGTTCGATGACGGTTTGGATGTACCGTGCACTATTCAGTGTCCCCTCGACGATCACCAGTGGTGTACGGCCAGTGTAGGAGATCGCTCCCCACACCATGATGCCGGGTGTTGGCCCTGTGTGCCTCGGTCGTATGCAGTCCTGATTGTGGCGCTCACCTGCACGGCGCCAAACACGCATACGACCATCATTGGCACCAAGGCAGAAGCGACTCTCATCGCTGAAGACGACACGTCTCCATTCGTCCCTCCATTCACACCTGTCGCGACACCACTGGAGGCGGGCTGCACTATGTTGGGGCGTGAGCGGAAGACGGCCTAACGGTGTGCGGGACCTTAGCCCAGCTTCATGGAGACGGTTGCGAATGGTCCTCTCCGATACCTCAGGAGCAACAGTGTCCCTAATTTGCTGGGAAGTGGCGGTGCGGTCCCCTACGGCACTGCGTAGGATCCTACGGTCTTGGCGTGCATCCGTGCGAAGCTGCGGTCCGGTTCCAGGTCGACGGGCACGTGCACCTTCCGCCGACCACTGGCGACAACATCGATGTACTGTGGAGACCTCACGCCCCACGTGTTGAGCAATTCGGCGGTACGTCCACCCGGCCTCCCGCATGCCCACTATACGCCCTCGCTCAAAGTCCGTCAACTGCACATACGGTTCACGTCCACGCTGTCGCGGCATGCTACCAGTGTTAAAGACTGCGATGGAGCTCCGTATGCCACGGCAAACTGGCTGACACTGACGGCGGCGGTGCACAAATGCTGCGCAGCTAGCGCCATTCGACGGCCAACACCGCGGTTCCTGGTGTGTCCGCTGTGCCGTGCGTGTGATCATTGCTTGTACAGCCCTCTCGCAGTGTCCGGAGCAAGTATGGTGGGTCTGACACACCGGTGTCAATGTGTTCTTTTTTCCATTTCCAGGAGTGTAATATTGTGGGGAAGGCGAGCCAAATGTTGCGTTTCATTGGCAGGACACTTAGAAGATGCAACAAGTCCACTAAAGAAACAGCTTACACTACACTCGTTCGTCCTCTGTGAGAATATTGCTGCGCGGTATGGGATCCTTACCAGGTGGGATTGGCGGAGGACATCGAAAGGGGGGCAAAACAGGACAGCTCGTTTTGTATTATCACGTAATAGGGGAGAGAGTGTGGCAGATATGATACGCGAGTTGGGATGGAAGTCATTAAAGCAAAGACGTTTTCCGTCGCGGCGAGGCCTATTTACGAAATTTCAGTCACCAACTTTCTCTCCCGAATGCGAAAATATTTTGTTGAGTCCAACCTACATAGGTAGGAATGATCATCAAAATAAAATAAGAGAAATCAGAGCTCGAACAGAAAGGTTTAGGTGTTCGTTTTCCGCGCGCGCTGTTCGGGAGTGGAATGGTAGGGAGATAGTATGATTATGGTTCGATGAACCCTCTGCCAAGCACTTAAATGTGAATTGCAGAGTAATCATGTAGATGTAGATGTAGATTTCAGATTACTACTAAACTTTCCAACGCCGACCGCCCGTTGAGGCTCCCCATTGTCTCTGATTCTGCGTCTGATTCCTCCTGCCATCACATTGATTAAGAAGAAACCCCTCTTTTGGAAGATTCTACGGTGGCCTTCCGCCATTTGGCGCAAGAGATGGCATATCTAGTGCAGCAGATGGAGCTCGAGTTTGTTCATCCTAGGCGACCACAAAGTCTGAAGGAGATCCGCCAACTAGTGGTTCATCGTTACTTTGCTCGTCGGCGTGACAGCTCTGTACAGTTCGGTGTCCTCCTTATGAACACCGAAAGTGGCAATGCAAGAGTGATGGTCTCTGCAGCGGGAGGTTCTACCGTTGTTGCACCTACAAGATTGACAGGCGCCATTGTACATGGCCGGGAGTAGATGCACAATTAGAAGCCAGAGTATCAGTCCACTCCACCACAGAAGTAGTTTCAGAGGCCACATTCTGATGAACCTTGGCATTGCATGGACATAGATTTTTCTGGACCACCCTGGAAAATAAGCTGGCTAGTTGTTGAAGATGCAATCTACCACGTCAGTCAGCACAGTATCTGCTCTTATATAGATCTACTACACTCAAGGCTTCGGTGAGGTGACAGTGTCGGATAATGGGCAAAGTTCCTGTCTCGGGAGTTTGAACAGTTTTGTGCCCTTTCAACCGTAATCGAGTGGTGAAGCCAAACGTTTCATAAGGATCTTCAAATCACAGATGCACAAGTACAAGCCACCCAGACGCGGTACCAGGATTTGAAAGTTCTTCCGTTATTGTATTGCTCCCTGTCCAAAGATGGAATGTCGCTAGCACAGCTCCTTCGTGGTCGATGCAATAGGGCTCTTATTAATTTTCCTATGTCCGGTGCAGAGATCTTATGTCCTTCCTTCTGAATCACAATGTCGGCCTCAGCAACCAAATTTATTTTGTGTGTTTGGCAGGGGCTGCAGCTGGGAATGGGGTGTGGTGGCTGAGGTGTTGCCCCATTCCACCTACATCATCTATGGTCCGATGGGCTTGCACAGGCAGCATCGGAACCAGCTTGGACCAATCCACACGGGAGATTCTACCGCCCATGTTTTTGTTTACAGATCCAGCACTCTGCCAGGGCGTGGAGCAGTCATCGTCTCAGTCGCTGATATCGCCCCCGGCAGCACCGCCGTCTCCGTAGTGGGAGACGCCATTGGACGTCGACCTGGCGCATCCACCAGCGTCGCAGTCACTGGCAGCCCGTGACGCAGCCAACAACGGGGTCTCGCACAGCCGAAGGCCCCAGATCACCCAGAAGTCGTCTCCAGCGGCTCGCCAGTCGCAACGTCTGCCTCTACCGCTATGGCCGCCGACACGCACCCTGTTCCTAGTTAGCGTTTTCAGCTCCGGACAGGGTGATATTGGAGTCCGAGTGGGTGCTCGGCACCAACTGAAGTTTCGAGGCCGCCCCCCCCCCCCCACCATTTGCGTCGGCGCTCTATTCTCTCCGCCGCCCCCATCCCCCTTTTCTCCAGCCGTCGTGTCCCAAATTCCATAACCGACACAGAGGCGTATGTTAGTGGAGATGCACGCGCTGTCGTCGACTATCGAGAGCAGCGCGAAAGTATCGACCAACGCAGAAATACTGCACAGCCAAGTGGTATCACTTGGCACCAATGAGATGCTAGGAAGAAGCCGTGCCTTCCGTAGTTCCGAGGCGCCATCGCCGCGTCTATGCTCTGTAACGTCGTCGTCACGATGGCAGTTCTGTTCGAGATGGGATCCCGCCCACTTCCAGGACGTTCCTGCCTGTGCAACGGCATTGTCTGTCAGAGTAACAGCCAGTGTCAACCATCTGGAAGTGAAGAAACTTCCGAACCAGTGAGCTGTGCCTATGCGCCAACGCTATCAGAACTGTGTCAAAAAGTGTCTAGAAACTTTTGTTTTCTAGTGACTGTGGTGAAGCCACAGTAAGGCCATTCTCAACTTGTGTCAATACTCCGCTCAGTAGTGGTGGCTCATTTAGATTGTTCTGAACCGCAAGTCCACATGTGAAGTTTCATAGCTATAGCCGAACCTAGAGAACAAAGATAAGATTTGCTGTCATGAATATAGTATTACTCATTTAGATTTTTCTAATTTACTGTAATATTACTAGTCACCTAAGTGTCCAAGAAGTCGGACAAAAAAACTGAAACTTATTCAACAAAATAGTGCAACCATGAAAACTCTGATTGGATCATCAAAACCTTACATATTCAAAATAGCTTAGCGCTCATGAGTAACAAAGTTAGGTTATTTAGAGGGGTAGGTTAGGTACTTGGTTAGTCAATTTGTTAGTAATACACTTATATTCGATAGTGTCGTATCTACTGCCATCAAAACCGATTACACCAATAATACGAAACAAAACACAAGCGGTCAACCATTCTATGGCTACTGTCAACTAATATCCTGGCCTGCCCTTCTACCCTTCCATGAATCAGGTTTTTTCCTTTTGTCATCATCTATCGTTCTCCTCCATACCGCGAGTGGTCAGTACTGACGTATGGCCTCTGACTTTCAGTTAACCAAGAACACGAAGCATCCACCAAACCTGTGAGCAGTAAATAACGAAAAACAAACAACACATGATTTTCTTTCTCCATCGACACGTAGGAGACAGTATAAACAGCAAGATACCTTTAAGTAACGGATCACAGACTTACGCCTTTCGCGCACATACTCACTTGTGGTGCGGTAACGTCAATAGGAATAACTTTCTTCTTAGGTTATGCTGTTCAATTATTTTAATTCACTTTTCAGTGTATTATGCTGAACGTGTTTTAGGGTATTCAAAATTCTCTTCTTTCCTTCTACCACTCTGACTTCTGACGTATGTCATGTCAGTTACCTAAAGAGAGTAAACAATTATTACCAATTTAATTTCCAGTCGGGAAACTGTATCATCTCTAGTCATATTCCTTTGGATAGTACATGATCTCAATTTCTAATCATCCCCTATAAACCACTTAAGGCAAGCTACTTGGTTAAGAAAAATCTAGTACATCCGCACTTTCTGTGCACCAAAACATTTTTTTTTAAAAACCAAAATCGGCAATCACTCGTGTGGCGAGGACTCTGATACTGACTTCCTCAAATGGTTCAAATGACTCTGAGCACTATGGGACATAACATCTGAGGTCATCAGTCTCCTAGAACTTAGAACTACTTAAACCTAACTAACCTAAGGACATCACACACATCAATGCCCGAGGCAGGATTCGAACCTGCGACCGTAGCAGTCACGCGCTTCTAAACTGTAGCGACTAGAACCGCTCGGCCACTCCGGCCGGCCTGAGTTACTCCTCACATATTTCTCCCTACCAGTTGAGGTCAGTTAAAGACTTGGAAAATTTATAGATCCAAAACCACATTGGATAAACAAGAAAAAAAGGAGACGATCCACACGTTACCAGTAACTTCACCGGGAACGCCTCTTACTTTTCCACTAATCTCTTCGCTTCCTACAACCATTCACGGACATTCACTTCTCTTGCGATTTCCGTCAGACTGCTCTTTATTTAGCTATCAATTTGCAATTTCACATATACTTTACTAACTTCGTTTCAATCTATTATCTCTAATTCTATCCTCTGCTTCATGAAATACGAGAGGAAAACGCACCTAAGAGCTCAGCACTGTAAATATATCACCGAACCTATTTAGATACGCAAAAAAATTTCTCCCTTCCTGTTACTACCAAACTGATACCGAACTAGTCTATTTTCACCTTCCCAACGAAAGTTACAAGTTATGACAGTTAAATTAGAAGGAAACCTTTCCAGTAATAGGACATAACGTATCTGTATCCACAGTCACGACAACAAAACAGGAACAATAAAAAGGAAAAGTGAAACACTTACACAACATTCTTAATGGACTACCTCTATCACTGAACAAGAAAAAGATTCACGTAGCTCTCGCATATTACGTTAATAACATACTGCAGTTTAGTTTCATTGCACCAATGCTATGTGCAATACTTCACCTCACAATGGTTAATGCAGGGATTCTATCATTACCTTCTTCACTACTAATACACATGTCGTGGTATTCCATCTATTCCACATTATTTTGAAAGCAACGTTTTCACTTCACACCTGCGGACCTACCCAGACACTTCCTCTGCTAAACAACTAGCCATTACAATTGCTACACCAAGAAGAAATGCAGATGATAAACGGGTATTCATTGGACAAATATATTACACTAGAACTGACATGTGATTACATTTTCACGCAATTTGGGTGCATAGATCCTGACAAATCAGTAACCAGAACAACCACATCTGGCCGTAATAACGGCCTTGATACGCCTGGGCATTGAGTCAAACAGAGCTTGGATGGCGTGTACAGATACAGCTGCCCATGCAGCTTCAACACGTTACCACAGTTCATCATGAGAAGTGACTGGAGTATTGTGACGAGCCAGTTGCTCGGCCACTATTGACCAGACGTTTCCAATTGGTGAGAGATCTGGAGAATGTGCTGGTCAGGGCAGCAATCGAACATTTTCTGTATCCAGAAAGGCCCGTGCAGGACCTGCAACATGCGGTCGTGCATTATCCTGCTGAAATGTAAGGTTACGTATGGATTGAATGAAGGGTAGAGCCACAGGTCGTAACACATCTGAAATATAACGTCCACTGTTCAAAGTGCCGTCAATGCGAACAAGAGGTGACCGAGACGTGTAACCAATGGCACCCCGTACCATCACGCCGGGTGATACGCCAGCATGGCGATGGCGAATACACGCTTCCAATGTTCGTTCACCGCGATGTCGCCAAACACGGATGCGACCATCATGATACTGTGAACAGAACCTGGATTCGTCTAAAAATATGACGTTTTGCCATTCGTGCACCCAGGTTCGTCGTTGAGTACACCATCACAATCGTTCCTGTCTGTGATGCAGCGTCAAGGGTAACCGCAGCCATGGTCTCCGATCTGATAGTCCATGCTGTTGCAAATGTCCATCTGAACTGTTCGTGCAGATGGTTGTTGTCTTGCAAACGTCCCCATCTCTTGACTCAGGGATCGAGACATGGCTGCACAATCCGTTACAGCCATGCGGATAAGATGCCTGTCATCTCGACTGCTAGTGACACGAGGCTCTTGGGATCCAGCACGGCGTTCCGTATTACCCTCCTGAACCCACCGAGTCCATATTCTGTTCCATATTCTGCTAACAGTTATTGGATCTCGACCAACGCGGGCAGCAATGTCGCGATACGATAAACCGTAATCACGACAGGCTACAATCCGACTTGTCTACCTCCACTGTCCTTTGCTACACTCATTCCTCCCTGTTACCCATGAGCCTTTTCATTTAAACCACTTGGTGCTCCTGTACATTTCATGTTCGTTCTTCACTGCCGATGTATTACTGAGCCCTCGTCGTTGATTCCAACCGAGTCAGAACGTCTGCTTCCACCTTTTGTCGTTCTCTTCTCCATTCCCTTCTTGTCCTCGGCTGTGTGCTGTGCGACATCATGTAACAATACATAATACTTCTCTCTAATATGCCTTCCCTTCGTTATAATAGTCACCCAAACATTGTACCAAATAATAGTACACTTTTACTGTCACTTTCACCAACACAGCCATTATTCTTGCAGCATAGTTCGCCGGGAATTTCAGGAAACGTATTACTGCATGATACTCCTTGCTAGAAAAGGGCTATTCCATATTTTGGCCCCTCTAGCAGTGTTCTGCGGTGCTGCCGCATGTTGATTTCACGTGTACGAGGACTCTAAGCACGTACCTAAGAAAAGGGGAAAAATATAAAACTTTTGTTTTTCGAGAGAAAACTTCATGTCTACCTTTGGTATACCTATTTTCCTGGGGATTTAAAATACCTTGCTCCACTTTAAATAATTTAAATAAATTCCACGATTTTTAACAGTAACAGACGAATAGTACACAGATAGACTTGGCAAATTAAATTTGAAGCGTCCTGGATTGCTTAGACCAACAACAAATATTCAATGAGGCCAATGAAAGCGGTACTTTGGTATCAGGAAACATGTGCGATTCATGACACGAATCATTAAAACAGATTACTTCCCCTTCCTTCCACTTCGGGGCTGAAAAACGTTTGAGTCCGATATAGAAGCACAGACTTACATTTCGAAGATGCTATGACATCCCGATATACGGGATCGTCGAAACTCAGCGATACGACAAGAAGGGAACGATCATTTGCATACTTTAAGACCGATGAGCACTTATTCATTTTCGATAATGTGAAACAAATCTCTTTTACTGCAAGCTCCTTGCTTTCCATGTTTTGGGAGGAGGTAGTGTGGAGCAAACGAAGAAAATATTGTCTTCGTCAGTAATAAGAAAAGGACAGCTATTAGTCGCAAAATCCTTCTTTTATTGGTGCAGATCTAGGCTTCGACTATTACAAAATCATCGGTGCAGTTGCCACCAGCTGACGTAGATCCCAATGTGTCGCAGGATAAACACTAATAAATGACATGAGCATGCATGTAACTGACAGTTCCCATTATCACTTCGACTGAGATACGGCGGTCGTCGAACCTTCTGAGGATTTGTGTCACTGACAATTACAAGCATGTTCATATCATATATTAGTGTTTATAATCCGACACATTAGCATTCATGTCACCCATTGGCAGTTTCACCGATGATGACCATGCAGTGGTCGAAATCTAGATCTGTTCACATGAACGACGGATTTTGCAACTTATTGCTGTCTTTTCCTTATACTGAAGTCCTCAACGCTTGTCCTCCATCCAAAGCAGAGCTACTGATCCTTCCGCCGTCTGGTATTGTTTTGTCTTCTAAGCCTCTCCTCCCTCACTTCCGAATAGTCTCTTTTTCCTATTACGTTCAATGTTTTTTTCTATGTACAAGCCCATAGGTCTGATAACTGTAGCCATATATTTTAACCTAGGTTTGCTCTTTGACATTTCCTCGTAAAAAACCGTCTCAAGTCCGTCCTCTAGTACTGCTGCTCCCGGATACTTGAAGACACTTGCACTCTTCACTTTCCCCTGTCTCAGCTGTGTCGTATGCATGACACGTTCTATGTTATAGTTTCAGTGCACACCTGTCAGTTTTGCTATCGCTTGTTAGTGTTCTGATTCTTCTTTTGCCAAATGCATATCAGTGGTGAAGACTGCGACAGAACGTGCATACCAGACAGTCCTCCCGCCCTTCTAAACCAAACCTCTCCCGATCCGGAATACTCTTTATATGGAATTTATTCCTTCTGTCGTCTCATCACACTATGTATGATATCGCTGAACGGTACTGGAGAGAGCCCACCTTCTTATCGCACTCTGCTTTTCATCTATCTTTCATGCATTATTAATTTCTTTTATAGAACATAGGTTCACTGTGCATGAAACTTCCATCATATGACAGAGGGATCTGGGGCAACACTCACATAATCGATAGAAACACATTACAGTCTAACACATATAAATAATATTTTGTTCATGAAGATGTTGTTACTGACAACAAGCGCTTTTATCTTAGGTCACCATCCAGCAGATCCTAGAGTAAGGGCTCGTAAAACTATTGAACATCATTTGTGGCTTCGTACTCTTTAAAACAGTTTATTAACCGAAAATAATTTCTTTTCCTTAACAGCAACGAGCAACAAAGCTCAACGCAAAAAAACATTTAAGATTAAACTAGAGCGTTCACCCTTAAGAAAATGCATTAAACTTGAAACACCAGAAGCGGAACAGTTTAGATTTTCTTTAAAGTATTTTTTAATTACAATCATCATAAAAGTAAATATCAATAATTGATACTGAAAGCCATGCTGAGGCACACCATAATCTGAAAATTACTGTAGACTAATAGAGCGGCCCCACATCAGGTCAGGGCACAAACCCGCAGACTACGCAACAGACACCAGTCGTAGACCTCGGGTCCCAACCCGCCGGTGACAACAAGCACTACCGCACGTACAGCAGAGCTGTCTTAAGCAGTGAACGGGTTATATAAAACCAAAGCCGTTGCCTTAGCTCTAAAAGAAATCCAGTAACGAGTATTAAGATTAAAGCGTCACTGAAAGTTAACTCACCTTGCGATGCTAGTTAACGTTAAGAGTTTCGAGCTATGTACACACTTAAAGCCGGAATTGATACCGGCCAGGGATAAAAAATTATTATTATTTTCAGTGTAGAACAAATATCACCACAATCTTGATACATGCAGACACAGCATTCGAACTAGTATCCACAACCCAAGGCATACAAATGTCCTTTTAGTAGCTTAATGATCAAGTCGTAAGCTCTCAAGGACCTCATTTGTCCTCATGGAATTGATTTAGCACAGTTTTACATATAATTTAACAGAGGCAACCATCATATAAAATATTCCACATATCCTAAAGGCTTTTATGGAGGGGGGGGGGGGGGGGAGGGACACATACAGGCTGCAAGAAACAAGTCAGTCAGTGCCATTAAAGAAATTGTTTTCTTAAGACCACCATAGTGACAAAATGTGTCTTAGAATTTAGCGCAGGCCCCTTGGCCTTAAAATTAAATCAGCAAAAGAGCAGTCTGCACTTTACTTAAAACAGGGCGCTCAATTATTTTTGAAACAGTTACTCCAGACATAAGCCAATTTCTCCATGGCAGAGTTGAGCACGTGCCACCAATCCTTTCGAAAGGACATTAAATGGAAAATGGAGGAGTGCAGCACAACTAAAACTGAAAACCAAACGGAAGACCAGCGCCATGCTGCTTCAAACACAATCAACAGCAGGCAGTCGATGGAGAACATAAAAATTACTTTCACCATGAATGTAAGGAAGCAGAACCAGGCTCTTTCCTTGACCGAGGAACACGAAGAAGGCGTTGACTCTGGGCTCAGTAAAATTCTGTGGTTAAGACGTTCCAGTCGTCTAGTGCAGAAGGTGATACGACCGCTGGGTTTCTCCTAATAGCGTCAAATTCTCCTGGAGGAACTGGGATACAGAGCGAACAAGTACAGCCAGGGCAGGACTACGCTGGTCCTGCACGGAGACGACGACCACCAACGCTCACACCAGAAAAACATTACACCGGCAATGCTGACCAACTCCGGGTAGCCCATCGGACACAACATCCACCATGACCGCCCAGTTCCTACAGAGACCCCCCGTTTCCGTACAAGCCACTTCCTTCCACAAGAGAGAAAACCAAAGACCTTCTAACAGACAAAGAAAGTTCTCAACTGCCCGGACGCGAGCTATTGAACTGGGCACACGGCTGGTATGTTACTGTTGATTTGGAGCCGGAAAATAGATATCGTAGAATGGGGACAGATGCCCCTTCCGTATCAGACAGAAATGTTGATTGTAAAGGATGCTTGAGAAAGATTCAACCGAAATCACAAGACTATACCCTCTTCGTAAACGAATACAGAAAACAGATATATAACGCATAGCGTTACAAAATTAATATTTTGTAAAGAACATTCCGATTTTACATTGTTATTTCTTCTATGATCATACTTTTACAGCCAAGCAATGCTTTTTTATAATTTTGGGTAGTATCAAAGGTTTGAAATATGTTTCACAAACGTCCCTTGTGTCCTCCATCGGATGCACGACAAGCATCCAGACGACATATTTTGACGAGAATTTCCGGAGTTGGAGGCCAAATATGTAATATGATATCCGTAAGCCCTTTTAGATCGGTTCATCGTTGAGGCAGTCGGAAGGAAGAATGTCGTACTCTCGACGAAAATCGAGCCGCACAATTGTAACTAACTTGCACCAGTTGAAACCGAGATCGTAAAACGCCTTTTCTTGCTGTTCCATGAAGGGCAGCTCGTTTTATACTATCGCGCAGTAGGGGACAGAGTATCATGGATCTGATAAACGAGTTGGGTTGAGTTACCAACTTTCTCCTAGGATTGTGAAATTGTTGACGCCCACGTACATGGGGAGAAACGACCTTAGTTATCAAATGAAATTAATCACAGCTCGCAACGAATGATGTAGTTGAAAATTAATGGCAGATGAAAACTGTGTACCGTCTCGTTACTCGAACCAGGGACCCTTACGACTCACGACCCACCCTTACAGCTTTACTTCCGCAGTACTTCACCTTTTAACTTCTGATCTTTGCAGAAATTCTCCTCCATTTCTTGCGGGGTTAGCACTCTAAGGAGAACTCAACTCGCATTCTCATCCAGCCATCCAGATTTAGATTTTTCGAGATTTTCCTAAATCACCTAAGGCAAACGGCGAGGTGTTTCCTTTCAAAAGAGCACGTCTGACTTCCTTCCCCATCCTTCGCTAATTCGAGTTTCTGCTCCGTCCCTAATGACCTCATTGTCGATGGGACTTTAAAACATAATGTTCCTTCCTTTTGGAAGAAAGGATGTTGCGAAGACATGGCTTAGGCACAGCGTCAGGGATTGATTCCTTTGCAAAAACAGACATAGTGTCTGATAGGATAGCCGCAATCAGTGACTTTACAATGTAACTTTCAATCCGTCTTCATTGCAAGATGTTTATTCATATGACCGGTTTCGGTTCCTTTAGAACCATCTTCAGATCTGTAATGATAATGATACTAATTTACCATTTCACGAATTCAAGCCTTTTTCATCCTATGTAATCAACATCAAATGTACCAGAATGTACTTGATATTTCGGTTCCAGAAGTAACCCGTCCAAATACAGCAACTTTCACATGCTGCGTCACATAAAATTGGTTGGTAGAATGCACGTCATTTATATTAATTATAACACTATTACCAACAGGTGGCGTCTGGTACATTTGTTACATTACATATGCACATATTGTATTCCGTAGATTTTTGCAATTAACTTTTATCTCTAAAAATACTTAATTAAAATCTGTAGATGTCAAAGTTCGTGCTTGTCAATATTAAAATACACAGTAAAATTACCATTTTTATACGATTTTTATACGACCAGTCTGAAACTGGTTCTACGAACCCTCTCCCAAGCGCGTAATTGTGAAGGCAGAGTAGTCATGTCGATGTAAATGTCGGTGTATCAAATATGTCTGAAAAGGCCGCTCGCAGAACTGTGGTTTCAGCGGAGAGGGGGGGCGCGGGGTGGGGGGTGGAATCTTGGTACTCAGTTCCTATTTCAGCTAGGAACGTGACGGAAGAAGACTTTGTTTTAGACCGCACCAGCGGCCGTTCGAACATCGGACTTACTGCTGCAGTTATGTATAGTATATGAAACAAGGTTTGAATGACGAACCGGACCTGGCATTCGGGAAAGTTGTGCGAATATATTAACTCTTATAGAAAAATATTTTAATTGGGCTGAAATTGATGCTAAGTTAATGCCATCATTAGTGATTGATTTTACGTGGAAAAACAATCGTCTTTAAATAACACCAGACGGGAGCGAGACCAATGGTTCAAATTTGGGCCACTGGTGTACCAGACCTTAGTTTAAGACAAGTTTTCACCTTTAAAAAAATTCTTGCTTGATTTTGATTTTACGTACAAAAATAAGGTTTTTGGTACCTTCTCGAGGTGTGCCACTTCAATACTTTAACCCTGTGTGAATCTGTTCAAACTTTACACGAAGATAGATGAATGCAGAAAGTCAAAACGTCATTCTTGTAGCCAGTAATCTTCGTCCTTTGTCGGAATACGATGATTTAAAGTTGAGCTAAATGTACTTTTTAACATTATTTCTTATGTGAACTGATCGCTCGGAAACGGTTTAAAGCGAATCATAAAAAATACGTTTTATGTAAAATGAAGGTAGAGGGGGGAGCAAAGAAAGGAAAAGAAAGTGATGATATTAGCTGCATCGGAATTTATGTAGAATCAACGGCGACAAGTGAACACTTGTACTGGACTGGGACTTGAATCTGGAATTTCCCTGCTTGCAAGGGAGCTGTGTTGACCACTGGTCCTCCTGGACACAACTTTAATCGTGAATATGCAGACTATGTCGGCACTTTCCACAGCCAACTCACAGATCCACCTAGCGCCACTACCTATCCGCAGTACCAGTTCATTTTCTTTGTGCTCGCTAATTTTTAGATTCCCGCTGGAAGTCGAATGTAAATGTTCATCAGCACTGATGTTTGGGGATTCATAGCCCATGGGTGCCATCAGCGCAGGTCCCGATTTGCGTTCGACTTCCAGCTGGAATCTAAAAGTTAGTGAGTACAGAGGACATGGACGGGCACTGCAGATAAGTGGTGGCACTAGGTTTCAATATAGGTAGGCCGAGGAGCATGCCGAGATAGTTAATACATTTCTTATTAACACAATGTTCAGGTAGTGCAGTGGTTAAAGCAACTGCCTCGTAAACAGAGGATCCCAGTTTCAGAGCCTGGTCCAGCACAAATTTTAACTCGTCGCTACTGATGCTGTTTTAAGTCTCGATGTAGCTGATATCATCAGTTCCTTCTCCTTTCCTCCCCCCCCCCCCACCACATTCAATTTACATAATATACAGGGTGGTCCATTGATACTGACCGTGACAGATATCTCACGAAATAAGCAACAAACGAAAAAAATACAAAGAACAAAACTCGTCTAGCTTGAAGGGGGAAACCAGATATACAGAACGTACGTACGTTTGAACATTTTATTTCGGTTGTTCCAGTGTGATACATGTACTTTTGTGAACTTATCATTTCTGAGAACGCACGCTGTTACAGCGTGATTACCTGTAAATACCACATTAATGCAATAAATGCTCAAAATGATGTCCATCCACCTCAATGCATTTGGCAATACGTGTAACGACATTCCTCTCAACAGCGAGTAGTTCGCCATCCGTAATGTTCGCACATGCATTGACAATGCGCTGACGCCTGGTGAATCACCATAGCAAAATCCTTCAACTTTCCCCACAGAAAGAAATCCGGAGACATCGGATCCGATGAACGTGCGGGCCATGGTATGGTGCTTCGACAACCAATCCATCTGTCATGAAATATGCTATTCAATACCGCTTCAACCGCACGCGAACTAAGTGCCGAAAATCCATCATGTTAGAGGTACATCGCCATTCTGTCATGCAGTGAAACATATTGTAGTAACATCGGTAGAACATTACGTAGGAAAACAGCATACATTTCACCATTTAGATTGCCATCGACAAAATGGGGGCCAACTATCCTTCCTCCCATAATGCCGCACCATACATTAACCCGACAAGGTCACTGATGTTCACTTTTCGCAGCCATCGTGGATTTTCCGTTGCCCAATAGTGTATATCATGCCGGTTTGCGTTATCCCTGTTGGTGAACGACGCTTCGTCGCTAAATAGAACGCGTGCAAAAAATCTGTCATCGTCCTGTAATTTCTCTTATGCCCAGTGGCAGAACTGTACACGATGTTCAAAGTCGTCGCCATGCAACTCCTGGTGCATAGAAATATGGTACAGGTGCAATCGATGTTGATGTAGCATTCTCAACACCGACGTTTTTGAGATTCCAGATTCTCGAGCAATTTGTCTGCTATTGATATGCGGATTAGCCGCTACAGGAACTAAAACACATACGTGGGCATCATCATTTGTTGCAGGTCGTGGTTGACGTTTCACATGTGCCTGAATGCTTCCTGTTTCCTTAAATAACGTAACTATCCGGCAAACGGTCCGGACACTTGGATGATGTCGTCCAGGATACCGAGCAGCATACATAGCACACTCCCGTTGGGCATTTTGATCACAACAGCCATACATCAACACGATATCGACCTTTCCCGTAATTGGTAAACGGTCCATTTTAACGAGGGGAATGTATCACGAAGCAAATACCGTCCGCACTGGCGGAATGTTACGTGATACCTCGTATTTATACGTTCGTGACTATTACAGCGCCATCTATCACAAAGCGAAGAAAGTGGTCCAACTAAAACATTGACATTTCTTTACGTTCTACACGAATATGTAATAAAAATGGGTGTTCCTGTTTTAAAAAATGCAGTTGATATCCGTTTGACCTATGGCAGCGCCATCTAGCGGGCAGACTTGTAATGCCACTTCCTCGGACGAAAAATGAGAAAGAAAAAATAGCAACCGATACCCCAAAAATTTCACGAAAATATGTTCCAAATTCCATGAAAAGTGGACAAATAACCATAGTTCCATTTTACACTATTATTTGGATAATAACCAGTAATTGACACAAGAACCTAATACTTAGTAATGTATCAACTTACAAAAGAAAGATAAAATCTCAGTAAACTCAAAATCTTAGTAAATCGCAAAAAACATTGTAATTAAAATTAACAAGATAGAACCAACGATCTCAAAGCATACTTCGTGTGAGCACTCTTTGAGGATCGTGAGTAATGGCTAAGGAAAATTTGATCCATTGTCACTACGTTACGATAGTTAGCCGAAGATGGGTAGACTTGTTTGAATACTCGTATACGTAGGCGCGGTTAGACTGTTTTTCGAGGATTGATAATTGCGATCTACGATGACGCAGTAAAACGAAACATTGACTTCAACTATAACATCGTTTAGAATTCACATAGAGGACTACCTTATTTTAGACAGAACTGAACTTTTTTATTAGATAGATCGAACTCAACTCTAGTTAGGCATTGAATAGTTATAGATAATTAACTTCATTCGTAATTGCAAATGTACTCTGGAATTTGGCAATAGTTTTAAAGCACACAATTTATAAATTGAAACGGCCTCACTATGACATACCTGACCTCCGTTTTTTCTCTGGTCGCTTCTCGTATCTTTAGAAAAAACTACTGCTAGCTTTCTTATTTTCTCTCTTATCCTAGGAAAATACTAGATTTTCCTTTACTTATATTTATCTTTAAAAATTTTCTGTTCTTTATTGAGTCCTTGTATCTCGTTCTTCATTAGCTGTTGCCCACATGCGCGCTCGCAAATCAGTAGCTTTGTTATGATGAATGGCGATGAGTAAATACGTAAGCTAATGTTTTTGCAATAAAATCAGCTACCCCCACGTGTCTGCATCTTCCGGTAAGCGCAGTTCATGGTGTGCACACCACTCCTGCCCCTCCCAGGCTGTGCCAAAGCATGATGCATCGGCATCTGCAGCCTCACTGTCGATCATTGCGTACAAAGGAGCATGGCAGGGGTGCGCATCTATGCATTGCGCTATTAAAGTAGCTTATACATTATACAATGTGTAAATTATGCAAACAAAGTAGGTAGAAGTATGGCTTAAAAACACTGACGTTTGTATAAGCATTGTATTGATTGCTTGGTTCCCATCACATACTGATAGAAACGTTTTCACAAATATGGTAAAGATCAGAAGTCAGAGAGTAACAGCTTTTTCAAAGAGTGTACATTTTTTTATTAATTCACGTAATATCCTTCAAATCAATACATATCTGGTACTACACATTTCATAACACAGCCTATGTAAAAGACAGAATTACTTTGGCATTTATAATATTAGTAACGATGAACCTTTGAAATACGATATGTTTTTTCTGTAATTATATTTTCGTTGAATGAGTCCTATACTGTTCTGAAGTTACCTGTGAAAGTCCCATGAAAGGGATTAGCTTATTCAAGCGGACAAACAGAGATACGATGGCTCTGGCTCTGAGCACTATGGGACTTAACTACTGAGGTCATCAGTCCCCTAGAACTTAGAACTACTTAAACCTAACTAACCTAAGGACATCACACACATCCATGCCCGAGGCAGAATTCGAACCTGCGACCGTAGCGGTCACGCGGGTCCAAATTGACGCGCTTAGAACCGCACGGCCACACCGGCCGGCTAGATATGATGGTTTTAGATAAAACTTGATATCACAATATCTTTAGTTCAGTGGCCTGATTTTGACAAAATGAAGCCTGTACGGTGCCTCAAGATATAATCAAGTTACCTGCAAAAACTGCACGAAAATTTAGTTGTTCTGGAGATTAGGGTGTTCAGACAAACAGAACGACGAGACCGCTTTAGTAAAAGTTTAAATCACGGTATCTTTTTTCCCGTCATCCGATTTTGATGAACTGAGACCTGTATAGTGACCCAAGCTATGCTCAAGTTAGCTCCAGAAACATCATGAAAATTCGTCTAGGAGTTTTCGAGAAGGGTGTTCAGACAAACAGAAATGACAGTCTTATAGATTTATTACTAGTATAGATGAATTCTTTTCTTTGTTGAATTCTACTTTTGCTGTTCCTGCCACTGTTACATTTACTTATTTCCTACCTTCTGTTTTTTCAGAAAGGTACAGTCTTGTAGTAAATATATTGTAAGATATTTGACATTTCTGCACTGTCTTAGTTCTCTTCACTAGCTTCCTCAAGTTCTTTACAACGGATGTCAACTGCGTTCTTAGATAGTTCCATTACACTATTGCTGCTATCGTGTTACATACTCCTAGTGTGACCGCATTTATTTGCCACATTAATTGTCCTCTTACTAATAGTTTAGATTTTAGTCTATATGGCCCAATGATCCCATTACAACGTATCCGTTAATTTCCCTACATCTGGCAACTAGTTAACGTGCGATTTTATCTCACTTACTAGCTGTGGGACACAGCACATCAACGGAATAGCATTGGCTCAATATGCAAGGAGCTTTTCAAATGTCAGCCGCGGGATCTTCAATTAAACTTTAATGCGAGTTCCGAGAAGTTTATCACTTACTTAATCGGGCTCTCTGCGAGATTTATGTGCTAACCGCTCGCTCCCTGCTTTCCTCCCGCGTTGAAAAGAACTTGCACGAAGTTTTCCCGATTAACTCCTCCTTTGCTAATGATCTCAGCTGAAACAGGGTTCTAAAGTTTTCTACTTAGGCGCTCTTAAAACCAATGAATTCGGGCGCATTGACTTGAAAGGCAGGTGTAATACGACTAAGATGAAAGTAACAAAAGGACATTGAGGGACTAATATCCAGCTGAGGTCTTCAGAGAGGAGCAGAATGTCAGTTTCCAGGAGGATCCAGCAGAAAACGGGCCACTACCTCTCTGTAGGAAAGAGCACGGGATTCACCTGAAGTAATCTTCTGACACAGTGTAAATCTCTGTAGCCCTACTAGGATTTGAACTCTGCTCTCGTCAAAATCGACTACAACTACGTTCAACACTGTAGACAAGGTGTTATCTTCGTTGTAAAATCAGTAGTTTATGCAAGTTGACTATCAGATTTCAAATGCCTTTATTTCCAAGTCATCACCACCACCACTAAACGCATGGTAGCAGCGCGGCTATCCCCGTCGGAGGTTCGAGTTTTTCCTCGGGCATGGGAGTGTGTGTCATCCTTGGCGTAAGTTAGATTAAGTTAGGTTAAGTAGTGTGTAAGATTAGGGACCGATGACCTCAGCAGTTTAGTTCCATAAGCCCTTACCTCAAATACCCAATCTTCCACCACCACTTCGATTTGTAGTTGAGTTACAAATCTTCCCCATCCAACCAGATATTATGAAAGGGCCTTAGCATGTTCCCAAATGTTGATTATACTTCATGATGCAGTTCGCGGTCTTCTTTTCTATCTCTTGTACAAGATACATTCATACGGAGTACATTCGCATACAGCATGCGCGACTGTCTCGATGAATGCACAGTCGGAAAGAAATGCAACAACCTCAAGAACTGTATTCAGTAGCACCAGACTATGTGATCAAAGGTATCCGGACACCTGGCTGAAAACGACTTACAAGTTCGTGGCGCCCTCCATCGGTAATGCTGGAATTCAATATGGTGGTGGCCCACCCTTAGCCTTGATGGCAGCTTCCACTCACGCAGGCAAACGTTCAATCTTGGGGGACGGCAGCCCATTCTTCATGGAGTGCTGCACTGAGGAGAGGTATCGATGTAGGTCGGAGTGGCCAGGTACGACGTCGGC
This sequence comes from Schistocerca americana, assembly GCF_021461395.2. Classification (NCBI taxonomy): domain Eukaryota; kingdom Metazoa; phylum Arthropoda; class Insecta; order Orthoptera; family Acrididae; genus Schistocerca; species Schistocerca americana. The sequence goes on from NC_060124.1 coordinate 379,552,807, forward strand.
GTTCCAAAACATACCAAAGGTGTTCTATAAGATCCAGGTCAGGTCTCTGTGAAGGCCAGTCCATTACGGGGATGTTATTGTCGTGTAACCACTGCACCACAGGCCATGCATTATGAACAGTGCTCGATCGTGTTGAAAGATGCAATCCCATCCCCGAATTGCTCTTCAACAATGGGAAGCAAGAAGGTGCTTAAAACATCAATGAAGGTCTGTGCTGTGATAGTGACACGCAAAACATCAAGGGGTGAAAGGCCCCTTCATCAGAAACACGACCACACCAGAACACCACCGCCTCTGAATTTTAATTCTGGCTCTACGCACGCTGGCAGATGACGTTCACCGGGCATTCGCCAAACCCACACCCTCCCATCGGATCGCCACATTGTCTACCCTGATTCGTCACTCCACACAACATTTTTTCACTGTTCGATAGTCCAATGTTTACGCTTCTTACACCAAGCGAAACGTCGTTTGGCATTTACCGGCGTGATGTGTGACTTATAAGCAGCCGGTCGACCATGAAATCCAAGCTTTCTCACCTCCCGCCTAACTGTCATAGTACTTGCAGTGGGTCCTGATGCAGTTTGAAATTCCTGTGTGATGGTCTGGAGAGATGTCTGCCTATTACACATTTCGGCCCTCTTCAACTGTCGGCGGTCTCTGTCAGTCAGCAGACGCTTTTGTGCTGTACGTGTCCCTTCACGTTTCCACTTCACTCTCATATCAGAAAAAGTCGACCTACGGAAGTTTAGATGTGTGCAAATCTCGTGTACAGACGTATGACACAAGTGACATCCAATCACCTGATTACGTGCGAAGTCCGTGAGTTCCTCCGAGCGCCCCATTCTGCTCTCTCACGATGCCTAATGACTACTGAGGTCACTGATATGGAGTACATGACAGTAGGTGGCAGCACAATGCACGTAATATGAAAACCGTATGTTTTTGTGGGTGTCCGTATATTTTTTATCTATGTACCGAGGGACGGTAGTGTTATGATTCATGTGTCATGATCATCGAAGTTACGATGGTGTCCAGGAGGCCTGTCTGTTTGCCCTCAGTCTTGACTCTGCGGACAGTAACTGTGCTGCGCTTAGAGGTGGAAAGTGTTCGCATTATTCATTATAGGCTACAACCAGACACCACCAACCATTACGTACTCTTGAAGAACAGCTTCATCAGCATGGCACTGTAGACCTGTGGAGAACTGGATATACGTATCGACGGATTGCTGCACATGTTGCGCACATTGCAGCAGTGGTTTGTCGCTGTTTCAAACAATGGTCTGTGGAACATTCTCACACCTGTAGACCACGTCCTGGTCGTCGAGATCGATACAATGTGCGAGAAGCGGCGGCCAACGAAACATCAACCAGGGGTGAAATATGAACAGGGGTTGCACCTTCTGTGTCTGCAGTGTCCATTGGGAAACGTCTACTTGCAGCAGGATTAATACCACCTGTGGCCCTGGCCAGGCTACCGCTGACGACAACACGACACCGCAAAGCATGGCTACTGTTGTATCGTGATACATTTGACTGGAGAGTGGACTGGCGGTCTGTTGTCTTCAGTGACGAGAGTAGCTTCTGTTTGTAGGCGAGTGATGGACGCACCCGTGTAATATGCATAGAGCTAGTGAGCTGCCTGTTCTAGAGCGCATTTTCTCGTCGGTGGCTTCATAGTGTGTGTGTGTGTGGGGGGGGGGGGGGGGAGACAGCATCAGTTACAGCTCGCGGAATCATTTCGTGTTCGTACTGCGAAAAGTAACCAGTTCCCACTATATTGCACAGGCTGTTACTCTCATCCTATGGCTTTTTCTTCGAAGGGAAGGTGTGCTTTCTCTGCAGGAGAATTTACGCCCACGTGCACTACGTGCTCTTCGCGGGGTACAACAACCGACGTGGCCAGCGAGGTCACCAGCCCTCTCGCCGATTGACCACGTATGGGATATGATGAAGGCGGAGGTTATTCGTTCTCTTGGACCAGCAAAAACCATTGCCCAATTGCTGCAATAGGCACAAGATGCTTGGGACAATCTATCACTGGATGCCATTCGGCACGTGGCACGTTTACAATCGTTTGGATGCGAGAATACACACCGTCTGGGGGGGCGGGGAGGGGGGAAGGGGGGAGCGGGGGAGTACACTGTGTGTTGTAACGACTGTTTGTTGGACACCCTTCACTGTGCCATGCGTGATTCAGTTGTTCTGAATTTGTTGTCATGTACTCCTACACCGGTGAACACCACTAACCTAACTTGTCAATAAAATGACCTTGTCCTTAAAGATGTTGCATTTTTTCCCGCAATGTATTTGACTAACAGAACACAGTACATCACATGTAACAGTGAGTAATCCACAGGAATTGAAGTCCCATCGGCTGTGACCCAGAGAAGAGCAATATGAAAATCTTCTCCGTACACAAACATGATCTGTCAGTTAGGGTCAGTAGCACTGCAAGTGTGTTCACTGTCGATGCTGGTGTCTAAGAAAAGCATCGTCATTGAACCGCCGTAAAGAAATGCAGAAAGACGGAAAAAATTTCACTTGCTGTAATAAATGTTACATCGCTCGAAAATCGAATAAATACAAGGTAATATCAATATCAAAGAGAAATCACCCGATAGTGCACGATTACGTGATTGAAGCTGTGTTTCTAGAACGCGTGACATCAAATAAGGGAGAGTAATTATAAGAAGGAATATGAAGTGGCGCGATTGCGTAGAATCAGTGTTAGGAAATGCGAATGGAATATTTAGACGTGGTGACAGTGTTTTTGGGAAATTGTGTTGCAACTGAAAAGGAAACTGAGTAAAAGACGCTAGTAGGAACAGATCTAGCTAGAGTTTTCGGAGTATTTACAGTTTTTATTAAACCATTCTGCTGCCACCATCTTATTTCTCCGTTACGTTACGGGAGAATACGAAAGATTAAGGTGTGTACAGAGGGATGCAGAAAGTCATTTCTCCTTCGCTCAATACGTGAATAACATAAGACAAAAATTCGATACCATTGACGTCATTCAACGATACCATTGACGTCATTCAACTTATCTGGTGGGAATTCATGCAGAAGTAGTTCACAGGTGAACGAATGGATACCAGTGCCCAACTATATCATTAGTGACTACTGCTACCACTACTTCTATTACGGGAAAGTACATGTATGACACTATTGGTTATTCTTACAACACTGCCAATAAGGTTACGCCTGGTTCATGATTTTAGGTTCAGGGATCGGACTTTGTTTCGTTATCAGAAGATTACTTATTGATGGGAGGAGCAGTAGTTAATGTAACGGGAACCGAACCAACGTTACCGTGATTGTCAAGTGAAACTGTAGAACTGTAAATAAAAGACGGTAGCCAGTCTACTTAGCCAATGCGGTTCCAAGCAAAGATACTGTTAATAAAGGAAACTGTAGGTATCTTTGCTTGAAACTTAAATCTGTTCTATAAACTGGACACGAAAACAACAATACAATCTAGCAAGCACGTTTAGAGGCAGCTAACCATGAGCAAAACCGATAAAAATTTAAAACTTTTTGTCAATGAGCTGTCTCCCACTAATGTTCACTGTTTGTACTAAAGCAACAAAAGTTAGTGTTCGGAACTCAGTACCACTTAGTAAGGGAGGAGCACGGCTAATTTGGACTTGAAGTGGCTGTGACACTTGGCAATTGAAAGACAGTAAAATAGAAAGAATTGTCAAACTGTCACGCTAATTCTAATCATAATTATTAGTTTTCACATAGAGCACATACACTATGTGTAGTGGCGTAGCAAGACAGCCACGCCACTCGGAAGTAGCCGAAAGCCACGCGTTAAGCTCACGCAGGCTGGCGCGAGGTCTGAAACAGGATACGTAATGAATGCTATAAAGAAAAGTACGTAACTGCTGGAATACTTAACTTTAATCCACAATTGGTGAACATTGGTCTTGTTACTGTACATGCTTCATTAGATGCATAGCAAAGGATAAATGGCGCCTTGCTAGGTCGTAGCAATTGACTTAGCTAAAGGCTATGCTAACTATCGTCTCGGCAAATGAGAGCGTAATTCTCTGTGAACCATGGCTAGCAACGTCAGCTGTACAACTGGGGCGAGTGCTAGTAAGTCTCTCTAGACCTGCCGTGTGGTGGCGCTCGGTCTGCAATTACTGACAGTGGCGACACGCGGGTCCGTCGTATACTAGCGGACCGCGGCCGATTTAAAAGCTACCACCTAGCAAGTGTGGTGTCTGGCGGTGACACCACACTATGTGATCCAAAATATTCGGACACCCCCAAAAACATAAGTTTTTCATATTAGGTGGATTGTGCTGCCACCCACTGTCATGTACTCCATATCAGTGACCTCAGAAGTCATTAGACATCGTGAGAGAGCAGAATGGGGCGCTCTGAGGAACCCACGGTCTTCGAACGTAGTCAGGTGATTGGGTGTCACTTGTGTCATACGTCTGTACGCGAGATTTCCACACTCCTAAACTTCCCTATGTCCACTGCTTCCAATGTGATCGTGAAGAGGAAACGTGAAGGGACACGTACAGCACAAAAGAGTACAGGCCGATTTCGTCTTTTGACTGGCAGAGACCGCCAACAGCCGAAGAGGGTCGTAATGTGTAATAGCAAGACACCTATCCAGACCATCACACAGAAATTCCAGACTGCATCAGGATCCACTGCAAGTAGTATGACAGTTAGGCTGGAGGTGAGAATACTTGAATTTCATGGTTGAGCAGCTGCTCATAAGCCACACATCACGCCGGTAAATGCCAAACGACGCCTCTCTTGGTGTAAGGAGCGCAAACATTGGACGATTGAACAGTGGGAAAACGTTGTGTGGAGTGACGAATCACGGCACACAATGTGGCGATCCCGTGGTAGGGTTTGGATATCGCGAATGCCCGGTGAACGTCATCTGCCAGAGTGTGTAGTGCCGAAAGTAAAATTCGGAGGCGGTGGTGTTATGTTGTGGTCATATTTTTCGTGGAGGGGGCTTGCACCCCTTGTTGTTCTGCGTGGTACTATTACAGCACAGGCCTACATTGATGTTTGAAGGTCTTTCTTGCTTCCCACTGTTGAAGAACAATTCGGGGATGGTGATTGCATCTTTCAACACGATCAAGCACCCGTTCATAGTACGGTCTGTGGCGGAGTGGTTACACGGCCACAACATCTCTGTAATGGACTGGCCTGCATAGAGACTTGACCTAGATCTTATAGTCACCTTTGGTATGTTTTGGAAGGCGGACTACTTACCAGGCCACACCGACCGACATCGATACCTCATCTGTGTGCAGCACTCCGTGAAGAATGGGCTGTCATTCGCCAAGAATCCTTCCAGCACCTTATTGAACGTATGCCTGCGAGAGTGGAAGCTGTCATCAAGGTTACGGATTGGTCAACACCATATTGAATTCCAGCATTACCGATGGAGGGTGCCACGTACTTGTCATTTTCAGCCTGGTGTCCGAATACTTTTGATCACATAGTATGCGACTTTGCTTTATGTAGATCATAAGTGAATTATTGGGATTCTGAATTTGTTATGGCTTCAGTAAGTTGTTGCCAGCTATATTTAAAAGAATACAAATGTGTCTAGAACGATTATCGCACTTTAGATAAACACTTTCATTGTGAGAATTACTGAACTATAGGATCGAAATTTGGTGTGGGGACCGAGATAGTGTTCTATCTATGGCTGGGTTTTGGACAACGACTTAAAACACAACACAGTAAGGATGAAGATATAAACATAAGTATACATTCATAAGAGCACTATTACAAACCTGCAAAGTAAGTAATAAGAATGGAAATTATATATGCTAATTAGAACATTTTCTGTATACTCTTTCTTTTGCAATATTTGAATTGTGCATTTTATTAATCATGTGGAACAAATCATACCAAAGGCTAACTGAACAATTGAGAAAATTATTACTCCTCAAAAGTGAATGAACACTTCTGAAACAGTAAATATTCTGTAGTCCATAAGAATTAGGATACACGGAAATTTTTTATCACTATCAATAGCAACCTGTCCAGGTAAAGGACTAAGGAATAAATCAGAGTTCGTAAAACAATTGTGAAATTATATCACTTATTATTTGCACATTAAGCAACATACTGATCCGTGCACATAAATACAATACTAAACTTTACCCGTACTGAAGGTGGTGGCCATGGCGATCTTCTGTGGCAGGTATGAAGTCGTCATAAATCTTCATTTCTCTCGATGTAAAATTGCTATGTAAATTATCTTCTTGGCCTCGGAACTTTATGATTCAGAGCAAACCAATAAATACTATGACCTAATAGCCTATGTACGTACGCATCCGAGGCATAGTTAATCCACTCTTGCGGCTATCCCTGCCTCATCAGTCCAGTGGGAGGGAAGGATATTCCCGCCCATTTCATATCGTGACTAGTACCGATGCCACTGGTGTAACGACTGCAGGCAGTACCATGTGACCACTACAGAAATGCGTCATGGCCTCGAATAAGAATGGCACATTTACCTGGGCGGTTCCCCGGGGTTGTTACCTTGATGAACTCCCGCTGGTTCCCCGTCGGGACGGAGTGGGGGTCCCAAGGAGCCTCAGTATGTAAACTGATACCCGATGTGTCACGTGACACTGGGTGTGATAAGATAGTTGCCTCAGGCCAGTGTGCTACAAATTAACCGAAGCTACTGCCTAACAATGTGTATCATTTGGAGCGGAACATGTGTACTTCTCGCCCCCGGCGCCGTAACTTCTGGCGATTTGTGGTGGTATATTCCACAAGATGGGGACCTCAGCTGCGTGGGCATCAATGCCAGCGCCTCTCGTTCGGATCTCGGTCAGCGTGCGAAGTGTGTTCGTTGACGGCCAGCAAGCGAGCAGGATAGACCGGAATGTTGATGACCATGGGAGATACGTGCGAGATACGTGAATCATTCGAGGAGGCGACTCTTCTCCATTGATCCATGGTGTAAGATCGATGATCACGTGCCCACTGTAATCGTAGTTGACGATGTCGTTAGGTCAACGTATAGACACGTAGATTGTGTCTGCTGCAGAGCCCTATACCCTAAATTGTGTTCTAAAGAGTGTCCTGCGGAACGTGTCAGCAACAGCATTGTACACTGACAGATAACTGCCAGCCCTGCTTTACAGGATGGGCAATTCTCCAACATCGACATTGTGTGACTGAAATCCATGGGCCAGCAGGACAGAGTGGATGAGGTTGTATTTGCGGAAAGAGCCAATATAAGTTACTGTCAGTTGCACTCAACATATAAACTTTATTTGCTAAAACACACAATCACACAACCAAGAATCAAAATTCTCAATGTTTTAAAGAAAGACCTCCTTTGATTTAATTTAGATAGGCTGAAGGGCACATCGAAAATCCAAGACACAAGGCCTATGCAAGAAATTGAGGTACAGGAGTTGTTCTAGAGGTTTCACTTCTTTACAAAAAAATTTTTTCTTAATCCTCAATATAAATAGGCTGAAAGCCTTATCTTAAATTTTTCCCATAGAACTCGGCTGAAGACCACACATTAATCAAGAACAGCGTTACAGCTTAAGCCGAGTCAAAGATTTTCAATGTTTAATCTAAATAGGCTGAAAACTCGGCTGACGGCCGCATATTAACAAACGATATAAAAGCTTAAGGCCTAGGAAGAAGAGCTTTCAATTTGAAAAGGCTGAAGGCCTTATCTTAAAATATTTCGTGTAAAACCTGGCTGAAGGCCTCATACTAAAGAATAACAATCTTATGACTTAAGGGCAAGACAAGGATTTTGAATTTTAATTTAACAGAGATTAAAACACGGCTGAAAGCCACACACCATGCAGAAAACAATTTTACGACTTAAGGCCTAAAGGGAAGAGCTTCTAAATTTCAACTAAAATAGGTTAAAGGCTTTATCCAAAAGTGCTTCACATAAAACTCGGCTGAGGGCCACATACTAACTTGAAACAACTTTACGGCTTACGGCCTAGACACAAGGAATTTTCAGTTTTAATTTTGAAAGTCTGAAACTCGGCTGAAGGCCACACACCAAAGAGGAAACTTTTTTACAGCTTAAGGCCTAAGAAGAAAAGCCTTGCAACAATTTTAGTAAGCTAAACCTCGGATGAATGCCACACAGAATACTTAAGACAAAAAAGGAAATCACTATGTTAAACACAAGGAGCGGCGCTGAGAAGGTTCCAAGGGATGACCTGGGATTGTAACACTAACGCACGTTTGGGTGAGAGGCAGCCAGACCGACAACCTCTTAATCGGGAGGCAACCCAACCGACAGCCAGCCGACGAACCAACCAACAAGATCAGTTCCGCTCCACCCGAACAGCTAAACGACAACAAGATATCAACATTCTGAATATTGGTGCCCAATCCAGTCAAGTCAAAATAAACACCCAAAACTACCAACAACACCTCAGCTGTCGAACTACACGCCGTGCTCGACAGCATTAACACGACAAGGAAAATACACTGCCGAGAGCTACGTCAACGACCAGGGCAGGTAACCGGAACGTCAACGGTCACAAGGCAGAAGATACCGCTGGTACAATTCATTAATTAAGGAATGAATTAAGTTAAACACCACACAGGAAGACGGCTGCAATTCTAGCCGACTTCAATGCACAGTCGTTGTTGCTTGGGGGAATCTCCCAGAAAGTGACAACCAGGATCAAACGAAGAGATGTGATAGCAGTTGACGCTTGATAGTAGGTTAAGTGAGCACTCAACTTCAGTGTCCAGGATCGATGGGCGACGAACTTCGTAACCCTCGCAAGAAGCGCCTCACAACTCCAACCGGGCGTACACGCTGCCAGCGGCTCTCGTCGCTTTGCTACATCAGTGTATATATCTTCTGCCGCCTTACTTTCATTTGTCTGAAAGAAACGCCCCTCTTCTAACAACCGTGTACCGCAAGTCTCTAGAGGAACGGAGGGTTCCAAATGATTGGAAAAGAGCACAGGTAGTCCCAGTCTTCAAGAAGGGTCGTCGAGCAGATGCGCAAAACTATAGACCTATATCCCTGACGTCGATCTGTTGTAGAATTGTAGAACATGTTTTTTGCTCGAGTATCATGTCGTTTTTGGAAACCCAGGGGAGTGTTATGAGACCATTGCTTTTCACATTATATATAAATGACCTAGTAGATAGTGTCGGAAGTTCCATGCGGCTTTTCGCGGATGATGCTGTAATATACAGAGAAGTTGCAGCATTAGAAAATTGTAGCGAAATGCAGGAAGATCTGCAGCGGATAGGCATTTGGTGCAGGGAGTGGCAACTGTCCCTTAACATAGACAAATGTAATGTATTGCGAATATATAGAAAGAAGGATCCTTTATTGTATGATTATATGATAGCGGAACAAACACTGGTAGCAGTTACTTCTGTAAAATATCTGGGAGTATGCGTGCGGAACGATTTGAAGTGGAATGATCATATGAAATTAATTGTTGGTAAGGCGGGTACCAGGTTGAGATTCATTGGGAGAGTGCTTAGAAAATGTAGTCCATCAACAAAGGAGGTGGCTTACAAAACACTCATTCGACCTATACTTGAGTATTGCTCATCAGTGTGGGATCCGTACCAGATCGGTTTGACGGAGGAGATAGAGAAGATCCAAAGAAGAGCGGCGCGTTTCGTCACAGGGTTATTTGGTAACCGTGATAGCGTTACGTAGATGTTTAATAAACTCAAGTGGCAGACTCTGCAAGAGAGGCGCTCTGCATCGCGGTGTAGCTTGCTCGCCAGGTTTCGAGAGGGTGCGTTTCTGGATGAGGTATCGAATATATTGCTTCCCCCTACTTATACCTCCCGAGGAAATCACGAATGTAAAATTAGAGAGATAAGAGCGCGCACGGAGGCTTTCAGACAGTCGTTCTTCCCGCGAACCATACGCGACTGGAACAGGAAAGGGGGTAATGACAGTGGCACGTAAAGTGCCCTCCGCCACACACCGTTGGGTGGCTTGCGGAATATAAATGTAGATGTAGATGTAGATGTAGATTTGCGTCCGCACGGCAAGAATTCCGGTGCCAATGTAAGCAGTTAAAATTCTATAACGATTATGATATAACCTAGGATGTATGATGAGCTCAGAAAATCTTTCGGGCTTTCCTAGATTATTTAATGGCAAAATATAATATCCCCACTTCAGTTTTACTTTACCTCATGATACTTCACTCTATTAGTGGGCTGTGCCATTTTATGTAGTCAGCTGTAGCAGCGTGTTACATAACTGTGGCGTGGAGATGTCATGGCACACCAGGGCTGCAGACGCACTATACCCGCAAACGAGCTGGATTTGAAGGTTCCTAGGTTTTGTACTGCATCATCCTTTCCAGAATATTTGGATTCGACGTTTCGGCTTTCTTGCTTACAAGGAACCCATGAGTGCGAGGTCGCAAAAGGCCAGTGATGTTTACGGCGTTCGACTCCCCACGTATTGTCTACCATGCGACCTCAATATTGGCTACTAATGGCAACAGGGGTGGGACTGGGGATATCCAATGGTGAGAACAGCATGAGGTTACAGAGGGTAGTTGAACTGATTAGTCGACGAATAACTCACAACAGTGCTACAGTGCGTGTGGTGTTGAAACAAAGCGGAGCAATGGTGACGATAAAGAAGCTAACATTACATTATATCTACAACAATAGTGCCGAAGTTGACATTTCGTCAGGATGGAACCCAAGGAATTTCGTAGAAATGGCAGATGAAACACTAGCGTTGTTGTAAGACGAATCAGCGGTATGTGTGTTGTCGTATATGCTCGAATGTGAGGACGATATACACGAGAAATATAATGATGACGAGATGTGCTTAACAAGTGATAGCGATACTGAACACAGTATGAGCCAAAACATTATGACCACTGCCCACGGTGAGACTGAACGCCCTGTTGCTGTTGCAGGCTCATGACGCAGTAGGGAATGAATACAAGCGGAACAGAGACGAATCGATAGTCTTTGTAGCAAATATAAGGGCTGCATATGCTAAATCCAATGACATAACGGTGTTGACAAAGGACACGTTTTTGTAGCGCTGCTGATGGAAACGATAGTCCGTGAATCGGCGTAGCTACTCTCGTGATCACAAATGGAAAGCGGTTGAAGGACGGTAAAATAACGAGACGGCTGTATGGTATTGAACGACCACGTCTCGTCACAAATGTTCAGGTCGGATGTAGTCCATGATGGGCAGCGATCTGCGGCAGATATGACAACAGAGTGCAATGCTGGTGCAGCATAAGTGTTTCGGAGCACACCATTCAACATGTAGCTCCACATCACACGACCCCTACGTGTTCCTGTGTTGACCCAATGACATTGTCATTTATGATTGGAGTCGGCACAACATCACCGAGTACTCACCATGAATGAATAGAAACGTGTCGCCTATCGAGGGAATCGCGCTTCTGTTACACCAGGTCGATGGTTGGGTTGTCACACGCCATTAACCACGTGTGCCAGAAACATACATCGTGCCACAAATGAATGCCATTGAGGGCACAATTATGCTATGGGATACACTGAGTTGGGCAGTCTTGGGATCTGTGGTGGTAATCGAGGGCATCATGTCAGCAGTGAACTACATGAACGTTATTTCGGACGACCTCCTATGGCGATGACATCTGCCAGCAGGAAACTGTCCATGTTACAAGGTCAGATTCACGCAGCAGTAGTTTGAGGAGCACTATAGTGAACTGACATTGATGTCTTGGCCAGAAAATCTTCCTGATCTGTACCCATTGAAACTGGAGTGGCACCACAGTTTAAGATAGGAAAGTTAGATTCTGTGCAACATTTCTGAGCGCACAAGTTACAGCTAGGTGCGGGCCTATTGACAGTAAGTTATGCTGACCAGCGGTTGCGAAGTAGAATGGATGCCACAGGGCAGTCGAACCACTGAAAAAACACAGTGGTTTGCATGGTGCAAGTTACAGGCAGAAGGGGCCCACTGGCGCAACCTAGGTGTTGTGAGTATGTGACTCGGAGTGGTGCATTAGCAAAACAGAGGCGCGCAGCTGCGTATAAATAGGTGTCGGTTTTCTAACAAGACATTCAAGTGTGGCAGCTCTTTTAGACAGTGAGGCATGTCACAGCACCAGCTACTCGCAGCAACAGATGGGGTGCCAGGGTTCCAGTCCATGGCGGGTCGCTGGGTCGACCCTCTGAGGCCAGCGTGGGGCATTGAAGTGTGTCAGCTCTCCTGGACGGTGGGGCGTGTCCCATCAACAGCTATACACAGCAGCAGTTGGGGCGCCAGTGTTCCAGTCCACAGTGGGTCGCTGGTTCGACTCTCTGAGGCCAGCGCAGGGTCTGCAGCCAGCCAGTACTGGGCCACGCCATGGCTCACTACCACAGACAGACTTGTTGGCTCCCAACACACGCCGGAGGCATCCCGAGGTGAGGGCCGCAGATCCGGATGTCAGACCGCAGATGCTTGTGGTTGCCCGCTATCTGAACCATGACGGCGAAGAAGCATGCAGTAGGACACCTGCGGCTCGCGATGAGTGGCACCGAGGTGGCATGGGGGAAGACTGCTGAGTTGGCTACCAGTGCATCCTGACATCGCAGCCATACAAGGCCGACACACAGCAGTGCGGGCATGGGTCGCTAAGGCAGCCATTCCACACCAAGCCGTTTCGCGGTCAAAGAAGTAGTGTCCTCAGCATTGTGGTACCTGGTGATGCAGACTGATGGGAACGTTACATTTGGTGTTGCTGTTACATTCAGTGTCAGAAGTTGCCACTACAAAACATATATCGGGTGCTAGCTGTGTGCCTCTAAACTATCATCCAGTAATTTGCGGGAATTGCTTCATCGGTGCGTAGATGTCAGGTGGCGCACACTTCTGGAATCCTGTCAATGACTTGAGGAATCCATGCCAAGCAGAATCTCTTTTGTACTGTGTTTATAAAGTGGGACAACACGCTATTCAGAAGGTGGTCATAATATTTTGGATCTTCAGTGTAGAGCAAAGTGATTTCAAGGGAAGCAGTGGATGGCTACATAACTTCAGACAGTGCTACAGAATTGGAAGACGTAAGACAACGAAATTTCAAACAAAGCACCAACTTTATTATGCACAGAAAACTGCGGAATCGCCCCCAAAAATTTTTGGATGATAACTTATCCCATCGTCCAGTAAGGAATTTCTGTCCAACTTCGACCAAGCGGGATTTGAGGAGGAAATTTGTACGAAAGGAACCCTGGAAATTAGAGGCATCAAGGGAGTTGCACCAAGATCTTTTAACATCAGTGTCTTAACGTATTCGTATATAACTATGCTGACGATTAATTTGAACGGTAAAATGGATGGAAAGTTATCTACTGCGCTGTGAGAAGTTGGAGGTGTTCTGCCCTCTATGATTCTTTCTCCTGTGCTTGATCTTGCAAGGGCAGTAGGAAACATTTGCGTCACAGCAAGCAAGAGTGGAAAAATAGGTGTAAGAGAACTACAGCTATATTAAGAGCGCTTTTGGCCAACAGCTGGTGAAAATGAGTCGCTTTTGTTTGATTTCTGGCCTGTGTATAAAAACCATATTCCAAGTTCATACCACTTACAACCATGGACAAGTTGAGCCTCTGGAGGTTTGTTTTTCCGTGCCGACAATACTTTTAATTCTACTATCTGCAGCTACACCTTAAAGGATAAGTTTGACAATAATCTCCACGACAGACTTCTCCCCTACCCGTTTCATCAATGTGATTCTAATGCAGTGTTTAGGAGAGAATATGTAACTGAACGCCGTGTACGGTTTGCACCTCCCAAGAAGGTCCCCTTCGATCTTATTGGCACAAATCTTTGTGATCGCTGTGGAGAGCCATTTTTCATTCGGTGTTCTTGGTGTAAGTTAATGGTTTGTTTTGAATATTTCTTGAATGTCGACGATGTCTATTTCGTGAAGTGTGGTACATACATCCCCTAGAAGATTGATCTCTGCACCTCCCAGGCGTTTACTGCCGCACTCATCATGCATGTGGTGAGTCATTACCAGCTAACATATTTCCTGTCACAATTATTAACGCAATACTTTCAAATGAGCGTTACTAAAGATTGAACTTGCAAGCCCGCACACAAGGGGTTTCTTGTTAGACTTTCATCTGAGAAGTCGCTCCACATTGTGGCACACTGTCTGTGGTGTCACCGCCAGACACCACACTTGCTAGGTGGTAGCCTTTAAATCGGCCACGGTCCGTTAGTATACGTCGAACCCGCGTGTCGCCACTATCCTCTAGTAACACGGTGTTGGCTCTCCTGCCAACCAAAACACTGTCAAATGTTTGAATTCTGAGGGTGGCACGTCACCGTAAATATTCATAATGGATCATTCAACGATGTTGCCGTAATTGCAGAGTGGCATTAATCGTTTTCTACTGTCTAGAGGGAGGGGCGTTTGTGGCGCCTTCTGTTTGTTTCTATTTATGTTTATGCATACGATAACGTCTATGCCTGCGCATGTCTGTTACGTCCTCGCAGCATTGACTTCCAGTAATCAAGCCCCTGCCAACTTGAAATCGTTATCACCATTAAAACCAACCTTTAACAATACTTCAGGTTGCCGAATAACAAGAATACACTCGTTTTAAGAAATTTATACAGTGTGTTCAGAAATTCCCGTCACATACTTTTAGAACTTTCTGAGGGTAGTGAGTACATAATATTATGAATAGGAACCCAGGTCGGGAAACGTACCGTTTCCGTTCTACGACGGATTCAGCTCATATGTTTAGCTCATCCACTTCTTCCTGAAGAACTGAATTAGGCGTGAAGCTGTACAGTTACTAATTAACAATTCGAAAGGAAACATAACGGAACATCCATTTATCACCTAAGCACAATTGTTTGTCTTAATACTTACACATTACGGGTTTCCATTATTTAAAAAGAAGCAAACTCTTCGTACAGTACAGAAGTGATGAATTACAACAGCGTCTCGAAGTGGCAGCCACCAACGTTGTTATTGACATTGGACCTGCGAAGCATGCTGTGGTACACACTCTCCATCCCACCTGGTACCATTTCAGTTTCTAGTGCAGCGGTCAGAATTCGTGCCAGCATATCATCCTCTGGTTCTACAGGAGTCTCTTGAATTAAACTTAGCATACGACGCAAGGAAAAGTAGTCCATCTGAGTTAAATGCGGGGATTGCGACGGCCACACTGTTGGACCACCTCGGCCTAGCCATCTTTCACCGTATCATCTGTAGAGATGTCTTTGAGCCGCACGTGAGAAGTTAGGTGGACCACCGTCATGCTGAAACTGCATTTCCTGAAGCACATTCAGTGGCACAGCTTCCAAGAAGGGATGCAATACGTTTTCTAAGGACATCAAGTGTGCAGCACCAATTAGTTTGAGTGGAAGAAAGTAGGGCACAGTCTCATAACCACCCATAATACCTGACCGGCCGGCCGGTGTGGCCTTGCGGTTCTAGGCGCTTCAGTCTGGAACCGCGTGACCGCTACGGTCGCAGGTTCGAATCCTGCCTCGGGCATGGATGTGTGTTATGTCCTTAGGTTAGTTAGATTTAAGTAGTTCTAAGTTCTAGGGGACTGATGACCACAGATGTTAAGTCCCATAGTGCTCAGAGCCATTTGAACCATTTGAACCAATACCTGACCACACGTTAATACAAACTGGTGCTGAAATCCCTGAGCATGCGTCGTACAACGGCTTTCATCTGTTCAGACAAGGCTGCTACACGTATTCAGAACATATTATCTAGTGAACTTACATTCATGTGTGAACAGATCTCAAAGTGGAAACAAGGGTGTGTCGACGCTGCGGGGCAGGAACCAAGTGCAGTAGGGAAGTTGTTTTGGAAAATCGGTTGGACCCATAGAGCTGTGAGTGGTAGCGACATAATTTTGCTCACGCAGTACGTCCCAGACGATGCTGTGACTAACACCCTTTGGACGCGCAATTGTTCGAGTACACGTTCACGGCTTCTCTTCAACGCGATGCAATACATTTTCTTCAAATTCTGGCGTGCGGCATCACCGTACACCACCACAGATCTGCCTCCGCACATTGAAGGTACCTGTTTCTCGCAACCGCTGCGTAACTTTGGCAAAAATTTGTGCGCCGGCGTACTACGTTACGGAAAACGTCCGCGATGTAGCCGACTAGCCGCTCTTTCGCTGTCTCTATCTTCGCCATATGCAAGGAGCATGTATTCTGAAACCGTGTCCAATCTTGTTTACTGCACAGAATATGTCTCGTAGTGAGGCAGACGTTAAGTGACATCAGGTGACCCGTCTCACTTCATCCAGTCTAACCTATTGCATACCAGGACACACGTCTCCGAGAATTTTCTGTTTCCCTCAGCAGACTGGGACGCCTTACACATCTGAATCGAATCCGTCATAGAACTGAAACGGTACTTCCCCGGACATGGGTTCAGATTCAAAATATTATGTACTCGCTTCCCTTTATAAATCTTAGAAGTTTGTAACGGGAATGTCCGAATACCCTGTAGACACGTTTCATGCATGACCCGTGATCATAATATCAATAAAAAGTTTGAGGCAAAGAATCGTAGTAACAGGTAACCCTACCAAACTCGATACTCGAGTATAGTAAACGGTCGGCGAGATACTGCGCATCAACGCTAAAATTGGCGTAGCTACTGTGTTTTTGGAGAAAATCCTCAACCAATGGTGGGAAAAAAAGCTGTACTGTCCGTTTAGATGCGTATTTTTGTAAAATTTGTGACCAGTTTCTGTTCCATCGAAGCACTTTCAGATCTTTTTAGATCTTAGTGTGTGGGATACAAGAGAACCTCTTCAGTATCTGTAAGAAAATTTACGTACTTCGTAACAGCGCAATTTTTTTCAGTCAGATCCGTAGATGGCTTAATGCACCCGAAACCGCCCAAATTTTTACAATATACTATGTGATGAAAAATATCTGGACACCTAGCAGTAGGCATTAAATTGGATGTGTCCACCCTTCTCATTTATGACGGCTTGAAATCTGATCGGAACACTTTCAGTAGGGTGTATGAATCTCTGTGGAGGAATGGCAGGGAATTCTTCCTCCAGAGCCGATACCAGATACGGTCGATACGATGGACACTGGGTTCCAAAGCGAAATCAGCGTTCTAGCTCATCAAAAGGTGCGTCATCTTTGGACTCGTGGCAGACCTATCCATTACAAGAAAGTTATCGCTCACAAACAGCTGTCTCACACGTGCTGCTTTATGCCAGCGTGCATTGTCATACTTTTGCAGTTGTCGGCCGCGAACTGTACCTCTACTTTATCCAGCACACAATGCTGTAGTATGTGTTCATATCCTTCCTGATCATCCGCGTAGTCGTAGCACTGCAAGCCGTGTTTATAGAAATTCTTCGATTCTAACCTATGATATTCTCAGTGCTTCTTCACTACCGTCGTACACACGCTTATTAATTAACTCACAGCGGTCTTGGCCGCTCATATAGTGAAGTTATGGCTCCCAGTGTACCGCATAAGAATACCCTGTGTTTTGCATTTGAGAAATCTTCCAGGAATGTGCAACCGAGTTCTCTAGAAATCCATGACTGGATAGTAGATATTATTGGCATCACGTCCAGCATATTATGACATGGCGGTATACTGTTTCTTTGTCGTTCTAGACGCTTCAGTCTGGTACTGCGCGACCGTTACAGGCGTAGGTTCGAATCCTGTTTCGGGCACGGGTGTATATGAAGTTCTTAGGTTAGTTAGGTATAAGCAGTTCTAAGTTCTGGGGGGTCTGATGATCTCTGATTTTAAGTCCCGTAGTGCTCAGAGACATTTGAACCATTTTGTTTGTTTCTTTGTGAAGTTTTTATATCAGATACAACTGGAGAAAATTTTGGTGAATATTGGTGTGAAAGCAGAGTTCCGACATCATGATCAGTCGGTGACTACAGTTTCAGTTACTAACGCTGACATCGAATATAAACAAGTGCGAGTGTTCAATTTGCTGCCTGAGGATGAGAATTGTTTTCTTAGAGATGTACTTGCCAAATACGGTGACATCCGACAGATTAGAAACGAAAAATGGTCGAACCGTCACAAACTCCAATGTTATAGTGTGGTTCGCTCAGTTGATATGGCCGTTAAAGTCAATATCCCATCCTACATAATGGTTTGTGGTTAGAAGGCGCATGTCATTTACGATGGACAAGTAGGCACTTGTTTTATCTGTAACACGAGTGGCCATTTACGAGATGATGCCCACGGTGCGTTTTCGTACTTCGAAACAATCTGCAACAGTGACAGAGATAACATTGGCCGATGTCTTAACTCAAAATCAGAGGCTTTCTGTGATTGACTCCCAACCAAGTGCGTCAGAGGACACCGATCTCGATAAAGACACCCTCCCACCCTTAGCTCAGAAAACCGTGGCCACACACCCCTTAGCCGCCGGCGTCGCATTATCTTACGGTAACAAACGACGCCATACTAGTGACGGTAGTGGCTCCCGTGACCAGGTCGTAAAAAATCAAACCGATGACGCGGAGTCACGTGCCTCCACACAGGACACGCACATGTGGGACGGCTCAGTTACGGCCAGCCAAATTCACATTGAAACTCCCGACGCAGAAACTGTCAATACGAGTGCAGTCGAGTGTTTACGGCAATCCGTTGCGATGCCGCTTCTCGACTCGCCACAGGTGGTCAACATACAAGAGGCGGAAGTGAGTCAACTGCTAAACGTCAACAGAGAGGATGATGCACGCGGTGTAGAGCATAACATAAACACCCGCCACTTCGGAACTGCTTCCAAACAACGCGAGAAACCGGAAAGCTGTATATAAACAGCCAGTGCGGCTCCAGACAAACACAATGGGGCTACTGAAGACGCGTCTTCGG
Source organism: Schistocerca americana (assembly GCF_021461395.2). NCBI lineage: Eukaryota > Metazoa > Arthropoda > Insecta > Orthoptera > Acrididae > Schistocerca > Schistocerca americana. The sequence goes on from NC_060124.1 coordinate 379,571,665, forward strand.
ACTTCCCGTCACCTTCACCCGTTTCGAAGCAAGGACTTTCGCATACTCCTTACAAAATGTTCAAATGTGTGTGAAACCTTATGGGACTTAAATGCTAAGGTCATCAGTCCCTAAGCTTACACACTACTTAACCTAAATTATCCTAAGGACGAACACACACACCCATGCCCGAGGGAGGACTCGAACCTCCGCCGGGACCAGCCGCACAGTCTATGACTGCAGCGCCTCAGACCGCTCGGCTAATCCCGCGCGGCGTACTCCTTACAGCCATGACTCGCCAACCCTGCCGTCTTCTATGACACATCGGACAACTGTACATCTACATCCATACTCCGCAAACCACCTGACGGTGTGTGGCGGAGGCAAAATAAAGTTCAAACAAATGACTCCGTGGCTGGAAGTAAGACAAAAAGTAAAGTCAGCAAAAAAACTGGTACAAAACCTGTGAGTGTAGGTTCGAAGTCCGAAGGTGATATTGCAGAGCTCCACGCATTTGCACCATTACAGAAAAGGTTACAGGCACCTTTGAGCCTAGTTGCATACTTATGCGGTGCAATGAGAGACAGTGACGGAGTTGAGGAAATTCAATATTTTTGTTGCACAGTGTACTTTAATTTATGTGAACTTTAGCTCTCGGGTTATAGCCCTTATTCAGATTTATTAGAAAAGGGTGCACCCAAGAAGTTAATTGTGTCAGGTATTTTCGTGATAACTGAAACTGTATGACGGCTCCTCCCGCGTGTGGACTATTGCCTGGCTTGCCTGGCGTTTAAAGAACTTCCCCTTCGAGGCCCAGGCACATACGACATCTCTGAGCAAAGTCTTTGGAGGTGCACAGTGTTCACTTTTCCTTGCTGCATCTCGACGCTGAGCCACTCTGGCGGTGGGGTAGGCCGGCCGGACGGCACCCGCCGCTTGTTGCTGCCGTGGGGGAGGGCGCTGTCCGCGCCCGGTCGGCACAATGGCTGGTAATGCGATTGCCTAAACGCCGTCCGCCATTAGGCGGGCATCGCGTCCAAATCAGATTATCGCTCCGGCGCTCTGCGCTGCTCTCCGCTCCCTCGCTGCACCCGACGCCGCCCCCGCACTGATTCCTGCCACCCACACCAGACCGCCCCCCACCTGCGAGTAAATCCAGCATTTCTGGCTGCGCGTCACTCACAAAGCGGGAGCCAGTGACGTCCGTTGAATGAACGACAACAAACAACAGCAGGAGCATAAACAGCGCACAGTAGGTCCGCGGAACTCGGCACTCGGCACGTTTAGACAAAAATGCAAAGTATTCAAGAAATGTTAACAAAAAAAGCACAATTTCGCACTAGCAAGGAAGTATCTACAAGTGTCATTTAATAACGAAAAAGACAAATAGCTTTACAGCAAGGACGTTTTAATAAGTCAATATACACTCATGCTGATATATTAAGGATAATGCTGATACATGGTGAAACAACGCTCCGGTGGGTCTTTTGCGGGTTTAAATCACCTCGGGGTATGACCATGCTTTGCATTTGACTTGAGGTCGTCGCATGGCGGCGCTGGCATCAGTCCACATACGCAGAGGTGTGTTGGTGCATGTCTCAGTACGGTGCAACGAGTAAGTGTGCAGACGTTTTCAGACGTGCTAATGGTGACTGCGTGTTGAAAATGGCTCAAAGAAAACATATTGATGACGTTATGAGGGGTAGAACACAAGGGCGACTGGAGACTGGTCAAACACAGAGTCGTAGCACGGGCCCTGCGTGCGCCACAAAGCTAAAGATAGTGGCAACGATTCCAGAAGACAGGAAAAGTGTCAAGGCGCTAGAGTACGGGACGTCCACAGTGTACAACACCACAAGAAGACCGATATGTTACCATCAGTGCCCGCAGACGGCCACGGAGTACTGCAGGTAGCCTTGCTCGGGGCCTTGCCGCAGCCACTGGAACAGTTGTGTCCAGGCACACAGTCTACAGACGACTGAATAGACATGGTTTATTCGCCCAGAGACCTACAAGGTGCATTTTACAGACCCCTGGTCACAGAGCTCGTAAAGCCTGGTGTCAAGAACACAGTATATGGTCATTGGAACAGTGGTCCCAGGATATGTTCACGGACGAGTCCTGGTACAGTCTGAACAGTGATTCTCGCCGCCGGGTTTTCATCTGGCGTGGACCAGGAACCAGATACCAACCCCTTAATGTCCTCGAAAGGGACCTGTATGGAGGTCTTGGTTTGATGGTGTGGGGTGGGATTATGATTGGTGCACGTACACCCCTGCATGTCTTTGACAGAGGAACTAACAGATCAGGTGTATCGGGACGTCATTTTGCACCAGAATGCTCGCCTTTTCAGGGGTGCAGTGGGTCCCACCTTCCCCCTGATGGATGATAATGCACGGCCCCATCGAGCTGCCATCGTGGAGGAGTACCTTGAAACAGAAGATATCAGGCGAATGGAATGGCCTGCCTGTTCTCCGGACCTAAACCCCATCGAGCACGTCTGGGATGCTCTCAGTCGACGTGTCGCTGCACGTCTTCAAACCCCTACGACACTTCAGGAGCTCCGACAGGCACTGGTACAGGAATGTGAGGCTATACTCCAGCAGCTGCTCGACCACCTGATCCAGAGTATGCCAACCCGTCGTGCGGCCTGTGTACGTGCGAATGGTGATCATATCCCATATTGACGTCGGGGTACATGCGCAGGAGACAGTGGTGTTTTGTAGCACATACGTTTCGGGACGGTTTTCTCAACTTATCACCAATACCGTGGACTTACAGATCTGTGTCGTGCGTGTTCCCTATGTGCCGATGCTATTAGCGCCAGTTTTGTGTAGTGCCACGTTTTTGGCACCACATTCTTCAGTTATCCTTAATTTATGAGCATGAGTGTAGTTTTGGTCTGCTTGTACTTCGCAAGCCACCTTAAGATGTGCGGAGGGTACTTTGTACACTACTATCACTTGCCCCTCTCCCCCTTCCAGTCACGACCGGCTTGCAGACAGAATGAGTGCTGGTAAGTCTACCTGTGAGCTCGAATCTCTTACAATTTACTTTCCTCGTCCTTTCGTGAGATGCACTTGGAGGGAGTAACACAGTGGTTGACTCTTCTAGGAATGTACGCTCTCAGAACTGTAACACATCGTGATGCAGAACGCCTCTCTTGCAGCGTCTGCCACTGAAATTGGCATAGCATCTCCGTGACGCTTTCGTGCGTGTTAGTTGCGTGCATCTAACATTCTCTACATGCATTAAGTCACCTTCAGCGCTATATTGTCAAATAGTGGTTGTATTTCACTGCCTTCTGGTTCCTAATCGCCTTCTGCGAACTCAGTTATTCACTGTTTGAATTGTCTTCCGTAATTTTAAAAAGGTTGTCTAGTAACCTCTTGATTAAAAAAAAAATTTCTAACTGTGTCTTACAACGCTTTCTGTGTTCCCTGTTACCATTTTCGAATTTTCTTCAGTTATTTTAAAAAGGTTATCTAATGATCTGTCGATTAAATTTATTTTGTAACTGTGTTAAAAACGTCTTCTTCGTTTCCTTTTATCATTATGGAAATACGTCCAATAATTTTGAAAAGACTGTCTGTTGATCTTTTGGTTTAAAAATTTTTGTATTTGTGTGTTGAACAGTCATCAATAAAAAAAATGAATTTATCACTGGTGTTTTCCACCCAGTTTCTCTCCGCCCTCCCGTTACCACACATTATCAATGGCAACATGAACTTACGTAGTCGGCCATTCCAGGAAAAATACAGAGTGCCTGATAATTGTTTACAACAAGTTTTGACCTTGTATACTTTGAAAGTTACTACCTTCACGGTGCTAAGCAGTTAGCGTCCGAATGAGAAGTTATGTCAAAACCGTGGTGGTACTTGGCTGTTCATTCAAAGTATCGCTGTATGACATCTGCCATACCTGCGGTATGTTTTATATGATCGGCCGTCTTTCAATCGCTTCTTAAGAGCCCTTTACAAGCTCCGGTTTGTCTGAGCAGACCTTGTTTGCAACGGCCGTCTCCACATCTTGTCCGCAGTATTCAAGTCGCATTTACACCTTCCAAATACTACGATGTGCGTAGTTCTGAATCAGTATATCGGGAGTGCAGGGTATTTTCTGGAAATAATCAAATTAAGTAAATTTGCTTATAAGGTGATTAGTTTGTCTAACGCTGTTACTTCGGAAGTTATAAAACGAAGAAAAAAATCAGTACGTGAAGGATGGACAAAAGAGTCGCTTTTGCATCGTTTGAATGAGCTAATAATTGAAAACATCGACTCTTTAAATACCTGGGAGGAAGATCCATTCTTTTGGTTGATGTGTATGTCACACCGTACAAAGAGTGTTTCAAAAATACTTTGAAAAACTTTGGGGACAAGTTCCTTGCATCAGATCAAGAAAAAATGTCCAACAGACATAGGCTCTTAACTGCATAAGTTAAGAGCCATGAGCACTAGTTCAGCAGAAGCGATGTTTCACACTAACGAAGATTTTTACTTGTTTCGGTCGATACTACCTTATGGAAAGCAAAGAAATTGCAGTAGAAAAGATCAGTTTAACAGTATCGTAGATGAACCAGTCCTCGTAGCTCTAAAGGTATGCATTACAGAGCCACAGTTTATTAGACTTTTTTTCTTATTTTCTTGTGAGGAACCTGTCTCCGAAGTTTTTTAAAGTATTTCTGAAAAGCCCTTTACAAAGAGAAATTACACTGTAAAGAGGAAATCATCAAGTTATTATGAAAGGCTTACAGTAACACTGAGGTACTTCACAACTGGCAGAAGTTATTCGTATCGGAAAATTTTGTTTCGATATCACCATCATCATTCAGCTATGTCATTTCCCCTACACGTAGTGCCATGCATGAAGTACTAAAGCTTATTATTTGGTCTGCACACCTGGCCTGCTTAAATTTAAGCGAAACCAGAGATCGCTCAGGCCGAACACAGACAGCAACGCAGATGATTTTTTCAGTCGGCGATTCATTCACACGCAGCTGTTTGTCTGTGAAGACAGTGACTACAGACAAGGCGGTGAAAATATGTACATATAATATTACACATACTCCTAAATATTTTCTGGATGTTACACCTAGCAGTGACTGCTCTACAACCGTGTTATTACACGATAATGGCTCTTTCTGCTAACAAGCTCTATGCACTTGTACCATCTTCTTACGACTCTTCCTAACTCCTCATCAAGAAATCGTTTACCTTAATAGCGAAAAAAAAATTTTTGTTGTTTCTTTACCTCTTCCTTACCATCGAACTTGAAGTCACACAAAGATTTTCGTATCGGCCCTAACACACAAAAATCCACAGCGTTAAGTTAGGTGCTAAAAGCAGGATAGTGTAACAGTTCTCAACCCATTCTGGCAATAGTTTACACGGTCGGTTGTGCCATGTGAGGTCGGGTGTGTCTTGAAGAAGTAGTATGCGATTCCTCTGTACCGGACCGTTTACTCTTGAATGAGCCCTTGAATTTATTCCCAATAATCGTTGATTAGTAAAGGCTCTTGATAGTGTGTTGTTCCTTCAAAACATCAGAGAATATCGGACCATGTTCACTGCAAAAGATGGCTAATATAACGCACAAGGTAGCAGCATTTCGAACTTCATACGGAGTGGAGATATTGAGTGAGGACAAGTCACTGTCTCACTTAGTTTCCTATTCTAGGCTATTCATTTTCGTTGTTCTTACATCCAAGACATCGTTTTGTGAAACGACTGGAAGTTATCATGAGCAGCAATTGATGCGAACATGTATATTGGTAATGCATGTGGGATCGTTATGGTATCTCTCCCTGGAAAACCTTTTTCTGGAGTTGAGAATTAACAGGAGGTTTGGTTATTTAACACTGATCTTGCAGTGGACATTCAGGACTTGGAAGCCATATCCAGCTATTAGGGAGAGGAACATCTCAAAGCACTTACCGGGGACAGAACGCTGGTCCCAAGGATTTCTCGCACTGGAGTGCAGACAGTGCTTTCGGACGATGAAGCTAAAAACTGCATACCTGCATCCAACTGTCAGGCGTATCTGGCAACTACAGAGGCAGGAACGCAGGAGCCAAGTGGGTCGCACGGTCAATGAATTTCGACAGTGTCGGAAATGTCCATTACGTAAAGAGGATAGGTGTTTCACTTGGCACCATATAAACCTGAGGTATTGGACAGGTACATCGACGATTCCTTTGTCTAGAGTGGAGCACGGGGGTTTGATGCGACCTCCCTCTTCACCACAGTAGCCACTTGAAACGACGTCCTCAATTATTCGCTGGATGTATTTAAATCTCTCTCTACCTCTGCAGTCTTTACCCTCTACGGGTTTCTCTAGAACTATGGAAGTTACTCCCTGATGTCTTAACAGATGTCCTGTTATCCTGTCCCGTCTTCTTGTCAGTGTTTTTCATACAGTTCTTTACCCTCCAATTCGGCGCAGAACCGCCTCATTCCTTGCCTTACCAGTCCACCTAATTTTCAACGTTCGTCTGCAGCAGCACATCTCAAATGCTTCTATTCTCTTCTGATCCGGCTTTCCCACAGTCAGTTTTTCACTACCACACAATACTGAACTCGAAAATTTCTTTCTAAAATTAAGGCGTATGTCTGGCATTTGTAGACTTATCTTGGCCAGGAATGTCCTTTTCACCAGTGCTAGTCTGCTTATGATGTCCTCCTTGCTCCGTCTGTCGTGGGTTATTTTACTGCCTAGGTAGCACAATTCCTCAGTTTCATCTTCTTCGTGAGCTTCAATCCTAATGTTAAGTTTTTCTCTGTTCTCATTTCTGTTCCTTCTCATTATTCTCAACTTTCTTCAATTTACTTTCAGTCCATATACTGTACTCAGTAGACTGTTCACACCAACCAGCAGCCCTTTGACAATTCTCAGACTTGCCAGTTCTCACTTTTCGGAATTGTGTGCATGACATTTTCCGGAATGTGGGATGGCATATCGCCAGACTCATACATCCTACACATCAACGTGAGTATTCATTTTGTTGCCACATTTCGCTCACCGCATCACCCCCCCCCCCCTCCCCTCTCCGAGTGATTTTAGAAATTCTGACGAAATGTTATCTATGTCTTCTGCTTTATTTGATCCTAAGCCTTCCAATGCTATCCAAAGTCTGATTCTAATACTGGATTGCCTATCGCTTCCTTGACGATTCCTACTTCTTCTTCAAACACATTAGATATGTCTTTCCCCTCTTAAAGACCTTCAATGTACTCTTTCCACGTATCCGCTCTCTCCTTTGCATTTTACGGTGGATTCCCATTTCACTCATGATGGTACAACACTTGTTTTTAATGTCATTGTTGTTTGTATTAACTTTTCAATATGTGAATCATTCTTTCTGACCATCATTTCTTTTTCGATATCTTCACATTTTTCATTTCATTATTTTACATTAGTTTACATTAGTTTCCCTGCACTTCCTATCTGCTTCGTTCCTTTGTAACTTGTATTTCTGCATTCCTAAATTTCTCTGAACATATTTGTACTTCCGTCTGTCGCCGATCAGCTGAGGTACTTCATCTGATACCCATGGGTTTTTTGCAGTTGTCCTCCTTGTACCTACGGTTTTATTTCCAACTTCTATGATTTCCATCTTTGGAGACATTCATTCCTCTTCAACTATATTGCCTATTGACCTTTTCATAGTCTATAGCCTCAGAGAAATTCAAACGTACCTCTACACTAGTTAGTACTTTAATATCCGCTTCTTCGCACATTGATTCTTCCTAACTCGTCTCTTATTCGCTATTACTGATATTTATTGCAGAAATCGATTGGTCTTTCTCTTCTCTCGTCTCTACTACCAAGCCCATATTCTCCCGCGTCCATTTCTTCTACCCCCTACAGCCACATTCCAATGCCTCATGACTATTAGATTTTAATCTCAATTTACGTACTGAATTACCTGTTCAGCATCCTCATATGCTATCTCTCTCTCTCTCTCTCTCTCTCTCTCTCTCTCTCTCTCTCTTCATCTTCAGCTTGTTACGTCGGCTTGTATATTTGAACTATTATTATAAATGGTTGTTGTTCTTTAGTCTTGCTTCCATTATCAACCGTAACGTCAGAACTGCCTCTCTGGTGGCTTTACCTTTCCTAAAGCCAAACTGATCGTCTCTAGCAGATCCTCAGCTTTATTTTTCATTCTTTTGTATATTATTCTTGTGAGCAATCTGGATGCATTAGATGTTAAACCGACATCTAAAAGCATTTGACATTACAATTTTCTAATGGTCCGTTTGTGTAGAGAGTCACACACACTGTTAAGTGTGTGTGTGACTCTCTACACAATTGTAAGTACAAATTGTTCTCAAACTTTAGCCACTAACCTCACAGAAAGAATTGATACCCAACTAAAAATCGCGTTTCTTATGTATTACAGTAAAAGTCAACAAAATGAAGCAGACTCACACACACTGACAACATCAAAAGAAATGGCTTAACACACATCATAAAAACGCACTTGAAAATGGGAATTATTTCTCGAAACGCGTCGTGTGAATAGTAAAATAAAGAAAATCGTGACTGGTAGCAGAAGATTTATTTATTTATAAACAAACCTATTGAACTATTATTGTTGGTGTTGCTTTTCTGTTGATTCACTGTGTAAGTAGGCTGTTTATGTTTTCTCTATGTAAGTAGGCTGTTTATGTTTTCTCTATGTAAGTAGGCTGTTTATGTTTTATTATTGGCAACGTTACGTAGCGCTCAATATGAAAATCACTGGCTGTGCTGTGTGCAGTCTGTGTCTAGTTTGCATTGTTGTCTGCCATTGTAGTGTTAGGCAGCTGGCTGTGAACAGCGCGTAGCGTTGCGCAGTTGGAGGTGAGCCGCCAGCAGTGGTGGATGTGGGGAGAGAGACGCTGGAGTTTTGAAATTTGTCATGAACTGCTATATTTATATATGATGATATCAAGGTAAATACATTGTTTGTTCTCTATTAATATCTTTCATTTGCTAACTATCCCTATCAGTAGTTAGTGCCTTCAGTAGTTTGAATCTTTTATTTAGCTGGCAGTAGTGGCGCTCGCTGTATTGCAGTAGCTTGAGTAGCGAAGATTTTTGTGAGGTAAGTGATTTGTGAAACTTATAGTTTAATGTTAGTCAGGGCCATTCTTTTGTAGGGAATTTTGAAAGTCAGATTGTGTTGCGCTAAAAAAATATTGTGTATCAGCTTAAGGACAGTCTTGTACAATTTTTCAAAGGGGACGTTTCATATGGCGACCCTGCCAGGATACCTCACTGGAATCTTCTGATTTTTTTCTTGTAGTTTATGTAATTGGTGTAGCTATTGTTTATTGATAGCGTGTAATCATAGAGAGAATTTCCTTTGTAGTTGTAGTTTTTCATTGTTGTACAGTAAAACAGTTGTGGCATGCATGTAGATTTGCACCAAGTATTTCGCAGCTGCGCTGGCAATTAAGTAGACATTATTTCCATTGCTATGTTATTTTATTTTGCTCTTCAAATTGTGCTTTTCTGTGTTATCGTGTGAAATATTGTGACAATTATGGCGTGTGAAAAACGTAATACTAGGCTCCAAAGTATACAAAGTATACTGAGAAATGACAGTGAAGACGAAGGCAGTGTGTTAGCGCCACAGAGTAATGAATTAACTAATGTTCAAAGTAGTAATTTGGTAATTGCGCATAGGGAAATGGAGCGGGCTGCAAACAATGGTGTAGACAGTGAAACAGGTAGTGAACAGGGAAGCATTATCGATCGATCGCTCGGCAACAGCTTGCCTCAGGAATCCGAAATGACAGGACACAATTTTGCAAATACTGTAGATTCAGGTTTTGCGTCCTCACCGTTTTCGCAAATGAGTCAAGACACATTTTCCGCTTGTCAAAATGTGAGTGTTGCCGGTGCAAATTCACTGCCGAAAAGCACTGAGGAACATGTTTCAGACACCAGTGCATTGTTATTACAATTAATGCAACAAATGGGCCAAAAGCTTGAAAAGTTAGACACAATGGAACAACACCAGAGACAAACACAGCAACAGTTAGACACAATGGAACAAAATCAGAGACAAACACAGCAAAAGCTTCAAAAGTTAGACACCAAACTTGAACAAACACGTGAAGATTTAACTACTGAGTTACATAAAATCGAATCGAAATGTCAAAAAGTCTGTAATGACGTAAAAACACAAATTTGTGAGCATTTTCAACCTATTTTTTCGCGTCATGAAAATGTATTACAGAATCACGAAGCAGCCATAAAAGAACTGCAAACTATTGTTCATGAAAATCATGAGACCTTGCAAGCTAAATTTGACTCAGTTGCATCTACCGATTCGGTTACGCAACTTGCAAAAACTCAGGAAAACACAGTAGATTCGATTTCAACACAAATGGACACTCTGAAACTTGGCTCAGAAAAACACACTGAGGAAATGTGTTCACTATCGGAGAAAGTAGCCGAACTTTCGGATCAGGTCACTAATTTATCCACGAAGGTAGATGATAATCTGAATGACACAAAACCGGCAGTCTTTAATGACACAGAAGAGAGCGAACAAATTAGGAAACTTAAACAAAATCTGAATCAAATTAATACGCAACACCAAAGAGAAATCCGGGAAGTACAAGATCAGCTGACACAGGTAATACAAGAATTATGTATTTCAGAGGACACTCGCGCTCCAACACGGGAAGAGGGACTTAGAAATACGGAAAAGCCGCAAAATAATAACACAGGGCATTTCGGAAGTAATGAAAGAAATTGGCAATGTGCACCGAATTTTGAGATGGAACGGCCGACACGACCTAACAATGACCGTTATGCGACTCGCCGACATGATGATTTTGACTATAAGCTGTTCATTACTACACGTAAATTCAAAACATTTAAGAATTCTGGCAACGACATTCATCCACAAGCATGGCTCCATCAATTCTCTCATTGTTTTCCTCCCAACTGGTCGTTAGAGCACAGATTAGAATTTATGTGTGGCTACTTAGAGAATGAACCAGCTGAAAGAATGCGATCGGTCATTCACGATTGTCACAGTGAAGGAGATTTTTATCATGCCTTCCTCTCAGCATATTGGTCTCAAGCTACACAAGACCGAGTAAAACATGGCATCATAATGATGAAACATTTCGAACAATCTGAATTTTCCAGTCTTGTGAAATATTTTGAAGACATGTTGCACAAGAATCAGTACCTGTCAAACCCATACAGCCCTTCAGAACTCATCCGCATTTGCTTAATCAAATTACCTGAACATTTGCGACATATTATTTTAGCAGGACGTTGCAAAGACGACATTGAAGCTTTTCAGGGACTGTTACAAGAATTAGAAATTGACACAGACAGTCGCGGGATGCGAAAACAGGAAAACAATCACTACAGGTCACATCTGTCACAATTCCGTGACGACAGAAACAATAACTGGGCACGACAAGTCTATTCTTACAACGCAAATCGTGACCAAAACAGACACCACCCGTATGACAACCGTTGGCAGAGTAGTAATAACTATAGGGAAAGATCACCTCTCCACGGTAATGACTATCACAGAGACAATCAGAGAAACAGGCAATATGGGAACCAAAATAATTATTATCAAGGGAGACAGAATAACTTTAGACGCAACGGTCCAGCGCGCAGTTACGATTCAGGGAGAAATTCTCCACCACTTAACCGGCAAGAAAGAAACTACAGGAACTACCGACATGACGACAGACGATGTGATCGTAATGACAGACCTGAATTGCATCAGAACTGGCGGGATTTAAACAGGGCAGGGCCCTCTCGTCACGGTGAATTTGTAGAAGTTAGGTCTCCAAATCCCAATAACGACGCTCGCCAACAAAGATACAATAGGCAATGACTCACACCGCTGGCGGCCACAAAACGTTCTTATGACACTAACGACGCAGCTGCCGTAGCTAGTAATTACGTAAAAATGGAAGACATTAGGGACATCTTACTCCAGGAACACGACATAAAACATAACAATATTGCATATCCTGTGATTCACATTACAGTAAATGACGTAAAATTTACGGCAGTACTTGACTCTGGCAGTCCCATCTCAGTAATTAGTGAAACAGCCTTTAGCAAATGCAACAAATCGAACGATTGCCCCACATTTCCGTTACGTAAGATTAAATTACAAGGTGCAATCTTTGGAAAAAGTGTAGATGTACGCCAACAAACCAACTTAGAATTCTTTTGTCAAAGCCACAGCTTCTCTACGAACTTTCTTGTTGTTCCATTATTGTCGACGGAAATTATATTGGGAGTAGACTTTTTGAATGAATTCACAGCAATCTTAAACTTTCACGATGCTGAAATAAGTTTAGAGAAGGAAGGTAAGTCAATAGCTTTGAAATTTGAAGATTGGCTCTCAAACCATGACGAAGAAATTGATCGGCTTTACCTTCTGTTGGACAACAGTTCGGAATTTTCTACGGAACTAGACACTAACAATCACTCTGCAAGAACTGACAGGGATGATATCGACGGCATATTTGAAATTAATGAGTTACTTCAGAATAAAATTCAAACAATTGAGAATTGTAATGACACTGATAGGCAGGACCTTTTTGAGATTTTACAAGCACATTCCACAGTTTTTACTCATAAAACAGGAACAATCAAGGGATTTCAATACCAATTTCGTGTTCGTGAGCATACTAAATTTTGTGTTAGACCATATGTAATTCCAGCACATTATAGGGACCGTGTTAGAACAGAAATACAATCTATGCTTGACGAGGGCATTATTGAGCCTGCAGTAAGCTCATACAACAATCCATTACATGTTGTTGAGAAAAAAAATGGATCGAACAGGCTTGTCTTAGATTCGAGACAAATCAATACCATCATTATTCCTGAAACAGACAGGCCGCAAACGTTGGAAGAACTTCTTCAAAATTTTAATGGTGTAAAAGTGTTGTCTTCCATTGATCTCAGATCCAGCTTTTATCAGATCGAACTTCATCCAGAATGTAGAAAATACACAGCTTTCCTTTGTTTCGGCGTTTGTTATCAGTTTCGGAAACTTCCCTTTGGTTTGAACATTTCTTCAGCAGCATTCATTCGCGGGCTAAATTCCATATTACCTGAGTTCTTAAAACGTCACATCACCTTATATGTGGACGATATTCTAACAGCAGAAGCTTCATGGGAACTACATAATCGCATCCTCAACAGTTTGTTACGTATTTTTGCAGAATCTGGAATTACAGTTAACTTGGAAAAGTCTGAATTCGGTAGGACAAAGGTGAAGTTTTTGGGACATATTATTTCTTCTGAAGGCATTCAGCCGGATCCTGAAAAGTTAGAAGCAATCAGAGCCATTCCAGTTCCATCCACAAAAAGACAAGTCCGCAGTTTTCTAGGTCTAGTAAATTTCTACCGTCGTTTTCTGAATATGCAAATTCTTGTTACACCAAAACTTTGTTCTCTCACTGGAAAAAATACTATTTGGAACTGGGACAAACAAGCACAGTTGGAATTCAGTTCTTTGAAAGAATCGCTACTTAACGCGCCAATACTAGCTCATCCAGATCTGTCACAAGATTTCTGCCTTAGCACGGATTCTTCTAAAGTCGGTCTTGGTGCCCATTTATTTCAAGAAGCCACAGAAAATGACACTACTGTTCAGAAAACCATTGCTTTTGCTAGCCGAGTGCTAACAAAATCTGAAAAAAATTATTCCGTTACTGAATTAGAAGCCTTAGCTATCGTTTGGGCATTTAACAAATTCCATTTCTTTCTTTCTCGTAAGCACGTAAAAGTATACAGTGATCATCGTGCATTACAATTTCTTATGTCTTCAAAATTAAATCATGACAGATTAAAACGTTGGGCATTGTTTCTGCAAGAATTCCGCTTCACAATAGTCTACATTCCTGGCAAGGAGAACATTGTTGCGGACGCACTGTCACGCGCACCGGCTGGGCTTGAGAAAAGTACCACAGAAGGCAACCTCGAGAAAAATTTCAGTATTCTTTACATTCAGAAAGTCGCCTCTGAAAACTTCATCACCACATCTTTAAAGGACATTGCTCATGAACAAGATAAAGATCCGATTGGGAAAGACATCAAGAGCAAATGGCATGAAAAGACACACACACAGATTCGGCATTATTATCTGGTTAGAAACAACATACTGTTCAAACGCTGCACTGTTGATGACAAGCTATGGGTACTTTGCATTCCTGACGATTTTGTTAATAAGCTCATTTGGTACATTCATTTTAGCTACGCACATTTTGGTCCACGAAAATGTTATCATATTCTTCGAACGACTTGTTATTTTAACAATATGGAAAAAAGAATTCGAAGAGTCTTGTCTATTTGTAAACTTTGTCAAAAGGCGAAACCATCTACTGTCTCACATTGTGCTCCGTTGTTTCCTATTATTCCTTCTAAATTAAAAGAATTTGCTGCTGTTGATCTCTTGGGACCGCTTGTCAGAACATCTAATGGATTTTCGTACGTTCTAGTCGCTGTTGAACTTACTTCAAAATTTGTTTCTTTCACTCCGTTACGTAAAGCCACTGGACGATCTGTATCCAACGCCTTTGTTAAAAATTTCTTACGTGAAGTTGGCCACGTTGCTAAAGTCATTTCAGATAACGGACCGCAATTTAGATCTGTTGTTTGGTCACGTACGCTTCGGAATCATAAAATCAAACCTGTTTTTATTTCATTGTACTCACCACATTGCAACCCGTCTGAACGGATTATGAAAGAAATCAATAAGCTTTGTAGACTTTATTGTCACAGAAAGCATCAGCATTGGGACAGATATCTACAATTATTTCAAAATGCGCTGAATGAAATGCCTCATGATTCCACTGCCTTACCACCTATTCTTGTACTGAAGAATGAAGAACCACCGAACAGAATCAGAGAGCTTGTACCTTTCCCGAATACACGTAAACTTCGACACAAAGACATAATTGATTTGGCTCTTAAAAATATAAAATTTGCAGCAGACAAAAGGAGAGAACTACACGGTAAAGCAAATGCAAAGAAATTATATATTGGTCAGAAAGTTCTCATTAAAGCTCATTCATTGTCACATAAGAAGAAACACTTGAGTCACAAATTCTTTCTAGTTTACAATGGACCTTACAGAATCCGACGTATACCACATGATAATTGCGTTGAAGTTGAAACTCTGCATACTAGGAAGAGTAAAGGTTTACACCACATTTCACATGTAAAACCGTTTATTGAAAGATAATCTGCTTTTTAACTTAGTCTTTGTCATAAAATTTTTCGCTTCACATTACTAATATGCTTTGTCAGACTTAGAATCTGTTAACATACAACAATGTTTGAAGTTAAATATCCAATCAAGAACCAAGAGAACTTATTTAAACAGAAATGACGAATGCATTGTTATAGTGAACAGACGTCACAGTGTTATTGTGTGTGTACATTCTTGCTTGTTTGTTGCACGATTACGTAACGACTATAAGGCTCACATACTTAGAACATTTACCAGTACTGCTAATGAGATTTTAATGCAACATTTTGGTTTATTTGAAAATACATTCTGAATTTAAAGTGCTTCCTGAGAGATACCAGATGACACAGAGGTTAGTTTATGTGACAGCTACACGATTTTTATCACGACGCTACTAATGAGTGACAATTTACAATGTTGCTTTTGCGGTGTATCTGTTTTATACCTGCACAGTTTTCTGAATTCTTCTGGAAAGAAAAACATGTTTTAGTAGTAACTTTTGTGGTATAGCAACAATGAGACAGCCTTTTTCGTGGCACAACAATATGTTACTGTACAGTACTTTCTTCATCACGCCAATAAGCATAATAACTACGATATCTATACGCAAAGCATTTCACTTTTGTTTATCATGAGGTAAGTACATTGACTTCTGCAGAACTTAGCTTTCGGAGGACGATAACTACGACACTTCCACAGAGATTATGTTACAAGACGCACAGTTTAGCGCTACAGTACACGTATTTGAGTGATCAATTTTATACTTAAAACATTTATTTTTAAAGATCTTTGAATTACAAAGAAAGTTTTCCGTGATATATTTCATTCCATTGGTGTAATCTGTATCACCTGAGGGTATAATTACATTAATCCTCAGAGGGGTACACGCTTACTTTGTGTAAAATGTGTTTGGCAAGCACAAGGAGCCCTAGCTAATATGGTATTTGCTTATACAACTTGACACATCGGTACCATATTTCTCTAACACAGAATTACACAGCTATCTGATTATTTGACAGAGAAACAAACATTCTTTTTACTATGTCAGAGACACATGTTTACGTAATTACACAGTTGGATAACTTCACACTTATGAAATTGTATTTTGTCTGCACTGTGTGAACTGTTCATATTTTTTCGGAACCATTGTGATACTATGAGAGCGTTGAATGTCGTATTTCGTAAGGGAGCATGATTTTTAAAGTACGTTTGAGGTAGATGACACTGTTATATTGATAAGATTTTGTTTCTACACATTTGCAACCCAAATTCTCGACCCGTGAAATTTTGTGTATGAGACTGTCACTGTAGCAGAAACTGCTGTCGTAAATATTTCCGTAAGAAAGTTAAGTGACCACCTGCATGTAATGCGTCGCGGGCACCCACCTGGGCGACAGCCGTCTGAAAAAAAGCCATTAGCCTTTCAGCGGCACAGGTAGAAAAAAAAAAAGGGGGAGGCCATAATCCTCGCTATTGACGTTCCTTTGTAGAAAGCATCGCAAAAACGACACGGTCGAACTTGGGAGCTCTTAATTTATGATATTTACTGAAATGCTTATGAATTGATGGGAAATATTCTTACATCAGCAAACCTGATAATGACAAGTGTCTTTCTACGAGAGTTGAGAGCTACTGACTTACGAAATGCCACATAGCTATTGAATGATGTTTTTATGCTTTGGTTTGCGTAATTGCTTATTTCATTTGACATCTGTTTTCCAGCTGTGTTGCAGCATTGGTTTCATAAAATAAAATTAAATGCATTTGCTAATGTGAACACTTTCTGTCAACAGATTTATTAAATAATTATTTTCTGATCCACATTCTTCGAAAAAGGAGCTCTTGGAATGTAGAGAACAATAAGAAGGGACTAATACCAGTAACTGCATCTATAATTTTCTTTTCGAGTACTTGGTAATTTCTTTTGTAGAATAATTTGTGGCGCACCACTTTAATTACATAGATATTGAGATGTGATTATACATTTCCCTTATCTGCATTGTTATCTTTAGTGTACTATTTTTTCTGCTTGAGCTATGTCATGTTTAGATATAAGCTGCTGTTTGCCAGGCATAGTGCTACTGAATTTTAATTTGTGTTACTCTGCTAAGCCAGATTTATTTTTCTTGTTTGCAGCACGTTGCCTTATATTAGTTGTAATATTGCAATTGCTTTGCCAGTTTGAATTTTTTGTCATTGATGTTTGTGTTACTTGTTTTGTGCTGCTGCATTGCCTCGTCCCATAGTTTAGCATCTGAGCTCAGTAGATTTAAGTTAGCTTAAGAGGGGGTAGACTATATAAGAGAATGAGTTGCGATGAATTGGAAGAAATGCATTGAGAAGTTAAACGAAAAAAGTACAGAAAGCAGGTATAGATAGTACTTTTGGGAATAATGATGAACAAAGGGAGATCTCCATGCAAAATACTGCAGTAAAACAAACCCTGTCCTTTCCTTTTGTATTATTCCGCTATATGTGTGTGTACTCTTGTGTATTTGTGTTTTTCCTGTCTTTATGTGTTTAGCTAATACGATTTATGTTGTAGAATTTTTCTAGTACTAAGCTATATTCACTATGAGGAGGAATACTGTTATCCTCAAATATAAGTTGCATTAATAATATGTTATTTTCTTTGTAAAGTTGTTTACAATTCTTTTCTGTTTCAATGTTCATGTGTGAAATTAATGTTTCGAAAACTATTCTCATTATTTTATATATTTACTTATCTCATAATTCCTGTAACATTGATGTATATGTCTATTTCTATTCTTTTGTAAAGCCTGTTTTACTACAAATGTTATCTGTATTGTTATGTTTTTAATGATGTATTTTGTACCTTTGCTATTGTATTCTTACGTTATAAAATTGTAATTGTCACCAGTTCATGATATTATTAACTTGTAAGTTACATTTCACTGCACACGTTTCTGTTGGTCATAGTATATGGACAATATGTGAGAAGTAGGGACTGTTAGTGTTTGCACGTGTGTTACTAATTCAGCAAGGGACTGGATAACAGCATTGCTGGTTCTAAGGACAATTCCAAAAACTTTGTGAGTGCACAAGTGGTGGTTTATGGACTTGCTATATTCTCCGCAAGACTCTTCGATGGTGAATGTGCACCTGCACAATCGCAACAGATGGCTGCTGGCCTTCTCTAAAAGAACTACAGTGGGTCTGCATCTATGATGACCCACCAACGCCATTATTTCTACAAGGACTGCAGTGGGTCTACACCTCTGGTGGCCCACCAATACCACAATCTCTACCAGGACTACAGTGGGTCTGCTCTGTGATGACCTACCTACCAATACTCTTCAAAATTTCGACTGACTCTGCTGTGGGTTTGCTCTGTTGTGGCCCATTACCTGTCTGCATGTCAAGAGTCAGCATTGTCTTTTCGTTGGAAGGACAACACTACTTCTTCAAAACTGCATGGAAATCCACTACTTTTGTGTGCATTCTCTTTTACTGTTCAGACTTTGAAAAAAAAAGGAAAAACACTGTAATTTTACTGTGATGAATCAGGACTGTCTTTATAGACTGTGAGAAAATTTTAGCTTTTGACCAACATTGTATCAATAAGTGTGTGCATTTGATATCTTTGTTATTGTACTTACGAAAAATTTTATCAAATCATTATTGGGCACTGCCCAAAACAATTTGTAAAATTTTTTGTGGGGAGCATGGGGGCTATGTAAGTAGGCTGTTTATGTTTTCTCTATGTAAGTAGGCTGTTTATGTTTTCTCTATGTAAGTAGGCTGTTTATGTTTTATTATTGGCAACGTTACGTAGCGCTCAATATGAAAATCACTGGCTGTGCTGTGTGCAGTCTGTGTCTAGTTTGGATTGTTGTCTGCCATTGTAGTGTTAGGCAGCTGGCTGTGAACAGCGCGTAGCGTTGCGCAGTTGGAGGTGAGCCGTCAGCAGTGGTGGATGTGGGGAGAGAGACGCTGGAGTTTTGAAATTTGTCATGAACTGCTATATTTATATATGATGATATCAAGGTAAATACATTGTTTGTTCTCTATTAATATCTTTCATTTGCTAACTATCCCTATCAGTAGTTAGTGCCTTCAGTAGTTTGAATCTTTTATTTAGCTGGCAGGAGTGGCCCTACCTGTATTGCAGTAGCTTGAGTAGCGAAGATTTTTGTGAGGTAAGTGATTTGTGAAACTTATAGTTTAATGTTAGTCAGGGCCATTCTTTTGTAGGGAATTTTGAAAGTCAGATTGCGTTGCGCTAAAAAAATATTGTGTATCAGCTTAAGGACAGTCTTGTACAATTTTTCAAAGGGGACGTGTCATAACTGAAGCGTTTAAAGTAACACATTCTCTGTCCGACTATGGACGTACAAATGGACAATCAGTTACCCTTTCTAGATGTTCTGGTTACTAGGAATGTAGAGAACCTTCGACTATCGTTTGGCGAAAATCAGCACACACGGAACTGTCATAAAATGTCCGTAGCCATAAAAATGGAATAATTAATATGCTTGTAAATCGCCCAAGACGAATATACGCTCTTCAGAATCCGGCGTCCGAGATGCAAAACCTGAAAGTGTACTGAGTGGCAAGGGGTGCTCAAGAAGTTGCATAAGGAGTGTTGCACAATTTAGCACTCGACGAAGTGACACGTCGGCAGCACAAATGCCAGGTACAGTTTTTCTGCAATCTACTACCAATGTGACTGACTGAATCTGCTCTATATTGCACAAACACGACGTAAAGACTGTTTCTATCCGAGTCAAGAAGATCAAAGAGTGTTTCAGATTACATGTGCGAGCTCGTTTATCGGTAATTATTACCCTCGCCGGTCTTTGCTCGGAGAATTATATCTTCTTTGCATGTCCGTGAGAGTGCGCGACCAGGAAGGTGATTTAAGCTGCTCTACCGGCATGGAGAAGGGGGTATTTGTGGTAAGGTCTTATGGGACCAAACTGCTGAGGTCATCGGTCCCTAAGCTTACACACTACTTAATCTAACTTAAAATAACTTACGCTAAGAACGACACACACACCCGCGAGGAGAAGGAAGTTTCCGACTGCAGTGATGGTGGATACTATTCCTCGTGGCTGCTGGCTGGTCACGACACCGGGAGGCGCCTTAGTCGGTAATTGTGTGTGAGGACACTCGGCGAACTTGGATCTACATTGAACCATGTACTCCCTGTGTTGTCGAAGGTGGTTAACGAAACTGATTTGTAATGTTCGGCATGATAGACATTTGTAGTTGCTCTCGCCGGAATAATAGTTGACTCACCTTCAATATGGAGCGGATAAGTTGTTAAAGCAAAAAATAGTACTGTAGTCCGGTTAAATGGTTCAAACGGCTCTGAGCTCTAAGGAACTTAACTTCTTAGGTCATCAGTCACCTAGAACTTAGAACTACTTAAACCTAACTAACCTATAGACATCACACACATCCATGACCGAGGCAGGATTCGAACCTGCGACCGTAGCGATCGTGCGGTTCCAGGCGGTAGCGCCTAGGACCGCTCTGCCACTCCGGCGGCTAGACCGGCTATCCTGATGGATTGAGTTAATCGGATATATGTGTATTATCTGGAAATATAGGGGTTCCCCCTATTTCCCGCCTTAATTCTACAGAATTTAGTAGTGTATATTTTAAGTCTGTGTGTAACTGTGTGTTTTATCTGTTGTAGTACTGGTTACTGTCATGCGGCCTATAATTACTATTGTTTCGAGGTTTTAGTGGTCAGCTATCTAATGTTATTAGAGCGGCTGAGCTCTTGAAACGCTATTGGCTGAGAGTCGGGGAGTTCACTGTAAACTTTGAATTATCACCAATATGAGGAAGCAATCTGTAGTGCCTGGATTTTGGACGTCCTTGAAACTGAAATAAAATTAATTTTACTATTTGCCTTTGTTTATGTATGGCATTTAACAGTCAGTTCGCTGAAACTTGGCATTTGGGCAGTTCTGGTATTTCTGTTCTATTTCACTTGTTCATAACATAATTTTCTAATGCTGTAAGTTGGCGAAATGGCCATACACGTATATTTATTTTAAAATAAAATTCTCTGAAGAACTGTAATTGAATAACAGTGCCTTCCATTTAATCAAGAGCCTAAAGCTGGTAAGTTCTTGTAATTCGTTTTAATCTGCGTGCGTGTTTGTGAAATTGTTTTATTATTGTGGATGCACATTTGCTAACTATATTGTAAGTGTATTATTGTCCAAATGCAATAAAGTCGCCTTCTGCGCTATCTTGCCAGATAGTGGTTGTACTGCACTGCTTTCGGGTTTGTAATCGCTGTTTTAAGATACACGACAAACTAACAAGCCAAGGAACGAATCGCATGCAAGCGTCAGTAGCGGTGGCCGCGTGACACGGAAGCCCAACACAACTAGCCCGGGACTTTGTAAGTCGAAAACGTCAGCGCACGAGAAGCAAGAAAACCCAACGAATCATCCAAGACAGACCGATATTTGTTAACTACAAACAGAGCGACCGAGCCAAACTGTACAGTGGCCAGTCAACTAACGGTTGTGTGCAATAAGTCCTCATCGAAATAAACTTGACGCCAAGTAACAGCAGCTCATTCAAATGATATTAAATAACAGGAATAATACAACACTTGTCTCGAGACAGTACACAAGTCATTGTAATTTGCTCTTGGATGACACGACTGACGGGGTGGCCGAGCGGTTCTAGGCGCTACACTCTGGACCCGCGCGACCGCTACGGTCGCAGGTTCGAATCCTGCCTTGGGCATGGATGTGTGTGATGTCCTTAGGCTGGTTAGGTTTAAGTAGGTCTAAGTTCTAGGGTACTGATGACCTCAGAAGTTAAGTCCCATAGTGCTCAGAGCCACTTTTTTTTTTTTTTTGACATGATTGAATTAATCACGGGTAAATACTCCAAACAGATACAAGCCAGCTAGATATTTATTACAATTTATTGTCACCGGGCCGTTTAGAGATTCAATAGATGTCCAGTCATTCATACTGCACCACGTAATATAAATTACTGACAAGGCACTGTCGTAAAACCTGTAATCGATTTAGGCTAAACAGGAACCACTGACAAAATACCAAATATTCGTACTAATGGTCCTATTCTATCGCCAAAACACTTCCGCTAACGCACAAAGTCCACTGTGTTACTCGGTTGCAAGCGTCTCTCACCCACACTCAGTTGACAGTACCAGTCTTGGGGCAGCAGAAACATCTCCTTCCAGCATGTCATTCTAATAACTCCGTTAAAAACACAGGGAGGCGCCACGCCTGTTCCCCACGCGGTTCGACCAACTGAGGAAATATGGAAGAGCTACTGGCGCAACAGCCTTCCCGTCGCAGAACAGCGGGAAAGATAAACCACCAGGCTGCAGCCGGAAGAAGGTGAGCTAACCTCACATGGGGTGCCTGTTGTAAACTCCCTAACTCGTCACGCCTCAACATGCCCCTTCTCCCATCAACAACCTCTAGCACAGATCTTTGTGGCCTCAAACCAGAGGGCCATCCCGTGACAGATCGACCTAGTGGCGCCAGGAACTCTAAAGGGGACGCCAACAACTACACAACGTCTCACACAGCGTTTCTGATAATTGCTTACAACAAGTTTAAATCTAATATACTTTGAAATTCAACCATTTTACAATGTAACACAGTTAACGTCACATTGAGATATTATGTCGAAATCGTGCTGGGTCTTGGCCATTGTTGATGTTGTCTGCCTACCTCACTCTTCAACTTCGAAATGCTAGACTAACGAGCGCAATGTTTGATATACGTTAATTTAAACAAGTTAATCACAATCTCTGATGTGTGGAACAAATTAATCACAATCTCTGATGTGTGGGCACCAGTATTGCAATGGAAATACCATCACAGTGAGACAAAAAATTAGATATGCAAGTAGATGTCTGTATTTGGCTTTTATGGGTCACCTACTTAGGATTAGTTGTACGAGGTGCATTCAAGTTCCAAGGCCTCCGATTATTTTTCTCCGGACTGGAAAGAGATAGAAACATGCGCATTATTTTAAAATGAGGCCGTGTTCATTGTCAATATGTCCCAGAGATGGCAGCACCATAAGGCAGATGGAATTTTACCGCCAGCGGCGAGAATGAGAACTGTTTTAAATACTTAAAATGGTGACGTTTTCCTTACTTGAACAGTGTGCAATCATTCGTTTTCTGAATTTGCGTGGTGTGAAACCAATTGAAATTCATCAACAGTTGAAGGAGACATGTGGTGATGGAGTTATGGATATGTCGAAAGTGCGTTCGTGGGTGCGACAGTTTAATGAAGGCAGAACATCGTGTGACAACAAACCGAAACAACCTCGGGCTCGCACAAGCCGGTCTGACGACATGATCGAGAAAGTGGAGAGAAATGTTTTGGGGGATCGCCGAATGACTGTTGAACAGATCGCCTACAGAGTTGGCATTTCTGTGGGTTCTGTGCACACAATCCTGCATGACGACCTGAAAATGCAAAAAGTGTCATCCAGGTGGGTGCCACAAATGCTGACGGACGACCACATGGCTGTCCGTGTGGCGTGTTGCCAAGCAATGTTGACGCGCAACGTCAGCATGAATGGGACTTCCTTACCGTTGGTTGCGACAATGGATGAGACGTGGATGCCATTTTTCAATCCAGAAACAAAGCGCCAGTCAGCTCAATGGAAGCACACAGATTCACCGCCACCAAAAAAATTTCGGGTAACCGCCAGTGCTGAAAAAATGATGGTGTCCATGTTCTGGGACAGCGAGGGCGTTATCCTTACCCATTGCGTTCCAAAGGGCACTACGGTAACAGTTGCATCCTACGAAAATGTTTTGAAGAACAAATTCCTTCCTGCACTGCAACAAAAACGTCCGGGAAGGGCTGCGCGTGTGCTGTTTCACCAAGACAACGCACCCGCACATCGAGCTAACGTTACGCAACAGTTTCTTCGTGATAACAACTTTGAAGTGATTCCTCATGCTCCTTACTCACCTGACCTGGTTCCTAGTGACTTTTGGCTTTTTCCAACAATGAAAGACACTCTCCATGGCCGCACATTCACCAGCCGTGCTGCTACTGCCTCAGCGATTTTCCACTGATCAAAACAGACTCCTAAAGAAGCCTTCGCCACTGCCATGGAATCATGGCGTCAGCGTTGTGAAAAATGTGTACGTCTGCAGGGCGAATACGTCGAGAAGTAACGCCAGTTTCATCGATTTCGGGTGAGTAGTTAATTAGAAAAAAAATCGGAGGCCTTAGAACTTGAATTCACCTCGTAGGACACTCAGGTTTGTAACTGTGAAGCAGAATGTGTGAACAATATAGGTTAATTGTGAACAAAGTTCTATATGAACAAAAAAAATATTACTAGGCATTTCTCTGAACATTAACGGCGGACACAGGCTCACTAAAAGTTTGTATGTGTTTTAATGTACCTCTGACACTTTGGAGGACATGTAAGATCTAACTGAAAGATTGATTGGGAAGTGTAGCAAACGCTCGTAATCTTCACATGACGTAAATGCAAAGTTAACAAGTACAAGACTAACAAAATGAGATAAGTAATCAAACAACCTAAATTTTATTGCAAATCCTGCATATTTTGAACTGCTCAGACAACGAACAGCGCTAATTGTAACACAAGAAACTTACTTAGAACTTAAATGAACACGCACACAAATGCACAAGTCAGCACCAAATTCAAAATGGCAAGTTCGTTGCCGAGAGTAGCTGCCACCAATGTCAGAACAGACCTGAAGTCATCTCCACTGCATATATCGAAACAGAACCACTGTCTTCTTCTGCCTCTCTGCCTTCTGAGAAATTCAGCATGGAAGGAAGGATTTCTAGATGTTGCCAGTAATAAGTGAGAATTGTTCTGCAGAATACTGGGGAACCCAGGGCAGGTTAACCATTCTCAGCACACTGAATACGTGTTCATAAGCAGAAGATTGGTACTGACTCCTAGCTGGGTTCCACTCGTTGGTCGAGTACCACAAGGCCACACCCACTGCATTTTATCAAAAACTTCAAAATCATCAGTTCTTTGCTTTGCTACACTCCTCTTTTACCATGTGTATGATGCCAGGAAAACATAACCGAACAACAAACGAAAACACACTCTTACATGACCAGCACACATATGTAAAATCTGTAACCACATTCTGTACTGCATAATACGTCACTGTAAGACACTTGCAGCTGTGAGCACAGAGAGAATGAATGATGCATGGCTTGTATTAACAAAAGCCAAACAAACAGAATAACAGCAATGCCATGTGGCAATGCTGGAGCAACTGATGTGGACCATGTTCCATGCTAGCAGATGGATCAGAGAACACTGATCTTGTTATATGCCTGTTATGCCTTGTTATGCCTTGTTATGCCTTGTTATATGATGTGCTAACCCACCACACAAAATCCATAGTTAATTTCAAGCATCTGTTGTCCATGTGCTTCCTCATAATTCCCATCCTGTTTACTTGCAGTTATCCTGGTGTAAAGTGTGACCCATTAACTTTCGGGATTGTAGTCAGATAACGTGGACTTCTTGCCATGATATTTAGGCTGACAACAATTCAGTCATTTCAGCTGAGTGTTTTTCACTGTAGATTGCTAGTTCATATAGTTAATACGATGTCTAACAGAGTTCTGATGCAAAGAACATGCCAGAGTCAAATTTCCAGGATGCCAACCAAGAATGTAATTCCACAGTTCCCTCCAATCAATAAATCCCATTTGCTTATAATGAAAATACTAGGATCTACAGAAGTACAGTGGAAACAAGTATTTAAAAACTTAGAAAATTACACTAAGGGAAATCTTAACTTAATTAAAATGAAAATTTATTCAAACTCAACAATGTGAATAGGTCCATTTTTATTCGCTTTTTTACATCTATAAACAAAATGTAAATCCACAGTTTTATCTAATTTATCACCATCATATTTAAAGATTTTAGTATATCGAACTGGAAGAGTAATTTTATATTTATGGTCTGAAAATAGCAAAATTTTACCACCAAATTTAGTACGAAAAACTTCAGATTTGAAATTATATATGATATACATTTTCTAGTTCTGATAATTTAGTGAACACATCTGTACAACCATTACTATAAGTTTTCAGTCAAAATAATAGGTTTTCAGTGCTACCATCCACGGATATTTTTATTTATATAGAAAAAATTAAAGAATAAAACAATTAAAACATTTGAAGAGAGAAACGATTTGTTCTGCTCTATAAAAGTTTTAGTTTTTGAAGAACTTAAGTATTCCCTTTTTATCATCTCTAGTATCCTGAAAATACTTCAAAAGGAAATTAAAACAAGAATTTAAAATTTCTTTAAATTTTTATAATTTTCAATTAATTTACTAAATTAGAAATTTTCAGTAAGTGTTGCATGTTGTAAATCATAAATAAATTATTTTTACCATATATAATAACATGCAATTGTATCATTTGGAATATTTTCATTATAGAATGCATATAATTTCATTTTTGTTTTTTGAGTGGTTGAAACATTCTTTCTACTAATCATATTAAGTACATAAACAGGACAATATTGAATAAAACTAAATTAATGTACATTTATATCATTATTTAATTGAGTTACTCTTTTAAAACCGCTAAAAGAATCATAAAGTTTCAAGAAGTTATTTGGTGAACAAATATTCCATAATTCTTGTGGAAAAAAATCCATTTCATACATTTTTAACATGGATATTATGTAATGTAAGATGATCGAATAAAGAAGAATCAAGTAACCAGTATTTTCGATTAGTTTGGAAGTCATCAAAATAAGGTAAGGCATATCACATTTTGTAGAATTATAATAATTATGAATATCTAGTACAAAATTTCTTTTTCTTTTTAACCCAGCAAATTTAGTTGTTTCTAGTTCGAATAAAGAAAATGGAGCTTCGGATTTTTGAGTCTTTCTTGCTCATATTCAAGTGAATATTTTGGTTCATATTTAACAATAGGAACATGAATTTACATACTTTTAAAGTCAATTGTCATTTTCTGTAGTCCAATGAAGATTAGAATTTTCTTTATCTTTTCTCAAACTCCAAGAAGAAGTAACAGTTAAATCTTCCTCAAACATCATTTCTTTATAATCTTTAAAAAACCACCAAACAATTCTAAAGGATAAAAAACTTTCAATTTGTTTAGTTTTAATTATTGTGATGTTATGATTATGTCCTTCCATTTTTCAATCCTTCGAAAGGGAAGGAGTTACATGAATAAGAGTTGAAGATGAAATAAAAGAATGTTCAAATCTGGATAAAATATTATTTCCTTTCTTAATTGCAGTAACATCAACAGATTTTAAATTAGTTTAACATTAGATTTAACATCATAAGCAGAAAAATCAGTTCCCTCTATGTGAATAACATCAAAAGTCATATAAAGTTTTCAAAAATTAGGATGAATCCAACCATCACCAACATTAATATTAATTTCAGTTTTCTTGTTAAGAAGATTTCAATTATGTTTCGCTTTCAAATTAGCAGGAAATGAGGTATTAATAAATTTCTATATTGTTCAAGATTTGTCAAGTTTACTAATTAATTTCCATACCAACTTTTGCAATAATGCCTTTCAAGTTCTTTAAACTGTTATTTTCATTAGCTATAGTTATTTCTAAATTCGGGGTAGTATTGAAAACTGGAGTTTTTATGGGATGATTTGGTTCATAAATTATTCAGCCATCAAATTCAGATTTAGATTTAAATGAAGCAATAAAATTAGTTTCTTGATTAAAATGGTATGTTTAACGAACATTCTATCAAAAATACATTACTTAATTCAAACAGAATAATTTTAGAAACACCTTCAGCAAGAGTTTTTGTTACTTCCAATAATCTGATTATTAAATTCTAACACACTTGCATTCTGGAAACATCCCCTAGGCTGTGGCTAAGCCATGTCTCCACAATATCCTTTCTTTCAGGAGTGCTAGTTCTGAAAAGTTCGCAGGAGAGCATCTGTAAAGTTTGGAAGGTAGGAGATGAGGTACTGGCAGAAGTAAAGCTGTGAGGACAGAGTGTGGGTTGTGCTTGAGTAGCTCAATTGGTAGAGCACAAGTCCATGAAAGGCAAAGGTCCTGAGTTCGAGTTTCGGTCTGGCACACAGTTTTAATCTGCCAGGAAGTTTCATATCAGTGCACACTCCGCTGCAAAGTGAAGCTGGCCGGAGTGGCCATGCGGTTCTAGGCACTACAGTCTGGAGCCGAGTGACCACTACGATCACAGGTTCGAATCCTACCTTGGGCATGGATGTGTGTGATGTCCTTAGGTTAGTTAGGTTTAATGAGTGCTAAGTTCTAGGCGACTGATAACCTCAGAAGTTAAGTTGCATAGTGCTCAGAGCCATTTTTGCAAAGTGAAAATTTCATTCTGGAGTATCTTCCTTGTTTTTCAGAAAGAAATCTTAATGATTCATTAGAATAAGTTGCTATGGTTAATTAAAAAAATAATCTGAAAAACCAATAGAATATATTTGAATAGATAATGTTCGACAATTAATTGATATATCAACAGTAATTCCTGGTAAAAAAGTAACTGGAAATAAAGTTTATCATAATGAAAGGAGTTGGCATAATCATAATGTAAACAATAATATTAAGCGATTTTAATATTAATACTCTAAAGGGAATTCTATATTTCATTAGATTTTTTAATAATTTACCACATACTATTTGGAAAAATTAAAAGATTGAAACACTTTAGTTAATACCATGATTAGCAAATTATCATTTGCAATGCGTCTTCCAGGATATAAATTTTGAGGCTCAGGAACCAAATTAGAAGAAAGATTAGCTAAAGGATATAAAGGAATTATACCACTAGGTGAAGCATGTAAAGAACATGATATTTCATATACAGATAATGAACAACTAGAAAGAAGACATGAGGTTGAAAAATCTTCAATGAGTTGCAAAAGAAAGAACGTATGCAAGTGATATTTCATTAGGAGAAAAAAATTGCTGCCACTGCAGGTATGTAAGAGAAACAACAATTATGAACAGACTTAGAAGATGATAAAATGGGTGTCATATATTATTATTTTTCATGCTACATAAATAACATTTCCATTGATTAAATTTTGCTTCAGAGTTGCAAAACTGAATCAAAATCACTTAAACTCAATAATGATCAATTAAATATTACTGCAACACAGTTCACTGATGTTTAAAAAAGAAAGAATGAGAAAACATGGTGGTAATTAACTCCTTTCATTAACTTTTCTGGTTGTGAATTAGATTATTGAATACAAACAAAAAAGAAAGAAGTTTCCTCATGAAACTGCAGCAATTGGAAGTGCAGCTACAAATAGGAAAAATGGTAATAGAGAATTAGAAGAACAAAAAAGACACAATTTGAAAATGAATAAGAAAGTGCTGGCTAAAGCAGGTTTCAGCCTGTGGCAAGAAAAAAGAGTTAGATATTTCAAATAGAGAATTTAAAAAACTTAATAACCATTCCATTTCTGAGGCTTCTTTGTAATTGATGAATAACCTAATAAAATAAAAAGTCTAGACGTGGAATAGTGCATTCAAATAGATCTGGTCATGTTGGAACTCATTGGATTTCTTACTATGAGAAAGAAGATTTAAGACCTGTTTTTGATTTCTATTTATGATACATTCCAAAACAACCAGTTGACTATTTGGAAAAATTATTTATACTACAATATTGAAGGAACACAAAACTTCAATGAAGTGGTCATTTGTGTTTATTTGTGCATGAATTACGTAAATTATATGTTGAATGATAAGTTAAATTCATTAAATGGATATTTTTGGAAATAAAATTAATACCGTTTTAGAAATAATTCCAGGTTTTCAATCATTAGAACCTAAAGATTTTCGATAAAAAATCGAAGATTTTCAGTGTTCAATATATATACAAATAAATGTATTATTAGACAGGTACAAAAAATTAAATGATATTTATAAAGTGACTTAACATTAAATTGGTTTTAAATGTGGAGGAATTGCAAATGGAAATCATACAATTGATGCAAAAGGTGTAGTGAGCAAACAATATTTAAAAAATAATTTATCAAATTTTGTTTCAAAATCTGAATGTACAACTACTTTAACACTGTCGAATAATTATGCCAGTACAACTGATATAAGTAATCTTAAGCAAAAAGGAAATGATAAAAAATTAACTGAATTTATTTTTATGATGGACATGAAAAAAAGTTGCACAATTTTGGTGAATATGATTTTTGCTTAAAGAAGTTCTTGTTTTTGGTGAAAACATATAATGAGAAAAAAGATTCGATCATTTATATATTTCGATGACTGTTGTCGATGAACTTTGCATAACTCCTGGAATCCAGTCAATGAAAATTGTTAGCAAATTGAATTCTTTAATTGTGATATTGAAAGATAGTGTCAAAACTGTTCCATTTAATGTATAGAAAATTGTATTTGATGAAACAATTTAATTATTATTATTCCTTATAAATGAAAAACGATAGTCACTTTTAGTTTTTGAATAGATTAACAACTACAAATAAAAGTGAAAGATTCAAAGGACATTACACAATTTTTGAAACTGAAGAAGTAAATTTCTTAAAAATATTTTTATGTGAAGAAGTTGTCTACGAGACACTCCATCGAATATACATAAAAAAATTAATCCTCAATTACATAAACTATGTAGAAAGAATTTTAAAAGAAAAATGAATTTTTTTGGATTTGGTAGTAAATGGTAACCAAATTTCGTGAAAATGTGTTCTGGAACATTGAAGGAATTTCCATAAATAAAGGACAACAATACTGTTATAGATATTTCAAAATTTGTTTGGGCAATTCTAGTTAAATATAAACTAGTTAAAAATATACTTACGTCTTTCAAAAAAAAAAATTGTATCGAGAAAACCAAAAAAATTGCAAACAGATAATGGTAAAGAATTTGATAATAAATAT
Source organism: Schistocerca americana (assembly GCF_021461395.2). Classification (NCBI taxonomy): domain Eukaryota; kingdom Metazoa; phylum Arthropoda; class Insecta; order Orthoptera; family Acrididae; genus Schistocerca; species Schistocerca americana. The sequence goes on from NC_060124.1 coordinate 379,602,809, forward strand.
TTTTAAGAAATATGGAAGTAATGTAACATTAATTATTATTGAACTTTCAGTGAATTAAAAGAAAATGATATTGTAGGATTCAGTAGAATATTGAAAAAAATGTGAAAGGAAATTGCTTCTCAAGTTACTTATAAATGGGTAATCTTAGTTTTAAAATTAATTTTTGAACATAATTACTCAAAAAATTCACAAATGAAAAAGGCCCCAAAAGACTCAAATAAAGAAAATGAGAAAAATCTAATTGAAACCTGTTTATGTAAACATTTTTTAGATTCTGCGTCTAAATATAAAATCGGTGTTAAAGTTACAATATATAAACTTAAATAAATTTTTGAGGATAAATATACCACGAATTGGATGACAGAAATTTTTGAAATGGCGGTGGTGGTAATCATTCTGATAGAATCACATATAATTTGAAAGATTTAAGTGGTTAACAAATAAAAGGGACTTTTTATGAGGAAGAACTACCGGAACCTATTTTCTATGTGTTTACCTTTTTGGAAGGTTTAAAGTAAGAAACATAATAGAGTTATGTTAAATGATTGTGTTTCGATAATTGACACAATAGTTGTGTAAATAAGACTAAAGTAATTTTTGAAATGTTAATAATGGAGTATACATTTTTTAATGAACAAATATTCATTATACTTCTTTTTTCATTAAAGAAGATAAAATATATTTTGATAATCAAATATAGGATAACAAAAATGTTGTAATGTCAAAAATATAGGAGGACCATAGATTTGAGTTGTGGAACTATTTGTAGGGTTTAGTGCATTTTGTTTATTAGGTAAAAATAAAACTCTTACGAATATTAGTTAACATTTAAACATGAAGAAAGTACTTGAAATTTAGTTTTATCTTCTAAGAAGATAGTTTCCTAATATAACATATACCTTTATAAAATTGTTTTCATGAATAATTAACTAAAATACTGAAATAATTCTGATGGTAAATAATTTGTAAATTTTCTTTCATTAGGTTATACAGGGTGAATCACCTAACATTACCGCTGGATATATTTCGTATACCACATCAAACACTGACGAATTGGTTCCACAGACCGAATGTGAGGAGAGGGGCTAGAGTAATTGGTTAATACAAACCATAAAAAATGCACAGAAGTATGTTTTTTAACACAAACCTACGTTTTTTAAAAATGGAACCCCGTTAGTTTTGTTAGCACATCTGAACATTAACAATGTTAGGTGACTCACCCTGTATATATTTGCTGTATTTGCTACATAATTCATTCTTAAAAATTTTTTTGAATTTGGGTGTTTGTCTGTGGAATATCTATTTTATTCATTCTTGTTTAACTCTGTTTAATATAAAAATCATAATTGTAATCCTAATCATGTAACAAAAATTGATGTTGATATTTGATCACTTAATTGAGGAACAGCATGAGTTAGTAATGTATGTATGTCTTCATATTTTTGGTTTACTTTTCTAAAGACATACTGATAATTTCTTCCAAATTTTCTGTTCATTCCTCACACAGTTCACTTACTTCTTGTAAGTATTTTATTTGGTTTTTACAGTCATCTACTGTTCCTTTTCTAATCTTATATTCACCATGTTCACAAATTGCTGGTAAAACTGTTTTGTATACCCTATCTTGAAAATTTTCAGCAAAACGCATTTTGGATTTCATACCAGAAGAATATAAACCAGTTTCATTATGAATATTGTAAGGGTAGAGTATTTTTAATAGCACCATTTCACAGCTATTGAAGTTTTCATATTTTTTACGATGTTCTTCTTTAACATAACGTTTTATAGCATCTCAAGAATGTCCATCCCTCAAAACTTCAGTGACTCAATTTACATAAAACTAAAGATTATTTTTCAACAATAATTATTAAAACAATATTGTTATAAATGAGTTTACTATGATTTAGATCCAAAACCGACTCAATTTATATATAAAAATTATTCTTTTACTTTTTAATTCTTTTAAATTTTAACTTATAATTTAAAGCGAAAACAAAAAGATTTGTCGACTGTGCAATCAGGAAAATGAAATTTATACAGAAGTTAAAATAACAGGATATAATTCGCCTTCAAAATGTCGTTGCAAAAATTGTCAAAGAAAGAGTCAAATAGAACATCTTTGAAACTGGCAGATTAAAAATTTTTTGTAAAAAATGTGGAAACCAACTTTTCTGAATTTTTGTGGAAATTTTATTTGTAAATTTTAGTTACCTCAGCATGAAAAATTATTAGAAACGAATTGTTTTTTAATTTTATTTCATCTTCTGTCCAGCTTTATAGTTATTTTAAGAAATCATAACGATATGTGGCTAGGTATTAATTCCATCTTGTAGTGCAACATCGTCAGAATGTAAAAGAATTTTATTTCATCCAATGGTGTATGCTTCATTTTTAATGATCTAATCAAATTCAATTTTCTGAATGGCTTTACTTTGCCAGTTAAACATTTTTGTAATCATTGAGAGTAAATCCAATTTTCTCACCTGATTTCTTAACTGATTTAGGCTTTTTCTATTCCTTTTCACAAAATCAATGGATAAATTTTTTACTGTAAAGTCTTCTAACACAACTTTTTCACAATTTCCATCTTCAGTTTTAATAAAACTTGCTTATTTACTTACAGAAATGCATAAATAATATCATTTGGATAATCAATTCTATAAGATTCATTGATCATTCATTTCATGTCTTCATAGAAATCTGCAGTTCTTATTTTTGTGGCGGCGTTCGTAGCGACAAACAATTCGCTGTAGAAACAGCTTACGAAGTCACCGCCACACTTTTAATAGCGGGCCCACCGGTCCGCTGGAACAGTGAACAGAAAGATGAAAACCCAAACACTCTGATTAAATAAAAGTCGGTACTTGTCTTTATTAACGAAGATACAGAAACACAGGCTAGGTCAGCGTCGGCTGACGACAAACAACAACTCTGCTGCGATGAACACACGACTGACTAGCAAGTACACAATTTGGTGGCGAGTATACAACTGAGCGGCGAATATAGAACTGTCCTAGCGCTCGCGACTCCAGCGCTTAAGAAGCCAGAAGCCAGCGGAGGTGCGCAGACTAGCGGCGATTTCCTTTATCGCTGGCGCTGCTTATGCGGACGGCGTCCGGACTTTGATGCTGCCAACCTTTTGGCAGCGGGCTTGGGTGGCATTACTGGCTATATATAACACTTATATTACATATGAAGGAATCAGTATCCATATAGTACACATCAATTTTTGTACCATATTTTGCTTTCATAAGATTGTAGTAAAAATCATATCTTTTTATTTTCGGTGTTTTTAACATGCTCATTCCAACATAAATGGGTTAATTCAACATTATTTTGATTTTCTTCATATGAACAGCAACTAAATTTTCCGAAAATACGGCAGTATGTTCCTAATTTGGCTCTGAAATATTATTCATATATTTTCTTGGAGCCATTATTTCCCCAAATTTAGAATTTTTCATTAACATATACAAATCCTTATCAAAGTCGTTAGTTGTCTTTTTTCTCATTTCCGTATTAAAATGAATATATTTCTTTACCCAGCAGATTGTTCAAATGATTAGACAATTAAGCTCCTTTAATTTTTCCAACATCTTAATATTGTTCAAGATTTCAATAATGTAAAACATATTTGTTAATAATTGATTTCCTCCTACTGATGCTGAACATAAATTTTATACAGATCATGAAAGCTACTTGCATATTCTAAATCAAGTTATTACATACAACCATATTTATAATCATCTGGTATTTTATGAATTTTTTCAGATATAAAACATTTTGGATCTACCCAACTTAAATTTTTAAGTGATGAATATTCGGTGATAAATATTCATATAAATTATTCTTATCTCAATATTCTAAATTATTTAACTTTTTTTTGGTTTAAATTTTTCTTATATTTATTATTTGCATTTATTTTAATAGTTTGAGAAATTCCACTTCAAATACTTTTTTCAAGTAATAAAATTATATTATCATGTAACAGCTCTAATTGAACATTTGTCTTTTCTAACACTGCTTCCCAAAATAAAGCAGGTGCAATAAAACATGATGGTGCAGCAAACATATAGCATTTAATACATGTATCTCTAAAATTTTCGGAAATATCACATTTGTTGTATAGCTTTGTTTATCCATCTAAATCTTTAATATCAAATTCTCTCCAGTCTGCTTTATATTTATCTTAGAAATATGGTCTTTATTAAGTCTTGAATAATGTCATTCTCCTTTAGCAATTTCATTTCCTGCTAATTTTTCTTCATATTCCAAATATTCATAAGGGTAGAATCCTTTTCTAATTATTATATAAAATTGTTCACCTCCAAAATAGTTTGCTGTTTCTCTAATTTTTTTTTTGTAAAATTAGAAGATAATCTATCAATAACATAAGTTATAAACTTATGTGTACCCAAAAAATTTAAAGTTAATAACTTTAAAATGTTTACTGAAAGATATATATATATATATATATATATATATATATATATATATATACAGGGTGTTACAGAAAGGTATGGCCAAACTTTCAGGAAACATGCCCCACACACAAATAAAGAGAAGATGTTATGTGAACATGTGATCGGAAACGCTTAATTTCCATGTTGGAGCTCATTTTAGTTTCGTCAGTATGTACTGTACTTCCTCATTACAACGTGATCAAATTGTAAATTTTTACAATCAACATGTGTGGGCTGATGAGAATCCGTGCAATTGTGCAATCACGTCATCAACACAGAATTTCTGTGAACATTTGGGCAGGTATTGTTGGTGACGTCTTGATTGGGCACCATGTTCTTCCACCTACGCTCAATGGAGCACGTTATCATGGTTTCATATGTTATACTCTACCTGTGCTGCTAGAAGATGTGGCGTTACAAGTACGACACAACATGTGGTTCATGCACGATGGAGCTCCTGCACATTTCAGTCAAAGTGTTCGTACGCTTCTCAACAACAGATTCGGTGACCGATGGATTGGTAGTGGCGGACCAATTCCATGGCCTCCACGCTTTCCTGACCTCAACCCTCTTGACTTTCATTTATGGGGGCATTTGAAAGCTCTTATCCACGTAACCCCAGTACCAAATGTAGAGACTCTTCGTGCTCGTATTGTGGACGGCTGTGACACAATACGCCATTCTCCGGGGCTGCATCATCACATCAGGGATTCCATGTGATGGAGGGTGCATGCATGTATCCTCACTAACGGAGGACATTTTGAACATTTTCTGTAACAAAGTGTTTGAAGTTACACTGGTACGTTCTGTTGCTGTGTGTTTCCATTCCATGATTAATGTGATTTGAAGAGAAGTAATAAAATGAGCTCTAACATGGAAAGTAAGTGTTTCCAGACACATGTCCACATAACATATTTTCATGCTTTGTGTGTGAGGAATGTTTTCTGAAAGTTTGGCCGTACCTTTTTGTAACACCCTATTTATATATATATATATATATATATATATATATATATATATATATATATATATATTGTTCATTATCTCGAACTGCATCAATATTTTTACCATTGAACTTATAGTTGAACTTCTGTATTTTTTAAATTATTAATATTAAGTGAAATAAATTTAGTACTTTCGTAATTAACATTGTAATCTTGATGCGCAAGTCCTTGATATTTTCCTGTTAAATGGCTATGATCCCTTACTTCCTTTTCATGTAGAGGAAAAATTTTTTTGGAACATGACGTTTTTAAATTTTTATAATTAATTACATCTTCTTCAGTCAATCTCAATAGAATAGCCTGACTATAAATTCTAGCAATTTCTCTGTATTCTGCTTTTAACATTTCAATGAAAATTTTTGTATGTGTGTCTGTAATTGGATTCTAACAAACACCTTTAAATATTTAAAACAATAACTGAATGAAATGGCTAAATGTTTCTGTTACTTGTTAATAATAGATTTTTGCAGGATTTGTTTGTCCACTTTCAATATATTTTAATAAATGATCAAAATTTCATTAATTACAAAATTATTTGTCATCAATAACCATAATTTTTAAATCCCATTCTTTGACATTTAAAAGGCGTATCTATTTATATTTTTACTTTTTTTTTGTTCTGTACTATGGTTTTCATAATTGGTTCATTTTTCTTGTGAACAAAAATGTCATAAACATCTATCACAACGAAAAATTCCTTCATTGTCCTCTCTTGCTTGTGTACTAATATATCTGTAAAGTTCTTTTATCGAACAATGATATGAATTACTTTCATTTCATATTTAAAGGAGATTAAAATGTTTATCTTGTTTATTTTGTGTCTGGTGAAGAGGATATACAATAATTTGTACTTGATTTCCTTCATAAGCAGAAAGATTAACTGAAATAATCAGATCTGGAACATTGGAATATCTGTTAACTGAACAGCTAAATGAATTTTCTCATTTCCTAAATTTTCATCTAATTTTAATCCAATATTTTCATATTTACTAAACTCTGCATCGCCTTCTACAGAATACGGTGCTGATTTTATTGAACAAGGCAAACATTTTTTATCTTTTCTTTTCACATTAACTACAACATTGTTATCTTTAATTTCTTTTTGTAAATCGATATAAGGAGAACGAAAATCTATCTATATAAAATAAAGGCAACCAGATTTTTTTCCTTTGCATTTTTCTATTTAAGTTAATAGTTTATTTGTTGATTTTTGATGATAAGTTTCTAAATGAGTTGTCCTTAATAAAATTTCATAAGCTGTTTTAAAATTAAATAGTTGGATTTCCACTTGTCTTTTAAAATTATGATAAAATTCCATATATGTTGTAATTGCTCTTCATGGAATTAAAATATTCTCTAAAATGGTGATTGTTTTTTATTTAATTTGTTTAAAAATCTTGAATTTCAACAACATTATCAGTATTATTATTTCCATAAGTTACTATTTCTGATGCAAATGCAGAAAGTTTTCTATAAATTCGTTTAGTTCATTTAAAAAAATCGTTGTCTAGAAAATTAATATTTGGTGAAATTTTCTGACAGTTTTTATGGTAATTTCTTGCTATTTGTCACAAATAAGATTTTGAAAATAACTCTCATTGTCATTTTCATTATTAATGTTATCTCAGATATACTGATAAATTTACTAACTCCTGCTTATTAAGATTAAAATTATTTTTTACAATTTTTGTTTTAAAGATTTTATGAAGATTGCTTAAAGGTATTTTACTCAAATTGTTATCGTTTTTGGTTTTACTTTCCGATTTTTTGATAAGATTGTTAAACTGATTTTTTCTAAGTTTAGGAAAGTAATTTTTTTTCTCACTTTGCAGGTTTGATGAGGTTCTTTAAGGATTTGTTATTAATTTCGTTTTTGTTATCATTGTTATTAATATTGTCAACAGGATTTACAATAAGATCAATTAATTTTTGTTTATTAAGTCATGAAAATTCTTCAATTTTTCTACTTTAGCAATAATCAAAGTTTTATATTTTAGTTCTGTCGTGTTTATTTCATTAATCATTCCTTCAATATTAAAATAATAAATTCAAAAAGACCATCTCTGTTTACAAGCTGATAACCATTTTCTTTAGAATAATTTTCTAATCGTTTATAAGCATACTTTCCTTTGCTATATGTTTCTAAGTTCTTTAATGGTTTGATTTTTTTGCCATTTTTGTTCCCATTGTATTTATAGATAATGAAATATGGTTTTTATTTTTATTGAAACCATTTCAGCTTGTACCTTTGAGATTTCTTGGTTATTGTTTGTAGAGAATAAAAGTTATTAGATTGATAAATTTTAAAATGAAAGAACGAGAATTTGGTTTCTTAGATAAATGCAATTTAGATATTTTTGTTCTTATTTATAAAGAACAAAATTTATTATTTTTGAAAATTTTAAATAAGATAATGGGAATTAGGTGTTTTCAATGTAGGCATTTGAGATTTCTTGTTTCTTATTTATAAAGAATAAAATTTATTAAATTTGAATAATTTTGAATGAGTAAATGAGGAATTAGGTCTTTTAGGAATAAGCAAACGAGATTTTCTGGTTGGGGGAAAGTGTGAAATTAGATTTTTGATTGGCATCCTGGAAATTTAGTGTGAAATTAGATTTTGGTTTGGCATCCTGGAAATTTGACTCATTAACGCTCTTTGCGGCAGAACTCTGTTATACATACTACTATCGTTCTTTTTTACCATAAACTGGTGTGAAGACACATGGCAATAGCAGTCACGACATGTGCAATCTCTGTGAAGTTACACACCCACTTCGGATATTGCTCCATTGTGGAGGAAGAACCACATCAGATACTCATACCTCTTTGAGCAGGAGATGATGTCACACATCCAGAGCCTGGATTAATCAGTGAAATTTTTAAATTACTTTGTGTTTTTACTGAAATGCCGAGACGATGGCCTCATTCCACAGTTTGCAAAAGTGACACATTTTATTAAGACTACCAATGCAAAGTTCAACACATGTAGGGAAAGCCTAGCAATAGTGAAGGAGTGAATTGGTTTTACTCTCTGTGAACTTGAGGCCATTTCAGAATATCCTTTTGTCTCTGCACATGGTGATTGCTTCGAATCTCTCATCTAGCCTTTGTGAATGGTTCATTGGTGTGACCAGGGCCAATCTTCGAAAATTGGCCACCTCTCTGCAACGTTACCTCAAGAAGATCCTTTTTGATGCTCCGTGGTCAGTTTTATGAGTAACGTTTTGTACAACACGAAGCTGTAGATGCTAGGGAATTTACAATGCAGTGAAAATTACATTTACAGAATGTGGTGAATGTGACCTTACGCTACATCAGTGCGCTGCTGAACATGCCTGAGCATACTCGGATACACCCGGCGTAAAGTTCCAATGTCGATGACAGCAACTTCACGGCTCATCTTTTTCAGTTTTTGTATTGTGTGTGAATTTAATAGATCTTGTTGCTCTTCAAGTGTTGACACAGAGGAATGCCACATATTGTTAGATCTAGTGAATATGGTGGCTGTAAATGTTTACAGTTTATTACTGAGTAATGATAACATGGATTCGTTCCAGGGACACCTTAGACGTGTGGCACATTGTTCCATCTTGCTGGAAGAAGAGTATTGACTTTCATATTCAGTGACTTGAACACAAAATATATAAAAAATATTTATATATGAAACCGCGTTAGTGTCAAAAAATATCAGTCCAATGATGCGCATTCCTTATGCACAACACCAAACGCCGCTTTTACTGTACGGTTTCGTTGGGCTCAGAATAATTTTTTAACGAATGACTGTAATAACTTCTGGTGTGTGAACAAATGGAACTCTTTGTCGTTTTACATTTTGCACAGATCTGTAGGTGCACCGAGTTTTATACAGACTCTGAATTTGTCTTTGCGGATAGCTGACCCCTAAATTTCACGAGTTTCCTTAATCGAATCAGTTTGGACATATGCTTCCACAATTTCAATGCTTCTGTCGAGAAAGTCATTTTGCGGACCGCAAAGAATAACGTCTAACTTCAGTAGTAAAATAAGCTCAAATGCTAACAGAAGAATGCTGACAATCAATTGTTGCTTTCAGAAGTCGAAATATCGCATTCGCATGAATGGGGCAGGTGGGCAACTTTTAACTGCGCCACACTAGGCCTGCGCCTGCGCACCATTGATGGAGCAATACTCGAAGAGGGCACGAAAGTAAACAGAGGTCGCACATGTAGCGGCCGCGTTTCAACACGAGTTTTCGCGGCAATTTTTGGTATACAGGAAGCGATGTGAACTAGCAATCTGCAGCCCAGTACACCCACCTGAAGATGGCTGAATGGTTGTCAGCCGAAATATTGTGGAAAGAAATCGATGTTATGCGGCTGCACTCCAGAAACTTCATGGAAAATATCAGTCCTGGTCGCAGCACACACAATACCACTTCTTCTCATGATAAGAGATTTTCTGTAAAACAGTAGTGAACCCACGGCAAAACACCGAAGCTAAGGCGCTTGCAGCAACAAATAGTTGCAACAAAATCCGAGTGCATGCCAGTAGCAATTTTGCCGATCATAGACTGTGTAAACAAGACGGCCACCAACTACGGCGACAAGATTAAACTCGGAATAGCAAACACAAGGTATGGGATAAACCAATCAAACTCTACATAAATCAACAATCTCCATTCAGTAATCGGGTATATCCTTCTTTCATCAACGATCTCACACAGTATTGACACTGAATCCTACCAAACTGATAACTCAGACAAATCATGCGGAATTCACAGTGGAAAACTACAGACGAACAACGTGGCCATAGAGACCATCCATTAAAACTTTGTCCTGTTATCCGGAGCCCCATACCGATACTTCCATGATGAAATTATCTACATCTACATGGATACTCTGCAAATCACACTGAAGTGCCTGGCAGAGGGTTCATTGAACCACCTTCGCAATAACTCTCTATTATTCCAATCTCGAACAACGAGTGGAAAAAACAAACATATTTCGGTGCAAGCTCCTTTATTTTATTATGATAATTGTTTCTCCCTATGTAGGTTTGTGTTGTCAAATTATTTTTGCATTCGGAGCAGAAAGTTGGTTTTGGGAAGATTCCACTGCAACAAAAAAACCTTTGTTTTAATTATGCCCACCCCAAATCTTGTGTCATGTCAGTGATGCTCTCTCTCCTATTTCTCGATAACACGAAACACGCTGCCATTCCTTGAACTTTCTTGATGTACTCGGTTAATACTATTTGGTAAGGATCCCACACCAAGCAGCACTACTCCAAAACAGGACAGACAAGCGTAGTGTAGGCGATCTTTTCAGTGGATCTGTTGCATATTCTAACAGTTCTGCCAATAAAACTCAGCCTTTGGTCTGTCTTCCCCACAGCATTTTCTAGGTGTTCCTTCCAATTTAAGTTGTATGTAATTATAATTCCTAGGTATTTAGTTGAATTTATGATCTTCAGATTTGACTGATTTATCATGTAACTGAAGTTCAACAGATTCCTTTCAGCACTCATGTGGATGACCTGACACTTTCCACTATTTAGAATCAACTGCCAATTTGAAATCCCTTGTCAATAGCACCAAAGACTTGGTGTGTGTAAAGAGCTATTTTGCTTCGCAAGAACGTCGTTTTCTAAATCCATGTTGACTGTGTGTCAATAGACTTTTCTCTTCAAGCTAATTCATAATGTTCGAACACAATGTATACTCCAAAATCCTGTTGCATATCGGCGTGAATGATATGGGCCTCTAATTTAGTGGATTACTCCTTCTATCTTTCTTGAATAGTGGTGTGACTTTTGCAACCAGCCGGCCACAGTGGCAGAGTGGTTCTAGGCGCTTCAGTCTGGAATCGCGCGACCGCCACAGTCGCAGATTCGAATCCTGCCTCGGGCATTGGTGTGTGTTATGTCCTTAGGTTAGTTAGGTTTAAGTAGTTGTAAGTTATAGGGGACTGATGACCTCATAAGTTAAGTCTCATAGCGCTCAGAGCCGTTTGAACCATTCTTTGCAACTTCACTGTCTTTCGTCAAGCATTCGGTTGCATATGATCATTAAGTATCAAGCTATTGCATCAGCTTAATCTGAAAGGAACCCAATGGTTACAGACACTGGACCAAAACACTTAATTTTACTAAGTGATTTAACTTGCCTCACTACTCCAAGGCTATCTACTTCAATGTTACTCATGTAGGCAGCTGTTCTTGATTAGAATTTTGGAATATTTATTTTGTCTTCTTTGGTGAAGGAATATCAGAGGGCTGTGTTAAGTAGCTCTGCTTTGGCAACACTGTTGTTGATAGTACTTACATTGCAATCGCGCAAAGAAGGCACTGAGTGTGGCTGGCTACTACCGTACCTTACATACGACCAGAATCTCTCAGAAATTTCTGCCAGGTTACGAGACAAAGTTTCGTTGAGGAAACTATTATAAGCACCTCGCATTGAATTTCGTGCGAAATTTCGAGTTTCTGTGAATGATAGCCAATCTCGAAGCTGTTGTGTTTGTTTAAATTTAGCGTACTTTTTTCATTGTTTCTGCGACAGTTTTCTGACGCGTTTTGTGTACCTAGGGGGATCAGATCCATGGCTTGTCAATTAATTTAGTATAAATCTGTCAATTGCTGTTACTACTATTTCTTTGAATTCAAAGCCACATCTGGTCTACACTTACATTGTTAATTTGGAAGAAGTGGAGATTGTCTCTCAAGAAGGCATCAAGTGAATTATTATCTGCTTTTTCGAATAGGTAAATTTTTCATTTATTTTTTGGAGGATATTGGGTTACAATATTCAATATCACTACAACCTTCCTGTGTTCACAAATCCCTGTATCGGATTTGTTGCTCGTTATTAGCTCAGGATTAGCACTGACGGCTGGAAGTCCCCACCTGGAGAAGTTCGGCCGCCACGTTGTAGGTATTTTCAGTTGACGCCACGTTGGGTGACGACAATGATATGATGATGTGGACAACAAAACAACCACTCCCCTAGAGGAGAAAATAGCCAACACATCCAGGAATCGGGCCCACGTCCACTGCATAGCGATGAACAGAGCCGACAGACAACTCCCCACCTCAGCTGCGCACTATTTGAAGACCACAGAGGGCGCTCGCTCAACGGCCTAGGAACCAGCCATCGAGCTGCGCCGCCAAGTGAGGTCCCTGGCAAGTAGACATCCGGCATAACGGGTGGGTTTCAATAGAGTGATGGACAGAGCACCGAAGGAGCAACATCACTGCCTGGAGGCATCACCGATCGAGCGGGCTTGCTGGATTTGACTGCGTTCTTGAGCAGCCGTAGCTGCGTCGCCATCCTTTAAGAAACATTTGCTAGCGAACGGTCGCAACACGGCACGTCCGGTGCGGTTTGCTGTAGAGCTGTCTATTCTGTCGTTTCCGGAAGGCACAGTCTGGTGTAGCGTATTGATCTGTGTAAACGTGTAGTCATATAGTGCTTCCCTAAACTCTTGCTGAGGCTGCTGTTAACGATCTCCCGATACCCTCGGTTGTGTACTCATAAGAGAGACCAGAGCTGTTCTGTGTCTGTATGTTCCTACTCAATGCCAGGTTAAAGCTAAATTTTGTAATAAGATTACAGCTGTTGTGAGTACAGTGTGTGGTTTATTCAGTTCAGTTTTTCTGTAGTACTCAGTTACTTGCGTGTGTTATTGCTTCTGTGGTCAGGTCATGTTAGCATGTGTTAAAGCCACCCTTAAATCCGGTAAAGACAACAATGACCTTAAGAATTACCGTCCTGCTATATCAAATCCTGCAGAGAATCATTATGAACAGCTTGACGGAAGCAACTAAGCCTGCGCTTGTACCTCACAGTCTTGTTTTGCATATTGTAAAAGCTGCACTTGTTAACTTCTCTCCACTGAAACAGAAGTTAAGGGGGGTAGGACGTCAAACTGGCCGACTTGGAGCAGGAGAGGCACCACAGGACATTGTATTTTGCACTGTCTACACTTTTACAAATAAATTCATTAAACTTTGTCAGTATGACCAGGAAGGATTCAGAATTCACACCCATAGCAGTGGAAGTTCGAAAACATAACGAAGTAATTTTTTTTACATGTGAAATTTCAACATTTTTTTCACTTAATAATGGCAGCATTTGTTGCTATAGGTACACTTTTCTTCATAAGTAAGAGAGATTCTTCGATGAATTTTACACAGCATACAAGCTATACTTAAAAGTGTATGAAACTCTAGAATTTTCCAAATCTATTAAAAACTGTGGTAAAAATTGAGGTAATTAACTATAAAATTTGTGTTTTTCCTAAACATGAAGTTTAAAATATAACAGCTCGTTCCTTTTTTCATAAATTAAATAAATTCTAGAGTTTCATACAACTGTAGGTATGGTATGTATGCTATTGCAAAATTCGTCGAAGAATCTCTCTAACTAATGAAGAAAAGTGTACCTATAGCAACAAATGCAGCCATTATTAAGTGAAAAAATAATGAAATTTCGCACGTAAAAAAGAAAATTATTTTGTTATGTTTTCGAACTTCCACTGCAATGAGTGTGAATCCTGAATTCCTCCTGGTGATGCTGACAAAGTTTTATGAACTTATTTGTAAAAGTATAGACACTGGAAGTTAAAATGTCATGTGATGCCTCTCCTGCTCCAAGTCCGCCCGTTTGACGTCCTAACCCCCTTAAATTACGAAAACTGAATAATATCTAATTACTTGAATGAGGACTTTTGGGCGAGAGAGGTCGCTCCCCCAATATTTTTATACAATTATCTCCACGGAGATCGTCAACACTGACAATTCTTAAAATAATCAGAGACATCATCGTACGCTGTGGGGAAGCCGTCTTCGGAATCAGTGTCCAAGCTGTGTATCAGTTTCGATAAAGACCAGAATATAATCTCTTAAAATAGAGCATAAGCGACCGTCGTGCATGCTATACCGATTTCCCACGACACAAAGTTCTCTACGAATTACGACACGCCAAATAATGTTCCGAGCCACAAACAAGGTAGAAGTTAAAATAACCAAAGAATTGAACGTACCTTTACCATTCATGAAATTATAATTTTCCATAAACGATTTTCCTAGCTACATTCCAGTATACATCATCCTCTTGTATGAGATGAAATTTTATCGCAATTAGCCAAATTTCATTCCGTATTTACGATGATAGCTTCATCAATGCCGCTAATAACATTTCCACTGCGATCCTACTCTCTGCAATCGATTGTACACATAATGCTCAACATTATATCCACAGAGTGGTTATATCACCAGTTAGAGATAATCTGTTTCTCACAATCGTAAGAAGTCTTCGATCCATATAAACCACGTGCTCGGTTATGAATAAACATTTGTGCTAGATCATTAAAAGTTGATGCTACATCGTCACAGATTCTCAGTCTCATCCATCGAACATGAATTTGAATCACACATGAAAACCGATATAGCCTTTGTTCATCTGTCTGCTGCGTATGACAGTGTAAACCACAAATTACTCTTCAAAAATTCGACGGCATTACTAATGACTCGATTTTAAACAATTAATTGCCAACTTCCCCAGCAATAGGAGATTCTTGGTGGTATTTCAAGGATGCAGCAGTAGATGGAGACCAGTATTCTGGACCCTGCACGCTTTAATATACACTGGCGTGACAAAAGTCATGGGCTACCTTCTAATATCGTGTCGGGTCTCCTTTCGCTCGGCGAAAGTGCAGCAACTTGACGTGCAATGGACTCGACATGCGTTTCGAAGGCTCATACAGAATCGTTGTACCTTGATGCCTCTGTAGTGGTCCATAATTGCCGAAGTGCTGCAGGTGCAGTGTTCTGTGCACAAGCTGACCTTTTAATTATGTCCCATAGATGTTCGATGGAATTCACGTCGAGCGATCTGGGTGGCCAAATCATTCTTTCAAACCAAGCGCGGACTATTGTGGCCCAGTGACGTGGCACATCGTTAGCCATATAAATTACATTCTTATTTGGAAACATGAAATCTCCAAGCAGCCAAATATAACCATTTACAGTCAATGATCGGATCAATTGGACCAGAGAGCGCAATCCATTCCATGTAAACAGAGCCCACACCATTATGGAGCCACCACCAGCTTGCACAGCGCCTTGTTGACGACTTAGACCCACGCTCTAAGCCCCATCAGCCCTAACCAACTGACATCTGGATTCATTAGACGAGGTCACAGTTTTCCAGTCGTCTTCCACTTGTGTGAATGGACCATAGACATTAATACCTAAAACATGGAAATAGACGAACATGACAGCTATTAAATCATTTTCACCAAATAAATCACATTCGCACATTTAGGGTTAGCATACAGTTGTCAGTATTTGTACGTGAATAAACAGTCATAAACACATTTAGTTGTAGACAAACTAAAGAACATGAAATTAAATGTCGCCCAAAAATGGGCTACGTCCAAAGGATTAGAGTTGGCCAGCATCAGATCGTCTTCGGTGCGTGATAACCGCCGTTTACTGCGTCGCTCACATGGTTGTTCTTCCACGACACGTTTCGATGGTTCACGTCATCATCTGCTGGTTGAGAACAGAGCTATTAAATTCCTGCGTTAGCACAAAGCACAGGCGGCTTTCCCCAGCGTTAGGCCAAATCCAAGGCAGTCAAAATAGGATGGAGCGTATTGCAGTTCTATTTCCCTTTAAAAGATGAAACGTGATCTCCTTTTCACTTAGTCTGCTGCTGAGAAAAGACGTATGTGCTCTACACCAACACCAAGAATGTAATAACACAATACAACACCTGAAGATGATAGTCTGAACCACTGAAGGGTGTAGTATGTATGTAAGCAAGTGAATGGCGCAGTAAGCTATCTTGTTTATGTAACGGACGATTGAAAAGTTTCAGTTTGAAGTCGTTGCTGCAGCGTATAGGCAACGTAGCACGGCTCCCATGCGGGTGTATAAGCACTGACATTTACGCATAGGATTAGTATGGCATTTGTGTTTTTCCGACGTGCGTGCCGTAAATGTGGACACGTGAGCAATGGTGACGTTATTACCAAACGCGGCCAAGCATGATCGGCATGCTGTTATTCTTTTCTTGGCTGCCGAAGGACAAGCACCGGTAGAAATCCACAGGAGAACGAATAATGTGTAGGGGAAGCATTATGGAATGTTGTGGAATTGCCCACCAGGTTCCCTACTGGCCGCAGTTCGACACGCAGAAGCTACGCCAACTCGAGTGGCAGAGACTCTGCCCTACAGCCATGATTTCTCCTTATTCGATTATCACACATTTATCCACTTCAAACAAGCATTGAATGATCGACGATTCCTCTTAGACAATGTGCAGCGGTCAGTTACGGACTTACTTACGCACCACGGCATGGTCTTTTACAAAACAAGTCCTCAACCTGGTTCGTCTGTGGGATGATTGCCTCAATGTCATGGGTATATTGTCTGACTGGCATTGCGATTCTGGTCTCTACAGCCTTCGAATGGAAAATTTTGATTGTCACTTACTTTTATCAACAGTTGCAGCCTTATTGGTATACATGTTCCATATTAACCTTTATTTATATATAATAGAGAAGTTGTTGTGGTCATATATCGTCCTTAATGATTAATGGTTTGCAGCTGCCTTAGAACTTCAGATCATCTTCATATATTTTAAAGTTCTTTGCAACGTCCTAAAAGGGAATATTAATAAACATTTTGTTAGGTGGCTGTTAACAGCCACCAAGTACCAGCTGTTTTATTGAATATCTTAAGCGTCAGCTGGTGTCCGTCTTACAGCAGCAGTAACGGATATGTATGCAAAGGTATTAACATGAAAAACATTGTACACAGAAATATGTTAAGACATTATGAAGATATCCAAAACGAACTTGGGTACTTACAGAGTTGAAAACACTTCAATTAAATACATCTCTCATGTTATTGTTGACGGTGGGTACATCTCAGGTGTTATAATATTTAATACATTCCAATATAGTAAGTTCTATATAAGAGATTTGTAGGTGCACTCAACAGTGATTTCAGTTAACAGAACAGTATATGCACTAATGAGAAGCTAGACATAAATACTACCATGGTACAGAAACACCGAAGAATTAGTAAGAGACCTTCACTTAAGTTTTTCATCTTATGATATGACTATATCGACCAGGAGCTAATTGTTGATTGCAGGAGACAAGATTATCTCTGGTGGTTGTCATGTAAACAAAGTGGAAAACAAAGTTGCCGTTACGGATACCCTATAGCAAGAAGGTACATACTTCTGAAATATTTAAATGCCAAACAACAGCATAGTCATTGCATAATACTCCATGAGATGTATAAATGCAAAAATCAACCATAACATAAACGTAATGTAAATAAAAACTACTGTAGGCTTACACTGTTAGTGAAACCTTAACCTCGAGGACAAAACTCCATAATACAACTTTCGGAATTTCTGAATACAAGTCGGCAAATGTCTATACATAAAAGGTAATGTCCTGAGTGACTGATTCACTGTACATCGCCCAGCCCAAACTTCTAACAACAGAAACTTGAAATCAGGAAATTTTGGAAATTTAACCCTATGGGGGTGAAATAGTGGGTGACAACATTTTTTTGCAAATATATCATTATTAAATAACTACTAAAGTACTTTTGAAGGTAATCTATGGACATTGGTATTTGAAATCTTGGTTACAAATGAAAAAGTATGTGTTTCATTGTTTTTGAAAATTGAATCTCTCAGGGCTTGAAATAGGGGATGAGATTTTTGACAAAAACATTTTATTGTGAAATAATTTTTAAAGCTAAATATTTGAAAAATTAAACTTGATTTCTCAGTTGCTTTTCTAAATTCTATCCCTAAGAGGTGTGAAATGTAGGATAAAAGTTTTTTATGGATATATTTCGCTGTGCAATCATTATCTGAGCTAAGTCAATGTCAATTTGTGTCTGGCTTCTCTGTTGATAATAGAACACACGCATGTCACTGTTTTTTGAAATTCAACCGCTAAAGGCGTCAAATAGGGAGTGAACAGTTTTATGAAAATATTTCATTGCGAAAGAATTTGTAAAGCAAAATCTCTGAAAACTGAAAAAATACGTGTTTCACTGTTTTGAGAAAAGCAACCCCTAAGGGGGTGAAATTCTGTCACGCCAATTCACTGACTCATCATTGCCCAGCCCAAACGGCTGAAGATAGAAACCTGAAGTCTGGAGAGGGTGTGGATCTTATACTGTAGACATAGTTTAAAAAGGGATTGCCTGAATTTCTCCTCCTAAGGGGCGAAATAGGGAATGAAAGGCTTTTTGAAAGTATGTCGTTATTAAGGGTATTTTGAAACTAGAACTACTACTTATTTCTCACTCATAACATAAAAAGTGTGTGTTTCATTAATTTTTGATATTCAATGCTTTTGGGGGAAAATGGTGAGCGAAAGTCTTTTTGAAAATAAATACTTGCTAAAGAACTGGTAAGAGTTTTTTAAGGTTACATCTTTTTTGGTTAGAAAAAAAAGAAAAACAAGTGTGTTTCAGTGTTTCTGGAAATTCATCCAACAAGGAAGTGCAATAGGGGATAAAAATTTTTGAGAAATTATTTCCATACATAAAACATTTAAAGCTTAATTTATGTAAATTGTTTTTTCACTTCTTGGTTAGATATAAAGAAATGTTTCTTATGCTATGGATATACCCCCAGAAGAAAGCAAAAGGCATGATTCACAAAAACTACAGACTGCAGCTACCAGTATCGCTTTTTGGCCAGAAGTACATTCAGAAAAGACTATTCTTATATGGCCTTAATTAGCATGAAAAACTTAGAAGGTATAGCAAATTATGAATAACACAAAAATTCAATTAAATAAAATAAAAATCTCAGCAGGTCATGCAGTTTACATGTTCAAAGCAGTGTGCACTATGCTAGTTCACAATAAAATTCCATCTTCTTCTGAACAGAACTCAGAAGATTTACAATAAAAGCCCATCTTCTCCTGCCTTGTACTCAGAAAATCCAACATTTATATGGTGGAGTATGGCTCTGACGCTTACTGTTTAATTCTTTTTGTCTCCATTATTCGAACTTAAATTTCTAGTCAATAAGTTGTCTTTGGTGTGAAGATATTCACGATACAGTTTCTTCGTGCCTCAATGAATATGCGTAATATGTTTCTCAAAGAGGTATTATTCTGTCAAATTATATTATGTGCACCCACTTTACGAACTCTCGCCACACCCATATACACATGGCAGTATTTGACCATGTATTTGCTCTACACAATACATAAACTAAATAAGTCAACTGTAGCCTGAGGACTATGCTCCTTGGTATGTTTTTGAGTCAATATGCATACAAGTCTATCTTTTGTTTGACAATTATCTTCCTTGATTAGGTGAAATTTTTTACTAAGTTCTACAATATGCCAGTGAAAGATTATTTGATTCCTTTTAGGTATGATATATTTGTAAAATGACAATTTATCAATCAACATTATTGTGGTATACACTTACTACTAGCACTTCATAAAACCAAATTTTGTCACTCATTCGGTTATGCTATCGTTAGTTATATTCTCGTGGTGTAAGTATTACTACTAAATCTGATTTTAAAAACAAACAAAGTAACTAACATGATAATCACATATGATGTGATATTTCATATGTAGTTGATACCCTGTGGTAACAGTTGATTGGTATAGCTAGGATGCATATGAATAGTAACTAGCAATTTGTTCCTAGAGTAAAGCGCCTTATTTTTTAACCTTTTTTGTGTTATGAATGCCATTTACATAACGTTCATATTTTGCCTGAGTTTTGGTTTTACACATGTCATATTTTGTTATGCAATGATATAGCTACTGTTAATACTATTGGCATTAACTAACATGAAGCCTTCTTTGTCAGCTGTATATCTTCGCCTACTGTTATAACTGGATGTCACCTGCTCATATGGAGGCTATCTACATACTGGCGACTGCACATCTAGACTCTGGTTATGGCTGAATGCAAAAATGCAAGATGGGATTTGATATTTGACGTCATCATATTACTATTGTCTTGTAGCCTCTTGTAAACCACCTTAAGATACCTTAAGCTGATCTGAAGATCAAAATCATTAGTAAATGAAGAATTATTTATTAACACTTCGTGATAGTTGAACCATGAGTTTGACACGACACATTCTGAGGTTACTTAAAAATTAGTCTATATCGTAAAAGCACTTTAATTAGAATATGACAGGTTTCGATCATTGCATAATCATTTTCAGAACTTCAAAACTGTAAGCCAATACAGGATATAAATTAGAGAGATGCATAAAAAGACTTGAAACAAGCTATAAAATTATACAACATACATACACCCATATTAATGTAAAATTGCTGTACATGCAGCAGGAAATGCTGAATGAAGGTAGTCAGCTGTTGGAGAGAACAATGCAGCTATTTCTTAAATGCAGGAGGCTGTGCCTACAGCTAACAGCATGATGTCAGCGTTAGTCAATCAGATAAAAGTCAAAAGAACTAAATACAAAATGTTGTACTTGAAAGTAAGTAGAAAGTCAAAATTACATAGAATAATTTTATAATAAAAAGGAAAGAGCTTGTTAAAGCAGCTATCGTCAAATAAATATACTGAGAACTTTGAAAAGGAAACATGTATACATCGCAGTCGTTTCGTACAGGTTGCCCTCCAAGGATATGCTCGAAAAATAATTATGGTGTTATCGATTTCTATGGAGATGGTGGACGCCATTCGAAACACGTAGAGGAAGATTTCCAAAGAGACGACGGTTAGCATCCATAGGTGACGTCCAGCAGACGACATTTCAACTCCATAGAAGCCAACGACATCATTATTATTTTTTCAGGTTCCCCTAAAATGCAAGCTATGTATAACAAATGCGACGATTAGTTGTTTCGCTTTCAAAATTCTTATTATATTTATTTGACAGTAGCTGTTTCTTTGTAATTGCAAAATTATTCTACGTAGTTTTGACTTCCTGTTTACTAATAAGTGAATATGATTATTTCGACTTATACTTGTCTAGCACTAACTTCATGGTGTCAGCTTTAGGCTCAGCCTCCAGTAATTAAGAAATAACTGTACTGCTTTCTCCAGCACCCTGCTCCTTGTGCAGCCATAAGCCATCAATATGGGTGCATGTTTTGTAAATTTATATATCCCTGTAATTCAACTCCTGCATCGTAGTACATTTTTGTAGGTCTGAAGATAATGGTGCAATGATCGATACCAGTCACTATGTAATACCCTGCCTTGGAGTTGTAATGGTTCTTTATTTTCGAAAATATTACCACCCGCCAACGCTATTTTTCGATACCATGGATTAATGAATATTTTTCTACATAATGTCTCATATTTTTCACTCTATTCAAATTTGGTTTCATTTTTATATGTACGTACGTCGATATTTTGAAATGTTGAAATCGATATAATATGTAGTGCGAATGTCTTTGTAGTTATTGTTATCTTTGATGCTGGTTTGTGACTTTTGACGCAGAAGCGTACACAGTAGTCAAGTATTTGTGTTGAATATGAACAGTCTTGATTTTGTGTTGGAAATGAAAAGATGAGTCTGAGTTGTGGACAATGAAAAATGTTGTGAGTTTTATTAAGAGCAGTAACGGCTGCGAAACTGTATGATGAAGTAGTGTTTTGAACATGTGAAAGTATAAAAAGTTTAATAAATGTGAATTTTTGTGAAAAGTGAGTGTCAAGAATTATTTTCAAATGACCATTGTTTAAAAAGTATGAAGCACATTGCAATGAAAAACATAAATCATCAAATTAATCCTGAAAGATTGTCTTTGTAAGTTCTTCAAGTCGGCGTAATTAACATCTATTGCCTTTCGCACCAACGGCGATAGTTATGCTACCAAGACAACATTTTTAATTACGAGCCAAAGCCAGAGCGAGATCGTCGTTGGATTTCAAATACAAGATAAGTGATATTATTGTTAATGTTTTCAGTGACTGTAGTCAATTGATGTAGCAATTCCTGCCACATTAAAGACATTTTAGTTGCACAATAAAAAGATCATACTTTGAGTGTGCGATGTGATAATTTTTGAACTAATTAACTGTTAGTGGAGGTATTGTTATAGAGTCTACAGCATTTTATAATTTCAAATATTCTGTTTTGATCGATGACTTTCTCCGGAAATATTTAAAAAAATAACGCATTCCGGGGCATCAAGAAAGCATCAATGTTTGTGATTAAAATATTAGAAGGAGACTAACGTTCAAATACAGTGACTTGCTTCAATAGATGTAGGTTGCAGGAGTCATACAAAGATGAAAAGGCTTGAACAGTGGTCGGAGTGATGACCACGGCAACAGCAGCAAGAACACGAATTTTAACGCCTTTGATCTTATTGGGCACTGACTAGCATACCCATTTCCTGGTGGTGCCTGTGAAACCGTCGTGCCCTGATTTCTATGGTTTCTGCAGCGACGCTTCTGCACGCCGCGTATTGCAGTCCCTTCACACGTAGCGCGCCTTCCCGCCAGCGTGGCAGGCCTCCTGCAGCCGCTGGCGCCGCGCGGTCTGCAGAGGACGCCAACATGGCGGCGTGGCTGTGTGACTCGTGGCAGCGAGCCACGTCGGATCGATGCCCGGGCACGCTCGCGGTCCCGGCAGCCGGCACGGGAACTGGGGCACGCGGCGCCGCTGCTACTGCCACCGCGACGCACAGCACAACACTCCAGTCCCCCATCACATGACTGAGAGTATTACGAGTGCCGACACACGAGCGAAAAATTGCTGGCGATATCGCAGACGACATCGTTTGCAACCGGCCTTTCGCTTAAATACCGCCACACACGTGGATTTACCAAAAAATTTCAACCAGTATTTCGAACGTCAATGTGTCAAGTTCTACTATGCAAAATAAAGTTAGACAGTGTCCGTCTCGGTAGCTGCGAGGTCAGCGCGGTAGACTGCTGACCGAAGTGGTCTGAATTCCGAGATTTAGTGTGCTTGGAGACTGGGTGTTGTTTTGTCCTTATCTTCGTACAGCCATAACTGTCACGAAAATCTCCTGCGCAACGTCACATGGCAACTATAAGCCTTTTCAACTATTGCGGTCTGCCGAGAACGCTAGCATGGCGGCGGCGGCGGTGGCGGCGATGGCTTGACCCTAATAAGTGTTCCGAACTGTCGAAACACACCATCGTTTCTTCTTTTCACTGCTGACACGGCTGTATGAGCTCTTAACAAACACAATAAATTTAAAGAAATAAAGACTCTCGTGACGGAATTTACCTCGTGTGCTTATTTATATATTTTATTTCCATTTTAACATTCGCCGTCGTCTTCCGGTAGCGTCACTGACTAATAAACAAAACGTTCTGGGTCGTGTTTTCAAACCCGTCCAGTGCTTAAACTTTGAAGTAAATCATCAACAATGGTGGCCGATGCCCCCGGCATAAGAAATCACCATGGTCCTGCCAACGGCTTTGTAAAAGAGGGCGGAGGGCAGAAGAGAGGCTCAGCGCACTCTCTTTATCTCAGGGTTGGAAATTACCTAGAAATGCCGGAAGAATCAGCAATGATCAACGGCTTGACAATCCAGAAGACAATGGAAGCCACTGCATTAACGCACATAATGTATATCCACAGCACATGTCGCCTGTAACTGAAAAAGTAAAGTCCCATGGTAATATCTCAATTGGCAAAAGATTTCGGATTTATCTCCCGCGTTCCGACCTCTGAGGGAAGGGGGGGGGGGGGGCTCCCAAGGGTAGATGACCATGAGGAAAAGTGTGGAATAAATAACGGCGGTATAATGTTCTACGACCCGAAGCATGAAATTTCAGAAGTATGAACGGAAATGCAAAGTCTCAGTCTAGATATAGTGAGGGTCAGTGAAATGGAATAGAAAGAAGAGAAGGATTTCTGGTCAGACAAATATAGGATAACATTACCAGCAGTAAAAGTCGTATAATAGGAGTAGAATTCTTTATTAATAGGAAAGTACGGCACAGAATGAGCCCTGTGAGCAATACGGCCATAAGGTTATTCTGATCAGAATCGACAGCAAACCAACACTGACAACGATAGTTCAGGTATACATGCCGACGTCACAAGCTGAAAATCAAGAGACAGATAGAATATATATGGGATACTGGAAGGGTAATTCAGTACGTAAAGGGAGACGAAAACCTAATAATCATGGACAGTTGGAAAGGTGTCTTAGGGAAACGAATAGCAGAAATGTTCGCAGGAGAATATGGGTTTGACAGCAGGAATAAGAGAGGAGAAAGGTCGTGTTCTGCTATAATCTCGGATGATAATAGCGACTACTCTGTTCAGGTTGAGAGGTAAACATGGAAAAGACCTGGAGACGGTAACGGGACATCCTCCTCTAGCGTCACTTTTCCTCAACAGTAGTTGTCGATACCAGTATTATTATTCGCATTTTATACAAGTCAGTATTACTATCTCAGTCGCTTTTCTGAAAAGTTTCGTATAATTTTATACACAGTATGTTATATGTCCAGCTAAAATTTATGAAAAGGAATCATTTTATAACTTATTTTAGTTTCGATGTTATAATCGTTACCTACTAGTTCTAAATGTACAGTTAGAATTACTTTTTTTGGAAACACTTGAAATAAAGAATGATCTGCACATCAAATTTCTATTATTAATTACGCAATCCTGTACTGTTTACTATGTTTATTTCTGGGTTCATTTAATAATAATAATAATCGAAATTAATAATGTAATGAAAACTAATAGTAATTAATTTTTTTAGAAAAATTGTAAACTCTTTGTTATTTCCGTAGAGTGTGAGAGTCGTAAGCTTGCCTATGATGTGATCGGAAGTATTTTCGTGTATAGGTACGAGAAATGTAATTTCGGCTTTGTTAATGGGTAAAATGAGTATACTATATGATACGCTAAAATGTGAAAAAAATCAGTAGGAAATATTTTTACGTAAAAAATTCTGCAACAACTATCTTCCAATTTATTTAGTTCAAACCAACCATGAGGAACTGATGTCAGATTTTCAGCTTCAAGAATGAGACCCCTAGACAAGAACTGGAGCCATCTCAACATGACAAGCTAAGTAAACTAGAAAGTTTGTTGTAATCTTCGCTCCTCTCAAATGTCCATAAAACACTTTGCTTATGAATTACTTGGACTGGGAATTGTTTAATGTGGACGATAGATGCAAGAAGGAAGGAGGGGGAAATTACAAGGCACAGGAAGATTCCAGCTGCATTACTTCATGGTCAGATTCCAAAAGGAGATACTGGACTGTAAAACGGACCTAGCTGCTGGTGTACTCATATCACAGTTTAGTAATAAAGAGTACACTGAAGTTTAAAAGAAAGGTCCGGCAGAACCAGTGTCGAACAGAGCGGGATTCTGGAATACAGAGAAGAGAAGTGTTTGAATGTCACAGAGGATGTCGATACCCTGATGCGGAATAACAGTAGAATACAGTTCAAAATATCTCTGAGAACTATGGGACTTACCATCTGGGATCATCAATCGCCTAGAACTTAGAGCTACTTAAACCTAACTAACCTAAGGACATCACACACATCCATGCCCGAGGCAGGATTCAAACCTGCGACCGAAGCAGTCGTGTGGTTCCGGATTGAAGTGCCTAGAACCGCTCAGTCACAATGCAGTTCAATCAAAGAGGAATGGACATCTCTGAAACGGGCGATCTCACATGTTGGCAGACAAATATATGATAAGAAGTGTAAGTGTGAAGAAATCTTTGGTAACAGAAGAAATACCTCAATTGTACGACGAAGGAAGTGCGAAAATGTTAAGGGAAAGACAGGATACAGCAATATAAATCCACTAAGATCTAAATAAATAGGAAGCGTGGGGCGAAAAGGCTGGAAGATGTATGTGAAGGATCGATAAAGAAATGATCGGTGGGAGGACTGAGTCGTCATATAGAAAATTCGAAACAATCTTCTGTGAAATTAAAAGCCAGATTGGTATCATTAAGAATGCAATGGGAATTCTACTGTTAAATGCAGAGGAGAGAGTGGATAGGTGTAAAGAGTTTATTGAAGGTCTCTATGAGGGGAAGTACTTGTCTGTTGTTGCGCTAGAAGAAGAAATTTGACTCTATGCAAGTGACGTAGGGGTCCAGTATTGGAATCAGA
This sequence comes from Schistocerca americana, assembly GCF_021461395.2. Taxonomy (NCBI): domain Eukaryota; kingdom Metazoa; phylum Arthropoda; class Insecta; order Orthoptera; family Acrididae; genus Schistocerca; species Schistocerca americana. The sequence goes on from NC_060124.1 coordinate 379,629,390, forward strand.
AATAAGAACAGCTCTGGAAGAACTCCCATCATATAAGGCGGAAGGGACAGATAACATTCCACAAACGTTTCTAAAATCATTGGGGAAACTGAAACCGAATCACTATTCAATTTCGAGTGGAGAATGTATGAGACTGGCGAAATACCATCGTACTCGTAGAAGCATGATTTCACAATTTCGAAGATAGCAAGAGCAAATAAGTACAAGGACTACCTCACAGCCAGATTAATAGCTCATGCATTCAGGCTGCTGACAAGAATAATCAAGAGAAGAACGGGGTAGAAAACGGAGGATGTGTTCGATGAGGATCAGTTTGGGTTTAGGAAAGGTAAAGGCAACAGAGGCATTTCTTACGATGTTCTTGATGATGAAAGCAGTACTGAAGAAAACTCAAGACACCCTCAAAGGATTTGCCAACCTAGAAAAAGCATTCGACGATGTAAAATCGTGCAAGGTATTCAAAATTCTGAGAAAAAATAGGGGTAAGCTATTAAGAACGAAATGTAACACAGAATATGTACAGGAAGCAATAGGGAAGAACGAGACTGGAAGAAAGAACGAAGTGCTCGGATTAAAAAGAGTATGAGACAATGATGCAGTGTTTCATCCCTACTGGTCATTCTATACGTACAAGAAGCAGTGACGGAAAGAAAAGAAAGGTAGAAGGGTGGAATTAAAATTCAAGCTGAAAGGATATCAATGATAAGATTCGCTGATGTTCTCAGTGAAAGTGAAAAGGAATTACAGGATTAGTTGAACGCAGTGAACAGTCTGATAAGCACAGAACATGGATTGGGAGTAAACAGGAGGAAGACAAAGGTAATGAGAAGTAGCAAAAGTGAGAATAGCAAAAACCAACATCGGGGTTCACGAAGCTGACGAAGTTAAGATCTTCAGCTACCTTGTGCAAGAAGTGACTGTTGGGAGGTTGGAGGTAGAGATGATTCTGTGACAAAAGGTACTCTGCCAGTTCGCTCCCTGCCACCCATTCCAGGTCCACCCGTTTGCGAAGCAGACAGGCCTTGGTGTTGGAACCTGTGACTCGCGATTGTGACCACCTCTCCCAGTAGCGGCTGTCGTTGTTCAGTAGCGTGCGTGAAATCTTCAACAGGCTTACAGCAAATGTCTCTTTACTGTACTCAGGAAATCGAGGGCGAACGTTACTTACACCACCGATCCGTCTAGCCGAGTGCCTTCCGAGTTAAAATGCTGGGGTGTTTATAGAGTGAAATAGTAGCTAATGTTTACCCGATGTCACTTGCCATGACAGCGTAGGTCTTGCTACTACATAGATTCGCTTAAGGAGTTTGTTATAACATAAGACTAGTTCGTGAAAGCTGTTGATGTGCGTTCGTTGCATTAATAATAACGTTTCATTCTTCTTCAGGCCTTAACTGACTGTGAGGGGGTGAACTGGAGTCCCGTACACGATCCCGTCAGAGGCCGACGTTCATGAACTGTCTTCTGAAAAACGCCTCCTCTGCATTTAACAGTGGAATTCTCATTGCATTCTTAATGTTACCACTCTGGCTTTTAATTTCACAGAAGATTGTTTCGAATTTTCTATATGACGACTCAGTCCTCCCACCGATCATTTCTTTATCGATCCTTCACATACATCTTCCAACCTTTTCGCCCCACGCTTCCTATTTATTTAGATCTTAATGGATTTATATTGCTGTATCCTGTCTTTCCCTGAACATTTTCGCACTTCCTTCGTCGTACAATTGAGGTATTTCTTCTGTTACCAAAGATTTCTTCACACTTACCCTTCTTATCATATATTTGTCTGCCGACATGTGAGATCGCCCGTTTCAGAGATGTCCATTCCTCTTTGATTGAACTGCATTGTGGCTGAGCGGTTCTAGGCACTTCAATCCGGAACCACGCGACTGCTATGGTCGCAGGTTTGAATCCTGCCTCGGGCATGGATGTGTGTGATGTCCTTAAGTTGGTTAGGTATAAGTAGTTCTAAGTTCTAGGGGACTGATGATCCCAGATGGTAAGTCCCATAGTGCTCAGAGATATTTTGAACTGTATTCTACTGTTATTCCGTATCAGGGTATCCACATCCTCTGTGACATTCAAACACTTCTCTTCTCTGTATTCCAGTATCCTGCTCTGTTCGACACTGGTTCTGCCGGACTTTTCTTTTAAACTTCAGTGTTCTTTATTACTAAACTGTGATATGAGTACACCTGCAGCTAGGTCCGTTTTACAGCCCAGTATCTCCTGACCATTGTTTCTGCAGTAATCAGCTACCAAATCAGTAGCTAATAATTGCAGACACAACATCGCTTTTACAGTATTCTACTAAAGTCAGTTTACAGTCGTAGGCCACCGACGGGTTCGTTTATACGAGTAGAGTTCACACTCTGAGAGTCGTTTAAGGTCTGAATATGGTACATTGAGGCACTGAAGATGGTTGCAACATCGTTACGGCGGTTGTGATGTTTCATTTTATTACACAGGTGGAAGACATTCGAATACTCGCCCTATAGCCCCCTTATTTCCTCATGACATTGTCACGACTTAGGTCAATTAAAAAAGACCATGAAGGGTTGACAGTCCTATCGGACGGGGATGTGGAGCAGGCAGTTTGGGGTTTCTTCACGCAGCAAAACATGTTGATTTACTAAAGGTATATCGTTAACCAGATGCGTCGGTGGGATGATATACTCACGGCGATTTTGCCTTGTTAGGGTTCTGATTCTAGACTGTACGGCCTTCGAACGGAAACTTCTCATCGCCCCTTGTAATATTTTGTCCGGTGAGTTCATATGTCCTTGTAATCATAATTATTCTCATAATGTGAGAAATAGTGCATGACAGAATCACAAATATACACCTGATTCTCTCCATTATAAATGGTTTTGTGAAAGCATGTGACTGTGGATGCAATGGGTTTGTTTCTAAATAATTTTTCACTTTTTGCTACTGTTAGTATATTTTTTTCGTTTCGGGAAATAATTCCCATTTTCAAGTGCAAAGAGAAAACACATTACAAAATTGGAATCATTTCCCGAAAAGCGTCGTGTAAAATATGAACAAAAGAAAATCGTGATTGGTAGCAGAAAAGTTATTTATAAAATAATACGCACTTAAAATGGTAATGTTTTGTACAAGTTTTCGGTGTGTATAATTTCTGGTCTGATGCTACAGCAGTCCTGAAGGCCCTAAAGTGCCAAGCTTAATAAAACACTAAACAAGTTTCCACGTTAAACATGCAATCATTAGGACGCCAGGAGAGTAGCCTGGACCGGTATGACGCAGATACGTCATGTGAGCCACCCCCTGCCCGCAATGCGGACGCACCGCGGCCTGGCCTCGCCTTTACGCCCACGCTTTGCAGGGGCGCCTACCGCCCACAGCCCTCTGCCCTGCGGCGTCTGTCGCCGCCGCTATTTTCGTGGCTGCCAGTCACCGATGCCGGCGTAGGTGGCATCGGCACACCTCCCCCACCCAGCGCTGATGACGACACGGCGAGCAGAATGGAAAGCCTTTATCTCCCCTTTTTTTTCTCTTTGCATTTTCCCCGCCGCTTTTAGCCCGTGCTTTTTCAACTGCCTTTTCCATCAAAAGTCTTACCAGCGAGCGATGGCGGCATTCGGACATGCTGTTTCCTTCGCTTTGAAACAGAAATCAGCTATGAAATGTGTTTGCCGAAGAGTACGATAGAGTTTGTAGAGAGTACGATAAGTTCTTTAATTAGTAGTATGTTGTTAGGTGGTTAGCTTTGTGGATGGACAGCAGTGGAAGACATTTTAGGAAAACACGAAGCGCAGGATACACAAAAGCAGGAGGGGTACGCGCACATGTCTGCCTGATCTCGTTTTAGCGCTTTTGCTCAGAACTTATGTGGATCTCTGCTGTGTTAACTCGAAGGCTTTGCCTTCGTCTGTTTTGATTTTCTCTCGTTTCCTGGTTTTACAACACGTTTTTTTTGAAACCGATTTCTTGTCTGTTTGTTCTGTTGAAATTTAGCAGTTCATTTTGAACCAGATTCAGAGACTTGAAACTTTGAGAATAACGTACACATGGATGACAATACTACAGGGTGCTTATAAATGAATATAGGGGTTTTCACGCTTTATAATATTTATTATATTGAACTTACAGTTATAAATGATATGTCAAATGAAAGAGCAACTCAAATAGCTTTACCAAGAATCTTATAAATATTCAATGTGATTACCATTTGTCATACGGCACACATCAGGTCTATAGCCGAGTTCTTCCCAAACGTTGATAAGTGTGTCTTCAGTGATTGTACGAGGGTGAGTCAAGTGAAAACTTTAAATTTGTAGTAACAAATCGAAATTTCGTGCCATTATCCTGTAAGTTGGTAAGCATGCAACAAACATCGTACAGAATGGCCTGTAGGTGGCAGCATAGTGCAGATGCACACATACCGTCGTAGTTTCAGTGTACAGATGGCCGCCCCACTTGCGACTTGCACCAGGGAAGAACAGCATTCTGTTATTCGGTTCTTTCGTAGTGAAGGTGTGAATCCTATTGAAATTCAACGACGAATGAAGGTTCAGTGCGGTGATGCATGTTTGTCACAGCAGCAAGTTTACGAATGGAGTAGGAAGTTCGCAAATGGTGTGACTTCAGTGGAAGATGCTCCTCGTCCAGGTCAGGCACAACGAGTTGTGACTCCACATAACATTGCAGCAGTTGAAGCCATAGTGAAGGAAAACTGCCGAGTGACGCTGAATGACATTGCAGCATGTTTACAGATTAGTCATGGGTCAGCACACCATATTGTGCATGATGTGCTCCAGTTTCACAAAGTGTCTGCAGATGGGTGCCACGGCAGCTGACTACTGAAATGAGAGAACATGTTGATACTTGTGAAGAACTTCTTCGGCGCTTTCAACGAGAAAGTGATGGATTCCTTACAAGAATCGTTACTGGGGACGAAACCTGGGTTCACTTCCACCAACCTGAAACGAAGAAAGCGCGCAAGGAATAGCGCCATTCCTCATCACCAAAAGCAAAGAAGTTTTAACAGAACTATTATCAGGGAAGGTTATGCTGACTCTCTTTTGGGACGAAAAAGGCGTCTTTTTGAAGCATTACATGCCTAGAGGGACCACTGTCACCAGTTCATCATACACAGATCTCCTAAAAATTCATCTGCTGCTTGCAGCCAAATCAGAGCGACGTGGATTGCTGTCAGCAGGTGTCCTTTTGCAATATGACAATGCAAGGCCCCACACTGCCCGTACAACAGTTGCAACAATCACAGACCTGCATTTTGAGTGTCTTCCTCATCCACCATACTCACCAGATCTTGCCCCAAGTAATTTCCATATGTTTGGACCACTCAAAGACGCAGTGAGAGGAGAGAAGTTCTGTTCTGATGAAAAGGTACGCCACGCGGTGCATGAGTGGTTGCGCGGACTACCAAAAGAATTATTTTTCTAAAGGAATTAATGCATTTTGTAAGCGCTGGAGGACTTGCATTGAGCGTGTGTGGGGGGGGGGGGGTGGCGGGGGGGGGGGGAATTATGTTGAAAAGTGGTAAAGCTTTGTACCACTTCTGCACAATAAATAATATTTTAAAAAATACTTATGGTTTTCATTTGACTCACCCTCGTAGCAATAGCTGCGTCAATCCGGTTTTTTAATTCAGGGACGTCTGCTGGTAGCGGAGGCACGTACACACTATCTTTGATGAAGCCTCAAAGGAAAAAATCGCATGGCCTCATGTTGGGTGAACGTGGAGGCCATGCAAAACAAGCCCTGTCATTGTCGTTTGGGAAGAACTCGGCTGTAGACTTGATGTGTGTCGTGTGACAAATAGTGCACACATTGAACATTTACAAGGTTCTTGGTAAAACTGTTTGAGTTGCTCTTTCATTTGACATATCATTTATAACTGTAAGTTTAACATAATAAATATTACAAAGCGTTAAAATCCCGATAGTCATTTATAAACAACCTGTATATTGCCTTGCTTCGTTGTCTGGCGTGCGGCAGAGAGTACTTCGCTTACCACTGTCACTTGCCGCTGCTGAGGTACACTTGGAATTTTCAACATATCTCAGAACTGGATGACTTGCTTTCTTGTGTGTCGTGGAGCGTATTTTGTTTACTGTTTCCATTTCCCGGTGAGTTAAAGACCTGAAACATTCTGCATGGATTAGAATTGCAGTACTAATTCGCTTTCTTATCTCGAGTGTGGCGGAGGGTGCTTTGCTTACCGCTGACATTTTCCGATGAGCTAGAGACTTGAAAAAAAACGGAATAAAAAGTATTACATTATTTTTCTTAGCCTCACACAAATTCCTAAACTTGTTCGGTTACTACATATCACTGGATACTGGTGCCCTGTCTGCAGACATTTGTACCTGAGGGACAACGGTCAATGGGTCACGCCTCCAAGGGCACATAACAGTAAGCTCACCACAACTTGAGTTAGAACAGTGTGTGAAGGGACTCTTGGTCGGTCAGCTGTTCTTAGCTCGTGGCCGCGCCCCTTATAAAACGGCAAATATGTAAATTTTGACTTGTGAAAAATAATGTGAATAATAAGTGATTATCTCAGCCATTGTCATTCACTAAAATCCGAATGGATTCGAACCATCATTTAGTCTTCCTAAATTCATAGTTCTTTGATAGATTACACTTTACATTTTCTTCTGCCGACACTAACGTACCCCATACAGATAGTGCTGAAAATCCTTACTTATGAATTTTTAACAGCAGTGACAAAGCTTTTAAAATTCGAAATGAAAAACATAGAGCGCATACAGTAGATAAATAGAATGTAGGTACAAGCTATCGTTGAGAAAAATCAGTCCATATCACCTGTTCTAGAATAAAAACCTTAATGACTTAAGTGAATTCTTCATGCATGAACAATGTATTAGATGTGTCCCAAGTTTTTGGTTTTAAATTTTACAATTATTATCATAGCTATTAAAAAATTCACAAGCATAAATTTTCTGGCGCATTTCTGAGGAGTTAGGAATCTGTATGGCGAGAAATTACTGTATACATTCTAGATATTTTAAAACGTGTTGCAATAAATAGTTCCTTTATTCAAATAATTCTTATTATTCTCATTTATTTTATGCTGTCAGGGTAAAGTGTGCAGCTTGGAAAGTAGTTTCCTTCTTTTGGGGTGCGTGACGACTTAATTAAGTCAGGCAACTACTAGCTTGTCTCGGTCGGTTTGTTAATTTCGCCGGCCAACTTGACGAATGTTGTGCATTAACTTTTTCAGTTTACTACTTTCTACATATACATCTACATATATACTGCGCTAGCCACCAAGCGGTGTGTGGCGGAGGGCACAATTCGCGCCAAAGTCATATTCCCCCCCTCTCTTCCACTCGCGGGTCGCAAGAGGGAAAAACGACTGTCTGAACGCGTCAGTAAGAGCTCTAATTTCCCTTATCTTTGAATGGTGATCATTGCGCGATTTGAAAGTTGGTGGTAATAATATATTCTCTACATCCTCGGCGAATATCGGATTTCGGAATTCAGTGAGCAGCCCCTTCCGTTTAGCGCGTCATCTATCTGCAAGTGTATCCTACTTCAAACTTTCTATGAGATTTGTAACGCTCTCGCGATGGCTAAATGTACCAGTCACGAATCTTGCCGCTCTTCTTTGGACATTTTCAATCTCTTGAATGAGACCCAACTGGTAAGGGGCCCATACAGACGAACAATAAGACTGGACGAACTAATGCATTGTAAGCAATTTCCTTTGTTGAAGGACTGCATCACTTCAGGATTCTGCCAATAAACCGCAATCTAGAGTTCGCCTTGCCCGTAACTTGTGTAATCTGATCCTTCCATTTGAGATCATTTCGAATAGTCACACCCAGATACTTGACGGATGTTACCGCTTCCAAAGACTGGGCAATTATTTTGTACTCATACATTAATGGGGATTTTCGCCTTGTTGTACGCAGTAGGTTACACTTAATAATATTGAGAGGTAAGTGCCAGTCATTTCTGGACACATTAAAAGCAGTCATACATAAAATGTCAAGTTTCATTTCATGTTTCCGATACAACTTGTCCAGCCTTCTATGGTACGCTAGCATGTAATCATAAAGTGGATTCTAAGAAGAAACAATTAAAATATCGTAACTCTTAGTAATAGATAACTGGTTTTCTAACGTGAAGATAAAATTCGCATCTGGACGCAGCTACAGCGTACACTCAGGACGCTGATGTTTGGCAGTAAACTTCCGCTGGCGGCCACATTGATTTTTGCGTTACGCGAGGACCTAGCGACGAAACACGAGGCGCTAGGTCAACGGCATCGGGCCGGTCGTTCGCCCCAAAAAAGCAAATATCCCTCGCTACCTAGCACTCTATACGGTTGCCCTGCTTTGAACAGCACTTGCACATCAGTATGGCATACAGAAAGTAATTTGAATGGAATTCCAGAACTTCGTTCAGCGGCAGTAAGCATTTGCTAAAATCCATGTTTTCCCTGCTTCCCTACAGTGGCGTGTAGTTCTTCGAGAAATTAATTGCCGGTAGCTCTGGTCGCTTTTGATAGGGAGATATGTACCATGGAAATATCAAACGCTTTCATTTTATGAAACTGTTGTTGCATTCCTTGGTATTAAATATGATGCAGCTTCCCTAGCGCTGGAACAGGAGGAATTTCTCATATCATGTAGCTCCTTACGAGTGTCAAATTGAGATTTTACTGGTAGGAATAGAGAAACAGATACATTTCACTAATGTCCTTTTATTATAGCTCCTGCTAAATGCACAGTTATACGAAAATACGTTTTAACATGGAACTCTTTAAGACACACTCGTAGCCAACCTGTGGCACATGATTCGTACTAGGTGTTAACATACTGTAAAGAAAATCCAACCACTATATTTTATCCTCCACCCATGACTGGGGTACCGCATGTAAATAAAGGGTCTGTCCCAAAAGTTTCGAGCGAACCAAAAGTTTCTAACAAACCAAAAGAGCTAGAGCGATGCAACTTTTTAGCGGGAATTGTGGCGGGAAGTCTTGATTAACGAATGTGACATGGCACTGTCGCCCCAGAGAAGTGATGCTTTCGCGTACTGTGTTTCGTCGAGAGTCAAGACGCAGCGGTCAATGGGGCAAGGACACACAATGAAATTTTGCGTTGAGCTCTGGCTCTGAGACTGTGGGCCTGATGCTGGGCGCGTTCGGGGAGGAAGACACGTCCCATCCAATGGTTAACGGGTGGCACAAGATCTTCCTCGAGGGCCGGCACAATGTCGACAACAACGAGCCCTTCTGGTGTTCGTCGACACTACATACGTGGAGAAACGAGAATTGAGCCCCGAACGTAAGGATTATATCTTAGGACTGCAATATGCCGAAATCGATTATTTATTGCGTTTTGCCACACGATTTTTTGGGCACTGTAGTGGCTGCGGACGAGATTTGATTTTTCGAGTAAGTTCGTGAATCGTAGGTCGTTGGAGGCGGTATAAGAGACTTCAACGCACTGCCTTAAGGAGAACATATACTACTGGCCATTAAAATAGCTACACCAAGAAGAAATGCAGATGATAAACGGGTATTCATGGCTCAATTATACTAGACCTGACATGTGATTACATTTTCACTCAACTTGGGTGCATAGATCCAGAGAAATCAGTACCCAGAACAACCACCCCTGGCCGTAATAACGGCCTTGATACGCCTGCGCATTGAGTCAAACAGAGCTTGGATGGCGTTTACATGTACAGCTGCCCATGCACCTTCAATACGATACCACAGTTCATCAAGAGTAGTGACTGGCGTATTGTGACGAGCCAGTTGCTCGGCCACCATTGACCAGAGGTTTTCAATTGTTGAGAGATCTGGAGAATGTGCTGGCCAGGGCAGCAGTCGAACATTTTCCGTACAGGACCTGCAACATGCGGTCGTGCATTATCATGCTGAAATGTAGCGTTTCGCATCGATCGAATGAAGGGTAGAGCCACGGGTCGTAACACATCTGAAATGTAACGTCCACTGTTCAAAGTGCCGTCAATGCGAACAAGAGGTGACAGAGCCGTGTAACCAATGGCACCCCATACCATCACGCCGGGTGATACGCCAGTATAGCGATAGCGAATACACGCTTCCAATGTGTGTTCATCGCGATGTCGCCAAACACGGTCAGTAGAGGGGCCATTAATGCTGGTTGCGGAAAGCGCCTTAGTTAACGCTCGATGATGTCCTACATCTGTTCGATTGGAAACAGATCTAGTGACGGAGCAGGCCAAGGCTACATGCGACATGCTATAGAGAATGTTGGGTTACAAAAGCGGTATGTGGGCGAGCCGTATCGTTCAAAAATGGTTCAAATGGCTCTGAGCACTATGGGACTTAACTTCTGAAGCCATCATTCTCCTAGAACTTAGAACTACTTAAACCTAACTAACCTAAGGACATCACACACATCCCTGCCCGAGGCAGGATTCGAACCTGCGACCGTAGCGGTCGCACGGTTCCAGACTGTAGCGCCTAGAACCGCTCGGCCACCCCGGCCGGCGAGCATTATTCTGTTGGGAAACACCCTGGAATGCTGTTCATCAAAAGCAGCATACCAAATCGAATCACCAAACTAACGCATAAATTTGCAGTCATGGTGCGTGCGATAACCAAGAGAGTGTTCCTGCTTTCATACTAAATTGTACCCTAGTCCGTAAGTCCAGATGTAGGTCCAGTATGTCTACCACGCAGACAGGTAAGTGGCAGGCCCTCAATTGGCGTCCTCCTAACCAACACACAGCCGTCGCTGGCACCGAGGCAGAACCTGCTTTTATCACAAAATACAACAAACCTCCACCCAACGAGCTCTCGTTTGACACGTCAGAAGTCGCAAATGGGGCCAATTTGGGGTCAGTGGAATGCACTCTACGGGGCGTCTGGTTCGGAGCTGTCCTTGAAGTAATCGGTTTGTAACATTTAGTTGTATCACTGTACTGCCAACTGCTGCTCAGATTGCTACGGCACCTGCAGTACGATGCTCGAGAGCTATACGCCGCATTCGATGGTCTTCCCTCTCGGCTGTGCCTTGTAGCCGTGCTGAGTCCGGTCTTTTTACGAAGTGCGTTATTCACTGGAGTGCTTCTGCTGGCACACGAAATTGGGGGTTCATCGCAGCAGAGTTGTTGTTTGTCGTCAGCCGACGCTGACCTAGCCGCTCCGACTCGAACTAGACAGATCTCTGTAGACACGGAGTTCACTACTGTGTTACTGTATCTTCGTTAATAAAGATAAGTACCGACTTTTATTTAATCAGTGTTTGGGTTTTCATCTTTCTGTTCACTGTTTCAGCGGACCGGTCGGCCCGCTATTAAAAGTGTGGCGGTGACTTCGTAAGCCGTTTCTACAGCGAATTGCTTGTCGCTACGAACGCCGCCACAAAAGTAACATATTTCTGTACAGCAAGAGGTTTTAAGTACTGACTGACCATGTAGCTTTGAAATGATTATTAGGTTTGAAGAAGCGATCCAGTTAAGTTCTAAGATCGACAATGAAACTCACTTAATCTGTATATGAAGTAATCCACAAACCAATGAAGAAACAATAAAATGTGGACGCAGTAAACAGAAAGAAGGCTGCGATATAAACACCAGGTGAAGACCTTGCTGGAGTGGCAAATGGTTCAAATGGCTCTGACCACTACTTCTGAGGTCATCAGTCCCGTAGAACTTAGAACTACGTAAATCTAACTAACCTAAGGACATCACACAAATCCATTGCCGAGGCAGGATTCGAACCTGCGACCGCAGCGGTCGCGCGGATCCAGACTGTAGCGCCTAGAACCGCTCGGAGACCCCGGCCGGCTGCTGAGTGGCAAGCAGTGCAGAGAACTAACAGAGAGTGTAAGAAGCAAGAGTTCAGCATGTGTGACGGCTTGTTATGTAATAAGACGAGATTAGAACCGCGAGTGGTTGTACAGTGAAGCTAAGGGAAGAGATGCTGAAAGAAATGAATGATCACGTTTTGTCTGGCCATGGAGGGCACAGAGAGCAATGAGGTAGTGTAGGGTATTGGATAAATATTGGTGGAGGCGAAGGAAACTAGCTGTATGTTAGCAAGTCATGAATTGAGTGCACTGTGCGCAAGGTGTAGATCTAAGTCAGAAACAAGTACTGTTTCAGAGGTTGAAGGAAGAGACGGATTCGTTTCGATTTATTGGGGTGTTAGGACCTTTAATCCGAACTAAAGTAGGGAATCTGTTTGTACTGACCGTAATAGATCATTTTTCTCGTTATATCGAATTGGAGCCGACGCCAGCCCAGGAGGCTGACATAGTCGCAAAAGTGTTGGTGAGTAGATTGGTGTTGAATTTTGAGGTCCCAGAAACATTAATAACGGATCAAGGGACGAACTTCTTGTCTGCACTGATGAAGGAAATGCGTTGGTTGTTGAGAGTGAAAAAATTAAGAACTAGTCCACTTCATACTCGGTCAGACGGAAGGACGAAGCCGGTGCGTAGGACGATCGGAAGAAGCTTTGTTGTTATGTTAACTCCAATTACACAGACTAGGCTATATATTTATCTGTTGTAATGAGTGCTTATAATTCGAAACAACACACCAGCACAGGATTTTAGCTATTCGAGGTGATGTATCGTAAAAAGATCCCGTCCTCATTCGATATGGTTAAGCAGAAAGGGAGCAGGAGTGGAATGATTGTCCGAGAGCTCGTGAGAACTGTGAGAGAGGTTTGGAAGAGTGTCCAACAAGCGAACACCAAGGCACTGGAGAGGCAAGAGGAGGCAATGAAGCATGAGTTTTACGTCATTACATGGTGGACTAGTGGGTGATGGTGTGCAGTCCATCATCCCCGAAAGGGCAGACACAGAAATTTGTAACATGGTAACAGGTACCATACCAAGTGGTCTAAACAACGTCACCAATGAATGTGAAGCTACAGTTGCCAACGAGTTCAACGATTGTCCATGTCAGACGCTTACGGTCGTTCAAGCGTGCGTCAGAGTCGATCTCTGGGGGAATATAGCTGAAATCTAAGGAAAGAGCCCAAAATAAGGAGCATAAGAATGAGCAACAGGAGAAGGAGGATCGTGTACCTCGTACAGCACGCTCGTTAAGGTCGAGGAGGCAATATGTTTAATGTATTATCTGATTCTTAAACTTTTGTTTTTTTTTATGTTGATAGATTGTTAAGGTAATTGGTAAGGTCATCTGTTCATATCAGGGTAAGGATTATCTTTCATTGCTGTGTGAGAGATGGCGATTCGAGACAGCAGTCATCTTGGGGGAGGGGAGCTGATAGTGGTCCCTTCCCCAGGTTACCGTTCAGCGAGGACGACGAATGGAGACTGCTTGTTTTGGCAGTGGTGTACCTCTTCGTCGGGGCAGAAAAAAATGGTTCAAATGGCTCTAAGCACTATGGGACTTAACTTCTGAGGTCATCAGTCCCCTAGAACTTAGAACTACTTAAATCTAACTAACCTAAGGACAACATACACATCCATGGCCGAGGAAAGATTCGAACCTGCAACCGTAGCGGTCGCGCGGTTCCGAACTGTAGCGCGTAGAACCGCTCGGCCACTCCGGTCGGCGTCGGGGCAGAGTAGGGGCGCTGCAATGTCATTGTTTGGGTGGAAGAGTTTTGTTTTCCAGGCAACAGGATTTGGTATTGTCCAGTCACAAACTGACGTTAAGTTTGTGATTAAAATTTTGGCAGCTATGGAAGGAAGTAAGGACGCTGAAAGAGGCAATTTCGGCTCTACAGCAGATAGCAAATAGTAGTGGATTACTCTTGGAGGTGTCTGGGGGGCACAAAAGGCTGAAAGAAAGTGATAAGAATAATTAGGTATGAATTATAGAGAGAAAAAATGGTGGTATCTCAAGAAAAGTTCACAAGCTAAGATTTACTGGATGACCGGTTTCTACAGAGCTAAGCTCTCATCATCAGATCTTATGCTTTTGAATTTGAAGCATTTTGAAGCATAAGATTCGATGATTCCAGCACAACCCGATCGAAACCCCTCACCCAATAATTTTTATTTTTATTTTTTTTACTTGGGAAGTTTTCTTCATTTACCTTACATTGCAGACCACCCCGAGACCGACCATTTCAGGAGTAAAACAGGAAAAAAGGGGATGGATAGATGCGGTGGTGGGTGGAGGGGGGAGAATATTCAAGACAACATTTGGGGCAGCGGACACAAACGACGTGAGTGGGCTGAATGAGACAGCAGAAGCCACAAAAGAACTGGCAGAAGGAAATCGATCGATTGTAGAGTGTCGGTTCACACGGGTGGTAAGTTTACTGAGTGTACTGAACAACACATGCATACTTCGAAAGCTAACTACAGTGGTAATAAGACATGCCAGTGCATCATGTGGTACTCTAAACCGGAATTTCGTGGTAGTTCAAGCACGGATGAAAGAGTTCGATGTGTGAATAAAGCTAATAGGAATGTTGGTAAGCTTGGAGGAGGCCACTCCTCAGTCGCTACAAGGGCATTTGAGTTGGACCCTACGACCACCCAAGTAATTGCTAAAGGGGTTAAGGAAAGTGCGGAAATAATTACCACCGGAGCTATCTTTAGTAGCAAGGCCTAACAGTCAGAAGCTACCTGCATGTTATCATTGAAGCAACAGTGGAAGTAAAAGAGGATAGTGCACGGCTGAACGTGTCAGTGAAGATGCCAATAGCTGAAAACCACACATTGTTTTGGTGTTAGTAAGACGGGAACAGTGGGGAAATTTGTTCTGCAGATGGTGTGTTACTGGTAGTGGAAGACGCGGATTGGTGGACGGTAATAGCCAATGGCTTGTTGCAACAAATTCCGCAAAGGAGCTGTAATATGTGTCCCACTCGCGAGATACATATGGGACCAAACTCATGTGGCATGCAGGTGTACAGGGGCAAGGTAGAGCTTCGAAATGCCGAAGCATATGATGGAAACAAAGGCATACTGTCAGGAAACTGGTCAGCCTTAGGTGCAACGGATATATGACTATGAATAAGAATATGTGATGGGAACAAGACGCTTAGAGCTTGTAAGAGGCAGTGGTTTGTTGATTAATGCACCTATATATGATATTAGGGGGCCCACATTTCATTTACCAGCGTAACTGTGCCCTTCAGTGTCACAATGCCTAGCACAATAATGACTCTGATTTTCCTTGCCTAGCTTTTATTCATCAAGGATGACGAGTCGTTTAGAAACACGTTCCATGGTAACCCAGATTCCAGTGGACTGGATCCTTCGAGCCAGGGATGAAGAGTGAATTTGTAGACTTCATGGAAGGGGGAAAGCTGCCGTAAAATTTAATATCGTAAATGCATAGTGTTTAAAATACCAGTCTAGTATAATCTTGAGAGTATGTCACTTATGTTATAGACCCGTGTTGAAAGTAGTCACCCTGGGGAACCGGTCAGGGTCTTGGGCCATTGGCAGACCGCCGCCCACTGCACGATCTGATTCCAGCAATGCAGGGTGCTGACGTATTTACCTCTTTCCTAGGACAGAGGCCAGCGACCAGCTGGCCATCGCTGGCTCCCCATGTCGGGTCATGACTGACTCAAACTTTCAGCAAAGAGATGTGTAATTTAAGTCTACTTAAGTATTCTTGTCGATCAATAGACTGTCACTGGGCCACAATGGCCCGTCACTCCACCGCTCGCCCTTTGGAGTGGCGCCAGAAATCAGCCTCATTCCTACAACAATTACCTTCTTAAATTTTTGACGTATTTCTATTCGAAATAATGGAGTGTTTAGCTGTAAACTTTCATGGGTGAGAAAGTCACATTTAGAAAGTTGTTCAGGGCTATTGTGCCGTGCTCGAATAGATTTCTCTTGAAACCTAACGTTTCGTCCCCTCTGGTGTCGCACTGGGGAACCCTTTAAGCCCAGTTATTGCGAATTTCTTTATGGAAAAATTAGATTAGTAGGCATTGGAAACTGCGAACAAGAAATCGAATATTTAGTTCCGGTACGTGGATTAGAAGTTCGTTTTGTGGTGGCAGGGCAGAGAAGAACTAGATCATTCTGACAAACATCTGAACGGGATCAGTCCGAAGATTCAGTTTACCGTGGAGGAGGAGGCAGGTGAATGATTTAATTTTCTTGATGTGCTAGTTTTCAAGAAAGAAGATGGTAGCTTGGGCCACACGATTTACGGACAACTCACGCACACAGACCGTTACCTACACCAGGATTGCCGGCCGCGGTGGTCTAGCGGTTCTAGGCGCTCAGTCCGGAACCGCGCGACTGCTACGGTCGCAGGTTCGAATCCTGCCTCGGGCATGGATGTGTGTGATGTCCTTAGGTTAGTTAGGTTTAAGTAGTTCTAAGTTCTAGGGGACTGATGACCACAGATGTTAAGTCCCATAGTACTCAGAGCCATTTGAACCATTTTAACACCAGGATTCGAACAACCACACACAACAAAAGCGAGGCATCATTAAAACATTGGCGGTACAGAAAGGATACACTCATTGCTCAAGAATGGCATTCGTTCGTTGAGGTATAAATCGTGGTGATGCTCAAACGCAGGCGATACCGAAAGCTTTTCTGCCTTTCATTAAGGACGTTGCTGACCGCATAAGAAACACCTTGAAACAGCAGATCATCGCGGTAATCTGCAGATCCACCAACGAGATGCAATATCACCTGCAATCGCCCACTCATGCTCGCCAAACGCTGGAAGAAACAGAAATTCATAGGATTCCGTGTAGTTGTGTGGAGGTGTACTTGGGTACTACTGAAAGAACGGCCGAAAAAAGATGTTAAGAGCACAAGGACAACTGCAGAAGAGTGGAGATTGACAGATCAGGTGTTGCGAAACATACTTGGCAGCCAGTTGACCACCACATTCATTTTGATTGGTCTGAAGTGCTGACAGCTACAAGAAGACGCCATGAAAGGTTACACAGAGAGGCCATAGAGACTGTAAAACGCCCAGTGAATTTCAGTAAGAACGAGGAGGGCATGAAATTGAAAGACATCTGGATTCCGGTGCTGAAGAAGATGAGTAAATAGTCTTTCATCATGAGGTGATAGCAACAGCGGACGACGGCAGTCCAGAACGGCCAATTTCGCTCGCGCATGCGAAACATGGTCGTCACGCCACTGCGCGGAGGTGGAATTTAGCTGTAGTCAGAAGCGAGCCAGTGTGTGGATCGGATATTCAAAGAAGCTACGATCCGCCTTGAAAATGTCCTCCGAAGATGCCGACGAAACGTTGGGTTTTAAGGTAAAATCCATTAGATCACGGCACGATAGCCTGGAACATTTTGTTTACTGTGAACTGCTCAGTTACCACCTTTTCCTTTTGAATTCTATTCTTTATTCCCTTCTTGTGTCCACTTTTATCGAAAGTGATTGTCCCTACATATTTATGTCTCGACTACACTTTGCTACAGATGCATCACCCACAGCAAGATCCTAGCCTATACCTGCGACAACCGAGTCTTCACTGTGTGCAAACTTTATTTTCGAACCTCATCGGTCGTATTCTCCTTTAAGATTTCTTAACATATAATAAAAATCCTATTCTTGCTCCGCAAAAGTAATCTGATCGTCAGCGAAATTAGTGGAGAACACTATCTCATCACCTATTTCAGTTCCCCCGTTGATGAACTTTCTTTTCCAATCTTTCACCGCTTTGTTCAAAAATGTTTTAAACGGTGTTAGTACTAAGCAGTACCCTCATCACAGTTCTCTGCTGCCTTACGTTTCTGTGAAAGTAACTTTCCAATCGTAACACAAGTACTATCCGAATGCAGATTTCTAACGGCTTGCGCATAAAATTTAAGAACGTCCTGGTTGCTCACAACTTCCCACATTGCAGAAAGTAGTACAACGTCATATGCCCTATGCAAGTCTGTAAAAACCACGTGTGTCTCTAAGTTACGTGCCACTCACTTATCATTCGCCAGTCTAATACCGCAGATATTAACATCACAATACCTGCCTCCCCGAGAGGATCTCTGTTTTTCTCTTTTCTCACTTTATCTCCCAGTTCTGTTTTTAAGGATCTTGCCATACGGTCTCGATGCAGAACTGTGATCTCTCGATCATTTGTGCAGTAATCCTTGCTTATCTTGCTAAATATGAATGTAATGAAACTTACCAGTGTGCATGCCAGTTTTCCGTTATGTGCATTGAATACCAACAGCTATGACCCTGCTTTGCGTATCTTTAGACCGTTACCTAAGAACGAGACCACGCCATCCCGCAAGGAGGCGGTCAGATGTATGGTCGTATTCTGATTTAAGGCAGTGTGCCGACTTTCTTAACCCTCTGGGAACCAGTGGTTTCTGCCTGAAACCACCATTCTATTAATCTTTCTTTTAAATTAGTGATCGTATTGAGGAGTTCGTTGACAGGTAAAGTAAGTGTATCTAAACTCATTCAAGGTGAATCAGAGTATGTGCGTCTGCTTTCATCAGTCGCTTCGAAATGAAACCACAGGAAAAGTATGAACTGCTGACACAAATTTATTAAATTTTAGTCCGATATTTAACTTGTTATTTAGGAATATAATCCGATTTAGGCATTACGAGTTCATAGAAGTTTTCAGATATGGGATTGTATGTAGGAAAAGTTCGAAACTGCTTTCAAATATATCTCATGAAATGGTGGGTGGCTGAAAACTGCATGTCCCAGAGGTTCCAAAGTGAAACAATCTTCTTACAACAACTGATTGTTTACTTTTTGACAATATTCTCGTTTATTGTCACTCACTGTGATAATAAAGGCTAATTTCGTGAAAAATTTCAAAACTACATTTCACAATTAAAAAATCTCGTTAAAACAATTGATTGTTTGCTTTTTGGCAATACATTCTTGAATTCGTTGCTTACTATGATAATTATAGTCAATTTTGTGAAGTCTTCTAAATAATTTTTTTATGTTATTCGGAGTTTGGTGGTTGAGGGGGTAGTTAGATTGACAGATTGGAGGTGCTCAGTGCTGTCGACCAACCGCATTGGCCACGGCCCGTTTTCCCTGGCAGTGCACAGCTGTGTATGGAAGGTGTGACACCCTGGCCTCAAGTTCATGACTGTCCGTTTGTTATCTGGACTTGACTTGGCACAGAGCGGTAAAAATATTAATAGTGTCGGATTTGGTGGTGAGTGAATGTTTCTGACAGTTCTTAAAGTTTATTACTTTCCAGCTTCTCAGATACGTACGCCTTGTGCTGTCTGGCCATAGTGGCAACTTACGTTTTAAAATGTTTTACTGCTGTACCTACTGGTCTTGTATGAGTATCAAGAGCTCAGATGGAAACCCAGTTCTAAGCAAAGAACAGAAAGCAGAAAGGTGGAAGGAGTATATAGAGGGTCAGCACAGGGGCGATGTTCTTGAGGACAGTATTATGGTAATGGAAGAGGATGTTGATGAAGATGAAATGGGAGATACGATACTGCGTGAAGAGTTTGGCAGAGCACTGAAAGACCTAAGCCGAAACAAGGCCCCGGGAGTGCCCAACATTTAATTAGAACTACTTTTAGCCCTGGGAGAGCCAGCCCTGACAAAACTCTACCACCTGGTGAGCAAGATGTATGAAACAGGCGAAATAACCTCAGACTTCAAGAAGAATATAATAATTCCAATCCCAAAGAAAGTAGGCGTTGACAGATGTGAAAATTGCCGAACTATCAATTTAATAAGCTACGGCTGCAAAATACTAACGCGAATTCTTTATAGACGAATGGAAAAACTGGTAGAAGCCGATCTTGGGGACGATCAGTTTGGATTTCGTAGAAATGTTGGAACACTTGAGGCAATACTGACCCTACGACGTATCTTAGAAAACAGATTAAGGAAGGGCAAACCTACGTTTCTAGCATTTGCAGACTTAGAGAAGGCTTTGGACAATGTTGACTGGAATACTCTCTTTCAAATTCTGAAGGTGGCAGGGGTAAAATACAGAGAGCGAAAGGCTATTTACAATTTGTACAGAAACCAGATGGTAGTTATAAGAGTCGAGGGGCATGAAAGGGAAGCAGTGGTTGCAAAGGGAGTGAGACAGGGTTGCAACCTACCCCCATGTTATCCATTCTGTATATTGAGCAAGCAGTAAAGGGAACAAAAGAAAAATTCGGAGTAGGAATTAAATTCCATGGAGAAAAAATAAAAACTTTGAGGTTTGCCGATGACATTGTAATTCTGTCAGAGACAGCAAAGGACCTGGAAGAGCAGCTGAACGGAATGGACAGTGTCTTGAAAGAAGGATATAAGATGAACATCAACAAAAGCAAAACTAGGATAATGGAACGTAGTCGAATTAAATCGGGTGATGCTGAGGGTATTAGATTAGGAAATGAGACGCTTAAAGTAGTAAATGAGTTTTGCTATTGAGGGAGCAAAATAACTGAAGATGGTCAAAGTAGAGAGGATATAAAATGTAGACTGGCAATCGCAAGGAAATAGTTTCTGAAAAGAGAAATTTGTTAACATCGAGTATAGATTTAAGTGTCAGATAGTCGTTTCTGAAAGTACTTGTATGGAAGTGAAACGTGGAGGATAAATAGTTTGGACAAGAAGAGAATAGAAGCTTTCGAAATGTGGTGCTACTGAAGAATGAAGAAGATCAGATGGGTAGATCACATAACTAATGAGGAGATATTGAATAGAATTAGGGAGAAGAGGAATTTGTCGCACACCTTGACTAGCAGAAGGGATCGGTTGGTAGGACATGTTCTGTGGCATCAAGGGATCAGCAATTTAGTATTGGAGGGCAGCGTGGAGGGTAAAAATCGTAGAGGGAGACCAAGAGATGAAAACACTAAGCAGATTCAGAAGGAGGTAGGTTGCAGTAGGTACTGGGAGTTCAAGAAGCATGGAGAGCTGCATCAAACCAGTCTCTGGACTGAAGACCAGAACAACAACAATGTACTGGTATCATGCATTGTGAATAATTGTGTGGCTGGGCAAAGATTTTAAATGTTAAGTTACGGCCAAGTGATCAGCTATTATGGTTCATGTAACTTTCTGTGTTTTTCGATACTCATTTGTGTGGTGTGTCCACCGGTAGCGACTTGAACTTAATTTATACGTTTAAATCTCTTGTAGTGTGCATCGTGACTATTATCGTAACAGTTTATGGTGGATCTGTTGTTTGACCTGTAGAAATCGGCCTTCTTTTTCTGTGTGTGTTCTATTTTCAGATAATCATCAGCTTTTCGTGGATGGTTGTCATTATTCATTTTAGGGGTGCTGCTATGCTGGTACTAACGCAATTTACACGTGGGATGCTTTTACGTCGAAAAGTCCATCAGTAGTACCTTAATGGGAGGCGGTCATTTGATATTTCAATGGCGTTTCCAAACTGGTACTTAAGCTATTTGTGCATACGATGCGTTTACAGTATAATGTCCGTTAATAGCACCTCATTTGATGCTGTCATTTCCTATTTCATGGGCGCCACTTTAATGCTTCCACAGAGCAGTTGTTACGACCTATTACAGGAATGTCGATTGTCGGTGTTTATCTACCGAAACTGTTTGTAAAATGGTAGCAGAGTGTGATTGAATTAAAGTAGCAGGGTTTCGACCCAGTAAAGTGGTGGGGAGCATTACGATTTGTCGTTGTGGCGGGGATGGTCGAGCGTTTCTAGGTGCTTCAGTCTGGAATCGCGCGACCGCTACGGTCGCAGGTTCGAATCCTGCCTCGGGCATGGATGTGTGTGATGTCCTTAGGTTATATAGGTTTAAGTCATAAGTTCTGGGAGACTGATGACCTCAGATTTTAAGTCCCATAGTGCTCAGAGGCATTTAAACCATTTTAGGTTTTGTGTGTGCACTGTATTTAGATAATGTAACAGGTAATTGTAAAGGCCCTGTGAGTAGAATGCTTTGGTAGTTTTCTGTAGCACGCATCGAATATCGATACCTGTGATCTCGCTTTGCATGACTTCGGATGTTGCCTAGAAACGAGACCATGCCATCCTGCGAGGTAGCAGACCAATGCACAGTCGCGCACTGATTGAATACTGTGTGATGGCTGGCTTCAGAGGACAGTTGAGTTGACGGACTGGAGGCGTTCAGCGAGGTTGGCCAGAATTTATGACCGTGGCGGTGCACAGCTGAATACGGCGGAAGTGATGGCTTGGCCTCGTGTTGGTTGCTGTCAGCTAGTTATCTAGATTCGACCAGCCTAGCACCTTAAAACCTTGCGGTGCTAACCGCGGAAAGGAATTACCTTATTTTCTTAAAGCGGTGCAAACTTTAATGGTAAGCATGGGCTTTGGTGTTGTGCAGTTTCTACCTCTTCCTCAAAGTTCTTGCTTGTGTGCAACATGTGTCTTCCTTTTTCTTAGAGTGTGTTCTATAGTTAGATGTCTGCCAGTAGTTCCTTAGTTGGCAGTAGCTATTTTCTATTTCCGGGCGCCGCCAAGCTAGTACTCGTGCTACTTGCACGTAGGACGTGTTGATGTTGTATTCACCTTCTGTAACGTGCTACATTATTACGAGGTGTCATCTTACATTGAAAGCATAGCTTGCCGTGGAGGCGGAAGGAGAGCAGATTTTGTTTTCATACTGACACAGCTGACGGTGGCTACTGGGCCGAGCCTAACGCTGCGTGCAATACGTTACTTATTACCCTCTATGAATCTGAAGAAGTTCTATTAAACATAATTGGTCTTTTTCATACTTAGTATATGACATTCTATAGATAACACAACCTTACTGTTATAATTTCAAATCAGTAACTTCAATACTTTCGGAGATGTAAATTTTATCTCAAACACACAATAACCATGCTGGCATTGCGAAACTGAGCTAGGGACTGTAATGTATTCATGTACCCGTGAGAAAGTTGTTGTTCAATAGGGAAATTTTTGACATGTATGTCCGAGGGAGTTTGAATTTGTAAAAGGCAACCAGAAGATCCTTTGCGTATTAAATTTATTAGTAATTTTGTGGAAAGGAATCGTATTTTGTTTTCATTAAATTTTATTCAGTTTCGGAATTACGAGATTTCTAGTCTAAATTACCTGTGGTAAACTCATTGGCTGACATTATAAATACCGCGAGTACTGAAGTGTTAGTGATCATCTAATTAGCTGTTTAACATACTAGCCAGTAGGGATTCACCATTTCCCGCGCTTTTGGGTAGGGGTTTGTGCCTGAACTCTATGAGTTGTCATTCCATTCTACAGCTGATGGTAGTCATTATTTGCAATGGCGAATTCATCTGATATAATATAATCTAATCTGTAGATGTTTCACATTATCCATTTTGATTAAGTTGGTACTTGTGCTCTTAGTTGTCCATGTTTTCCTGTTCCGTTTATTGTTGTGTAATCTTTTAGACACTTCCATTTATAATATTCCGAACTTACTCGCCATTGAAATTGTAGCTCTCAAGTTTTACTTATGGATTGTCTAGAAGCTCTTATGGGCGAGTAACATGTAATTATTTTTTTGTTACGAAATGTTTCGCCGTCACCGTGTCTAATTCTTCTATAAGCGTTTCAGGAATTTTATTATTTATGGTTCTTTTTGTGATCTGCAGCACCGTATTTTATTGCTAAAATTATATATTCAGTTTAGGGTCGAGTGTAAAGGATTAGTATTCCAAATTTGTCATGATTAACTGTGATAATCTTAACTGTTTTGTCTAATGGTGATTGAAGTGTAAATTATATAAATGCGTAATCTTGAGGGATTATGGGTAACATGTACATTTAAGTAATTTATGTTGGAAGCTATATATTTTACTCTCGTCCTGCCCTTTTTTCTGCCGCCTTTTGCCTTCTATACGTCCTGTTTCGAAGTTGGTGCACTTTGCTGTCATTTATGAAAGTTTCAACGTTTACATTACTCAATCGTCAATGAATTTCGAATGCATTCCATCCATCACTGTAATGATATCGAATGAGGAGTCACACTTCACACTTGCCTGTTAGACCATTATTATTCCAGACACTTTTACGTGCTCACTGGGCGCTGAGAACTGACAAGAGCGACATGACACCATCAACGGGCATACTAGAGACACTGCACAACCCATTTGCGCAATGCTTCATCGGATTTTCTCTGTGGTTTTAACTCCATGACAGCTCGGGTTTTGAAAAAAATAGCTCTCACATAATCATTAACCGAGCGATGTGGCGAAGTGGTTAGTATAGGGGACTCTTATTGTAGAGGACGAACCCGATCCTGCCATCCTGGTTTAGGTTTTCCCGTTATTTCCCCAATTCGGTTTGGAAAAGGATCCAGTATTATTATCTAGTACATGCCTGTATTCCGCCTCTAATGCCTTCCTTGTCGACCATACGTTACAACCTAGCCTTTCATTTCGCAGACAATGCATTCCGCAAGACGTCCGTCGGCTTTTCATCACACAGCCAGACCAGTTTTACATTGTGAGAGAGAGCTATTAGCATGTTAATCTAAATTGGCAAAGAGTAAAGAACATGGGAAACGGGAGTGGTACGCAAAAGTCGCAAGCGTGGTGCTAGAGCCAAGAGGGTTGTAAGTCCAGGAAAATTTATCATTTAATTGCACGACTGGAGAAAAAACTTTGTGGATGAGGGCTGTCCAAGCGGACAAGCCAGATGTGGCACCAATTAATCCCTTCCCAGAGCCGATCGAGACGAGGGAGCGACCCGTCTAAGGGGACAATGACACTGAACGCGTTACAAGAGACAGCGGGTGTCGGCGCTGTACTGTACTGGACCGTTCTACGCCCACTCAGTTCCGGACGAATCAGGATTCTCCATTCTCGGAAATCAAACGAACAGCAGAATGTTAGGCTGCGCATTGGTCAGAACCCTTCACCTTGTCTCACAGTTGAGAGGAACATGGATACATTCAAACCACCCACTTCGTGGTGGCTCCAGATGGGAGGGAGAATGCCTTAGTAGTGTACAGCAATAAGGAATAGCGCAGTAGGCAGTACAGTTGAAGAGGAATGGACATCTCTAAAAAGGGCCATCACAGTAGTTGGGAAGGAAAACATAGGTACAAAGAAGGTAGCTGAGAAGAACCCATGGGTAACAGAAGAAATACTTCAGTTGATTGATGAAAGGAGGAAGTACAAACATGTTCCGGGAAAATCAGGAATACAGAAATACATGTCGCTGAGGAATGAAATAAGTAGGAAGTGCAGGGAAGCTAAGACGAAATGGCTGCAGGAAAAATATGAAGACATCGGAAAAGATATGATTGTCGGAAGGACCGACTCAGCGTACAGGAAGTCAAAAAACCTTTGGTGATATTAAAAGCAACGGTGGTAACATTAAGAGTGCAACGGGAATTCCACTGTTAAATGCAGAGGAGAGAGCAGATAGGTGGAAAGAATACATTGAAAGCCTCTATGAGGGTGAAGATTTGTGTGATGTGATACAAGATGAAACAGGAGTCGATTTAGAAGAGATAGGGGATCCAGTATTAGAATCGGAATTTAAAAGAGCTTTGGAGGACTTACGGTCAAATAAGGCAGAAGGGATAGATAACATTCCATCAGTATTTCTAAAATCATTGAGGGAAGTGGCAAGAAAACGACTATTCACGTTGGTGTGTAGAATATATGAGTCTGGCGACATACCATCTGACTTTCGGAAAAGCATCATCCACACAATTCCGAAGACGGCAAGAGCTGACAAGTGCGAGAATTATTGCACAATCAGCTTAACAGCTCATGCATCGAAGCTGCTTACAAGAATAATATACAGAAGAATGGAAAAGAAAATTGAGAATGCGCTAGGTGACGATCAGTTTGGCTTTAGGAAAAGTAAAAGGACGAGAGAGGCAATTCTGACGTTACGGCTAATAATGGAAGCAAGGCTAAAGAAAAATCGAGACACTTTCATAGGATTTGTCGACCTGGAAAAAGCATTCGACAATATAAAATGGTGCAAGCTGTTCGAGATTCTGAAAAAAGTAGGAGTAAGCTATAGGGAGAGACCAGTCATATACAATATGTACAACTACCAAGACAGAATAATAAGAGTGGACGATCAAGAACGAAGTGCTCGTATTATGAAGGGTGTAAGACAAGGCTGTAGCCTTTCGCCCCTACTCTTCAATCTGTACATCGAGGAAGCAATGATGGATATAAAAGAAAGGTTGAGGAGTGGAATTAAAATACAAGGTGAAAGGATAGCAGTGATACGATTCGCTGATGACATTGCTATCCTGAGCGAAAGTGAAGAAGAATGAAATGATATGCTGAATGGAATGAACAGTCTAATGGGTACACAGTATGGTTTGAGAGTAAATCGGAGAAAGGCGAAGGTAATGAGAAGTAGTAGAAATGAGAACAGCGAGAAACTTAACATCAGGATTGATGGTCACGAAGTCAATGAAGTTAAGGAATTCTGCTACCTAGGCAGTAAAATAACCAATGACGGACGGAGCAAGGAGGACATCAAAAGCAGACTCGCTATGGCAAAAAAGGCATTTCTAGCCAAGAGAAGTCTACTAATATCAAATACCGGCCTTAATTTGAGGAAGAAGTTTCTGAGGATGTACGTCTGGAGTACAGCATTGTATGGTAGTGAAACATGGACTGTGGGGAAACCAGAACAGAAGAGAATTGAAGCGTTTGAGATGTGGTGCTATAGACGAATGTTGAAAATTAGGTGGACTGATAAGGTAAGGAATGAGGAGGTTCTACGCAGAATCGGAGAGGAAAGGAATATGTGGAAAACACTGATAAGGAGAATTGACAGGATGATAGGACATCTGCTAAGACATGAGGGAATGACTTCCATGGTACTAGAGGGAGCTGTAGAGGGCAAAAACTGTAGAGGAAGACAGAGATTGAAGTACGTCAAGCAAATAATTGAGGACGTAGGTTGCAAGTGCTAAGTGAAGAGGTTAGCACAGGAAAGGAATTCGTGGCGGGCCGCATCAAACCAGTCAGTAGACTGATGACAAAAAAAAAAAAAAAGTGTACATTCAAAATTGGATTAGCCGTCCATATGATTACCTAAATCTTGTGTAAAGATGAGTCTTAAGTTTACTGTCGTAAATAATAGATCAGTTGTTATATTGGAACGTTATTACTTGTTAAAAAGCCGCTACTTCCTAAACGCTTGGGTGAACAGAATAAACTTCTGCGTACCAGTAAACATTTCATTCGCAATTGCAGCATCCACCCAACTTTACCAGTCTAGTGGATGAAATTTCTAAATTCTGGTGGCAACTCACTAGTTATTAATGTGTTCGATTCTATAGATTACGTTAGTGCAAACCTTTGTGCATAGCAAGGGCCAAAGAAACAGAGATCCGATGTTGTTGCACAGTTTTAGTAATTATTTACTTAGCAACGGTCCGCAGCTCGTGGTCGTGCGGTAGCGTTCTCGCTTCCCACCCCCGGGTTCCCGGGTTGGATTCCCGGCGGGGTCAGGGATTTTCTCTGCCTCGTGATGACTGGGTGTTGTGTGATGTCCTTAGGTTAGTTAGGTTTAAGTAGTTCTAAGTTCTAGGGGACTGATGACCATAGATGTTAAGTCCCATAGTGCTCAGAGCCATTTGAACCAAACTTAGCAACGATGTGTTACGCCTGATTCAGGCACCTTCGCAT
Organism: Schistocerca americana; assembly: GCF_021461395.2. NCBI lineage: Eukaryota > Metazoa > Arthropoda > Insecta > Orthoptera > Acrididae > Schistocerca > Schistocerca americana. The sequence continues at coordinate 379,656,884 of NC_060124.1, forward strand.
TGGTCTAAAAAAAACGATTGGCATTTCGCTGTAAGTGGCATGACCCCATTTCCAAAGTGGGAGTCACTAGCAAGGAATAGTAGATGGTGTTGAACACATGGAGACAGCACATGCTGAACGTCCCAGTAAATAATATAACTCGTCAAATACTTGGAAACATTGGCTAGTGTACTATAAAATAGATAGAGTGGATTATAGCCATAAAATAGTCACACCCGGCGATCGGATTTGACTTAAAAAACATTTTACACACCATAAAAATAGCAGACGAAAAATGAAAAAGCGACCGATTACCTTATTGAGGCATGAGGCGCAGTCCAATGAATGGAAATAGGATCAAGCCTAGACAGACAGGGTATGCAGGGGTCCAGTGCTATGGTCTCAGATATATGTAGGCCTGGAATCTGGCCTACATAGACCTGAACACATAGCACTGGACCGCTGTTTTGCATTCATTGAACTACATCGCACGCCTCAGTAAAATGATCGGCTGTTTTCTGTTTTTATTCCACTATTTTAATGGCGTGTAATATGTGTTTTTGCGACAAAGCCGGTAACAGGGAATGACTATTTTGCGGATATATTCCGTTCAATTTATTTTTCAGAACACGGCGCACTGTTTCCGTTTATTTGACGAGAGCAGTTATTTTCTGGGATGTTCTGAATACTCGGTATCCCATGTGTCCAATTACATCTAATATCAATAAGTAGTATTACAATTTCTTGTCAGTAACTCCAATTTTGGAAAATTCCACTTCTAACGACATGTAAAGTAATTGAGTAGGCCAATCTGAAGTTGGCTGAAGCAACCGAAGTGTGTCATTGGTAAGCAAATAATGATTACAAACCTACAAACAAGACTTTATTTCTTCTTCGCGTGTTACTGCTTCCTTTACCATCCCTGTCATGGGTTGGAAAAAGTTTTAATCTGCAAGGTAGTGCGTGAAATAGCACACCTGGGAGCGCAACATACTCACGTACTAGCATAGCCAAGGCGAGCCCGGACATAAGCTTCAACTGAAACGCTTACCTTAACCCTTCGATGGCTGCGCCTTTCATACTTTCATGAGTGGGCGCGTTGCGGCTTTTACACCGCAATAAGTATTACATTTTTAACCGAATTGTAATTTAGAATAATATTTTTAACTGAATAGGTGCTGGTTTGTCACTTTGTTTTCTTTCATTCCGGGTATCCAGGTCGTCGAATCTAAGAGTTGGAAGCGGAAAGCGAAAACGTTTATAGCTGAAGAGAGCTCGTAAAATAATTATTCTTGTACCATCTACATCCCACAGTTCGCAGCAATTCGTGTGTCCTTCTTTCTTTATACCTATTAGATTTAATGCACCTAAAAGAGTCTTTATCTTTGGTTTTGGGATGTCTGTGCAGTCACGTTCTCTTGAATAATGAAATTCAGTTCTTTTACTATTCTGGATGTATAGGTTTCAACTTTCCACAATGTTGTCAATCATTCTCAGTAATAAATAGGTAAAATGCATCAATTTATTTTCCTGTAATTTCAGCACTTGCTTTTGGACCTGGCAAAACTTTTAGAAGGAGAAGGAAGCGGTTCATTTATCCAAATAATTTCTTTATCTTTTTCTGTGTAAAATCGGTAATCATCTGTTTGTTGTCTCCCCTCTTCAACCAGATGGTCATCTGTTTCCTCTGTTGATTGTTTGGAGTCACTGCTGCTGTTTTCTTCTTCAGTAACTTCCTGTTCCGACTCAGATACACATGAATCTGACAATTCTTGTAATTCTTCTTCTGGAAATTCTCGCAATACTTTCTCATAGTCTTCAGGACGTACAATTAGACAGTGCCTGTCAAATTCCTTCGTTTTCTCCGTGAGACCTAAGGAAATACATGTATTTTATAAAAGTAATAAAATGTAGCAAATCAATATCCAAGATTGTAAAAAGTAATGGAAATTGCATATGGGAACTTTGATTCGATTCGAATATAAAAACACAAGTATAGAAAATACTTACATCCCAAGGCACGTAGCGGCAAACACACCGCAAACGCAACACTCACGTTTCAAACAACAATTGCGACCAAACTGCTGAAAGCATGATTCGCGCAAATGTAAGTGGTGACATCTGTTGGGAATAACAAATACGTACCTGGAAGTGGACGCAAGTGTAACACTAACTGCGATACTAACAGAAAACTAAATCTTGCGGCTAACTGCGGCAGGCGCGCCCACCGAAGGGTAAGCGATCATAGTCACTTGTTTTCTCAGCCGTGCCTGTAGGTCTCTGGCAGTCGATGTCATGGATGCTTGCCGCGAGTGCGCTGTGGTGCTGGTGACCTGTGGCCGACGTGGGTGTCGAGCAGCATTGGCTGGTGCGCAGACTCAAGGCACGAGTCGAGACCGCCTTCTTACGAGGAAGGAAGCATTCGATCCGCCTCAGTGCCTTAGGTAGCGGCCACTGAGCACGGAGGGTACTCCTAACGTATGTGTACCGAGCGCAGGCTGTTTGCCACTTCTCGGTGTCATGCACGGAAGACGGCGGCTGCATGGATGTTCTGGAACAGGGCAGTACGCCCGTCCTTACCTTGATGCCGTCTACCGAAGACTGATGCCAAGTGGATGCTGTGGATTCACCAGAAACGGTCGACAGTTTTCTACCTCGGGACATTAGCATGGTGCTCATCTGAGGCATGGTGCTCATCTGAGGCTGCTACAAGTCAAGAACATGTGCAAGGTCCGTGCTATGTCCGTCGTTAGGCTTGATATGGCGTTGAGTTATTTGGTATTTTAGCTGTCTTCTATGTCATGTTCGTATTGTTCCTGATGCTGAGTTGTTGTTGGCTACTGCACGTGAGTCAGTGTCCTGTTAAACGGTGTGTGTCAGTTTGTTGATGTCTTCCGTATATGAGGGCGCCTGTTATGACACGTCAAGTTTCATTCACGTTGGCTTCCGTTTATTACAATTAGCCTTAAATATGGGCTGGCGCTGGTTTATGGTTCAAATGGCTCTAAGCACTGGACTTAATATCTGAGGTCATCAGTCCCCTAGACTTAGAACTACTTAAACCTAACTATCCTAAGGACATCACACACATCCATGCCCGAGGCAGGATTCGAACCTGCGACAGTAGCAGCAGCGCGGTTCCAGACAGAAGCGCCTACAACCGCTCGACACAGCGGCCGGCGCTGGTTTATATTTGTAATCATGTCCTTAAGTGCTGTAGAGGTTGTCATGAGACGTAACGATTTCCATGGGTCTCACATTAACTGGTCTACATGCCATGCATGTTATTAGGGAAAGTTTTGCGTCAATATGTAACTGCAAGTTAACTTGGAATATGATTTTTTTCTTCTTCTCTTGAGTTATCAGATCAGAGTGGTTAAGGCCATTCCTGTTCACAACAAGGTTCCTGTTATATAGTAATTTTTAGTTAAAATGTTCTCATAATTTATTGAAACAGTAGCTGTAAGAAATGAATTGTGCTTATCGCCGCGCGGGATTAGCCGAGTGGTCTCAGGCGCTGCAGTCCTGGACCGTGCGGCTGGTCCCGGCGGAGGTTCGAGTCCTCCCTCGGGCATGAGTGTGTGTGTTTGTCCTTAGGCTAATTTAGGTTAAGTAGTGTGTAAGCTTAGGGACTGATGACTTTAGCAATTAAGTCCCATAAGATTTCACACACAATTGTGCTTATCATTGCATGACAAGGCGCAGATTTGAAGTATTACAGACATTTAATCCAATGGATAATTTTATGAGTAATCTCTCTGTAATATCGCGTACTGTTTTGCTTTCACTTGAATTATCATCAACTGGGCTCTTAGAATTTTGTGTACTCGGAAATACTACGTGGAAATGTTTATTGTTGGCGCTCACGAGCACTCCATACTTCGACGCTTGTAGGCACGATATCAAATCGGAAGTTAACTGTGTGTGTCCTGTGCTTGACATACATATGGGGTGAGAGGGGCAGATTCAAGGTTTTATGGAAGGTGAAGAACTCTAATCTAATCTTATTTTCCGTAAAAGGGAAGATATTTATGAGCTGTGTTATCTAGAGAGTTACAGATTCGTGGTGCAATCCTCACAATATCAAGGGAGAGTGGGTTTTTTTTATGGCCATCTTTTGAAAATATTGTAACCTAGTCATTTACTTTACATTTTAAAATTCTGAAAAAAATTATTTCTTTAATTATATCTTATACGGTATTCCGTAGTTGTTTATAGTTTGTCAGTAAAACGTAACCCAAAAATTTAAATCTTAATAGTGAATATGAGTTTTCGCAGCAAATATCGTATTCATATTTCGAAGTTCAGAACCCTTCTTAAACATATATATGTCTTTCAAAAGTACGTTGTGAATAAAACTCAACGAAAATTAACGAAACCTACATTTTTAAAAAAATGTTTGTTTCGGTCATAATGTAGGGCCTACTGCTCCCCTTGTGTATACATTACGGAAAATGCAATGTTACTGCTAAGATGGAGCTAAAAGTCATTTTCAGGCTCTGAACCCAACTTTATATACCAGTAACTATTTAGAAAGGATGTTGTTAATAAAAGTTAACAATAAGTAACAATTTTTTATGGTGGACGTAAATAAACACCTCCCCCTTTGGTTGTATGCGTTATGGAAAATACGTTGCTATTGGTAAGGATAATGTACAAAAACTCCTGATTATGATAATATAGATTTCCTCAGATGTGTCAGAATACATATACTGTGGCTCCGTGTGGTTTGTAAATGTTGAAGAGTCTTAATGAATACATGCAGTGCTCTTTTGCTATGTACACACTTACCTGTTAATTATTTCATCTTAAAAATATGCTGAAATGTTTTTCTTAATATTAAGAATTTTAATTTTAGACATTGGCACTCAGTTTATCGTCTTTCATGTCTCGCTGTGGTTTGATAATATGTGTCTACCTGAGTTTGTTATTTGTTGTCTTAATATACTCGTAGTTGGCGTGAGAGATCACAGCCATACTATTATGATATGAGTTATAAGCCTAAAGATTTGTTACGCTACAGCCAAATGTTGCGGTCAGCCAGAGTAAATTCACTATTGTAGTGATGTTTCATGTCTTGGTGTCTTTTAACAAAAGCTAAATTTGATCCCTTAAAGAATGAGCACCTTCCACTACATCATTTCCTGCGGTCTCATTTTCATTGTGAAGTGCCGTACACAGAATAACAACACATTGAAATAAAAACAGAAAGAATTACAGATAGCAAGTAGGAGAACAGATACGAGGAGATTACGCCGAGAGTGCCAAATAAAATAGGCTTCCGTGTATGGAAAAGAGAGCAGTTTTATTCCTCGCTTAGCATCAAAAATATCTTCCACAGTCCGCTTGTTGGCTTGGTGTATCCCGAATTACCCCATGTTATTACATTAGATATTGACTGATTTAACTCCTACACAGGCACTAACTTCATTCCACGCGGACTAAAAGCGTTGTGTGATAAGTGCTTGGTGGCTGTGAAAAGGGGGAAGGGGGGATAGGAATTGAGCGATGAGCACTGCGGAGGTGGTGGGGGACGGTAGGGGAAGAAACTGACTGTTCGCAGTAAGCTTCGAGATCGCCTGAAACATTCAGTTGCTGAACGTGGCAGCGAAAGGCACTGTTGGCTGAACAGCAGCATCGGATTTCGACATCAGTAACTTCAAAGTATTCCAAGAAAACAGAATGAATACGGACATAAAAGTGCGTGAAAGAGAAGATATGTGAATGGAAACAAATATGGAGTGGACTGTAAGATCATCTTAACCCTACTGTTTTTGTGTGTACAGTAGTCTCTATCATTTCTGGGGGGTGGAGGTGGTGGTGGGGGGGGGGGGGGGGAAGGGGATACCGTCACAATACTGGGGCAGACGTCACGCAGGAGCTTCGTGAATCTGACAGCATTTGATATTTAAGCAACAAAAAATGGTTCAAATGGCTCTGAGCACTATGGGATCTAACATCTGTGGTCATCAGTCCCCTAGAGCTTAGAACTACTTAAACCTAACTAACCTGAGGACATCACACACATCAACGCCCGAGGCAGGATTCGAACCTGCTACCGTAGCGTTCGCGCGGTTTCGGATTGAAGCGCCTAGAACCGCTCAGCCACCCCGGCCGGCCAGCTAGTGTCTCCACGACGTGTAATGTTCTGCGCCTTGCAGCCTGTGAGAGAAAATTACTTATGGTAGGAAAGTTTGATATCTGTTCAATAGTGCCGTTATGCAGTTTCATCTTTAGGACAGAGAGTAGGGATAATAACCAATTAAAATTTCATGGAACTTTGGACGACTTGGCACTCAGTGCTGAATAAATAACGTTAATTGCAGTAGTTATGCACAGTTAACGCTTAGTTTACCAAAGTACTTCTTATATGGTGAAGTGGACCAGCTGTGGTCGAGCGGATCTAGGCGCTTCAGTCCTGAATCACGCTGCTGCTACAGTCGCAGGTTCGAATTATGCCTCGGGAATGCATCTGTGTGATGTCCTTAGGTTAGTTAGGTTTGAGTAGTTCTAAGTCTAGGGGACTGATGACCTCAGATGTTAAGTCCCATTGTGCCTAGAGCCATTTGAACCACTTTTATCAGGAATGTGGACCACTTTTAACTGATACAGTCTAAATTAACAGTTGTGCGCTCCGGAGATGACGTGTCTGTACCCAGTGGCTTCCCATACTGTCATATGAGGTGGTGTTCTGCCTGTACATACGATGCTGAAGAGTGTGTTCTAACAACGTTCGATCTGCATACAACCTCTACGAAGGAATTCTCCCATTATGAGACAGTACATAGAACCGGTATACGCTTGAAATGGTGACGTGGCACCTTGTCTTTATCTAATATTGTCGTTTGGCGCGTCACCATCGGTCTACTTCTCCACATCTCTCTGCTGTCGCATCATGGGAATCCACAACAATGATCATAGTGCTGACAGCGCGTGATGCTCGAGATATCGTTACACTGTACTGGTGGACAGGTGTTTCCTGCAAACTACCGCATTTCCTAACTGAAGGTATCTTCTGTGGCTACTCTAGGTCACACGCTTCAGGGTCCATGGTGCGAACATCTCGATCGAAGTGGTCCCACAGATTCTCGACTGGGTTTTAATTTGGAAATTTTGGTGGCCATGGGAGTATGGTAAAGTAGTCCTGGTGCTCTTCGAACTACGCTTGCGCACTGTGAGCCATGTGACACGTTGCATTGTCCTGCTGGTAGGTGCCATCCTATCGACGAAAAAACAAACTGCATTTAGGGAATGGACTTGTTCCCAAAGGATAGACGCGTACTTTTGTTGATGTAGTGTGCCTTCCAGAATGACGAGATCACACAGGCAAAGCCACGAAATTATTCACTAGACCATAACGATTCCTCCTCCGTCCTGGGCTATTCTGATGATTGTTTCAGGGCCGTACACAGCAACGGACATGTCCGCTAGAGCATGAAACTTAGTTCATCTGGAAAGACAACCGGTCGCCAATCAGTGGACGTCAAGTTGCGGTGTCGGCGTGAAACCTGCAGTCTTCGTGGGCAATGAACAGCAGTAACCAAGGGTATGCGATCCAGGCACCTGTTTCGGGGGCCTACACGCAGTAACGCTCACTTGACGATCGTTGAGGAGACACGGTTAATCTAGGTGGTCATTTCCTCAACAGCAGCACGTATATTCACCCACACACGTCTGCACACATGTCTGTCTTCCCTGTCATCTACGCCCCGTGGTACACACAGTTGCATCGGCATCAGTTTTGGATAGCGCGGAGCATGCACGGTAAACTTCAACGAAGGTGGCACGCGAACACTTTACAACTTGGCCGTTCTGGAAAAGCTTACGCCATTGGCCCTAAAACCAATGGTTATGCCATTTTGGACGTCAGATAAATGGCTCCGTTTCCGCATTACGACAACGACTGCACTGTTTCCAGAATGAGAATGAGATTTTCACTCTGCAGCGGAGTGTGCGCTGATATGAAACTTCCTGGCAGATTAAAACTGTGTGACGGACCGAGTTCGAGTCTCGGTCCGTCACACAGTTTTAATCTGCCAGGAAGTTTCGACTGCACTGTTGTCCGCGCCTCCATTGCTCGCATCATACTGCATTCCCCCCCAATGCTACTCCTGCCGTCTTCCATATGTGAGTGATTGTCTCACGGCGGCATCGAACATAGGTGGTGGTCGCATTATTGAGACTGGATCGTTTATGCGCTTGAGGGGTAGTGGCGTTGACATCCTGCCCTCCTAAACCCCTCACTTTCATATTAACCTGACAGCCTTTAGATGCTGACCAACGCGAGCAGCAACATTTCTGAACCATAAACCATAGTCTGTAGGGCCTAGGATGCCATCGTCTTTGAATTGCGACACGTGATTCGCGATGTTTCTCCTTCTTACTTAAGACATAAGCGATCTTCTCACAAACAACGAACATTTCTTCTCGTACAGAGTTTAAATGACGTTTTTATCTGCGGTGTGCATATGTGGCAAAAATTTGCATTTGCATGTCCAAGTGGGTGGTACACTTTGTGGATGTTTGAAGGACGTTTCACGTTCCCTTCTTTCGTGTTTTAGTTGTTGTAATGGCCAGGAAGCGCACGTCAAAATCCAATGTTCAATGCATGCATTTCCAGCGCGTCAGTGTGCAAGCCCATATTTACAGAGCGACCAAGATACAGCAGCTGTTGTCTGCAAACCAGCATCGACCGGCCTCCGGTATACTGTGTACAGAAAGACCAGCGCCGGAACTGTGACGGCAGAAATACGCCGAGCCCACGTGCCGGCCAGACAGGGCCGCACGCCGACGCCGACGCCCGGCTGGTCTTATCGATCCTGAGCCGCCGGCTGGCCTATGAAATATAGTTTCCCGCTATCGGATAACGCCACAGCGCCAGCGCGCACAAACACTCGCATACAAGCGCGCGCGCACATACACACAGACGGGCTGAAAAGTAATATTACATTGTGCCCGGCGGAGCGGGCCGGTTCGGAAGCTGCGGCGGAGGAAGGCGCGTGGGGGGCGGCGGGGGTAGCGTCCAAGATGGCGCCGAGTGGGCGCCGGGCGTCGCGACGCTGTTGGCGGCGGCCCCACGGCCAATAGGCTGCGCCGCCCAATAGGGGCGCCTGCGCTGCGCACGCGTCGGCGGGGAAGCCCTCGAGGGTGGGGGGCGGCGGAGGCGGCGTAGGTGGCGTCGCGGTGTGGCGCTGCGCGTCGGCGGCGGCGTCGGAGGCGGAGGCGGCGGCCGGCTGCCCGCGAGTCTCACAGTGCCGCTGCAGCCACAGCAAACCAACGCTCCACGCCTCTCACAGGTTAGTCCAGTGGACACACTGCGGGTAGAAGCTGTGCAGTTCGATTGTTTCTGTACTGTGCGCTATTCTACTTCCACTATCATCTTGATGTTTTTAACAGAATAGTAGTGTTCAACAACAAACTGTTCTGTATATTATACCTATACCCTGTTCACATCTTAGTCTCTTTTTTATAAACTTTTTATCGTTAACTTTGGCATCTCATTTGCAAATTTATTTTGCCATATGTCTAGTTACGATTAAAATTGAGCGTCTTCAGAGCTATGTAGTTGTGTAAGCAACCAATGGTGTCTACACAGGAATTACACAGATGTGTAGTTCCCGCGTGGACACAACGAGTTGCTTACGCAACTACATAGCTCTGAGGACGTTCAGCTATGATCGAAAGTAGTCATACCGTAACACGAATGAACTTAGGCGACCATAGAAACTACTAACGATTTTAAATGTCAATACTGTGCTGAATTCTCTCGTTGTGAATATGTCGGGAACAGTGCGCAAATCTTGAGCAACCTTTTCTTTCATGTTTTTATTTTCATGATTATCCCTCGTGACATCTACAACAGTGTTCGAAAACCAGGCAGCACGTGAATTTTGTTAGTATTTGCCCATAAACGCTACGTTAAATTCGTTTTTATTGAAGCTGTATGTATTTCGAATGTAAATGATTGGTTGTGAAGTCATGGCTATATCCAATACAGAAATGACACTATTGTGAGAACTTTGCACTGATGATCTTTTGTAAGTGATTTCTATACTGTGAAGATTCTTGTGAGACCTTCTAAAAGCACTAAATTAGATATTTTACGTTATTCATGGTTGAGGCAATATTTTAGCTTCTAAACTGTATGTGTTTCAGACCAAGGCTCCACTTTCATTGAAGACGTGCTTCAATTTAGGCGGCCTCTTGGTGGCCAGATGGGGCAGTAATGCCAGTGTTTTCGGATATTAAATTCATCTTAGACCAAACGCGAAGCAAATTTTGGTAACGTTAGGTATTGCTATTTTCCAAGGTCACCTTGGGGCATCTAAACTACGATCAAGCATAGCTTTTTGTAGCGTATCTGTTTCCTCACTAGCAGTGTATTTTGTGGTCTTAATACAGCTTCCGTCTTTGTCGAACTGAAATTATAGAAGCAATCTTTGCGGCATATACTGTTATCATATGCAATTTATTGTGTGCGAAACACATCCGTTCCTTAGTTTATAGGTAAATTTGTGATGTAATAAAGGTCAGAGAAGAACCTTTATCATCGGTATTCTGATTTAGAACGTCTGTAGCTTTCGTAAATTACAATTCTGTTTGCTGTCCTCTCCAAACCGACCTGTACACACATGTACACACACACACAACCAACCAAGGGTATACACACATTGTCGACGTCTGTATTAATTTTTTATGACAACAATATGTGCGTTTCATATCTCTGATGTACTAACCAATTTCATTTAACTTATATTTAATGAATGCATAAGAGTCAGAAAATTGGCATCATCCTATGCCTATTTGAGAGAAGTTATAATTGTTTGCTAGTTAAAGTAAATTTAAATTTGATGTGTTCCTAATGTCGACAATATACCTGTGAAACTAATCCTCAGTTTAACTTAAAATAGTACATTGTACAGCTGGATACGTGCTAGGATTTTTCTCTGTTGGAAACTTCTGAATATATTTTATGTGGCGATGCTAAAATATTAATTATGTCTTCAGTTGTTGAGTTAACCATCAAAGTTGGTCGATAAACGAAAGTAGTCGTTCAGATTCAAATGGAACGGCTGCAGGAAAATGGATAATGGTTGTCATCAATAAGCAAAATGAATGAAAAAGGGTGTGTCTAGAGCAACACCAATACCACTTCTTACTTTAACGGAACATTTATTATGAATGAGGATAACTAGAGCAAATTATTCTGCGTATGGAACAGTAGATATTATAATTAATTAAGCTTCATCCCGTAACACAAACTTTTTAAAAAAATGCGATTATAATTGTATTTTAAGGAAATTTTTTCTAAATTTCCAAATGTTGGATGTTCTGGAGTCGCTATGTTCAATACTGTTAACAGTATTTCTTGCAGGCACGCTTACGCTGTCGACAGAAACATCCAGTGAGAATCACACCTCCCTTAGAGACTTACCTTTTCCTCCTACTCATGGAGATCATTAAAATGTTGCAGTATTGGTAAAAACCAGTAGCGGTCGCGCGGTTCCAGACTGAAGCGCCTAGAACCGCTCGGCCACATCGGCCGGCTCACCTGCCTCGAGATGACTGGATGTTTGTGTTGTCCTCATTATTTCACTTTCATCATTCATGAAACTGGCGAGATTGGACTGATCAGAGGTTGGGAATGAGTACGGGCGCTGACAACCGCGCAGTTGAGCTCCCCACAAACCAAACATCATCATCATCATCAATTTTCTGTGAGGTAAAGTTGTAGCCATGTTTGATTCTATGTCGGGGAAAAACATTTATTCATCTAAATCCGTTTCAAAGATGCCATCCCCCAACTTCCTCAACCGATTTTGGAAAACCAGAAAAAACTTTAACTTGAGCTGCCTGATGACTTTTGAACCACCGTTCTCCCGAAAGCGAGTCAATTCTCTTACTACTGCGTAACCTCATTCTTTCATTAAACAACTTAACCTCATTCGTTGGGATAACTGTCTTCAGATGAATACCGGAATCATTCCTTCTGCAATGCTACTGTCGTTTCCCCCGTTTGAGCGCATTCTAAATTCCTAATTATCTTAATGTTATCGGGACACACAACTTTACCTTTTCCTCCTACTTTTGTTCTCTTAATAGATATTTAATCCTGTAGCAATTACCACCTAGCTCTAAGATAGCAGTTCCCTCGCTTCACTCAGCAGCTTCCTCACGTCTTTCCCTCCTTCTTCGTGCTCTTTTTCTTCTGATAACAACCTTTATATGTTCACCCACAGTCTATGGTTTGTTCCATAAAATGTTCCGTAACAGCTTTTTTCCATTTTACTCCTTCCGTCACGGTATTAGTTGCCACACATTCATCAGACTACATCTTACAAATATATATATTCAGTTGAAATATCCTTCTTTCCTTACTCAACCTCTCTAACTTATCGTCAGTTAGCTCTTAACCTGCAGGTGTAATCTCTTACATTCTCGTCCAGTTCCTGTAACTCAGTTACAACACTGTACCTGTGACGCTACCACTTCTCTTCACCTAGCTTGTAACACGCAGGTATTTTCGGTGGTTGACTAATATTTGTGTTTGTTTAATTTCTTTCGCCAAATGAAGTGTTACTCGCTTATGTGAATAAAGCATCTGCTGGCTTGTACAAATTTCTCACTTCAGTACGAGCAGTCAAGGTATTTCCTTTACTATATCCAGTTTTACTGGTTTAGGCAGATAAATAGGATATTATTTACGTTTCTGTCTTCTGTCTTCTCTGTTTACCAAGACATTTACTAACTTGTAATTCAACGTCCTTCTTCCATTAATCCAGTACGACACAGGTATCTACTTTCTTAAAAACTGAACATGGTTTTTAAATGAAAACATGAGTAACGGACGAAAATAAAACCTGGTGTTCAGCGAGCGTCGAAAAAGTCTTTTTCCTAGACTATATGTCCAAAGAAATAAAATCTCACCATCAAAAAGGTCAGAGTTTTCACTAAACGACACTACAGTTGCATACTTGTTAATTATTGTTGGGGACAGCACTAGAGTCCAGTGTGGCTTTGAAAGAAGATACAGACGGGTTAGTTTACCCTCACCTTTTCCGAGCAACACATACTATAAAGTGCCAAATATGTATCTGCGTTGTGTCAATAGTTGCAAGTGCTTCTTGTAGATAAATCTGGGAAAATAGAAAGAAAGACTGTCATAATCTCTGCCGGCGTATAGTCTACTTCTCTTGAATTGCACAAAACTGGGAGAGGAATGGCATATTTCATGTCAAATTCCCTCGTCATTAACAGTATCAGGCCTTCTATCCATGAAAGTTTGAAGAGAATGTAAAAAACACGTTCAGCAGTCCGTATTTTGAAATTTGACGTATTTTGGCGACCAGTTTCGGCGTTACACCGCGCCATCTTCAGGCCTCCTGACCAACCTGCAGGAGGAATCCAACTCATTTGCAGTCGAAATAGGATCCAGTATTAAGAAACTTCTGGTTTCAACAACATGATCCCTTCGTTCATCAACTGAAACCGGAAGTCTACGGGTACCAATTATTTAGTGCTGACCCCTGTTTCGATTGAACAGGAGTTTGGATTCCTCTTACACGCTGATCAGGGGGCCTGAACATGGCCTAGTGAAACGCCTGAACTGGTCGTATAAACAAATTAAATAAAGGGAAAGACAGCTAAAGGTGTTCTACATTTTACATTATATACTGAATATCGTATGTCCCAAACCATCTTTTACAAACATCGACTTGTAGAGACTTCTTGGATAGAAGTTTGGAAGCTAATCTAGGATGTTCGAATACAGTCTAGAGATCATGAGCTACGTGCCATAAAAGCGAGAAATTCCACACGAAACAATACAATCTGGGCTAAAGGTCTACAAGGGGTTTGATGATGCATCGTATGATGTTTAATATTAAAATATATAAAATTTGGATATGTGCTCCCTGCAAAAATAGCTTCAACAATTGGGAAACTTTGGCGATATTGGTTCCTTTGTGAGTACCACAAGTTTCTTTAAATGTCCATAGGATTCCGTTACTACTACCGTATACATTGCTGTCATGAGTATGGTCCAGATGAACAAAACATCATCCTTCTAACTCTTGTGGTTTTAACTGAAAGTTACTTAGGGGATCAATAAGACGTGAGATGCAATGATTATAAAGCAGAAATGAAGACCACGTGTGTTACTGTACACACTGTGCCGATATTCAGTTATGATCTCATTCATTACCTGCACTTCTTGCCCCTCCTGTTCAATCGGCAAAATTTGTGTCTTCTATGATGTGAAGCTTATTTCAAAAGCAAGCCCTAGATAAAATTTTACCTTACTCCGAAATAACAAATATTAAGTTTCTGTACGCACATTATGAGTAATCTGTTAACCGTGTGGGGTATACATTTATTCAGTCCACAGTGTCCTTCCAACACGCTCTGAACACCGAACTGGCGGGGGGAGGCATATGTTCCCGCAAGTGGAATGACCTGCAAGAAAGACTCTGAATGTCGTCAGTGCCTGTTGCAGAGGTTTCGCGTGATATTCTGTGGCATTCGGAGCTATGTGCAAGACGAATGTTGGATCAACATGCGATGCACCAGAGAAAAGAAATCTATCAGTGATGTCGGTGATCCATACCTGATTGATGTAGGGTGTTGTGAACCCAATTAAAGTGTGTTGGAGATTTTGTCCCAGCAGCGGTAGCAGTGAGGCACAGATTCTACTGGAACTTTCTATTCTGTTTTCCCTTTGAAACAGATTCTCTTACAGTGTAATGGCTGAAGCTGGAGTCGTAATCATGGTTAATAACAACAGGATCCTTATGCTTAATCTGTCAAACAGTTCTACTAAACGTGGTGATGTAAAACAGAATGAATGAAATGACTAGATTAATTGTAGTTGCCGTATTTGATAGCTTTGTAAGACGTTCACTCTTCCAACGTAAATTAAATAACCTTCTTCATTTCACTTCATTAAACATCTTCGAGTAATACCAAGGCGACAAAAGTCGATAAAAGGATCTTGAAGTATATATTTTTATCGCTGAGAAAAATGCGCTCAGCCGGAGTATTACTATACAAGTTTATATGAGTTTAAAATGTCTTAGTCTTTCCTATAGACTGCCAAGGGTTTTGTTATCTTCTATAACGTTATAATGTGATATTTTTAACATCGTTGTACGACCTGCATACATTTACGCTCTAGAGTCAGTATTTTTTGATGGTACATATTTTACGATGAAACCTGTGTATTGCGGATCATGTTATTTTATGTCTCTTGTTCCTGTTTGGCCCCGTCCAGGTGGTGTGTTGTAGGGCCCTAGGTTATCTCCTTCTTCCAGTCTGTGATGTTAATCAGTTCCTCATATGGTTCTGTGGAAAACAGCTAGTTTTGTAATAATGTCCGCTATGAAATAAGTGTCTTTCGTCAATTAATATGTTCGTCTGTATGGCGCTGTTTTCCGTTTCAAGTACCAGTTTAGTCGTCTGGACTTCTTCTATTATTTATCACCAATCTTACGGTTTTCTCATTATATCTGTATTCCACATTATGACTGTCATTACTGCAGCTTTGAATGGGGACACTGCCATGCTTGTCGATTGATGAGTTGTGTTCTGAATACTATATGAGGTAACGATGGCTCCTGGTGGTCTTTCATGAATATTCATACCGAAAGATGTTGCTGTTATCCGTATCGTAATACCTAGATACATACAGGGTCACCCAAAAGTCCGTAAACATTTGAAAGTGCACTATTTCACGGAATAGTGTAGGCAGAGAGGCAAGGCTTTCGGCTTTTATTGAAACCAGAAACGAGTGCCAAAACCGGCCAACAGATGGCGCTGGACAGCAGCACGTCAGTGACGCCGCGTAAGAATCGTGTATGAAATGAACTGCAGTTAGAGTGGGTTTCAAATCATTCCTAGCCTAGCTGATAAATAACTTCTGGAAGATATGACTTTTATGCAGGATGACGCTACGCCACATTGATACACGTGCGAAAGAACTCTTGGGCACGTTGTTTGTTGAGGATCGCGAGTTGAGCCGCCACTTTCGGCATGACCGACCTCCCAGGTCCCCGACCTCAATCCGTGTTCTGGGGTTACTTGAAGTTGTAAGTGTACCACGTTCGTCCGACCCCATTAGAGATGCTAAAAGATGACATCCGACGGTAATCTTTCACCATACCTACTGATATGCTGTACAGTGCTGTTCACAGCATTGTTCCTCGACATTGCTTATGAATCACGGACACGTTGAGCATATTTTTCTTTGCAAAACGTCAATTGTTATGCTAATTATGGATTTTTCTCGAAGGAAGTGCTATCTGTTGGTCATTTTGTGCACTTTTTCTTGGTTAGAATAAACTCTCATATCGTTTCAAGCATGTGTGTCAATTTTTACTTCTCTACCTACAATCTTCCGTGAAGTATTGACTTTACAAATGTTAACGGACATTTGGGACACCTTGTATATATTTCTATATTATTTGTATGAATTCATTGCATAGAGCTATACTGCCTTGGGTGATATTTTTACTCCCTCCCTTAGTGTCATTTGGACTGCGTTGCCTTAGTTTACTATTAGGTCATTTCGATTTGACCAAGTTTCTAGTCTTTGCAAGCCCTCCCTCACAGCCGGTCCTAACACTATAATTTCGAACTCACCGGGTTTTCTTGAAAAATTTGTCTGTGTAATTTTCTCTAAAATTTCAACATTGTCCCTTATTTGCATAAGATTGCACTGAAGGCATGCTTCGATTGCTTTCATTACCAGATCTCCATCTCTGGTCACTCCCTTCAATTCCTCCATTGGTTTTCTTCCAGTCGTATTTAATGAAAAGAACGCTTTCTGAGATCGACGAATACTGCGTGGTATTTTCGTCTTTAGCAGCTCAATGTCTTCCATCTCGTTCATTAAGTACTTCACTGCACTTCATATCAAGCTTGATGCATGCACAGTGCGTCCTAGGACCCCTTTTAATAATGTTCACTTTGGTGATTGATACTTCTTAAGTGGTCATAGTTCACTTGAGTTCTAGGACGCTATTGCTGCGCGCGTCGACCGCTAATTCAATCTGCACGAGATGCTAGATTGTGGTTTATTTCGCCAGTATCATTCTGAACCTCCTCTATGTGTGACGAACTGTGAATTAAATTCCGTTAGCGAGGGGGTCGACTGCACCACCTACTCGCAGTCACACAGGCGCCATATAACCTCCTGGATAAGTCTTGCTTAGCACGTCTGGGTGGAACAAGTTTTTATTCTCACAGCAGTAATAACGGTAAAGCTGTTCTCAAGTTGGAGATAGGGTCTAGCACTGTTGTGGTTTTCTAGGGATGGGCCCATTGGCGGTTGTGTGCCCTTACCTACCTCAAAATTTCGGACTGACTTACCCGGTACAGAGTACCTTACGTTTGACCTGGACTCTGCAATACGGTGCAACTGAGCATTTTTCACATAAGAATCCGTAAGCGACAGAAACCAACCTAGGGCTGACCGTGAATTGAGACCTGTGCATTCAGATTTCTAATCTGACACCCACATTTATTCTACATAATTTTATTTCACCAATCGTAACATTTCACACAAATACACCACAGCAGAAAACCAACTCATTTTATAAATAAATGAGTGCCTTTTAAGGTGCACACTTCAGTCTTCAGTATGGGACCGCGCGACCGCTACGGTCGCAGGTTCGAATCCTGCCTCGGGCATGGATGTGTCTGATGTCCTTACGTTAGTTAGCTTTAAGTAGTTCTAAGTCCTAGGGGACTGACGACCTTAGAAGTTAAATCCCATAGTGCTCAGAGCCATTTTTGGAGTACAACTCCTGCTTGTTATGCATCTTGTTTGTCGTCTTTGGGATTGGAATCAATCAACGCTGTTCCTTCGCCGCAATTGTATTGTTTGTGTAGTCTCCTTTCGACTCTGACTGTTATTTCTTTCTGGGTGTACTTGTTTTAAAATTACACATATTAGTATAGCACAATAACTACCAAGGATCTATGAAGTTGTCGTTGTATATCCAATATTTTTGTTATGTTCCGTAGCAATGTAGTAACCGTCGTCCCCTAGCCCTGCCTCGCTTCTCTTCGACATCAGGTAGTATGTTTAGCTGGCCAGTAGAACGCATTACTTATATTTCTGGACACAAGATCCACTAAACTCCTAACCTCGGGCCAGTACTCATCTGGGCTACACGTTTGGGTCTCTGTGCGCTGCTGGATCAACAGAATTGAACGAGAATAATCTGGCAGTTGCGCCATTACTTTTTAATTTATCTTACCTCGTCCAACTGTGTACAACAATGCGACTGAACAGCGCATTTACTCATTAACATACACTGTAAGGGTTGAAGTGGACGACAATCTACCCTACCTATTTTAAAAGTTTTAAAATATACTGCAGTAACAGACCAGCCTTTCGGCCCAGTCCCATCAACTGAGTGTCTCACTGTCGGCAGATTTAAAGAATTTCTTTTACTCTAGACATATTTTCTGACAGAAACCAAATTCTGAAGGATTGGCTGTTATTTCTTAAATATTTAATCCGGTTATAAACATACTACCAGAAATTTATGTAAAATCATGTTACGTACAGCGTGGTTTATATATGAAGGTGATACAGTTGTGTCAAATAGAAATACGCCAAACACTGGAGCAGACGACAGTTTAGCCTACAATACAAATATTATAATTACATGTTGTCAAACTCTGCTCTCACAATCCATTGAATCGTAGAGCACGACACAGTGGAGACGTATTCAGCAGGTGATCGGTACAATGTCGTGTCTTACGGCTTATTCCTGTACGGAAAACAGACGTGCCACTTACAGACATCTTTTACCCGAACAACTGCTCGTTCTTCATGGCTATTTTGACAGAAACCAGTTTTCTCTTTCTCGGAAAACTGAAGCATTCACGTGAATAACGCTCTACAGTGCATTCACATAAATTTGCAGAAACGGGCATTGATAAATAACGACAAAGCAATTGCTTAGCACTTTCTTTTAAATTTTCGTACACACACTTAGTATATAAGGGAGGCACTGGCGTAGTAATGGATTCTAATTTGGTCCCTTATTGTGAAAAATCCTTATGAAGTCTCACATAAGCAATTTTATTCCAAAGGACAGGGTTTTTTTATTGAAAAATGCAGTATCCATTACCGGTAGGTAGTTTGAACCAACGGAAAACAAGTGTAATACGTTATTTACCGTAACACAGTAGTGAAGATAAATGTTTAGTCATATGACGTGGAATAGAAAATTAAGTCACTGTGAACACTTTGAGTCACTGGTAACATTGGAAATTATCATAAAATTGTTTCCATTTTAATCCCAGAAACTTGCCCAGATCTAACAGACCTCGCTCTTCTCTTGCGTTATCCTAAGTGGTCCAGTATAGAGTAGATTTCTTCCAGGTGGTTGTTTCATTTACATCCATCCATTCATGAAGAATCTACACTGCTTATCGTGTGTCAGACAATGTTATTCCCAGCACAGCATTCACCTGGCTTCAGGCTTGTGAACTTAATATACTTTTACATTAGTTACTAGAATTACAGACTCGATCCTGGAAAAATAAATGACACAAGAATTGCATCAAGTTTTGAAACAGGCGTATGTTATTTCGCTGTGCTTGTGTACATGGACAATTTCACGCCACCGTATATTATGTGTCATTCTGAAAATAACCTTTCGCTTCTTTGATATCTGTTGTATTCTAGTTTCCAATTAGAGTTATGTTCGAGTTAGTGCTCCAGATGCTTCTTGGGAGTGGGGTGTAGTGTTTACAAGTCATGCACGCATTAGAGTACTGGATTAAGCAAATTCCTCGTAGAGACAGTAGAACTGCAATACTAGAACGCAACATTATTCTATTAACCTTTGTTGTTGATTCACCGAGACCAACTTTCCATTTTGAGAATGAGATTTTCACTCTGCAGCGGAGTGTGCGCTAATATGAAACTTCCTGACAGATTAAAACGGTGTACCGGACCGAGACCCGAACTGGGATCTTTGCCTTCCTCGGGCAAGTGCTCTACCAACTGCGCTACCTTTTTTTTTTTTTTGTGGGAAAGGGATCAGGTAGTGGGCTGGCGGAGGCAAGGTGGGCAGGGGTCGCGGCCCGGGGCCTGGCCACGATGTCTCCTCCCTCCCATCCTGGGGATGTGATGTGGTACAAAGGATGCAGTTGGTGTATTATTGTGATTTTTTAAATTTTATTTTTAATTTTTTTAACAGTAAGGAACTGAAAACTAGTAAGTGCACTCGTTCCGTCGCGTTGGGGACGCACATAACTAAAACCACGCTAATAGTTGCAGAAAAAGGCATAAAGAAAGAGAGCAAAGTGCGGGGCGAAGGAAACCATGAAACAAAACTGAAGGGTGGAATCCATACCACCATTAACGAGTGCTACATCTTGCACTGGATCGGAAACAAAAACTGCGAAGACCTTTTCGCACTGGGGACAAAAAGAGGAAATGGGGCAAATACTGCTACAGAGTGTGAGGGTTCACAACGAAACTCTCCACCTGCTGTATCATCCAGGTATGAATTCTCGTAATGATGAAAATAGATCCCACGTTGTACCGTGTAGTGTTCTCTTACCTGTGATGTTCCAGCTACATGGAGGGTCGTGGAACGCACTCCACAAAAAATTGGAAAAATATTGTCGATACTTTGGGTTACGGAGGGACTTGCAATGTCGTTCCTGCAAATAGTTCCAAAAGTCTAAAGTGTCCTTAGTGCCATCTTGGAACAAATAATGCACTGCATGTCCACGAAGCCACATCATTGCATTGGTTTTAGTGCGTGGGTAATACGTCTCATCCGGGAATAAGATAGTCTTGGGGTCGATATGATTCGGCGTTACCCGAAGGAAGTATGCTGACATTTGCCTCACTAAGTGCCACACTGCCGCAGACTCGCCACAGCTAAGACGGTGTTCATCGTTGTCTTGAATGCCACAGCTCGTGCACGTGGGTGAGTCTACCATGTGGATTGCATGTAGCCTTGATCTGGTCACCTGCTTACCGTTGACAGTGATATATCACATCGCCGTGACGTCAGTGTCCAGTGTTACGTGGTGAATTGTCCTCCACACTACTCGCCAGTTGACGTTCGGGTGCTTCCTCTCCACGACGTTATCGGGTCGTCCACGTTGCAGGACCCTATAAACCGTCTTTGCCGTCGCCAGTTGAGTCGCTGGTAAGGCAAGTCGAACGTAACTGAGTTCGAGGTAAAAGACACCGATGTAGAAGAGCGAGGAGGGGACGTGGTGTATTGGCACAGGCGGCAACAGGGAGGGCGGTGCTAGTTCTTCTATTAACAAACTGGTCAGACTGTCCGGAAGCTATGCAAGCACGACTCACGACCCGCCCTCACAGCTTCAGTTCTGCCGGTACATCGTCTCCTACCTTCCAAACTTCACAGAAGCTCTTCTGCGAATCTTGCAGAACTAGCACTCCTGCAAGAAAGGATACATTAACTTCTCATTTCTTGATATAAACTCCAGCTGAATATCCCAAAGTCTGTTCACGTCTATGCAGTGATTATTGTTACTTTTCGTTGATAGTCTGTTATTCGCGTGTTTTTGTCACGAGCACGAGGCTCAACAATCAGCCACGTTTGCGATATACAGCACTGTGCAAGCCAGCATACTGTACGAGTATAGCTTGAAAATCACGTGACAGTGATCGTTGCAGTACTGCACCCGGGCGTGTGTACTACGGTAAATATTGCTACTAGTGTGAGGAACTGTTGTAAATCGTATTATTCCATCAGAAAACCCAACATTCGACAATATTTACTACACAGCGTTATTCACGTGCATGTTTCCAATTACCTATTCCTAAAAACTGCTTCGAACTGAGATCCACAGTCGGCGGAAAGGTATTAAGTGAAGTGTTTTCCCTTATTTGGCTGTTATAACTACACGAACGCTTATGTGCACTACGGAGTCAAAACTCTATTGCTGCACCTGAGCGAGCAGTTATATGAATTCTGCCTGTCGAACGTCTGGCCTCAAGTGACTGAGAACGGAAAGGCACTGCTTATTCCTAATGTTATTTTAGAGAATTTACAGCCTGGTCAATGGCTGAATATGATGTTTGGACGTTAAGTGAATCTTGATGTTATGAATGGTGGGCTCCATGTGGTTCCCAAGTTGTGCAGCGACTGTAAACCATAAAATTACCAAATATGCAGCAACCAGTCGTAAAATCATGTTTTATTAATTCACTTTTGCAAATCGATTTCAACTGATTAACAGCCATCGTCGGTGCTTTCAACCAATATGAGCCCTAAGTAGTAAAACTGTCTGAAACAGAGGTCAAACATAAAGTCTTTATGTTTGACCTCTGCTCAAGACAGTATTACTACTTAGGTCACATATTGGTTGAAAGCACCGACGATGGCTGTTAATCAGTTGAAATCGATTTGCAAAAGTGAATTAATAAAACATGACTTTGTGTCTGGTTGCTGCATATTTGCTAATTTTAATCTTGATGTTGTCGTTGTTGTGGTCTTCAGTCTGAATCTCACAGCGCTAGTCTGTCCTATACAAGTCTCGTCATCTTGGCGTGAAACTGCGCCCGACGTGCATTTGAATCTGTTTGTCGCACTCTAGGGTTGGTCACCTCGCGCAATTTTCACACCGCCCCCCTCCTCGTACCACTACCAAAGCAACACTGCTTAATGCCACTAAGTTATTTACACCTACCGATCACTTGAAAATAGGCATAAAGGCCGCAGTCAGTAGGTTTTGTACATACATTTGCGTTATTGCAGCCAAATTTGAAAGAAATGATTTTTCGTAATAATCATCTGCTTCTCAATTTTTTGAGAGATGTAGAAACGACTTTCTTGTGCCCACACAATATTGTTGCTGAAATCTCTTTCACTAAACATTTGAATGAGGAAAATATAGCGCAGGAGGAGGATGAGAAGTAAGAGATTAGTGTTTAACGTCCCGTCGACAACAAAATCATTACAGACGGAGTACAAGCACGGATTACGCAAGAATGGAGAAGGAAAGCGGCCGTACACTTGGAAGGAGCCATCCCGGATTTTATTTTAAGTGATTTACGGAAATCGCGGGTAACCTAGACAAGGATGGCCGGACCCCGGGTTGAACCGTCGCCTTCCCGAATGCGAGTCTGTATAATGAAGATGACTGCTCTTTTGAACACATCGTGGAAATTTGAGCTTTCAAAAGAATCATCAAAGAATATAACTCTCTTATTTCTTCCAGCACAAATATCCAATGATAATCAGCTCTGAAAATCGTCGCATATCTCTCTGATATGCCAAAGTTCCAGCAGGCAGAACTACATCGTTACTTTCCCATTCCTGGACGGTGTGGCTCAGTTAGTGACATTCTGAGCCGCGCTGTGCGTCCAGCGGACTTTGGTGATGTGCAGTCAGCTAGTGACGTTCTGAGCCGCACTGTGTGTCGAGTGGACTTTGGTGATGTGCAGTCAGCTAGTGACATTCTGAGCCGCGCTGTGCGTCGAGTGGACTTTGGTGATGTGCAGTCAGCTAGTGACATTCTGAGCCGCGGCGTCGAGTGGACTTTGGTGATGTGCAGGTTGAGTGATCAGTGTCAGTGTAGTGCAGTGTCGCGTCTGTGTTGTTACAAAATGAGTGTGAAAACCAAACGAGGCAAGACGCTGAAGCAGCCCGAACGTAGACCACTGAAGAGACCGGCCAGGATTGAAGTCCACCATCCGAAAGGTAGACCACCATCTGCAAAGTCACCTGCTCTCATTTTGTCAGAATAGGGCTAAGATCGATGCGAGGGCTCTAACGCACAGTATGGTGACCAAGAAGCCTACCCCATCACCCGCCTTCTCCTGCTGACCAATTAGTGATCATTTAACACACTGTCGCAATTGTGACCATCTAACTGTGCCGAGCACCACAGCTCAAGCCTGCATCAACGGTTTGACATAGAAGGCCCTCATTTTCGTAATAATAAAGTCGCCATTGATATTTCACGGTTTGACCGAATCTACAACCCTAATTTTACAACTCGCATTGATAAGTTTAAAATTCAGTGAATTCATTCTTCGTCACAATTTTATAAAAATAAGAGCTCCTCACGGAGAAGCAATAATATCGTCAAAATAAATTCTCATAGCGATATAAAATAATGACCTTATAATTGCGTAACGCTTTTCACCTCACAATATGTAAAACTCGCTAGTGGGATTTCAGTTAGTTTTACTAGGTTTTTTTTTATCGCAGTAGCACAGTAGCTATAAACTGTTAGCAAGACATTATTTCCTACAAGAGTGTGTGTATACTGTGTGTAGGTCCATCTTACCGACATTAGACAATTTCTGTTACAAGGCGATTTTAATGCTGGTGTTGAACCAAAGTCACATAGAAGGCACCAAACGATTTGTAGGCAATTTACAAAGAATCACTGCTCTTGAGAATTTTGAAATTAAAATAAACTTACTTCACTGTACACTCATGTAAAAGAAAGTGCATGACATCCAAATACAAGAGATATACTACCACACGTAAACAACCACGGCAATTAAATACGTGACGTATCTGCAAACAAAAATACATTCCTTGACATGCACAGCGTAGTGATTTTGCACTCGTAAAAATTGTGGTGTGTGCTCATATACAGCTAGACGGCGTCATTAGGTGGCACAGTTGCTTATGTATGGTTGGAACAGCCTGTTATTAGGATGGCATCTGTCAAGAGTTCAAACATACCAATAGCGAAGTGAAGAACCGTTTAATTTTTAAATTTCCATCCAAAAATTTCTTTAAAAATTGTAGTAACCGGTATTTATTAGTATCATTACTCTTTAAGGATAAGGAATACTACACAGTCCATGATAAGAAGACTGCAGCACTGCGATGATACCAATGGTCATCACTTCGAACACCTTATGTAAGTGGACGTTCATGCCACCTTTTTGACCCTCGTTGACCTTCAAAGACCTTACTGTTACACATCACTGGATTCGTCTCGATAGCCGATATCAGAAAATAAGTACCAAACTGTAGCATCCCATTTAAAAAAACAACGTTGAGCATATATCTGATGCCACTCCACCTAGCAACAGAAAACCAACGTTATATTATGGCACCCGTTGTCCCATGCAACTTTTGTCCCACAAACTTTTCAGCTCCTATCATACTTTCGCAGTTATCCTTGGTGATTATAGTTAGTCACTCACCCTGTATAATACTAATATATTTCTGAGTGAAAGTGAGAATTCGAGCTAATTCATATTTTGTAATACGTCGGTTGCTGTTACAACCTGTCGCCCGTCACCATCGCCTGGTAAATTGCTTCCAAATGTATTGAATCTTGACCAGCTGCAGCTGCATACCTAGATAATGATTAAGTTAGTTACTGACTGTACACAAGTCTGTTAAAATTGTTTTATTCATGCCATTCATTATGTGATTTCGGTAATCTGTTACGGAGTTTCTGTTTCTCACATCTTGCATTTCTGCTTCACTCATTGCAACACAGTACTCAGTACTTGTCATTGTAATACGATTATTCTCTCTCAAATTCGTCATTCATCAAAACAAAGGAGAGGAAATATTACGGCAATAATTTACAAAATAACATCAATATATTTACACCATCCAATGTCAGAAATTTCCTCGCTATTATTACGTAATTTTAATGTAAGATTTTATCATTTTAGGTCAAGGTTTCAAGAGATACACTGAGAACCGTAACGGCCTAAAGCACATCGTCATCGATTGTGAGACTGTATCATGTATGCATGCTCTTGACATCAATTCAACTTGCGGTGAACCAGTCTTATGTGTATAATATTTATCAATATTCACGAATAGCTGTCCCACCGATTTCTCGGATACTTGGGTAATCGTTTCCACATAAGCACAAAGTACAAAGCATATATTTGTTGCTGTGTGCTGCTCAATTGTTTTCTTGGTAGTGACAACATAATTCAGTGTCCACATCATGTAAGCAGCAATCACATTTCATAATCGAAGGTGTATTGGCAGCTATACCTGAACCTCAACACACAGAATGTCCTTAATGAAAACGACGTTCACGAAGTGTTGGTGTAGGCCATAAATGTGTGTGCGGTACATTTAATAGTCGTTCCTTATATTCTGAATCTAGTTCCACATTAACTACAAACCTTACAATCGTCAAAAGACACGATTATCACTAGCCTATATATGGAACTTTTGTGACCTAACAATAATAATAAATATAATCTGAAGTATCAATTAATATTTCATATCATAAAGTCGTTTGATTATTTTTCATAGGCAGTACAAAATCTTGGAATTTAGTTAAAAAACGATTCTGTTCTATGAGACTGGTGGTTCATCAATAAATCTAATTTTCAGAAGTATTTATTTTTCTCAAAACTTTGTTTTTATGCCTCAATTATTAATGACTAATTTAGCGGCCTCTGCTTTGCTTGCTTATGGCCTGTAGGGATTTTTTGTTGTTGTTTTTATTTCATCAAACTTCTATGTTGTTCACAAACTGCAATAGCTTCTAAGCTTTTCACGTAAATTAACACCATATAAGCATGGCCCTTTCCGAATGTAGTTCCGACCAAAAAGCGATTCTGCTCGTGGGAGTACAAAGTTTTTGTTAGTCATGCCTTTTACTTTCTTGTGGAGGTATTTCCATAGCAACTTTCATCACCTAACAAACATTTCTTTATATCTAACTGGGAAGTGAAATACTTATTTTGATGAAATCTTTAAAACTTTTTTAATGCAAGAAAATATTTTCTCAAAAATTTTTGTCCTCTATTGCACTCCCTGAGGCGTTAAATTTCCAGAAACAGTGGAACAAGTATTTTTTCATCTCTAACTGAGAAACTGAACGCCAGCTTTCAAAGATCTACTTTTAAAAATGCTTTCGCAATTAAATATTTACATAAAACGTTTCACCCCCTACTTTAATTTCCAAAATCACTGGCATGCGTATGTTTTATTTCTAACATAGAAACCAATAGAAAATTTCATTGATTTAGCTTCAAAAATGCTTGCACAGTGAAATATTTCCATAAAACTTCCATCCCGCTTTTCACCCTCGCAGGGGTTCAGTTTACAAAATCAGCCTCTTTAATTTGACAAGAAAAACTCCATCAAAATTTTTTTGTTGATGCCGACTAGTTCTGTAGTGATTTTTCCATCTTGTACTTTGTTAGAACTACTGTCGCTGTTTTACATTCCCACTCAAACATGGAAATTAATGTGACGGAGAAAAAGGAAAAAAATTATAACATCCTTGAATCGTCGGTGTACCAAAATGATGTGCACAACATCAGAGCTCTGATCATATAAAGCGCCTCATTCATTAAGTAGCATGAAAAGCTTCAATCTTT
The DNA here is from genome assembly GCF_021461395.2 of Schistocerca americana. Taxonomy (NCBI): domain Eukaryota; kingdom Metazoa; phylum Arthropoda; class Insecta; order Orthoptera; family Acrididae; genus Schistocerca; species Schistocerca americana. The sequence continues at coordinate 379,684,200 of NC_060124.1, forward strand.
TAACAGCCCACAGCGTAACAACTACATTACCCTAAGACTCGAAGAGTATCACTATCGACTGACTGGTACAACGTAACCTACATCATCAAGTGATTAAATGTCACAATAAAGTTAGGCGCTATTTTCTCTCAATAAATGTGCTCTCTAGATGAAATTTAGTGGGGAGTGAAGAAAACATACCGAAGAAAATATAAAATAATACTGCACTAGACAACTCTTCAGTTTTTTTATTCAGTCATCGTAAAAAAAGAGATGTGATACTACAGAAACTAAGAGCTTATTTGACATAAAACTATTATCCATCGAGAAAATGAGCATCCTTTAACTTTTCGAAACATTTCGTCTGTTAACATTATACTAAACTCAACACGCGTAAGTCTGGTAGTATTTCCATGTTTTGACTGCGCCGGCAGGACGAACCAAAAATGCGTGATTTCCACGGCTAGACAGCTAATGCTAATAAACACCTCAGCTAAGGCATATACACTTGAAACTAGTTTCATTTGTAATATTCAACTTGCTGAAATCTTACAGAGATAGGTAGACGTCAAGTAGGAGAAAACAGCCCATACGAAATGAGCTCGCCATATATAACGTCAGTTTTCACGTCGGTACCTATCACAGTGTTCGCATTTATTAACTTAACTTCCTTTTCATATTTGACAGGAAATTCTGAAACACGTTCCGGGTTCAACCCGTCACTAGATTTTTCCATCATATGACATGCCCTAACTGCTATACGTCATACATCATATTGTTGTCATTTTTATATTCTTTGTTTTCGTCTGTTTAGTGCATGTATCTTCCTTAGAGTTATTGAGGTTAATGAAACGGTAGAGCTATAGCAATGGAATGTTTAGAAGGCAGGAAAAATTTTAGTTAACATGAGTACGACGGTATTCTTTGATAGTTAAGTTACTGATCTATATGTGCACTGACCATTTGTATGCATGTAGCTCCTTCAGTTGCCCATTCCAGATGGTTTATTGAACATATATTTCAATAATTTAACTACGAAACATTATACTGCGTCAGATTACACTTACCTGGAAGCAATATTACTCCTTAGAAATCCAAAACCAAACGACATCAATACAATTAAACAGAACGCAATATTATTAAGTGCACTGAAGGTGACTCAGCTGTTTGTTTACTAAATTATACTGTCACAAAAATAACTTTTTTCTATCTCTGCGAGTGCAGTACCATCTCCATAAAAGTGTAAAACGTTCTGTTCTGTACCATTTCGGACGCAGCCGCACATACAGCTATACCGCACAACAGTTTCGAAGCTTTTAATTTAAATTCTGAATTGTAAATGTACTACGATTTTCGTGAAACTTTTCGTCTCAGTTTATGTTGTACAGTATTTTTGATTACGTAGGCGAAATGTGAGTGGGCGAGTTTATCTCTTATTAACGTTCTTCCCGATTTTAATACAAAGGTAACAGTGATACGTAAGCGAGAAAGACAGAGATACTGAAGGTGTCTATAAGTATTACGAGAATGGCAATACGACTTTACTCAAAAATGCACGAAGAATGGAATAAATAGCTTTAATTTTTTTCCGCGATAGTTAGATATACCGTCGACAGATGGCGCTCTAATGATCCCAAAGCTGTTTCTTCATACCCATGAAGACAAGTTTGACTACTGAAGAATTTCCTTAATTTCAGTCACATACCAGGAAGACAGCACTGGGAAGAAGGACAATTGGGAAGATTTAGGAGGGTATTTCTAGCTTCGGTGTTCACGTGATAATGAAGCGAAACCACCCGGAAACCTTTGTCGAAACAAAGGGTCTGGACTAATTGTAGTTCGATTACTGTTTCGGACAAAAATTGTAAGTGTGCGTGTTTCCTTCATAGGACCTTTGATCCTCAGGCTTCCAACTGTAGCTGTTCTTACTGTTGCATTTTCATATTGTGTATGAGTGGGAACGTTGAGCAGAGTCCGCTGTGAAGGTCGTAAGTTTTTACTGAAGTGGATGCTGAAGCTGTACTTCCTACTCTCAACCTTACGCACTGATAGTACTAGTGATAGTTCTGTTCACCCCTGGATCATTTTTACATTGATACTGCACTTGGGTCAAACGTTCTGTTATTGTGATCCATATTGTTGAACCAATATTTTGTGATCGAACGTTGAGGGAATGGTATTAGATAACGAAAGGGACCGGCGTCCTTTTTCTGAATGGAAACCACTGAAAATAAGTTTTGGAGCGGAGGCCGTATAGTTTAAGGTCCCAAACATCTCATGAAATAATGGGTTACAGGACATAGGGGGCCGCCACGCAATACTAGTTTTCCTAGGGAAAAAGGCGCTCAAAGAATTATAAAATGAACTAGTAGATCGTACGAAAAATCGTCGATGATAATCTGAGTCCAGATCGACCTCTATATCATACTCCACGAGCCACCTAGCGGTGTGTGGCGGAGGATGCTTCTGGTATTCTAACTGATAACCCCTTTACTGTTCCATCCACGAGTGGCGGGAGGAAAGAACGTTTGTCGATTTTTTTTTTTTTTTTGTGATCATTCCACGATATGCATGGTGAGAGGAAGCAACGTTTTCCGTCTCTTTCCGGAAAATGCTCTCTCGAAATTTCTATAGTAAACCATTCCGCGATACACAGCGCCTTTCTTGTGACGTCTGCCACTAGAGTTTGTTGAGCATCTCCGTAACGCTCGCGCTGACTAAACGAACCCGTGACGAAACGCGCCACTCTTCGTTGGATCTTCTCTGTTTCTTCTTTCAGTCCTACCCGGTAAGGATCTCATATAGATGAACGATTTTCAAGAATCGTTTGAATAAGCGCCTTTTATGCCACTTCATTCGTGGATGAGTGATATTGCCTAAAGAAAAGAAATGTTCAAATATGTGAGAAATCTTATGGGGCTTAACTGCTAAGGTCATCAGTTCCTAAGCTTATACACTACTTAACCTAAATTATGCTAAGGACAAACACACACACCCATGCCCGAGGGAGGACTCGAACCTCCACCGGGACTAGCCGCACAGTCCATGACTACAGCGCCCCAGACCGCTCGGCTAATCCCGCGCGGCTTGCCTTAAGATTCTTGCTTTGACTCTCACTCTGCCATCTGATTTTGCTATTATTTCTTTTTTGTGATCATTCCACTTAAGGTCACTCCGGATGTATAGTTCTATACATTTCACAGCAGATACTGTCTCCAGCAATTTGTCATCAATGATGTTACTGTACAATAGCGGATTTTTTTCTATTTATGCACAGCTCACTGATCAGCCAGAAGTATCTATCATTCCTCTTGTTTTGGTTATGCTTTTACAGCCGGATGCCCTTCCTGCCGCCAACCCTCTTCCCTTGTTAGAGGGGCGGAGGCTTGCTAGTTTAGGTCCGCCCTGGGTATTTTATTTCCCCAGTACCCACCATATCTGGTGAGCGTTCCCCTATCCGCCACCCGGGGAGGCGCCCAAGGGGAGACTAGCAACTGTGTTGTGTGACAAAAAGGTGAGCATTGGGTTGCAAGGGAAAGTGTACCAGTCGGTGGTAAGTCCTGCTGTGATATACGGGGCAGAGACATGGACAATCACAGTAGCCCAGGAAAAGAAGATGGAAGTGGATGTGTGGGGTAACAAGGAAGGGCAGGATTAGAAATGAATTTGTTAGAGGAGCTGTGAAAGTGGGACCCACGGGGAAAAAGATACAAGAGAGCAGGCTAAGGTGGTACGGGCACTTACAGAGAAAAGGGGAAGAGTATATCGGAGACACACTTGAAGACATAAAGATTGAAGGAGCGAGAAGGAGAGGAAGACCGAAGATGAGGTGGAAGGATAAGATATCCGGGTACCTAAGGGAGAAAGGAAGAAAGAACGAAGAGGCAATGGATCGAGTACAATGTAGGAGAAGGATCCAGAAGAGCAACGCCGACCATACGTCACGTGGGACAAGGCGACGATAAAGAAGAAGAAGAAGAAGAAGAAGACACTGATCAGCCAGAACATTATGACCACGGACCTACTACCGATATAAGCCCGTGCAGGCGATAGCAGCGTCACCAGGCAAGGAATGACTTCTGGTCAGACACACGCACGGTGCACGTAGTATCGGTGAGCGTGTTGTCCATGTGGAGACTGGAGAAAGCACGCCAACTATCTGAGTTTGACCGAGGGCAGATTTTATTGGTCCGGAAGCTCTGCGCGAACAACTGGGAAATTGGAAGAACTCTCGGGTGTTCGAGGAATGTTGTGGTGAGAATGTCTTCAACAAGTGGAGAAAACAAGGTCTAACCACGTCCAGACGTCATAGTATTGGGCGTCCATCCGTTACTGCAGATGTCCGACGTCTTAGGCTGGCAGAATGGTAAAACAGGATCTTAGGCTGGGGGTACTGGTAAAATAAGACGTGCGGCGAACTGTGCCGGAACTAACATCAGACCTTAATGCTTGCCAGAGTACAAGTATGTCTGAACGCACAATGCACCGAACATTCCTAAAGATGGGAGTCCGCAGCCAGTGACCCATGCATGTGGCAATGTTAAACACCATGGCATTGGCAACTACGATTGAAATGGGTACGTGACCATTGGCACTGCACGTTGGAGTGATGCCAGAGATTCGCATGGTCTCATGAGTCCCGACAAATTTTTCATCACGCTGATGGGAGGGAGCGAATCCGTCGTCTTCCAGGAGAACAGACCGTTGACACCTGTACTGCGGGACAGGGACAAGCTGTCGGAGACTTTATTATGCTCTGGGGAACATTGAAGTGGACATCCAAGGGTTCAGTGGAACTCGTGCGAGGCACTACGATGGCCAGGGGGTATCGTAGACTGGTTGCAGACCACGTACACTCCTTCACGACGATCATATTCCCTGACGGCAGTGGCATTTTTCAGTAAGATAATGCCACTTGTCATAAGGCCAGGAGTGTGAAGGAGTGGTTCGAGAATACAGTGGTGAGTTCCAAATGATGTGCTAGCCCCTCAACCCGCTAGATCTGCGAATACACCTTGGATATGATTGAACGTGACGTCAGAGCCCCTTCTTCCCGGAATTTACGGAAATCAGGTGGCTTGTGTTTGCAGATGTGGTGTCAGGTTCCCTCCAGTGAACTACCAATTTCTCACTGGTTTCATGTCACGACGCGTCGACGCTGTTATCCTGTGCTAAGGGTGGACATACCGGCTATTGGGTACGTGGTCATAATGTTCTGGCTGATCAAAGTATATTGCATTTATTATGTTCAAGGTCAACCACCAGTCCCTGCACCATCCATCAGTCCTCCTTAGGTCCTTCAGCAAATCGTTACTGTCTTCTGGTGCTGTTACCTTTTATAGATAACCTCATCGTCTGTGAACAGCCTGAAAGAGCTTACAACGAATTATACTACATCATTTACATGCATTGTAAACAGTAACTATCCTATCATGTGGTCATTCAGAAGAGGTTCTTCTATACAATTTATTTGTGCAGGAATTGAAACAGTTTCGCGAATCGTCACGAATCTATCAAGTTCAAAGGTAAAATATTTCTACCTGGTTGTTAAGCATCTTGTACGCATGTTGGTCTTGTTTAACTATACTGCGTACATGCTCACCTGGTACATCTGGATGATAAGGTGTCTTTTTCCAGATGACAGTGATAATGTGGTACGGACACACTGAGTCTTCAATTTCCGATTTGTTTTCAGAAAGTTGGCAGTGATTCATTTTAAACCACTTCCAACACATGTGGGAATAATACAAAACTTTTAAAGAGGCGGAATGATGATTTCTTCACAAGCACAGACGCAAGGTAGAACAACTTTACTTGTCTGGCAACTGATTTTGTATATTTAGTGATCTTCTCCCCTCTACAAGCAGTTTTATTTGCTGCTGCTAATTGCCGATGATTCTGGGTTTGAATAAACTGAACATCTCAGGTCATCAGTCTCTTACACTATCTGTGTACACCAACTGTCTGCGTCTAGGTTCAAATGGCTCTGAGCACTACGCGACTTAACTTCTGAGGTCATCAGTCGCCTAGAACTTAGAACTAATTAAACCGAACTAACCTAAGGACATCACACACATCCATGCCCGAGGCAGGATTCGAACCTGCGACCGTAGCAGTCGCTCGGTTCCAGACTGTAGCGCCTAGAACCGCACGGCCACTCCGGCCGGCCTGTCTGCGTCTAGACTAGACCCTACGTGCAAATGTGAGACCGTTTCTGAAATTTTTCCCTGTTGTATAACTGAGGCGGGACGAGGATACCAGCCCAGTATTCAGCTAGTGGGATGAGAGTAACAGCCTAAAAGGAACATCCAGGCTGTCTGTCTCACCAAACTTCGTCGTTAAACCGCACGACAGATTCGATCCAGGGCAGGCTCCTCTCCTATGTCTCCGAAACGTCGAGTTCACACGCTCGGCTATCTGGGCGAGTGTTTTATTTGCTTTTCAGCAATGTTAACAGCAGATTTAATGACTATTTTTTTCTTTCTGCTTTGCTGTTTATTTTCTGCATATTCTTACAGCGGGCAATGGACACTCCGCCTTCTTTCATCGTATGGGAATATTTTTACATTTTCAGTGATTTTTTTTATTTTTAACGTACCCTTTTCAGCACCTTCTTGATATCATTTTACCTGTTTAGAAATTCCTTCTTTCATTGGTTTGTTGACTCTTTGTTTGGTTCCAGCTTTCTTTATTCAGCGACGTTCTATCTTTATGGAGCGATCTTGTATGTATCTTTGAAGACTTTCTTTATTTCGCAATATTTTTTTCTTTATTTGGTGTCCTTTTTCCCGTTATTTGGCTAACTTTTATACCTCTCGTTCATTTTTAGTTGTTCAGGGAGTTTTGTATTGTTTAATTATCTCATTTCGTTATTTAGCAATGTAGTTCTGTTTGGCTATATCTCTCGATGGTTTTGTCTGTTTCTCAACAATTTGTTTTATTTGCTACTTGTTTTCTGTATTTAGTTATATCCTATTTCCTCCCAATCATACCTCTTTTTCAAAAATCTTTATAGTACAGATAAAAATTGTTTCTTTTACGTCATTTTCTGAACATTCTTTCAGCGTTTCATTTGTCAGCATACAGAAACGTTTCGTCCTGATCTAACAGTTCTTCTCATTCAAGTGTACCAATCCATATTATCTTTCTTTTTTTTCGTAATTTCATGTTCCCTTACCCTGTCAGTTATATCTACAGATCTCTTAGCTGCTCTGTCGCCTTTCCCTCATGTTTTGTTTACTTTTGTCATCACTATGGATGGGTTCATCTCATTCTGGGAGTTATTAGTTCCGAAAGCTAGATAGTGTGTCCCTTATATATATATGGTGGTCCATTGATAGTGACCGGGTCAAATATCTCACGAAATAAGCATCAAACGAAAAAACTACAAAGAACGAAACTCGTCTACCTTGAAGGGGGAAACCAAATGGCGCTATGGTTGACCAGCTAGATGGAGCTGCCATAGGTCAAACGGATATCAACTGCGTTTTTTTTTTAAATAGGAACCCCCATTTTTATTACATATTCGTGTAGTACTTAAAGAAATGTGAATGTTTTAGTTGGACCACATTTTTCGCTTTGTGATAGATGGCACTGTAATAGTCTGCAACTTTAATGTAGTGATTCAGGATATTTACCATGATGGTATGACTTCTAGGCTATGAAATCAGTGCTTAAAAATTTACAGAAGCAGCCAAGTGGCTATAATTGAAGATGAATGTAACTATTGCTGTATCGTCAACAGAGCCATTTGTTCAACCATAGATCCATCATTTATGACTACTCTCGCAATACAGTTTTACTCTTGAGGTGAAGAAATGTTTATTTCAGTGTTTTTTGTAACTACATTGTTGTGTTGGCAGAAGAGCCAATACCGTGTTACTAGCGGAGGCCGAAATGCACGCGTTTTAGCTCACGCTGGCTGGCGTGAAGAGGGAAGAACTATACTGACGTGTGGTCTGGAACATGACAAGGAATGAGAATTCAGAAAGCGGACGTAAATAGTTTGATACTTAACTTTAATCCATTAATGATGAACGTCGATCTTGACGGTACATGATTCACAATATTATCGGTTCAGAATACATTTATAGTAACTGAATATGACGCCTTGCTAGGTCGTAGCAAATGACGTAGCTGAAGGCTATGCTAAACTGTCTTCTCTGGAAATGAGAGTGTATGTAGACAGTGAACCATCGCTAACGAAGTCGGCTGTCCAACAGGGGCGAATGCTAGGGAGACTCAGTAGACTAGACCTGCCGTGTGGCGGCGCTCGGTCTGCAATTACTAATAGTGGCGACACGCGGGTCCGACGTATACTAACGGACCGCGGCCGATTTAAAGGCTACCACCTAGCAACTGTGGTGTCTGGCGGTAACACCACATACGTCACCTCTCACACCGTTCCGCAGTATGTCTGTAGCCACTCCTTCCGAAAAGTCAGATTTCTGCGTGTGTATATTCACATGTTGTCTTACGAATATTTCCAGTATCCGAAATCATAATGTCGTGTGACTAGGGACTCAAGTCGGTTAGACCGTTCGCCCGGTGCAAGTCTTTCGAGTTGACGCCACTTCGGCGACTTGCGCGTCAATGGGGATGAAATGATGATGAATAGGACAACACTACCCCCAGACCCTGAGCGGGAAAAATCTCCGACCCAACCGGGAATCGAACCCGGGCCGTTACGTACGACATTCCGTCGCGCTGACCACTCAGTTTCCAGGGGCGGATTTTATGGCAACCAACCCGCCTGATTCTAATTTTTTTCTGAATTTCTGGAAAAACGAGTTTCCACTGTTCACGAAAATACATGACACGGGTGTCCCTCTTAAGGGTAGCCAGACGCATTTTCCCTCGGACTCTGTAGATATTTGAAATTTTGTATTTGCAATTTGTAGCTGCTGTCAGCCCAAAAAAATACTGCTCTTCATCTCTTTCTTTGGTGTTCAACAGACGTGCTGCCGCATACACATTCTTCATTCTCCCGAGGACGTCTACCGCTGAATTTCGTTCGGCAGCCGGAAAAGAATAAGAGAACATTGATCCCGTTTGGACGCATTCGGTAATAATGTTGTATACTTCACGTTTCCGCATTTACCGTACGAACAACGGGAAAAGACATGGAAGCCACACCGAGAGAGGTGACGCAGTGGTTAGCACACTGGACTCGCATTCGGGCGGACGACGGTTCAATGCCGCGTCCGGCCATCCTGATTTAGGTTTTCCGTGATTTCCCTATATCTCTTCAGGCAAATGCCGGGATGGTTCCTTTCAAACGGCACGTCCGTCTTCCTTCCCCATCCTTCCCTAATACGACAGGACCGATGACCTTGCAGTTTGGTCCCCTTCCCAAAAACCAACCAACCAGCCATGAAAGCCACACTAATCTCTTTTCTTACATGTCAGTACTTACACACCCGCATCGGAGTAGCTCTATGTTGCATATACGCTGCAGCGCCTTATGGAAAAGAAATGCTGTTTTGCAGTTCATAAACTCAAATTCAGTACTGTTTGCTTTGCCACTAAAGACATAGAGAGTAATATTACGAAATTCTGAATAAAAGAGGCCCCTTTACATTTCCATTAGGCGTATCCGAAAGTATCGATAGAACACAAGTGTGCTCTTTAGAGCTGTTAGGGAAATTGGCGTAATGCCTCCTCCGTTTTATTATTTATTTGCTCTGAGCAAGGTGGCGCAGTGGCAAAGACAAGACGGTTCAAATGGCTCTGAGCACTGTGGGACTTAACATCTGAGGTCATCAGTCCCCTAGAACTTAGAATTACTTAAACCTAACTAACCTAAAGACATCACACACATCCATGTCCCAGGCAGGATTCGAACCTGCGACCTTAGCAGTCGCGCGGTTCGGGACTGAAGCGCCTAGAACCGCTCGGCCACAGCGGCCGACGACAAGACAAGACATAGGGCTAGTGTTCTGGAAGACGCTGTTTGAAGAGCCATCCAACCACCAAGATTTATGTTTTCCGTGATTCCTCAAATCGACTGAGGCAAATGCAGGAATGGTTCCTCTGGAGAAGACTAGGCCATTTCCCATCCGCATCCCTGTCGTACTTGAGCTTGTACCCCTTCTCTAATCATACGTCGTCGACGGGACAAAATCGTCCTTCCTTCCTCTTTCTGCTGTAAGTAAAACGGTGAATTAAAGAAATATTTCAAATTTCAAACACTTTACAATGTAGTTGAACAATGCTGGCGTTACTCATCATTTGCGATTTGTTTGAAAATTAACATAAAAAGCTGTCTTCCTGTTGAAATGTTCCTCAGACAGTATTTTAGCAAACAGTGTTTTTATCTATATTAAATTTGTTTCAGTTTATGTTTAGAGAGGTCAGAATCCCTTCTGCAGCTTTTAAATGGATATAATCTATCAGTACCCTGCCTAAACTATGACTATGAAACTACTCATAGCAATTCCTGGAACAAAATAATGAACTTTATTTTCACTGCAAACGACTTGTCTGCAGCTCGTGGTCTTGCGGTAGCGTTCTCGCTTCCCGCGCACGGGGTCCCGGGTTCACATCCCGGCGGGGTCAGGGATTTTCTCTGCCTCGAGATGACCGGGTGTTATGTGTGTTTCATCATCGTTTCATCATCATTGACTCGCAAGTCGCCAAAGTGGCGTCAGCTAAAAAGGACTTGCAATTTCGGCGACCGAACACCCCGCATGGAGTCTCCCGGCCAACAATGCCGTACGATCATTTCATTACTGGAAACGATTGAAAAATAATGTAAAAAATGCACTTAAGACCAATGGAATAAAAAAAAAAACACCTCGTAAATGTTCGATCCATATTTATGATTACCAATCTGCGACTCATTGAAGTCAGGAAGTCGATTTAGAAGTGTCGACGTATGGTGTAAACATGGTGATGTGATGGTTCCTTACTTGCCAAAGAGCCTTGCCACCTGTTATGACGTAAAATGTTTTGAACATGTCATTTCATAACTCCATATACTGATTACCTGGATAGTTTCTAATTCTAGAAGTTTCTCTGTAAACAGGTCATTTATAGAGAGATAGGTAATATCGTACGAGCTACTTACTGCGTCTGTTTACCCTATGATCAGGTACAATAAGGACAAATAATACACTACGTGACGAGAGGAGAGGAGAGAATCATGCAGCAGATACGACAGGATGTCAATGTAACTATGTATACATACACAACTTCGGTGCCTGAGTAAATGATTGGAGTTGCAATTTTCTGTGACAGTGTGGCCACCAGTGCACATCAGTGTTGCTAGCATTTGGTTTTATTACTAGGTATAGTGTGCTACACAAGGGGCATGAACAACATCAGATGTTGAGCGATCACTTCGAAAGACACGATGACGACAAATACTCGTATGAGACAGCACAATCAGTATTTGACACAGTTTGAAAGGGGTCTCATTGTGGGTCTCCATTTGCCTGGCTAGTTGAATCAGTCAATATAAGGATTTGTGGGCCGTTAGGATGCGACAGTGGCTCGACGTTAACCATGTCAGACCGCCAGAATGGAGCACCGCCGTCTTGTGCACGAATTGCATCGTAATCCCTTCATATCTGCCACTACCACTTGAGAACAAGCAATGGATTCTAAGTGACATAGTGCTGCATACAGCACTATTAATCGGAGGCTAGTAGCAGCCCGACTGGGAATTACCGTCCCACGCGCATGCTGCAGTCGACATTACACGACTAATGGCTGCGTTGGGAATGGTACTAAGACTGGACTGCCGATAAATGGCGTCTCATTGTCTTCAGTGACGAATCTCTCGTTCTGACTACCCTGACTGACCGTCGTGGGCAAATATGGCGGTGACTTGGGGAGAGGTCCCATTCGTCCAATCTTTTGGAGACGCAAAGCGTTTCTTCTCCTAGCCTCATAGTGTGGGAGCCATTGCGTATGACTTCAAATCACGGCTGGTAACAGTTGAGGGACATCTGACGGAACAATGATTTAACAGACGCCCTCACGTTTGACCCTCATGTAACTGTATTGAGATGGTATTTGTCAACAGAACAATGTTCGTCCACACGTGGCACTCGAGTCACTCACTACGTTTACATGCTACACATCTTCCGGAAGACGGAAACGGAATTTCGGAAACCGTTTTTCACTGTCGCTTTTACATGTGAAGGCCTGAAGCGGATTTGATAACACAGTTAAGTATGGCGCCTGGAAAAGAGCTGTTGTAGTTTGCGATTTAGTCGGCACAATCGCAATTTGCCTCCAATTAGACGAGGTGTAAACACCTTCAGTCTAATATTTCTACTCGCGACTGGGGAAGATCTAGAACGAACAGGACGCCGGCAATGGACGAGGCAATTCTTCGTGCAGTTGACGATAACCCTAATCTCAGCTTCAGAGAAGTTGCTGCTGTACAAGGTAACGTTGACCACGTCACTGTATGGAGAGCGCTACGGGAGAACCAGTTGTTTCCGTAACATGTACAGCGTGTGCAGGCACTATCAGCAGCTGATTGGCCTCCACGGGTAAACTTCTGCGAATGGTGCCTCCAACAATGTGTCAATCCTCATTTCAGTGCAAATGTTCTCTTTACGGATGAGGCTTCATTCCAACGTGATCAAATTGTAAATTTTCACAATCACCATGTGTGGGCTGACGAGAATCCGCACGCAATTGTGCAATCACGTCACCAACACACATTTTCTGTGAACGTTGGGGCAGGCATTGTTGGTGATGTCTTGATTGGGCCCCATGTTCTTCCACCTACGCTCAGTGGAGCACGTTATCATGATTTCATACGGGATACTCTACCTGTGCTGCTAGAACATGTGCCTTTACAAGTACGACACAACATGTGGTTCATGCACGATGAAGCTCCTGCACATCTCAGTCGAAGTGTTCGTACGCTTCTCAACAACAGATTCGGTGACCGATGGATTGGTAGAGGCGGACCAATTCAATGGCCTCCACGTTCTCTTGACCTCAACCCTATTGACTTTCATTTATGGGGGCATTTGAAAGCTCTTGTCTACGCAACCCCGGTAGCAAATGTAGACTCTTCGTGCTCGCACTGTGGACGGCTGTGATACAATACGCCATTCTCCAGGGCTGCATCAGCACATCAGGGATTCCATGCTACGGAGGGTGGATGCATGTATCCTCGCTAAAGGACATTTTGAACATTTCCTGTAACAAAGTGTTGGAAGTCACGCTGGTACGTTCTGTTGCTGTGTGTTTCCATTCCATGATTAATGTGATTTGAAGAGAAGTAATAAAATGAACTCTAACACGGAAAGTAAGCGTTTCCGGACACGTGTCCACACAACATATTTTCTTTCTTTGTGTGTGAGGAATTTTTCCTGAAAGTTTGGCCGTATCTTTTTGTAACACCCTGTATGGGACAAACCGGTAGGTCATTTCGAATAAGATTTCAGGAATACCTTAATTTAAATAATCCACGATCTGCATTAACAGCGCACCATTATGATGAGGGCCACAGTATCACAAGCTCTTCAGAAAATTTTAAAATGCTTCAAAGAAAAGGAAAAAGAAATATTTTGAATGTATTAGAGGAAGTGGAAATTTTTGGACATAAAAAGGAAACTCATAGTGCACGTTGAATAACCAATTGGAATTAAAGCGCTATAGTATACTGATTGTTTGAATGATTAAATGCTGGTATGCAATAAAATTGAGTTCTATTCTTGCTTGTAAAGGTAGTGATGCGGCGCTCCTTGCAATAAGTATATGACGTCTCACTGTCCACATGTGTAACTTCCGTTCGCCAGCCAGCTAGTCTGTCTTTGTCGTTAGTGCTGATCGTCTTTGCCTTGCCCTGCACTGAGTTGCGCTGCTGTCACACTGGTAAGACACTGCCATCTGATTCTTTCCAATTAGTATCTTGGGTGTGCCGCGACTAATCATAATAAAAGTGACAATTCTTTATATCTAAGCCAATCTCTTCTTCAAAAAAAAAAAAAAAAAAAACTTTTAGCGTCCTTTCACTACAAAATATTTTCTTTTTTCTTTTTACTCAGGTCGTGTTTTAATAAACAACAATTTTATTAACTGTAAGCGAAGTTCTTCATAACATCATGCCCTTCAACAGACGCGGTTGTCCGAAATATAAAATAGTTTATTCCTTGAAGAGGCAACCAAGTATGTCTAACGAACAGTCCACGACGGTAACATTAGAGCAATTCAAGATTTACCAATATTCGTTCTTTCTGCGGACCATTCGTAAACTATGTACCATCAATCTGGTCAAACTACAGAGAGACTGCTAGCATACACAAAGCACGACACGAATGGCCAAGAGGAGCTCTCTCTCTCTCTCTCTCTCTCTCTCTCTCTCTCTCTCTCCCTCTCTCTGTTCCGTTGTGTGGTGATTTTAATAGAAATGCTGAAAAATAATCTTAATTTGCAAACACTAGAGAAAAGGCACTAAACCGTGATATTTAGCAGAACAGCTCACCTCATATACCGTGTGTTTTCACGTATGTCCAGCGTTGCGAGCGAACCAATGACAGGGAGGCAATCTCCGGATTCCTCTCCGGATTACGTAGCCACCAGCAGTCGCAGAAGACTCAGCAACGATTTGTGTTGTGAGTAATAAATGGGATAATCGTGAACACCGTCTTATTGCGTCTAACGACGTCAGGTCCTCGGTCTCCACCTAGACAAAGCAGTAGGTGTTTCCGGGCCGGCAGTGGGTGACTCCTACAAATTGGTTACACAGTCACTAATACAAGCGGCAATGTGGAGAGACGTCATGGCGATCATGACAAGCCCCCTCCCCCCCAACAGAAAATTTAGGAAAGCTTTTGTATTTTTAAATATTCTCAGCAATCTTTCGGAAAAAAAAACTTCATGAAAACTAATAGTCTCGAGAATTGTAGAGATCACAAGCTACATTTATCGGAGTGAAATGGAATTATACGTTCGTATATCGTCGGACGATCCCCATTGTTTCATTGGAGCGCTGCAGTGGACGACAAAATACAGCGATTAGCTGGTGATTACCCCGACATCGATAGTGAGTTGGCTATGGAGAGGGAAGAGTGAGTATTGATGTGAGGGAGACGGACTGAAAGGAAAGGTTTGCGGAGAGCTGAAATGGAATTTGATGTATTTTTCATAATGTGGTTTCACGTGTGACTATTTGCTTGTATTTTTTGTGAAGGGGGTAAACTGGAATTACAACTAACTTTTGGACATTAACTTATGTTAGCGCATTTAACTATGAAAAATAAAGACAAAATCACGAAAATGGAGCTTTATTGTTGATAAGGCCTTTCTCTTCTTGTGTTTGTAATCACAACGAAACAAAAATACAGTTTTGATAGACTTTACAGTAAAAAGCGATTAATTTTTCAGACACTTATCTTCAACCGTTCTCAAAATTCATAGGAAATAATGTAGACAGTCTTTCCTCCCTCGCTCTATTTCCGAGTGAAACAGGAAAGGGAATGTCTATTAAGGGTACGTAGTGAATCAAATTATTATTTCAACAGTATTGCAAGGGAAAACGTAATACACATAACGGCATTTACAAACTAAGTAGTTTGCGTGCAGTCACTATGTACACTGAGCATTGGACACTTTCTCATGTAATTTTGTGACGTAAGTGAATACTTTTCGGGCAGTTGGCATATATTTACTTTTAAAAACATTGGAGGGCAACGTGGAGGGTAAAAATCGTAGAGGGAGACCAAGAGATCAATACACTAAGCAGATTCAGAAGGATGTAGGTTGCAGTAGGTACTGAGAGATGAAGAAGCTTGCATAGGATAGAGTAGCATGGAGAGCTGCATCAAACCAGTCTCAGGACTGAAGACCACAACAACAACAACTGTGGTCATCTTCACTACTAGTGATTCTCCAGCAGAAAGAGGTTCCTACTCAATGGCCTGAAGATGACCACAGTAGTGGTCGAAACCGGTCACCTTAATAAATAAATAGTGATCTAAACTGTTTTTAATAGTAAATATTTGTAGAACGTTGATCACTGTTATTCCCATAATGTATTCAAAAGTTGTTAGCATATAGTTTTCATATAATGAGTTTATTTTGTCCTCTTTTGCCATGCAACTAACTGCAGTCTCGTCGACTGCAGATGTTACATAAACTTCACTCAAACTTTTGTGAATATTCTGCACTGTTTCATTCTCCACAGCGGGAAATTAAACGACGATCGGCTGCATGTAACGTACGTCAGTTACACACGCCATTTCCTAACACTGCTACAGATACATCATCAGCCACAGGAAACGGAAATTTTGCGTGTGCCCTTGCGGAGACTCAAAGAATTTATACATAACATTTCACAGCCGCAAACTGTTATTGACTGTGAAAAAATGTGCGGCATTACTCTCTGGGCGAGCCACGTATTTTTTCACATAGCGATTACAAGTTATTGTTGGGCGGAAAAAAATCGATTAACGTAGGCCGTTGACTTTCTAATCTAAAGTGCTGAATGACACAATACTTTTCTCAGAATTCTCTCCAACGCTGTTCGTAACTGGTCTGGCTAGGCTAAAACTGACATTCCGCTGCTTGAGTTAGAGGAATTCAACGTACCCTATAAGGTGACGTTTCTAGTTCCTGCGCAGTGCCGGGCACATCGCGAGAACCTTGTAATTTACAAACAGTTTGCACACAGCTTAACAGTAAATATGTCTCACCAAACAAGTGTATGGTATTATGTAACAACTACAAGGTGATTTCGTGATGGTATACACGAAATGAAATGATATGAGCGTATGGCATCTTTGGCCAGGAGGCCAAATCCGGGGAAGTTCGGCCGCCACGTGTAAGTCTTATTTCAGTCGACTCCACACTGGGCGACTTGCACGCCAGTGATGAGGATGAAATGACGATGAGGACAATACAACACCAGTCCCCGAGCGGAGGTCTCCAAACCCGGTCGAGAATCGAACCCGTGTCCGCTTGTTTGGGAGGCGAGCACGTTATCACCCTGCTAAGCAGGCGGACCATGGTATACAAACTTTCGGGGAAGATGAAGAAGGGCAAATGTATCAATTTGAGCTAAGGGACCTGGTGCGGAAACGACAGAATCGAAAGTCTTAAGTTACTATCTTTCTGATACCTCTGACAATGGAATACATGTACCGGCAATGTTGCTGCTAACGGAGAGTAGCCAACTTTCGAGGTGGTAGTATGGATGAAAACAAGAAAACGATGTCTCAAATGCATGTCTTATGAGCCACGAGCACTTGTTCATCTTCGCATCTGCAATAAAGATCTCTTCTACTGAACAAATGCACATACCCGGAAAAACTTTATTGAAAGTGCACATAAGCTCTTAGAGCAGATAGTTACTGGTACTTTTTCCTTGTTTTGGTCCATACTGCTTTCTCCAAAGACATAGAAAACAAAGAGCTTGCAGTAGAAAACAGGTGTTTCGCAGTAGCGAAGATGAACAAGTGCTCATAGCTCTTAATGTGTGAGTTCATGTTTACTAGATTACTGTTTCTTGCTTTGGTCCATACTAAGTCTTCCATAAATATGAAAGCAAAGAGCAAAGAGCTTCCAGTAGAAGACGTCAAATGCCAGTGTTATCAGAACGATTTTCACTTGCAACTTTGGACTCGGTTGTTTCCTTGAAGTTTCTCATGCTGAGAACATGTGAGGAGCGATCTGTAATTTGAGAAGTTTTTTTTACCGTTAAGATCGCATTAAAATTATTATGTATTACTGATGACCGGTTTCACAGTTGAAACTGTTATATTCTGATTTAAAAAAATTTTTTGTTCTAAATCGTGTTCCATTATGAGTTAATCACTCATGCTGTGTCGTTATTACGGTAAGGAATAAACAGCAAATTATACATAGGTTTGTCAAAAGTAATAGCATATACAGATAAAAAGCACAGATCCATTTATCTGGGTGTACGCACGAAATAAAACTGTCAGGTTCCCCTCTGCCACTTAAGTCCTCTTCCACCTATAGCAATCATTTCTTAATATGACAACTGCGAAGGCGTGCCGTGGTTCGGCGTATAAATTTACGTCTTTACTGTATACTTCGACACAGACGTACCCGTGATGTACATAACCTGTCATTTAAACGTAAATATTTGTAAAAATGTTTTACTATATATCGTGCACAGCATGAGCTAACAAGCCCCAGTGGAGTTCTACGTGTGTGAACATGCCCATTTGCACAAGGTGCTTTATATCTGTATATGGTATTATTTTTGATAATGCTATGTACAATGTGCTGTATATTCTCCACCATAATGAGGACACGACCAGAAGGATAAGCTCATAATGGAATGCAATGAACAACAAAACATTTTTTAAGATCAGGAGTTGACAGTTCCAGCTGTCGAACATGAGACAGATAATTAAAATTAATGTGATCATGGCTAGAAAAAGTTCTTTCAGTACTTCCAGACCAGAATCCCTTACCTGAAATAGACATGTTTATCGTTCGACATCACCCCTGAAAGTCAATAACATCATCACGCAATAACGCTGAATATTACATAGATATCAGTATTAACTTCTCAATTTAAAAAGGAACAATAATAATTTTTGCAGTTAGTATTGTACATATCAAAGGGGAGGAAATACCTTCAGTAGTTCGGAGTAATTACAATGTTTAGAGAGTAGGATCTTGGTCTTGTACATAGAACTGGTTTCTGACAAGTATGGAAGGTCGTCTCGTTATATGGGATTCTCACGTGAAGCTGATGGTGTGCTTGACCTTCACTCAACCAGTCTACGTTCCAGTTCGGAGTAGGTGAGAGAAGTTTAATTTAAAACTAATTCTAATCTCTCTCTCGGCTACATGTGGTTGGTCCGATATATCAACAGCAAGGCAAATGACGTGGCATTTAAGAATGCTTCATCATTGTTCTGTTGATAAATAAGAAGTCAGACGTAAAATACAGGAATAGTAAAACATGGGGAAGCACAAAAGAAATTTCATTTATGTTACGAAGTGATTGAATATGCCAACTATGCTACAGATTAAGTCTGAAGTTAGTGGTAGAGTGATTTCTGAATATGCTGAACAATTTCTACGAACAACAAAATGCTGAACAGATTCCCCGAATTCGTTGCACGGTACAACAATAGGTGATTTTGAAAACACATCATCATTGAGTTCACTCTACAGAAAATTGGCTTGAAATCAGGCAAATGTGCAGCCCAAGTGATAAATTTTGCTCGATCTATCCAGAGACGACGAAAAAGCTTTCCCAGCCACAAGTAAATAGTGATGCCAAAGGTCTATAGTGCTGCTACAATATACATCTGCTTATATCAAGCTTTGCTTCACCTGGAAGAGTCGGAAGAACTTCGGTTAGGAAATTTGCGGCTCTGTTACCAGTTAAATTCAATGAAGATGATTAATTACATGTCCAATAATCACAGTTCAAACGTTCACACTCCACTGCCTCTGATGTTCAATCTGACTCAACCCTTGCGGACTATAGAAATCAGTTTAATGCATATATCTCACATTTAGTTTTCCACGATTTGTAAAGGTTTTTTCTATGGCAAAGCGATTTGTTCTCCTTGCGTGGCCTCAGAAACGAGCAACAGAATTCCGTACGTTCTCTGCAATCACGTTGGTCTGTTTGCTGATGAAGTGACACATATACAGTTGGAAACCGTTCGTTCGCAAATTGCGAGCAACGTTGGACTGAATTATGGCAGTTTCTCTGGAGCCGATATGTTGATTAACAGAAACAGCTGCCACAACATTTATTTCATTAGCTCAACATGTTTTAGGATGGCTCTTATCTTCTGCGCAGCTTTGGAGTGCCCTTGCAATAGTAGTGTTCTGGACATCCACTGGATTGTCGTTTATGTTGGACTCCGTTCGTCAAAATACTTTTCTGCGCACAGTTCAACTGTTCAGTTATTCTTTTTGTGTTCCTTCTACTTTCTACTTTAAAAGATCTTTAATTATTCCTTTTTCAAAACTATTGTTTCTTTCAAAGTAACTCTCACTAAATTACGGGAACGACACAGGCGAAACAAGAAGGAATAACCTATCGTTCCTTTTATACTGGAATACAGATGTATGCATAACTGGGTATATCTGCGGACATAGGCTGCACTGGACTGCAAAACTAAATGGCCTGAGTAACTTTCGCGTGATATGTCATTGCCAAGTAACATAGATTGATGAAATTTGTACCATACACGGAAAGAACTGTTACAGTATGGTACTTGAGGTAACTGAAAGAACCACGAAAAGTAGCCAACAGAAGCGACATTTTCATTCAAAGACAATAATTTACACTGAATTCACCGTGATTTCTGATGGACTTCCGGACATTACACCACGCGAGAAATGATTATTAAAGGGGGGACACTGATGAAAAACACACACTATCGCAAAAAGGCACCAAATCCACAGTTTTTGAGAGATGGCAACGAAATTTTGTACCACACTTTACATGAAAACAACTCATTTACATATAAAATCCTTTGATTATATATAATCAGCTTTTTTTGAACGAAATTTGAAGTTTTATTTCTAAAAAATAATGTATGTTCCATTTTCTCAGAAAGTATTCAAGAGATTTCTACAAAAATTTCTCTGTTTCATCTCTTTATATGTTGTAAGCTTCTCTCATGAGGTTTTTGGAATAGGTCAAATAGGAGAATTTTCATAATTTTTCAATTATGATTCCACAAGTACAATTTTAAATTCATGCAAAATTCGAAGCACTTTGCTCCATGACTCAGCTTGCAATGGGAATTTTAAAATTTGCTCTTGAGATAATGATTACTAGGTTTACAGAAATATGTGTACAAAAATTCATAATTCTAGCATTCATAGAATCTGAGGAGAAGGTACATAAACTTTAAAAAACAAACTTTTCAGGAAACGCAATTTAAAGTTCAAACTAACTACTTTTCCTTATGTCACTTCTTTAGAAGACACCACATATGTACTCTGGGTCGTCTTTCCCTTCAAGGCTTCTCTTCTGGTTTCTTGTTGTCTGCTTCTTTCCCTTACTAGGTCTTTTCAGCTGCAGAGGCGCGCTGTAACTCTATTTCTCTCAGGATGTCTTGAGTAAAATTTCCTATCTTGAAGCCCATTCTTTCCAATACCTTCATCCTTCCGACGTTTCCATAATTAAGTTCAATAAATGCATCATAAGTTGCAATTCTGACAACTATAGCAGATGCAAATGTGTTTTTATCGCATCGTTTCCATATTAGTGAATTTAGAGACTCATTTGGATTTTGTGTTTCGCCATGAACACATTTTTTTAGAAGTGGAGGATCGGCCAGAAACCTGTAAGTTGGCTTGACAAGATCCAGGATACAATTTGGAAGCCTTTTCTTGTAAATGTAGGGGTTGTTATCCCTCTGAGCTTGTAAATGTTTACACCAGCTAATGTGGCACAGATTTTGAATATGGTGTTCACCTGCCGGTCAATGTGGCCGAGCGGTTCTAGGCGCTTTAACCCGGAACCGCGTTGCTGCTACGGTCGCAGGTTCGAATCCTGCCTCGGGCATGGATGTGTGTGGTGTCCTTATATTAGTTAGGTTTAAGTAGTTCTAAGTCTAGGGGACTGATGACCTCAGATGCTATGTCACATAGTGCTTAGAGCCATTTGAACCATTTTTGGTGTTCATCTGTTGACAACATATGGAAATATGTAGCCCATACTGTACTTTTCATGTCATTTACACTGGATAGGTTATGTCTGATAGCCGTGCCATAACACACTTGACTGGGTGTCGTGTGCTGTCCTTAGGTTAGTTAGGTTTAAGTAGATCTAAGTTCTAGGGGACTGATGACCATAGATGTTAAGTCCCATAGTGCTCAGAGCCATTTGAACCAACACACTTGAAGAGAGTCTCTCATCTTCTTTGTGAGTTTGTTGTGTCCACCAATGCCCTTTCCAACATTTTGCCCTTCATGTCACTGACAAGTTTCCTGAATCTTGAGCCCATTCTCATCTGGATGTGACCTATGCATTCAGGTTTCTCAATGAAGAAAGAATTGAACACTTGTATAAAACTCCGTCAGTATCACAAGGCAAAAACAGCATTGCTTCGTCATAAACGATGCAGCTCGTTTGTTGTTGCTTATAAGATACGGAACAGAGTCAAAGATGTTATGTGTGAGTGCAGGCTTTCTCGGTGAATTTAATATATGAAGTCTTCACGGGTTGTCGGCCGAGTAGCATCGTCGTCTCGCAGCAAGATTTCGATGGAATGCGCCCTCATCATCTTCAGGCGAAGTGTGACTTCATATAAGAGTCAAAGATGATCTATAAAGCTAAAGAGTATGTATCACGGCCTTCTAGATGAATCCCTCACACGTTTGGTTGAAGGTAACACACAGAATCGTTGTTCACTGAGCTGGTATTGAAATGCTGCTTCAAAACGTGGGCGTGGCAGGGAGGCCGCGCCACATTTTAATTAAATTTTCAGGCACTTTGGATGCGATTACAACATTGAAACTTTGGGAACATATTGCCCATGAGCTGTACTAACAAATAAAAAATAAATCGAAAATTGACGTTTTTGGCCAATTTCATCAACGTCCCCTATTAATAGGACTCGTTATCACCATGGACGGCTATGCACGCTTTGCTACGTGCTTCCACTCAGGCCATAAAGTTGGTAACGAGTTCTCGCGTTATAGCGATCCAGTCCTCCAGCAATGTGGTTCACAACGGCTGGCTGATCATTGGTTCATGTGAACATGCTGTAGTACGTCTCTCGAAGGGATTTCAGTCGGGGAAACGTGCAAGCCCGTCCATTCCCCGAAAATCTTCTCGTTCCAAGGGCTCCTCCACAAGCGCCGTTCGCTGCGGTCATCCACAAAAATGAAGTCAGGCCCGAATGTATGCCTGAAACCTGAAAATAGGCACATGGGAAAGGAGTACCATGTCACAATAACGTTGATCGGTGAGAGGACCGTGTTCAAACATTTGGAAGTCAGTACGCCCATGCAACATAATGCCTTCCCACACCAAAGTACCTGGACCAAGTTCGACAATACTCCTGGGTGCGTTGCGTACCGCCAGGTGGCGAAAGGGGAAACGCGTAATGCACCCAGCGACCCTACAGCAGTTGTCAAACGTGCAGGTGAAGGAGTGGAACCCCCTACCACAAGAACTCCTTAATAACCCAGTAGCCAGCATGGGAGCATGTCGCAGAACACACCATAATTGTTTCCGTCTTGTTTCTTTCTTTGAATGAAAGTGTAATTTCCGTTAGTCTCATTGCGCATTTCTGTCAATTACCTTCTTTCTATGTATGGTCCAAGTTTTATTGGGCAATGTTGGTTGGCAGTGACAAAGGATGCGACAGTTACTTTCGTCATTAAGTTTGGGCACATGTGTACATTATGCTGACTCTGAAGATAAAAGCCTACGTCAATACAAATATCAACGCATGTATCTGTGGATATCCGCAACAAAAATTTCTTTGTTAATTTGCAGTGTCAGTATTACAATTATTTACATTTACATTGCAGGGATATTAATAAATATGGCAATATCTGTGAATATATCAACAGAATTACTATATTTAAAGATATTTTCAAATATTTGAGCCGGAAATTGTGACCTAGCGGTTCTACGCGCTTCAGTCCGGAACCGCGCTGCTGCTACGGTCGCAGGTTCGAATCCTGTCTCGGGCATGGATGGGTGTGATGTCCTTAGGTTGGTTAGGTTTAAGTGGTTCTAAGTCTAGGGGACTGATGACCTCATATGTTAAGTCCCATAGATCTCAGAGCCATTTGAACCATTTTTTGAAAATATTTGAGGTGAACAGCTAATTAGAAACAACTAGTTCACATAGTATAAGCTCGCTTTAAAAATAGAGGAAGGTGATTTGAAAGTGGAAATGCGCTATACCACGTTACCTGTCGACCTTGCCCGTATTGTGGGAGAAATTATTACACTCGCGACGAGTCATATATGCAGCGATTCTTCCACACTACTTCACTGATTGACACATGAAAAAACTTTAAAACGCGCTACAGTAAAGTGAAGCGTCTGTCACACACACATTTCATTGATTTTTAGAGTACAGACAGTAGTTCTAATGGCACCAATACTGTTGCACTTTGGAGCATATGGCGATTCTGTGCTTTTTATCAACGACATTCTCACTTTTCCTTGTTTTAGACACAGTTTGCGAAATAGAACTTTCTTCGATATTCTCGGAGGTGAAACGTATTATAAACTGATGGAAGATGTGTTTTTGATCACCTTTTCTGTTTTGTTGTGAAAAGAATGCGCGTATTGTCAATATTGCTATTATTTCCTAAATTTAGGTCAGAATGACCCTTTAACGAGTAAAAACAATAATTTCTCTCGGACTGCGACCGGTCAGTTTAGTCTACGTTAACTTACATACAACAGAACAACAAGCCGTAAACGTAATAAGAGCGGAAAATACGGCTATTCTGGATCCGCCATTGCAGAGCAGGTGAGCTGCGACCGAGCCTGGTGTTACCTGTAACTGTGCGGAGGAGCCATCTGTCGGCCACAGCCGGTACTACCACGCAAGCGGCTTTCAAGCGCCAGCTGAAATCAATTTCCCGTTACTCATACACTTCTGTTACAAACATCGTTAGCGTGATATTTTCCAACTAAGTATATTACACGTAAAATAATTCGCCGAGATTCACTAAAGGAAAATTCTGATTAAAAAATATGGTGTAGTACTGAAGAAAAATGGTATAGCCCTACACCAGTATTTACGAAAGAGAAACCTTTATGGGGCTTCAATTATTTATCATATTCAAATAAACGTAAATCGGCCCTTTTGTGGCAATAATCACCTCAAAATTCTATTATGGCTGCAGGGAAGATGTTGCACTAGACTTCGTATACACCATCCGTTCAAAAGTCTCCGGACACCCTTTGATAATTGACCACTAGGTGCAACGAGAAGCGGACCCGCCAGTGTAAAACAGAACGAGGAGTTGTCGTTAGAGAAGCGTCAATAACAGAATGGGGCGGCGAGGAGAGTTCGGTGTCCTCTGGCGTGGACGAATTACTGGGTATCACTCGGGTAACAACATTATTGGGGACATTTTAATCTTCTAACACTGCCCAATGAAATCCGGAGAGTAAGGAAGGCAGGAGTAGGTTACGATTGTGTACGGAGCCCGAATCAATTACTATTGGTTTGCTTTGCAATTTCGCTCATTTATTGTAATAAATAATTTTTGAAAACAATCCACTGAGGTCGCAATCAGAATTTTAAAGCAAGTAACCTCTATCACGACTGTAGGCCTTTAACGCCAAAATGGCAGCGATAAAAAATTTAACAAATACATTGTAAAACGGGAAATGGCATAGCAAAAGTTAATTTGAAAAAAAAAGAAAACAGATGACCAAACAGGTGGGACAAGTGATGGTAACTTAATAATACAATAATAAGATATAACACAAGAGCCAGTGACAGACGGTGCTCCAGGAATCGACCTCTGAGTAGGTCACACCAAAAACACTTTTCCGAAAGAAGAAAAGGCAGCCAAGAGTTGCATTCAGATCACAAGATGATAACTCGGACTAGTGGCAGTCTAACGAGCGACTAATGATAATCTTGGTGAGGCTACCTGACATCCATCCAAACAAATGCAAGACGTAAATTTATGCCAAAGCCAGAACCGGCGGTGTAGGCTCCGCCCGCAGAATACTGTGCCCGGAACAAGAAGGAATGACTACTACTAAGGTAGAAGAATGCCACCCAACCCAAATCAAGAATCTGTCAAACTTGCACGCCTCACCGGACAGCGGTGGCAAGGCAAGGAAATGTACACTGCCGTTACATACACTAACCCCCAGGGCAAGTAACTGGGACGTTAGCGGCCACAATGTAAGAAGCTGAAAATAGTAAACAGTAATTAGAAGCTCAGGAAGGTTAATCAGCTCCATCTTCTGCAGGTACTCCACTCGCTGCTTTTCGCCTCGGCGACACTACGAGCAGTAACACGAACCCAAGTCGCTGGAGAATCGTGAGATTTCACAATGTTGGAGGTTTCTCTACGCGAATTGCAGTGCACTCAACTTAAACATGCAGGATCCGGTTTAGACGATGTCGTGCACCCTCGTGACCACTGCCCGTCGATCCGGCAGTCCATACACGCCGCCAGCGATCCCGGTGTGTTGCCGCTCCGCGCGGACCCAGCTGCTCCTGCGTCTAGCCGCGCAGGATTAGCCGAGCGGTCTAAGGCGCTGCAGTCATGGACTGTGCGGCTGGTCCCGGCGGAGGTTCGAGTCCTCCCTCGGGAATGGGTGTGTGTGTTTGTCCTTAGGATAATTTAGGTTAAGTAGTGTGTAAGCTTAGGGACTGGTGACCTTAGCAGTTAAGTCCCATAAGATTTCACACACATTTGAACATTTGAACATTCCTGCGTCTACAACAGAACTCCAGACTCACACACACGGAAGAAGTCACCCCAAAGAAAGGCAGCAGAACTATATATCGATAGACGCCGCTGCTACCACTAGTGGACAGGCAACGATTACGAAACCGAGTGGCGCCAGTGAACATGAGAAGACAAACAATGCAGCCATGCCAACTAAACGATACGGTCTGACAGAAACCTATACGCAGCACCAATGCGAGCCGCAGCATAGCTCACCCAAGTTGACTGTTGATGAAGTGATTGTAAAGTGAAAACGCTGAACCAAATCTAACGATATGAATAGTATTTGCAGTCGCGAATATGAACCACCTCCAGCTGTATAATGGAATGACGACACTGAAAATGTTTGCCGGACCGAGATTCGAATCTAGAAGACTAAGGATATCTTTCCTCAAACAGTGAAAAATACTGTGACAGTTTCCCGTGAACACATACTAGCTATCTATGGCCCCTTAGTGATAAAATCCATTTATCAGTTACATCGTCGTATACATAGCCGAGTCACATTGATGTGACCACCTGTCAGAATTCTGAATAACAACCTTTCCCAGCACGGACCAGTGCGAGACGTTCTGGCAGAGAGTCACTGAGGTTCTGGAAGATGCTAGCGCCTGACTCCAGAGCCGTGGTCAGCTGCGCGAGGTTTTTCGGTTGATGATCCATGGTGCGAACTGCCCGATAGAGGTGGTCCCAAAGATTCCCGATTGGGTTGAATTCATATTAGTTTCGTGCCCAAAGAAGTGTGGCAAACTCATCATGGTGCTCTTCGAACTAAGCAGGTACACTGTGAACTGTGTCACGTTGCATCGTACAGCTGGTAGATACAAAATATTTATATGTAAGAAAAGCGAACTGCATGTAGGGGAGAATATGGTCCACTAGGACAGATGCATATTTGATACACTGCTCCTTCCAGGATGACAAATTCACCCATGAAATTCCACGAAAACATTCTCAAGAACATAAAGCTCCCGCCTCCACCATGGTCCCTTCCGAAGATTTTTGCATGGTGTTCGCCTTCAGACGCTTGAAGACATTTCACAAAACACGTGATTTATGTGAAACGGCCACCTGTCGCCCGTCAGTGAACGTCCAGTTGTGGCATTGGCTTGCAAATTATAGCCTACGTCGCCGATATAAAGCAGTCAGTATGGATGCTGCGGAGACCCATACGCAGCAACGTTCGCTGAACGATCGTTAGGAGATACTGTCGATAGCCCCTTGGTTTATCTGGGCGGTCAGTTGCTCGTCATCAGTTGCACATCTACTCGCTCATAGACTTCTGCCGCAGCCATCGTTCATCCTCGTCGCCTGTGGCTCGTAGTGTACCACAGTTGCCGGCCGCTGTGGCCGAGCGGTTCCAGGCGCTTCAGTCCGGAATCGCGCTGCTGCTACGTTCGCAGTTTCGAATCCTGCCTGGGGTATGAATGTGTGTGATGTCCTTAGGCTAGTTAGTTTTAAGTAGTTCTAAGTATAGGGGACTGATGGCAGATGTTAAGTTCCATTATGCTTAGAGACATTTGAACCATTTTTTGTAACACAGTTACCTCGGCGCCAGTTTTCGATAACACAATTTTGCACAGCACGCTATACTTTAACCACGGTGGCGCGCGAACAGTTTACAAACTTCGCTACTTCCACTTTTGGCCTGAAAGCCAACGATCATGCTGTTTCTGATGTCAAATAAATCGGTCCGTTTCCGCATTATGACAACGACTGCACTGGTTTCCACTTCCCCCGACTTCCTTTATACACTCTCCACCTGCCGTCTGTGAATGTTTGCTGCATATTGACGTCGAACACAGGTGGTAGTCACTTTATTGTGACTGAATCGTGTACTTCACTTCACCATGTGTTTGGAGCAATGTCCTTATGATCTGCTGCCTGTTATATATGATTGGCTGACTGGCTTCCTTTTCTCAACATATTAGGTGGGTGACACATCGCAAAGTTTTAATATGCATGTTATTGTGTGACCACCGTCATCTGGGATAATTGACAGATCATCAGTCAAGCTGAAGGTTAGCCTCAACGTTGTTGTGTCCCATCCCATTAGTGTATTGAACGAAGGGAAAACGACGATTTACTCGTATAAGCCCAGATTTGTGTCCCAGTCCTTCTCGTCTTATTCTCATGTGACTAAGCGAGATAAG
Source organism: Schistocerca americana (assembly GCF_021461395.2). Classification (NCBI taxonomy): domain Eukaryota; kingdom Metazoa; phylum Arthropoda; class Insecta; order Orthoptera; family Acrididae; genus Schistocerca; species Schistocerca americana. The sequence goes on from NC_060124.1 coordinate 379,712,702, forward strand.
CGCTATTTACAGCTTGATTGTTGAATAGCCTTCCTAGAATCCAGGTCGTCCTAATATAAGCATCAGGGTTAAGTGTGGGATCACAACTAAGAGTGCAAAAGTAATTACACTGTGAAACACAGAGAAGAGAGTGTAAGTGGAAAGAGTACATTAAAGGTCTCTACGAGATGTAGGAATGATCTATATAGGTAACAGTCCTCCAGAATTTCTAAAATGTTGCATAGAACTGGCAAACTGGCGACTATTCAGTCCTTAAGATTGGAGACATATCATCAGACTTTCGTAAAAGATGTAGTCTACCTTATCCCTAAGATAGTAAGGGCTGATAAATGAAGGAACCATGCCACAGTGAACTTGACAGCTCATACAACCTAGTGGCTCACATGAATAATATACAGAAGAATTGAAAAGAAAATCGAAGAACTGTTGAATTACCACCAATTTAGCTTTAGGAAAAAGGCAAAACACCATATGGGAGTTCTGCCATTGCGAATAGTAATGAGTACAGAACTTGAGAAAAACCAGAAGACTTCCATGCACAAATGTAAAACGGGCAACAGTCAGTAGCAGAATCAATAATTTGTTGCAGATGTGAACTTAGACTGTAAAATAATCATCACTGGTGTTAAAATTCATAATCAGAAAGAATCGAAAGCTAGCACAAAATATGTATTAAGGCAGGTATACGAATCCATGTAGGTCCCTAAGTGGGAACATAGCGATAACATACCGTTACCAGAAAAGTCATTTAGGTACAACTATGTTAAAAGATAAGCATGTGGTAGTTGATGCTACTGATTACATGGCAGAAACACAACTGAAGCCTTTGCTTACAATCAGCGCAGACAGTAAGAATATGCATCACAGAGGACCAGTAGTGCTCTCTGTTGCAGCATGCATCCGAGAAGGTATAGCTCAATTTTATTCAAGACTGTAACCTTGAAATGAGTCTTAGGTGGTTCAGATGGCTCTGAGCACTATGGGACTTAACATCTGAGGCCATCAGTCCCATATAACTTAGAACTACTTAAACCGAACTAACCTAAGGACATCACACACATCCATGCCCGAGGCAAGATTCGAACCTGCGACCGTTGCGGTCGCACGGTTGCAGACTGTAGCGCCTAGAACCGCTCGGCCAAATGAGTCTTACTACACAATATACCAGAGATATGCAAATTACATAGTATATATATATATATATATATATATATATATATATATATATATATATATATATATATATATATATATGTGTGTGTGTGTGTGTGTGTGTGTGACAAAAATAATGTAAATAAAGTCATAGAAGACAAGAGGCATATCCTACGGAATTAGACTGCAACAAAACCATGCCGAATTTTATAATAGGATTAATCGATTAAAAATCCATTTAAAAATCTTTTATATAAAATATTTTATCAATGCGTGTCAAAAGGCATAAAGAGACGTTGTTAACAGCATCTGAGAAATGTGCAGTATACAATGTAACATATCCCTGTCTGGGATTACCCTTGATAGAGCTAATAAGCTAAAAACGTTTGTATATCAAACCACTCCTTCACAACCTAAGTAGTTCTCAAACACGCACTTGAAGTATTATTAAGAATTAGGTTTACATGTCATGTAAAAGAATTTAAGAAAAAGAGCTATTACATTTTTTTTAAGTTAAAAAAATTTTGACGAAGCTTGTCGTGGAAAGACAATGCACAAACCGATGACAGTAACAGCTATGGAATTTTTCACATTCGATAGTGCTGAACCTCACTGGTGGCATAATATCAAGTCATCTACTAAGATGGGAAGGTAGGAGACGAGGAACTGGCAGAAGTAAAGCTGTGAGGACAGGGCGTGAGTCGTGCTTGGGTAGCTCAGATGGTAGAGCACTTGCCTGCGAAAGGCGAAAGTCCCGAGTTCGAGTCTCGGTCCGGCACAGAGTTGTAATCTGAAAGGAAGTTTCATATCAGCGCACACTCCGCTGCAGAGTGAAAATCTCATTCTGGAAACATCTACTAAGATGTTAAATTGGCACCATTAAGTCAAATATACAGTTGGCTTTCATGCGATTTGATGATCTAGAAACGGCGCTCAACAACGTACACCGGCGTAACTTGTTTGAAATCGTCAGAAAAATGGATATGAACTGGTGCCGTCCGAAGAATGAGGTCCCGAGACAAAACTGATGCCTCAAGACGGAACGACAAGTAAGCTTAGTCGCTGTCAGATACAGCGACGAATGAACCCTCAAGAATTCCATTCGCCACCGCTGCAGCATGCTAACTGGCGACAGAGCGGAGTGCCGCTCAATCTCAGCCTGCAATCATCGCCAAGGACAACAGAAACAACAGAATCGTCTCTCTAGCGAGCCACCAGTGAGAGTTGTACTACACAGAACCATGTAGGAAAGTTTATAGTCAATTGTACTTTGAGAGAAGAGACTCTATGTTCTACCACCTCAAGTGATACATTAGTGTTCAGTGACAGCAAAAAACACACGTGACAATCGTGTACACGTGGACTGTTTCAAAGCTAAGAATTTCATCTTGTTCAAGATATAAAGTGAACTAACGTTTTCTGCGTGTTGTATTGTCCAATCGGCCTCCTCCAGAAGTACCGTACGTCTGAAAACCCACTACAATGCTGACAAATGCTTTTTCACGTGGCACAACATAAACTATAAGGAGTGATGGGTAATACGCAATACGAAAAAGAACCGAGATGGGACGGTAATGTAATGTTTTCGTGTTTGTGTTGACCGATACGCGGACATCAGTGTTCCAGGTTGGCTACATCTGACCCCAGAATAGAGAGTGTGGCAGGTTGTAGGGATTAGATCTAGTTCCACTGCGAGACCGGAATCAAGAATTCTGGCTCATTAAAACATGCTTTATTATTCGAAGGTTCTCACACAGTTGGTCGACGGCTGCGTCGCAAGTGCCGACTGCAGCTGGCGACATCGAGTGTGTCTACTGACAGAGCAGGATGCTGAGACAGCGTAACAATCGCTGGTGGCGACAGTAGACTTGCTGACGCAAGATCTGTGTCCACCCTGCAGCACAGTGAGCCTACGGCTAGAACGGCTTAACTCTGCTCGTGGCTCTAGGCAGCTGGCAGGGACTTTCAAACTGCCGGAGTCGAACCCAGTACTCTAGAAGGCTCTCTAGAATACCAAGTGATGGAACACAACGAGAGGCGGTTCCAGTTCGAAGCCTGTGACCATAAGGGGTAGCTGATGGGTCGTAAACCAACGGCTCCACCTAGGCTCTGGTGCTCCTCGGTGAAGCTGTATTTGCTTGGCTGCAAATCCAGATGATGACTGTCTCAGAGACTGTGCCAGACGAATGCACGGTGTGATGGATTGAGGGGACGGTCAGAACTGCGGGCTTACATACTTTCGTTTCTGGGTGTGATTGGGTTCCGTCACTTACCTGACTGAATCGTTGTGTTATGGTAGGAAACGTTGTTCTGTCGTACAGCATGTAACAATTTAGCATATCAGAGTGTTAGATGGTTATCTTGCTGAGCTATTGCAGCGACCAACTACAAAATTATGCAGGCTTGCATACCCCTGGCCTGGTTGCAGTGAACTCCTTGCTGATACTGAAGCACAAGGGACAAAGAGCCAGGATTAAAAAGGTTATAAGGCAGGGGTACAGTCTTTCGGCACTATGCAATCTGCACATCCAAGATGCAATGACGGATGTATGGGAAAGGCGAAATTTTCACTTCTGGCATTTTTCCAGTGAGTGTTGGAAAGGAGTGATGTAAAGCTTCTGACCAGACCTTGTGTTAATGCAGCGAATTAAATTCCAAACCCCTCTGCAGTTTGTCCTGTAGTGAGTGTTGGAGACACTGCTGATGATGATCCGTCCCTTAGATGGGGACGTTAAGCTCGGTGAGCCCCTAGGTGCTATTTGAGAGGACGAGGCTACACCCGGCACCGAGTTTCAGTGTCACCGTTATCTTACCACCATAAAAAACAAACATGACCTAACACTACACACACACACACACACACACACACACACACACACACACACACTTACACACACAGCTGCAGTTGTCTAAGCTCAAAACACTTAAGTCACAACTCTCACTCAGGTCACTCAGTGTGGAAAAGTGCCACTGTGCACAGAGAAAAAACATACGGACTTTCAGTATTCAACCCGTTATGGTATGGACAGCGTCTAGAAAGAACAGCATCAAAAGCAAAATAAGGATAATGAAATGTAGTAGCATGAAAGCTGATGATGCTGAGGCAGCTGGATAAGGAAACGAGACACTGAAAGTAGTAGATGGTTTCAGTTATTTATGTAGTAAAGAACTGAGGATGGTGGAAGGAGGGAGAATACAATATGTAGACTGGCACTGGTAAAAAGCTGTTCTGGTGCAGAGAAATCTGTTAACATTGATTATAAAAAATTTCAGTGTTTAGAAGACTATTCTAAAAGTATTTACCTGGAGTGTAGCTTTGTATGGAATTGAAACTTGGGCGATAGCTGTTCAGACAAGAAGAGAATAGAAGATTTTGAAATGTAGAGCTACAGAAGAATGCTGAACATTAGATGCTTAGATCGTGTAACTAAAAATGGTTCAGAGGGCTCTGAGCACTATGGAACTTAACATCTGAGGTCATCAGTCCCCTAGAACAGAGCTACTTAAACCTAACTAACTTAAGGACATCACACATCCATGCCCGAGGCAGGATTCGAACCTGCGACCGTAGCGATAGCGCGGTTCCAGACTGAAGCGCCTAGAACCGCTCGGCCACAACGGCCGGCATCGTGTAACTAATGATAAGGTATTGAACAGAACCGGGGAGAGAAGAAATTGGTGGCACAACTTGAATAAAAGTGGGGCGTCTGATGGTAGGATGCATTCTGAGACACCATGGAATCACCTATTTACTGCTGGAAGGAAGTTTGGATGGTATAAATCGTAGGTAGATGCGAATATGTGAATACAGTAAGAAATTTCGGAAGTATGTGGGCTGCAGTAGTTATTCGAAGATGAAGAGGCTTGCACAGGATAAAGTAGAATAGAGAGCTGCATGGAATCATTCTTCGGACTTAAGACCACAAAACACAACTCACAGTGTAAGAAGATGTCTGACTGCGTCAGATATAAAAATATGAAAAGTTGTTCCATACAAATCTGGATAAAGTCTATTGTGGTAATATAACTGCAAAGGTTTTACTTCAACTTCTTTTACTTCCTCCCAAATGTTACCCTGCTACTTAACTTCGGTGGAAAAACTGCATTCACAATGCACGTACAAAATTTATACATTGGTTTCTTACAAAGTATCCAAAATAGGATAATTTCTGCTAACTAAAAGTGTAGATTTCCATGCCTTTACTTAGCTCATAACTGGCTCCAAATTATTTTATCTATTAATGTACCTCTGGCTACAAAGTTCCTCTGATTACATGTTATCAGCTGCGATTGTAACCTTTAATCCCTTGGTCTCCAGCTCAACTAAATAAATATACCAGCAGCCCCGTTAACGTCACCGGATAGTTTACTTCTAAATAAAGAATAGTGATAATAATAATAATTACCTACTCGATTTTAATTGATATACACCAAAATGATTAATGAAATTCTTGGGGAAGAAATTGGCTTATATCAAAAAATGTTTCCTTAGAAGTACAAAAAATTTGGAGAATTCTATCAAGGAATATCAAGGTTCGTCTAATATTTTCAACTTAATGTTTACATGTATCGGATAAGGCGTACACACGAGATATTCAACGCACAACAGCCTTTCTGCATTTATATTGGATCGCAGTGCTCGATATATAAATGTAGGAACGCAATGATTTATTGAACACAAATGACCTAAAGCAATTAGATGCACTTTGCCCCTTGCTTAGTAATGAACCACACCGCACTGTAATTCAGTACAACGTCACTTTATTCCTTCATTTATAGCATACACGGCAGCTTTTCTATGCCGTGCTCAGAATCTTAACAACTATAATTACGTGGAATCATACGTGCTTCACTCCTCTTTTTTCACCAGTGCTAGTCCTCGACGCCTTCAGATCCTCATTTCATACACTTAATGAACAGAAGTCTTTACACCAATCCTCTGGGTCTAGTGAAGCAGGGGATACAACCCGTCGGCTTTGACCAATGACATCATACATTAGTCATAGATAGTAATGTCTTCACTTCGAGGCATAGATAATAAAACTGTTCTGTGTTCCGGATAAGCGCTATCATTGTACATTAAAATAATTATTCGTGATGATATTGAGGTTATTTGGAGTATTAGTTTGTTACTGTAGAACAATTTTTAGTGTCTTATTTTCGTTTATAGGAATGGATTTGTCTGAGTGTGGGTATGTAATTTTCGTTACTGTCTGTCTTGGCGAGCTGCGGTTATTCCTCGATATTTCCGTGTGGTAAGCTCACTTTTCCATTTGCTTCTTTCACGGTATTTCACTATTTTGATATTTCACTGTTTTATTCCACCAATATGTGTATTTTCGTGTTGTGAAGTACGTAATAGAAATTTCTTAGCTGTCGATCTTCTTTCGTTTCCCAGCATTAATATCAGTACGACATTTTCGAATGTGTACTTGCTATATAACAGGCGAAACCCCCGACACAACTAAAATTTGATCCTGTCCTTCACTTCACCTTTACACTGACGACACAACTAAAATTTGTATCCCGTCCTTCACTTCTCCTTTACACTGACACTATATATACACTCCTGGAAATGGAAAAAAGAACACATTGACACCGGTGTGTCAGACCCACCATACTTGCTCCGGACACTGCGAGAGGGCTGCACAAGCAATGATCACACGCACGGCACAGCGGACACACCAGGAACCGCGGTGTTGGCCGTCGAATGGCGCTAGCTGCGCAGCATTTGTGCACCGCCGCCGTCAGTGTCAGCCAGTTTGCCGTGGCATACGGAGCTCCATCGCAGTCTTTAACACTGGTAGCATGCCGCGACAGCGTGGACGTGAACCGTATGTGCAGTTGACGGACTTTGAGCGAGGGCGTATAGTGGGCATGCGGGAGGCCGGGTGGACGTACCGCCGAATTGCTCAACACGTGGGGCGTGAGGTCTCCACAGTACATCGATGTTGTCGCCAGTGGTCGGCGGAAGGTGCACGTGCCCGTCGACCTGGGACCGGACCGCAGCGACGCACGGATGCACGCCAAGACCGTAGGATCCTACGCAGTGCCGTAGGGGACCGCACCGCCACTTCCCAGCAAATTAGGGACACTGTTGCTCCTGGGGTATCGGCGAGGACCATTCGCAACCGTCTCCATGAAGCTGGGCTACGGTCCCGCACACCGTTAGGCCGTCTTCCGCTCACGCCCCAACATCGTGCAGCCCGCCTCCAGTGGTGTCGCGACAGGCGTGAATGGAGGGACGAATGGAGACGTGTCGTCTTCAGCGATGAGAGTCGCTTCTGCCTTGGTGCCAATGATGGTCGTATGCGTGTTTGGCGCCGTGCAGGTGAGCGCCACAATCAGGACTGCATACGACCGAGGCACACAGGGCCAACACCCGGCATCATGGTGCGGGGAGCGATCTCCTACACTGGCCGTACACCACTGGTGATCGTCGAGGGGACACTGAATAGTGCATGGTACATCCAAACCGTCATCGAACCCATCGTTCTACCATTCCTAGACCGGCAAGGGAACTTGCTGTTCCAACAGGACAATGCACGTCCGCATGTATCCCGTGCCACCCAACGTGCTCTAGAAGGTGTAAGTCAACTACCCTGGCCAGCAAGATCTCCGGATCTGTCCCCCATTGAGCATGTTTGGGACTGGATGAAGCGTCGTCTCACGCGGTCTGCACGTCCAGCACGAACGCTGGTCCAACTGAGGCGCCAGGTGGAAATGGCATGGCAAGCCGTTCCACAGGACTACATTCAGCATCTCTACGATCGTCTCCATGGGAGAATAGCAGCCTGCATTGCTGCGAAAGGTGGATATACACTGTACTAGTGCCGACATTGTGCATGCTCTGTTGCCTGTGTCTATGTGCCTGTGGTTCTGTCAGTGTGATCATGTGATGTATCTGACCCCAGGAATGTGTCAATAAAGTTTCCCCTTCCTGGGACAATGAATTCATGGTGTTCTTATTTCAATTTCCAGGAGTGTATGTCAGTTGGCGGGCAAGATACAAATGCTGCGTACAGCTATATAGCTCAAGTAACGAATGGGATACTATTAGCGTCCAAGGCAACAAGAAAAATGTACCCCATAGTGATGTATGGGATAGAAATTATACATGTGTCGTCTTCTTGTCTCCGTGTAGTTCAACTGAGGTACAAGTTGCAAATGTACCGTACGTCTATTTCCACCTTTTCGTTACCAGGTACATATATAGAAGTCAACTGAAGTCTGGTATAGATATATTACATACGTTAGTCCTTCTGTCATCAGTAGTACAGATATGTACGTAAGAAATGACTGTTAGTAATAGCGGAGATGAAATAAACAACACATCTACAATTTGTATCCCGTGTTCCATTTAGGGTTTACTGAAGCGGAGGATACATCATTCAAGGGAAGAACAGGACAGTGATGCTAGTGAAAACGAAGAAATCGACTTTCGACAAACTGGAATTCCGTACTGTACTTAAGCAACACACTTCGAATGAGCTTTTAATTTGTATCCGGTGTTTCATTTACGGTTTAGTGAAGCAGGGTATACATAGTTCAAGTGAACAACAGGACAGCAATGGTAGTTGAAACTAAGAAATCGACGTACGTTTAACTTACATCCCGTACTGCACTTAAGCAATACAGTTCGAAAGAGTTTCGAGATACAACTGACATACATGTAACGTGATGTATTGTATTCTTTGCTAGTAATATATTTCATTCATTTCTTTCTATTGTATTTTGCGGAGAAATACTAAGATACAAACACGCGATATCGTTAACGTGAAAATACTACTGGCCCTTATATATGTGAAGTACAGTTTTTCTCTCTTGCATTCCTTTGTTTCTGAACATACTTCTCAGCTCTTACATCTTTGTAATACATGCTCTCTGGCCAATTCTGACGTCATTGGTCAAAGCCGACGGGTTGTATCCCCTGCTAAACTAGACCCAATCCTCTTTTTCTCTCCCTCTTTCGCCTATTATCCAATTGTCCGTTCCACGGATTTTATACGTATTAGTATGTCTGGGCATAGCTCTCACACCGCTTAAAATATAAATGTGTAACCACTAATAACATACAGCTTTTCATATTTGACATGACACTGACACTTTTACTTAAAGGAATAACTTTCTTCTCAGCATGGCGACCCTTCAGGGGTTCCCGAATGGCGTTGCGCTACTAGCCGCCCCTAGCACGTCAGTCTGAGCGAGCAACACGATCGGCGGCATCTGCTGCATTCCGGACACGGGGCCGCATTCCACATCACTGGGCGCTGTCCCCTGCGTTCCATCCGTCCCGACCTGCCGGACGTTGCTAGGAGACACCCATACCCTACCGGGAAACACTCGTCCGATCACTGTGAAAGAATGGCCACTGCTACCTCACTGACAACCTATTCACAGTCTTATTTAACATTTCTAGAGTTAGAGTCCATATAAGAAGACGATTGGTAGTTCCGTGCACATTATCAGAAGAAAGAGTTGCATGTGACACACCAGCCAGTAGAGCCCGTAGCGGCAGGTCGCCACATTTGTCTAAAGCACGCGCTTCTTGATGCGCGTTGAACATTTGGTGATCATTTTTCCCTTGATAAATTATAATGATTGTGCCTGTACTGTTCATTCCGGCGAGCACAACAAATATTATGTTAGAAAGCTATAGTATAGCAGCTAGGTCACAGAAAAAAATCGTTGTTGCCATGGTCTACACAGGCGTGGGTCCAGTTTTCTGTTCTCGGGGTGTGTGTGTGCGTGGGGGGGGGGGGGGGGTCACAATTTGTTACTGTCTTTGTCACACCCCACTTTTCCCTTGCCGTGTGTTTGTCTATGTCTCAATCAAGGTTACATCTTTTCAAATGTTGTTTATAAATATTGTAACTGTATCAGCGACAAAATTATGCAAAAATCTGATGATAGCCTTCTAAACCGAAAATAGATTACAACAATACATTAATCCTGTACATCACAGGCGTTTCACCACAAATACTTTGGCCGAAGTTGTTTACCGCTGCCGGCCGTGTGTGGCCGAGCGGTTCTAGGGGTTTCAGCTTGGAACCGCGCGACCGCTGCGGTCTCAGGTTCGAATCCTGCCTCGGGTATGGATGTGTGTGATGTCCTTAGGTTAGTTAGGTTTAAGTAGTTCTAAGTTCTAGGGGACTGATGATCTCAGATGTTAAGTCCCATAGTGCTCAAAGCCATTTGAACCAATTTGTTTAACGCTGGCGTTCCAAACAAGAAATTCTTTTGTCCAGATGCGTTGTTGCCCCTGTATGAATCCTAAGTCTTCATTAGGAACGCCAGCTTCGTTAGAAAATTCATCATCACTATCGTCATTGTTGGCAGATAAAAACAAACGGCTATAATTTAATCAGAAATCATCGCTTTGAAACAAAAATTCTTCCAGTCTGACGCCATTGAAGTTTAATCACCAACCCGTGCACTACTTCTTTTAACCATTACCTTTATTTAATCTATGAAGTACATGCAATTTTATTTCAGATCGACACCATCTTCCATATCTTCGCCAAGATCAAATGGTTCAAATGGCTCTGAGCACCATGGGACTTAACATCTGTGGTCATTAGTCGCCTAGAACTTATAACTACTTAAACCTAACTAACCTAAGGACATCACACACACCCATGCCCGAGGCAGGATTCGAACCTGCGACCGTAGCAGTCGCGCGGTTCCGGACTGCGCGCCTAGAACCGCTAGACCACCGCGGCCGGCTCGCCAAGATCCATTAATGGCGACTGGATGAAATTAAAATTAAGTATTGTCGCCGCTGTTACTACCGGGTAATCAAATACTGCACAGTTGCTGTACAGAAAATATAAAATCGACCCATATTCACTGTTGATTCGGATTAATAAAGGCTGAAGGGGTGGGCATCGCATGGGGGAGGAGGGGGGTGGGGTGGTTGGACAGACGAGGCTCCACTGACAGAAAAATTTGTTTAGCTCAGTGAACAGCCGCAGCGAATGATCGAAGAATTTACAGATCAGAAAATGTGGCCTTTGATGAACATATGTCCGAAAATATGAGAAGTATCAGTGTCACTGATTAATTTACGTTCACTCACGTTACACTCACAATTTAAATAAATTCACAAATCACACAACACAGAATCGAAGTGTTTATTCACAGTTATCAGTATTTCACTAATCACTACAACTGCGAGCACGTGTCTCATACCTGTGGCTATACGAACTTGTAAATTAGTCGTTTCCGCTTTCGTTCGGGAAGTCAGCTTCTTTATTGTTTTGTGGGTCCTTCACTTTCTGTCTTGCTTTACTGAAATTCCTTTGGTTTACCGATTTTATCAGTGGATTTGCGAACCGAATCGGATTTGTTGTTGACATCAAGGACTGCCAGCCTGGGCATTCGGAGTGAGCAAGATCTCATTCGAATAACTGAAAAGTATTCTCTTGTAACGGAATACGTCAAATCTGTTGGTTCTCGTAACAGGTGACAATAAACTTACACGAAACACCAACCCAAAAACCACGACTAACGGTCTTCTTAAGATAACCATTATACTTATAGAAGTGATGTATTCGGAACTGGAAATACCATTAGATATCCATTGCACAGTTTACTGGCGACGTACAACATTCATAATATGAGCACTTCGTTCTTAGTCTTTCAGTCCTATTGTTCCCTCCTAGTTCTTGTACATATTGTATATTACCCGCCTCTCCTTATAGCCAGCCTACCCTTACGTTTCTCCGAATTTTGCACCATTGTACGTGGTCTAACGCTTTTTCCAGGTCTACAAATCCTGTGAAAGGGGCTTCACTTTTTTTCAGTCTTGCTTCCATTATCAACCTCAACGTCATGATTGCCTCTCTGGTGCTTGTACCTTTCCTAAAGCCAAATTGATCATCATTAAAGAGATCCTCAGAGATACCGTGCGAAATTCTGTATAACTGACTGGTTAGGTGATCAAAATCCCGATCTGGTGGGAGGGCCCTGCCCATAATCCTCGAAACATTCTCATTTGGGGAGCTGGAGAATGTAGGATTTTTCTCGCTAGAATGCGCACTGGCTTCCCCACTGCATTCCTCCAGACGAAAATAGTTTGAACAAATCCGACACCGTAACCCACTACTCACAAACCTACTACACAGCCCGCACTTGTCACTCATGGTAAAATTTTGCAGTTACTGAAAAAGAACTACACGTCCACGTAATTTAAGTTGAGTTACACCAGTAGAACTATTTATAGAACTAACAATAGGAACTAACAATTGCAGTCTCGAAATTCTCTGCCTACTAAGAAAGCAACTACTTGTATTAATACTGCTACACCACAGCTAATGCCAGTACCAACAAAACTTCACAAAATTATTAGATTCATCAAGTTAAAGCATCCATTGGAACACTCAACGAAGTGAAAACACTGAATGAAAATTTTACTGAAACATTGTACTAGAAACAATAAGAAACGTCAACTGAAAACTAAAGTACGAAATTTACTAAACGATTTCAACGCACAGAAAACTCTAAAAAGACACAGCGAGCGAAAGTTTCCAAAAGTTTATTAAATCATTATCTCGCCACATACAGAACTAAACACCTCTAAAAACAATTAAATTTAATAACTGTATAACAGTGCACAAATAACTTTGTCAGTACTTAGCTTTATAACCACTACAGCAACAACTGCTTGCTGCAAAATCTAGACGCACTACTCCCTGGGTAACCGGTCATGGCGCCAGTGGGACAACCATGCAAGAAAAGTATCTCCTTCTGCGACACTGTATGCAATATAAGTTTGAACGCAACCGTTCCTACCATTAATGTTCACGCCATCTTGTGGATTTCTTAATTTAACATATTGACAGATGTAAAAAATCATCCACGCTAACATTCGAAGGGACTGTACCTGGCAACGCACCAGAAAATTTAGATTAATTTGCCGATTAAGATTGTGGACATGCCACCTAACTATGCAATAGGCCCATTGAGATCTTGAGGATATATACTGTGTTAATCTGTGATTGGAAACATGATTATTAAGTAATCAAAAATGTGTGTGAATTCCTAAGGGACCAAAATACTGCGGTCATCGGTCCCTAGACTTGCACACTACTTAAACTAACTTACAGTAACTTACACTAAGAACAACACACACACTCGGCCTCGTGATGACTGGGTGTTGTGTGATGTCCTTAGGTTAGTTAGGTTTAAGTAGTTCTAAGTTCTAGGGGACTGATGACCATAGCTGTTAAGTCTCATAGTGCTCAGAGCCATTTTTGAACACACACACCTATGCCCGAGGGAGGACTCGAACCTCCGGCTGGGACCGAGCGAGGTGGCGTAGTGGTTAGCACATTGGACTCGCGTTCGGGAGGAGGACGGTTCAATCCCACGTCCGACCCTCCTGATTTAGGTTTTCCGTAATTTCCCTAATACGCTCCAGGCAAATGTCAGTATGGTTGCTTTGAAAGGGCACAGCCGACTTCCATCCCCGTCCTTCAGTAATCCGATGAGACCGATAACCTCGCTGTTTGGTCTCTTCCCCAAAACAAGACCCAACCTCCGGCGGAAGGTGCCGCGCATTCCATGACATGGCGTCTCAAACCACGCGGCCACTCCGCGCGGCATAACGTAACCAAACTTCATTTGTATGGTAGTGGAGTACAGAGCTGCTGAGGCTTCTCCAAGTGTGGCTGATACGTCACGGAAAATTCTCAGGTTTACCCTTGCTCAGACTGTCAGTGAGACGGCTCCCATTTGTGTTTCAGGAGATGGGCGGCGGCAGCACTGGGAGCAGCAGTACCGGTACCAGTAGCAGTAGCTGTAGCTGCAGCAGCCGGTGTAGCGCCTAGCGGCCTGGCCTGTTGCCGCCCCGCCGCCGCCGCGTCGCCCTCTGACCACCGGTCGACCTCCGCTCCTCTAGACTCTTAAGTCTCTCGACCGCGCCGCGCACCCAACAGCCGCCACCATGCCGGGCTTCGGCGCGCTGTCCGCCATCAAGGACAAGGCGTCCAGCGTCTTCTCAGGGTGAGTACAACCTCCTCAATTACCTGCTGGCTCTTGCTATTCGTCAAGGCGTATTACCTACTACACTACTGGCCATTAAAATTGCTACACCAAGAAGAAATGCAGATGATAAACGGGTATTCATTGGACAAATATATTATACTAGAACTGACATGTGATCACATTTTCACGCAATTTGGGTACTTAGATCCTGAAAAATCAGTACCCAGAACAACCACCTCTGGCCGTAATAACGGCCTTGATACGCCTGGGCACTGAGTCAAACAGAGCTTGGATGGCGTGTACACATACAGCTGACCATGCAGCTTCAACACGATACCACACATTTGAAATGTAACGACCACTGTTCAAAGTGCCGTCAATGCGAGCAAGAGTTGACGGACACGTGTAACGAATGGCACCCCATAGCAACACGCCGGGTGATACGCCAGTATGGCGATGACGAATACACGCTTCCAATATGCGTTCACCGCGATGTCGCCAAACACGGATGTGACCGTCATGATGCTGTAAACATAACCTGGATTCATTCGAAAAAATATCGTTCTGCCATTCGTGCACCCAAGTTCGTCGTTTAGTACACGTCCTCATCTGTTGACTCAGGGATCGAGACGTGGCTGCACGATCCGTTACATCCATGTGGATCAGATGCCTGTCATCTCGACTGCTAGTGATACGTGGCCATTGGGATCCAACACGGCGTTCCGTATTACCCTCCTGAACCCACCGATTCCATATTCTGCTAACAGTCATTGGATGTCGACCAACGCGAGCAGCAATGTCACGATACGATAAACCGTAGTCGCGATAGGCTGCAATCCGACCTTAATCAAAGTCGGAAACCTGATGGTACGCGTTTATCCTCCTTACACGAGGCATCACAACAACGTTTCACCCGGCAACGCCGGTCAACTGCAGTTTGTGCCCGAGAAATCGGTTGGAAACTTTCCTCATGTCACCACGTTGCAGGTGTCACCACCGGCGCCAACCTCGTGTGGATGCTCTGAAAAGCTAATCATTTGCATATCACAGCATCTTCGTCCTGTCGGTTAAATTTCGCGTCTGTAGCACGTCATCTTCGTGGTGTATCAATTTTAATGGCCAGTAGTGTATTACACGCCCTTTCAGCAGAATTCAGCTGTCTTCAGGATACAAACATTCAAGTAAGCTTTACCACGCACACATTGTTATTTTTCCATGACTATTCTTACATGATGATAGAAGATACATTTTTGCGTTACTAGCTGGAAGCTATACAAGATGGTTCACCGGTGTGTAATCACCCTCTTAAAAGTGAAACAAGTTGATAAACAGATATTCAAACTACTATGTGATAGCAGAGAGGGGAAAGCCAGTGAGTCAATCGTAACGTCGAATAAACCACACAAGCCTTCGATAGCTGTCCCCGTCATCGTCATCTTGAGTAAAAATCACTAACAGGCCTGCCACTCTGTTCCTGTTCTATACGTGCAATAGCAGAGTCTATATAACTACGGCAGAAGTGACGGATGCCCGGAAAAGCGAGTTGGGCATCACAAAAAATTCCAGTCCGGGGCTTGTGACATCAAGTAGCGGAAGGGGCTACCGCTACCATGTGAACAGATCAGCGTGCCAGCCACAGCAGTCAGTGGGTTTTACTCATGATGATGATTATGATAACAGTGACAGCTATCGAACGCCTGAGTGTTTTAATAGAACTGATGCGGCTTGTAAATCGAGAAGATTCTATTTAGGTATGCCAGCGCAAAAGACGCTAAAGACTCAGAGGATCTATGAAGCTATGTTAGTAGTAAGACGGCCATTTAGAAGCAGCCATCTGGGATGCCACTTGTGAATTTCATTTCGACCGGAGGTCATACGACATGTAATACAGGCAGGGAAATACACAAGAAAAACAATGGTTTCTTTCGTTTGAACGTAGTGTGCCTACTTCTCGAGTTATCTCACATTTTGTACAGAACTAAGAAAATGCTGGAGATAACACGTACAAGCTACGAACTCGACGTGTTGTCCAGTGTTGTTATCCGCTTCACTCATTCCCCATGGACCAACCTATGTGCTGGAATGCGAGCACAACCAACAAAAATCCCCAGTTTCCTCCGTGATACGTCGAGAACTACGCTCTCTACTGTTACCGGACGATGCTGGGAGAGCTTCATCCACAGCCGCTTTCGATCGTCCAGATTTCTGTTTCTCCATATCTGAGCTAATCTCATGTAATTTTGCGAGATGTTTCATCACAGCACTGCGTGTAAAGTGTGGTTCGTCTAGGTAAGCCTTGGTTGTAATCCTCTGCAATAATACAGGTGCTCCCCTTTCCATGACATCAGGATGACCTCAATGCATTAGGCGTAGTTTAACGCCATCAGCTTTCGCAACACAAAGAACAAATATCAGTCATAACTCTATAATGAATGAAAAATGTTACGAAGGAAATCACTCGACGTCCCCGTAAGTAAAACCTGCAGTTCTGACCAGATAAGTATTGATGTTCTGTAGAAATAAGCTTACGAAATAGGAAATCTACAAAACAAAAATGACTAAGATGTGAAAATATGCCGATGTTTTGTACGTAAAGTGATAGTACAACCTGTCATCTATGGTCAGAAAAGAGGAAATCTAAACTTCGGTAGGAAAAACGAGTGATTAATATTATATTAATGTAAAGACTGTAGTGCGAACTGTTTCCTAAGCTGTAAGTATCCAACAAAAAAGCAAAACTGTATTACTCCAGATTGTATCCAGTGAAGATGTCTGAATGTATAAGGTGAAATGCATCTCAAAACGAAACGAATATAGACTGCCCCAAAAAGAAAAATGTGCTACAGTTTCTGAAACGATGTTCATGTAGTGCAGCTCGTAAGGGGGATGAATTTCAACTATGTTTCTCACCGATGTTTAATGGTTTTCCGTAATCTTTCCAACAAAGATTAATAGTAACAGTAAAAATTAGTATTCTTTATATTAATTTTAACCAGGTGAAGTACTGGATAATACTGCGAAAAAAATAAAATGAACTATTGAATTAGAGTATTTTAGACTTCTCTGCACACAGTGTTTAATCCAGAATGTTTCTACGTTAGTTGAAACTACGTGTTCATACATCATTCCGGAGAGATGATTTTGCATCACAGTATTTGGTTCGGTTGGCGATGTTTCTGCAACCATTTAACATGAAGTACAGGTTCGCTTATTTCAGTCATCAAAATCGTATGCTATTGAAAAGTCTGCTAGAAAATGAGTTAAATTGCTTGTATTAATTACCATCATTAAATTGGCGACATTGACCCAGTGGATCGTCATGTTTATAAAAGTCTAGTGTATGGTATAAACCGTTAGAAATATATTACGTTGGCAGAACTTCAATCAAATAATCAGTGGAATGATGGAATAGCGCAATTAGGTCTTGATAATAAGTCTCATGATAAAATTCGTGAAAAGTGACGTAAACAAGGTAAGGCAGGCTGACTGAAAAATTCACGTGTCTACCCTAGTGTGAAGCATCCTACTTGTATTGTATTGCTGTTCCACTGGCAGTTGTAGTATTGCTATTAGAACCCCCAGACGAAGCGCAGTCATAAAATGTAAAGCTATGTCATCACGATTGCTTGGATTGTGAAACGTGAAATTCGTTTCTTCCTTACACTTCTAGGAAAATACAGGGTTAAGATCTGACATACTTGTATTCTTCATTTTTGGAGTTATATCGTTACGTTACTTTTAAGAATGAAGCTACAAAGTTGTGTTAAGGGCAAAGGAAAATGTAGCAAAGTAACACAAAAGAAACTACGACTTTAGGAGACCTAAATTTGATCTGCTTCAAAAAATATGTAAGTAAATCAACAGTCAGTTACGCGAACTTTCATCCCAAACTGTAAAAGTGGAAGGACTGGGTTTTATTGAAATGTAACAATGCTGTCATAAATGATTTAGGATCAAACCAAACACTTTTTACGAGGGTAAATAAGTGAGAACACCTGTTTCCCACGACGTGGCGTACTGCCACAGCGCCTAGCTATCGAGACGATAGGCATATCGCGACGCTACTGGTTATCAAACTGTTTACACGAATTACGTTCACAGTCAGGATAGTATTTCTCTGGATACTGACGATGATGAAGACGATTATGCTCCAGACGTCTCACAGCGAGCTGTGATTATAAACTGTTAATCTGATGCGCGAATAGAATATATTTTTAAGATACAAGTGGAAATGTCTCTAGCATCACACACACACACACACACACACACACACACACATACATACATACACACACACACACACACACACACACACACACACACAGAGAGAGAGAGAGAGAGAGAGTGAGAGAGAGAGAGAGAGACGGTACTAACTGGTAAATAGCTCGCAGGTAGAAGCTAAATAAGTACATATACAGTAAAAATAATGAAGAATGTAAAGAGAGTGATAAACCGACGGAAAAATGTTACGTGAAAAGTATTTCATTCATCCTTTCTCGCATCTGTAAAAATTTCTCATTCTATCTAATTTTCTAGAGTAAAGGGGCACAGAACTCAGGAACAAAAACGTCAGATATTCTGCAGTGAATAACTGAAAGCAAATGATTTGGGTAGCACCTACGAGATATCTTTATAACTACTTTAACGTTAACCAGTGGCTTCATTTGAAGCTGCATACTAGAATAGCCACAGAGCGTAAGAACCTGACATTTCTAATTCGCGCTGTACCTATGAAAAATTGAGTTAAGCTCTTTTCCGTCAGCCCTCTGGTTTGACGCGTTCCACCACGACTCTCTCTTGTGTGCCAACTCACCATCTCAGAGTACCAACGGCGGGCAAGTCTTCAAATATTTGTCCCTATCTCTGTCTTCCACTACAGTTTTTCCCCCTCTACAGCTCCTCTAGTACAATTGAAACTATTCCCTGAAGACTTAATAGATGACCTAAAATCCTGTTCCTACTGCTATTACTTTCAGTCTCTCATTTTATGATCTAATTCAGTTATCATCATCATCTGATCTACAGTGAGGTGACGATAGTCATAGGAAGTGATATGCGCATATACAGATGGCAGTAGCATTGCGACACAAGGTATAAAAGGAAGTATATTGGCGGAGCAGTCATCTGTACTCAGACGTATTACGTGACAAGGTTTCCGACTGATTATGGCCACACGACGGGAATTAACAGGCTTTGAACACGGAATGGTATTTGGAGCTAGACGCATAGGGAATTCTGTTTCGGAAATCGTTAAGCAATTCATTATTCCGAGATCCACAGTGTGAAGAGTGCGCCGAGGATACCAAAATTCAGGCATTACCTGTCACCATGGACAACGCAGTGGCCAGAGGCATTCACTTAACGACCGAGAGCAGCAGCAGCGTTTGCGTAGATTTGTCAGTGCTAAGCAACAGTGACCATCTGGTGAGCAAGATGTATGAGACAGGCGAAATACCCACAGACTTCAAGAAGAATATAATAATTCCAATACCAAAGAAAGCAGGTGTTGACAGATGTGAAAATTACCGAACTATCAGTTTAATAAGTCACAGCTGCAAAATACTAACGCGAATTCTTTACAGACGAATGGAAAAACTGGTAGAAGCGGACTTCGGGGAAGATCAGTTTGGATTCCGTAGAAATGTTGGAACACGTGAGGCAATACTAACCTTACGACTTATCTTAGAAGAAAGATTAAGAAAAGGCAAACCTACGTTTCTAGCATTTGTAGACTTAGAGAAAGCTTTTGACAACGTTAACTGGAATACTCTCTTTCAAATTCTGAAGGTGGCAGGGGTAAAAAACAGGGAGCGAAAGGCTATTTACAATTTGTACAGAAACCAGATGGCAGTTATAAGAGTCGAGGGGCATGAAAGGGAAGCAGTGGTTGGGAAAGGAGTGAGACAGGGTTGTAGCCTCTCCCCGATGTTATTCAATCTGTATATTGAGCAAGCAGTAAAGGAAACAAAAGAAAAATTCGGAGTAGGTATTAAAATCCATGGAGAAGAAATAAAAACTTTGAGGTTCGCCGATGACATTGTAATTCTATCAGAGACAGCAAAGGACTTGGAAGAGCAGTTGAACGGATGGACAGTGTCTTGAAAGGAGGATATAAGATGAGCATTAACAAAAGCAAAACGAGGATAATGGAATGTAGTCAAATTAAATCGGGTGATGCTGAGGGGATTAGATTAGGAAATGAGACACTTAAAGTAGTAAAGGAGTTTTGCTATTTAGGGAGTAAAATAACAGATGATGGTCGAAGTAGAGAGGATATAAAATGTAGACTGGCAATGGCAAGGAAATCGTTTCTGAAGAAGAGAAATCTGTTAACATCGAGTATAGATTTAAGTGTCAGGAAGTCGTTTCTGAAAGTATTTGTATGGAAGTGAAACATGGACGATAACCAGTTTGGACAAGAAGAGAATAGAAGCTTTCGAAATGTGGTGCTACAGAAGAATGCTGAAGATAAGGTGGGTAGATAACGTAACTAATGAGGAGGTATTGAATAGGATTGGGGAGAAGAGAAGTTGGTGGCACAACTTGACTAGAAGAAGGGATCGGTTGGTAGGACATGTTTTGAGGCATCAAGGGATCACAAATTTAGCATTGGAGGGCAGCGTGGAGGGTAAAAATCGTAGAGGGAGACCAAGAGATGAATACACTAAGCAGCTTCAGAAGGATGTAGGTTGCAGTAGGTACTGGGAGGTGAAGAAGCTTGCACAGGATAGAGTAGCATGGAGAGCAGCATCAAACCAGTCTCAGGACTGAAGACCACAACACAACAAGCAACAGTGCGTGAAATAACGGCAGAAATCAATGTGGAACGTAGGATAGTGCGACGATATTTTGCATTAAGTGGTTATGGTAACAGACGAATATTGAGAGTGCTTTTGCTAACAGCGCGGCATTGCCTGGAGTGCCTCTCCTATTCTCGTGACCCAGTCAGATGAGTGCCGATTTTAGTTAGTAACAGCTGATGGTAGGGAAGTGTGTGGCTTAGATCTCACGAAACCTTGGACCCAGGTTGTCAACAAGGCACTGGCTCTAGAATGGTGAAGGTTGTGTTTACATAGAATGGACAGGATCCTCTGGCCCAATTGAACTGATTGTTGACTGGAAATGGTTATGTTTCGAAACTTGGAGACAATTTGCAGCCATTCATGGAATTCATGTTCCCAAACAATGACGGAATTTTTATAAATGATATTGCACCATGTCATGGGGCCACAATTTTTTGTGGTTGGTTTGAAGCAGCTTAAACTACTTAATAAAGGCAAGGCCCCCGTTGCTGGTTGTATACTAGTCAGGTTCCTGTCAGAGTATGCTGATAAAATAGCTCTATATTTAGCAGGTATATACCTCCACTCGAATCACAGAAAGATTCGTACCTAAAGACTTGAAAATTGCTCAAGTCACACCAGTACCCAAAAATGGAATTAAGAGTAATCCGCTGAATTACAGGCCTATATCACTAACGTCGATTTGCAGTAAGGTTTTGGAACATGTACTGTATTCGAACATTATGAAGTACCTCAAAGATAACGATTTATTGACACATTGTCAGCACGGATTCAGAAAATATCATTCTTGTGAAACATAACTAGCTCTTTATACTCATGAAGTAATAAGTGCTATCGACAGAGGATGGTCAAATTGATTCCATATTTTTATATTTCCAGAAGGCTTTCGACACCGTTCCTCACAAGCTTCTTCTAACCAAACTGCGTGCCTACGGAGTATCGCCTCAGTTGTGCGCCTGGATTCGTGATTTCCTGTCAGAAAGCTCACAGTCCGTAGTAATAGACGGAAAGTCATCGAGTAAAACAGAAGTAATGTCCGGCGTTCCCCAAGGAAGTGTTATAGGCCCTCTATTGTTCCTCATGTACATTAACGACATAGGAGACAATCTGAGTAGCCGTCTTAGATTGTTTGCAGATGATGCTGTCATTTACCGGCTTGTAAAGTCATCAGATGATCAAAACGACTTGCAAAATGATATAGAAAAGATATCTGTATGGTGCGAAAAGTGACAATTGACCCTGAATAAGGAAAAGTGTGAAGTTATTCACATGTGTAATAAAATTAATCAGCTAAATTTGGATTACGCGATAAGTCACACAAATCTGAAGGCTGTAAATGCAACTAAATACTTAGAGATTTTAATTACAAATAACCTAAAATGGAACGATCACATAGATAATATTGTCGGTAGAGCAAATCAAAGACTGCAATTCATTGGCAGAACACTTAGAAGGTGCAACAGGTCTACTAAAGATACTGCTTACACCACGCTTGTCCGCCCTATTCTGGAGCATTGCTGTGCTGTGTGGGATCCGCATCAGGTGGGACTGACGGACGACATCGAAAAAGTTCAAAGAAGGGCAGCTCGTTTTGTATTATCGCGAAATAGGGGAGCCACAGACATGATACGTGAATTGGAGTTGCAATCATTAAAACAGAGCCATTTTTCTCATGAAATTGCAATCACCAGTTTTCTCCTCCGATTACGAAAACATTCTGTTGGCACCCACCTACATAGGGAGAAATGATCATCAGGGCAAAATAAGAGAAATCAGGGCTCGCACAGAAAAATTTAAGTGCTCGTTTTTCCCGCGTGCCGTTGGAGAGTGGAACGGTAGAGAGAGAGCTTGAAGGTGGTTCATTGAATCCTCTGCCAGGCACTTTATTGTGAATAGCAAAGTAATCACGTAGATGTAAATGAAGGACATTATGGACAGTTCGAAAGATGTGGTCACCCAGATCGCCTGATATGAATCATATATGGGACGCAGTCTAGAGGTCGGTGGATAACATGCTGTAGAGGCATCACATTAGCAGTTATGGACGGCTATAGAGGCAGCATGGATCAATAAGTCTGCATGGGACTTCCAACGACTTATCGAGACCATACCACGTCGAGTTGCTGCCCATTCCCGGCAAAAGGATATGCGACACGATATTAGTAGGAATCTGACGACTTTTGTTACCTCAGTGCAATTCGACTACAGTCCATTACCGTTGCTATGCTTTCATTGGCTTTCACCTGTATCGTTCTTGGGGTCACGTGGCAGGTAGTGTGGTGACTTTACCAGAATCCGTCTGGGCTCCTGCAGCCCACCAGCGCCGCTGCTCTCGCCTCCTTTCCCTCTCGCCGCTCTACCCGGTGGCGGCTTGTTGACCGTCAGCGCCGGCTCGGCCTCCTGCAGTAAGGAGGCGCGTTATTTACGAGGTGGCGGTCCGCAGACATTGATTGAGGCCCCGGGGGCCATCAGTCTCTGCGGCGGCGCCGACAGCAGACGCGGCTGCCTGGGGAGAGGTTAATGGCGGGGAAATGGCGACGCGGGCCACCAGGGGGCGCGACTCGAGCTCCCTGCTGCAGCACGGCCGCCGCAGTCTGGCTGGCGAACTCCGTCCTCGCTGCTAAACGTTGCGCAGAGCTATACTACTTAGCTATCAGCTCATAACCATGTATTCTCTCCCTCCAAGGCGCATTCACACCGGTCTTCTGCGAGTTTCTTCATACAGGATTTGAACGCCAGTGCCCACTCATCAATTTCCTAAACCGGCACGGCGCAGTTCTCTGAGAAATTGCTCCATACCACAATATCGTGGGGTGGTTGGGAACAGGACGACTGAGGTCCTTCCTGAGCCAGTAAGTTTCCCATATCTGCCCCACTAACGTGTATGTGACCAGCTCCGCCTTCCGCTTCGTTCCAGTGCAAGTAGTTGTTGTGGTCCTCAGTCCAGAGACTGGTTTGATGCAGCTTTCCATGCTATATTATCCCGTGTAAGCTTCTTCATCTCCCAGTACCTACTGAAACCTACGTCCTTCTGAATCTGCTTAGTGTATTCATCTCTTGGTCTCCCTCTACGATTTTTACCCTCCACGCTGCCCTCCAATACTAGATTGGTGATCCCTTGATGCCTCACAACTTTTCCTACCAACCGATCCCTTCTTCTAGTCAAGTTGTGACACAAAAACTTCTCTTCTCCCCAATTCTATTCAATACCTCCACATTAGTTATGTGATCTACCCATCTAATCTTCAGCATTCTTCTGTAGCATCACATTTCGAAAGCTTCTATTCTCTTCTTGTCTAAACTATTTATGGCCGACGTTTCATTTGCATACATGGCTACACTCCATATAAATACTTTCAGAAACGACTTCCTGACACTTAAATCTATACTCTATGTTAAATTTCTCTTCTTCAGTGCGAGTATCTGGGATATAAAGAACCAGACCATACTACGGCTTTATGGCACCCCTCCCAACGGCCTGATTGCACGAATACAGGCTAAAGAGCGCGCAACCTTATACAGATAAATAGGCTTGTACATCCAAGTAAAAATGACACGATTATGTAATCATGAAATAACATCATATACGCTATCAACCCGTGAATTTACATTTCGTTTCCTCCTCCCTTTCAGTTCTTCTGTCAGGCAGAAATTTTCTTACGACTAGTTATTAAATGTAAGATATTGTATTTCTATTAACAATTATGAGCCGCGAGGAGTGACCGCGTTGTTAGAGGTGGCATGTCACGGTTTGCGCAGCCCGTCCCACTGAAGGTTAGAGTCCTCCCTCTGGCATGGGTGGGTGTGTGTGTGTTGTTCTTAGCATAAGTTAGATTAAGTTAGCTTAAGTAGTGTGTAAGTCTAGGGACCGATGACCTCAGCAGTTTGGTCCCTTATGAATTCAAACCTATTTTGAGCAGTTTTGAAAAATTATGATACAAATTTAGTAACCAACATTTCCAATTGTGGCAGGTACTGAATTTAAATAAGAATTAAAAAAGTAGTTACTAAAAAGAACTAAACCAGTGACTTGGAAGTTACTACAGCTGTACGTCACACATTCTGCTGCCGACGATTTCTCTGAAATATGGCAAATGCTTTGTGTTCAACAGCGCTTGGTGTTCTTATTTTCAATGGCCACTATTTTGGTTTTTTTTTTTTTTTGGCAGTTGCGTCGTACTTCATTAGCAAATTAATATCTTTGTACCGAACTACACATCCAGTAAGTCTGAAGAGAATCAGTCTATCAGGAGCCAGCTTTTGTTGCGCAGGAAGCTTACAATTAGTCATTCCCGACTTCAGAGGTTCCCCATGAAAAACGAGTGATCGCAGGGCATGCAAATTTATGGAAACGTTTGTAAAGACATGCGCAGGAGGAATCATTAAAGGAAACACATTTTAATATCCACATGAGAGGGGTAACATTTGTTAATTGCTTACCACATTTACGTTCCAAGTTACAAACTTCCCTCAATGTTACTACCATTTGCATCCACGACACCCTGGGACCTCACTAGGGATTGCTCTACTTCTGCCTGTGACACGTCGTGTTCTGATTGAAGAGCGCACATTGTCTGTAACATTATCACCAACGGCAAAAGTAACATCTTCTACAGTTTTTGCTGCAATTGCCCGTCGGCCTTCGCAGGAGCAATTCCCATATCGCTATTTAATTTGAACATTGAGTCATGTGGTTGAACATTGATGTGGAAACAGGACGTCTCTGCATCCCTATAATGCGTCGATACTCTCAGGCCTTAGGCATGTGGGGCTGTTTACATCATTTATGCTGCTGAATCAGGCTGATTGGATCCGTTTGCTCCTGACAGTGGTGGAATCGAGCTACGATAAACTGCAGTTTCTGAAGACCACGATTCTCTTTTGTCGTACTTTGACACATGCTACTAGATATTTCTTCTTCTTACATGAGGCCTAACACGATGTTCTTACAGATAACTAATATTCAGATGTGATTTCATAACGGAATACTTGTAGTGATATGAATATTTTGATTTCTCACCACAAATGTGGACGTGTGAAATTGAGGAAATGAGAGGTTCACAGACATAAATTTCCAATCTGTCAGGTGGGCAAGAGAGGCGACAGTGAATAACATGGCCCACATTTGGCGCCAGTTGGCTGTTGGGCGCGTGCTGGGGGAAATATTGTAAAATGGCCGCCTCTTGGGACAGGAAGTGAAAGCAAGGTGAAAAGTTCAAACTCAACGAAACAGAGATATTGTCAAACTCATGCTCATAGTAACTCTCCTTACGAGAAATCTTAACATACACAAATTCCTCTGCAGTGTAGTTTCTGAGACACTGCATTGGTGATTAACAACTTAATTCAGTTAAGAATGAACTAGAAAATTGCAATCATGGTTCCATGTCAGCTGTAGAATATTTGAAAACAAATGGAAAATTTGTGCTGCACTGGGACACGAAGCTGTATTTGCCAGCTGTCGTGAGCGGTTGCCTTAACCACTTTGGCTGGATGAGTACGTTTCCACGAGTGATCCCTTTCTCCATTTGTCCACATGTCTGTTCTCTCATGTGCTCGCACTATATTACCATAATTCCTGCACATAGTGAGACATTGTTATCTGTCATCATTACCTGCACTGCATTGATGATCAACAACTTCATTCAATTAAGAATGAACTATGTCATTATGGTTCCACGTCGATAGTAGAGTATTTCAGTAGACACCAGGATATATGGAGATTTGGGGCTGCTCATGGAAGTGTGCTCATATAGCCAATGTGCTCATAGTAACTGCTCATTACATTCGGTATACCTGGTTTCGAGTCCAAGTCTGGCACAAATTTTTACTCTTTAATATTCCACAGCTAACGCAGAACCATAATCGCAATTGGCGATCTCTTTCGTAACATATTCATCTCTCTTTCCTGTGGGAAATTCGTGTCTCTAGTTACGTAAACCCAATTGCGGATGAGAGGCCAACGGTTTCTGCGGTGGTACAAGAGTTCTATCGCAGACAGAAAATTGTTGACATGAAACGCATCCTCCTGCAGTCTCCTTGAAGAATAAGTCTGTGCTTCCGACCTGAGGTCCGTGTGTCTCTCACGCCAGTGTCGCACCTTCAGTCCAAGTTGCAGTACACAGGTGAACATTCCTTCCATGTGAAAATCCTGGCCCAATTCTTCCTGTGTTTTCTCTAATGATCATCGAATTTCGGTGTGCTTTCAACATTACAAATTGGGCACAGAAGTGCATTACAAATACAGGCAGTTTTACTAGGAATCCTATGGTTTTTTTTTTCGTAACCACTTAAAGCGATAGATTGTACGTTGCTATCCCTGCCCATCTTGCAGTTTTGGAACCGATCCATAGTCGTAATACTGCTGTCCAAAGATGAATCTGGTGACTGTATTTTATTCTCTGTGGCTGCACCTGTGTACGCATATGATGCATATATTTAACATACCTCACCTTCTCGCTGTGTGTGTCCACTTCAGCCTCCCTCGGTATGTCCACCTTATTCTCCCCCCCACTCTCAGTGTCTTCTCATTTCCTCATCCAAACTCTTTGTACGTTTCCTCTAATCCCTCTCTCTGACCATATCTTCCTCCATCCTCCTTCCTCCATCCTATCTTTCTACCTCTTCCTCTTCGTTTTCCACCTGCCCACTACCCCTCCACTCCTTCCACCTACCTCCTGCATCTTCACTTCATCTCTCTGTCCATCTTGTCCTCCCCCTCCCTCTGTCCATCCCTCCTCCATCCATCTGAACCTGTTCCTAGCCACACCTTTCAGCACATGTAGCTCCTCGAATACAGTTCAATATAGCAGGGCAATGCTACTGTCACAACATACTTGTCACACTCAGCAGGCTAAACATCAGGTGCTTCAAAATGATTGATTTGCCCCTGAGGTCAGGCCACCGTGAAAAGCAAGTCAGTAAACAAGCCAGTACTACACCAACAGAACACAACTGTCATGCAGGCCAGCCTACATGTTGGTGCCTGGTAAACCATTTCTTGCCCCTGACATGTAGGTTGGCATGCAAAGAAGGTTTATATGGCAGGCCAACACTGTATAAAAGATTCATTTCCTGCTGCGGAATATTTGTAGACTGAATGTTTCTCTTTCAGAATCATGAACCATTTGTGTTACAAATTAAGAAAAGGAATTTGAATAGTTCTGTGGTAGAGAGGCAGCAAAGGTACTTTGACAATATGTAAGTTCTGTTTACAATAATTGTGATCATGTACCTTACCACAGTCACAACATATAACTTGTATCATGCTTGATACGTTGCGTAAAATGTCCTTGTACAGGGAATCACAAATAACGCATATGTCAACGAGTAAATTCAGGGCCGAAGTAGACTACACGTCATAAAGTCTGTATTAGACGTAGCAGTTCTATTGCTTTCACCTTCTCTGATTAGATGGTCTTAATTCATCGAACTTAAGCAGGTCCAGCTCATTCAGATATATACTAAGTGCTTTTGAATATAATAACCAGTTATCGTATTAATCTTAGCTATTTAAAGCCGTTATTCTAACAACTACCAATAATGTCTGAACCAGAGATTCCCTGTCAGTGAATCTCTGCTCTAACAAATGAAATTTTCAGATAGTGTAGTCAAAGTAGTTTCAGTCTATGTGCAATACATATTTTTCACCAGTTTTAAGTGCGTGGTAATATTCTTTCCTCTGACAAAGTTATTCTATGGTGTAGTTAATTTCATTTGGGATATTTTTGAGTAGAGATAACTGTGTGTTGCATTATTGATAACTTTCAATTAAATTAACCTCCGGTCATAATGTTCAGGCAAATATCATTCCCCCTTAATCACTGCAAATAACACATTCTTTATCAGGCATGGTAACGAAATGGCATAAACCACTCTATCACTCTTCAACAAAACACATTAATACTTGAAAGTCTCTTCGGGTTTGCAGCCGGATCCTAAAATTGACTCAGTATTTCGGGTATCTGAGTGGGACTCAGCAACATCATCAGGATTCTCTGGAAGATGCCGTACATCTGGATCGCCCAAATGTTGAAGCGAGTTCATTTTAGGTTCCGGGAGCAAACCGAAGGGACTTTCAAGACATATTACGCCGGGAAAGGCTATGAAGTCACACACGAATACAATTCATTCACTGTACTTCATAGCAGCAAGTACGTACTTGGCCTTGTAATAAAATGCAGTGAATTGTTAAATACTGAATACACGACTCAAAATGATACTGGGCGGAGCTACAATGATAAACTATTTTCAGTAGTAATTCATACTGTACAATGAAGGCTTTCACGGCCGGGTGATTCAGCTGCTGAGAATCCTTCCGGGTTGTATGGCCGCGGTCCACGGAACTCTTCTATCCCTGACGTTTCCACTTCTTCGGAGGTGCTCCTGGTTGTGCTGAGTCTTGCCGGCTGACGAGTCGGACGTCGAAGAGCAGCCTAAATACCGTGGAAAGTGGGCGTGGTTTGGATTTCACGTGATAGCCAATTTTGAAATGGAAAAATTCGAACAATTAGCTCTGGAAAAAGCGAGTAAGAAACCATTTCGATGGTACTGAAACGTCGATGATACATTTGTGGTTTGGTCACATGGCAAAAAAACTTTAGATGAATTCTTTTGTTATTTAAATAGTATAAATCCTAAAATCCAGTTTACCATGGAAATGGAGAAAGACAATGCAAAATCCTTCTTGGATGTCTTCGTTATGAGACAGACTGATGGCAGCTTGATACAAAGTCTTTCGGAAGGTTACACATACCGACAGATACTTACACAAGGATTCCAGTCATCATCCACAACAGAAAATAGGTGTAATTAAAAGTCTAGTGGACAGAGATAAAAGGATTTGTGCGTCTAAATACCTGGACGCCGAGTTAAAACATGTAAAACAGGCTTTTGAGAAGAATGGGTACTCTAGTAAAGAAATAAATAGAGTTTTGCGACCGAATAACAGGAGGCCTAAGGACAACGAGAGGACACAGCGAAAGAAGAACACGAATTCTCTACCCTTCATCAAAAAGTAATGGACAAAATCGGTAACGGGGTCAGGGATTTTCTCTGCCTCGTAATGACTGGGTGTTGTGTGATGTCCTTAGGTTAGTTAGGTTTAAGTGGTTCTGAGTTCTAGGGGACTGATGACCTTAGAAGTTAAGTCCCTTAGTGCTCAGAGCCATTTGAAGCCAGCCAAATCGATATGATTTTAAGGAAACATAACGTTCGACCGATTTTCAGACCAACTAAGAAAATAGGCCAAGCACTTCGTTGTGTTAAGGATAAACGTCCCCCTCTGTCTGCAAGTATACAATATTCCGTGTACGTGTGGTAAGGTCTACATTGGAACTACAAAAAGAAGTGTGATTACACTGTTGAAAGATCATAAAAGTCTTTGCCGACTAGGAAAAACAGACAAGTCAGTCGTGGCGGAACATGTTCTTCAGTCAGGTGATCACGTAGTGAAATTTTCGGAAACTGAAGTTTTATGTACTATGACGAACTATTATCCACGGCTATATAGAGAAGCAATCTAGATATATAAACATGGGGTGATTTTAACAGAAAAGAAGAAGCCACGAAACTCAGCGATGTATGGACAGTGGCGCTACAGAATCGATAAGAAGTTTTTGTCTTTGGCGTACTATGAGCGATAGTTATATTTTATCTTTGACAGTGATTATCTTTGCTATAACATGAAATCCAGGCCACGCCCACTTTCCACGGTATTTAGGCCGCTCTTCGACATAGTCGGCAAGACAATGAGAAGCACCTCCGAAGATTTCCAATGTAGCCTTGGACGAAACGTCAGGGATGAGTTCCATGCACCACGTCCATACAACCCGGAAGAATTCTCAGTAGCTGAATTCATACTGTCACATCACAATCGCCACGGGATATTTCGTGTCACTTCTGCTTATTCTTTCAGCTGATGGTTGTCAACCAGCTATAATTTGAATCCATTGATGGATGATACTCAAGTCACGAAAGTTTTACTTATCCACTCTTCCAAACTATCCCCAGATATACATGAAACAAACAACACAAATTATTTGTAATAACTGTGAAAACAAATGACAGTAGTACAGTCGTTAGCGAATAATATTAATAACGTACAGAATCATGTATCGTGAGGCTGGTAAATTTTTTGTGATACGCTGTAGGTTCTGTATCACTACGACGGATAACGTTCTGCTCCTGTTTGACAGTTATACAGCTCAGAAATCTTCATCCTTCCGCAGCAGCAAACATCGACTGAAGAATCATGGGATTACCGACCGCAGAAATTGGGGGAAAAAGTTCGCTAGGGGGACGAGATGGAGGCGTCTCCGGGGGATTGCTCCGGCCTCACCCCGCCCCACCCCGTCGAGATAAGGGTTTGTCGCGACGTCGCGGCGCGCTGTTCCCGAGTCGGCAGCGGTGCCCGAGAATCGCCCAAGGCGGGCAGACGTGGGAGGGCGGAATACTGTTGGCCCGGGGCCGGGGGATTATTTTCGCTATCAGCGCTGCGCAGTCAGGCTGAAGAGGAACATTACATTTCATGAGGCCGGCGCGCGCGCGGGCTTACCGGAGTAAATCACCGCCCGTGGACGCCCACCCGGAGCAAGTTGTCAGCCGGGCGCCTGGCTGCCGGCGATTTGTTGCCGAGGGGGGCTGCGCGCAGTGCCATTGTTGTGCGCGATTAATTGGCCCGTGTCGATCAATATCTATAAACGCATTGTACCGCCATCTTGCATGTTCTATCATGCTACCGTTTCCGAAAATTTGCGACACACGGAAAGGACAAACCCGAAATAATCGAAAACCCAACGATAAAAGAAGCCAAAGCAAAACATGCTTTCCAAAAAACAAACGCTTATTGGCAATAAATTAGAGTCGGATTATTGGGAAATGCTTGGTTAAATGCTTCGTGTGGAGTTGTTTCCTGTACGGTTGTGAAAGGTAGAAGAGAAAAAAAGACGACATTGAAGAATTCAAGATGAGGGTTTGGAGGGGAATGAAGAAAATGAGTGGATAAAGTGAAGCATTTTGATGTACCGGAAAATGTAAAGAAACGAAAAACCTCCAACATTTAGCGAAGGAGAGAAATGTAGCCTGGATGGAACATGCAGGATGATTGAGATGCTCCTACCACTGTCGTTTTATGCAACCCGTATTGTTATATCTCGCCTTTAAATACCACAGACGAGACTATCATATTCTCTCGTTCGCTACGGAAAAACTGTTCATCTGTCAGAAAAAAAATGTACAGGACTGCTTTATAAAAAATTTAATGTAGTTTTACACTGGAACACGTTTTCGCTGGAGGCCACGATTTTCGAGTTGTAGTAGAAAACCGTACAAAACTGACCTTCAAATGCACCTCCACTCTCACAACCATCCTCCAGCAGTCAGGATTTCTAGTATGTTATTTGTGGCATTACGCCGTAACACTGAACAAAAATTTCCGACTACACGAATTACTCCTGGTATTCGAATTTTCTTGTCTCTATGGTCTGGCTGTTATGCCACCAGCATATTCGACTATTTCCTTAACACCGTTACTTTAAATGTGCAAGTGAGAGTTACGAAAGGGAAACAACATTTTTAAATGTTACGCTAAAGCTGATAACGTCGACAATTTGATCCAAATTTAAACCTTGAAAGCACGGTGGTTCCACAGTCAAAAGACGTGAAGAATTTGTTGTTAAAATACACAAAATTGTTAGGCAAAACTTACACAAACGTCAATTTTACAATTTGTAAGCGCTCGACAAACCCTGTGGGAAATAATTCCTATAGCCACAAATTTTTGTAGCATGGTAGATGCCAATCCCATGAAGAACACACTAGAAATTCTGACCTGTGCGAGCTGAGTGTGAGAGCGAAGGTGAGCTTGAAAGTCACTTTTGCAGGTTTTTCACAGGCAACTCGAAAACTACGGGCTCTAGCGAAATGTATCCCAGTACAAAATTCAACTAAATTAAATTTCCTACAAAAAGACCCTGTTCATTTTTTTTTCTGTAGGACTAATAGTTGGCACATAGCGAGTTCGCGTGTGGTTTTTTGTTTTTTCAGGTTGCATAGAACGACACAACTGACTCATGTATACTACGAGGAAAATGAATTCTAACAAAGCCCTTCGAATATGCAGTGAACGGCCGGAAGAATATACGGAGCAGAATAATAAAAATGTTGGATGAAGGGAAAAAGAGGAAAACCGGACTGCGAAGCTGTTGATCTGGGATAGGATCGGACCGAAACTGCAGTCGCACAAGAAACATTCCAATAGACAGAAATCTATTTTGTGGTGAAATAAGACACTGATCATCTGTGTAAGGCACGATCCGTAATTGATAACTGAGAGCCGTATAAAACGAAACATTTATGGGAAGAAGACCGCCTCATTTTGAAACTAAAACCATCTATATCTACTTGATTAGTCTGCAGTTTACACTTACGTGTTCGGCAGAGGTTCCAGAAAATCTCTTTCAGACTATTTCCCGATCGTTCTACCTTAAAATATTTTAGGTTGGTCCATAAATTCGTTCCGCTTTTCTTTTGTTTTCACATGTTGGTATCCCGGTTGCTCTATGTTTATTTATCGATTGTCATTCTTTTTTTGTACTTCACTGTTGCTATTTGAGTTTCCATGTCCTATGGAGATAGTGAGTGGAATTATGGACGCTAGAATATGGAGTGCTAAGAATTAAGGAGATAGTGAGTAGAATTATGGACGCTAGAATATGGAGTGCTAAGAATTAATGAGATAGTGAGTAGAATTATGGACGCTAGAACATGGAGTGCTAAGAATTAAGGAGATAGTGAGTAGAATTAAGGACGATAGAATATGGAGTGCTAAGAATTAAGGAGATAGTGAGTAGAATTATGGACGATAGAATATGGAGTGCTAAGAATTAAGGAGATAGTGAGTAGAATTATGGACGCTAGTATATGGAGTGCTAAGAATTAATGAGATAGTGAGTAGAATTATGGACGCTAGAATATGGAGTGCTAAGAATTAAGGAGATAATGAGTAGAATTATGGACGCTAGAATATGGAGTGCTAAGAATTAAGGAGATAGTGAGTAGAATTATGGACGCTAGAATATGGAGTGCTAAGAATTAAGGAGATAATGAGTAGAATTATGGACGCTAGAATATGGAGTGCTAAGAGGAGAAATCGCGACATTTCCGACACATTCTTGTGTTTGAATCCAGTAGAAGTATGACAGCAGTGGAGGAAGCCAGAAATATTTGCACCGTGTATGGGACAGAGCATGGAAAAAAAGGTTTTCTCGTTTTAAGGAGAATCGTTTGACCTCAGTGACTCCTCACGTTCAGGTAGCCTTTCGGGGTTTAATGAACGTCGTTTAAATTCCATAATCCTCAATGATCTGCTGCAATTTGATGAACGTGATCATTTCACTATCGCGCAGCATTTGCATACATTGGGGAAAGTTAAAAAATCGGGTGTATGAGTACGGCATTGAGTATTGTTGTGCATCTGGTGGAACAGCGACGGTGCGGTGTACTACGAATAATGCTTCCCCGAGGTGTAACCACATTGCTGACATTTATTAACAACATCTGAGACCTCTCGTAGGTGCAGTACAAGAACAACGACAAGGAAGATTGAGTGAAGTGATGCTACCCACGCTAACGCCCGGCCGCACTCTACAAGACTCACAATACATCCTGTGTAGGAGTCGGGTTGGGAAGTCCATCGGCAACAACCTTATTCGTCTGGTCTTCTGCCCTCAGATTTTCACCCTTCCCGCTTTCTATAAAACACCCTTCAAGGAAATTCCTTTCCGAAGGAAAATGCGCCCCTGACATGGCTCGAAGAGTTCATCGCCTCAAAAGTACGTGATTTCTACAGTCGTGGAATTAAGGAGTTTCCCCAGCGTTGACAGACATTTTTAAATGGTGAAGGAGAATGTGTTACTGACGACTAAAGTCTCTGTTATGATCATCTGGTGTGTTTATTAAACTTACGGAAAAACGCTACGAACTTATGCACCAACCTAATATCGCTTGGGAAATGGACATCTGACTCTTACCATGAGCTCTGGTTCCTCTTATTTAGTTACGATAGTCATTTCTCGCCATGTATCTGCGAGGTAGCTAAATATTTTTGCATTAGGAGAAGAAAGTTAGTGACTGAAGATTTCGGGAAAAGACCTCCTCGCAACGCAAATTGCCTACGTTTTAATATTAGACAC
This sequence comes from Schistocerca americana, assembly GCF_021461395.2. Classification (NCBI taxonomy): domain Eukaryota; kingdom Metazoa; phylum Arthropoda; class Insecta; order Orthoptera; family Acrididae; genus Schistocerca; species Schistocerca americana. The sequence continues at coordinate 379,747,836 of NC_060124.1, forward strand.
CCCGTCTCATTTATGATATTCGTGACGCTGTCTGCCCTATTTCGCTACACGCAAAACGAAATACCCTTCTTTAGCGTTCTCTGTCAACTCTGTGTCGTAAGTGTCCCATACAGTGGACCAGTACTTCAGAAGAGAACGGAAGGCAGTCTGTTTCGAACGTTTGTTGCATTTCCTAAGTTTTCCGACTTCTCGCTGTATGAACCCACCCAAGAACATTGTCAAACATGATCGTTTTGATAGTCAAGGTGATAGGGTGTCGGGAGGCATGATGCTGCGACGACGTATTGATCTCCAAATCTTTGATCACGGAACACTCATCAGTCAACATTATTATTACCAGAGGTATATTCGTTTCAGACTTCACCTTTATGGAAGACAGTGCGGGACCGCATCGAACTACACTCATGCTCATAAATTAAGGATAATGATGATACATGGTGAAACAACGCTCTGGTGGGCGGTTTGCGGGTTTAAATCACCTCGGGGTATGACCATGCAGTGCATTTGACCAGCTGTCGTCGCACGGTGGCGCTGGCAGCAGTCCACATACGCAGAGGTGTGTTGGTGCATGTCAGATTACGGTGCAGCGAGTAAGTGTGCAGACATTTTTAGACGTGCTAATGGTGAATGTGTGTTGAAAATGGCTCAAAGAACACAAATTGATGACGTTATGCGGGGTAGAATACTAGGGCGACTGGAGGCTGGTCAAACAGAGCAGGTCGTAGAACGAGCCCTTCGTGTGCCACAAAGTGTGACCTCAAGATTATGGCGATGATTCCAACAGACATGAAACGTGTCCAGGCGTTACAGTACGGGATGTCCACAGAGTACAACACCACAAGAAGACCGATATCTAACCATCAGTGCCCGCAGACGGCCTTGCTTGGGACCTTATCGCAGCCACTGGAACAGTTGTCTCGAGACACACAGTCTACAGACGACTGAACAGACATGGTTTATTCGAGCGGAGACCTGCAAGATGCATTCCACTGACCCTTGGTCACTGGAGAGCCCGTAAAGTCTGTTGTCAAGAACACAGTAAATTTTCATTGGAACAGTGGTCCCAGGTTATGTTCGCGGACGAGTCCAGGTACAGTCTCAACAGTGATTCTCGCCGTATTTTCATCTGGCGTGAACCAGGAACCAGATACCAACCCCTTAATGTCCTCGAAAGGGACGTATATGGAGGTCGTGGTTTGATGGTGTGGGGTGGGATTACGATTGGTGCACGTACACCCCTGCATGTGTTTGACAGAGGAACTGTAACAGGTCAGGTGTATCGGGACGTCATTTTGCACCAGTATGTCCGCCTTTTCAGGGGTGCAATGGGTTCCACCTTCCTCCTGATAGATGATAACACACGGCCCCAGCAAGCTGCCATCGTGGAGGAGTACCTTGAAACAGAAGATTTCAGGCGAATGGAGTGGCCTGCCTGTTCTCCAGACCTGAACCCCATAGAGCACGTCTGGGATGCTCTCGGTCGACGTACCGCTGCACGTCTTCGAACCCCTATGACACTTTAGGAGCTCCGACAAGTACTGGTGCAAGAATGGGAGGCTATACCCCAGCAGCTGCTCGATCACCTGATCCAGTGTATGCCACCCCATTGTGCGGCCTGTGTACGTGTGTATGGTGATCATATCCTATATTGATGTCGGATTACATGCGCAGGAAACAGTGGCGTTTTGTAGCACATGTGTTTCGGGACGGTTTTCTCAACTTATCACCAATACCGTGGACTTACAGATCTGTGTCGTGTGTGTTCCCCTAGTGTCTATGCTATCAGCGCCAGTTTTGTGTAATGCCACGTTGTGTGCCACCACATTCTGCAATTATCCTCAATATATGAGCATGAGTGTATGTGGAGTGGCTCTTGGAAAGACAGTTTATTCGCCGAATGGAACGGCCTCTCGTTCCTCCGACTTCAAATCCAGCAATTCACGTATGGGACGCGTTGGTGAGACGTATTGTAGTGCGTCCACGTACACCAACGACCATCCAGCAGCTGTCACCCTCGCTGGGGGAGAATGGTACGCCCTACCACGAGAACTTCTTACCACACTTGTGACCAGCGTGGGTGTACGCTGCAGTGCATGCATTGCCGTCCGTGGTGATCAAGCATCGTACTCAGAACCAAATCGTGCCTTTTATAATTTCAGTGAAATTACTGCTTTTGAATAGAAGTGTTATTTCTATTCGCCTCGTTGGTATTTCTTTCAGTCACCGTCTGTACTGTGCTGTACTGTACTGAAGCTATTCTTTCTATGTATGGTAGAAGTTGAATCGAGCTATGTTTCTTGGCAGTGACACATCAGGAGATAGCTGTTTTCGCTCTTCAGTTTTTCACACGATTGTAATAAGTCGGTAGTAAGTATATACTCAAGAGACGACAGAACCACGGAATCAGGACGCCTGGGTGCTTACCATTTACCACGTTGTGTTTGTGTGAAGTATCTAGGACATTATATGGACAGTTGCCTGAAACGTTCCCAGAACATAAATCAGAAATATGTGGTTCTTGCCGGCCGGAGTGGCCGAACGGTGGCAGGCGCTACAGTCTGGAACCGCGCGACCACAACGATCGCAGGTTCGAATACTGCCTGGGGCATGGCTGTGTGTGATGTCTAGGTTAATCATACAATGTAAGCTTTCACGGCCGGTATTGTCTTCACATAAAACTTCCGGGCTGATAGGCCGTGGTCGAAGTACAAAACTGTCTCCTGACGTTTCGTCTCCGACTGCGGGAGACATCCTCGGAGGTAAAGCGGCGAACCGCTTTACCTCCGAGGATGTCTCCCGCAGTCGGAGACGAAACGACAGGAGACAGTTTTCTACTTCCACCACGGCCTATCAGCCCGGAAGTTTTATGTGAAGTATTTCGGTTAGTTAGGTTTAAGTAGTTCTAAGTTCTAGGGGACTGATGCCCTCAGAAGTTAAGTACCATGTTTCTCAGAGCCATTTGAACCATTTTTTGTGGTTCTTGGCCATTGCACTTAAATATTAATGATAGTAAATTAGTTTTAAGATTAACAATTTTTGGAAAGCCAGCCCTGGTGGTTTGAACTGCACCGAGAAGCCAACAAAATAAAAACATTAGGCATTTAATTGTTGGTGAAAAGAAACAATAACATTTAAAATCAATGTTTCTATCTGTTGCTGTCTTGTATTTCGTTTTTGGGTACAAACGTGGCCCGTATTTATTTGGAGTTGTGTTAGTTTATGAGTCTACAGTAACGTGTGAAGTAAAGGCTAGACAATGGTGTCATGACTTTTAAAGAGTGTCTGTCCAACATGCATATGTAGAGCGGAGTGGCAACCCCAGGATTCACACTGATGAAATCTTGCAGCAACTGGACCAAAAACTCTGCAGTATTCTTGAGCCTATTCTAATTCCGAGCATAATAAATTTCCAGTTTATTTACATTAGGCACCAACCAACCCTAGCAGTACTTATACTGCGTGAATATTTGTTTTTTGTGGACCTAAATTTCAGTAGCATTCGACGATAAAGAGGTCCGAAACTGCGGGCTCTCATTCTATTTTCTACTTGTTACCTGTGGCCTGCGACGAGTCCCAAAAAAAAAAAAGTCTTTCTGCGTTTTATTCACAATAGCGTGCGTCCTGGACCATGCTAAAACCAAAATTTCGCCTCTTTCCGATTTCGATTCTAAAACAGTCATTACTGGAGACCTTATGCCTTGGAACGTCATATTTATGTTGTCTGTAATATGCCCAGTGTCTAGTCAGCACAACTCCGAAGGGAAGCCTGGTCAAGCGAGCCTCACTGACCTGCACGTTCTTGTGAGAACTCTCTCTGGGGTAGTTGCTCTATAGCCCCGAGGGCTGGCAGCTCGTCCAAGTGTGCTTACAAATGGCTTCACAAATATATACGCCAGGCGAAACTGAATGAGAATGGAAATTAAGATAATTAACTACTGTCAATCAGTGATATTAATATGCATTTCACTTCTACGTGTCGATTAATTATTCTGATCTAATGGATCTGTATATTCTGATTTTATATTAGTAACGACAGAGTTCTGAAAAAAACGGTCCCCACGGGTTTAGAATGCATCAAAAAATGGTTCAAATGGCTCTGAGCACTATGGGACTTAACTTCTGAGGTTATCAGTCCCCTAGGACTTAGAACTACTTAAACCTAACTAACCTAAGGACATCACACACATCCATGCCCGAGGCAGGATTCGAACCTGCGACCGTAGCGGTCGCGCGGTTCCAGACTGTAGCGCCTAGAACCGCTCGGCCACTCCGGCCGGCTAGAAAGCATCGCTCAAGCGAAATTTATTTTGTTTTATCGAACTATATCCTACAAAACGTGGATGAAGGTCCACAGGCTGGTTCCATATTCCTAGATTTCAAGAAGGCATCTGGCACAGTGCCACATTGCAGACTGTTAAAAAACATTTGAACTTATGGAATAGATTCTGAGATACATGAGTGGCTCAAAGACTTTTTAAGTAGTCGAACACATTACGATGTTTTGAATGTCGAGTCTTCATAAGAGACAATGGTGTCGTCAGGAGGGCCGCAGGGAAAAACCGCTCTTGTTCTCTACAAACGTAAACCGTCTGACTGGTTTTCTGTTGATGCTGCAGTGTACGGGATCGTGTCGTCCTTATATGACTCGTTTCCATCAAGTGTAGGACACACACTTATGAAATGGCGACTTTTTTTGTTTGTTTCTTGCTTTCTTTCTCTATCCAAACAAAACGAGTAGCCATTGTTTCTTTCATTCTTAGGTTTTTGTGAGTTTCATCTGCTTGACTTGACGACTAATTGTTAAGGTAACTTTTAGTACTTTTTTAGAAAAAAAACCTTAGTGTACGAAAGTTTATATAAAGCTTTCGATTTCACGTTTCTGCCCAAAACAAAACACGACATTTAGGAAGGTTTTTATTCTTCAAGTTGGTTTGTTTCTTTTTGGTACCCCGTAATTCAGTTTCTCTGTACAAGAAAGGGTACTGTACTGCATTTCGAATCTGCATTTTAGAAGCCGTAAATTGTATGAAATCGAATTTACTTATTCTTTAAAAAAGTATTGTTTAGAAGTAGTGTTTTAACCAATAATTTTGTTACTTTCAACTTAATTATGAATATTACTATATTAACTTCATTACTTTCAACTTAATTGTGAATATTGCTGCATTAACTTTAATAACACATCCTTGCAACTTACTATTTGCAAAACGTGTGAGACAGATGATAAGAGGAAATCACATTTTATTTGAAGCGTAATTATGCTTCGATCAAGTCCCTTTTTTGCCATGGAACTAAACGGGAATATTCAGACACAACAATAAGTATGTATAAGTTCTGTTATTCGTTTTTCTTGTTTTTTTATTTATTATACTTTTCTATCTTAACGCCTGTTTCAGTCACAAAATGTACAACTTTTCGTTTAGTAGCTAGGTGTACAGGTTTGAAGATATCTTCATTTTTATGCCACTGTGAAGAATCTGTCTGAAGGAATTTGTCTCTCGAATCTTATTTTATTATTAGCGAACTGTTCAGTTACGTTAGTCATAATTTTCGGGATTTGATCGACTCTAACTTGAATCATATATCTTAGTCTGTTAGCTCTGCTTCACGATTCAGTGTAGTCACAGTTTTCACTTTTGTTTCAGAAGGTTAAGCCAACAGAACATCGGATAGGAACCATAAATTACTTTTGTTTTTCTAAAGCCACACGCATGATATCACTACCGACGACTTTATATGCAACTATAAGGTTTTTAATGTATTGCGAAATTCAAATATCGTGCTTTGTTTTCCGAAGCAGTACAGGATCATGCTTCGATTTACACACTGATAAGGAGAATACACGTAGTATACATTATAGGCTCTTCTTGTGGTCGTCATTCAACTTCATCATGGAATTTAAATATTTTATATACATAAAATGCTTCGCTGTCCGCCTTGCATGATGCATCCTCTTGGAAGACAATGATAATATATGAAATGGTTCTCAGTATTATTCTTTCGTACATTTATGCGTGGAAGGTAAATACAACAGATTCTTTCTCCTCAGTTATTTTAATCAGAACATATGCACCTTTGTAAGTTGTCTGTTGTGAGAGAAACTAATGATTTAACTAGAAAGTCATTCACTGCGAGTCTAACGGATAACGTTTTCTTGCCCCTTTCCGTGATAAGTTAAATGACCGAATCAAGACAAAAATTTTCAGCTTAAAACTAGTAGAGAACTTTTCTTTTATATGCAAATAGACTTGTGTGTAAATTTTATTTTTTAATACATTAATACGTATTTACTGAATTGTTGAATTTCATGGTCAACTATCGTCTGTTAGTGGCCGCCTTTGCCCGTTCAGAAGTTCTCTTTCTCAAATAACTGATGATTGATTCCTTGCATACAGCTTGCGGCCCTTTTCAACTGATGAGTAATCAAAAACTGATTGTGTTTTTCGATTGTATGGATCTTGAAAGCAATGATTGGTGGCATATGCTAAAGATATTTCTTTTATCTCAGCATATGTTATTTTCCCCATTGCTGATACAATGCTCCTAATTTTAATACGCAATGTCTCAGCTCTTGTGTCGGAAATTGTGATTTTTCCACATAAATCCTCACTGTCTGCACACATGGCGTGGGACTTTGATGCATAGTTAATTTTCACACCCACACATTGTAAAAGTAAACCATTAATGTTGATTTGGCAGCTTGCCCTCAGTTACTTGATGTCAGTTTGCCGACGCAAGTATCTATCACAATGTTCAGTCACATTAGTGTTCCTACCATTGAAAAACATGAATAAGAACCTTTTGCAGCCTGAGTAGCCGCGAGACGTGCAGGAAGACAGTGAATGTGTTTCTGGAAGACGCCGAGGGGGATGTTTCTCAGCTGAGTATCAGTGGCGCGAACAGTCCGTAGAAGGTGGCCCCACAGATTCTCGACTGGCTTTAAAAGAGGGGACTTTGGCGGTCAGGGGCGTACGGTAAACTCACTGTAGTGCTCTCCACGCACGTGCATTTAGAGCTATGTGACACGCTGCATTGTCCTGCTGGTAGATGCCTTCGTACCGAGGTAAAGCCGGCCGAAGTGGCCGTGCGGTTAAAGGCGCGGCAGTCTGGAACCGCAAGACCGCTACGGTCGCAGGTTCGAATCCTGCCTCGGGCATGGATGTTTGTGATGTCCTTAGGTTAGTTAGGTTTAACTAGTTCTAAGTTCTAGGGGACTAATGACCTCAGCAGTTGAGTCCCATAGTGCTCAGAGCCATTTGAACCATTTGAACCGAGGTAAATCAAACTGCATATAGAAGTGGACATCAACCCCAAGGATAGGTACATATTTGTATTGATCCATTGTACCTTGCAGAATGAGATCACTGGGTGAATGCCACAAAACCATCCCACAGACCATAAAGCTTCATCCTGGTTCCAAGGTGTTTGTGAACGCCAACGGTCATCTGTCCGATGGAGCGTAAAATGTGATTCGTGTGAGAAGCCCACTCGCTGGACGTCCAGATCGCACTAAGGTGACTGGACCGTGTATTTTTTGTATATGAGCTGAAACTATTAGGAGCGTCCCTCTAAAATGAATGACGACTGGGGTGGTCCATGTTGCGTCGTAAAGAGATTCCGTAATCCACACTCCCGTCCAGCTTGCTGTGACGCCTCTCTTTCTGACTAGCGAACACTGGCCCGTCATGTCAGATTTTTACTGTGATGCTTCCTATGGGCGCATTCGGCTAAGAAAATCGAAGTAGACAACCTGTCTGCCTACGCCTAAAGTAATGGATGAATTTATGAAGCATGTGTAAAATCTTATGCATACCTGATAATTTTTCTGGAAATGTATCTAAAATCTATGGAGCATACACAGCTACACAAAAAGAAACGATGAATGTATAAAAATGAAAGGTTCCCGAAATGGAACTATTACCAGTTAATTAATCCCCAAATACGAATGATGTTCCCGTCCCTACACAGCATATTGGAATTACGACTACATTTAAGGGTAGAACGTCACGTTGCAGTGCGCTGCACCAGTATCGTTACAACATTCAGCTGTAGAATCACATAGGTGGCTGGATGGCGTGTGTCTGGGCAGGTTGCAAGGCCTGCTTCAGGCCGATTCCACAACATAAGGACGTGCAAAGACTACTGGGTCTGATGGAGGCAACTGACTGACGTCATTATGAATACTTGCTCTCGAACTGGATATTTAATCCTCATAAAGCCAAGGGGGTTGGGGAGTGGGGGTACTTTATGTCCACTTTTTAAAATTTTAGAATGTAATCAGTTTTTTATATTTTAAAATTTTGAAAAATATATTACTGTTTTTAATACAGACTTCTTCCAGATTCCAGAAATTGTTTAAAATTTTCAGTTAAACTTAACCAAAAAATTTAAATTTTAGTTGTGTATGTCACTTTTCACTACGAATGTCGTAGTCAATTTTTTCAGGTCCGGGTCATTATTTACATTCAATGTTCTTAAACCCTTTCAGACCTGATCATTTTCTTTAACAAGAAAATATTTTATTTATTCTCCAAGGCTCTTAGGGGAGTTTTTTAATGATTTTAGAAGCAAGATTTTGAGAAATATACCTAATGGTTTTCAAAATATTTTTTGTACACTCAGTTTCATTTTATGGACAAATATTATTAATTCTACAAGATTCACTGTTGTAAAATTTTATTTTTGAGGTGGTCCACAGCATCAACGTATTTGAGAACGAAGACGTGGTCCAGGTAGGCTGTATTGTTTTTGTTTTGTACACGACTGGTCAGTTTCATCCTCTGGTCGTTTTCAAGCATTTATCTTCATTTTACATTATATCATTGGTACATGTGGGCAGGAATACATCTTACTTCGGTGCATATGTGCCACATATGCACAGGAGCTGCCTTCCTGTCCACATGTACCAGCGACATATCATAATGTAAAATGAAGGTATGTCCTTGAAAACGACCAAAGGATGTAAGAATACTGCGTATCTGGACCATATTTTCATTCTCAAATCATTGTTGCAATAAATAAATCGATAAATGCACAGTTACCACGCAAAGCAACAGTAGTATCCTTCAATTGTAAAATTCGTGGTAAGTTCCTGAGGGACCAAACTGCTGAGGTCATCGGTCCCCAGGCTTACACACTACTTAACCTAACTTTAACTTACGCTAAGAACTACACACACACCCATACCCAAGGGAAAAATCGAACCTCCGACGAGAGAAGCTGCTCGAACTGTGGCAATGCGCCTCAAACCGCACGGCTCTTCAATTGTAGAGTGGAACGTAACTAATCAATAACTTCCTTGTATTGTGTCGTTAACAAGCAGCAGCACACTGCTATATTCATTTCTTGATATTTTTATAGTGATATTGGATAGATAGCACCACTTGTGCGTGACGAAAGATTGAAATGTCACAAATGCGTACATGACCTTTCCATTGTGGAAACACGTTTCTGTTGCAACTAAGAAACAGTGAAACGTAATGTACGCGATTGTAGCCAGTGGGTATCAAAGGGTCAAAGCGTATGTTGTAAGTAAAAGTTCTCAATAATTAACGAAATTTTCATTTTAAAATTTGTTGTAGTGGTCATAGTTGGTAGTAAATTAAAACTTCCGGGTTAAGAGGCCGTGGTCCAATAGTAGAAATACTTCTCCCGGAAGTTTTAATTACTGAAGACGCCGGCCGTGAAAGCCTACACGCTATGATTAGTTGGTAGTAAAGTTGTTGATACTGCCTTGACGTTGCTAAGAGTAAGGTAAAGTTTATTTTCAGGTTCTCAATCATATTTACATAACAGTACCTCTTTAAAAAGTATCTTGTTAACATAAGCCTGCAGCGCGGGGGTAGCTGTTCGGTTTGAGGCGTCTTGTCACGGTTCGCGCACCTCTCCCCGTCGGAGGTTCGAGCCCTCCCTCGGGCATGGGTGTCTGTGTGTTTTCCTTAGAGTAAGTTAGTTTAATTTAGATGAAGTAGTGCGTAAGCCTAGGGACCGTTGGCCTGAGCAGTTTGGTACCATAGTCCTTACCACAAATTTCCAAAACATAAGCCAACAATAACTAACGAGTGTTGCTTTCCCTTAGAGGTGTTTTTTTTTTTTTTTTACAACTTCGCCCCCTACCCCGTCAATGGTAAAGGACGTTTTGGGAAATACGTTGGTTCTTCTAGGGTTAAGTTCCATATGAGGGTGAAATGAGGGCTACAGAGCGACTCACAGGTAACCCAGTGTCTTGAATTTTGTTTAGCAATTATTTCATCAGACGTAAGCGGCACGCAATCGGCGTCCTGCCCCTGTGTTACAAACCATTAACGGTGCTTTTCCCGTGGCGGTCGTGTCACCGGCGGCCGCCTCGGCGCCTGTGCGGCCCCCCCCTGCACCTTCCCGTACTCCGCGCCCCTCAGCAGACAGAGTGGAGTGGCGCCAGGCGATACGCGGTGAGTGCGCGGCTGTTTGCCGCTGTCCGGTCTGTGGCGCCGGCAGATGGGCCTCCTGGGACAGGGACAGCCACAAGCGGAGGCGGGAGACGAGAGGCGAGGGGAGTTGGAAGGAGCAGTCACGGGTCAAGGGGGCAGCCGACACATCGGCCGGCCGGCCGTTCTCTGAGGCCGAGGGAGCGTGGGGCGGTATCGCACACTGTTACGTGAACACTTACCAACTCAAGTACGACAACACTGTGACTCTATAAGCCGTGACAAAAGTAATGGGAAGTAGCGGAAGTGAAAATAGATAGAAACTTATCAAAATTTGTCGTCATGGGGTAGGCTAAATGAATTCTGCTACTTTGAAGGCAAAGTAACCAATGAAGGATGTAGCAAGAAGGACATAATAAACATGTTAGCACAGGCAATGAGGGAATTCTTGGCCAAAAGAAGTCTACTGGTACCAAACATAGCACTTAATTTGAGAAATTCCGCCCCTGGTAGCTGAGTGGTCAGTGCGACGGAATGTCATACCTAAAGGCCCGGGCTCGATTCCCGGCTGGGTCGGAGATTTTCTGCGCTCAGGGACTGGGTGTTGTGTTGTCCTTAGCATCATATCATCCCCATCGAAACGCAAGTCACTGAAGTGGCGTCAACTCGAAGAATTTGCACCAGGCGAACGTTCTACCCGACGGGCATTTTATCTATTTGAGAAATAAATTTCTGAAAATGTACGACTGGAGCACAGCGTGTATGGTAGTTAATCATGGACAGTGCGAAAACCTGAAGAAAATAGAATCGAATTATTTCAGATATGCTACTGGCGAACGCTGAAAATCAGGTGGAGTGATAAGGAATGAGAGATTCCTCCGCAGAATCGGCGAAGGTTGGAAAAGACTGACAACAAAAAGGGACAGGGTGACAGCTCATGTGTAAAGGCGTCGGGGAATAACGTCCATGTTACTAGAGGCAACGTTAGAGTATGGATTAGAATACATGCAGCAAATAAGTGAGGATGAAGGGTGCAGTTCCTACTTTGAAAAGAAGTAGGCCCAGGGGAGGAATTCGCGGCAGACCATATCAAATTATAAAGAGAGATAAAGGGAGAAAGAGAGAGAGAGAGAGAGAGCATAATTAATTAAAAATTAAAATCAGATTTATATTACTATCAAATACATCTTCTTACAAATAACATTCTGGGTATTTTTGTATATTAATTTAATTTGGTGCCTCCCTAACTCTTCACAATCCGATCAAAAATAGCTGGACACCAATTAGTGGACGTTATGTGGCATGTCCACTTTTCGGCTTTATGACCGTTTGAACTCTGCGTCGGCCACTGAAGTAGCAGCCAAATTTTGCTCAAGAGCCAAAATAAGAGGTAGTATTGATGAACTGGCCAGAAGATGATGGGTACGAAACTCATTGAAAGACGACGCCATCATTTGGCTGATAACCAGATAAGAATTCATCAGTGAAACACTACAATCGCAGGTATCGATGAACACAGGAGTGAAATCGAAGCTCTAAATCATTCCAAAGATGTTGTAGTGGGTTCATGTCGGGCCTTTTTGCAGTCCATTTGAGGAATGTTACTGTCCACTAACAATTCTCTCAGAGATGCTGCTTTGGACAAAGTGCGTTGTCAAGCTGATGCAGCCATCGTCATAAGCCTACCCCCTAAGCTGTGCGTCAGCGCATCTAACAGCCATGCTGCTGGCCTCGGTGTTGTGCTGTCCTCATTTCGTCATCATCGACACGCAAGTCACCTGATGTGCCGTCAACTGAAAAGATTTGCAACTCTGCGGCCCAACTTGTCGTGTGGGAACTCCTGGTCATCAGTGTAATACGATTATTCCATTTCCATTGCTTTCATTGTCATCAGACTCTTCTTTATAGTACGCAATACACTATCCAGTAAAATGTGTTATTATCCTTCAGGATTTTACGTTTTTTTAAAAGCGTAATACTGGGGAAAACACCTTACACCCTAACCACGAGAAACACCATCATACCATAACGCCAGCACCTCCGTCTTTCACTGTTGGCATTATAGATGATGGAAAATGACGTTCCTCGGGTCTTCACCAAACCCACACCCATCCACCCGATTGCCACAGGGTATAGTGTGACTCATAACTGAAAACCACTCGTTTCGTCACCCACTGTCCATTGGCATCGCCCTGTCACCTCAAGCGTCACTTACAACAGACCTCAGGAAAATGTGGCTTATGCGGAGCTGCTCGGCCGTTAACTCCCTACATGTTATGATGACAGGTGGCCAATGCTAAATAGAAACATATATTGCAGGTTTGGCTGTGAAGTCGGTAAGGAGCTGGCTGCATAGTCTGTATCTGCAACGACTGAAGTAAGTAGTACTCGTTGGTAAAAAATAATATACAGGGTGATCAAAAAGTCAGTATAAATTTGAAAACTTAATAAATCACGGAATAATGTAGATAGAGAGGTAAAAATTGACACACATGCTTGGAATGAAATGGGGTTTTATTAGAACAAAAAAAAAAACAAAGTTCACAAAATGTCCGACAGATGGCGCCGGACAGCAAAACTGCTACCTTGACTGGTGAGAGGTTCGCCGATATGTTACAGAATCGCATCATCGCCAGCCTGGCTGATAAACACCTGTTGTAACGTACGACGTTTATGCAGGATGGCGCTCCACCGGATATTGCTAGACGCGTGAAAGATCTCTTGCGCGCGTCGTTTGGTGATGATCGTGTGTTCAGCCGCCACTTTCATCATGCTTGGCCTCCCAGGTCCCCAGACTCCAGTCCGTGCGATTATTGGCTTTGGGGTTGCCTGAAGTCGCAAGTGTATCGTGATCGACCGACATCTCTAGGGATGCTGAAAGACAACATCCGACGCCAATGCCTCACCATATCTCCGGACATGCTTTACAGTGCTGTTCACAACATTATTCCTCGACTACAGCTATTGTTGAGGAATGATGGTGGACATATTGAGCATTTTCATAAGAACATCATCTTTGTTTTGTCGTACTTTGTTATGCAAATTATTGCTATTCTTATCAGATGAAGCGCCATCTGTCGGACTTTTTTTGAACGTTTGTATTTCTTTGGTTCTAATAAAACCCCATGCCATTCGAAGCATGTGTGTCAAAATTTGTACCACTCTATCTACATTATTCCGTGATTTATTCAGTTTTAAAATTTATACTGACTTTTTGATCACCCGGTATATTGTACTTAACTTGTGTTACAGGCTTCTTCATATGCTGCATACATATCTAGAGAGGCATTACTTATGCCATACGTGACTAAGCGCCTTGTTCCTTCCTATCAGCTGAAGCCTATGCTATATTCCTAGTTGACGTCCAGAGCAAGAGTAGGCGAGAGCTCTCTAGATACTTGTCACAAGCCGCGGAGAGGCGCTAGTCGCGACTCGTGCGTCCAGCGATATCTATTACAGACCGCGGTCGATATCTGCAACCCCTAAAAAGTGTTGTATCGAATGTTGATACCATACCTTCCGCTAATTCCATTCGTTTTATTTACATCCAGCCTCTGCAATGAACGAAAGTCCTTGTCCGTCAGTAGATGCGGCGTACCTAGTTGCGGTTTAGGTTCAAATGGTTCAAATGGCTCTGAGCACTATGGGACTTAACATCTATGGTCATCAGTCCTCTAGAACTTAGAACTACTTAAACCTAACTAACCTAAGGACATCACACAACACCCAGTCATCACCAGGCAGAGAAAATCCCTGACCCCGCCGCGGTGTAGGTGTTGTTGTTCCTCTACGCTTGCACTTCACCATCACATCACCAACAGTCGACTTGGATAGCCTTACAGAGCTTGAAATGTGGCTGATGGATATGTTACTCAGGTGGTATCCAGCGATTAGGCCACGATCGAAACTACTGCGCTCTACTGACCGATTCATTCTGCTCTGACTCCTTCTCTACTGACATCACTATACTCCCAGCCTCCATTTAGACTGGCCGATCCGTCTCTTATGACATTTAGTGGTCGATTCCGCATTGCATAAGGGTGTCTAGATACTTTTTCTCAGAGAGTATTCATGTTGTTGTTGTTGGTGTCGTACAGAGACTGGTTTGATGTAACTCTCCATGTGACTGGCCCGTGCAAGCTTCTTCATTTCCAAGTAACTACTGCGACCTACACCCTTCTGAATCTGCTTAGTGTATTCATCGCTTGGTCTCCCTCTACGATTTTTAACCTCCACGCTGCCCTCCAATACTAATCTGGTGATCCCTTTGTACCTCATAATATGTCCAGTCAACCGAACCCTTCTTCTAGACAAGTTGTGCCACATTCCGTTAGCCTAGTTTTGCTTTTCTTGATGTTCATCTTATATCCTCCTTTCAAGCCACTGTCCATTCCGTTCCAATGATCTTCCAGGTGCTTTGCTGTCTCTGACAGAATTACAAGTCATCGGCAAACTTCAAAGATTTTATTTCTTCTCCATGGATTTTAATTTCGCCTCCCAATTTTTCTTTTGTTTCCCTTACTGCTTGCTCAATACACAGATTGAATAATAACGGGGATAAGCTACAACCCTGTCTCACTCCCTTCTCAACCACTGCTTCCCTCTCTTTCCCCCCGACTCTTATAACTGCTTTCTGGTCTTTGTACAAGGTGTAAGTATCTTTTCGCTCCCTGTATTTGACCCCTGCCACCTTCAGAATTTGAAAGAGAGTATTCCAATCAACATTGTCAAAAGCTTTCTCTAAGTCTACAAATGCTAGAAACGTAGGTTTGCCTTTCCTTAATCTATTTTCTAAGATAAGTCGTAGGGTTAGTATTGCCTCACGTGTTCCAACATTTCTACGGAATCCAAACTGATCTTCCTCGACGTCGGCTTCCACCAGTTTTTCCATTCGTCTGTAAATAATTCGTGATAGTATTTTACAGCCATACTTAGTACCTGATTGTTCACATCTGTCAACACCTGCTTTCTTTGGGGTTGGAATTATTATATTCTCCTTGAAGTATTTCACCTGTCTCATACATTTTGCTCGCCAGATGGCAGAGTTTTGACCGGACTGTCTCTCCCAAGGCTATCAGCAGATCTAACGGAACGTTGTCTATTCCCAGGGTCCTTGTTTCGACTTAGGTCTTTCAGCGCTTTGTCAGTGCTCTGTCAAATTCTTCACGCAATATAATATTTCCCATTTCATCTTCATCGACGTCCTCTCTCAAGTACATCGCCTTTGTTAGACCCTCTATATACTCCTTTCATCTATCTACTAGCCGTCGTCTTTTTACCTACTTGATTCACTTCTGCCTTTACTATTTCGTCTCTCAAAGCTACCCATTCAGCTTCTACCGTATTTCTTTACCCCGATCTTGGCAATTGTTCCCTAATACTCTTTTTGAAGCGCTCTACAACCTCTGGTTCTTTCATTTTATCCAGGTCACATGTCCTTAAATTCCCACCTTTTACCAGTTTCTTTAGTTTTAATCTGCAGTTCATAACCAATAGAGTGATCAGCGTCCACATCAGTCTTACAATTTAATACCTGGTTTCTAAATATCTGTCTTACCATTATGTTATCTATCTGAAATCTTCCAGTGCCTCCAGGCCTCTTCCACGTTTACTACCTACTTTCAGGATTCTTAAGTCTTAGCTATGATTAAGTTATGCTCTGTGCAAAATTCTACCAGGCGGCTTCCTCTTTCATTCCTTACCCCGATTCCATATTCACCTACTACATTTTCTTCTCTTCCTCTTCCTAATATCGAATTCCAGTCTCCCTTCGCTATCTGAACAATTTCTTTTATCTCATTATACATTTCTTCAATCCCTTCGTCATCTGCGGAGCTAGTTGGCATATAAACTTGTGCTACTGTGACAGGCGTAGGTCTCGTGTCTACCTTGGCTACAATAGGGTGTTCACTATGCTGTTCGTAATAGCTCTCCCGCGCTCCTATTTTTTTATTCGTTATTAAACCTACTCCTGCACTACCCCTACTTGATTTTGTGTTTATAACCTTGTTCCTCGTGCCACCGAACTTCCCACTATACCTAACTTTAACCTATCCATTTGCTTATTTAAATTTTCTATCCTACCTACCCGATTAAGGGATCTGACATTCAACGCTCCTATCCTTAGAACGCCAGTTTTGTATCTCCTGATAACGACATCCTCCTGAGTAGTTACCACTCTGAGATCCGGAATATTTTACCCAAGAGGATACCATCATCATCTAACCATACAGTAATGCTGCATGCCCTCGGGAAAAATTACGGATCTAGTTTCCCCTTGCTTTCAGCTGTTCGTAGTACCAGCACAGAAAGGCTGGTTTGGTTTATGTTACAAGGCCAGATCAACCAATCATCCACAGTGTTGCCCCTGAAACTAATGAAAAGACTGCAGCGCCTCTTCAGGAACTACACGTTTGTCTGGCCTCTCAGCAGATACCCCTCCGTTGTGGTTGCACCTACGGTACGGCTACCTGTATCGCTGAGGCACGCAACCCTCCACATCAACGGCAAGGTCCATAGTTCATGGGGAGAGGAGAGAATAAATACAGATAAGAAAAAATACAGTACAATATCCCGAAATCTGATCCGCCATACGACCATCACGACAGAACAGCAATTTCCCCTCATTGTCAACAACGGTTAGAAATCGCTGATAAGTTGAACGGCTTCCTGTTCTTGAAAGAGGCAACTTGGCTTAGGAAACTTCCTCCTTGAAGCTGGATGGTACCTTGCCAAGACGGGAAACCTTTCAGGAATGAAGACAATGTCTGCTTTTCATGTCCCAGGAGGTATGACGTGGGCACTGACGTTACTGGCATTTGGCGGGGGCCCTATTTTTTGGCAATGGGGGCTTGCTGAGTACCGATCACTGAGAG
The DNA here is from genome assembly GCF_021461395.2 of Schistocerca americana. Taxonomy (NCBI): domain Eukaryota; kingdom Metazoa; phylum Arthropoda; class Insecta; order Orthoptera; family Acrididae; genus Schistocerca; species Schistocerca americana. Next base: position 379,765,117 of record NC_060124.1, read on the forward strand.
GTCATAAGTCCGGAATGCAGTCGTCACGCTCCATTCTCCTTGTTTGAACATCAGTGCTTAGATAGTACGTTCGTAAGGCGCTAATTGTTATCACATTCGGCTCCAGGCACTTGTCGTCTAGAGCTTCGTTATAGACTTGCTCTTCAGTCTATTGGATAGGGATGCGTGATGACCCTAGCTGTAAAGTGCTGCCCTTCTAATGTAGCGGAAGCGATTGTTTCGGGCTGCAGATTTGTAGAAGTCTGCTGTATGATGCAAACAACTTTCAACATCGCCACGTGGTAAGAAGACATCGCAACAACCATGCCCATTTGTCGTCTCGAACGAACTCTCATGAATGCACTCATCTGTCTTGTTATCTTGAAAGCTTCCATCACCCCCGGTCCATCCACCACAAACAGTATCTACTGTATAGAGATTAAACTGCAGAGTATCGCGCAAGTTGTTTGCTACCCTGTAATCACTGCTAGTTTAGTATTTGAAGAAACTATTAATAACCAAAGGAAGGAGGAGATCGCATTCAGTATTATTTATTTCAATAGTTAAGACTGTCAATTTCTGATCTTCAAAAAAATTGTTGTTGTGTTCCATTGTGAGTGTATCACGGATGCCGCGTTGTCATTGTTGTCTGTAGTACATAGCACATTCGACACAGGTTTTTGAAATGAAGTTTGTCACAAATAAAAACAATACAGTTAAAAAGCACACTGTGTATTGCTTTTATTTGTGATAAACCTGTTTTATATTTAACAAGCCTATGTGGAATATGCTAGATGCTATTCTGTGGAAAGCCATGATGGCATGTGTGTGTTGGAGTCATAGTGGCACGGGAAGTATTGCAACAAGCTTTTTGAAGATCAGAAGACGGCAGTCTTAACTTTTGAAACCGGTCATCAGCAATAAACGATATTGAATGCAATTTTAACTCTTAAAAGTTTCTTCAAAGCAAATAGAGATCGCTCGTTCCAGTCTCTAATTACGCGAAATTTCAGTCACTAATGTAGTGGTTTATCAACAATACGTGTTTTTTTTTAAGTGGCAGGGTTTTGGTTACGGTTGTGTGGAGTGAATTCTTGATACTTTGTGAAGGCCCACCTCGGCACCGTGAAAGTTCCTGGTTTTAATATGTGAATGTTTTAATGAAAATCTCTTCATTTACGTGTTGTAGCCGGTGTCCATTTCTCAGTTTCTCAAGCAGGTTAGAACTCCCGACTGTCTTACACGGTGAAGACTGATGAAAGCTCGTAACTTTAGGAAACATATATATATATATATTGTAATCTGTCCAGCAAATAACTGGTGACGTCGAGTGTAGCGTCCGCTCTCTGATACGGATGTTGGTGCAGGAAAGGACGTCGTGGCGAGCCGTGTAGTACCACAGATGACACGAGAAATGAAAGAGAATAACATTTCCCTTCTTGGTACACATTTTTATCTTCTTCGTGAAACCGTTACGTTCAGTATTTCTAAGGCGGCATGCTGAGGTGGGACGATCGGTGCTCTTGACAGTGAACACATTCCATTCGCCGCGATGGCAGTGCAGAACATTTATTGCTCCAAGATGATATCGGACAATATGAAAAGTCAATTTTTCTTTGTGTGGCTCGCTATTCATTGCTTGTAACCGCCGTATGCGATTAATCTTCTTAGCAAGTCTGCCGCCTCTATGTCAACACTCCTCAGGCAGCGCGGAGCTGTGCGCCAAGCTTATGAGAATCATGTTCGCAACCAGCTTACATGGGCGATACAAGGATGTTAACGGTGTGTGTTTTATCACTTGTGAGCATTTTACCAACTGTATCTATTTTATCGACTAGATCTACATCAAGACATAAATACGTGGGAAGTGATTTTTATCCTTCATGTAATGGAACATGGCAATTTTGTATAAAGTTCCAGAAGGTACGCGGAGCATGATACATTTTATACATAGCAGTCTCCCTCCACCACCACATCCATGCCCGTTATTGTCTTTGTTTTTCCTTTAGATCAGATGATGGAAGCGTAAGACCGCTGGAATCGCTCATCCTGGAGCGATAAATGTGTCTGCACTGCTATCACGGCTTATATTCACAGCTGCGGTGAGTGCGGTGTTGGATTACGCACTTCATTCTGGTGAGTGAGTGAGCCAGCCAGCACCGCTGCTCCACAGCACCCTACCCTGCCCGCCCGCAGCTCGTGGTCGTGCGGTAGCTTTCTCGCTTCCTACGCCCGGGTTCCCGGGTTCGATTCCCGGCGGGGTCTGGGATTTTTCTCTGCCTCGTGATGGCTGGGTGTTGTGTGATGCCCTTAGGTTAGCTAGGTTTAAGTAGTTCTAAGTTCTAGGGGACTGATGACCATAGATGTTAAGTCCCATAGTGCTCAGAGCCATTTGAACCCTACCCTGCCTGCGGACGGGAGGCACGTTCTGTGGCCGATGGCCCAGTAGGGGCAGCGCGCTTGCGGTCGTCTCATTACCGGACAACGCGGTCCTCCGTAGCTGTAGGTGTGACGTCCCTCTGCAGTTTAGCGAGGTGCTTCTGCTGTTCCCAGGCACTATGCTATAAAATAAAAAATAAAAAAAACAGAAAAAGTTGTTCACTCCTCGGAGACATTACGTTAAAACTATGTAATTGCGCCCTTTTTTTGGAGGGGGTGGGTGGGGGGAGAGGGGATTGGGGAACACTCATCAGCCTTCACATTCGTTTGAAGCGGCCCCTCAGCTTCCAACGACCTCAATTATTTGTTGGATTCATTGCAAAATACAGTTTTTATACTCTATGCCCCCTACAATGGAAGTTTTCCCCGATGTCTCAACACGGGCTGTCATCCTGTCCATTCTTCTTGTCGATCATTTCCTTGTGTTCTTCTCCTTGCCGTTTCTGCAGAGAACGTCCTCGTTTCTTACCTAATCTATCAGTCTTCCACACCACCACATGTATCGATTCTCTTCGTTTCCGGTTGTCCCACAGTCTGTGATTCAGTACCATACAACGCTGTGCTCCAAACGTACATTCTTCGAAATTGATCAACTGATTAAGGCTGATGTTCGATGCTACTAGACTTCTCTCTGACAGGAATGTCCTCAGACCCTGTGATAATCTGCCTTTTATGTTCTCCTTGCGTCTGCGCCATGAGCTATTTTCCTTCCACGGTACCAAAATTTCGTAAACCCATCTACTTCGTGGTCCCCAATATTGACGAGTTTATCGTTAACCTCAGTACTGCTACTCCTCATTAATTTAGGCTTTATTATTTTATTCTCAGTCCTTATGTAGCCGTTAGACAGTTCACTCCATTCCACATGTTCTGTAACTCTTCTTCACTGCCCGCATCTCGTGGTCGTGCGGTAGCGTTCTCGCTTCCCACGCCCGGGTTCCCGGGTTCGATTCCCGGCGGGGTCAGGGATTTTCTCTGCCTCGTGATGGCTGGGTGTTGTGTGATGTCCTTAGGTTAGTTAGGTTTAAGTAGTTCTAAGTTCTAGGGGACTGATGACCTAAGATGCTAAGTCCCATAGTGCTCAGAGCCATTTGAACCATTTCTTCTTCACTCTTATTAACGGTAACTGATGTATACTACTTGATAGCACAAACTCGATAACTGACTGTCTCAGCTCGTAGTTTACATTACATCGCATTCCGCAGGCCACCTAAAGAAGTGGTACAACTACACTACTGGCCATTAAAATTACTACACCAAGAAGAAATTCAGATGATAAACGGGTATTCATTGGACAAATATATTATACTAGAACTGACATGTGATTACATTTCCACGCAATTTGGGTGCATAGATCCTGAGAAATCAGTACCCAGAACAACCACCTCTGCCCGTAATAACGGACTTCATAAGCCTGGACATTGAGCCAAACAGAGCTTGGATGGCGTGTACAGGTACAGCTGCTCATGCTGCTTCAACACGATACCACAGTTCATCAAGGGTATTGACTGGCGTATGGTGATGAGTCCTTTGCTCGGTCGCGATTGACCAGACGTTTTCAATTGGTGAGACATCTGGAGAATGTGCTGGCCAGGACAGCAGTCGAACATTTTCAGTATCCAGAAAGGCCCGTATAGGACATGCAACATGCGGTCGTGCATTATCCTGCTGAAATGTTGGGTTTGGCAGGGATCGAATGAAGGGTAGAGCCACGAGTCATAACACATCTGCAATGTAACGTTCACTGTTCAAAGTGCCGTTAATGCGAACAAGAGGTGACCGACACGTGTAACCAATGGGACCCCATACCATCACGCCGGGTGATACGCCAGTATGGTGATGAGTATTGCACGCTTCCAATGTGCGTTCACCGCGATGTCGCCAAACACGGATGCGACCATCATGGTCCTGTAAACATAACCTGAATTCATCCGAAAAAGTGACGTTTTGCCATTCGTGTGCCCAGGTTCGTCGTTGAGTGCACCAGCGCAGGCGCTCCTGTCTGTGATGCAACGTCAAGGATAATCACAGCCATGGTCTCCGAGCTGATAGTCCATGCTGTTGCAAACGTCGTCGAACTGTTCGTGCAGATGGATGTTATCTTGCAAACGTCCCCATCTGTTGACTCAGGGATCGAGACGTGGCTGCACGATACGTTACAGCCATGCGGATATGATGCCTGTCATCTCGACTGCTAGTGATACGAGGGCGTTGAGATCCAGCACGGCGTTCCGTATTACCCTCCTGAACCCACAGATTCCATATTCTGCTAACGGTCATTGGATCTCGACCAACGCGAGCAGCAATGTCGCGATACGATAAACCGCAATCGCGATATGCGACAATCCGACCTTTATCAAAGTCGGAAACGTGAAGGTACGCATTTCTCCTTCTTACACGATGCATCACAACAACGTTTCACCAGGCAACGCCGGTCAACTTCTGTTTGTGTATGAGAAATCGGTTGGAAACTTTCCTCATGTCAGCACGTGGTAGGTGTCGCCACCGGCGCCAACCTTATGTGAATGCTCTGAAAAGGTAATCATTTTCATATCACAGCATCTTATTCCTATGGTTAAATTCCTCGTCTGTAGCACGTCATCTTCGTGGTGTAGCAATTTTAATGGCGAGTGGTGTAACTGATCAACCTGTCCACGTTTCACTCACGAAAGGCTAGTGGGATGAATGATTGTCGGCAAGTCTCTGTATTATGTACTATTTCGCGTCGTTAACGTTTCGTGAGATATGTGTGGGTGGAATTAATAAATGCAACTTCCTGGCAGATTAAAACTGTGTGTCGGACCCAGACCGTGGTCCGACACATTGTTTTAATCTATCAAGATGTTTCATATCAACGCACACTGCGCTGCAGTGTGAAAATCTCACTCTGGAAGTAATATATTGTTCAACTGTACCCTGAAAGACGTCACTTGAAATTTCCATAACAAATCTTTCCTGTGATGCACCACGCCTCTCTTGTAACGCGAGTTACTGTAGTTTCTTGTGCATTTCCGTACGTTCTCACGCTGAGTAGATGAGTCTGTAACAAAACGCGCCGCTCTTCATTGGATCTTCTAACAGTCACACCTGATAAGGATTCCGCAATGGCTAACAGTACTTACGAACATTTAGTGGATGAGTTACTTTCTTCAAGATTGTTCATATGAATATCATTCTAGCATCTCATTTTCCTGCTGTTTGTTTCGTGTCAGCATTACACTTAAGGCCGCTCTGGATAGTTACTGTTTCCAGCAATTTATCACCAATAATGTAGTTGTACAGTAGTGGATATCTTTTCCTACTTATGCGCAATGTGTTGCATTTATCTACGTTCAGAGTCTATTGCCAGAGCCTGCACCATTTAGCAATCATCGGTACGTCATTCTGTCTTCCTACGTTGCACTTTCTTACAGACAACCGCCGCATCTGCGAAGAGTTTTGAAGATCATCCGAAACTTTCTGCTAATCACACGTAATGTGAACACAAACGATCATGTCACACGGAGCTCGAAGACTGAAATTGTTGTGTGGTACTTAGTTTCTCAGCTGTGCTCTGTAGTTACCATCCAATACTACCGAAAGGACTTTACCGCACTTCCTGAACAGGGGGTAGTGTTAATTGAAAGTACGGCTTACTATTCATGTTGTAAACTAGCTCAGTGACCGCCATCATCGTGATTTCTTCTGTTGAATTTACAGATTTCATGAGCAGAAACTAAATAATCTTTACTGTTTATCAGTCATTAACTTACGGTTAAGTTCAGTCGGCAGGCAGTTATTTATTTTTATTTCTCGCAGAAATGCAAAAATACAAACTTCTTCAACACCGAATTAGTGTGCTGACTCGACTTAAGCACATGCTCGATAGACAATGTAGATTATTTAATATCTGTCCTGGAAAGCACTTGGAAGATTGCAAGCACAATAGAAGGATTCAAGACGACGGTAGCCAGTGAACTAGTATACAGTACGTACTAAATAAGCCTTTCATTCAATTATCACTGCCGCCAACTCAGGTGGCAACGGCCTTGCCGCGGTGGATACACCGGTACCCGTGAGATCACCGAAGTTAAGCGATGTCGGGTGTGGTCGGCACTTGGATGGGTGAACGTCCAGGCCGCCATGCGCTGTTGACATTTTTCGGGGTGCACTCAGCCTAGTAATGCCAATTGAGGAGCTACTCGACCGAATACTAGCGGCTTCGGTCAAGAATAGCATAATAACGACGGGGAGAGCGGTGTACTGACCCCACGCCCCTCCTATCTGCATCCTCCACTGAGGATGACACGGTGGTCGGATGGTCCCGGTAGGCCACTCGACACCTGACGACGGAGTGCCAACTCAGGTAGTGCGCCGAAGGTAAAGTCCGTTCGATAGTATACGAAGACAAGTAGCACAGTTGAAAGTCTAAGCATCACACAAGAATACCAGTCTAGCTCCAGTGTGTCCACGGGAGGCCAAATTGGAGGAGGCAAAGTACTCTGTGCAATGGTTGGTTGGTTGTACTGGCTGCAGACTGTGGTGCTTCCAGAACAGCGTGGTGTAAGTCCCTGTGGTCGAACTGGTTTGAACTGCTTGCAGTGGCTCAGTGGGCAACCAGAGGCTGACTGGCGGAGTGATACCTACTCGATTCCTGGAAGGCGCGCGATTCGCAGAAGCAAAGTTATGCTTCCAGTTGTGGGACTGTTGCCTGTGATACGTGCGCCGGTGATGCTTCGGTTGATGCCACTCCTAGCTAGAGCCGCACGTTTCCATGGTGCTGCCTGGTTCCACTTCAGGCACTTCCAGATAATGACGGTTTTGGACAAAATCCCACTTCTTATTGTTGATTCGCCATTCCTGCAGTACTGTTGTCATCTGATTCTGGCAATTCTGACAGGGAAGTGTCCCCTGCGGAGCCAGGGCTTCGGCAACTAACAAGCAATTTCTGTAATGCGGGTAGCCAGGGCCACAGGCGAACCCCCCCCCCCCCCCCCCCCCCCCCCCCGCATACATCAATCAGCGAATCTTGTTAGTGATATCTTTTCACACTCAATCCCATACTGAAACTTTATTTTATTTCCGTCACTGCTTCTTCGATGTACAGACTGAACAGCAGGGGTGGAAGAGATCATTCCTGACTTTCTCCCTTTTTATACCAAGCACTTCCTTTCGGTCTTTTTTTTACGTATTTTATTAGATTTTCAGTTTCCCTTACGTACTGCATTACCCATTCTATGTCCTCATATTCTTCATCTTTTGCTTGTGACATCGGTATCTATACCAGACTGTTGTCGTTGGTGTCGCTTCTGTCGACTCTTATGAGAATAGTACTGTCTCTCGATTTTTCATAGTAGCTCACCTTCTACCGTACCTTCTATTCACGACGAATCCTACTCCCGTTACATCATTATCTGATTCTTTTCGTGTTATCTATATCTCCTGACCAGAAATTCTTGTCTTCTTTTCATTTCACTCCAATATCCCCGTACATCTAGCCTCAGCCTTTGCCCTTTTTCAGATTTTCTAGCTTCCATACCTCATTCAGATATCTGACATTACGCTCCGCAACTCGTAGAATTTTACCGTCTCAAGAAGCATTTTATAACCGAGATCGCGTTCTACGCTACTTTTTATTGCGTGGTATCGACAGATAAAACAGCCATCTTCAGCACTCGAAAAAGTTTTCGTGTAGTACGCCATGTTCCATCGTGCGTTCATTACTTTTGCCACGTTAACACTAGTCGAGAGTATATTTTGCATCCCGCAAAGGTGTATATTTCGCATTCCACGTACAATTAAAAAAAATTGAAAATCTGAGGATGACAGTTTTAACTGTCGCATGAGATACTTCAATCAATTAATTACCCTGTCGTTTGTTATGCAATCTTTTTCTTACGATTACATCCTCTTTGGCACTTCATTACGGGGGATTCGAATGTTTGCGTAATATTTTGCCAGTGAAGAGATTATCATAACGTTTCTTCAATTAGAGGCTCAATGTCCAGAAGATATACATTACGTGTCGTTACTGCACCGGTTTCTATTGCCTTATGCATTCTAATGCCACTAACCATCGCTGATTATTCCGTCTTTTGGGCAGTTTTCCATCCCAAGAGCGAGAGGGTGCCCAAAACCTCTGGCCGGCCGGGGAGGCCGAGCGGCTCTAGACGCTACAGTCTGGAACCGCGCGACTGCTACGATCGCTGGTTCGAATTCAGCCTCGGGCATGGATGTGTGTGATGTCCTTAGGTTAGTTAGGTTTATGTAGTTCTTATTTCTAGCGGACTGATGACCTCAGAAGTTAAGTCCCATAGTGCTCAGAGCCATTTGAACCAAAACCTCTGCCTTCCTCCGCATTTTTGAAGAAGGCCGTTGTGGAACGAGCGTGACAACTGATACAGGATGTCTTAAGCAACCATTGATTTATTCAAAATCTAACAGCGGCTGGGATCCAGTGCCACCTTGAGGCGCCATGTTGCGGACTGGCCAGAAAGATCGTCGGATCCATTTCCAAATGAGACCTTTCGGAGCATTATGAAAAGGACCTCCAACCAGCTCAGAATTTTAATTATCTGACGCGTCAATTGAGCAGAATTTTGCACGATATTCCTCAGGATGATATCCGACAGCTCTATCAATAACGCCATGTAACTGGTTGGATAAGGGCCAGAGGTGGACCAACGCATTACTGACTTGCTCAATTTGTGAAGGTTTTTCTATTGAATGAATCATCCACTTTTTCTAAAATTGTTATCATTCGTTCGTCTCTACATGTACGTCAGAATTATCGACTTACATCACATTCGTATTATTCCATCGTGGGGCGTCGTTTCTTCTGTCTTAAAGTGGATATAGCTCAATACGAAAGAGAAACGTCGGATGTGTCTTAAAGGGTTTGTGTGAAGAATTACGCGGAGGAAGAGGCCAAAAGGCCCAATCCTCTAAGACGAAGATGATGTGAGGCAGCCAACAACTAAGTTAGGAGTGTGGAGTTAAGACCTATTGACACTGGGACCGTCACCACCCTACACTGCGCCTGTAGAGAGATGCCGCCGGCCCGTAATCCCAGTCCATTAGTCTGACCCGTCCCAGGCTGGAACGAACGCCACCACCTATCGACGCGCTAATGGCTGCTAATGCCGGCGGCGTGCCCTCACATAATGTACTGCGACTGCGGGGGCGGCGCGGGCGGAGGCAACCCACCTCACTGCCACGGAGGCGTCCCCAGCACTTGTTGCGGAATGCTGACCCATCACCGTGGTTGACCATTGCCGCAGTTGTGCGGTTCAGCCTTGTCGAATTACACACAAGACATTTCAAAACTAATGGCCTATACTGTCGACATAGAAAGTAGATTTAAGGTATGACCAGTTGATAACGAGACCTTCCCTAAAGTGATGTTTTATGTGTCCATGCTTATACCGAGAGACGCTGTGGTGGTATTTCCAGTCGCACATGCAGAGTTAACGGCTTCGCAGCAATTTCCTCTTTTTTGGAGAGTTGTTTTCGCAGTTCGTTGCATGATGGATTCCCCCCGATCAGCACAACGGTGGTTATCCAATTTCTTAACTCACAAGGATAACATACTTGAAATATTATCGGACGATGAAAGTGTTGTGCGGAGGGCAGTGTAACTCACAGTGAGCAATTCCAGTCAGGCGAGACATGTAAATATGAAGGACAGCCACGACCTGGGATGGCGTACGTTGTCACCAACAGTGCCCCGATTTCCGCTGTGGAGAAGATGATACTGACGAACCGTCGGATCACCACAGGTGATATTGCTGTGTAGCTGTCGATAAGCAAAGGAACTGTGCATCGCAAAATTATAGACAGTTTGATTAAGCTTTGCTTATAGGAACGCTGTGGTTGTTTGCCAAAGAGTACAGCGATTAAGTAGTATTGTAACGTGTTCTACCTATGTCGGTGGGAGTCAACAAAATATTCCGCAATTCGCTTCAAAGAGCTCACTGGTACCTCTGACTTAACAGGTAATAAATGTTTCAGAGACAAGCCAGCTGGAACGCGGTGTGGGCGCTAATTTGTCTCATTCTTGGTTGTCTAGGGGAATAGATACAGTCACTCGCACTACGTTCCACTCATGTTCAGAGTCTCTAATTGTAACACCAGTGATTAACGAAATACAGAAAGTGAGAAATCAATAACTCTGCTTAATTGATAAAACAGGGCAATAAATATAGGTATTGTAACACCTGTGATTAATGAAATGCAAATGTGAGAAATCAATAACTCTGCTTAATGACAACACAGGGCAATAAATATAGGTATTGTAACACCTGTGATTAATGAAATGCAAATGTGAGAAATCAATAACTCTGCTTAATGACAAAACAGGGCAATAAATATAGGTATTGTAACACCTGTGATTAACGAAATGCAAATGTGAGAAATCAATAACTCTGCTTAATTGACAAAATAGGGCAATAAATATAGGTATTGTAATGCAGATTGGGTGTCTGTATATCTAGTTCAGCATAAGAATGTTCCAGAGTGCTGTTTCCTTTCAGATCTAAGCTACTGTTTTTTGTCAAAACGTTCTATAGTTGTTAGTACTGAAAATGAAACTGGAGACTACCAACTAGTTCAGAGTTCCAAATGTTTATTCTAAGTCGCTAAAGTTCGATATCACTGCACCAAAATTCTGCTAAGTCAGATGCGATATGCCTGACGAATGATTCAGAATTCCGTAACAGTACACACTTATCTTTTTTCCAAGCCGTCTGGAATACGTCTCGGTAATACCCAAAAACCCTTTCGACTCGTATAAGATGTGAATCTCACTCAGCTACCCCGTAGTCTACACACTGTACCTCTACCCGCTCAGTCCCTACACACCTGCATCCAAATCTGATATTTTATTACCAAAATGAAGAAAATATGAAAATAAAAACTACGTCTTATACCACAGAGTGCCGCTTTTAATTTAGTTTCATTACAACATATTATTAACCCATTAAGTCCCAAATTAATTTTTTTTAATTGAATTTTTTATTCCTTAATTATAATGTAGATAGTGTATGAACCACAATAAGTACAAAAATAGCCAAAGAATATTTATACATGCTGATATAATGGCCGTCCTCAAAATAGGACACTGGGATCTAACAGTATCGTATAGCATACTGAACTGTATTCTAGTCTCAACTATTTATTTCTTGTGAAATGGTACAATCCACTTCACACACAGTGTTACACGGCACTTAACACAATATGTTTTTGGTTTCCCGTTGCATTTAGCTCTTACACATCTTCTTTGCGTGCTTCTTTTGTCAATCATGTGACCAATTCCATCGAACCTGATGTCTGGTATCACTCTCAACTGACTTGATGGGTACTCCATTGGACGTCCAATTTTCGGTCTTCCAGTGTCGAACTACAGGTATGTAACTGTAACAGCACGTCTGAAATCCAGTAAATCCTGTGCATTTTTCCCATGTACTAGTCTGGAGAAGAGTCAGGCATTTACGAGGGCCATTTCCAGCAAACGTGTAATAGGACCCAGTACCATTTTCTCCCTCTAATTACCGTCGCATATTTTCCAACTAACCAGTCATGGTGGTCAACACCTCCCATGTACGCGTTATACGACTTCAAAACGACAGGTTGTTGCACTTGTCTTCTTACTTGCTCGTCTACTGTACCGCGTAGCTGCTCCCAAAGGTTCAACTTGGTCAAAACTTGTATCAATTGCAACGCATCTGTTGTCATACCATCGAACAAATAAGACTTCACCATTCCTGTCGAACTGGAAGTCATAGTTTCCTCGAACTGTCTTCTTCAGCTCGTTGGTGCTCAGTAGTGGACAGTCACCGACTCGATTCTGTCTGACAGTCCCAGTTGTCGAAAACCCAAGTTTCTCAGGTGAATCAGAAGATCTCTGCTAGTGAAGAAATTGTCAAAGTACACACAATGATTCTCGGGTTTTTCAATGCAGTCCAACATGTTTAGGACTACTCTTGATCCCAATAGTAGGTCATCCCTTGCAGTATCTTCTGGATCTCTTCCTTTGAAACAGTAGCCACTTGCTCCACAATGAGACCACAACTTATAGCCAAATCTAATAGGTTTGCCTCGGATAAACTGTCCATCTGGAACTGTATTATTTACTAATGGGTAAGATATTCATAAATATACTTACATAATAGACTGTAAATTTCAAAGTAACTTCATATCCCGTAATTTATATGTGAAAGAGGGGTTGTCACTTACCTCAGCAACAAAATCTGGTAAAATTACCACGTTCTAAAAAGAAAATATACCAGCAGTAGCAGAGTTTCATATTGGAACGTGCAGCAATACAAATAACTGAAATGATAACACCAAGTCCCAGTGTCCTATTTCGAGTACACCAAATTATATATCAATGGAAAACAATGAATATAACTCCAATTGAGCTAATAATGCAAGTAGTTTAAAAGACACATTGATGACTATAAATAATCGCAAAAAGATCTTTGCCACATATTTTAAATATTACGAAATTGTCGATAAAGTAAATACCTGTAATAACGAAAAGCGCGCCTTAGTTTTCAATAATCAATTAATGGTAGGATTTATTGCTTTTAATTTTCTCTAAGCATACATTTGTTATAAAAAGCATCAACAAATGACGTAGAACAGTAATAGATGCAAATTAATAATTTATTGTATATTTATAAATAAATATGTGCTCTGTCCTAAAAATAGGACACTGGTGCTTAATGGGTTAAAACGAAGTATGGGCCCATTCATTTCCAGACGCTATTTTTCGGCTTTTTCTACTTACGGTGAGCATTTGTCCCTAACTTCAGCAGTTCTTACTATATATTCATATTAATTATATCTGAGATTTACGAGGGTCGTTCGATAAGTAATGCCCCACATTTTTTTCTCAGAACATATTTATTATTAAGAGTCAGAATTTGGTGACAATATACATCAAAATGTCTTGCCAATATCGTATTTTACTAGTAGTCACCATCACGTTCTATGGTCGTACTCCAACGTTGTGGAAGAGCAAGCATACCTTGCTGGTAAAAGCTTCTGTCCTGTAGGCGTAGCCATGTTTTCACTTCATAACTGACAATCCCGTCATCCTCAAAGTGAGTTTCCAGTAGAGAATCTTTAAGCGGCCCAAAGAGATGGAAGTCAGAAGGTGCCAGGTCTGTACTGTAGGTTGGATGAGACAGTGATGTCCAACCCAATTAGGCGATGTGTTTCTGGATTCTCAGACTTGTGTGTGGGTGTGCATTATCGTATTGGAGCAAGATTTCTGCCGGATTCTTGTCCCATCCAACACGTCAGAAGCGGTTCTTGAGTTTATTCAGGGTTTTCATGTATGACTTTCAACTGATGGTTGACCCTTTTGGCATCACATCCACGAAAATGACGCCATCACAATCCCAGAAGAATGTCACCATGACTTTACCGGCAGAGGGGGTTGTCTTGAATTTTTAATTTTGTGGTGGATGAGGATGTGCCACTCCATTGACTCCCTTTTTTGTTTACGGCGGAAAGTCTTGCACCCAGCTTTCGTCCCCCGTAATGATCCATGACAGAAAGGCCTCTCCGTCGGTCTCAGAACGCTCCAATATATATGAAATGGCCTTTCTTTGAATCTTGTGGTCTGCTGTGAGCATTCGTTTAACTCATCGTGAGCAGCTCTTTGAATATCCGAGAGTAGCGATCATTGCAGACGCACTTCCAATGATGACCGACAACTGTAGAGCCAACTGACGAGTTGTGATGCGCCGGTCGGCACGATTCAGCATGTCTGGAGCAGTGGCTGTGACACGACTTCCCGAGCGTGGCTGATCATGGGTCTCTGTTTCTTCATTTCCTGAGGCTGTAACCTTCTTTACGCATCGCCCAACTGTATTATCAACTGCAGCATCGCCATACACTGCGCACAGACGTTTATGGATGTTGACCACGTATTCTTCTCTGCACACAAGAATTCAATTACAGCACGCTGCTTGTAACGTGAGGTCATATGTAGAGGCCATTTTGACGCTGTGCTACGGCTCTGCCATCTACCAGAACGGTTCGAAACTTCACCGGCGCACAGAAAAAACATCAAATGTGAAGCACAAACAAGGACATTTGACTATGTATATTAATGGCTTTTTAAAAAAAATGTGGGCATTACTTATCGAACGACCCTCGTAAACTGAAATCAGTAAGAGAATGACAGCTACAAAAGTTGCTGCACAACTGAATGTCGCATTAGTAAGACCCGTAAGTAAGGAATTACAGGGCGAACTGGAGGTCCAAAACCTTTGATCAGTTACGCAAATGCCCACGACTAGAAACGTGTTGCCTAGGCCATAAAACCTAGACTATGGAGCAATTCCGTCGGATGAACCTCCTTTCAGACTGTTTACAGCTTCTGGCCGTGTTTAAGTCCCAGGGATCGGTAATGATTAGGGCAGCCGTAACGTAGTATTCCATGGGCCTCTTAGCTAGTCTGCTAGGACGCATTACTGCCAAAGGTTGTCGGACCATTCTGGGTGATCAGGTTCGTTTCATGGTTGAATGTTGATTCCCCAGTGGTGATATAGTGTTTCAAAGCGGCCAGTGGGCAACACAAAGTACCTAGAACGCAGCACATAGTACACTAGCATATCTAAGATAAGATAAATATCGTAGCAACTAGCAGCAAATGAATATTTATCAAAGATGGGGAACAGCTCCCCCCATTTCCATGGTTCCCTTCCTCTGAGATGTCAGCGTTTGTTGGTGAATCAATATCTGGATGACTAGAGATGGCTCACTTACCATGATCCAACAGGTTTCTTTTAGCTGTCATGTAATATTTATTACTATTTTTTTATTCTCTCAAGGAAAGGGCAGATACTTTATATCAGTTTCTATAATAATGTATGACGTCACCTAAAACTTTAATCTTGGCACAGTTCAGTGCACCTTTAACCCATACGGGCACAGCCTCTGACTTATTTACTTTACGACGATTCCTTGTCGTATGAACCAACGGCATTGTACACATATAGTTAGATGAACCACGATCTCTGTTATACACTTCACATATCTGAAATGTACGATAAGCAATAACTTCTCGGCTGTTAAGTCTCCAGCCCTGATACAGTCTCCACTTCACCACCACGAACTAGAGCCACAGTAACCCATCCATTACCATGTGCACTAGCATCAGCATTAGTAAAGTGTAAAATTCAGTACGCATCCACAAATCACTGAAGGACCATGAAGAATAACTTGCGAACCTACTCTACTCTTCATAGTAACAGATATATTATCAATGTGGAGACTGTATTAGGGATGGAGACTTTTAACAGCCGAAAAATTATTGCTTAACGTACATTTCAGATATGTGAAGTGTATAAGAGAGATCGTGGTTCAGCTTACTATATGACTACAATGCCGATCGTTTTTAGGACAAGGAATCATCGTAAAGTAAATGAATCAGAGTCTGTGTCCGTATGGGTTAAAGGTGCCCTGAATTGTGCCAAGAATAAAGTTGTTGGTGATGTGACACATTTATATAGAAACTTAATTAAAGTATCTGTCCTTTCCTTTCCAGGGTTGGTTTAGCGAGTGCAAGGATGAACTGTTGTCTCTACCCTGGCCAGCATAGTCACCATATCTCAATGTTATTTGGCCATTGTGATCCACGTTGGTACCTGAACTTTCCACTATTTTCCAGGAATTCCTATGAAACCTATACAGGACCTATATTTATCCATTTTGAGACGACTAGAAGCTGTTTTTATCGCCAAAAGATTTCGTACACCGTAACAGGAATGGTAATGTGGTTTTTTGCGTTTCCAGATTTTGTCCATCCCTGTAGGTGCAGATGTAAAGGACAAAGTGTGGGAGATGTTGAACGAGGACCGAAGAATGAAAGCGGTTCTAAGAATGGAAGCTGCTCCGTATCACGAGGAGTGCCACACAGGGTAGGCTCGTGGCGGCGGCCTACCGGCAGCGGCAGGAGGCGTTAGCTATTCCGGGCACGCAGCGCGTTGCGTATTGCGGTCACGCCAACCCCCAACTCGCACCCCAGCGTCTCCCTCGCGCTCGCCGGAGACGGCGGAAGCGGCAGCGGGGGTATCGATGGCGATGGAAAACCACTTAATTAGAACGCCCTCACCTCCCCTACGGCATCACAACGTATGGCTGGCCGTGGGTGGCTCGTTTACCACCTCTAACTGCGTCTTTTCGGGAAACCTCGAGCACAGCTAATTGCATGTCTTTTTCACTCCAATATCGAGGAAAAAATAGAGCTGTTCAAATTGAAGGTTATGTGGTAAACTTGCCTTACATTTTATTGGCCTTGAATCAATGATCGTTTGAAAGCAGTAGCACGATTCAATGACCATATGCAATAGTTAATATCCTTCAAGATTTCCTTCTTCTTCTTTTAGTGTTCAACCCTGACGTTGGTTTGCAGCAGAGCTCCATACCTCTCTTCTGTCTGCCTTCCTCTTCATTTCCACGTATGTGTTACATCCAATGCTATTCATGATCTGTTCCTAAATGATATCATTCGTCATCCCCTCCGATTTCTCCCCTCAGTAGCTCCTTCCGCTATCGTTCAAATAATGTTGTTGTGTCGTACGATGTGCCCTACAAGTTTGTCTCTTCTTGTTTGGATGTGCCTCCATAGAGATTTGGTTTCCTGAACTCTTCTAAGCACCTCTTCATTTGCTACTTTGTCTCTCCAGCTGATCATCATCCTTCTATAGCACCACATCTCCAGGGCCTCTTGCTGTCTTCTATGGTCTCTTCCCATTGTCCAAGTTTCACATCCGTATAGCGCCACACTTGTTACTGGTGACAGTTCCTAATCACTGCCACCTCATTCTTATAGAAACTGAGTATCACACGGATGTCTATGTACGTCATTCCACTTTACCTGAACATCTCTTGCCACATAACGGTATCAAATGCCTTTTTTAGGTCTACAAAGGCAATATATGTTGGTTTATTTTCTTGTAATTGCTATTCGATATGGTGTCTCAGTGCCAAAGTCGCTTCTCTTGTTGCCAATCCGCTTCTGAAACAAAACTGACCTTCACCCAGCATATTTGCCACCTTATCTTCAATTCTCCCCAGAACTATTTTTATGAGAATTTTTGATACATGTGATGTTAGACTTAAAAGTTCGGCACTGTTCACATTTTGTAGCTAGTGCCTTCTTTGATGTAGCAACAATGATCCGTTTCTGAAAGTCTGTCGGTATCTCTCCTGTGTTAAAGGTGGGCCTAATAAGTTTAAGCAGCATCGTTTTCATGCTGTCACCAGCATTCTTTATTAGTTTTGCAGGAATGTCATCAATACCCGTTGCTTTGTTGTCCCATAGTTCTTTTAGAGCTTTATCAAATTCTCCTACCAGAATGTCATCTCCCTTGTCATCTTCGTCTACTTGCTCACCTCCTCCTATTACTTTTTCCGAAAGAGGTGTTCCGGCATACAAATGTATTCTTTCCATCTCTTTCCATCTCTTCACCAAACAGCATTTTCCCCTCTTTATTTTGTATTGTGCCTGACAGTGTAGTTTTACGTTTGTTAAAAAAATTATTTGCTGTTCCGTAGGCTAAATCAGTTCTTCCGTTTTGCATATTTTCTTCCACTTCCCTGCACATTTACTCAAGAAAAATCTCTTTTGCTTTCCTAGCTTCTCTAATGACTAAATTCCTTAGCCCTCTGTATTCATCTTTTCCTTGTCCAACAGCTGCGTTTTTGTGTAATCTCCTGTTTTCTATAAGCTCAATAACGTCTACTGTAATAAATTTCCTCTTGCTTTTGGGTTTAGTTTTTCAACAATCTTTTCTGCTGCTTTGTATACACCAGATTTAATTTGATCCCAGTCTTCATTTACTCCAGCCAAGCCGGGGTGGCCGAGCGGTTCTAGGCGCTACAGTCTGGAACCACGCGACCGCTACGGTCGCAGGTTCGAATCCTGCCTCGGACATGGAGGTGTGTGATGTCCTTATGTTAGTTAGGTTTAAGTCGTTCTAAGTTCTAGGGGACTGACGACCTTAAAAGTTAAGTCCCATTGTGCTCAGAACCATTTGAATCATTTTTCATTTACTCCACCATTTTGAAAATTTTTTCCTAGGTTGTCTGTTTTGTGAGCAAAGCGCTTTGCCAGTCCCTCTGTTTTCAGTTTTTCTGGTTCCCATTTAAGTTTTACTGTCTTCTTCTCAGACATTTGAATTTTTCCTTGAAAACCTTAAAGTACCATAACTATTGTCAGCGAATAATTGTAGCTTTAATAGGAAGTATCATTTTCAAGTCAACGAAAAAACACATTGTAATAAAGACAGCATGGTGAAAGAAGTTAACACGTAAAACTTCATACACAATTTAGCAGTTGCCTTGGTCAATAAAAGGTACATAAAAACCACCTGTACTGCTGTCATATGTTCTCCACATCATATACTTGGCGTGGAGAGGATGTAGCAGCAGTACTGATGATTCTGATATAAATTTCTTTAACCGAGACCGCTGTTAACTAGGAAATGACGTTTCACTTCTTAAGCTTCTTATCAAGGTGTTTTTATATAACGCATTTTTCCGACTTCTTGAAAACATTACTTCCTACAGAAACTAATCGTCAATGAAACGCTATTCACTAAACGCAACCTATGATGCCAACAAGGATTTCTTTAAATATATTCGAGCTGCGAAGCACGTTTTACAAAAAACTGCTTGTGAAATTAAGCACCTGAATAATATATAGGGCGATCGAAAAGCTTCCATCTGACGACGTTGCTGCTGCGTATGTGCAATGTAGCGCGACTGCGTTGCGAGTATATAAGCACCAACATAGAGGCAAAAGGGATTAGTGCGGTTTTCGTATCTCTTCGATCTGCTTGCGGTAAATGTCGGAAGATGAACCGCGACGACATTATTACCAAATGCGTCCAAATATCTATTGTTAGCTGATGGTTGGAGACACAACACCGTTGTTGCAGGTAGTCTGTGAAAACCTGTTGATAGATGTTGGCCACTGCCACTGGTGAATCGTGTATACTATTGGAATTAACGCCATCAGCGTCACTGAAGGCCTAAAGATGGTGCACTGAAGCACCGCAACTGGATGCCATATAATAAATAAAATCGTAAGGACGGCTGTATGTGTTCCATTTTATCACGAAAGTTTCCTTGGTTATCATTGGGAATAGATGCTGAGTTTGAACCCATATCCAGAGCAAAACAATTCGGCATGTCATTTTAAGTTCAAACATGTACACGACTAGCTACTCATAAACTGCATAGATATTTCATGTCAGTTCTTGCTGAATAGTAGATGCAAGAAGTAAAGTTAACTAAAGAAAAATTCGGAGTAGGTATTAAAATCCGTGGAGAAGAAATAAAAATTTTGAGGTTCGCCGATGACACTGTAATTCTGTCAGAGACAGCAAAGGACTTGGAAGAGCAGCTGAACGGAATGGACAGTGTCTTGAAAGGAGAATATATGACGAACATCAACAAAATCAAAACGAGGATAATGGAATGTAGTCGAATTAAGTCGGGTGATGCTAAGAGAATTAGATTAGGAAATGAAACACTTAAAGTAGTAAAAGGGTTTGCTAGTTGGGGAGCAAAATGACTGATGATGGTCGAAGTAGAGAGGATATAAAATGTAGCCTGGCAATGGCAACGAAAGCGTTTCTGAAGAAGAGAACTTTGTTAACATCGAGTGTAGATTTAAGTGGATGGAAGTCATTTCTGAAAGTATTTGTATGGAGTGTAGCCATGTATGGAAATGAAACATGGACGATAAATAGTTTCGACAAGAAGAGAATAGAAGCTTTCGAAATGTGGTGCTAAAGAATAATGCTGAAAATTGGATGGGTAGATCACATAACTAATAAGGAGGTACTGAATAGAATTGGGGAGAAGAGGAGTTTATGGCACAACTTGACAAGAAGAAGGGACCGGTTGGTAGGACATGTTCTGAGGCATCAAGGGATCACAAATTTAGCACTGGAGGGCAGTGTGGAGGGTATAAATCGTAGAGGTAGACCAAGAGATGAATACACTAAGCAGATTCAGAAGGATGTAGGTTGCAGTAGGTACTGGGAGATGAAGAGGCTTGCACAGGATGGAGTAGCGTGGAGAGCTGCATCAAACCAGTCTCAGGACTGAAGACCACAAACAACAATATGAACTTTCACGTAGATACACGTGCCACCATGAGCATAGCGAAATTTCTATTGAAACTCTGTTGATGTTGGAGTTTCCATAGTGGGCTTGGCGCTGTTAATCGTAAAAAATTATAACTGGTTTCTTAGTTAAGCAGGTTATGCAAAACCACTAGCCAAGTGAACCACGGGTAGTGAGTGGTTAGAAATCATTTTAGAGAGCAAGACTGCAACGTCCCCTTAGAAAAATTATACATGACTGTACTTAAACTGACACACAATATTTTTAGCGCAACGCAGTCTGACTTTCAATAATCCCTACAAAAGAATGGCCCTGACTAACATTAAACTATACCTTTCACAAATCACTTACCCCACAAAAATCTTCGTTACTCGAACTACTGCAATACAGCGAGCGCCACTACAGCCAGCTAAATAAAAGATTCAAACTACTGAAGGCACTAACTACTGATAGGCATAGTTAGCAAATGAAAGATTTTGATAAAGAACAAACAATGTATTTATCTTAATAGTGTTCAAAAGTCATTATATATATAGCAGTTCCATGACATCCAGTCTTACAAATGTACTGCCCCTGATGGACACACGTCCAGATCATCCGCTCTCAAAACTCCGCCATTTCTCTCCCCACATCCACCACCGCTGACGGCTCACCTCCAACTGCGCAACGCTACGCGCTGTTAACAGCCAACTGCCCAACCCTACAATGGCGAGTATTCCAACAATGCCAACCAGCCACAGACTGCACACAGCACAGCCAGTGATTTTCATACAGAGCGCTACGTGGCGTTACCAATATAAAAACCTTAACTGCCTACTTACAAGACTACTACGAAATATTATAGAAATTTGGAAGACCTGATATTCTTGCGAAATCTTCCATTCAAAGAAACTAGTTTCGACTAAGGATTACTGAATGAGTTATACAGTAGTGCTGTGGATATTAGTTCTCTCAGATACCATTGAGAGTGATACGTTTTGAAATGTCGCTCATTACAATAAATTTTGGACTAATGGTGTAAGTGCTGAGGATTGTCTCATCTCTAATAATGTGTTTCTTGATACTTACAATATCGTGGTATTAGTTTACACGTGAATCGATTACCTTAAAGTGCAGCGTTTTCTAGGGGTATGTTGTGGCAAGACGACGATAACGAAATCAGCGTAAAGGACCTTCAAGAAAGTTTCATTATATGGTCTAGGTGCAAATCAGGCAGAAAACAAATAAAGTCATCTGGATAATTTTGAGCAAGATAGTACATTTAAGAATGTCTTGAAATTATAAGTGAAATCTGTGGCATACTGAAATAAATGCTTCAGTCACGTACTGAACTATAAGAGGAAGTCAAATGAGGACCGAACACCCCCCACAACCGGACTATGGAATGGTTCCATTCAAAAGTAACAACCATGTTCCATGGTATATGTATCCCAATGGGAGACGCGATGATCATTTCCCGATTCGTAGAACGAGAACAGCCGCTGACGGTTCTACAACCGCATCCACTCTTGCACTTCCTGGTTTTACTGAAACCGTCGTCCACGCATATCTTTCTTCAGGTCACCAAAGATATTAAAACCACACGGTGAAAGATCCTAGATGTATAGAGGATGTTACAGGATATTCAACGAAGTTTCTAAAACGTAGCTGTCGTCTGATTGCCAGTGTGATTCCGTCCGACAGTGTTTATGGGAGTTATGATTTTACGGCGCGGCGCTGTTTCAGGAAAGTGTCCTCGTAGCGCTGTGCGCTGATTGTGATTCCACACTAGAGGGATTCGGTAAGAAGAGGGCGTCTGCAGTCGAAGAAGATTGTTGTAATGACCTTTCTGGAACTTACGCGAACAGTTTTCGATTTCTTTGTTGGAGAGATGTGGGATGTTCTGAGTGTTCCCTTTGCAATTTGCTCTCGCACTGTGGGACTCCAGTCAAACGGAATCATTCTGTTGCAGGATAACGCCCGCGTCCATACTGTCAATCGGTTGAAGACTTTCCCTCAGCGATTTCGTTGGGCAACGCTGCAACGAACTCCGTACAGCAAGGATCTTTCACCGTGTGATTTTCACATCTTCGGCGACCTGAAGAAAGAGATGCATGGACGTCGGTTGCAGTCAAACCAGGAGGTGTAAAAATGGATGCGATTGTGGATTCTTTAGCAGCCGACCGCGTCCAATGAAACAGGAATTGATCGTCTCGTCTCCGAGTGTGGTGATTACATTTGACTGGAACCATTTCGTGAGCGCGCTGTGGCGTGTGTTTGGTTTCCATTTGGCTGCCCTTCATAGACTGCAAGTCCACTAGTTCTTTGTTATGCCCTCCGGAAAACTCACTATAGAGCGTCCACAAAAGAGATGAACCGTGAAAGTGGCACGATCCAGAAATCCTAGCCGGTATGAAAGAGAAGAACAACAATGCCCCGATGATGATGATGATGTAATGGTACATGATACTCATTACGAGTTAAAATCGTCAAACAAGTTTTGCAGCACCCTCGAGAGTTGCATTGTTTAGTTTTTTTCTGTAAATTTCATTCTCAGTATAATTTTCTCCACAGGCAATGACCACTTACACTGATGAGCGAAAACATTGTGAGCAAGCACCATAGCGAGATTGAATGACACCTGGCGGTGCTGCAGGCACTTGACGTGTTGCGGAAAGTATGCGGGTTGCAACTTAACTAATGAAAACTATTTATTCACGACCGATACGAAAGAATAACATGTTTACACCTGTTACTGTCCTTCAAAGTAGTCACCAACGTTGTGTAGAACCCATTGCCAGCGATGTGGAAGGCGTAGTGTACCGTTAGCAGAGCCTGCTCTGTTGATGGTGCTAATGGAGCTGTCTGCTGCCTGTCGGATCTCTGGAACAGTTCTGCAGAGAATGCCACAAAGTGGGTCCTTCATCTTCGGAATCAAATCAAAGTTACAAGGACTTAAGTCCGGGGAGTATGGTGGATGGTAAAGTACTTCCCAGTCCCATCGACCGAACAGAGCAGCCACAGCTTGCGCTGTATGCGCCCGCGCGTTGCCGTGCAAAATGATGGGTAGGTTGCGCAGGAAGTGTCGCCGCTTCTTTCGCAAAGCTGGTCGCAGGTGATGCTCCCAAAAAAAAAAAAAAAAACCGCTTTGCGAAAGAAGCTGTGACTGATCTTGGAGTGGGAAGTACTGTACCATCCACCATACTCCCCGGGCTTACTGACTCTTTGTGACTTTGATTTGATTCCGAAGATGAAGCAGCCAGTTCGTGGCATTCAGAACTGTTCCACAGATTGGGTAGGCAGTAGCCCGCTCCATTAGCATCATCAACAGCTCTGCTAACGGTATACTAGGCCTTCCACATCGCTGGCAACGGGTTCTACACAACGCTGGTGACTACTTTGAAGGACAGTATCAGGTGGGAACTGAGCCGTGCGCTGCTCGTGTTCATCCCGTTTATTGTTTGCCATCTTCCCTTACAGTACTGCCGCCTCGTTTTCTTATTCCATTTACTGGTGTCACTAACTTACTGCCTTACCTGCCCACTGAGTGGCAGCAACAGCGCTTATCGATAAATGCACTGTCGTACCATTTCTGGAGCGACCGATAGTATTTCCGGGCGGTCGTGTTTCTGGACTTCAGTTGGGAGCTCAGTCGGGGTGCAGCAGCATTGATGTCTGGGACGGAGCGCCAGTGACGTGCTGACAGCCAGTGCTCGCCGACCACGGGCGACACACACAAACTGTCCGACGGAGGGAGATTGGAGCGAGACGATCGTTGGTTGGCCGTTCGGTTGGTCGTCTCATCGGGCGAGGTGTATTTGGTCCTTTGATCGTTTCTGGGCTTCGTCAGTTGGTCATCTTGCCGGACGTGGGTCGGTTCCGTCTTTGTGCAGAGATGTCGTGGAAAATGGGCAAGAGTTACCTCTGCATGGTTGGGTTCGAGCCAATGTGCCCGGGTCGCCGTGTCTCCGAATTTGGAACGGACATCGAGTTGAATCGGGTTGGTGTTGCAGTCAGCTTCGGACAGCCAAGACTCGCCCGACCGTTGCCGACACTTCAGTGGGAACGACCTCGGTTGGTAGTTCGTTCAGTCGTCTCATCGGACAACGTGTATTTGGTCGCCGACTGCTTGTGGGAACTAACCGTGCGTCGAATTCATTCGTCCTTGTTGTTCCACAGTGATTGCTTTTACGATTGTTCGAGTTCTTGTGCAAGTGTGCTTACGTGGAACCGTGTGTAGCTTCTGTGATTTCCACTGAGCAGATGAATGCTGTCTGCCTACTGGAGTAGTCAGTCGGTCGGTTGAAATAGAGCAGCGAGTGTGTCGGGTGGAAGGGAAGGCTGTTGTTTGGTTCCTCAGAACATATTGCAATTTTGCTTAAGTCAGGCCTTCAGCCATTACTCTAAATTATGTTGTTTTAAAAGGAATCATTCAAACTTACTATGGAAAAGTTACTTGGGCCCTCAGCCGTGAATTGATTTTTGTTGTTGTAAAGAGAAAACCGTGCATTGGTTTGAGGGATAAAGTTGTGTGTGTTACTGACAGTAACTGACCTTGGTCCCTTTCCACAACCTGATCCGCTCTGTCCTGCGAAATCAGATTTCGTAAACATGTGACTCTTTTGTGTCGGTTGTGAATAAATAGTTGCCACTACATTAGTTCCAACGCTGGTATAAGAGTGGAACAGAGGCGAATGGCAAATAATTGCATCGGCAATCCGGGCCGCAGACGGGGAAATGTACTGACGTAAGCGTTAAAGAGCAGGCGTTGCCGTTAGGCGTCTAGATATGGGAATCTTGGAACCACAAAGCTAGTCAACTGTTGGATTGCGCTGTCCTGCGCAGTTACGGAAAGTGGTTGACGGAAAAAGGCGTTGGACTTTGAGGCTTCATTACCGTACGTGGATATCGGAGGCTTGCCCGCTCTGGACTCCCATGACTTTGTGACAAAAATCGAATGTACCATGACAACTGAAGTATTCACATAGTTAATTAGGGCCATCATGATTTCTCCATATTTGACGTGTTCCCCGAAGATGACTTAATCTTCCATCAGGATTATCCGTTTCACAAGGCCAGAATCGTGCCGCAGTGATCTGAAGAGAACGTCTTGGCCATCAAAGTCACCCCATTTCAAACTAATGAAACACTCTTGGAACGAAATCGAGCGTCATCTCTGCGCTCACAAATCGCAGATACGTAATTTAGGTGATCGTACTACCTGTGACGTGACTTGCTTCCGAAAATGGACCAAAGACTTATCGAATCCGTGGTATGCAGAATCGTTGCTGTGTTAAGTTCTCAGATTGGATCAATGCGCTATTAAACAGTTGGCCATAATTATTTCTTCTCATTAGTGGCTATTCCGGATACTTTCGTCCGGGCGAAGGTCCTCCGTGTCTACTAGGAGCAGCGGCTTTAAGGCAACCTGGGAGGGCCAGACGGAGATCGGCGTCCATTAGGGGTGATTAGTTTCACGAGATTAAAAGCTGGTGCGTCTGGGTGGCACTGGCGGTGCCGGGCGGTCCCCAGCCCGCGGTGCCGGCCCGGTGCGGCTCGCATTGTCTGCGCGCGCTGGCTGGAACATTTGCTTAATTGAAACGTCGCGCGCTGGTCGCTCTTGCGTCTGTAATTTTCGGAACGGCGTGGGGAGGCGCCGCTGTTGATATATCGCACCGCTAACCGGGTTTCTGCTGCCTGCCGCCTGCTGCCGCGCCGCCACGCTCATTTGTTCGCCACCCCTTGCCCGGACACGCTGCCCCTCGCCGCCATCGCTATTAGTCGATTAGAATTCCACTGGACGCACACATGGACACTCGGAACAGTCCGGGCAGGCTGTCGACAATTTGCCACCGAACCGCAGCAGGAGGGCTAGAGAATAAGTTCCACAGCATAAAACTGAACTATCTTCTGTCGTGTGCTGACGGAACGTGTCGGCTGGTGATCTACATCTGTCAAAGAACTTTTTGATCTGCCGAGCTGCGAATTTCTACTCGCACTCACGCTGACGGACGTTTTGAGTCATCTCACGGCTGGTTTGTTGTGTCCCTCCACGAAATTCTCTCCTGTGCCAATCTACTCATTTCAGAATAATTCTTGTGCCCTACGTCCAGAATTTTTTGTTGTAGGTATTCCAAGAATAATATACAGAAGAATGAACAAAATAATTAATTTGGTACATAGTAATCACATTGGTTTTCAGAAAGTTAAAGGCACCTGAGGACGGTTCTGATGTTGTGTTTGGTAAAGGAAATATGACTGAGGAAAAACCAAGACACGCTCAAAGGACCTAGAAAAAGCGTTCTACAGTGTAAAGTGGGCGAATATGTTTGAAATTCTGAGAAAAATAGGGGTAAGCTAGAGGAAAAGACGTGTAACATCCAATGTGTACGTTAACCAAGAGGGAACCACAAGACTAGATCAAGAGGAACGAAGTGCTTGGATTGGAGATTGTGTAAGAGAGAGATACAGCCTTTCGGCCCCACCGTTCAATCTATACATCGAAGAAGCAGAGACAAGAATAAGAGATACTTTCAAGGGATGGATTAAAGTTCATGGTGAAACGACATCCTAATTTATCATTTACAGTTCACAACCAGTTAAGTAGATAACAACCGAAATGTTTGACGAAGGTACTTTTTATTTATCTCCTTCGCCAAGTGAGCATTTCGACATTGATTTGTATCGTATTAAGCTGGGGACCTAGAAACGACGGAGGGGCTTCGTCCCTGCCGTATCCTCAGTGGTACACTACCCCAAACCAGGCTACAGCAGTCCACTCACCCCTCCGCCGCCCCACACCGAACCCAGGGTTATTGTGCTCTTCGGCCCCCAGTGGACCTCCCCAGGGAAGTCTCATACCAGACGAGTGTAACCCCTTTGTTTGCATGGTAGAGTAATGTCGGTGTACGCGAACGTAGAGAAAGTGTTTGCGCAGCAAGCACCGACATAGAATAACTGAGGCGGAATAAGGGGAACCAGCCCGCATTCGCCGAAGCAGATGGAAAACCGCCGAAAAACCATCCACAGACTCGGACCTCGACAGTAATGCGCCGGGCGGAATCGTGTCGGGGACATTGCTTAGTGCATGCTCAACATACAATTGCGACAAATGCTTGTCTAAAGACATATAATATAGGTCAATTTTGAATTTCATAACACGCTCTATACGGTCAACCCAGACGATGAAAGGAACACAGCATGAAGCTGGAAACCGTTGTCTGCAGTCTCCTGTATGAGGACCAATTAACAGACAAAATGTCAAAGAAACAGTAGAACCGAGGTACCAACCCGTTCACGGAGGAGTAATACAGGACGCTAGAAGCGTGTATCAGAATACTGACGGTGTGGAGACTAGCTGCACAGCTGGTAACATACAAGCCAGGGTGCAGTGAGCGGAGTAGGGCAACGCACGCGTCCCCTCCCTCAGCCGTGGTGCAGCGCGACCCTGGAGAGGCTAGCAAGTGGCCCATGAAAGGCCGATAGCGGAGCGCCCGCAAAGTGCTTGCTAAGCGCTCACTCACCCCACCCCTCCACTTGTTCGACATCACACCACGGGGCCCGCTCTTTCGTGAAGTCACAGTGAGGACAATGCCTACGGTCCGATTGCAGATCACTGGTAGACCAACTCGTGAATAAAATTTCAGACGTGACATGAATAGTGAACTGTGGACACTTGACCATCTTGGTGTTTCATGAGTCCAATTAGATCTGGTTGCGATTACCGATCGCGATATCTACTTTAACGGAACGTCTGCACGTACGTACGACAGTACCTAACGTCAGAGGTCAGTTGTCTTATCTCAAGGAATCACTGCACCCATCCACTGGAAGAAAATATTCGCCGACTCAGTAGTTTAATTTTAAATTAAGATAATTCTCATCTATTCTTCCGTCTTAGTTGCAATTTTTAGTTAGATTACATGTTTCGATCACTCATGATCTTCTTCAGATCTATCTAGCAGCGTTAACATCCCGTCTTGTCAATTCAGAAACACATATCACAGTATTCTGATATGTGATTCTGAGTGTACAAGACTGGTTCCTAATGCTACTACTTAAATTTGAAATCGTACCTGAGTGATTGAAACGTGTAGCCTACTTAAAAATGTTCAACTGTTACGGAACAATAAATTAGAGTTATCTTAAACATCAATGCAGTTCATGTGTTTCATGACCCCTTTTAAAGCAGCACTCTACCATCAGCTATATCTGAAAGATGCGAAATTGATCTTTATGCGAAGAAGAATCGTATTGGCCAACAGAATAATGATGATCTTTGAATAAATATAAGAAAATTCTAAGGCGCTTGGTCAGTGCTAGGATGCTCATTGAGTAGTTCCACAGCCGTGGCCCCAATAACATTTTTAGTCACTCGCACGTGCAGTTCAGTGAACTCTTCTTGCATCGCTAGGAAGGCAGGCGCGTACCCATTTGTTTATATATTCGTGTCAAATGGCTTCGCTGAATGACTCATACAATCAAGAATAAAATTCAGAAACATGGGTCAAAATTAAATGGTGTTTCTCTTTACCTAAGAATTGAACAAAGTGAAATTTTAAAATAAATATTTTGTTTCTGTTCTCGTGAATATAAAACTGGCACAGCGCTCTTGAAAGCCTGCAACTACATTAAATTTTACCCTCATAATATACTATGACTCCAGTTTCAATGCCCTAAGACATTCCACGTTATATGAATTCTGAGCCGTAAATGAACAAAAAAGTGATCTAAATAACTTAACATTTCATGAAATAGTGTCCTGGAACTTTCTCAAAGGGCATAGAAATAACGAAAGGGGCATTTAACATCGAATAACACGAGATAAATTAAAATCATAATCTGTACAACAGACCTACTGCACCTGCTCCCTATATACGTTAATGAATCACTTTTTATAGGTGTAATGCGTGCAGTGCAAATGGATTTTATTCTAAAACAGCTAATAAATTGAATGGTGCTAATATGGTAACTAAATGTCGACGTTTTCGTCACTGACAACAAGTGTCTTGAAACTGCAGTTCAACACACACTAAATCGGTACCTGAAAAGTTCATTTAAGAATGAGAACGTATCCGCTCTGCTGAGTGCAGGTTGTAAGCCCTTTGCTGAATGCAGTTTATTTTGTCTCCTCTTTAAACGTAATGAAATCGGAAGTATTTTTCTCTTGAAGGAATTTCTTTAGTGATCGGATATGAGGATTTGAATAAAGATCAAATGAGTGAAAAATTACTTCACAAGAATTTCAAATTATCAGAGTACTACAAAATCTCATGGCTCACTTACAAGTGCTCATCATCGAACTACATTAGTCTATGTGACCATACATCTACGAATCTCAGCGGAAAATAACCCTACATTCATATTGACGCTCACAGTGTTATTCGATGAGCGGAAAAGTAATGAGTTAAGCAACGTGAAGTTGCAGGTAACTGAATTGAAAGTGGATACTGATTCGTACGTGTACGAAGCAAGCAGTGACCTCGAGGTAAGAAGTGACAGTTCCCACGTGAAATAACAGAGGTGATCAAAAAGTTTCCGTTCGAAGGCTGTACATTCCACAATCGGTATGCCAACCGGGCAAAATAGCCCTGGGTATTGAGGCAATCATCGCACCAGGTTGTAAATATCCATTTGGTAGAACACTGCGTTCTGCAGCGTGAAGAGGTCCGTATCTGCCTGCTGCACATCCTCGTCCGACAGGAATCGTCGGCCCCTGAAGGCCTTTCTTAAGGGACCGAAGGCGCGATAATCGCATGTTGAGACTTCAGTAATAGAGTGTGGATGCTAGAGTTCTGGTCTCCCAGATCGATAGGCGTGTTGTTTAGAATCGCGACCAGCATTGGAGCCGCGCTACGTAGTGTATACTCTCCAGCAGCGCCCTCAGAAGGAAAGTATTTGATCGCCCCTTACACAACTGCGTAGTATCACGCGTAAATAAGTTTCTTATTCCACGTAATGCATAATTACGTGAAGTTCACGCAAAAAAGTCACCGACTCTCAAAAATTCGGAAAAATAATGTGTCAATGTGGCCATTCCAATATCACAAGACAAGGCTTGTTTATTCAACAGTTCGATTCGTCCATGCGGGAGCAAGCAGAGTACGTTAAAGGCAGCAACTGGAAGAGAATAGTGTCCATTTGTCCACGAAACCATGGGGCTCTCTCTAACCGATTCTCCGCGGCAAGCAATCCGATTCGCTTGCTAGTCTCAGAGTTTAAGCGGCTTGCTTAAGACATGTCTTCACAGATGAAGATACTGCAACAGACGGAAGAGTGATTATTGGTTTTTTGATACATACCAGAGCTTAGCGATACAGCTATGGGTACGTAGTGTGAAATATGTCTACAGCAGACGCCTGTCACTCTGATAGCAAAATACTACATTAACGCGTCTTTGCGATGCAGCTGTAGTGACATGTAACTCAAGATTAGCGAGCGATAGCATATCGCATTTACGGGGTGCAGTCAGTTGCGAGGTGAAAACTAGCTGAGCTATCTAAGCAGGATTGACGACTGGAAGTAAGGCAGTGAGGTCGGACTATGCATCATGCTTGGCTAGCTCAAGGCCACTTTCCCGAGAAGGGCAAAGGTCCTATGTTCGAGTCCCGGCCTCAAACAAAATGCTAGAAATTTTCGAAACTGCTCACACTACGCTTTCGAGTGAGAATTCATTCCGGATACTTGCGTATATTAAATGCTAGAATCTTTGGCGATTAACGAACACGACACTGTTGAACCACAGTGGAATAAGAAATGAAAGTGCGTTGTGCAATTATTCGAACAGAAATACTGCTGCGAGTACGCGGCATGCCGGACAAGAGTCCCCAGGCCGCGGCGGGTGCGGAGTTACAATCAGCACGGCACGTGCATTTCTCTCCGCGGGCAAGGGGCCAGCGGCGTGGGGTGAGGGGCGGGTGTTTTGGTACAGCGTTCGGCTCTCGCAGTGATGCTCGCCGCCGAGCCGTGATTTGCAGCGGCAATACCCCGAGCACGGCCGTGACTCAACGCATCCATCTCGCGTCCCCCGGCGCTACCCGCCTGCTGACACGAGACCCTCCCACTTCGAGGAGACTCAGACGCCGTCTCCCTGTCCTCCGCCCTGCTGCTGCTGCTACCACCGCCACCTTGAGCTTTCCTTTGACTCGTCTGAACGAGGATTCTACCACCCAGAACCACATCATACAACACACTTGTTTTCTGGCAGGGATGCCAAAAACATACCGCTTGAAACCATTACCGGTATTTTAGTTCCAAATAACCGGTATTTTTTCGATTTTTGTGTGGTCTCGATTCTAACTGATGTTTTTCGTTTTATTCATTTCTGCTAATAGCTGAGTAAAAAAACTGAAATATCAATTAGCCATAAGAGCAGTACTAAAATGTTTCGTTTTTAAATAAACCTTTCTTAAAGAATAAATAATTTTTATACGTAAAATTTGAGTCATTTTAAACTATTGTGTTGTTACAGGAAATGAGAAAAGCAATCAGTGTTCCTTTAATAACAATGTCGACAAGAACGAGCACCAAACACAATGCATAAGAATAGGTACAGCATTGCTGAGACAGTAATGTCCCTGTTGTCCGTGTCGTGGCGTAAGATACGCGGGTACGTACGGCGTGCAAGACTTGCCCCCACCTGGTCTGCGCAGTAGTTTTCGGTGTCGTCGCCGGACATCCTTTTTATTTATATTTTATTTTTTTATTTTCTTTGTGGAGTGGCAACCCTAGTCCGGAAATAATTTTACAAAGCGACGTAACATTGAAGTACAATGCTTCATTAGCTTTAAAATACTAAAGATTTGTCTGTAATTTCTACTAAATAATAAATGTGGAAGGAGATTATGATAACAGTAATAAATTAAAAACCAACAACCGTTAATTCATAATGCACAATAAAAATCGAAAGTAGGTGATCTGACGCTGGGGACTACATAATAGGCCTCTATCTAGTTGAAGCCATTGAAAACGGACAAATTACCATGAAGAGCAGACTTCTTCAACCTCAGTTTTGCCCTTTAGCAGTGACTATTCATAATGCCCAATTACTAGTATGCTCCTTCATTACAACATGACTTCTGAGCAGGGTTTCAAAAAATTAGAGGCAGTGCGAGAATACTGGCGATTATTTCTAGTATTCAAAGACTTACCATTTTTCGAGAACAGGAGAGAACAGTGGACGGTATTTCCTTTCACTTCCCTATTTAATTTCGTATTTTGATTTTATGAATCTCGGAATTGAGAGAGTCAAAATTTCTCAGTCTTTGTTCGTTGCCTACGTTTATTACAGGAAAGAGTTGAAGCAAAAATCCGAAAATAGATTGTTTCAGAAACAGGACAGTTTGAGCGGTATTAAGAGTCAGGTTAAACTGGCATGGGAAGAAACCTATACAACCGAAAACTGGTTGTTTGAGGGATAACCGCTACCCCTATTTTGTGGTCGACCTTCACCAGTGAAAAAGTGGTTACGGTACTGTGACATTCCAGGGATGTTTCCTAAATGTAGACTTCTAAAAACGATATTTTAACGCTTTTCCGAGCATATTAAAAGCGTGTTTACAACGTCTGAACCATCAAAACAAAGTCCATGTGCACCAACAATATTTTATTACGTGTTTATTAATTAAGTTATCTATTATTTCTCAATTTATGTTTTGAAACGAAAAATAAATTACAGTAAGGTGAACAGTCTGATAACAATTAGACACAGTTTTACATCGCTTCAACCGCAGCAGAAGTTCTGTCGTACCACATCCCAAAAATTGCAGTTCTGATTTTTTTCCTCAGAGGTACGAGATATCAGTGCGTACCGTCACAAATCAAGCACCGATCATCAATGCTACTTGGTTAGTTGGTTGGTTAGATACTTACTTGTTCCACATATCATCTATCGGATTATTTTATCGAATTTACAGAATATGTTTACAGGATTGGCGTTAACATTCACGAACACATTGAGATATATTCACGCAACTAAGCTTTTTCTTTGATAGTTACGAGGTATTAAATAAGAGTTCGTTCATCGAAAAGAAGGAGCTCTTCAGGAGAAATGATTTAAGCTTTATTTAGAACTTGCTTTGTTACCCGGCAGGAGTTTTATGTTACTGGGAAAAACGAACAAAAATTTTTGTTGCTTCGTATTGAACACCTTCCCGACTCACTGGCAGCTATAGGAAAGGAAAATAAAGGCCACTACGTCCTCTGGTGTGGGAGGTAAGGACAGCACCATTCTTCCCAAATTCTGACGGGTTGTTTATGACGAGCTTCATTAACAAATATACATACGTTATGTGGCAATTAAAATTACTTATTCCTAGATGGCACTGCGAGTGAGCACCACATTACTTTTACTGTTTGCGCTCTCGTGCAATTACTACTTACCTTCTGAGTGATGAGCTAACCCAGAAAAATACTTCGTGGAAGAAAATATGCAAAATACACACATCAAAAAATGTTTTGCATCACCAAGGTTCCGTGAGTTCCGGAACCTGTACAGAAAATTGGAATAGATATCAACATAAAAATCACTTCCGCCCTGTTTATTGCCCATGAAAACCACACATTGCGTGTTGTACCACCATACAGCGAAGCCTTCAGAGGATGTGGTCCAGATAACTGTACAAACCGTTACCTCTAATACCCATTAGCACGTCCTCTTGCATTGATGCATGCCTGTATTCGTCGTGGCATACTATACACAAGTTCATCAAGGCACTGTTGGTCCAAATTGTCCCACTCCTCAACGGCGATTCGGCGTAGATCCCTCAGAGTGGTTGATGGGTCACGTCATCCATAAACAGCTCTTTTCAATCTATCCCAGGCATGTTCGATAGGGCTCATGTCTGGAGAATATGCTGGCCACTCTAGTAGAGCGATGTGGTTATCCTGAAGGAAGTCATTTACAAGATGTCAATGATGGGGTCGCGAATTGTATTCCGCGAAGACGAATGCCTCACCAATATGCTGCCGATATGGTCGGAGGATTGCATTCTCGTGTGGTACAGCCATTACGGCGCCTTCTATGACCACCAGCGGCGTACGTCGGCCTAACATACTGTCACCTCAAAACAACACGGAACCTCCATCTTGCTGCACTCGCTAGACAGTGTGTCTAAGGCGTTCAGCCTGACCGGGTCGCCTTCAAACACGTCTCCGACGATTGTCTGGTTCAAGAAATATGCGACACTCATCGGCGAAGAGAACGTGATGGCGATGTTGAGCGGTCCATTCGGCTTGTTGTTGGCGCATTTGTACTGCGCTGCATGATGTCGTGATTGCAAAGATGGATCTCGCCATGGACGTCGGAAGTGAAGTTGCACATCATGCAGCCTATTGCGCACCGTTTTGAGTCGTAAACGACGTCCTGTGGCTGCACGAAAAGCATTATTCAATATGATGGCGTTGCTGCCGGGGTTCCTCCGAGCCATAATCCGTAGGTAGCGCTCATCCACTGCAGTAGTAGCCTTTGGGCGGCCTGAGCGAGACACGTCACCGAGAGTTCCTGTCTATCTGTACCTCCTCCATGTACGGAAAACATCGCTTCAGTTCACTCCGAGACGCCTGGACATTCCCCTTGATGAGAGCCCTTCCTGGCACAAAGTAACAATGCAGACGCGAACGAACCGTTGTATTGCCGTCTAGGCATGGTTGAACTACCGGCAACACGAGCCGTGTTCTTCCTTCCTGGTGGAGTGACTGGAACTGATCGGCTGTCGGATCCCCTCCGATTTATGGCAGCTGCTCATGCATGGTTCTTCACATCTTTGGGTGGGTTTAGGGTCATCTCTGAACAGTCAGAGGGACTGTGTCTGTGATATATTATCTACAGCCAACGTCTATCTTCAGGAGTTCTGGGAACCGGGGTGATGCAAACCTTTTTTTGATGTGATTTGTTTCGTTGGTTCCAAGTCATGAACGAAGCAAGTGTGGTATAGGAAGCAGTCTGGCATGGAAAAGAACATTCCTTACCAAAAGACTCAAATGTAGACATTAACTAGCGCCAGACAGTCCAAGTAATTAGACTATATGTAGACACTAGCGTCCATCCTCTCCTTCGTTTCATATCTACTTACAAATTCAAACAGTACACTATACTATAGACAAACTCATTACCTTCACGTAAGTGAGATACAACTCTCGCTTCACGGAGGAAAGGACCAACCTGTGTGAAGGAACTACACTACTGGCCACTAAAATTGCTACACCAGGAAGATATGCAAATGAGAAACGGGTATTCATTGGACAAATATATTATTCTAGAACTGACATGTGATTACATTTTCACGCAATTTGGCTGCATAGATCCTGAGAATGGTTGGGTCAAATGGCTCTGAGCACTATGGGACTCAACTACTGAGGTCATTAGTCCCCTAGAACTTAGAACTAGTTAAACCTAACTAACCTAAGGACATCACACACATCCATGCCCGAGGCAGGATTCGAACCTGCGACCGTAGCGGTCTCGCGGTTCCAGACTGCAGCGCCAGAACCGCGCGGCCACTTCGGCCGGCATAGATCCTGAGAAATCAGTACCCAGAACAACCACCTCTGGCCGAATAACGGCCTTGATACGCCTGGGCATTGAGTCAAACAGAGCTTGGATGGCGTGTACAGGTACAGCTGCCCACGCAGCTTCAACACGATGCCACAGTTCATCAAGAGTAATGACTGGCGTACTGTGATGGGCCATTTGCTCGGCAACCATTGACCAGACGTTTTCAATTGGTGAGAGATCTGGAGAATGTGCCGGCCAGGGCAGTAGTCGAACATATTCTGCATCCAGAAAGGCCCGTACAGGACCTGCAACATGCGGTCGCGCATCATCCTGCTGAAATGTAGGGTTTCGCAGGGATCGAATGAAGGGTGGAGCCACGAGTCGCAACACATCTGAAATTTGACGTCCTCTGTTCAAAGTGCCGTCAATGAGAGTAAGAGGTGACCGAAAGGATTTTGGATGAAGTACAGTTAGACGTTAGGATTTTGGTGACTGCATAACATTTCGCTACTCATTAAAAATTAATTCCGTATTTAGATGCACTTTATTTCGCAGTATATATTGCAGCGGCTCGAAAACTAGTTTATGGCACAGATTCAAAAAGCAGCGGTTTGTATATAACACGTACATAACTCTCCAGTTTAAGATCTTAGTTGCAATTCGTCATTCATAATGGATATAATGATTCCTTGTATATTCTGTGTCTTTGTACAATTGAGTTGTATATTTTCATTGTATTAAGCTGATGCATAAATTCGTAGCGTCTTTCTATAAGTTTAACGAACGCAACAGATACATATAAAAGAGATTTTAGTCATCAATAATAAATTCTTCACAACTAAAAACAATCTGAGGTAACTTCTCGATTCCGCGACTATGTAAATCACGTGGTTTTGAGGCCACGAACTCGTCGAACCATGTTCGGACCCCATTTTCATTCGGAATGATAATTCCTTGTAGCTTGTTTGATAGGGAGCGGAAAATATGAAAATATGAGGGTGCAAGATCAAGTGAATTAGATGGGTCTGGAATGACTTCCCAAACCAACTCCCGTATACCGTTTTTTGTCAGTCCAGCAGAAAGCAAGCGGGTGCTGACGTGGCCTAGCATCACCTCAAGCAGTATGCCTGGTCGTTGCATTTGAATTGCTTCTGCAAGACATCTCAGTTGTTGTGAATAAATGTCAGCAGTGACGGTTACACCGCCGTGCGGAGTGGCCGCGCGGTTTGAGGCACCATGTCACGGATTGCGCGGCCCCTCCCATCGGGGATTCGAGTCCTCCTTCGGGCATGGGTGTGTGTATTGTTCTTAGCATAAGTTAGTTTAAGTAGTGTGTAAGTCTAGGGACCAATGACCTGAGCAGTTTGGTCCCTTAGGAATTCACACACATTTGAAAATTTGAACAATGCTTACACCTCGGGGAAGCGATCTGCAATACGCCACACCTTCGCTTTTCCACCAGACGCATAACTTTATCTTTTGTGGATGAACGCAGGTGTTTGCACTGCGAGTTGCTTCTTTGTTTGAGTTCAATCATTCGTTTCTTTTTGTTATGTTGTCAGTAACGATAGAGAATATGAACGGTCTGTGTTGTTCACGAGCCGGTTGACGACGAGCAAGCGGAGATGCACAAATAGAGCATCTGATTTTTAACCTTCCCAATTCCGCGCAAATGTCGCATGATCACAGTTCATCACGTCTGCCAGTTCTCGAGTACGCTGACCTGGAACATTATGGATTAACGCATTTAAACGATGCTCATCAACCGCCGAAGGTCTTCCCGAACGTGGAGAGCCACGATCCGCCTTAAAACGAGAAAAATATTTGCTTGTGGTGCTCTGTCGAATGACACTATCCCCATTCAGGGCGAAAATGTTCATGACTGCCTGCACTTCTGTGAGCCCTCTATTGAAATCAAGCAGAAGAATACCCTACTGGCCATTATAATTGCTACACCATGAAGATGACGTGCTAGAGATGCGAAATTTAACTGACAGGAAGGAGATGCTGTGATATGCAAATGATTAGCTTTTTAGAGGATTCACACAAGGTTGGCGCCGGTGGCGACACCTACAACGTGCTGACATGGGGAAAGTTTCCAACCGATTTCTCATACACAAACAGCAGATGACCGGCGTTGCCTGGTGAAACATTGTTGTGATGCCTCGTGTAAGGAGGAGAAATGAGTACCATCACTTTTTCGACTTTGATAGTGGTCGGATTGTAGCTTATCGCGATTGCGGTTTATCGTATCGCGACATTGCTGCTCGCGTTGGTCGAGATCCAATGGCTGTTAGCAGAATATGGAATCGGTGGGTTCAGGAGGGTTGTACGGAACGCGGTGCTGGATCTCAACGGCTTCGTATCGCTAGCAGTCGAGATGACAGGCACCTTCTCCGCATGGCTGTAACGGATCGTGCAGCCACGTCCCTTTCCCTGAGTCAACAGATGGGATTGTTTGCAAGACAACAACCATCTGCGCGAACAGTTGGACGACGTTTGCAGCAGCATGGACTATCAGCTCTGCGACCATGGCTGCGGTTACCCTTGACGCTGCATCACAGACAGGAGCGCCTGCGATAGTCTACCTAACGACTGACCTGGGTCCACGAAAGGCAAAACGTCATTTTTCCGGATGAATCGAGGTTCTGTGTACAGCATTATGATGGTCGCATCCGTGTTTGGCGGCATCGCGGTGAACGCACATTGGAAGCGTGTATTCGTCATCACCATACTGGCGTATCGCCCGGAGTGATAGTATGGGGTACCATTGGTTACACTTCTCCGTCACCTCTTGTTTGCATTGACGGCACTTTGAACAGTGGACGTTACATTTATGATGTATTACGACCCGTGGCTCTACCCTTCATTCGATCCTTGCGAAACCCTACATTTCAGCAGGAGAATGCACGAACGCATGTTGCAGGTCCTGTATGGGCCTTTCTGGATACAGAAAATGTTCGAGTGCTGCCCTGGCCAGCACATTCTCCAGATCTTTAATCAATTGAAAACGTCTGGTCAATGGTGGCCGAGCAACTGGTTCGTCACAATACGCGAGCCACTACTCTTGATGAACTGTGCTATCGTGTTGAAGTTACATGGGCAGCTGTACCTGTACACGTCATCCAAGTTCTGTTTGACTCAATGTCCTGGCGTATCAAGGCCGTTATTACGGCCGGGGTTGGTTGTTTTGGGTACTGATTTCTCAGGATCTATGCAGCCAAATTGCGCGAAAATTTAATTACATGTCGGATATAGTATAATATATTTGTCCAATGAATACCCGTTTATCATCTGCATTTCTTCTTGGTGCAGCAATTTTAATGGCCAGTAGTTTATACCGGAAATGCTCCGATTTCTCCACTTCGCACCGCTTGTTTGAACGTCCACAACTCCACTCATTATCTTCGAATGACGAAATGACAATATGCAAACTCAAATAGTAACAGTAAACTACAATAAAAAAATAACAATCGTAAATAGAACCATGTCAACTGGAATACAGAAATGAAAAACATGAACGTTACGAACTTAAGAACCAAGCTAATATTAGCCTATGGTAGAGAATCCTGTACCATTGAGAGATATTTCCTGATTGATTTGATAAGTAAATTCATAAATAAATGCTTTTTAACGCAAAAATCACGTCGTGAGCATAAATATTTGGTGCAGGGAGCCTCGATTGCCCTCTGTCTCAGCCCAGATGACAAGTTCATACAATCGCAGAAGGCCCGGCCACCCCGGCCGTGGCCGCTCACCCTTTAAGGCGGGCCGTTAAGCGGTCCCCAGCGGTCCCCACAGAGCCGGCCGGCGCACACCATTAGCGTATTACGGCACGGCCACCCTCCGCATACTGAGTCCGCAACTCGCCGCATAAATCGCGAGGCGCCGCTTTAAAAACGGGGACACTACTGCCGCGGGGTGGCCGAAGCGCCGGAAGTTGTTCCCGGCAGAAAAATTCCCGCTTTCGGAGAGCAGCGAGTGCCGAAACAATGCCCAGCCCGAGCTGCCATCGGCCCGATAAAGACCCGTAACTGCAATTTGGCTGAGAGCTCTGCGCAGGGAGCCACTGATGAGCGAAGCCCGTTTCGTGCCATTAAGTTCATTGTTCTCGTCTTGTCTGAGTTCCGGTAGCGCGTTTGCCATTCCGATGATTGCACAGTTTCCTTCAAAGTAACAAAAAAATAATCGGCCTCTAAAGATGCTGCTGTAGAATGGAAAGGATTTATTAAGATTCGAATTAAAGTGATTTTGTTGCCGTGATAGTTTTCTCGAAAGAAATAAGTTTCCTGCGGCGGTTGTTATTGATTCTAATTTAATTTTATTTGACGTACTACGACGTTTCACCTGTGTGCTATTTTCAAGTCATATGTTTAGCCCGTTAACTACTTGAGTAGTGGGTTAGAGTCATTTTAAGGGACAGTCCGTGGTTGACAGGCCTGGAAAGCTGTAGCCAAGACATTCGGTAAAGTACGAACAGTGGTCCACAATCACGCCTTTCACCCTATTGGCAGACAGTGGCAAGTCGAAGCAAACAAGTGAAAGACAGACCTCATGGTTTGGCAACACAGCTGAAACATCGTAGCACGATTTCCATTTCCTTAAGCTTCTCTCAGTGAAACTCAGCCTGTAATTTGTTCTTGTGCTACCTAGATGAGTACCTGGCGTTCCACTGGTATGTACTGATCGCAATCTTCTCCCTCCACTATCTGATCATCTCCTCCCGACCGTGTCCATCTGCTCCTCCTTCCCCCTCTCTCTCTTCATCTACTCCTCTCCCCTTCCTCTGTCCATCTAGTACTCCCCCTCTCTCCGTCCATCACCTGCTTCCCCTCTAAGTTCATCTCCCCACCCTCCGTCCATCTCCTCCTCTCCATGCTTCTCAGTTTTCTCATCCCCCTCTCATTGTCTATCTCCTCTTCCTATGTCTGACTATCTCCTCCTCCCCCTCCCTCTTACCGACTATTTCATTCTCTTTTCGTTCTCTCTCCTCCTCCTCCTCACCTTTCTCGCTGTTCACCTTCTCCTTATCTGTGTCCATCTCGTCCTTCTCCCGCTCCTCCCCACCACCTCCGTCCATCTCTTCCTCCTCCCTTCTCCTTCCATCACCGAGTTATCATCCCCACCTCAATAACAGGCTGCTATCCCTTACCCCAAAAATATTTCTTATCAGATAGTAAATAATATACGTATCAAGTTTTGTTGAAATCGATTCAAAACGCAGTAAGCGATTAATCTCTTCACCTTCATCATTTTATGGCGGTTTTTAGTGAGAAAAACTATCGTAAATATTTGAAATTATACGTGAAGTTTGTTGCAGGTCGTTCTCTACACCCATCCGGTCGTAGGTATTTTTATACCCACAGTGATTCTTTCTAGGCAGTATGTGACGTGTGCCAGCACCCATGGTCTAGGGATTCCGTCTTTGATTAGTTACCCAACCACCTCTTAAATTTTGAATAAAAACAGCAGCGTTGGCAGACGAAGACCATCGGCGTAAGAACTCCCCCTTATTCTGCCAACGGATTTGTCAAATGGTGGAGGAGAGGACAGACGTTCTGGGCCCTCTCTTGTCTTTGGGGTGGGAAACTGCCCCCAAAGAATCAGCAATGACTATCGACATGAGGATGCAGAAGGCAATGGAAACCACTGCATTAAAGACACGTAATGAATATCCACAGGACATGTGGCGTGTAATTGAAAAAGTGTCACGATGATCTCTCCACCGGTAAAAGATTCCGGAATAGTATTAGTTGAAAACAGTGTTGGTTGCAATTTTAGTTTTTTTATTTATCAACTACGCGTTTCACCTTATTTAGGCATCTTCAGGCTGATCGTATTATGCTGACTACTTAAGGCCATCTCATTCTGTTATTTGATCCTGTGAACGTGAAAGCGTTATGCATGTCTAGGAGTCACTCACGTCCATCTAGAAAGTATTTACTGAGGTTAACGACGGCGATGTTGGCCTGATGTATTCGACGATGCCCTTTAGCTATACTGTCTAATGGATCGTCCTAAGAAATACCAAATTAAGATCGACCTGAAAATGCCCAAATAAGGTGAAACGCGTAGTTGATAAACCGAAGAATTTTTCTTGACTGGAAAGTGGACGATAAATTATTCAGAAAAGCGAACAGAAATTTTTGAAGCCTTTTACGACAGAAGCATTTTGAATATTGGTTGGATAAAACTAGTAACAAATGAGGAGGTAAAAGTTTGTCAGTAGTCTATTAAAAGAAGAGATAGGGTGACAGTGTATATCCTGGGGCATTACTGGAATTGTCAGTTTCGATAGTGGAGGGAGGTGTGGGTTGTAAAAATTGCACAAGAAGAGCAAGACTTGAATACAATAACTGATTCAAATGACGTGGGTTGCAGAGATGCAGATTGCAGGGGTGAAGGGACTTGCACACTATAGACCAGCAGGGAGAGCTACGACAGTCCAGTCTTCGGAGTGAAGACCACAGAAACAATACTCCCTTGCAGCACTCTCGAAATTACCCTTTTTAAAGTTCTTATTTTTATTCTCTATATTATTTAGTGAGCGTTTTATTAATGTGATTGCGTATTATTAACTGATTTTTATTTATGGTTCGGTTTAGCGATTCCTTTTTACTGTTTGCTCCTTTTATTTAAGTTGAGTCCTTTTAATTATGTTTGCGGTGGTTATGAAGTCTATATTGCTTACAGTTCTCCGTAAGTTAAAGAATACGGTAATACCATATGCGTTTCGCAGCAGCAGATCTCGACGAGTCTCCTTGCTGGAACTTCTCCACCTGAAATCAGTACAGCCAAGTGCTATGCTGTGTCATGTGTATCGAATGTGGGGTCCAACTTCAGTTCGTGAAATTGTTTAGGTCTTCGGAGAAATATTCTCGACGAATCCCAAAACAGTGTGAAACTGCAGGTTCGCACCACCAAACCACACAACACTTCCGAACGACTTGCGTCTTTATAATCACTGAATATTTCTTTTGAAATGATTAAAGGTTGTGAACTCTACACACCTGATATCCTTTTGTGCTTTCATATGTATTTATTTTCTTCAATACCATGAAACATAGGTTACTGCCTTAATGGTGGCTTCCAACCATCTCCTCATCGTTTTTATCGAGTTCGCACGTAGATGCTTAAATTCCACAGAGTACGTATCTCTCGCGCAAGTATTTTACATTTTTCGTCTTATTAATATTCCGTCGCACTTTTCTAGTACAGTTGGACCGTGTTAGACAGGTACCGTGTTAGACAGGTAGTGCTGTATTGGTGTTTTCCATACCATTTACATTTATATCGGACTGTAGGTACGTTGTGTTGGGTTGCATTAGGTTGGAACTCCTGAGCAGTATATCGGGTCTGACACTCGGGAAGATTTCCTTCACATCAGACAACAGTGAGTGACTATCGAAAGCCGAAAACGGCGCGAATCCGTGACTGCAGCGCCTTAGACCGCTCTGTGGAATTAATAAAAAGATGTCATTCACCTTGTGATGTCGTCCTAAGAACTGGGTGCCAAAGTAGGTTGGCACCTCGCTACGGAATCATACTTATCGAGCGAGGTGATGCAGTGGTTAGCGCAGTGGACTGGCATTTGGAAGGTCGACGGTTCAAACCCGCGTCCGACCATCGTGATTTACGTTTTCCGTGATTTCCCTAACTCGCTCCAGGCAAATGGCTGG
Source organism: Schistocerca americana (assembly GCF_021461395.2). Taxonomy (NCBI): domain Eukaryota; kingdom Metazoa; phylum Arthropoda; class Insecta; order Orthoptera; family Acrididae; genus Schistocerca; species Schistocerca americana. Next base: position 379,808,818 of record NC_060124.1, read on the forward strand.
ATGGTTTCTTTGAAAAGGCACTTCCAACTTCCTTCCACATCTTTGACATAATCTGAGCTTGTGCTCCATAACGAAGTAAAAGTTGGTTCATCGCTTAACTTGCACTTTTGTCTAAAGAAAGCAATTACTTTTCATTCAAGTACAGTGAACACGCTCAAATATAAAAACATCAACCTTATTATTGTTGTTATTTTGTACTTAACAGTGAATTCCTCATCATCAAAGAGAAGTTTTCTGTTATTATTGATAAGCACGAAAGTTATTTATGAAGAACAGAAACATGTTTTATATAAGATTGATGAGGCATTCAAGCAGTCTTCGATATATCTTTTTTTCCGTTTTTTTATTTCAACATTTCTTTTTTTTGAGAAAATTGCATTTTATAACGCTACTTGCTAAAACTGAATAGATTTTTTTGTTTGTTTTTACCACATCGTCCTCTGTTCCACGCTACAAATTGGCAATTTGCTAATAAAATCAGAATTAAATATTGACCGTTTCAATTTCGTTATAAATAATATTTATTTTTAATTACCGGACGGGAGGACAGCTATGTAGAACAAAAGTGTTCCGTAGGTCACGCTGCCCTTTATATATCCTCATTGTCTAGACGGTTCAACACTTAAAGCTTCTAGGGCAATTTATTAAGAAACCGATCGCATACATAAATAAAACGTGACTGAGAAGAGCTGATTGCGCGATAGAAGTTCAGCGGGATGAAGAACCCCAGCAGGGTTGTGGATAGCGCTCGAGGCTCCTATTGGCGAAGGCACGTCTGCCACAATCACCGCGTCGCATCGTGGACGCTCTCAGGGTAACCTCCGGTAGCGCTCGCTGCCAGAGGCCACAGACTGTCCCCGTGTTTGCTCTCGCATCCCCCGGCAGCTGACTCACACGCAGCGGCGGAGGTCCGGTATCAGCGGATGCCTTCAGATGTCTAACTATTCGATCAATGGTCCTAATGCTGCTCTGCCCCACAGTTTACTCTTCAAAATATACACCATGTTGCGCAGAACTCTACAGGTAGACCCAGCTTTATAAAAGGATGTGGGCACTATTGTGTTGACTGTAAAGAAGTGGTAACAGCAGAATGGATCCGTCAGGAGAACTGAGTGACTTTCAAACTGTATGATACCTGAGTAACAAATCAATCAAGGACATTTTAACCCTTCTGAATCCGCCCAAGTCAACTGTTGGTGACGTGACTGTGAAGAGGAAACGTAAAGCAAAAAAATGGCTCTGAGCACTATGGGACGTAACATCTGAGGTCATCAGCCCCCTAGAACTTAAAACGACTTAAACCTAGCTAACCTAAGGACATCACACACATACATGCCCGAGGCAAGATTCGAACTTGCGACCGTAGCGGTCGCGCGGTTCAAGATTGAAGCGCTTAGAAAAGCTCGGCCACAGCGGCCGTCAAAAGTAAAGCAACAACAACAGCTAAACCAACGCAAGGCAGATCTCATGCACCGGCCGGTGTGACCGAGAGGTTGTAGGCGCTACAGTCTGGAACCGCGTGACTGCTACAGTCGCAGGTTCGAATGCTGCCTCGGGCATGGATGTGTGTGATGCCCTTAGGTTAGTTAGGTTTAAGTAGTTCTAAGTTCTAGGGGACTGATAACCTTGGAAGATAAGTCCCTTAGTGCTCAGAGCCATTTTTTCAGATCTCGTGCGTTGACAAATGGCTCTGAGCACTATGGGACTTAACATCTCAGGTCATTGATCCCCTAGAACTTAGAACTACTTAAACCTAACTAACCTAAGGACATCACACACATCCATGCCTGAGGCAGGATTCGAACCTGCGACCGCAGCGGTCGCGCCGTTCCAGACGGAAGCGCCTAGAACCGCTCGGCCACCAGCGGCCGGCTCATGCGTTGACAGTCTATGGAGCATTGTCAAGGCCGATAGTAAAATGTCGCATGAAATCAGAGGAAGAATTCACTCGTGAGTTACGAAGTGCTATTAGCAGTCCAACTAGTAGAATGGCTGTGCCCAGGAACTTCAGAAGAATGAACGAAGTTGGTCGAGCAGTTCTTCATAAAACACACATTTCTGTAGTCATTGCTAACTGAAGCTTGACGTATAAAATGCGACACCACTGAACAGGGGTATCGGAATCAAGTTATTTGGAATGATGAATCAAGCTATACCCTGTGCAGACCCGATGAAAAAGCTTCTGTTTGATCAATGCTCGTGGAACGTTACCTGCCCCCATGTGTAGTGCTAACAGCAAAGGTCGAAGGAAGTGTAGTTATGGATGAGAATGTTTTTCGTAGTTAAGGTGTGGTCCCTTTACTGCGCTTGACAAAAGATTAAACGCTGAAACATATGAACACATTTTGCACTGCGTGCAGTAGGGGAACAATTAGGAGACGATGACTGCTTGATCAGCATGACAATGCACCCTGTAATAAAACAGCATTTGTGAGGCAATGTTTGTGGGCAAAAGTATTCCTGAAATAAGCTGGAATGCTCAGAATCCCGACCCAGACGCAAAGGAATATTGTGCTTTACACGTGATTCATACATAAAGGCAATTTCTCTGAATTTCGAGGGTCCTGACCCCTTTTACGTTGCTGAATACTTTTTCGAGATCGACAGATCCTACGAACATGTGTTGATTTTCCCTAAGTCTTGCATCCGCTGTCAGTGGCAACGTCTTAACTACCTCTCCGGTGCCGTTCCCTTTTCGAAAGACAAACTGATCACGATCTGAAAGATCCTCAGTTTCCTTTCCCACCTTTCTATGTACAGGGTGTTACAAAAAGGTACGGCCAAACTTTCAGGAAACATTCCTCACACACAAATAAAGAAAAGATGTTATGTAGACATGTGTCCGGAAACGCTTAATTTCCATGTTGGAGCTCATTTTACTTTCGTCAGTATGTTCTTCCACCTACGCACAATGGAGCACGTTATCATGATTTCATTCGGGATACTCTGCCTGTGCTGCTAGAACAAGTGTGTTTACATGTACGACAGAACATGTGGTTCATGCGCGATGGAGCTCCTGCACATTTCAGTCGAAGTGTTCGTACGCTTCTCAACAACAGATTGGGTGACCGATGGATTGGTAGACGCGGACCAATTCCATGGCCTCCACGCTCTCCTGACCTCAACCCTCTTGACTTTCATTTATGGAGGCATTTGAAAGCTCTTGTCTACGCAATCCCGGTACCAAATGTAGAGACTATTCGTGCTCGTGTTGTGGACGGCTGCGATACAATACGCCATTCTCCAGGGCTGCATCAGCGCATCAGGGATTCCATGCGACGGAGGGTGGATGCATGTATCCTCGCTAACGGAGGACATTTTGAACATTTCCTGTAACAAAGTGTTTGAAGTCACGCTGGTACGTTCTGTTGCTCTGTGTTTCCATTCCATGATTAATGTGATTTGAAGGGAAGTAATAAAATGAGCTCTAACATGGAAGGTAAGCGTTTCCGGACACATGTCCACATAAGATATTTTCTCTCTTTGTGTGTGAGGAATGTTTCCTGAACGTTCGGCCGTACCTTTTTGTAACACCCTGTATAGTCCATATCGGTAATTTGCGCATGAGTCGTTAAGCTGATTGGCGACGGTTCTCGGTCTTATCTACGCTACCTTCGGAACTGTGAAGATGATATTTTTCTGAATGTAAGGTGCTATGTCTCCCAGTTTGAACAGTCACTTAGTTGCCACTTCCACAATGATTTCAGACATTCCAAAGGAATGTTATCGACCCCTTCAGCTTTATTTTGTCTGAAGGCTTCTAAAGTCTGTTAACACGCAGAGTAATCGACTTTAATTCTGCCTGCCTCGTGCGGTTATCCTGAAGTGGTAATATGACGTTTGTTGCTTTCCACGGTACTGCGGTTTTTATGTCCATGAGTGTGCAATGGAAGAAAGGTATCTACCTTAATCTCTCCACACTTTTAACTTTCAACTTTAGCTTTAGACGTCGCCACAAGCGCCCTACTCTCCGTGACGGACTCTGGTCGATTCCCGGTTGGAGATGTTGTCGGAGTCGCGTGGCGGCTGCCGAAGACCCCTGCGGTCGATAAACAGCTGGAAAGCACGGCCCGGACAGTTGTGTGACAGTTCCGCCGCGTTAAATACCGCCAGAGCAGCGAACCACCTACGCGCCGTTCATTGTGTCGTTTCAGTTAAACGTAGGCAGTCCCCGATTACCCGATTACAAGGAATTTAGCCGGGAACGATTCCGCGAGTGATCCATTCCTCGAAGTAGAAGTTTGGGATTCAGTGTGGTGAAGTGCTTGGCGTCATTCGGAGCAGTCTTCCACGTTCTGCTTTCGAGGCAAGTTATTTGTGAGAGTGAAGAACCTTTTAACTTATAGTGAAACCTACAAATGTCCGTTTTCCCATCAACGCTGGTACGTACGAGGGCCACCATTTATGGTTTTACAAAACAACAATGAAAGAAAGAGAACAGTATTCTTCCATTCCGTTTGCAATTCTTCGAAATTTCAAGTTTAAGCATTATACACTTTTGCTTGCGATCTGACCAATACTGGATACATTTTTTCCACGCTAATATTCTTGTCTTAAGAACCCTGTTTTTGAAAGAATCAAATGCTTCTTTACCATATACGTTGGTCAATATTGCTTTTCTTGCAGTCGAAAACGGACCGCTTCACAATGTATGTTTTTTATAAAATGTTATGCGCTGTACGGAGCGACGGCGCCCAGTACTAACACGCTTCAGATTCTGGCCCGCTTGTTCAGATTTTCGTTTTCTATAGTTTTCCAAAGAAGTTTATGGTGAATGCTGGGAGGGGCCCCCATGCCGAGTTCGTGTTTCATTATCATTCTTTTAATGCTATACTGTATTACCTCCATAAACTCAAGTAAGGGGAGGCGTGGCACTTTCTGTATGCACCTCTCTTCTAACCTTATTTCTTGTCAGTACTGAACAAGGAATTGTGTTCCACCACGGAAGTGTTTGTCCAACTGAGCTATCACTGTTTTTCTCAGCGTTTCGATTATCACTGGTCATCCGCAGAACGTCGTACATCAAGCAGCATAGAGTTGTCAAACTATTTTATGCTGTCGCGCATTATCTGAAATAAGGGCAGACTATGGTAATTTTCCTAGTAGCCTTGGTAAGTTAAAGTCGTAACAACTTCATCCGTACGTTAGATATGTTGCATACCTATGGGGCATCACCTCTTCTCAGTCACGTTTTATTTATGTATGCGATCAGTTTCCTAATAAATTGCCCTAGAAGCTTTAAGTGTTGAACCGTCTAGACAATGAGGATATATAAAGGGCAGTGTGACCTACGGAACAGTCCGGTAATTAAAAATAAATATTATTTATAACGAAATTGAAACGGTCAATATTTAATTCTGATTTTATTAGCAAATTGCCAATTTGTAGCGTGGAACAGAGGACGTTGTGGTAAAAACAAATCAATTCAGTTTTAGCAAGTAGCGTAATAAAATGCAACTTGCTCAAAAAAAGGAAATATTGAAATAAAAAACACGGAAAAAATATATGTCGAAGATTGCTCGAATGCCTCATCAATCTTATATAAAACATGTTTCTGTTCTTCATAAATAACTTTCGTGCTAATCAATAATAACAGAAAACTTCTCTTTGATGCTGAGGAATTCACTGTTAAGTACAAAATAACAACAATAATAAGATTGATGTTTTTATATTTGAGCGTGTTCACTGTACTTGAATCAAAAGTAATTGCTTTCGTTAGACAAAAGTGCAAGTTAAGCGATGAACCAACTTTTACTTCGTTATGGAGCACAAGCTCAGATTATGTCAAAGATGTGGAAGGAAGTTGGAAGTGCCTTTTCAAAGAAACCATCCACCCATTTGCCTGGAGCGAGTTAGGGAATTCACGGAAAACGTAAATCACGATGGTCGGACGCGGGTTTGAACCGTCGACCTTCCAAATGCCAGTCCACTGCGCTAACCACTGCATCACCTCGCTGGATAAGTATGATTCCGTAGCGAGGTGCCAACCTACTTTGGCACCCAGTTCTTAGGACGACATCACAATGTGAATGACATCTTTTTATTAATTCCACAGAGCGGTCTAAGGCGCTGCAGTCACGCACTGTGCGGCTCGTCCCGGCGGAGGTTCGAGTCCTCCCTCGGGCATGGGTCTGTGTGTTTGTCCTTAAGATAATTTAGGTTAAGTACTGTGTAAGCGGTAACGGCTGCAAAATACTAACGCGAATTCTGTACAGACGAATGGAAAAACTAGTAGAAGCCGACCTCGGGCAAGATCAGTTTGGATTCCGTGGAAATATCGGGACACGTGAGGCAATACTGACCCTACGACTTATCTTAGAAGCTAGATTAAGGAAAGGCAAACCTACGTTTCTAGCATTTGTAGACTTAGAGAAAGCTTTTGACAAGGTTGACTGGAAGACTCTCTTTCAAATTCTGAGGGTGGCAGGGGTAAAATACCGGGAGCGGAAAGCTATTTACAATTTGTACAGAAACCAGATGGCAGTTATAAGAGTCGAGGGACATTAAAGAGAAGCCGTGGTTAGGAAGAGAGTGAGACAGGGTTGTAGCCTCTCCACGATGTTATTCAATCTCTATATTGAGCAAGTAGTGAAGGAAACAAAAGAAGAATTCGGAGTAGGTATTAAAATCCATGGAGAAGAAATAAAAACTTTGAGGTTCGCCGATGACATTGTAATTCTGTCAGAGACAGCAAAGGACTTGGAAGAGCAGTTGAACGGAATGGATAGTGTCCTTAAAGGATATAAGATGAACATCAACAAAAGCAAAACGAGGATAATGGAATGTAGTCGAATTAAGTCGGGTGATGCTGATGGAATTAGATTAGGAAATGAGACACTTAAAGTAGTAAAGGAGTTTTGCTATTTGGGGAGCAAAATAACTGATGATGGTCGAAGTAGAGAGGATATAAAATGTAGACTGGCAATGGCAAGGAAAGCATTTCTGAAGAAGAGAAATTTGTTAACATCGAGTATAGATTTAAGTGTCAGGAAGTCGTTTCTGAAAGTATTTGTATGGAGTGTAGCCATGTATGGAAGTGAAACATGGACGATAAATAGTTTGGACAAGAAGAGAAAGAAGCTTTCGAAATGTGGTACTACAGAAGAATGCTGAAGATTAGATGGGTAGATCACATAACTAATGGGGGGGTATTGAATAGAGTTGGGGAGAAGAGAAGTTTGTGGCTCAACTTGACTAGATGAAGGGATCGGTTGGTAGGACATGCTCTGAGGCATCAAGGGATCACCAGTTTAGTATTGGAGGGCAGCGTGGAGGGTAAAAATCGTAGAGGGAGACCAAGAGATGAATACACTAAGCAGATTAAGAAGGATGTAGGTTGCAGTAGACACTGGGAGATGAACAAGCTTGGACAGGATAGAGAAGCATGGAGAGCTGCATCAAACCAGTCTCAGGACTGAAGACCACAACAACAACAACTTAGGGGCTGATGACCTTAGCAGTTAAGTCCCATAAGATTTCACACACATTTGAACATTAATTCCACCTAACTATTATGGTTAACGCCCAAAATGCCTACCGTATGAAGTAAAATATTTTTGACCGAGCCAAAATTATTTGTTTCCATTTTACATCGCAGCCCATAAAAGACGAAATTATTATTGTTGTGAAATGTTCTGAAAATTGTAAGTGATTTTTGAAAGCTTTCGCATGCAAAATCTTGAAAATGATTGTGCCTCGCAATAAAATTGTAAAGATCAATTACGAATGGACTCAGGTTGATAGTCCGTGGTTAGTAGGGGAGTCGTAGAAAATGAGTAAAAATTTTGACTGTAGATCTCCGAGGACCGGGGGTGGATGGAACGTTGCTAAAATAATGTCCTAAAGTAGCCGACGGATTGCACTTCATCCCGGGGGAGCAGCGGAATGGAGCTAAGACGGGATCGATTCGGACTACATCGCCGGCAAACAGGCGCCGACGGGAGCTTAGCAAAACACGGAGGAAAATAGCGGCGGAAGCTGGGCTCGCTGGCGCCGAGGGGGCGCGCCCGCTGCTGCGATAAGGGGTGGCCCGGCCGCCACCGCCGCTGCTGTTTGTCTTGCCGCGCGCAGTTCGGGGCTGTGGCGCCAGCCGGGCCGCCGTCGCGACGCCCTGGCGTCGGCACCCCGGCCGCGCCTCCTGCACCGCCCGATATGGGTCACCCGCCGCTGCACTGGCCCGCACTGTGTGCACACCACTTCCTGAAATAAATGTAAGGCGACGAGCGGGTTAAAGCCAACACGGATGCGACAGCAACATCGCTGCACACAAATTGAGTGGTCAACCGTGACGGGGAAGATAGGTTCATGTCAAGTTATTTATTTATTGGCCTTGGCGTTAACCGTTTTTCCAGCACTCTCTCCGTCTTCAGGCCACAAGTGGCCCATCAGGACCATCCGACCGCCGTGTCATCCTCAGACTAGGATGCGGATAGGAGGGACGTGTGGTCAGCACACCGCTCTCCCGGTCGTTACGATGGCATTCTCGACCGAAGCCGGTACTAATCGGTCGAGTAGCTCCTCAATTGGCATCACGAGGCTGAGTGCACTCCGAAAAATAGCAACAGTGCATGGCGGTCTGGATCGTCACCCATCCAAGTGCCGGCAAAGCCCGACAGCGCTTAACTTCGGTGGCCTTACGCCTTACGGGAACCGGTGTATCAACTGCGGCAAGGCCGTTGCCCAACCGGTTTGCCAGAAACTACTTAATTCCAGGTTTTGTATAAAATATCGTATACACAGCACGGGTACTGCAAATTGCATTAATACCTGTTAAACTTCATCGTATACTTAGTACCAGGTAGTTATAAATAAAGTGTAGCTACTCACAGAGCTTGTGTGCGGGCTGTAATCACCAAATGTTCAAATGTCTCTAAGCACTACAGGACTTAACATCTGAGGTCATCAGACCCCTAGACTTAGAACTACTTAAACCTAACTAACCTAAGCCAGCCGCTGTGGACGAGCGGGTCTAGGCTCTTCAGTCTGGAAACGCGCGACCGCTACGGCCGCAGGTTCGAATCCTGCCTCGGGTATGGATGTGTGTGACGTCCTTTGGTTAGTTAGATTTAAGTGGTTCTAAGTTCTAGGGGACTGATGACCTCAGATGTTTAGTCCCATAGTGCTCAGAGCCATTTCAACGATTTTGTACTAACCTAAGGACATCACACACATCCATACCAGAGGCAGGATTCGAACCTGCAACCGTAGCAGCAGCGCGGTTCCGGAGTGAATCGCCTAGAGCCGCTCGGCCACAGCGGCCGGCCTGTAATCATCATATGCTATCGAAGCTTACTAGATATTCTAATGCAATGATATGGAAGCGATTTACGCTGAGGAAAAAATTATTTCCAATTTTAGGCCGCCAGGCGCAAATCTGCCAACGTCCTTGCCGCAGTGGTAACTCCGGTTCGCGGTCAGACCATCGAAGTTAAGCGCTGTCGGGCTCGGCTGGCAGTTGGATGGGTGACCCTAACGTCTGCCGAGCGCTGTTGCCAAGTGGGGCGCACTCAGTCCTTGTGAGACAAACTGAGGAGCTACTTGACTGAGTAGTAGCGGCTCTGCTCTCGAAAACTGACACGCGGCTGAGAGAGACGTGTGCTGATCACATGTTCCTTCGTATCGTCCTCCAGTGACGCCCGTGGGCTGAGGATGACACGGTGGCCAGTCGGTCCCGTTGGGCCTTCATGGCCTAATAGGGAGGAGTTTTTTTAGGCGCAAATCTGGGGCTATGAATGCAAGAAAGAAGTATAGAAATATTTCCATACATAATGGATTAAGAACGAGTCGTGAGCAGAATAGGTCAAAGAAGTGCAAAATTCATAACGTTGAGTTTATCATTAACCGCGGCTTACGCAGTTTGTTCAGCATGAGCAGCGGAAACGTAGACTAGATGCCACGATGTGTTCAACAGTTGCTCGCAGTAGTTCTGGTGCAATCAGAGCAACGTGGCCTTCAGATCGCGTAGAGACCTAACGTGTTCCTGGTAAGGTGGATTCAGATCAGGTGATCTTGTAGGCCATGCATCTGTAAAACCTCTAGAGATAATACGTTCGTGGAAGGCTCCATCAAGGAGATCTTTCACTGAACGTGCGACATGAGGTGTTGCCGTATCTGCATGAAAACAGTGGTTTCTACACAGTTGTGCTCTTCGTAGGCAGGAATCACAAGCTATGGAAGGAGGTCTGATAAGCGTGTAGACGTTATTGTACACTTGGTGTAGTCAGTTAAAGGAAGAACGGACAGACAATAAAGGTGCTTGTGATTGCACATACGGCGAGTACAGTAGCTCTTCGTGTACACCCGGTTTAACAGTACCCCGAACCGACAATTCTGTGCATTCACTGCACCCTGTAGTGTATAATGTGCCTCCTCACGCCATAGAACATTGCCCGGCCACGTGTCATTCGCTTCCACCCTTTCCAGAAACGGAAGAGAAAATTAAAAACGTTGCTGCGAATCATAAGGTTTCAGTTGCTGTACCATCTGGATCTCGTTCTGGTGACAGTGTGAAATAAATCGCAAAACTTTCCATACTGTTGACCGTGGGATGGACAATTCTCGTGACACTGCACTGCCAGCCGCACATGCTGCATGGTCAGTTACAGCAACAGCAACCTCGTCCATTACTTCCACTATGACAGGACGTGTTCCTCTTCCATATGCTACGCTAAGCTCAGCTGCATTTCCAAACTTCGTTATCTCTTGTTTAATGACATCGCGTCTCATCTCAGATCTTTCTTACTCACAGCTGTAGTCCAATGTGAATGAATGGATAAAGAAATTATCTGAACAGATATACCTGTAATATTTCCACTGCTGCTTCGGTTCGGCTAGATTTTCGGACAGGCGGCAACCTTCATCGTTTTCAAAATGCCTCGTAAGATGTTGAAGACTGACGTATGACTGTGTGTGTGAGAGTGTGTGTGTGTTTGTGTGTGTGTGTGTGGTTCGGAACTGTTCTGCAAAACGAGGTTTTCAATCCCCTTGCACAGTGTAGTTTTTTCTTGAAAATAACAGAATGTGCACGTGTCGAAATGCCGGTGGTTGTCGACGGCGTCACTCGTCTGCATTCCCGTAAGTGATTTTTAACATTGTATATGCCCGTACGCCGGTAGGAACTCAGCTCACAAAAACGTAGGCGCTAGCAAAGCCTGCAAGATGTGCTGTTGTATTTGAATGGCGCCTATGCAGTGTCCTCAATAGACTGCAGAGTATCAGCCGTGGCCAGAACAGTTTCTGTGTAGATGTGACTGCAGTAAGTCGCAGCTAAGTGCATTCGAGCGTCGGAAAATGGTCGGTGCTCGTATGCTGGGTGCTTCCGTAACCTGTGCAGCCGAATTGTTTTGTTGTTTTGCGTTTCAAGAAACACCATATCGAAGATTTATACGTCATAAGGGAAAGCGGACGAATGTGTGTGCTGAGTGATTGTGACGGGCTGCCATTGAAGAGGATGGTGAGGAAAAATAAGGAGACAATAGATGCAAAAGACACTGTAGAATTGAATGTCGCACCCGCAAATAACAAATTGCAGGGCGAGTTGAAATTCGAAATTCAATCGTCAGTGATTCAAATGCCCGTAACACTAAAACGTGTTGCCGAAGCCATTAAATCTGATCTATGGACCAACGGAAAAAAGTCATTTTGTTGGATTAGTCTTATTGCACACAGTTTCCAAATTCTAGTCGAGTTTATGGCGTAGGTTCGGTGATAATTTGGGTAACTATATCGCGGCCACATGGTTTATCTGCAAAGTCACATTATTGCCAAGGTTCACGTAGCCGTATTGGCTAGACAGGCCCATTCCATGGTATAGGTTCAAATGGCTCTGAGCACTATGGGACTCAACTGCTGAGGTCATTAGTCCCCTAGAACTTAGAACTAGTTAAACCTAACTAACCTAAGCACATCACAAACATCCATGCCCGAGGCAGGATTCGAACCTGCGACCGTAGCGGTCTTGCGGTTCCAGACTGCAGCGCCTTTAACCGCACGGCCACTTCGGCCGGCATCCATGGTATAGTTTTTATTCTACAGTAATGTGTTCAAAGAAAATAGGGTACCTGTTCAATCAGCTCGCATCGTCCAGAACTGGTTTCGTGAGCCCGAGGATAAACTGTCGTAACCTGCCCTGGTCACCATAGTCACCTGATCTCAAATTTGTGGATCATTTGTCTTCTACTTTGGAGAGAATGGTGCGGAATCGCTATCCGCCTCGATCATCTTTACCTGAATCTGCGACTATTTTGCAAGAATAATGATATAAGATTCCCTTGAAAACTATTGTTGTTGTTGTTGTTGTTGTTGTTGTTGTGGTCTTCAGTCCTGAGACTGGGTTGATGCGACTCTCCATGCTACCCTATCCTTCTTCATCTCCGAGTACTTACTGCAACCTACATCCTTCTGAATCTGCTTAGTGTATTCATCTCTTGATCTCCGTCTACGATTTTTACACTCCACGCTGCCCTCCAGTACTAAATTGGTGATCCCTCGATGTCTCAGAACGTGTCCTACCAACCGATCCATTCTTCTAGTGATGTTGTGCCACAAGCTTCTCTTCTCCCCAACTCTATTCAGTACCCCCCCCCCCCCCATTAGTTATGTGATCTACCCATCTAATCTTCAGCATTCTTCTGTAGCATCACATTTCGAAAGCTTCTTTCTCTTCTTGCCCAAACTATTTATCGTCCATGTTTCACTTCCATACATGGCTACACTCCATACAAATACTTTCAGAAAGGACTTCCTGACACTTAAATGTATACTCGATGTTAACAAATTTCTCTTCTTCAGAAATGCTTCCCTTGCCATTGCCAGTCTACATTTTATATCCTCTCTACTTCGACCATCATCAGTTATTTTGCTCCCCAAATAGCAAAACTCCTTTACTACTTTAAGTGTCTCATTTCCTAATCTAATTCCCTCAGCATCACCCGACTTAATTCGACTATATTCCATTATCCTCGTTTTGCTTTTGTTGATGTTCATCGTATATCCTCTTTTCAAGACACTGTCCATTCCGTTCAACTGTTCTTCCAAGTACTTTGCTATCTCTGACAGAGTTACAATATCATCGGCGAACCTTAAAGTTTTTATTTCTTCTCCATGGATTTTAATACCTACTCCGAATTTTTCTATTGTTTCCTTTACTGCTTGCTCAATATACAGATTGAATAAAATCGGTGAGAGGCTACAACCCTGTCTCACTCCCTTCCTAACCACTGCCTCTCTTTCATGTCCCTCGACTCTTACAACTGCGATCTGGTTTCTGTGCAAATTGTAAATAGCCTTTCAGTACCTGTATTTTACTCCTGCCACCTTCAGAATTTGAATGAGAGTATTCCAGTCAAGCCGGCCTGTGTGGCCGTACGGTTCTAGGCGCTTCAGTTGCATCCGCGTGACCGCTACGGTCGCAGGTTCGAATCCTGCCTCGGGCATGGACTGATGACCACAGATGTTAAGTCCCATAGTGCTCAGAGCCATTTGAGCCATTCCAGTCAACATTGTCAAAAGATTTCGCTAAGTCTACAAATTCTAGAAACGTGGGTTTGCTTTTTCTTAATCTAGCTTCTAAGATAAGCCGTAGGGTCAGTATTGCCTCACGTGTTCCAACATTTCTACGGAATCCAAACTGATCTTCCCCGAGATCGGCTTCTACCAGTTTTTCAATTCGTCTGTAAAGAATTCGTGTTAGTATTTTGCAGCCGTGACTTATTAAACTGATAGTTCGGTACTGTCAACACCTGCTTTCTTTTGGGATTGGAATTATTATATTATTCTTGAAATCTGAGGGTATTTTGCCTGTCTCATACATTTTGCTCACCAGATGGTAGAGTTTTGTCAGCATTGGCTCTCCCAAGGCTGTCAGTAGTTCACCTCTTATGCCTTCTACAACTAAGATTACCGACGTTTTTTATACAGTCTTTTGGTAGTTGATATAAGAAAAGGTAACCTATTCTTCATAGCTTTCCCTTTAAATGTATTACCGAAAGCCTTCTCAAAAACTGTTAAAGAAATATGTGTCTCTTTGTTAAACACACCCTGCTTTTAAACAGGCTGCTGCAAAATCATTGACCTTCACTTTCTTAATTCGACTTGCTCTTCTGATTTTAAATATTCTGCTTTTGTTTTCAGTCTCGAGTTAAAAATTCAAGATTAAATGGTATATGCTATGTCAAGTAAACTTATCCTACTGTAGTTTCCACATATATTTTTCTCCTTTTTTATGTATCGATATTTTGCAATACACCAATTTCGTGGTACAGTTTCTTGCTTCCAGCAAAGCTAGCAATTTAAGGTGTGGTGATAATCCTCCATATCTAATTAAGTCAGTTCTCCTTTTGATATTAGTACAACATGTATCTGTTTTTCTGTTCATCTTTGAAAACAGTTATTCATGCATTCCATGCACCTAATCTTCCGTCTAAACCTATGGCTTTTCCGTTATTTGCGGTGTTCAAAACTGCTATGAGTTCCTTTATTGTTATGTCTTCCAGATGTATTATTTCTACTTCTTGTTCTTTCTCGTCTTCCATGACAGCGTCAAACCCTTGGGTCTTTTAGCATTTAATCCATTCTTCTTTCGTAATATTATTAAAATGGATTGTATCGTCTTCTGTTTTATTTAATGTTTTCAAAGCCAGATGGTTAACCTGTTGATTGCCATGAATACCATGATCTATATTACTGTTACATATTTGCGAGGCTTTGCTTAGTGCTCTTTTCACTATTCATTCAGTTTAAAACCTTTACTCTTTATAGATTCGTCTACTTTCCGGGTTAGACCTCGAAAGTTATTTTTATATGCTCTTTGTTCTTCTTGTACTGTAATTCTTAACGACCAAATTTTTACTCCACACTTCGCCGATATTACATATTCTTTCTTACTGTTTCATTCGCAACTTTTGACGTTTTTTTTTTTAAATACTTGCCCATTTTTCTTCAATGGTGTCACAGGTAGCTAACTGTTCTACTTCGTTTTTTAATCGCTTCTGATATGTGCCCTTCATACTTTCATCGTGGAGTAATTATATTTTATGGAGCTCTTCTTGCGTTTGTGCAGTAAAAGGATTCTTCTCTTTCCATTTAACAAAAATATGAAGTTTTCATATGAGATGATATTTAGTACTACATAATCTATAATTGATATGTTTCCTCTATCGGTCCAAGAACATAGATGAATATATTTTCTTTCTAGAAAAAGGCAATAGATATTTTTAATCATTAAAATTCGAAGAATTGTCCATTCTGATTACAAATTGTGTCTTCATGTACTATAACAACATGAAGTATTGAATTGTTTGCTACCCTTGCATATATGCTGTAACCAAACAACACAACTTAATGTTTTTTAGTATGCTGGCCCACAAGTTTTTGAAGGGTATTATAAAAGGTAACTGATTCCTCAGTCTATAAACTACCATCATAGTTCTCTCTTTTTATCGTTGTTATTATCATTCTGTGGTTTATATATTCATAACTCTACATATATTTTTCCCATTTTCGGTTTACGTATACTGCTAACATTAACTTGCTCTTTCTTTCTGTTGTACTCCTCTATACACCATTTCACATTTTCCTACATATGTAGTACCTTTTAGCTTCTCTGTAATTTCTGATATAATTGCAAAATACTTCTGTAGTTGTGAGGATATCTGCTAATTTTTCTTCTTTGTAAGGATGTCCTCTAACATTCCATGCACCCTATCTTACTTTTTTAGCCATCGGTATTCTCATATCCTTTTCTGTAGCTGGTGTTATCATAGGAAATTCATCCTGTCCGA
The DNA here is from genome assembly GCF_021461395.2 of Schistocerca americana. Classification (NCBI taxonomy): domain Eukaryota; kingdom Metazoa; phylum Arthropoda; class Insecta; order Orthoptera; family Acrididae; genus Schistocerca; species Schistocerca americana. Next base: position 379,824,597 of record NC_060124.1, read on the forward strand.
GGCAAATTTCGGAACATGGATTATTTGGAAATGCCCCAGAATGGATTACCAATCCAAAGTAGATAGTGCTGGTGATGGTGCTCCACCTTTCAGCTTACCAGTGAAACCCATACCTCTCCTTAAATGAGTAGTGCTGCAGCATTCTCTAACAAACGACCTCACAGATACCGCTGACATTCTGTCGTCAGAGCCTTGGGCAGGCGGGGTTGATATCTGAATGAGAGGGGCTTCGCATCATTAGCCCATTAGTATAGCTCAGTTCATTGAATCTATATGATAAATAACAATAAAATCCATATAAGCTTCAAAGTCATTTTCTTTGGCTCAGTAAAGTCTCCAGTATTCAGGAACACACATTTTCAATAACTTACCAGAAGCCATAAAAAGTTTAATAGTATTAAAGTTCAGTTTAGGAGATGTCAAAAGGATTCATAGGTGGTGAACTTCTACTCCACTGATGAACTTCTTAGCAGTGCCGACTGATGTATATGTGTTAGTATTAATATTAGATATTGCGAATGCTACGAACAACCTGACATCTGTAGAAATTCAGTGCTGAAATTGATCATTGCATCTTTAACATGGCCTAGAATTATCATATGTACGTTTCTGTATCGAACATTTACGTATACTGTGTCGAGTTTGTTATTACCATTTAAATGAATATATTTTTTCTATTCCTTTACTTATTCAGTTGGGTTCTTTGGAAGGTATGTCATTATATATTCTTGTCGTCTGACATGTTAGACGTTTAGCACAGTCACTTCACTGTGGATCTACCAGAGTGAAAAGTACTTCTAATGACATCTAATAAATAGCAGATGGGACATGGAGGTTCATTGCTTGATTCGGAGAGATAAGAACAGATCGAGACGACGACGTAGTGGAATGTGAGCAGTTGGTGTTATGATACTCGTACATACTTCAAAAGCTTATATGCATGTGATTGAATATCCTAATGTATGAAAACATTTGGTGGTGTGTGTGGGGGAGAGCTATCCAGCAATGAATTTCAAATACTTGACGATGGTAAGTATATATCTAGGCATACTCTCATACTTATCTTTGGTCAGTGTAGCAAGGTCAAAGCCTCGAAGCCTCCATTTTCCATGGGAAAAGTTTTCGTTAGTATTTATCGTTCGCATGAGTTCCACTTCCCCAGAAGAGCACTACGTTGGATTTAGTAAGCGTTTCAAATAAGGAAATGCCATTTACCTCATTCACGCCAGACTCAGGTTTTCTTACGAATGTCTGAAAAATGAATTTTACCTTTGGCTACACTGTATCAGCACGTAGCCTCCAGTCGACTGGACATGTTAGCATTGGCTTTGTTCGTTAGCTTAAAATTCCAGAGCCATTTGGCTGCGCTGAGAGTTTTGTTACGTACTGCTCGTTGCCCTTCTGGGGGTGAGCCGGGATTTTACAGCCGATCTCAGCCCCTCGCGCAGCTGTAGAGGTTGCGGTCCACTCGCCACTTTGCTGATTGGGGTTGCTTTCAACACTCTGCGCCCTGCACTCCTCGCCTACAGCGGTAATGGGACCTCGCTTGAAGGTCGGGTCATTTGGTAGCTCTTCTCCGTTTTACCTTAATGCCAGACTTTCTTGTCGAACAGAAGCCGCGCGTATCAGTCGTTCGGTGGAGTGGGTTCGCACCGAAACCCTCCTGAATGAGAGATCAGAGGAGTAAGGTTCTTGTTGCAAGCTTGAATAAATATGTGAGTGCATCCTGAAAAGCAAAGCGTCCGAATTTTTCACGTGAAAACTGTAAAAAAATTTTCAATAAAACAAACGTAATTAACATTCTACATCTTTACGCTATATGTCTACATATTTATTTCTCAATACAGACACCCTGGCGATGTACACATTTCTCCCAACGAGAGACCAGTTTCTTGATGCTGTCACTGTAGAATGTTCGTTGACGGAGCCACATCCTCATCTCTGCTTACACCGCTTCACGAGTATCAAAGTGAAGTCCTCGAAGGTGTTCTTTCAATTCTGGAAACAAATGAAAATCGGACGTGGCCAAGTGGGAATGTATGGAGGATGATCGATGACAGTGAACACAAGCTGTCGGATTGTACAAATGTCGCAGCACTCGTGTTAGGCCTGGTACTGTCATGTTGAAGAAGAAAGTGTTCCATGTGTGGACGAACACTTCGAATTCGAAACTCCATTACAGCAATGCACCGATATAGTTACGTTACATACCGCCACGTTACACTCTACACTTGGAAACGTTGTAGCGGCAGAGGGATGGAAATGTGTTACAGGAAGAACGAAAATGTAGAATGTTTAAAATGTTGGTTCTGTTCTAAAAGCTTTAAGAGTTTCATAAAAATTCACAGGCATTACCTTTCAGCAAGTACAGGTAAAAGAAGAATTGGTAGTTATGATGATATTTACTTTATTTCTAATCGTGGAGAACACCTTGTAGTGGCTTCAACAACCCTGTATGCCGAAGTGAAATCTAAATTCAGTTTTTATGTATCACATGTGTAGTAAAATCCTGGCATCCAAAAAATACTATTCATGGCATATCGTACATTTTTAACTGGATTACTCTGCAAGTAGCAGACCAATGAAAAATGAGTCGCATTGAGACGATTAACGTCGAGCACAGACATACGAGAGATGATTGTGTTAATCCTTCCAATGTGAAACATTTTTCGAACAATGAAAGATTTTGCGCTGACCTTGATTATATTGTGTGTACGAGCAGTAATGGCCAAGTATATGACAAGAACGATCTTTCAAAGTAAAAATGTCTATTAAAGGGGTGCTCTGAAATGCTTAAGAGCTATGAAAATTTTTCCATCTTCGGTACTGTAAAGAAGTTTCTTCTATTGTAAACTGTTTGCTTTATGTGTCTTGAGAGACTATAGTATTAACCAAAAAGGGAAAAAAAACATAAACACTGCCTCTAAAGTGCGTATGTAAAGAGCTGTGAGCACTTTTGCAACAGAAGAACATGTGTTTCACAGTAGGAAATATGAACAAGTGTTCATAGCTCTGGAAAGCCAAGACCTTGCAGGAGAAGAAATTTATTTCACAGCATCGAAAATGAAGTGGTCGTAGATCTTCAGGTATGCATTTTAGTGCACATGTTTACTATATTTTTTGCTGCTAATGGTCGTTCCTGTCATATCCCTGAATTCTCAGCATACATCTTGGGTTATGTTCAAGATGTGATATTATATTCTACACGCAGTTGGTAAAGGAGAACATTTGCTTAAGTCTCATAGTCAAATAACACACCTCTTCATTTAGTACTTGATGACATTTATCTTTAGAGGTCTATACAAATGTGGCAGATGTGAACATGCGAGATATTATTTATACAAACAAGTGGCAGCCGGGTATCATACACTAATGTGCAACGGCGTACTGTATACATTGCACTAAAACTATTCCATTTTTCTTTGAATGCGAGCCAGGAATCACACTGACATTATACTATTTCTCTTTGAATACAAGCTGACATACAAACAAAATGGACGAAAACATGGTTTGTAACGTTCTCTTCGTGGTAACTAGAACCCAGTGTCGAGTGCTCAAACGATGGTCAGCGATCATACGATCATTTTAGAGAATGGATGCAGCTGCCTGGTTTTCACTGTATATGCTCCAATGCGATGTCATCCCTTTCGCCACTACGAGTGCTACGTTGCTCACAACATCATGTCAGTATTTTTCTGTGAATTTTTTTTTGTAGTGTGTTGTGTTAACGTGTACTATGACGGTTTTATGTGGCCCTTGTTGTAATGGTGCCATGGCCAAGTGATCTAAAGCATGGACTGACAAAACGTCGACTTGAGTTCGATTCCTGCTCCATGCACCAACATATTTTCTTTTATCTTTTATTTTATTCCAGAATGAAATTTTCAATCTGCAGTGGAGTGTGCGCTGATATAAAACTTCCTGGCAGATTAAAACTGTGTGCCGGACAGAGACTCCAACTCGAGACCTTTGCCTTTCGCGGGCAAGTGCTCTACCGACCAGGAGCAGCAGCTTTCGCGTATAGTGGTTGATAATAACAGACAAGCAACCCTGTGTGAATTAATCGTAGAAAACAATGTGGAACGTACCTCGAACGTATCCGTCAGGACAGTGCCACGAAATTTGGGGATAAAGGGCTTTGCAATCAGACAACCGATGAGAGAGAGCCTTTGATAACAGCACTATATCGCCTGCGGCGCCTCTCTTTGCCTCGTGTCGATATCGGTTGGATCCCAGACGACTGGAAAACCGTAGCCTGGTCAGATGAGTACCGATTTAAGATGGTAAGCGCTGACGATAGGATTCGAGTGTGGCGCAGACACCAGGAAACCGTGGATTAGGTGCTCAACAAGGCATTGTGCAAGCTAGTGGTGGCACCATAATAATGCGGGTCGCGTATATGTGGAATGCAGTAAGTTCTCTGGTCCAACTGAACCATCACTAACTGTAAATGGTTGTGTTCGGCTGCTTGGAGACAATTTCTAGCCATTCAATGATGGAATGTTTATGGATGACAATGCACCATGTCACCTGGCCACAATTTTTCGCAACTGTTTGGAAGAACATTCTCGAAAGTTCGAGCCAATGATTTGGCCATCCAGATCACCCGAATTGGATCGCAACGAACATTTATCAGGCATAATGTAGAGGTCATTTTGTGCACAAAATCGTGCACTTTCAACACTTTCTCAATTTTGATGTTAGGCTGACCAGATTTCAATGACAAAAAAAAACAAAGACCGGGGAACTTGAGTCTATACTTAAATCTAACTTCGTTACTACACTTACGCTTACGTTTCTTGTCACTTGTCGTGATATTTTGAAATCTATAATAGGTCTATGATGATGCAGATGCTGAAAAACCCATAGCCATAATGTATCTTCATTTTCTGAATTCGAAAGGAAAATATAGGTACATTACACATAAATGAAATTATTTCCTTCGTAAATAAAAAAAAGTTTTTAATAAGCTGGATATATTATCCACAATAATTTGTCACTTACCGTTTTAAATAGGTATAATTTGTTGACCCTGGAAAACTATGCAACGTTACTAACCAGTATTCGGATACAAATTATACATTTCGTCCTAAGATTTATCCTTGCTATATTCGTCAGCAGAGTGAACTGATTCTAGCAGCTCCCAGTTAAAGAGGAGATAATCATAAAATTTCGTGCAGGACAGATTGAAATGAATTTTCACAATGATAATAGCTGTCGTATCAAAATTAACACAACCTTTTTCATCTTGCTAGAAAGTGTTAACCAAACTTAAGACCCTTCCTACTGCAGCATTTGTACGTGGCAGATACGACGAAAAATTAACGATTACCTCTACTTTTCCAAACAAACTTCACATATCTCACATTTTTTTAAATATTGCAGTCCATCTCTCATCTACAGACACTTTCTTTGTTACTCATTCTTCGACATGGGGTTCCGTTATGTTCTTAGCATGTTCAAACTCACAGAATAATGAATTGTCATTGAAAGCAGACTGAGGAGCACCATACCGAGACAATAATCTGAAAGAATCCTGAAAATCAGTTCAGTGAGGCTGACTGTCGAAACGAATCCAAGATCCTGAATGTCTGAAAACAGACCTGACGCACACTTTTTATCTTATCCACAGAATCATCAAAAATTGCTTCAAATTGGAACAAGAATTTTCCTGTATTAATTCCTTCTCCCACAAGGTTTTTCAATATTCCTCTAACTACTGCTGTCATGAATCTGTTGTCCCTTCACTAGAAGGGTATAAGGATGTAATGAGGTTGTCAATCAAACCAGAAATTTCAATGAGTGAGATATTTTGCCTTTCAATTTGTGTAATGGCAACAACGAAACCTTGAAACTGATATGCTAAAAATCTCAACCAAAATTGGGAGGAGCTATTAGACAGAAAATTTAGCAATATTCTAGGGCAGTTGTTAAAGGACTAGAAGATAAGACTTTGACTTCACTTTTCGATATTGCGGTACCTGTATTACTCTGGTTACCATGCAAAGTTACTTTGGACATACATGCATGTCAAGGCTAAGGCACTGCGGTGACTACAGGAGTTATGAAATACATTAAATTATTCGCAAGTGTGACTAACAGCTGTAGAATGAAACGGCGACAGTGGAAGTTTGTGCCGGACGGGGACTCGAAGCCGCATTTCCCGCTAATCGCGAGCTGTCGCCTTACCATTTGGCTTTCCGTGCTCGACTTCCGGCCAGAACCAAACTTCCATATGTCGTCAACCATGCGTCTGCGACCTGTATTCGTACATCCATTATGTAGATATTCGTACAGGTCAGACACGCATGCAAGTCCAAAGGAAGTTTGCATCGCAATCAGAATAAGACAGGCACTGAAATATCGTGTTCCTCTGCCGATACAGGGCAGATGACTTTTAAGTGCAGCGTCTGACCTGTACAGGAATATACATAATGGATGTACGCGAACAGATCGCAGACGCTTGGTTGACGACAAAACGAAGTTTGGGTCTGGCTGTCAGTCACACACAGATAGCCAAATGGTAAGGCGATAAGTGGGAAATCCGGGTTCGAGTAGCAGTCCAGCACAAATTTGCATTGTCGTCATTCCATTCTACAGCTGATGGTAGTTATTATTTGCACTTGCGAATAATTTAATGAAATTGATTTTACTTGTCTCGAGGGCCCTAAAGTGGAATATCAGCAAGTTAGGGGCGGGGTAGGTAATAACCGATTTTCTTTTTAACATATCTCTTTCTCTTTCTTTTAGGCATTGGGCTAGCTGAACAAAATACTGTATATGTTGTGGAAATACATATTTTTATAATAATCTACATCCAGGGAATTTATTTTTGGTTCAAATGGCTCTGAGCAGTACGGGACTTAACTTCTGAGGTCATCAGTCCCCTAGTACTTAGAACTACTTAAACCTAACTAACCTAAGGACATCACACACATCCATGCCGGAGGCAGGATTCGAACTTGCGACCGTAGCGGTCGCGAGGTTCTTGACTGTAGCACCTAGAACCGCTCGGACACTCCAGCTGGCAATGTGTTTTTAGCGAATATTTAATTAAAAGAGAAAAATTAGTGCACGCATTTTGTTTCTCGATCGAAAATAATTATGTGTTCCGAATGATTTTCCCGACTCACAGAGATATTTGTGTGAAAACCGGTACTGTCTCGACCAAACAAGGAGGTCTGGTAAGCCTAGATAGCGTTGATAATGGCGTTGTGATGATTCCTCTTGCATCGAAGCACTTTCTCGCATTGCTTCGAGTATCGCCGTAAGCGCTTCGGTCACTGGCAAACGTCTCGCAGCGCCGCCATGGAAGTTGGCCACTAACGAGGAGGGGCGTTGACAGCTGACAGCCTCTGCAACCCGACGCCCACTGCGTCACGGTGCGGCGAGGAACCGACGTGGGCCGGTAACGACAAAGACGTGGACTGGCCCGCTAAGCCGACCTAATGACGGCAGGAGAGGGCTTACTGGGCGCCAGGGGCGGTGCGGCAGAGATAAAGCAGGGCGGTGTTGGGGGGGGGGGGGTGGGGGTGGATGTGGGGGAGGGGTTGGGGATTTAGCCGCACTCCCAGCACGATTGAAATACGTAACTGCCGGTCTTTGCGTGCACCCCTCCCCACAGCAAACCCTGCGTCCGAAAAATTGCCGCTGGCAACCGTCAAACAAGTCCTGTTACGGAGATTGGCAGTTGAATCCGTCCAGTCACTTTAATGTGACCACCGCCTTTGTTCGACATCAACGTGCAGTAACCATTCATAGACGGCAGTTGGCAGAACTCTGAACATTGAGAGTACCAGGTAGATGGACTGGTGGCGCCCATAAAAACGTCCAGAGCACACAGGGACACATACAAAAGTTGGCAGTTATAGGGCCAAGAGTAACAATATTATTATTCTACCAGTGGGGTATGCCGAGGCCAGGGTGGAATGTATTGGAAGAACTTTGAGGAATGGTAGTTAATGCACGAAAAAGGTATCACAAGACCTTCGTTCGACTAATTCTTAAGTAGTATTCGTCAGTCCTGGACGAAATTCGATTAAGGTGACAGAAAATATTTAAAGAAGATCTGCTACATTTTTTACAGGTTTATCTGTAGCGTGTGAGGGTATTAAGGTAACGATCAACAAATAACAGTGGGAGCGTGAGATGTAATATGTGTCATACGTTTCGATCAGAGAGCCTTGCGCACAGGCCGGCCGGAGTGGCCGAGCTGTTCTAGACGCTACAGTTCGAATCCTGCCTCGGGCATGGATGTGTGCGATGCCCTTAGGTTAGTTAGGTTTAAGTAGTTCAGAGTTCTAGGGGACTGATGACCTTAGCAGTTAAGTCCTATAGTGCTTAGAGCCATTTGAACCTTACGCACAAAATTACGAGATCTCTCATTCCAAAATGAACGAACACTTCCTTCGATATGTACCACGCGTTGCAGGGTCAGGTGTTCGTAATACTCGTACAATGATAAGCCAACACATTAGCTCCTGTCCGGCCCCGGTAGCTGCGTGGTCAGCGTGAATGTCAGTCCTAAGGTCCCGGGTTCGATTCCCGGCTGGGTCGGAGATTTTCTCCGCTCAGGGACTGGGTGTTGTGTTGTCCTAATCATCATCATTTCATCACCATCGACGCGCAGGTCGCCGAAGTGGCGTCAACTTGAAAGACCTGCACCAGGCGAACGGTCTACCCGACGGGAGGCCCTAGCCACACGACATTTCATTTCATCACAGCTCCTTAAGAGACTCAGGAACGCAATGCAGTGGCTGTTCTTTAATCACCAAGTCTTTGACAGTTTTCTGTAGATATTTGGCGCCAGATGTCACCGCTCAGGTCACGCAGTTCCCTCAAATTACGGGCCGGTGATTTGTTGTAGTGGAGATGATGCCCGATATCATCCTAGATGGTTTCCGTCGCGTTCACATCACGCGAATTTTGTTGGCTAAAACACCAATGTTAGTTCGCTATTATTTTCCCCAAACGGCTGTAGCATGATTCTGGCGTTGTCACGAGGATAATTATGCTGCCGGAAGATGCCATCACCGTCAGAGGTTACATCAAGGAGGAAAGATGACGCTGAAATGCAATAAGTTCTGATAGTTCACATCAATCTCCGATTGCTACCACGGGTCCCATAGAAGCCCATTCCAATGTCCACCACAGAATAATACAATATTCAGGTATACATAGCGACAACACAAGCAGAAGATGAAGATATAGGTAAAGTATATGAAGATATAGAACAGATACTTCAATTCATAATGGGAGATGAAAATCCAGTAGTCATGGGGGATTGGAACGCGGTTGTAGGGAAAAGAGTAGAAGAAAGAGATACGGGAGAATATGGGCGTGGTAGTAGGAATGTGAGGGGAGAAAGACTAATTGACTTCTGTAATAAATATAAGTTAGTAATAGCGAATGCTCTGTTGAAGAATCATAAGAGGAGGAGGTATACTTGGAAAAGACAGGGAGATACGGGAAGATTCCAGTTGAATTACATAAAGGTCAGGCAGATATTCCGAAATAAGATAATGGACAGTAAGACGCAGCCAGAAGCAGATGCAGACTCAGATCACAATTTAGTAATCTCGAAAAATAGGCTGAATTTTAAGAGACTACTCGGGAAGAATCAATGAACAAAGAAGTGGAATACGGAAATACTGGAGGATAAAGAATACTCTTGAAACTCTCTGACGCTATAGTTGCAGTGGTAATGAATATCTCAGTAGGTAGATAGGCTAAAGGGGAATGGACATCGCTAAAAAGAGCCGTCACAGAAGTTGCGAATAAAAGGAAGGTAACTGCAAAGAACCACGGGCAAAAGAACAAATACTTTTATTGATCGACGAAAGAAGGAAGTATAAAAATGTTCTGGGTGGTTTAGGAATACAGAAATACAAGGTCCTTAGAAACGAAATAAATAGGAAGTGCAAGGAAACTAAGGCGAAATGGCTGCAATGATATCGAAAAAGAAATGATTGTCGAAAAGACTGAGTCAGCTTATAGGAAAGACAAAATATCGTTGGAGAAAGTAAAAGACGGGAGGCGGTTGCATTAAGAATCCACTAGGAATTCTGCTGCTAAATGCAGAGATATCGGATAGCTGGAAAGCGTACATTGTAGGCCTATATCAGGACGAGGACTTTCCTGATGACTCTTTAACAACTCATGCATCCAAGCAGCTAACGAGAATAATATACAGAGAAATGGAAAACGAAACTGAATACCTGTTGCATGACTATCAGACTGGCCTTAGGAAATGTATAGTCAATAGAGAGGCAGTTCTGGTGTTTCGGTTGATAACGGAAGAAAGACTGAACAAAAAATCAGGACAAGTTCACAGAATTTATCGACCTGGAAAATGAGTTCGATGATGTAAAATAGTGCAAAATGTTCGAAAGGCTGGGAAAAATAAGGGTAAGCTGCAGAGAGTGGGGTGTAATGTCTGAAAGAATCAACAGGGAGGAATAAGAGCCAGCCGCTGTGGCCGAGCGGTTCTAGGCGCTTCAATCCAGAACCGCGCTGCTGCTACAGTCGCAGGTTCGAATCCTGCCTCGGGCATGGATGTGTGTGCTGTCCTTAGTTAGGTTTAAGTACTTCTATGTCTAAGGGACTGATGACCTCAGATGTTAAATCCCAAAGTGCTTAGAGCCATTTGAACCATTTGAACAATAAGAGTGCAAGACCAACAACGAACTTCTTGGATTAAAAATGATGTAAGACGGAGTTGTAGTCTGTCACTCCTTCTGTTCAATCAGTACTTCGAAGAAGCAATGACGGAAATTAAAAAAGACAAGTTCAGGAGTGGAATTAAAATTCTGGGCGGCAGGGTATCAATGATAAGATTAGCTGATGACATTGGTGTCCTCGACGAAAGTTAAGACGCGTTACGGGATGTATTGAATGGAATGAACAGTCTAACGATTACAAAATACGGACTGAGAGTAAATTAAAGAAAGACGAAAATAATGAGAAGTAGCAGAAATGAGAACAACCAGAAACTTAACATCGGAAATGGTTATCACTAAGTTAAGGAACTCTAGTATCACAGCAAAATAAACCATGACGCATGGGTCAAGGAGGACATAAAAAGGAGACTAGCATAGTATACCAAAACTCTGCTGGTATCACACATAGGTCTTAATTTGCTTAGGAAATTTATGTGAATGTAGTCTTTGGGGAGTTCACTCACCACTACGACAAATGTCTTAAGTCCGACAGACGACTGTACAACGAAGTAGCTGAAATTGTGTAGTTAGATGTTGCAAATAAAGTACCTCTGGTTTGCATTGCGTTTTTCATTTTGCGACCTACCGGACCTTGAAAAAAAGGTAAACTTCATATCGGGATGAAGGCAGCAGCCACAGGTCAGTCAGTTAACATTTGACAGTAGCTGAGCTGCACTCGGCGGAAAGCCTCTGGATATGTCCACACGAGATACGATGGAGAAGATTTTATTGTCATTCACTGCGAACCTATCTGTTCTGCTTTCACATTAATTGTTGTATTGCAAATGATAAAGGAATAACAGATTAATATTAGACGGCTCTTGAAGGCCAACTGGATTAATACGATTATTAGACGATATCTGAAGTGTAGAAGAAACCTTGGGGACTGATGACCTCAGATGTTAAGTCACATAGTGCTCACAGCCATTTGAACCATTTGTGGAAGAAATAAAATCATCTCTTACCAAGAAACTACACATACCAAGAAATGCGATTTAGCATATAGGAATAGGAAAGTGAATACTGCCACGCCTAAGCTGCCTGTCGTGTTAATTGGGAACTGCCACCGGCTCTAGTAATCCGCGCGAGAGGCAGTGCTTGGCCTAGCTGGGAAACCTCCCCGGAGGGCGGCCTGCTGTGTGGCCTAACTCGCGCCTAATGAGGCGCCAATCAGACGGACTTCCGAGGCTGGCTGCGAGCTCTCCGCACTTGCTGCCGCTAGGGGTCGCTCCCCTCACTGTCACCACGGACCGTGTCAAGAGAACTACTCAGGAGTATGTCGTGAGACCGCGTCTGGTGGCGCCTAGGCGTAACTGTCAGCTGTCGGTTCCCAGTCTAACTAGGCGGCGTTGCGGCCCCTCCCGCCGGAGATTCGGGTCGTCCCTCGGGCATGGGTGTCTGTCTTGTTCTTAGCATAACGTAGTTTAAGTAGTGTGTAAGTCTAGGGACCGATGACCTCAGCAGTTTCGTCCCTTACGCATTCACACACTTTTGAACCAGACGGCGTGGTGGAGCAAATAGTGGAACGGTCGTGGAGCGATGTGACATAAACATGAAACCGAATCATGGGAAATAATTTATCTTAGCTTTTTATACGAAGCACGGATCGTACTTTGAATCTCTCGCAATGATTTGGAAAGAGATAGTTTTATAATTATGGTACACCGTCTCAGTAACAAATATAGCAAGATGACGTCCATTCGCAGTGTGTGTGTGTGTGTGTGTGTGTGTGTGTGTGTGTGTGTGTGTGTGTATGAGAGAGAGAGAGAGAGAGAGAGAAGTGTACGACGAACTTATACACTCCTGGAAATGGAAAAAAGAACACATTGACACCGGTGTGTCAGACCCACCATACTTGCTCCGGACACTGCAAGAGGGCTGTACAAGCAATGATCACACGCACGGCACAGCGGACACACCAGGGACCGCTGTGTTGGCCGTCGAATGGCGCTAGCTGCGCAGCATTTGTGCACCGCCGCCGTCAGTGTCAGACAGTTTGCCGTGGCATACGGAGCTCCATCGCAGTCTTTAACACTGGTAGCATGCCGCGACAGCGTGGACGTGAACCGTATGTGTAGTTGACGGACTCTGAGCGAGGGCGTATAGTGGGCATGCGGGAGGCCGGGTGGACGTACCACCGAATTGCTCAACACGTGCGGCGTGAGGTCTCCACAGTACATCGATGTTGTCGCCAGTGGTCGGCGGAAGGTGCACGTGCCCGTCGACCTGGGACCGGACCGCAGCGACGCACGGATCCACGCCAAGACAGTAGGATCCTACGCAGTGCCGTAGGGGACCGCACCGCCACTTCCCAGCAAATTAGGGACACTGTTGCTCCTGGGGTATCGGCGAGGACCATTCGCAACCGTCTCCATGAAGCTGGGCTACGGTCCCGCACACCGTTGGGCCGTCTTCCGCTCACGCCCCAACATCGTGCAGTCCGCCTCCAGTGGTGTCGCGACAGGCGTGAATGGAGGGACGAATGGAGACGTGTCGTCTTCAGCGATGAGAGTCGCTTCTGCCTTGGTGCCAATGATGGTCGTATGCGTGTTTGGCGCCGTGCAGGTGAGCGCCACAATCAGGACTGCATACGACCGAGGCACACAGGGCCAACACCCGGCATCATGGTGTGGGGAGCGATCTCCTACACTGGCCGTACACCACTGGTGATCGTCGAGGGGACACTGAATAGTGCACGGTACATCCAAACCGTCATCGAACCCATCGTTCTACCATTCCTAGACCGGCAAGGGAACTTGCTGTTCCAACAGGACAATGCACGTCCGCATGTATCCCGTGCCACCCAACGTGCTCTAGAAGGTGTAAGTCAACTACCCTGGCCAGCAAGATCTCCGGATCTGTCCCCCATTGAGCATGTTTGGGACTGGATGAAGCGTCGTCTCACGCAGTCTGCACGTCCAGCACGAACGCTGGTCCAACTGAGGCGCCAGGTGGAAATGGCATGGCAAGCCGTTCCACAGGACTACATCCAGCATCTCTTCGATCGTCTCCATGGGAGAATAGCAGCCTGCATTGCTGCGAAAGGTGGATATACACTGTACTAGTGCCGACATTGTGCATGCTCTGTTGCCTGTGTCTATGTGCCTGTGGTTCTGTCAGTGTGATAATGTGATGTATCTGACCCCAGGAATGAGTCAATAAAGTTTCCCTTTCCCGGGACAATGAATTCACGGTGTTCTTATTTCAATTTCCAGGAGTGTATATACCTTACATTACTGCACCGAGAGAAGGGCAACGAGCAGTACGTACCAAAACTCTCAGCGCAGCCAAATGGCTCTGGAATTTTCAACTAACGAGCAAAACCAATGCCAACATGTCCAGTCGACTAGAGGTTACGTGCTGTTACATTGTATCCACAGGTTAAATGGATTTCTCAGGCATTCGTAAGGAAACCAGAGTCTGCCGTGAATGAGGTAAATGGAATTTCCTTATTTTAAACGCTAGCTAAATCCAACCTAGTGCTCTTCTGAGGAAGTGGAAGTCATGCGAACAGTAAATGATAACGAAAACTGTTCCCATGGAAAATGGAGGCTTCGAGGCTACACTCGCTACACTGGCCAAAGATAAGTACGAGAGTATGCCGAGACATATATGTACCATCGTCAATTATTTGCAATTCATTGCTCGGTAGCTCCCCTCCCCCCTCGCCACCAAATGTTTTCATCCATTAGGATATTCAATCATATGCGTCTACGCTGTTGAAGTATGTACGAGTATTATAACACCAACTGCTCAGTTTCCACTAAGTTGTCGTCTCGATCTTTTCTTATCTCTCTGAATCAAGCAATGAACCTCCGTATTCAATCTTATTTATTAGATGAGACTGGAAGTACTTTTCATTCCAGTAGATCTACAGCAAAGAGATCGTGCTGAATGTATAACATGTCAGACGACAAGAATACACAATGTTGTAGCTTCTATAGCCCCTTATTGAAATGGTCCTCATGGAGAGGAATAAGTAAAAGAATCGAAAAAATATTTTCTTTTAAATAGTAATAAGAAACTCGACACGATATATGTAAATTTCTAGTACACAAAGGCACGTATGATAATTCTAGTCCATTTCAAAGATGCATCAACAAACAGAAAAATCATTTTATAGCCCTTATTTAGTCTGATTCTTCACAGTATTCGCATTATCTGATATTAATAGTAATATAATATACTATGAACCTTAGTATTTGGCATAAATTTCAACTTGATACGTTTAACCGTTTCCGAGGAAAGGTGTTTCAATACTCAGACAGACAAGTAGGCTGTAGACAAGGAGACCACAGACAGGCACACAGACGAATAATTGAGCGATCCTGTAAGGGTTCCGTTCTTAACAATTGAGGTATGGAACCCTAAAAACGTGATTCATCTGACCAGGCGATGCGTACCCATTGATCATAGTCCACTCATGATGATCCCAAATCCACTGCAGTCGTCACTGACGATCCCGTTGCACCACCGTGGGAACACGTTCTACAGTGAGGTGTAGACATCCAACACCTTGTCGCCTAAACGTGGTTTCACCGGCCCCCACACACACGTAACAGTCTACCTGTGGGTCCTGCTCACTCGTCCCTTATAGGGAGCCTAAAGAATGCTGCTTTCTCGGATAGCTATAAAACAATTCAAGGTAATCACATTAATGGTTTTCATTACAACAAAGTAGATTGACAATACTTCACTTTGGTTTACAACAAGTTGTCGCAAGCGACGGGTGAAATGCAAATATTCAATGTCCTTCGCTATAGACAATGTCCATACAAGCAATTAATACAAGTCTCTTGTCTCAGTATAACAGTTAGGATGACGGCTCTATTATTGTGCATCTTCTACTCTGCAGTTTCTAGTCCGGGTCTGCTAGTGCCGGTCTACTACTGTCTGGCCGAAGCTGGCTTGAGCAGCGCCTACATTCTCTTCTTGTAGAGGCCGCTCCTGTCGTGGTGACGTCATAGTCAGCGTGCTATTGGCTGACGTCATCTCACGACCTTCTCTGCTCTTGCGTTCTTCATTTTCGTGCCGGTGCTTATCGTTACGCCGGAACACTCTCGCGCTAAGTAAAGGTCATAATGCTCTGATTCATCAGTGTAAGGCAATGCAGTCGAAACATGTGGTCTCTAGGGTCAAATATTTTCAAACTCGCAAACTCATCCATTAAAACCTGTAAGTTATTTCCCGTTGGCCTAGAGTTAAGAAATTTGGCAAGAAGCAAGATTTCACAGTACAAGTAGAGGAAAATATCAGTAAATTTTTAATATGTAATCACATCACCGAAAAATTTCTTTTGTGATTTGTTATTCGACTTCAAAAATTAAAACATTACTGAAAGTCTTCTCGGGACCGACATCTTGTTAGAATCCATATCGGTAAGTGGCAGAAATCGACGATATTCTTGTTTCCAGGGATGGGGTTGGGTTGGCTGGGTTCTTTCGGCGAGGAGACCAGACAGCGAGGTCATCAGTCTCATCGGATTAGGGAAGGATAGGGAAGGAAGTCGGCCATGCCCTTTAAAAGGAACCATCCCGGCATTTGCCTGGAGCGATTTAGGGAAATCACGGAAAACCCTAATCAGGATGGCCGGACGCGGGACTGAACCGTCGTCCTCTCGAATGCGAGTCCAATGTGCTAGCCACTGCGCCACCTCGCTCGGTCAGGGATGGGTAATTTAACTGTATACAGATCTAACTTTGTACAGAACTCTCAGAGTGCGCGACCTTTCCCCTTTTTCTTTTCTTTTTCTTTTTCTTTTTTTTTGTTGATTCATCAGTCCTCTGGCTGGCTTGATGTGGTCCGCCACGAATTCTTCTCCTGTGCCAGCCTCATCATCTCAGCATAGCTCTTGCATCCTACGTTTTCGATTATTTGCTTGATTTATTACAGTCTCTGCCTTTCTTTATAGTTTTTACCCTCTAAAACTGATTCTAGCACCAAGGAAGTTATTCCCTGATGTCTCAACACATTTCCTGTCATAATGTCCCTCCTTCTTGTTAGTGTTCTCCGTGCATTCCGTCCCTCTCTGATTATGGTGAGAACGTCCTCATTCCATCCCTTACCAGTTCACCTACTTTTCAACGTTCTTCTGTAGCACCACATCTCAAATGCTTAGACTCTCTTCTGTTCCGTTTTTTTACCGACAGTCAGTGTCTCGCTACAATACAATGCTGTGCTCCAAACGTATGTTCTCATCATAGACGGCCGCTGCCTATTCTTTCCGCCAATTCTCTACTCTGGTCTGCAGCGCGTTGTTCGTGCCAAAATGCTGTCATAGTAGCCAGCACTTGATGTGAGCGGAAAGATGAAAGTCAGAAGGAGCCAATTTCGGCCGTATGGTGAGTGATCAAACACAAATTAATTATAAAACAGTCTAGATCGTCAGGCACGTTTATTAAAACGTTGACTATCGTCATTCAGCGGCTCCTGCGCCATGCTCAGCTGTTGCACATCAATATGGTTCAAGATCTGAAGATGATTAACTGATGATCGAAACAGGTCACCTTTTAATAAACATGCCTTGCGATATGGCCTGTTTTATAATTTATTTAAAATATTTCACAGTGATCGCTGACTTTATACAACAATATTTATAAAAACAAGTGTTCGTTGCAGCTGCAACGTGCAGCCGAGCATTGTCACGGAGATGGACAGTGCCTGATGACAGCTTTCGTCTTAGCTTGTTCTGAATTGTCCTCCGCAGGATATTTTCTCGAATCGCCTGGTCCATTCACTGAACTAGATCAGCAGTTGACACTGGCTTTCCTTCCCTGATCACCTACGTCATGAACATCCTGCGTCAAACTTCCTGCACGGTTACAGCACTTCGCTGACAGTTCGTTAAGTGGGCTGCGTGAAATCAGCCGGAACACCTCAGTATGAAGAAACCGCTTCACAGGACCTACCTCAAACTTAGCAGGAGACACTATTGTTCTGAGCAAATCTTCCGTTATCACTGTGCACTCAAATATGAAAAGTGCGACGTGAAGCGATCGATCGGAATCCTAGAGACATTGCGCCAGATATCTGCTCAAAGCATCATCAGATTTTCACTGTGGTAGCGGTCGGATGTTGAAAAAATAATAGCTCTCAAACAGCCATGGTACCGTCTGTGACGGCAATGATGCTGACTCCATCGCCGTGTAAGCCATTGTTTCTACATCTATACGTGGCAACATATCTTATGGGATGTGGTAGAGGGTACCTCTGGCACTACTCTTATTTATCTCCTTTCTCTTTCCTGGGAAGAACGACTGTCGATAAACTTCAGTTTTAGCTCTAATTTCTTTCTTTTTCTCATTTAGCGAAGCATATACGGGGAAAGGAATATTTTCCTACATTTCTTGGAAAGTAAGCTGTTGTAATTTCAGCAATAGTCCTTGCCATGTCACACAACGACTGTCTTCTAGGGACTGCCATTGGAGTTTGTTGAGCACCTAGTAAATGATCCCATGACGAAACGCGCCACTCTTCTTTGGTTTTCCCTGCATCTACCGTTCATCCTACATGGTAAGGGTCGTCGACTAATGAACAATACTCAAGAATCGATCATAAAAGAATTACGTAGGAGATTTCTTTCGGGCATGAATCACATTTTTTCAAGATTTTTCCCGCTAAGCCCAGGTTCTCATCAAAATGAGCACAAAATTGGCAAAATTTAGAATTTTTTTTGAGAGAATGAAAAGACATACAAATGATCTGTTTGGGGATTATAATTGATTATACTTTGATCTTTATTTCAGCTTTTCAGTATTAAAAGAAACTGCACCCATAATTATGGTCTGATCAAGTGCCTATGACTTTTGAGTATGCAGACTGCTCAGCAGTTATCTGAAATAAAAAATGGGTAACATAAGTCAATACTACATTAAATTTTTGGGAGGCTACTCCTAGCCTCAATGAAATAAACTTAGTTTTAACGATATGGTAGTAACTCGATCTTTGAGGTCCGATTCGGGGCTTTGTTTCAGAACTTATGTATTTGCAAAAGATAGTTAATATTAACAAATTCATATTTTATACGTATGAGCTCCCAAGAAAAGAGTATACTCTTCGAAGGTCAGAGGTAGATAATTGACTGAACCGTTGTTGTTGTATGCTGCGAGTAGTTTTGGAAAATCGTTCATCCAGAGAAACGTGTTTAAAGTTTATGGAAAACTTTTATATGTATTATTAGATCAATCTGCATAAAAACTACAAGTTATTGTAAGTTTTTGATGTCACTGCATACAAATCTGAAGAACGTTTTTCGAAATTCAAAATGACTAATCGAATATGGCGGATCAAAAATTATGTTCTGACAAATTTTGAAAAAATATGGATAAAGAAGTGTTGTTGTTATTTACGTTAAGTCTGCAATTCCAGGGCCGTATATCAACCCTTCCTCTAAACTCGAACTGTTCCTAGAGAGCAATTCCCTCATTCTTCTTGGTGAGAAAAGCGGACCTGGCTGACTTAGATACGCTGCGTTCGGTAGACTGCACACTTTGTTCGGCAGCTTTTTCGGCGAATAGGTCTCCATCCATACTCCAGTAAAAATGGTTTTGTGAACGAGCGTCGCGGCACGATAAGTTTCCTACCTGAGCCGGGCGTCTTCGGCTGAGAGCGTCGCACGGCGTCCTTTACATTGCTTCGAATAATGGGCTGTAGAGACTATTGTAACGCACGCATTGAAATACCTTTTCGTCCCAACATTCCAGACACATATACCTTTCAAAAATTGCTGTAAAGTAATATCGAATTTTCAATAATTTTGAATCAGAACCTGGCTTTAATTCCAGCCTCTCGTCTGCTTTTACTAATGGTTGTGACATGTGGTCATCCTTCTGTTGGTCGTTCTGTATGGTTACTCCTAGTTTATTTACGATAGATACTGCTTCTAGGGATTTGGCACAACCCGTTTAATCGAACAGTAGAGCATTTCATCGTGTAATTACGAGCGACACTTTACATTTGTTTATGTTCCAGTTCAAATCCAAATTCCTGCACCAATTATCACATCTTCCTCTGCTACGTTACCGGCTTTTGGCACTGCAATATTCCTACAGAAAACATCGTAGCCCGAAAGAAGCCTCGTGCGGCTTCCGCAGTTATCCACTTAGAATATATGTGTTCTAAAGAGTCATTTCCCCTTAGCACTTTAAATGCAGTATTCGATGAAAAGTATATGGGCACTGATATTTAATGTAGAAGTGACCATAAAAGGGGCCAGGGCGCATTGCTTGTCAGTAGAAAACCACTAACAGCAAAATGGGTCGATCGTGACAGCTCGGTGACTTCAGACATGTACTACTCATTGGATGTCGCCTACTAAGGGATATTTCAATCTTTCTACAGATGCCAGAGTCGATTTATGGTTATGTGATTGTGAAGAGGAAAAGCGAAGAAAAGACAACAGCAGAACCACGACCAACCAAGATTCATGTACTGAAAGCGCACCAGCAGTTCAGCTAACATAATAACTTTTAGCATGAAGTTAAAGAGAATGTGGTAGAAAGATAGCCACACGTTTATATAGTCAATGTTAACCGACGCTTGACATAGGCGTAAAGAGGGACCGCACCGGATAGTGAATGACTGGAAAATGGCTCTGAGCACTATGGGACTTAACATCTGAGGTCATCAGTCACGTAGACATAGAACTACTTAAACCTAACTAACGTAAGGACATCACACACATCCATGGCCGAGGCAGGATTCAAACCTGTGACCGTAACGGTCGCGCGGTACCGGACTCAAGCGCCTAGAACCGCTCTTTCACAGCGGCCGGCTGGATGACTGGAAACGACGGATTTGGACTGATGAATCACGCTACACACTGTGCCAATTAGATGGAAAGGTTCTAACATTCTGCGTGGTGTCTCTTTGTTTTAAGTCGTGTCTCCCTACCACTTTCGCGCAATGATGCTCTGAGCGTGTTTTTAGGGAATTGACTAGTTTGAACTTGGGTCCTGTAGCTTGGTAAGGAGACGCCAGACCACACATGACGTGTAGAGTTCAGAAGAGTTCAGTGAGACTAGCGATGATATAAACAAATACTTAATGATTTCAGCGTCAGCTCCACTGCACTCCCTGTAAAAGAATCTTAATACTATCTAAATTTAGTGGAAGGGATTCAAGGCTTTCCTATTTTTAGTTAGCTGGTAAAATAACGTCGAAAAAGCAGTTAAGTTTACCATTGGAAATTTTATTCTACTCACAAAATATTGTTTATAAATTGCACTATTGATAAAAGGAAATGTTTTAATACAGGATGATAAAAACCAACTGCGTTCAACAAAAATGTGAACGAATATACCCTGAATGGGTTTCCAAGTTCTACAATGGATCGAAGGATGACCTTTGCCATATCACATCTATAATCTAGATTTAAGTTAAGTTTCATGAAAAAGAAAAGTATCAAAATGGTCTACAGTGACCCTCAATTATCTTTAATTACTTACCTAACTTGTTGTAAATTATAGAGGCTGATGTGGCTTCTCATTAATTATATAACAGAAAAATCATCGCGTTTCAGATTTTTACTTCAAGTAGCAAATGTGAACACCATGAGATTTAATTGACGATCGACACTAGTATTACGTATAAAGGGGGTGTAACAGATGAGACTCCTGCAGTTATGAGTGAAGCTTTATGCGCTGTTATACGGCATCACGTGCGTTCATTACCTTGTCGTTGGTTAGGCAGCGTCAGGGGGCGATGGACGGGGCAGCTCCATACAGCTCGCCATCTCGGAAGCAACTCTCTCCTAACTTCTCCTTACTACAATTTACCGAAGTTGGTTTAAAAAAACTATCTGGGTGTGTTTTCATCTGACCAATCAGGGTCTCAATGTTAACCTTAAGCTCCGCCTACAAAAATTCTGTCTATCCAATGAGAAACGTTATACTTTTCGTGGTGGGACAATGATTTTAACGTTTGCAACGTAACAGAGACGCGAAAAAGCCTCACGCTAAAACTTGCAGCTGGTGTGGCCCTTCTGGTGTTATGGTAAGATCTATACTGTTCTTCTGGAGGGCTCTATCTTTTAACATGGGCTAGGAGGTGGTCCTGGCGCTTGGCTGGCGACGTGGGTGTCCGTCCCTTATCGTGGGGCCTTCTAGCTTAACACGGTTCTGCTCTCGGCTTCTGTTCTCGTTTCTCCCCTCGAAACTGCGTCTGTTTCACGGTGGGAAGGTGTGACATGAATTTAGGCATTCTTGTGTTAGTCTGTGGTATTCCATTTTCTCACTCGTTAATCGTATTACTTTGATTAATTTAATGTCACGATTTATTCGGAGCTATGTGACATACTGCTGGATTTGCTTATCATGTCAGGGTTTTCATGGAAGGTGTTGGATTTGCCTGACACCTTACATATCACCAACCTTCGAACTTAATTTTTGCACTGAAGTTAGGCAATGACTGAATCGTTGTCTAAGTCAGTCAAAAATTATTCGTTTATCTAAATTTTGCTGCCTACTGTTGAGCCACGTTATTCTGGTTCTATGCTAGTTTGTATTACTAATTTATGTTTTTATATTCTTCCACATTAGTCTCAAAAATATGTTTATATTGACAAGAGAAGAATATTTTTATGCTATTATTATTATTAATTTTTAATTACTTTCTTTCTTTATTTAAGTGTGAAGTTTGTTTTTTAAGAAGTTTGTTATCGAAAGTGAGGAGTCTTTCACATCGATTTTCTTAGAAATATTTTTTTTATAAATATAGTAATTAAGTAAAATCTATTCCTAACACATTTTCTAAATATCATGGACAGTAAAATGTTTTTGTTTCTAGACACTCATTTCAACATTGTTACACTAGCGAATAAGAATTATTTCCAAGAATTTCTTTGACAAAGAAATATACATACACAAGTTTTGAGTTATTATCCTAACAAATGGTACAAATGTTTAAAAAAAGGGAAAACAACCAACAAGATAATTTTTTATTCTTTTTTTTATAAGGAGAAAATAAGTAAAATATAGATATTCTTTTATTTTTATGAGGAGAAAATAAGTGGCATATAGTTTAAGTTTTATTATGCCTTACTTTTTTTCTTTATATACTGTCCATTTCGGAACTAATGACTTATTTTTATCGATTGTCTATTTTTTTACTTAAGTCCAGAGTCAATGACTGTTATTTTGTAGTTTATTAGTTGTCTGGTGTGCTTAACTTATTTAGTTTTTCACACGTTTCTTTTGCACAATTCCTACATCACATAATTTGATTTCACTCATTCACACAATCCTATGAATGTTTAAGCATGAGGTTGGCGAATGTTTTTGCACAAAGGTGATAGACTTGAGTGAGATGGATGTGGGCAAGTATTTGATGTACAGCTTCGTTCGTCGTTCCTTGATGGCTTTGCAATGGTGTGTTGCTGTTGCGGAGGTCTCATAATGAAATGGCGCTGTGAGTGCAGAATCTCTTGGTTTACTGGCTTCGTATGCGTGAAAGTCATCGTTATGTGTCGCTGAAAGTGGTCGTTTTTCGTTTGATACTTCGCAAACGACTAGATTACAATAGGATAGGGATTTGGGAAGGTATGTCGTCTACTCTTCACCCAGCTTCTTTCTTGGTCTCAATCTTGCGAATCTTCAACTTCTGTTCTTCCTGCTTTTTCTCTGCTTCTTACTTGATTCTTGGTTCTTCTCTGGGCAGGATATGGGAATATTTATTGATAACTAGTCGCTTTGAAGTTCTCCTCTTAGTAACAGTTTGATAAATTGTTTGGATGTGTCAGTTCTACTTTGTGGAAGTTTTCTTCAGTTTCGTGCATCAGTGTGCTGTTTAATAGCAGTAGTATGACTTTTACACATATTTTTTGCCGGTGGTGGCTTGCCCAAGCGGTCTTCTCGTCGGGCCGTTTTTTGCTCGCTCCACTGAGTCGGGGCATTCTGGGGCCCTCTTGGCCTTCCGTGTTCTTTCCCAGCAGTGTTCCACCACTCGGTGGTTCCCACTTAGCAGCAGATTTACAAGTGCCCTTTGTTGGTCTCAATGTCCTTTCCCTTCACTCGATGCTTCTGCCTTGTAGGAAGCGTGTCTTGTTAATTATGTCCTCTCTTTCTTGATACTTCTCTCATTGCAACTTGTGGGTCGTTGCATCTGGTTTTTTGCTGGAGTTTTTTACAATGGTCCTTACAAAAAGTTTTAGTTATTATCATCTATCATATATCTAGTAACTACATTGTTTTATGCCTTTTTAAAAAGCTTTACAAATTTCGGCACCCTTTTCATGTTACAATTCTAAGATATAGTGAGTCTTAACTTCTACAAGAATCCTCAAATTCGTTTTTTATTTTTGTGTAATGTCGTGGTGTGTAGCATTTTAGTATTTCATGCTGTTAGACTGTCTATGCTTTATCCCTTCACCTTAATCTATGCTACTATTGGTGTTATTTTTGTTTTTATTGAAACTACTTTCTTTTCTCCACCTTACTCTCTCTTCATTCTTCTTTCTCCTGACGATCTTATCTGCAACATAAACTTGAAATATTGTGCTGATTATTTACTTGAACTTCTTGAAATTTTTCGTCAATTTCTTTATGGACTTCTAAGATGAGTTGAGGCGATTCCCCCTTTTGTGCATACCATTCGAATTCTTCATCCTCTTTATCTCGCATCATTCTTAACTGTTTGTTTATAACTGGTATTTCTTCTAATTTTAGCTTTTGCTCAAAGAGAAGTGTGACATTCCTGAATGTTACGCTACCTTTCCCTATATCTATTATCGCTCGTCTCTCATTTAAAAAATCTGCACCTATAATCAAATCTACAGTTAGTTTAGGTATAATCAGGAAGTTGGCTTCGATCTTTTGACCTTGGCATGAAAGAGTTAATCTTGTTTGTCCCTTAACTTCCGCAGCATTATTTCTAATGGGACCTCTTACTTTAATCTTATGTGTTTTCAGAACTGGCAATTCCTCATTGGCATTACACTGCATGAATAAATTTTCTGAGATCATGGTCAGTTCACTTCCACTATCAGATACCATATTGACTGGGATATGTTTCACCATGGCCTTCACAATTAGTTGAATTTGAAAGGGTTGGTTCTGTTCTTCTTCTTGCATCAACGAATTCTCCACTGAATCATACATGAGTCTTTTCAGGACTTTCCCCTATGAATTCGAACTTCCTTAACATAGACAAATGTAATGTATTGCGAATACTTAGAAAGAAGGATCCTTTATTGTATGATTATATGATAGCGGAACAAACACTGGTAGCAGTTACTTCTGTAAAATATCTGGGAGTATGCGTGCGGGACGATTTGAAGTGGAATGATCATATAAAATTAATTGTTGGTAAGGCGGGTACCAGGTTGAGATTCATTGGGAGAGTGCTTAGAAAATGTAGTCCATCAACAAAGGAGGTGGCTTACAAAACACTCGTTCGACCTATACTTGAGTATTGCTCATCAGTGTGGGATCCATACCAGATCGGTCTGACGGAGGAGATAGAGAAGATCCAAAGAAGAGCGGCGCGTTTCGTCACAGGGTTATTTGGTAACCGTGATAGCGTTACGGAGATGTTTAATAAACTCAAGTGGCAGACTCTGCAAGAGAGGCGCTCTGCATCGTGGTGTAGCTTGCTGTCTAGGTTTCGAAAGGGTGCGTTTCTGGATGAGGTATCGAATATATTGCTTCCCACTACTTATACCTCCCGAGGAGATCACGAATGTAAAATTAGAGAGATTAGAGCGCGCACGGAGGCTTTCAGACAGTCGTTCTTCCCGCGAACCATACGCGACTGGAACAGGAAAGGGAGGTAATGACAGTGGCACGTAAAGTGCCCTCCACCACACACCGTTGGGTGGCTTGCGGAGTATCAATGTAGATGTAGATGTAGATGTTCCTCTAGGATAAGCTTCGACTGCTACTTCTCTCTCTTTTATTTCCTCTTCTCTATTTCTTCTTTCATTTATGCTTTCTTCAACATCCTCTACTTTTTCCTCATCTTCATCTATCGTCTCCTTCTTTGTTGCTACTTTCACATAATCGCATTTAAATGCTCTAATTATCGCTTCATAACTTCCTTCATTTTATACGTTGGGTTGTGTACCCACTAGTAACTTATTTTCAACTTCTGTTGACTGCGCATTATCCTCATTGAATTCGCTTTCCCTGGTTTATATCTCAAATAGCTCTGCAGTACTCATTACTTCATCCTTTCCTCCTACATTCGTTGTGCATGTCTCTGGTAATTTATCTTCCTCGTCAGTATTCTCCCAATTAATTTTGTCCCAACATGATATTGTTATTTTCCTGTCTTCGTTTTCATCTGGTCCCTGTGGTTTTGTTTCTTCCTTCTTCTCTTCTCGTGATAAGGTATTTACTTCTCTGTTCAAGGTGCAGCAATTATCCTGGGTCAGTGGCTCATTCTGTTTGGCATGGGCGCTTAGCTGTCAGTTCGAACGTTTTTCAGCGTTTGGTGGTCTTACCTCCACCTCTTCTAACTGTATTCTCTTTTCTTGCTCCGCTTGTTGATATTGGCTTCTTTGTTGATGATTTGTCGGTCTATTGGTTCTCCCATACCCATTCCGGTTGCCATTGTTCCCTCTCTAACAGTTGTTGCCGTTCCAGGATGAATTATAGTTATTGCCATATTCTCTTCTAAATCCATAACCGTTTCTTTGTTGGAATCTGTTATCGTTTCTTGGTGCGAAGTTATCACGTGGTTCGTAATTATTGTTTCTTCGTGCTGTGTCTTGTGGATTCCAATGCTTTTTGCTTTCGTTTTCACGTGCGCTTCGTCTTTTTCTTGCGTCATCTTCCGAAAATATAAACTATATTTCCCTTAGAATTCCTTTGAATGCTTCGACATCATTGCCTCCATGACCTACTAATGATTGCTGGTATTTCAATGGTAACTTCATCGCGCATAATTTAATCAACTCTCCGTCACTGTATGGTACATCTAAGCATTGATTTTTCTTTTCCATTACTTCGAAAAATTTCACGGGACTCTTCTCTCCTGAATTTTCAAAATATGGGCTCTGTAATAATTCGTACTTCACTCTGTTCTGTGCTTCGCTGGACCAACATCGTGAGAGAAACTTCTCTCTGAAATCTTCGTACGATCGGCATGTTATTGCAACATTCTGCATGGTTTCTGCGACTGTTCCTGACATGTGTGCACATATAAAGTTTAATTTGTGTGCTAGCGTCCAGTGATCTGGTAATCCTCCTCGGAATTGATCAATAAAAGTTCGTGGATGTAATGAGTTTCCTTCTCGAAAGTGTTGAAATTTTCCGACTGTGAGGAAATGATCGTTGTCGTACTTCGTCGTAGTTCCATATGAAATTCACGATTCTTCGCCACTTTTGTTTCTGATCATTTCTCCCGTCGTTCTTTCCGGTTGTGGTAGATCCATTGGATATTGTCCGCTGTAACTTTCGCCTACCCTTGCGTAGTATCGTTGGAGTGGTACGCAATAATTTTCTTCCATCGGTTGTGAACCTGTAGCTGAATGCATTGCACTGTACTCCTAATGGTCTACAGTGACCCTCAATTATCTTTAATTACTTACCTAACTTGTCGTAAATTACAGAGGCTGATGTGGCTTCTCAATAATTATATAACAGAAAAATCATCGCGTTTCAGATTTTTACTTCAAGTAGCAAATGTGAACACCATGAGATTTAATTGACGATCGACACTAGTATTACGTATAAAGGGGGTGTAGCAGATGAGACTCCTGCAGTTCTGAGTGAAGCTTCATGCGCTGTTATACGGCATCGCGTGCGTTCATTACCTTGTCGTTGGTTAGGCAGCGTCAGGGGGCGGTGGACGGGGCAGCTCCATACAGCTCGCCATCTCGGAAGCAACTCTCTCCTAACTTCTCCTTACTACAATTACCGAAGTTGGTTTAAAAAAAAACTATCTGGGTGTGTTTTCATCTGACCAATCAGGGTCTCAATGTTAACCTTAAGCTCCGCCTACAAAAATTCTGTCTATCCAATGAGAAACGTTATACTTTTCGTGGTGGGGCGATGATTTTAACGTTTGCAACGTAACAGAGACGCGAAAAAGTCTCACGCTAAAACTTGCAGCTGGTGTGGCCCTTCTAGTGTTATGGTAAGATCTACACTGTTCTTCTGGTGGGCTCTATCTTTTAACATGGGCTGAGGTGGTGGTCCTGGCGGTTGGCTGGCGACGTGGGTGTCCGTCCCTTATCGTGGGGCCTTCTAGCTTAACACGGTTCTGCTCTTGGATTCTGTTCTCGTTTCTCCCCTCGAAACTGCGTCTGTTTCACGGTGGGAAGGTATGACATGCATTTAGGCATTCTTGTGTTAGTCTGTGGTATTCCATTTGCTCACTCGTTAATCGTATTACTTTGGTTAATTTAATGTCACGATTTATTCGGAGCTATGTGACATACTGCTGGATTTGCCTATCATGTCAGTGTTTCCATGGAAGGTGTTGGATTTGCCTGACACCTTACAAGGTTTGTGTTTGATGAATGCCTGGAAAAAGTTACCTGCATCCATGTGAAGTGCCAACATTACAGAAGGGTGGAGGACGTTTACCTTTGTTAGGAATGCTCCTATTACTGTGCTTAACAAAACGGTAAATGTGGAAGTGTGTGAACACATTTTATAACTGTGAACACATTTTACAATTGTGAACACATTTTACAACGTTGAGTACTAAATATAGTTTGGAGAAGACCATTGTGTCTATCACCACGACTGTGCAACCCATCAGAAAGTAGAATGTGTGGGGCAATGGGTTGTGTGCGATAAAATTCCTGAAATGGAATGGCCTGTCCGGAGTCCCGACGTGAACCCAGTGTATCCCCTTCAGAATGAATTAGATCGTCGACTTTGCTCCAGACCCCAGTATCCAACATCTCTACCTTCTGTGTGTATGGCTCTAGAGGAATAATTGGTTGCCGTTGCTTTACAGCCAGTCAGACACCTCACTGAAAGTGCCTTCAGCAGAGCTGAGACTGTTCTAAAGTGAGGGATGGACACATCCTATGTCAATGTCCACTGATAGGTGTCTGGATACTGATCCAGATGGCGGATGTCGAGTTCGTTTCATTAAGAATAATATATCGGATTGTATCTCAAATAAAATCATGAATCTAGTTATAAATCTGTTCCAGTATTTGGTAAACTCATTTTAGTTCACTAAAAGACACTGAGGAACAATGACGAATGATTGTGGAAAGTCAAGGATCACCAACGAACGCCCCGTGTGTGCCTTAACTTTTAATGCCCATGTCCAACGTTGTGCTGAGCAAAACATCCCTCTCTGTGTAATTTATTAGACTTTCTCGGTGATTTTGTGACATACCGATGGTCAGCCAGCCCTCTCTGTGCTTGGATTTACTAGATGGTTTGATATCTACAGCTAAATTAATCATGCAATTCCAGAAACCGTTAACCCTCATGGTAGTGAGGACATATCTCTGAATACAGTTTATATCCATTTTCCAAAGCATGTTCAGCTACCATCGGTTGCTATGGATAGGGTAATCCCAGGTCAGCCACCACATGACAGTCAATTACTACGTGACAATGACTGAAGAGTATTCACCCGGATGCTAGTCGAAGTGCAACCAGTTAAAGGGTTTGGAAACCCCAGAAAATTTTATTCCACATTAAATCGGTTCGCATTTCATAAAACACTGGTGACAACAACTCCTTCAGATGACATCTACTTCCGCTGTTCCGCATTCACTGCATCTACTACTTTGATTCCTGTTACATTTATGGCTCGAAATGGTGCAACAAAGTTTCTTGTACAGTAACAAATTGGAGCACAAAAGCAGTTGAATTCCTTTCGGAACAGTGCAAACATTCTGAACTCCGGCACCCTTCCTGCACTGGGATGTATGATTCTTTGACTCATCTTATAAAATGTAGTTTAACCTCTCTCGTACTATGCACTATCATAGACATTTCAACCAATTTCAATCGTCGATATTCTAGTGCTACATTGCACACTTTGACGATTTAGGTTGCAGCTTTTGAAAGCCATTCGCATTTTCATCTTCAGGGATGTACGACCAAAGTAACTAAAGCTATTTTCGCGTGTAGTCGTTGATACTGCACGAATTTTTGGCCTCGAGACTTGGTGCCATCTTCAGGTGCCTGCTGAGGAATTAACAGAAGTCCCTTAAGATTGCAGAAAGTCTCGTTAGGGAATATTCATGCCGCTTCAACTATTCTACCCAACTGAATTACCGAGAAGTTTATTCATTTCTTTTGGCAATAAAACATACAATAAAATGCGATTTTTTTTAAAAAGCCATGTACAAAAAGCTATTCCACATGATGTTAGGAGTAGTTTGCTTTTAGATTGTTTACTACCTCCGAATACATGTGGTAAGAGCAAGTTATTGTGCTTATTTTCCCCTGGGTAGCAGGTCAGACGTTGAAGTGTGGGCAAGGGGTCTCAAAACGGCTAGTCTATACTAGCAGGCATAGTTTACTTAGAAGTGCAGTTACGAGCGTGCAGAAAACATCAGGTTGGAAAGTTTGTGTCGTGTTTGTGAGAAAATTGTTCAATGCAGAGGAAACAAACAACGCACTAATGAGTGTACACATTAAGTTCTCATAAAAAAATGACTGCTCTTACACCCGTTACATCCTGTACGTTGCTACCAGGCGCATATATTCGCTACCTTTTCCTAGACATCGGTACAAAATGTGCATTAAATGGTTTTTTCAATGTGTGATTCAGGGATAATTATTTTGAGATGGATTTACATAGAGAAGCGGCGTAATTGTAGTTTGATGGCCAGGAAACGTGCACTTGGAAGCCGTTTCCGTTAATTGATAGTCGTGGAAATAAGGAAAGGGTAAAAACTTAAGTAGGTCGGGGGGGGGGGGGGGTGACGGGGGGGACGACGAAGGTATGGGGGGAGCATGAAGAAGAAAAAAGGAAAAGGAGAAGATAATGATTTGGAGGGCACAAAACTGGAAAGGATGCAGGAGGGAGGGGAATGTAGATGAATGAGAAAGCATCACGTGGAGAACTCGATTATGAACCAAACAATTTCGTAACATACGTTCCTCTAGCGCTCGTGTACACTTTCAGCTGCTAGATGGAGCCAGTCTCGTTATGACATGTGACCCAACGAATCTAAAGTGTAAAACGCACATATCCCGCTTGTTGTTTCTGTTTATTATGGACCTATCCGATCCGCAATGAAAACGGTATGTCATTACTGTATACAGTGCAACATTCGACTGTGTTTTTTCCCGTACCTCTTCTTGATGTCATTCAGTCTGTATACTGAGCAAAGAGTTCATGAGACCAAGGAGAAATTTTGAAAGGGAATTAAAATTTATGGAGAAGAAATAAAGCTTTGAGTTTGGGTGATTACTTTGTTATTGTGTTAGAGAGAGAAAAGGAATTGGAAGAGCAGTTGAAGGGAGTGAACAGCGACGATAACAAATTAAAACAGATGGAAAGGTACGTAGTTTAAGTAAATCAACTAATACTGGTACAATTAGATCAGAAAGTGAGACATTAAAAGCAGTCAAAGAGTTTGCTGACGATGACTGCTGTAGAGTGCATATAAAATGTGGACTGGCAATAGGAAGAATAAAATTTCTGGGAAACAGAAGATTGTTGATATCTCTGTATACCGTAAAATGTGTGTGTATTTACGATCTCCTAAACCACTGGAACGGTTTTGCCCAAAGCTGACACTCAAATATCACTTTCTGTATGGGAAGAGGTTCTGTGTGTGGGTTCGGACTGAAAGAGAAGCATAACGCAACGAGCTCTGACACTCAGTCTATATTTTGCCAGTATTTCCAAATTTGGATACCCGCCAACTTCCAATAAACTGTACACAATTGCAAAACTTTTGCGTCTCACGAAGCAATGAAAGGAAAAAAAAACTATCACTTACTATGTTTTCCTTCTTCATCCAATAACAATTCAGTCCTTGGTATGACACTTTAATTTATTATCTCTTTTTCACTAACTCTGTTCGTAACATGTCTGGCAGGCAGTACCCACCTAAAGCACTAAATGTGCGTGCTAAATTATGTCACTGTACGACACGCTGTTCAGTACACATTACGTCATAAACATTGAGATGCGTGAAAAGCTAGCTTTTCTTAAAAATGGAGACGAAATTATCCAGACTACACTCGTTCGGAGTTTGACAATGAGAGCTCTTAGCGAAACTGAACAAACTTCTAACACAATTTCAATCTTTTTTAAACTTGTTCTCGCTTGCATGGTTAGCGTCAAATATTTAAAAAATTATCTCGCTTATCAAGCACTCACAGATTTGAAGATTGGATTCGAGTTCAATTATTTAAAGAACTGCGGAAATGGCAGTTACTTACTAACTGCAAACAAGCACTGTGGGGGTCACAAACGTAGGGTTGGGGATGAAAAGAGGTAGCTTTGAAGCAAACTAGAACACCTAGAGAAATATCAACCGAGTTTGTTAGATACATTATTTGTGTATACAAAACTTTTGTAGTGCAATTCTCTATTACGACCGGAGTTGAGAAGGGGTGGCGTAAAAACATTCAAGAACGACATGTTGGTGTGTATTTCCTGTGTTTATGTGACTTTGAAAATTGTTAAAAGTACGGAGTGCAGTTTGTATCTTCTGTTGTATAGCGTGCCAACCAAGGCGCGAGAATGAGCACAGTAACGAGGCAATAATTTTGTCAACGTGTTTCGGGACCTAATCCACACTTCTGAATACCACAGATAACTTTAGCATCCTCTCAGGAGTCATATGGTGTAAAACAGCAGAGAAACAGACATATGTGTGAAATATATGCCACATGCACATACATTCAACATTTCCTCCTAAGCCCCTGGATCGATTTCAACCAAATGTGATACATGTATTACACATTAACTAGAGAGAACTACGCTGGGGATAAAAACCACAACCTTCTATTATGATGAGGACAGGGGTGACAGTGGAGTGTGAATAAGGAAGTGGGAGAAGAAGAGGTGAATGAGAAGTAGGAGAAGAGGAGATGGACAGACAGAATAGGGGGAGGATATGGAGAGATTGAATGGATGGAAAAGGACAGTGGAGGGCCTGGGTAGAGGGGGAACAGAAGATGGATAGTGAAATGGGGAGAAGAAGATGGACATATAAAGGTGGGAGGAGGAGATGGGCAGACGAGGGTTCAGGAAGAAGATTGGGAGAGACAGGAGGGAGAGGGAGATGAGCTAATGAGGTGGTACTGAATCTAATTGGGGAAAATATTGACTAAAATATGGGATCATGTTAGGAGATCATGTTAGGAGACATTCTGTAGCATGAGGGAATGGTCAGTTCTCTAGTGGAAAAAGTTTTAGGGTAATAGTGATAGAGGGAAACCAAGAAGTGAACACAGTAGGCAGTTTCAAATGGATGTACGTTGCAGTAGCTACGCAAAGATGAAGAAGCACAGGATACAGTAACATGAAAGGCTAGATGACACAAGTCTTTGAAATGAAGACCACAATATTTTATTTTCATTTAATGTCATGCCTAGCTCACAATCGAATAGACTATTTGAACATCATTGGGGATTAAACAAAAACTAGACGATGCCGGTTCAAATGGTTCAAATTACTCTGAGCGCTATGGGACTTAACGTCTATGGTCATCAGTCCCCTAGAACTTAGAACTACTTAAACCTAACTAACCTAAGGACATCACACAACACCCAGTCATCACGAGTCAGAGAAAATCCCTGACCCCGCCGTGAATAGACGATGTCGCAGACGGCGATTGGAGGGGGTTGAGGGGCGAGGGTGAAAAGTTAAAGTGTTCGCCAGTGTCCGGTTGCCCTAATTACGCCGCTAGGGTAGAGCGGTTTTTCTCAGTGTAGAGAAGTCAACTCGCTATTGCGGTCGTAAATGCCCATCACCGTTAAAAGACAGATTAATCTTTTTCTCGAATTCGTTGACATCCGATTGTGGAACCTTATTCGACAGTGCACTAGACCATAACGATAAAACTAACGATTTGAAGAGTAAATGCAGCTTCGAGTAACTAGATGCGCCGGGGAAGTCAGTGGACCTTCCCTTGGCCAAAGCGCGGCGCGGCTGTCGCGCCCGCCGCTGCAAGGTAGTGCGAGCCTTTGCCGCAGTGCGCCGCCACCGGTACTGCTGATGGTTCGTGGCAGCGGAGTAGCGGTCTTGTACTGAGTACGCGAACGTCATCTCTTTCTACTTTTTCCTTTAAGCTGTTTCCATCAGGTCTGTTCGTTTGAAACCAATGGTGCACAGTGATTTTCTCTAATTTACACAGATTTCAGTTTACGCTAAGAATCGCTGATCGTCATTGATTTAATTAATGCACATCGTTTTAGTTAAAACGGAAATAGTCAGCTCCACTTCGTCAAATAAAGGCTCTGACACCTCTCCCCGTCTCTTGAGCCATTTTCATTGCGGCCTCCATTATACGCCCTCTTCCAGCTCAATAATAATCCTGTCAATCCAAGATCTTTTCATTCAACTGAATTGTTTATTTATTTATTTGTAATTTTTCTGACTGATTTGATGCGGCCCTCCACAACTAAACAGTTGACTGAGTTTCAAACGCAGTGGAATGAACAGTATATACACGTCATAAGGGTCATCTATGTACATGCTACATCGTTTTCAGTGCATCCACAATCGAGTATTCTAGTACCAAAAGCCAATGCGATCATTTTATCCACGTCTTTGCCGGGGGCTGTTTCAATCTGTAGTATTGTGATCACTTCAGTGAGATTCCACATGTACTCCCCGATGGCAAATAAGCGACGAACGCGTCGCAACAAAGCAAGATTTGTGACAATGGCCACGGAAGTCTCTGTTTACATTTAAAGCAAGTTTTGTTTTGGCAAATACGACTAACAAAGAACTCTCCCAAGTGTAAATAAACGATCACGATGAAACTAGGCGGGTACGTAGTTGGCCGAAATAAGGCAATACATATGTTTCGTTTATGATCAACTGAACTTTTAAGGGGTAAAACACTCCTCGAAAGCTAATATGGCCTACTAGGTTTAGAGGAAATATTTTCAGAATCATGGTACACATAAAAATGTTTCATGTAAAATGTGAAAGGTAATTAACCTTATTGAAAACTGTATGATCAACCTTCGTAATAATTCGTAATTTTGCAAAATACCCCCGATCACCTTTCACGCCAAGTCCGCTCATGTGTAAGAAAACTAGTTTCTGAAACACTATTTCTGTAAAATACGCGGTATACCACGAGCTGTCGAAATGTTTTCAACATATCTAATTAAAATATACAAACGTTCATTGTTATTCATATACAAACGTTCGCTCGTAGAAAGATCCGTACCCACGGACTGGAAACTTCCACAATTCACACCAATATCCTAGAAAGGAAGTAGCAGTAATTCGCTGAATTACAGAGCCATATCATTAACGTAAATTTTCAGTACGATTTGGAACATATACTGTGCTTCAACACATTGAATCAACTCTCAGACAGCGATTTATTTACAAATAGCCGATTGGATTCATAAAATATCGGTCTTGTGAGACACAAATTGTTCTTTATTCTCACGAAGTATCGTTATCCACAGGGAACGTCAAATTTGTGGAATATTATTCAATTTCGGGACGGTTTTGTGACACCGTTCCTCACAAACGACTTCTAGTGAAACTGCGTGGCTATGGATTGTGTCTCAGTTTCGTGACTGGAATCGTGATTTCCCGTCAGTTCGTAAAATCCTACGGAAAGTCGTCGAGTTAATCAGACGTAATATCGGGAGTTTCCCAAGGAAGTGCTGTTCCTGATCTACATAAACGATTTTGGAGAGAATCTGAGCAGCCCTGTTAGACTGTTTATAGGTGACGCTGCCCTTTACCGGCTTGTTAAGTCGTCAGATGATCAAAACGAATTGCAAAATGATATGGACCAGATATCTTTATTTTATGAAAAGCGGCATTTGCCTTTAAATAACGAGAAGTTTGACGTCATCCACCGACTAATAAAGGGATTACAATTACGAGTAGCATATACTGGAACGTTCAAATGGTTCAAATGGCTCTGAGCACTATGGGACTTAGCTTCTGAGGTCTTCAGTCCCCTAGAACTTAGAGCTACTTGAACCTAACTAACCTAAGGACACCACACACATCCATGGCCGAGGCAGGATTCGAACCTGCGACCGTAGCGGCCGCGCGGTTCCAGACTGTAGCGCCTAGAACCGCTCGGCCACCCCGGCACTGAGATCCCGGTTATTCCAGTGACGACTACAAGAACCTGTAAGGGTTTCGTTGTTACCGACTGAGGAACAGAACCCTAAAAACGAAGTGCTGTGTAAAGAAAACAGATTCTGATTAATGTTTTAACAGCGTAATCACCTTTATCGATTTTGAGAATTTTATATTTCATTTATAATACACGTGTATTTCTTCCAGTGCAGTATGATTCTTGATAAGTAAATATTTGATATCTGAATGTATGGAATTGATCGCTACTGTAGACACCGTACCTGAAGACTATGATAAGGACTATGATATAACTCAAAAATTTCCGTTGAGACTTGAACCCTACCTGCAAATCCCTACTGAGGAAACATGTCCGTTGGGAGCATAAATACACTGATGAGCCAAAACGTTGTAACATCTAGCTTACGGCACTGATTTTGTGTGGCATGAACTCTAAAAGACCTCGGTAGGTTTCTGGTGACTTGTGCACCAGATGTCTACGCACAGGCCACGCGCTGACAACAGATTATGGGTCGATGGTTTGCGGGTGTCGAACTGCTACCCGATAGCGTTCTGCATGTTCTCTATCAGGTTCGGATCAGGCGTATTCGGTGGAGTACATATCAAAGTGGGTTCATTATCACGATCCTCAACCCACTTTAGCTTTTCTGGATTTTGTCACACAGGCTGAACATATACGATGTGGAGCGGTCAAGATGTTCGCCACTAGTCTTGTAACTGGATATCTTGTTGTCAGCGTAGACAGTTGCCAGGTTCGGTTCCCGATACTGACAAGGATGTTTCATGGCGGGAGGGCTAGTACCGGGTGCATTCATCCTCGTGATGCCAACTGAGGAGCTACTTGAATGGGAAGCAGCGGCTGCTTGATCTGGAATCTTTGAAAAACGGCTTGGAGAGCGGTATGCTGCCCCTCCATACCGCATTCACCTGACACCGCAGAGCATAGGATGTCACGGCGGCTGGTCGCCATCCCTCGGCCTTCAAGGCCTGCTCGAGGAGCGCGTTCTCTCTCTTTGTTATGGTTACGCATTAACTGAGACTTATTCACGATCTTGTGCTTCGGATCACAACCGATGTAACTTCCATATGTACTGAGTATTAGCCGTCCAGTATGAGGAACTGGCTGCTATTACTCAAATATTCAGCGCGCCAGCCATGTCTAAAGGAATGTTCAGAAATCGCCTGCGTAGCTCTTCACGCGTTGAAAGAGCGGACTGCCCATCTTAATATCCATTTACTCAGTTTTAGGGTTTCTTACCCTAACGGAATCCTTATAGGATCACCTCGTTCTCCATCTGTCTGTCTGTCTGTCCGGGAGTTCATAAACTTTTTCTCAGGAACAGGTAGATTTATCAAGTTGAAATCCATGTCACATATGAAGTTCAACGGTCCCTTGTGAATGTAGAAAGCTTAAGCATCTAAGTCAGTGCAATCAAAAGTTACGGCAAATACGTCATATATTTTGACACTCGCAAACTCAGTCAAGAAAATCTACGGGGTACTTCCCGTTCTCCTATAATCATGAAATTTGCCAAGAATCAAAGTTTTGCACTATAACCAAAGGAAAATATCCGAAAAAGAACGTTAATTTATCTTACCCAGTGCCAAAGAAGCTGGTACACCTGCCTAATATCGTGTTGGACCCCCGCGACCATGCAGAAGTGCCACAACACGATGTCTGAAGTAGGGCTGGAGGGAACTGGCGCCATGAATCCTACAGGGCTAACCATAAATCCGTAAGAGTATGAGGGGTTAGAGATCTCTTCTGAACAGCACGTTGCAAGGCATCACAGATATGCTCAACAACGTTCATGTCTGGGGAGTTTGGTGACCAGTGGAAGTGTTTAACTCAGAAGAGTGTTCCTGGAGCCATTCTGTAGCAATCCTGGATGTGTGGGTGTCGCATTATCCTGCTGTAATTGCCCAATTTCGTCAGAATCCGCAATGGACATGAATGCATGCAGGCGATCAGACAAGACGCGTAAGTTCCAGTCACCTGCTAGAGCCGTATCTGGACGTATCAGTGGTCCCATATCACTCCAACTGCACACACCCCACAACACTACATAGCCTCTACCACCTTGAACAGCTCCCTGCTGACATGCAGAGTCCATGAATTCATGAAAAGACCCAATGTCGGTGTTGACGGGTCCAGGCGAAGTGTAAAGCTTTGTGTCGTGCAGTCATCTAGGGTACACGACTGGGCGTTCGGCTCCGAAAGCCCGTATCGATGATATCTCGTTGAGTGTTTGGCACGCTGGCACTTGTTGATGACCTAGCATTGAAATCTGCATCAGTTTGAGGAAGGGTTGCATTTCTCTGTCTCTCTGCACGATTATCTTCAGTCGTCAAAGTTCCCGTTCTTGCAGGATATCTTCCGGTCGCAGAGATGTAGGAGATTTGATGTTTTACCGGTTTCCTGATATTCACGGCACACTCGTGAAATGTTCGTACAGGAAAGTCGCCACTTCATCGCTACGCCGGAGATGCTGTGTCCCATCGCTCGTGCGCCGTCTATAACACCACGTTCAAACTCACTTAAATAATGGTAACCTGCCATTGTAGCAGCGGTAACCGATCTAACAACTGCGCCAGACACTTGTTGTTTTTATAGGCGTTGCCAACCGCAGCGAGGTATACTGTCTGTTTACATATCTCTGTATTTTATTTGAATACGCATTCCTATACCAGTTGTTTTTGGCACTTCAGTATATATTATCCAAGGAACGGCTTGACGCATCACGTTGAAAATTATGGCACATATTGACGTCCACAGTCCTTTGGCGAGTAAAAATGTTAAGCTACTGAAGATAACCCAATGAAAAGAGACGGCCATTTATGTCACGTATTTTGTTACTCGCAAATTCACACATTACAACCTATAGGGTACTTCCTCTTGATGTAGAATCACTAAATTTGGAAAAATCAGAAAATTGTTGATAAGTAATTATACGGAAGGAAAAAATATTTGTTTTGTCTTTTGTTATTAAACTTCACACATAAAATTAACACATTCTCGAAAGTCTTTGAACCTGTGGGATTGACATCTTGCCGATATCAATACCGATAACAGGCACGCATCGTCAATATTCTCGCGTCCCGGTATGGATGAGCTGTCTATATACACAACTGAGTTTGAACGAAAACCTCGTGGAGTCCTACTCACATCCGACGAATTTTTAAATTTTAAATGCTCGTTTTTTAATACTTCCATTTTTCCAGCACATCACACCATATCGTAATAGGCCATGCAGATATGCACAGTACTGTTCCAATGTTACAGTAGTTCCTAAGAATTCTTAACACACAATGGTAGTTATTCAACCTTTTTTTGGGCCACTGAAAGTGCTTTTCCCACATTAATTGAGGAACTAAAGAAGCTCTAGGAACGTGTAAGATGTTTGTTCAATTACAAAGCCCCCTAATTCTAAGACTGTACTGCTTCTGGGTTCATCATTATATTATGTCCACTATGTTCCGACAGGCATACATCTGTGAAAGGATGAAGTAAGCACAAAATGTAACACTTATATTGGTTGCTCAAATCAATCAGGATCAAAGACCCAGTCCACTTCAATACAAATTCATTGAAACGGCCATAAACTGCGGTTTATTATCACGTCTTTATCGCTAAAGCATGCACATCCTCGGGCTAGATCACTGACTGGTGGATTTTTAAGTGCAGAGGAATTACGTAAATATCATACGTGTGAACCTTATGTCGCTGCAGACAGTAAATAATACAACCACGTAGTCTTTATAAAGCACACTTTCCAGGCTTTCACCACTAGCCACCCCTGTTATAGAAGTTTAATATGGATTATTACCTCATTAGTAAAAGAGGCCGTTCACCTTCTATGTGCTCAAGTATTTTTCCAAAATTGCAAAAATTAATCCGGAAAATTAAGGTTTTTCCAAATGTTAAACTATGTTCCAAGCTTATGCTTGGTCATGTGTCAGGGAACAAATATTCGACTGAATTTGAAAAGCTTTGCGTTCGAGAAAGTCATGTCAGTACTGTATTTAATTGTCTACCTGTTACATTATTAGTCTACATCGAAATAATCAGCAATCAGTTGTCTAAAAGAAATTTAGTTTCTTAACCGGTTTCTGACACTTAGTGCCCTTCTTCGTGTCGCATTATTTGCTAGTGTCAACAATAAGATGCATACAGCAAAATGCCATCGTCACACGGTTCATAGTTCATAGCACCATTTTTTTCATTTTTTTTTTGGGACACTCGCAGGTAATGCAATCGCTGACTATTTCGATATATGCGACTACAGCTGCTGAGGATGGACAAAATACTACATTACTAGTCTGCAACACACCAATAAAGACTAAGTGAAATCAAATTAAGCGGAAGTATTATCAAAAATACGTTACAACCTTAACACATTTTGAAATAGAAGCTGCTGGAAACTAACAAAAATTTCCAGTTTGAACAACAGATAAAATTGTTAAGACACTGAAAAGACTCAGTTCATTAGCAGGTACCACGTCTCCATTGTAAAAGATATTCCGTTTCAAGGTACAAGATGGTGCAGAACCAACGAATTGTGGTTTAACGGTACATACGTTGTATAAATAGTTCTAAAACCATAAAGTGGTTTACTCACCATAAAATTGTGTATCAGAAGAGTGAACAATATATTCTAAATACCTTTAACATGGAATACGGCTATTAAATGTGTGGAAGGCGAAATATTTACAAATG
The DNA here is from genome assembly GCF_021461395.2 of Schistocerca americana. Lineage (NCBI taxonomy): Eukaryota > Metazoa > Arthropoda > Insecta > Orthoptera > Acrididae > Schistocerca > Schistocerca americana. The sequence continues at coordinate 379,865,214 of NC_060124.1, forward strand.
CTGCGCAAAACACAACGTCATGTCTAACAATAACTAAAACTGTAGAAAATGGCGGAAACTGTTTAAGGCGATCTCTAGCGCACATTTCTCCATGTGATTCTAAAATCAGGCACTAGAGAAAGTGCCGTGCAATAAACATCTAAGGACAGCACTGTCACCTATTGGTAACAGCAATAGGCTAACACAGCGCTCTCAACTGACGTCTATGTCGGAAGACTACAAGGGAAGTTAATTTGTTTCCTACTTTTTACGAGGACAATAACTGTCTCTGCGTGAATTTCACGCACAGCTGGTTCTTCGCAGCGGCGGGAGTAAAGCCCTCCGCCACCCACCCTCCCACCGACCCTCTCGGCTGCGATGAAAGAACGCCGACTGCCTCCGGTTGCTAGGCAACGCTGTGAAGCCTGCTCGGCTCGATGTCCGTCAAAAGTGTAATGGGAAAAGTTGGCCCTCGCTGCTGGAACGGGGCCTTGTTCGAAGCCGGCGATGCGTGCTTATCACCCTCGCGGCTTCCACACTTTCCAGAAGTGCTCGGCCGTACCTGACGTTAGAGCTGAAGGAAGATTTCCAGCCTCGGACAAGGAATTGCAATGCTAGGGACTGTTCTGAAGAAGCTATCACCGCATCATTTTTCACTTCTTTTTAACATAAAAATTTCGGTTTTTACGTTGTGAGCATTGATTACGAGAGTTAATGCAGGGTGAGAGTATCTTTTCGACGATCTCCAGTCTGATACATATGTATTTTCTGTAAACTTTTGTGAAGTGCATCGTAGAGCGTACTTACTATTGTATCAACTGATAGAGTTCCTTTTCCTACCATTCGCGTGTGAAGAATGGGATGAATGACTACTTAAATGTCACAGTGTGGCCTCTGATTAATCTGCTATTAACGGGAGCGATACCTTGTGGTTGAAGGATATATTCCGTTCACACTAAAGTGACCGCCGCCTATGTTCGACATCAGCGGCCAATAACCACCTACATTCGGCAAGCGACACCTCTCTCAGTGGACGGTATATCAACAGGTCGGAGGCACTCGGAAAACAATGCAGTAGTTGTCGCAATGTGTAACGTAGCGATTAATCTGACGTCCAAAATGGCACGACCACTGCCGTTTGGTCCCAGGGTGGAAGAATTTCCGAAATGGCTACGTTTGTAAACAGTACGCATGCTGCCGTGGTTAAAGCATGTTGTGCATGGCAAAACGCGCTTTGCCAACCCGGTGCCGAGGCAAATGTGGTACACCACGGTCTATAGATTACAGGACTGAATGACGGCTGTGGAGAACTGCTTTGTTGAATAGACGTGCAATTGTTGAGCAACTGACCACCCAGATGAACCAAGGGACTACCAACAGTATCTTCTCAACGATCATTCAGCTGAAATTGCTGCGTGTAGACCTCTTCAGCAGGCGCCTGGTTCACGTGCCCGTCTTGAATGCTCTTCATAGACGACGAGGGCTGGAATTTATACACCAGTACCCCAAATGGATGTCCGCTGAGTGGCGACAGGTGGTCTTTCCAGATAACAAAAAAATGGTTCAAATGGCTCTGAGCACTATGGGACTCAACTGCTGAGGTCATTAGTCCTCTAGAACTTAGAACTAGTGAAACCTAACTAACCTAAGGACATCACAAACATCCACGCCCGAGGCAGGATTCGAACCTGCGACCGTAGCGGTCTTGCGGTTCCAGACAGCAGCGCCTTTAACCGCGCGGCCACTTCGGCCGGCTTTCCAGATAACAGGTCCTGTTGGCGTGTACGGCGTGATGGGTCTGAAAGAAAATATACTGCAACAACCGTCGCACAAGTCCAGGCCGGAGGAGGGGGCGATATAGTCTTCGGAATGTTTTTGTGGCATGCCCTCAGTCATCTCGTCATTTTGCACGGCACAGTGGATCAACAAAAGTATGCATCTATTCTTGGAGACCATATCCACCCATAGGCGCAATTTCTTAGTTCTCAGCACGATGGCTTCTACCAGCATGTCAGTGCAGCGTGTCACTCGTAGTTGGAAGCGGACCACGATGAGTCGACCATACTCCTCTGGCAACAAAACTCCCCGGATTTGAAGCCAATAGAGAATATAGGTTGCTCGCACCTTGAACCGCCAACCGAGGAACCTAGCTCAACTGGCCACGGCAGTGGAGTCAGCATGGCTACACATCCATGTCGCTACCTTCCAGAACTTTAATTACTTCCTTCCTGCACGTCTCGAAACTGTTCGTGCTGCAAAAGATGGAGAGTCTTTTGACAGGTGGTCAAATTAATTTGAGTGGCCAATGCATATATCATTCATAATATTGTTATAGAAACTTAGCAAGTAAACTTTTGGACCATAGTTGGCGTCTCTCTTCATGTGTACATGTCTGCCTTCAAGCATTCAACTGTTTAGGCCTTTTTCTCTGTGACGCTCTCCCTTAGGCCAAACAAACCTGTGACCACTCGTGCAGCCCTTATTTTTATACTTTCAATATTTCTAGTTAGTAATATTTGGTATGAGCCCTACATACTTCAGTACTAATCTAGTATGCACCACATGAGTATGTTTTAGGGAACTTTGTACGTCGAGTGCATTTTCCTAGTTTACTGCCAGTGAATATAAGTCTTCCATTGGCTTTACATACAATCATCTTCTATCCTGCGCAAAGATCCTGATATTCCATCTGAGGCCGTGGAACTTGAACGCAGCTACATCTGCAAGCGGTTGTACCGCTGCTACGTTGCTGCCCCAGAGACACGCTATTCAGTGCCGGTGGAAGTGCTACTATAGAAAACTAGTGGCGCTTTGGCTCTGCCTTCAGTCGTGTATTCGCTGTGCTGTCGCATTGTTCCCATTGCATTGGGAGCTGGTTGGTCTCAGACTTTGCTAGTCTTATTATTTGAGATGTAGTGCTACGGAAGAATATTGGAAATTGTATGGACTGTTAAGGTAAGCAGTGAGGAGGTTCTCCGCAGAATCGGTGAGGAAAAGAATATATAGAAGACACTGACAAGAAGAAGGGAGAGGATGGTCGGACGTGTGTTAAGACATCAGGGAATAACTTCCGCGGTTCTAGAGGCAGCTGTAGAAGGTAGAAACTGTAGAGGAAGACAGACTTTGGAATACTTCGGATGCAAATGCTACTAAGAGATGAAGGGTTTGGCACAGTAGACGAATCCTTGGCGAGCCACATGAAACCAATGAGAAAAAATAAGTTTTTGCTCTTCCATTAGGCATTTGGACTTAATTATTGTGCCATTTAGTCTACGTTGTGTCTTCCTCTCGTTGTTGTTGTTGTTGTTGTTGTCCTCCGGTGCAAACCACTACTGATAACCCCTGACTAGTCGTTTCACTCTCAGGGGTTCTCACGAAGTTGATTCTAGGTCACTGTGGATCAGGCCTATGTAACTATTCAACTACGTATAGCCACGAGCAGTATCACACAAGTATTTGTTCGGGTCGACTGTTTCCAGTTGCTTCGTTGACACTGGAGTCACGTGATACTACATCTTAATTTTAGTGAACTGGACAGTTTTATATTTATGAACATTTAAAGCGAGTTTTCAATCTTTGTAACACTTTGAAATGTTATCATTACGTTGTTTAACATTTGGCATGGAGGAGGTTATTTTGTTCGGGATATTACGTTTTGAGCTCAGAATATGTTGTAAAATTTCGGAACAGATGGATGTGATGATACTGAACAGATGTTGTAGCAGATCCCTTCTACTACCCGTCTTATAAACAGGTGTCAACTGTGCTCCCTCTCAGCAACAGAACACAGCTTTTTGTTTGAGGGATCTGTTGATGTATTACAGTTACAAGGGGGCTAACTTGGCCGTAGATTCTGTGTAGTCTCTGATAGGGATTCCTGGCGCTAATTGTGGGTGATCCTGTGAAAGTTCCCAACTTTTTATCTTATTTAGGAGCAGCCATCTCGAAACGTTCCGAATGTACACAGGACGACCGGTTTGTCGTAGTCAAAAATCTCGGAAATAAAATGAAACGTAGTTACGACTGCGTGCACCCTAGTTCAAAGCATTATTTCCTCAGCCAAGACAAAAGGTTACATAAATTACATTAATGCTTCAGTTGGAAGACAGTACTAGAAACAATAATAACTCATGGCTGTTCTGAAGTGGTTGTAGGTGGATTCGTTTAGGGTGGCTGTAGCCGGTCACACTAAGACATACTTGCGAGACGCATGTCGCGTTCGGTAACGAACAGTGGCCAACAGCTCGTTTTGAAGAGCGCTATTATCTGTTCTGCAATCTGCCCTTCCAATTAATTCGTAGATGTGCTTAAAACCAAGCGTTTCCTCGGACTCTGTTCGTCTCTCAGGTTGTAGCCTTCTGAGGTTTGATAGTGTACCTTGTACTGAAGGTCATGCATGGGAGTATCTTGGATCTGATTTAATACCGAAGGCATTACCAACATCAAATGCTAATTCTGAAAGGGAAGAAAGTTGTTACTTATCAAAATAAAAATCGGGATTGAGAACCGATTAATCGTATCTATCTATAGGCACCCAAAATGGATGAAGTAATACCATTTCATTCATCCTTGTCCTCCTCACTTGAGATAAAATACGAGTATTAGGAGATATCAATGTAGCACTGGAGCTATACTCACTCTCTGAACAGAGCTTAAGATCGTTTGACTGTAATGACATTAATATCACAGCTCTCTATCTGTTTCAATGGAACATAGGCAGTTTCTCTTAGATACAATTACAGATAAAGTAATTTTAACATGTAATACTTCTGCTTATTTTTCTTTCCATCGTTTGATATTCTTAATTCGTACAGGTCGTGACAGAGGACTTGCGCATAACACCCGTAGTGTGCAGAAATTCAAAACATCTGAACCATGACGCGCTTCGAAATGATATTTCAGGTATCCAGTGATACAAAACAAGGAAACAGCCAATAGTATACTGTTAAGCTGGGAATTCAGTCAGAAACCGGCTGGGTTTTGTGATAAATATTCTAGTCGGTGTTCAGTCACATTAAAGAGAGCTCTGGCTGCACGTTTGAAGGTAGAATAACGAAAAAGCAAGTCTGAACGCATACAAGATTCTAGCGAAGTTCACCACTGGAATATCATGAAGTTTAAAAAAACAACTGCTGAAAAGAGTGAAGAAAAATGTGTGCAATGCGGAAATCAAGAATATCCTAACTGGAGAAACCATGAGGCTTTGGCGTAGGAAAGACAGGCTCTGATATTGGATAACGGCTTCACGGATTTCTCGCATATCAAATTTGTAAGTAAACTCAAGTTCTAAACGCCTTATTACGTCGTCATCTTCAGGAGTTACCTACATCTATATCATACTCCGCCAGCCACCTAGCGTTGTGTGGTGGACTGTACTTCTGGCACCACGAAATGATCCTCTCCTTCCCTGTTGAACTCGCGAAAGACGCGTGATAAGAATGATTAGCGGTAAGCCTCTGTATTAGCTCTAATTTTTCGAATTTTTCAGTCGTTGTCATTTCACGTGATGTATGTGGAAGGTAGTAAGTAACATGTTGCCCGAGTCTTTGCGGAAACTACTCTCTCGAAATTTCAATAGTAAACCTCCCAGTGATGCTCAGCGCCCTTCTTGAAACGCCTGCCCATGGCGTTTGTTGAGCATCTCACTAACGATATGGCTCCGGCTATACGATCCCGTTTCGAAACGTGTCACTCTTTCTTGGGGCTTCTCTACCTCTTCTGTCAGTCCTACATGACAAGTATCCCACAATGATGAACAAAACTCAAGAGTCGGCCGAAAAAACCATCTTATGAGACACTTCCTTCGTGGTTGAGTTACAGTTCCTCAATATTCTTGCTATGAATCTCACTGTGCCGTCTGCTTTTCCTATTTGCTTTATGTGGTCTTTCCATTTAAGATCGGTCTGGGTATTTTATAACAGATACTGTGTCCAGCAGTTTTGCATCAACAGCGTCGTTGGACAGTAGCGCTTTCTTTCCCTAAGTACGCGCAGTATGTTACATGTATTTACGTTCAGAATCAACTGCCAGAGCCTGCACTATTCATCAGTCGTCTGCAGGTCATTCTGCAAATCGATATACCAGGTGCGACAGTAAAGTAATGAGACTTATTTTCCCTGCAAGATGTGGCAACCCTGCAGGCTTGCGTAGGCACAATATCTTTGACCTTGATCTATAAACTGCACATCGATACAACTGCTCAGTCGTGAATTGTGCTGTAGTAAGTTAACACGTGTTTGTGTCTCTCATCACGAAAATGGACCCACATACTATTGCGCAACGGTATAACATTTCATTTTGCGTTAAATTGAGTGAAAACGCGACAACTTACGGTAAGCTTCAGAAGGCTTTTGGAGAGGAGGTTATCTAAAGAGTTCAACTTTTCGTTGGCATAAAATGTTTAGTGAAGGCAGAACGAATGTTGAAGATGAAGACCGCAGTAGACGACCATCAACCTCAAGGACGGATGTCAACTTCGCTGCTGTGCGTGAACTCGTACGATCCGATCGAAGATTATCCGTGAAAATGATTGCAGAAGAACTGAACATCTTCTAATAATAACTGAAGATCTTGGTATTTGATTCTGCATCCGATAATGAGCCATCCCATACAGCTCTGTCAGTACAGCAATTTTTAACCTCAAAACAAATTTCAGTACTACTACAGCCACCTTATTCACCAGATATCGCTGCGTGCGACTTTCTTCTATCTCCAAGAGTCAAAAAGGCGATCAAGGGACACCATTTTCAACACAAGATGTCCAAAAAGCTGTGACGAGGGTCTTGGAGGATATTACAGAAGATGAGTTCCAGAAATGTTATCATCAATGGCAGAAGCGCTGGGAAAAGTGTGTGCAATCAGAAGGGAACTACTTTGAAGGACACCACACTAAACGTAACTAAAACGGTAAGCAACATTTTTTCACATCAGTCTCATTACTTTATTGTGGCACCTCGTAGTCTTCTTGCTTCGCTACTTCATTATAGACAACTGCGTCACCAGCGTACGGACGCAAAGAGCTTCCAACGCTTTATACTAGACCAGCTATGTACATCGTCAACAGTAAACGTACTATCACATGTCACTGGGGCACTCTGGACTTTACCTTTACATCATTGCCATTACATTTTGTTCCGTTAAGAGCGACAAGTTAAGTTCTATCTGCAAGGAAGCACTGAACCTCGTCCAAATCTTATACGTTACTCTATAAGCTCGTATTTTACTCAGTAACGGTAGCGCGGGTAGGTGTCAGATGCTTTCCTGAAGCCAAGGAACACAGCATCTACCTGAGCACTGTAGCCTCCAACCCCATGAACCTCGTGGAGGAATGGAGCGAGCTGGGTTTCACAAGATCTCTATTTGCGGAATCCATTCCTCTGTCTCTAAAAGCGTCACAATTCTTGAGCCTAAAGCATATTCCGTAATTCCAAAACAGACTGACATCAACGATATATGCCTTTAATTAGGTGCATCCGTCCTGCGACACTTCTTGAAAAATGGAATGACCTGCGCTTTTTTCCAGTTGCTAGGTATCCTTCGTCGTTCCAACTATGTAGGATAAACTACTGCTACAAGAAGAGCGTGTTTTTCCGAATAATCTTTGTAGATCTTATACTATCTCATCTGGTCCTGATACCTTTCCACTACTAAGCGCTTGTAGTTGCTTTTCTGTTTCTCGATGGGTTATCTCACTATCTGCCATTTCGATTTTGTACGGTAACTAAAAGTAGGGAGCGTGTTAAGATCTTCCTTGGTGAAACAATTTCGGAAGACCAGTGCAGTAATTCGGCCCTTTCTCTGTTATCTTCTGTTTCGGTCATTAAACGCTTGTGTCATTGCTCTCATTACGTTCATTTTCGCTTCCTTCAGTTTTTCGGTTTGTCAGCTAGATTTTGAGTTCTGTGGTGAAGCTGTCTTTGTTTATAAAGTGGTTTTCTAACATGGCTACTCAACCACGATGGGTCTTTTCAGTCGCTTAAGACACTGTTCGGAACGTACTTGTCTAAGGCATATTCAACTACGCTTTTCAATGTTTTCCCTTTGTGCTCGATGTCTTCGGTCTCACCACTGAATATTTTATGCTGACTACTCAGACACTCTGCAGTTCGTAACCTGTTACTCTCATTAAGCAAAAATATTTCTCTGCCTTGCTTAACATTTCTTGTAATAATCCTAGTCATACTTGCTCCCACAGCCTTACGAACGCTGATACCTTCCTCTACGTTAACTGATGCGATACGTTCATGTCTGTTTGTTATTATGAGGTCTAGGGTGCTACCTTCTTGTATTGGTTCCCTAGTTATCTGATCGAAGTAGTTTTCGTAAAAGACATTCATAATAGTATCAAGCGAATCGCTGTTTATGAAGGTTCTCTCTGATTCAGTCTACCACTAGAGCTCATGACCTTAGCGGTCTACAAAAGTGTATCCGATTATCATTTTTGACCTGCCTTTGATGCTTAATTTCGCACCGAGCAATTCACTTTTGGAATCTCAGAGAACCTTCTACATATTATCTAGTTGCTCACTGTAATAATTATGTCGCCACCACTGGCGAAGAACATATTCTCATGATAATTACTCCAATATGAACTTACTGTTTCGTTGCTATTCATTTCCGGTTTCTGTTATCTGTTGGTGACTTACATCGTATGACGTCACGAAGTCACTTAACTTCCTTATGCTACCAGACATTATGGCGATGTCTATGATTTCATTAGATAGTGGGTGACTCAGTTTATTTCTGTGTAGTTTTCAGCATAAAACTTCCTTTCGGATGCACCATTGAGAGTATAGGCGCTGTCCCGGTTAAAGACGTTACTGCCAATTGTGATCTCAGTGGCTTCTTTGATGGCGGAATCCTAGTGCATTCGATTTACTTTTCATCAAATATATTCGTATATTATGAGGCTGTGTTTGGCGACAGCGGATTTATCAGTCTCGCGATATTTAATGTGCGGCTGATGCTCTGTGCAGTGTTCTGAAATCGTTTTTGTTGGCTGACCGATTTAAATGCTATCATATGCACAAGGAATATTATAAACTCCAGGTACACTGAGACCAAAGCTATCATAGGGCGCAGCATAAGTTTCTTGAGTAGTAGGCAAATGAAATGAGTATCGGGTCTTTCCAGGAATCTGTCAATTTTATTTGTTGTAGCTCCTAAAGAAGGAAGGAGTGGTATAGGCTGTTCATCTTTTGATGATTGAGTGTCTATGTGTTTTTATTTCTTATAAACGGCTAGCGTAATATCTCTTTAATTATAGCCGTTCTTCCGGTATACGTTTCTTAGTTATCTAACCTCGGACTCCAAGTGGCCACTATCAGAAATCCGTGTTGCAGTTACACATGAACGTCGCCTCGAGAAACTATGTCCTCGAAATTTGACACTGTCTTTAAAATCAATGCAGACGCAATAAACAGTTTTTGACAACAATCAAATCTCAAGATGCGCTAAAAGCCAAAGAGAGAACTTCCACTACAAAAGCATTTTTTCTTGAAAATATATCTGTACAGGTGCAGAGTGGAAATCTCTGTGCGGAGGCGGGTAGTTACGGAGTGATCATATACCTGATTAAAAACTAGGTCATGCTTCTTACAGGTCTTTGCAGCTCCTCTCTCATTAACAGTATACATCCTACTAACAGAAAGCTTAATTATACCTGTGCCCAAAAATAGATGTGCCATTGCCTTCCGGTCAGCAAATTATTGTCAATATGAAAAGATAAGGATTAAGTCATTCACAAACAATTGACGGGTTGCCTTATAGCATTATAAAACATATTAGTCAGTATTCAGAAAACACCTTAGTGGTAAAAGTGCATTAAATGGTTACTACTTGGTCACTGCTGAATCCAGTGCAATGGGTTCTCCATTACCGTGAGAGTACTGGAGAGTAAGGAATTCAAGAGCAAGGTTTTATATCATACTTATGTAAGGAATTAGAATAATTTTTATGTGATAAATAGTAACAAAATGACATTAATAAAAATGCTTTGAATGTATGTAATGGCAATATACATAACAGCACAGACCAAGAACTTACCACGTTAATTCTGGCATTACTAATCCGACCGTCGCTGCTACTGCCACCAGTAATAATCTCGAAACATAAAAGACAATATCAAGGCTGACTAACTCACTCACTAACTCAACATTGCGTAATTCAAACCACTAAAGATAGGATTTGCAGAGAACTTTGATCTTGTACGATAGGCTTTCGAAATTCCTTCCCTAAGCGGGTCAACTAGGGGACGAAAATTAGTAAGAAAGTATTTCGATATGTTAAAAAAAATTTAAACCTAAATCTATTGAAAGGGGTATTTCACTTAGTCATGTGTAAAGAAATATATGTTAGGTGATGACAGTTTCTATATAAATATTACCAAAAGAAAGCAAAAGCTCCAGTTAACAAAAAATTTCAACTCCAGCTACCGTAGTCACTTATTATTCAAAAGTACGTTCAGAAAGAAATTTGATTCTGAGATCTTAATTAGTGTGAACCGTTTAGAAGGTATTGCATGTCGTGAACAATACAAAAATTCGATTGAAGACAAAACAAAACAAAAACTCTGCGCAGAACGTAGTCCATACAAATGAAGCAGTGGGCGATAAACTAGTCTGTTACGTATACTATGTGATCAAAAGTATCCGAATACCTGGGTGAAAATGATTTACAAGTTCGTGGCGCCCTCCATCGGTAATGTTGGAATTCTGAATGGTGTTGCCCCACCCTTAACCTTGATGACAGTTTCCTCTCTGGCAGGCATTAGTTCAGTCACGTGCTGGAAGGTTTCCTGGGGAATGGCAGTCCATTCTTCACGGAGTGCTGCGTTGAGGAGAGGTATCGATGTCGGTCGGTGAGGCCTCGCACGAAGTCGGCGTTCCAAAACATCCCAAAGGTCAGGTCAGGACTCTGTGCAGGCCATTTCATTACAGGAATATAATTGTCGTGTAACCACTCCGACACAGACCGTGCATGTTGCACGGAATTGCTCTTCAACAGTGGGAAGCAAGAAGGTGCTTAAAACATCAATGTAGGCCTGTGCTGTGATAGTGCCACGCAAAACAAAAGGGGGTGCAAACCTCCTCCGTGAAACCCAAGAAAACACAATAACGCCACCGCCTCCGAATTTTGCTGTTGGCACTACACACACTGACAGATAACGTTCACTGGGCATTTGCCATACCAACACCCTGCCGGGCATCGGATCGCCACATTTAGTATCGTGATTCGTCATTCTACACAACGTTTTTTCACTGTTCAATCGTCCAATGTGTACGCTCCTTACACCAAGCGAGCCGTTGTTTGGCATTTACCGGCGTGATGTGTGGCTTATGAGCAGCCACTCGACCACGAAATTAAAGTTTTCTCACTTCTCGTCTAACAGCTAACTATCATAGTACTTGCAGCGGATCCTGGTGTAGTTTGGAATTGCTGCGTGACGGTCTGGAGACCGTGCACTATTGCATATTACGACCCTCTTCAACTGTCGGTGGGGCCGGCCGGTGTGGCCGTGCGGTTCTAGGCGCTTCAGTCTGGAACCGCGTGACCGCTACGGTCGCAGGTTCGAATCCTGCCTCGGGTATGGATGTGTGTGATGTCCTTAGGTTAGTTAGGTTTAATTAGTTCTAAGTTCTAGGCGACTGATGACCTTAGAAGTTAAGTCGCATAGTGCTCAGAGCCATTTTGAACTGTCGGTGGTCTCTGTCAGTCAACATACGAGGTCGGCCTGTGCGCTTTTGTGCTATACGTATTCCTTCACGTTTCTCCTTCACTAGCACATCGGAAACAATGGACCTAGGGACGTTTAGGAATGTGGAAATCTCGCGTACAGACGTATGACACAAATGACACCCAATCACCTGACCACGTTCAAGGTCCGTGAATTCCACGTAGCGGCCCGTTCTGCTCTCTCACGATGTCTAAAGACTACTAAGGTCGCTGACATGGAGTACCTGGCGGTAGGTGGCAGCACAATGCACTTAATACGTGTTTTTGGGGTGTCCGGAGACTTTTGACGACGTAGTGTATATGAAGCAGAATGTATGTGTTTTCTGGGTGTGTCCCAAATCGCTGGATTGGCTGCAAGCAAAATTTGGCACAGAAATAACTGCCTCATGAGTATCAGCAGTGTGGGATTTGTTACCTCCTAGCTTCAGTAGGAGTGGGGATGTGTTTTCCAGCCTCTGGCATAGACGATGCCCTGCATAAAAGGCATGTTGCGTGTGAAATGTATGGCCTTGCCAAATCAACTCGCTTTGCAGGATAGCTTAGCTAATATCAGGGCACGAAATTTTCCCCCAACACAGCATGTAGGCTGTCCTGCATGACACGTATTTCGTAGTTGTGTCCCTCTGCTTTAGCTAAATGCTTTGCATGGTGGCCTTTACATCAGGGGTTTAGAAATTATTTTCAAGCACCTGATACGTAGCTTGGCCTCCATAAGAGGCATGTTGTGGTAGTAGTACTGGCCTGCTTTACTGTACTGCATTTCAGGGGGTACACGTACCAATGAGCATGGCTGGGGCCAGATAAGCTGGACAGATCAAGGAGAGCAAGAAATGGAGAGAGAGCGATAAGGAGAGAGAGATTCATGAGGTAGGTGAAAGGTGTAGATGGGTGGTGGGCAAGTGGAGAAGGTAGAGAGGGAGGTGAAGAAGGAATGTGAGAGGAGGTGGAAATATACAGAGAGAGGGGAAGAAAGAGATGAAGAGATGGAGAGGGTGGGGAGGGGGAGATAGTTGTGGTAGGTTGAGGTGGACAGACAAGCGGAAGAAGAGGTGAAGACAGGGAGGGAGAGGAAGAGGTGTGTTCCTGTATGTGGCAAATGTATACGCTGGCGAAGCTGAGAGGGTAAAACTAGCAATAATAAGGATAATAATACCAGTGGCATTGATAGCAGTTGAAAGATGTCTTTGTACATGTATGAAAGCGATGTTTTATGAGATAGCGAGATCGGAGTGAGTGAAATTCAGGAGACTGTGCCAGTTATAGCTTTGACAAAGGACAACAGGAGGAAGATCCGGCTGAACAGAAGGATACTTGGTTGTACTGGAACAAATGGTGTTTACAGGAACACAGAAATTATTGCTACTCTAGTAGTTATGTCATTAGACCTGACATGATAGCCACGCGCATTAGCACGCCACTTCAGGGATATGGGGAAGTGTGCTGGCCCGGTAGGTATCTGCCCAGCGGATTAATGACGAGGGTTGGTGTGCTAGCCAACCTGGATATCATCTGAATAGGTGTATACTGGGCTGGTGTCTACGTCATGTATCAGTCATACGATTTGCAAACAGAACATGTTTGCATACTTTAAAATATCAATATCCGTCCTAGGATGTGCGGGGGTGGGGATTACAGGAAGGGCATCCAGCCATGCTCTACTACTAACATTCTCATATCTAATACATAATATGCTGACCCTGAGACGGAGCGGTGCTAGGTGCTTCAGTCCGGAACCGCGCTGCTGCTACAGTCACAGTTTCGAATCCTGCCTCGGGCATGGATGTGTGTGATGTCCTTAGTTTAGTTAGGTTTAAGTAGTTCTAAGTTCTAGGGGACTGATGACCTCAGATGTCCTCAGATGTTAAGTCCCACAATGCTCAGAGACATTTGAACCATTTTGACCCTGAGAAGATACGGGGTAAAGGCCTGTGTTTTGAAGCTGAAATTGTTAGTGAATTATCTGGTATAATGAGACAGATTATTCGAGACTCGAGTTGATGCTCCTGACAAGAGTTTCGAGAAAGCTGCTCTCCACTGAGGTTTGACACAAAGGATCTGCTCTTTTGGGAAGGATTATTTCTGCTGCGCTGTTCGGACGAAAGCGTTGACGTTGAGGCTGCTGAAAGCATAGTCGCTCATTCATTCAAAGGCTTCTGAAAACTCTATAATGACATGTCAGAAAACTACGCTCCAGATGTATTTTTCATTGGAAGATCTTCGGCGTGAAATCTCGAGAAATGGTACATTCTCCGACGTGCTCCTTTTCTCTCACGACCCTTATAGGTGTAATAGAAAAAAAAAGAACTATGAAAAACGAGGAGATTTCCGTAATCGGCCTAAGGCTACTTGCGAAACAGCGGCAGAGAGATTTCTGGGGCGATTCGTCGTCATGGCTGGTAGCTGCTCGCGGGTATCAATATGGAGTGGGCCTGGGGGAGCGCCCAGGGGGGGGGGGGGGGGGGGGGGTTATACCGCGGCGTGGCGCAGGATTTGCTGCAGGGAATCGCCGCTGCAATAAAGGAGATTTTGTTGTCGAGGGGGCCGAGGCGCAGTGTTGGCAGCTTTGTGCGATCGAGTGGCGCCAGCGAGGGACGAGCGGCGAGGGTGTGGATCGCTGGCGGCAGCGGCAGCGCCAGCGGCTGCCCACTCGACACGAGGGCCGCAGCAGAGCGGGCACCTCCTGCCAAGCAAGTGGCCACTGTCCTGGCGCCAGTAGAGCTGGCGGACGCTGGCGTATTTGTCCACTGCGGCACGCGACGCCCACATCAGCGCCCGAGTGCGCTCTCTCTGAACATCTTGAGACCACTTTTCTTTATTGGATGATCGCTTTTTGTTTGTGTGTGTGCTTTGACAATAAACAGGCATTACTGTGCCCACAGAACTTACTGACAACAGCCTTCTTATCAGAGCGCCGAACAGACTACTACTCAAGCTGAGTTCCATAGAGGGTGCCCTCAATAAGACCATACTACGCTTCCGCCTTGAATAATATAAATAGCTTCGAAGTGAACATAGACATGGATATAAGCAGACACACAGCTCTACTGAGCAGATAACGATACGGATGCAACTTCATGCGCTACCTAATATGTTCCAAAATAATGCGCATAAAAAAGGTATTTTTCTAGGATTCATTCCTCGGATTCTATTGGTGGCAGAAATGTGGGGGGCAGGTATTTTGCATATCTCCTGGACTAGGGACCATTTGAATATCCAATAAATGGACCATCTTTCCATAACGATCCTGCAATACAGAGTCAAAGTTTCAATATCGTACACTTTCTCCAGCTCGTAGAAGGAGGAAATAGATTAGTCCCTTTGTGTTCATGGTAATCTATCGTGAGCCTTAACGGACTTATGGGGGCACCATTAGTTCATCGGCTGTTTCTTAGAAAACCCCAATAAATGATCTTTTTACCAGTGTTCCGTACCAAAACCTATCCGCGGATTCCAAGACGCCTGTGCACAGTAAATGTCTGACTTTTACGACATGCTCCTAAGATCCCGATCTCGAAGAATCTTGAAAAATCGATCTCTTTATCCGTTACTGAGATACAGAGGTTAAACTTACCTTAAACGTACACGTAAGAGACACGCGTAAAACCAGGTGTGAGGCGAAGTCTAATTAATAAATAACGGCAGAAAATTTCTCATTTGTTTAACGGTTTATTCTCTAGACATTTATCTAGAAATACCCTCTTCTCTTTGTCAAAAATATTTATCCGTTGTCCAGAACACCCCCAAAACTTGCTTTTTTTGTACCAAAACCGAACCCCGGATTTCAAGATGGCTATGCGCAGCAAATGGCTGTAATTTTTACGATGTAGTCCTAAGATCCTGATCTCTCCAATATGAAAAGTTTCATTATATCTTTACTCGTTTCCGAGCTAAAGAGGTTAAAGTTACCCTACTTATGCATGTAATAAACGCAAGTGGTATCCGATGTGAGGCGAAAACGTTAGTTTATAAAGTGATACAGCGCGATGAAATATGCTGTAAAGTGTCTCCATTATCATCAGAATGGTTCTGCAAACCCCATGTTGTATTACTGAAGCACATACAAAATTTTTGTGGGTCTAAATTCCGGTCTGAGGAGTAAAATTAGTTTTTCGTTGTTTCAGTTTCACATACGTAAACTACCAGAATTTATTGACACATACAATTCTTTTCACATGAGTGACATGCTTTACTTTACCAGTGAAAAGAATGGAACAAAGAAAAAATGCTCCCATCGGTGCACGGAAAAGGCGAATTAGCGCCTGTTTTAAGAGTCTGACTGAAAAGTCGGGAACAAGCTGCCTCAGTCTAACTTCCTCAGAACCATGTGTAATGTCCCAAAAAATTTTGGCATGCGAACATAATCGCACTTTTTTTTGTTGACAGAGAGGGAAACATTGCCAGGGCCAAGGAGACGAAAAAGTTATAAATCCTGAAAGATAGTAGACGTGGTTGTGGTATAGAAAGAGCGAAGAGGACAATAGTAGTGTAAGAGAAACAAATGAAAGCACTGGCCGTGAAGCACAGTTGACAGTGCCAGAACAGAACTAAGAAGAGAGCGAAGCGGACATGTCTGTGGGAGAGGAATAAAGAGAAAGAGAAAGTAGAGTGAGTGAAAGCCATTCATAACAACAGAGCCTATGACATTGACAACGATGGGGAGAGAGAGGTGTGACTGTAAGAGCAGACTGCAGCACTGGGAAGGAATGAAAAAGATTGTAGTATAACAAAGAAGACTGAGGCTGTGTGACAGAAAATATGACAGTTAGAGAACCACAAAGAGATGAAGGCAATGAGCTGGGCCCAATGAGTGAATGAGAATGGGCAAGTAAGACTGGGCAGGTATCAGCGACTTACAGCGGTGGACTAGCGGGTGTGAGCATTTAGAGCTGTAGTTGCCAGTGGGAGTTAGAGGTGAGTTGCGTGTTAAAATGAGCGCGATTGTATCCGTGTCAAAATATTTCGGATAATTTTCTAAGGTGTTGTGGAAGGCAGAATGACGCAGCTGGTACCCCGCTTTTTAGTCAGTTTTTTAAAACAGGACTATATTATCATTTTTTGTGCTCCGATAGAAGCACTTTTCCGCTGGTTCAGAGAGTACTGCGAGGCAGTATCTCAGGAGTCGTCTAAAGTCGCCGCCTAGAAGAGCTAAACTGAACATTATACAAGTAATATTAGTCGTCTTTCATTTGATACGGGAATATATCAGTATTTAAAGACTGGTTAGTGCAAGAACACATTGAACTAACTTGCCACACAATCCTTCTATTACAGTTAGTACTGCAAGGCTTCCTTCAATAACTCGTTGTGAACTGTTGCCAATCTGTGTTGCTATATTTGCTGCCTACACCTGTATGGCCTTGTAACGACTCTGTGTCGTAGCTGCGTGCAAGCAAGCCATTTCATAACAGCAACTACTTGGCGGCAGGGACTTCTCTTCCTGTCGTCCTGTCATGTTGGTCGCCAACTACGTTTGGTGAAAGCAACAGGCACATTTTTTCAAAGATCCTGCTCCAGACATACTTCTTGCTTTTCTTCTCACATATAAAGTTACGTACAAAAATATGGAACACAGTGAGAAATGACTGTTCAACGTAAATGCTGAAACTAGTCAAACCTGCATGTTTCGCTGTTGTGTGGTGCTCTATGGGCCCCATGGTTACTCTGCAAGGTCGCATTATCGCCAACGGTTATGTAACCATTTCAGCTGATCACGCCCATCCCATGGTACAATGTTTGTTCCCCCAAAGGCGATGGTGTGTTGCAACACGACAGGCTTTTGTTCACATAGCTCGCATCATCCAGAACTGGAGTTGTGAGCACGAGGATGAATTTGCACATCAGATCTCAGTATTATTGGGACTTCGTGGTGTAGTTTGGAGAGAAGGGTGCTTGATCGCTATCCGCCTCCGCCAAAGTTAACCTGAACTGCCTTCCTGCCCTGAAATAGACATAGTAATGTGTTTGTGATGTTTCCATATTTACGTCTACCCCTTGTGTAATGGTCATGTTTTGCCACATTCATCGCTTCCTCTTCACATTTGCTGTTGAACAGTAATTAAAATTTCCATGACAGTACATACTGTTTTCAAATTAGGGTCATTCAATTCAAAAATTTTTCACATAAATAGGTGCTTCATTAGCAGGTTCTTGTATTGGGCGAACAACCGATGTTTGAGTGCAGTTTGTCATTTGCGACTGCGAAGTACTTACCACACATACTATGCTTTATAAATAATGAAAAAGATTGGGCCTGAAATGAATTACAGATGTTGGGTTGTTTTATGTTTTGTTAGTTTTATTTGTGGTTTATTTGTTAATTTCTGTCGTCAACGCTGCCACCTTAACTGTATTTATTGTACATTTAGTTGGTCATTGCAAACGATTAAGAAAAATATTTCTCCTTCATGCGCTCTGTTAAAATCGCAGTATCCGACGTCCCCTCGGAATCTAATAGTGCATAGGCCGGCCACAGTACTTCAAATCACTTAGCAGTTTAATGCTGCATAAGAGGAACGAGTGAGCAGCATACCATCGAGAATAAAACGGTCGCTTCGAGGCACGGGATCACTAGAGGACACAGGTAACTTTGCTCACCACGTCACCACAGGGAAAACGGTGATGTCTTGAATATCAGGGAGACGCCAAAATTGTAATTGTAAAGAAAATACCGAATCGCCTGAGCTAAGCTACAAGCCCAGAGACAGGCCACGCAGCATTGTTTTGGTGAGGTCTGGAGTGTCAGGAAAACGCCAGAATTGTAATTCTGAACAAAATATCGAATAGTCTGAGTTAAGTTACAAGCCCAGGGAGAGGCCAAGCATTGTGCCGGCGAGGTCTTGAATATTATTGGCCGGCCGAAGTGGTCGCGCGGTTCTGGCGCTGCAGTCAGGAACCGCGAGACCGCTACGGTCGCAGGTTCGAATCCTGCCTCGGGCATGGATGTGTGTGATGTCCTTAGGTTAGTTAGGTTTAACTAGTTCTAAGTTCTAGGGGACTAATGACCTCAGCAGTTGAGTCCCATAGTGCTCAGAGCCATTTGAACTATTTGAATATTATTGAGACTCCAGGATTGTTATTCTAAACAAATCCCCGGAAATGGTGATCACCATTGGTTCTCTCTATCTTGCCCTATCTGCCAGAATCGTTCCAAATTAACACATCAAGTAACTAGCCAAAACATAATGACCACTGCCCGCCACTGGATTGAATGCCAACAGATGACGTTGCAGGGACATGACGCTGTAAGTCAGTGGAGCAGATACGAATGGGATTGATTCTAGGGACGACAGAACCAATTGACATAAGGGACTTTGACAAAGGGAAGGAACACGACGAAGCTGGTCGCTTGTTCGCGTGATATGCCGTCAGCATTTATGGAAGATGGTTGAAGAACGCAGAAACCTCCAGTAGATAAGGTGTTGTACGTCCACACCTCGTCACATGACGTGGAAGTCGAGGATTTGGCAATCCTTTAAAGCAGATTTGTCCTTTATCAGACTGCAGATTACAGTATTGGTGCAGGTATAAGTGTTTGGGAGCACAACGTCCAGCTTACATCTTTGAATATTGAGCTCCGCCTCAGGAGACGCCTACGCGTTCGTATGTTAAATCAGATGGCTTTGAGCACTATGGGACTTCACCGCTGTGGTCATCAGTCACCTAGAACTTAGAACTACTTAAACCTAACTAACCTAATGACATCACACACATCCTTGCCCAAGGCAGGATTCGAACCTGCGACCGTAGCGGTTGCGCGGTTCCAGACTGTAGCGCCTAGAACCGCTCGGCCACTCCGGCCGGCGTTCGTATGTTAATCCAACGACATCATCAGTTACGATTACAGTAGGTACGGGACAATGGAGATTGTACCGTGGGTCAATGGAAACATGACGCGTGGTCAGATGAATAAAATTTTAAGTTACACTGATGGCAGGTCAGCTAGGCAAGCAGCTACTTGAAACTACTTCGAACCACGGATGCAAATTGATGAGGACAGTATATGCTATGAGAGACATTCATCTGGGCTTCCGTGGGTCTTGTAGAAGTAATCAAAGGCACGATGAGAGCTATGGACTACGTAAATGTTATTACGGACCACCTAACACCACTTCCAACATGATGTCTTCCTCGGCGGTGACTTCTTACAGCACAATATCGGACCGTCTCACATATGCAGAATCATTCTACAGTGGTATGAGGAACATGAGATACAACTCGCGTTAATGCCTTGGCCACTGCACTCAATTGATCTGAATCCGATGGAACACATCTGGGACTCTGTTGAAACTCATTTCCGTTCACAGAAATCACTGGCCCATTCTTTATGTCTATTTCGTGCCTTGTAGGTAGACATCTGCTGCCGCATTTCTGTGGCAACCGACCAAGGATTCCATACCACGGAGAATTGCTGCTATATTGTGTTTCGAACATTATGAACCACCTTGAAGAAAATGAATTATTGATACATAACCAACACGGATTCAGAAAATATCGTTCTTTTGCAACAAAGCTAGCTCTTTATTCCCATGAAGTAATGAGTGCTGTCGACAAGGGATCTCAGCTCGTTTCCATATTCCTAGATTTCCAGAAGGCTTTTGATACAGTTCCACAAAAGCGACTGTTAATCAAATTGCCTGCATATGGAGTATCGTCTCAGTTGTGTGACTGGATTCGTGACTTCCTCTCAGAGAGGTCACAGTTCGTAGTGATGGACCGTAAATCATCGAGCAGAACAGAAGTGATAGCTGGCGTTCCGCAAGGTAGTGTCATAGGCCCTCTGCTTTTCCTGATTTACATAAATGATCTAGATGATAATCTTAGCATTACCCTTAGATTGTTTGCAGATGACGCTGTAATTTACCGTAAAATCATCAGACGATCAATTTCAATTACAAAATGATCTGGAGCGAATTTCTGTATGGTGCGAAAAGTGGCAATTGGCACTAAACAAAGAAAAGTGCTAGGTCATCCACATGGGTACTAAAGGAAATCCGATAAATTTTGGGTATACGACAAATCGCACAAATCTAAGGGCTGTCAATTCGACTAAATACCTAGGAATTACAATTACGAGCAACTTAAACTGGAAAGACCACATAGATAATATTGTGGGGAAGGCGAAACAAAGACTGCGCTTTGTTGGCAGAACACTTAGAAGATGCGACAAACCCATTAAAGAGACAGTCTACGTTACACTTGTCCGTCCTCTGCTGGAATATTGCTGCTCGGTGTGGGATCCTTACCAGATAGGATTGACGGAGGCCATCGAAAATGTGCAAAGAAGGGCAGCTGGTTTAGTGCTATCGCGCAATAGGAGTGAGAGTGTCACGTACATGATACGCGAGTTGGGGTGGCAGTTATTGAAACAAAGGCGGTTTTCTTTGCGGTGAGATCTATTTACGAAATTTTAATCACCAACAATTCTCTTCCGAATGCGGAAATATTTTGCTGACACCCACCTATGTAGGGAGAAATGATCATCGTAATAAAATAAGAGAAATCAGAGTTCGAACGGAAAGATTTAGGTGTTCCTTTTTCCAACGCGCCATCCGAGAGTGGAATGGTAGAGAAGTAGTATGAAAATGGTTCGATGAACCCTCTGCGAGGCACTTAAGTCTGAATTGCAGAGCAACCATGTAGACGTAGCTATAGATGTAGACGGCCAACATGCTGCTGAGCTGGTGGTCATAATGTTTTGCTCGTTAGTGTATTGTAAGATCTTGCAGTTCGTTGGAAGAAATTCCAGAAAATCAGAGGTGATCGAGTAAACAGTGGGATGTCTCATGACTAACGGCGAAGATAGAAAAGAAAATAAGTAAATCAGTTTTGTTTGAGATAGTTGCAGCTTCCGCAACTGTCTGTAGCCTTGGATGTCGAAAGAGTTCAATTAGGTTCCAGAAGACAAATTACCAAGATATACGTATAAGGTGTTCAGCTGTTGGTACGACTGTCGACTGATAGATATTTTTACGACATGTGGTTGCAGTCTCTCCCCCGTCGATGTTTTATTTCCTGTTCAGAGATCAGTTGCAGTAATTGATCGGTGCAGTTTCTGATTGTAGGACCCAAATAAGATTTTTACCTATTTTGACGGTTATTAGCTATTCGCTACTTTCGGTTAATCACTTACAATTAAATCTACCCAAAGAATACTCTTCGGTTTTGATCAGCTTTGAATGTGTTACAGCGTAGAGCAAATTGAGAGACATGTATCTTTTTACACGCGCCCATACTGCCGTTAAGGAGATAAAACACTCCGTTGAAAGAGCAATAGCTTTACTGCGGTTATTTAAGTGGTTTCCATTTAGAGACGGTTGCAAGACATCCAGCTCGCACTACCCTCAAAGAGTTAAAAGAAAAGCAGAACAAGTCCAGGGAGCTATTCCCGTCCTTTCGCTGAAGCTACCTCCCCCGGAGATCCTTTTTTAATACGAGTTTCCTCGGAAGCCCTTAAAGGCGACGCCAATTTTGGAAGCAATACGCTGCCCCGCTTTTGTTCGCCGGCACACCGCTCTTCTGCACGTGTCGCGTCGAGTCTGTGACGTCAGACGACGACGTCGCAGGCACGTCTCGTGGTAAGGGATCAGTGCGGGTTGCAGCAACGCTTGCTTTAGGCAACTGTCCGCATTTAAACCTCCACGGAACTCCCTAAAGGGCAATTCATTCGGCTAAAAAGAGAGACAACAGCAGTAAGACTTTATTATACTATATCGCACAAAAAAACTATGAAAAAGTGAAGCTGCCGGCTGTAAGTAAAAGATATTTCGTCTTACAGTGATGGGAATTGAAAATGTGAGACAATATACACTTGTGTCGCATGTAAATAAATAACAGGCCTGATTCAAAACACTCTTTGAATACAATTACACCTTCCTGCTGCTAATCGTTGTCGCGAGGCTAGCTTGCGAACTATAACTGTGTACTGCACGGTATAAGATGTTATCCACTCTCGTAGCAAAAATCTGCTTCCTTTGTGTATGTGCCTACTGTTGTGACTGACAATTCGCAATTTTTCACAAACACAACTTTTATTGATGTAAGTTCACAAGGTTGATGGCTGAACAACAAACTAAAGGTAACAATAACGATGCCAGTAAAAGTCTCCTAATTGAGGTAAACAAAAGTTCACTTCTAATTTCCCACAAAGGTTCGTGGTAACACACACAATTCAGAGACGAAGACTTAATCGTCAGCGGTCTAAGTACACGAGGTCGGCATCAAGAGTGAACTGAATTTCGGGGCTGGCTCTAGCCCCTAAAAAGCTGTCTCTAGCCAATCAGGTTTTGGCGTAGTGATACTTCCTTGAGGTCGTGGCTCGAGAAGGTTGTACACATGGAAGAATCCTGGAAATACTAGAAGGTATCAGATAGATTATATAATGGTAAGACAGAGATTTAGAAACTAGGTATTAAAATGTAAGACATTTCCAGGGGCAGATGTGGACTCTGACCACAATATATTGGTTATGAGCTGTAGATTAAAACTGAAGAAACTGCAAAAAGGTGGGAATTTAAGGAGTTGGGACCTGGATAAACTGATTAAACCAGAGGTTGTACAGGGTTTCAGGGGGAGCATAAGGGAACAACTGACAGGAATGGGGGAAAGAAATATAGTTGAAGAAGAATGGGTAGCTTTGAGAGATGAAGTAGTGAAGGCAGCAGAGGACCTAGTAGGTAAAAAGACGATGGCTAGTAGAAATCCTTAAGTAACAGAAGAAATATTGAATTTAATTGATGAAAGGAGAAAATATAAAAATGCAGCAAATGAAGCAGGCAAAAAGCAATACAAACGTCTCAAAAATGAGTTCGATAGGAAGTGCAAAATGGCTAAACAGCGATGGCTAGAGGACAAATATAAGGATTTAGAGGCTTATCTCACTAGGGGTAAGATAGATACTGCCTACAGGAAAATTAAAGAGACCTTTGGAGAAAAGAGAACCACTTGTATGAATGTCAAGAGCTCAGATGGAAACTCAGTTCTAAGCAAAGAATGAAAGCAGAAAGGTGGAAGGAGTATATAGAGGGTCTATACAAGGGCGACGTACTTGGGGACAATATTCTGGAAATGGAAGAGAATGTAGATGAAGACGAAATGGGAGATACAATACTGCGTGAAGAGTAGAAACAAGGCCCCGGGAATAGACAACATTCCATTAGAACTACTGACAGCCTAGGGAGAGCCAGTCCTGACAAAACTCTACCATCTGGTGAGCAAGATGTATGAGATAGGCGAAATACCCTCAGACTTCAAGAAGAATATCATAATTCCAATCCCAAAGAAAGCAGGTGTTGACAGATGTGAAAATTACCGAACAATCAGTTTAATAAGCCACAGCTGCAAAATACTAACGCGAATTCTTTACAGACGAATGGAAAAACTAGTAGAAGCCAATCTTGGGAAAGATCAGTTTGGACTCCGTAGAAATATTGGAACACTTGAGGCAATACTGACCTTACGACTTATCTTAGAAGAAAGATTAAGGAAAGGCAAACCTACGTTTCTAGCATTTGTAGATTTAGAGAAAGCTTTTGACAATGATGACTGGAATACTCTCTTTCAAATTCTAAAGGTGGCAGGGGTAAAATACAGGGAGCGAAAGGCTATTTACAATTTATACAGAAACCAGATGGCAGTTATAAGAGTCGAGGGATACGAAAGGGAAGCAGCAGTTGGGAAGGGAGTGAGGCAGGGTTGTAGCCTCTCCCCGATGTTATTCAATCTGTATACTGAGCAAACAGTAAAGGAAACCAAAGAAAAATTCGGAGTAGGAATTAAAATCCACGGAGAAGAAATAAAAACCTCGAGGTTCGCCGATGACATTGTAATTCTGTCAGAGACAGCAAAGGAGTTGTTGAACGGAATGGACAGTGTATTGAAAGGAGGATATAAAATGAACATCAACAAAAGCAAAACGAGGATAATGGAATGCAGTCGAATTAAGTCGGGTGATGCTGAGGGAATTAGATTAGGAAATGAGACACTTAAAGTAGTAAAGGAGTTTTGCTATTTGGGGAGCAAAATAACTGATGATGGTCGAAGTACAGAGGATACAAAATGTAGACTGGCAATGGCAAGAAAAGCGTTTCTGAAGAAGGGGAATGTGTTAACATCGAGTATAGATTTAAGTGTCAGGAAGTCGTTTCTGAAGGTATTTGTATGGAGTTTAGCCATGTATGGAAGTGAAACATGGACGATAAATAGTTTGGACAAGAAGAGAATAGAAGCTTTTGAAATGTGGTGCTACAGAAGAATGCTGAAGATTAGATGGGTAGATCACATAACTAATGAGGAGGTATTGAACAGAATTGGGGAGAAGAGGAGTTTGTGGCACAATTTGACCAGAAGAAGGGATCGGTTGGTAGGACATGTTCTAAGGCATCAAGAGATCACCAATTTAGCAATGGAGGGCAGCATGGAGAGTAAAAATTGTAGAGGGAGACCAAGAGATGAATACACTAAGCAGATTCAGAAAGACGTAGGTTGTAGTAAGTACTGGGAGATGAAGAAGTTTGCACAGGATAGAGTAGCATGGAGAGCTGCATCAGACCAGTCTCAGGACTGAAGACCACAACAATAACAACATGGAATAAAACATAATTATTCAAAGGAGTGACTAGTTCCAGTTTTATGTTACTTATTTGCATTTATCAACTGTTTTCCGCGAAAAGTACTTCTGCCCTCCAGGTATTCTTACTGATTTCAAGAAGCATCTCCGTAACACTCGAATCCACCGATTCATCAGACCAACCATAAATTCTGTCTAAGTCATCTTGTATGTAAATAGTCGGTGTTTACAATGGTGCTTTTGGTACGTCTCGGACATAGACAACCACGTCCTCTGTGATGTAATATGGGTTGCCGGCCCTCAGGGGCTACTTTGGTTCCGGCATGGCACTTATTCGTATGTTGGGCTCAGTATGCAAGAATCCACATGCAACGAGAGTGAGCTGGCTGAAATTATGACTATTCTATTAATATGCATTTATTTATACCGTGCTACCGCGAATGTCAGCACTCCAAGGAAATATGTGATTCGTTACATTTCCTTTTTCTTTTTATTATTATCATTATTTGCCAATACTGACGCCTGTAGCTTAACTTTACGTCAGAGTCACCTCAGCTGTGCAATCCTTAAGGCCGAAAGTAATTTTCGCTTGGTGTGTCACTGCCATGTAAAATAGCTAGATATATCTTGGATCAGTTACAGTGAGCACTGTTAGAATATAGTACGGAAGGTAAATGAAGAAATACGAGATGTGACGAACACAAATGACACTTTAATTTCAAACACAATAATTATACTGAAGTCATCCCCATTATTTATGATGACCCCTGGGCATTAAAAAAGGTGGGCCACGGTTGTTAATAGGGTTTGTTAACACCACGGACGGCAGCGCACGCCCTGCAACGTGCTCACATCCTGCCCACAAGGTTGATGAAGAATTCTGGTACGGCGTTCCATTCCTCCACTAGTTGAATCGACAGCTGTTGCATGGTCGTTGGTGCATACGAACCAGCTAGAATACACCTCCACAGTGCATTTCACCCTTGCTCAGTCAGACTTAAATCGGGGGAACAAGCAGCCCAGTGCATTCGCTGAATACCCTCTCGCTCCATACCTCCTGCACCTGTACTGTTCGATACGGCTGTGCATTCACATCCATAAAAACGTAGTCAGGGGTAAATGCGCCTCCCTCCCCCCTTTCCATGCCTCCTATCTTGGTGGTCGTAAAGCGAAATGTACGATGGCGGCTGTAGAATCGATCTGCACTCAGCTTCTGTAAATTTTCTTAACAGTTTAAGCTTACCCACAACGGATATTTTAGAAGTCCTGACTGTTAATTGAATGTAAACAAGTTATATAAAACTGATGATGAACCTGAAAAGTTTCTAAAACCGGTTCATGGAATAAAATATAATCATTCAAAAACCGACTCATGGAATAAAACATAATTATTCAAAAAATTGAGTGGTTGCAGTTTTATGTAACTTATTTACCTTTCTCAACGGTGTTCCGCGGAAAGAACTTCTGTCCTCCAGGTATTCTTACTGATTTCACGAAGCATCTCCGTAACACTCGCACGTTGATCGAATCCACCGGTTCATCAGACCAACCAGAAATTCTGTCTAAGTCGTCTAGTTCCCACCTACAGTCGCTCAAGGACGAGACCTCGTTATACTGTCACAGTATCATCTACAAACTGCTGCTAACTGCTGTTCACCCTGTATGCCGGATCTTTTATAAATATAGAAAATGAGAGCGATCCTATCACACTTCCATGGGGTACTCTTGGAAGTATCCTGTCTCTGTCGAACATTCGCCGTAGAGAAAAGAGTGTTGCGGTCTATGACTTAGGAAGTCTTCGAACGGCTTACATGTCTGAGAACCAATACCGTTTGCTAACACATTCGTCAACAGTCTGCAATGGAGCACCGAGTTAGAAACTTGCCGGAAATCTAGCAATATGGAATTTACCCGTTGTGCTTCATCCATTATTCGGAGGACACAATGTGAGAAAAGAACAAGATGAATTTCGCATGAATGATGCTTTCTAAAGGTGTACTGGTTTATGGACAGACTCTGTTCCGTCTCAAGGAAACTTATTGTATTCAGACTGAGAATATGGTCAAGATTTCGACAGCATACCGATGTTAAGGACATTGTGGGTTAGTTCTTTTACCTTCTTATACACAGGAGTCACCCTCACGTTTTCGCAATAACTTGGAACTGCGCTGGGCGAGAGATTCGGTAGAAATGGAAGCTAAGTAAGGGTCCAATGCCATAGACTAAAACCTCACTGGCATTCCATCCTGACCTGGCGATGTGTTTGCTTTAAAGTCTTTCAGTTATTTCTCGGCGTCAAGGGTGCCTATTACTTTGTCATCCATGCGGGAGTCTGTACAACAGTCAAACAACGGTATGTTTGCACGACCCTCCTGCGTCAATCATTTCTTAAGCACGATATTTAGAACTTCATCTTTCTTTTTGCTACCTTATATTGCTACAAAAGACTGGTCAACAAATGATGAATAGAAGCCTTCGATTTTACGCAGGACAGGGATTTTCTCCAGTTCTCTGCAAGGTCTTTTGCTAAGCTAGAACGGCGTAGATGATGTACGCTTTGCACACCAGCCAATTTGAAAACACACGAATTTCTACCGTAGCGTGCTCGGCCAACTAATTCCGTATGACCTCTGTATTATCGCGCTACTACGCATGGAATGTCTTTGAATGATTCACAGGGAGATCAGGTGGACAGTTAAAACATCCCATAATTGAGTTCACCTAGATCTGTTATATACGTCCATATAACTTCTCAGTTAAACTTCCATCTCATTAGGCACAATATTTTTTGGACTGAAGTGAACACTCTTCTTGCTGTGGAGTCTAAAACGTCCTTTCGATATACGTTCCACGCCGCACTAATATTTCAGAGCTTCCTGCTTCCGGCTTCACCCGGTTCTCGGTTCTGATTCAAATGGCTCTGAGCACTATGCGACTTAACTTCTGAGGTCATCAGTCGCCTAGAACTTAGAACTGCCCGAGGCAGGATTCGAACCTGCGACCGTAGCGGTCGCTCGGTTCCAGACTGTAGCGCCAAGAACCGCACGGCCACTCCGGCTGGCATTCTCGGTTCTGAGAATAATCTTAACGTGATAAGTTTCCTAGAGATCAATGAATTCAGGAACTTTATTACGACTGTTTCCACAATTTACTGTTACAATCTTAACAAGTGTCCATATTTTCCTCGCGGTTTTTGTCTATTGATTGGCGAGCGTTCATCAGAGGACCTCAAATTACCACATAGCCTAAAAACGCCATGTGCACTCCTCAACTATTTTGCTACCCGAGTAGCTCCTTCCTTTGTGTTGTGCATCCCGTCCCTAACAAGAGGAGTCCTACACTTCGCCACCGCATAAAGCAGGTCCAGAAATCTGCAACCAAGACCGTAACAGAATCGATGGAGACTGTTTGAGACCCACCACTCAGCTCCAAATCACAGGATTTCGATCAACTCTGGGAACCATGCTGCAAACTATGAGGTCTGATAGCACTCCATATTTGAGGCCAGTAGCCTTTATCTCCTCCACCAGCTGCCCGTATCAACTGAAGATGGCCTCAGAACGCAAGCGACAAACGTCAGTGTTACCGACGTGAGCCACAACTGTGAGATGACTTACATCCTGCACGATGTTTTCACATCGAGTCATATTACCTTGCTGACTCCATACAGTCGACTGGCAGATACACACCACTTCCCTTCCATAACATGTGCCAGTGGTGGAGGATCACGTGATCGGCTGTTACCAGCTTTGCACCTTCTACAGATCTCCGAAATGGCCAGATAAGAAATACAGCGTGTACAAAATAAAACTAGCTCAGAAAATACACTCCCGGGGAAAAAATGTAGCTCTTTCAAAGACAAGGTCATTTTATTGACAAGTGAGGTGACAGATACTTCATTATTGTAAGAATATACAGAGCGATTCAGTTGCCTCCACCTCTAGGTTTTATGCAGCCCGCACCACCTTCAGCTACCACGTACAAGATTTTCATAATCTCTGGCTTGCTACGCTGAAACTATTAGTCCAACAGAAAAGAAAAACAACTCTTTTTTGTAGATAATTTAAAAAGCTAGGTTTTATATTCGAATAAGCTTCCGCTGAAGACCACGGTTTTCAAATTATTCAAGAAAAACGCGTTTGAAGGTCATTTTTGTAGGTTGTTGTTGAGTAATTACGAAACTACGGCCTCTACTCAAAAATTATCCCAATGCAAAGAGGTTCTGTTCATTTTTGTGTAGTGCTAGTAGTCTGAACATAGCGATCGAGAGAATATTAAAATCTTGGGCGTCATATTTGAAGACGTAATGGTTGCACGAAACCTAGCAGCAGTGGCAGCTCAAGCACCCGCACATGTCCCAGTAAAGGGCGTCCAAACATTGGCATCATCACACAGTATATCTCACTCTCGTGGTAGTGCAGGCGTATATTCTGGGATGTAAACGACCTTAACGGTGCCGAATGGCTTCAGGTGACTGACTGTCACAAGAATCTTGCTCATTTTTTTGCAATTCGGCAATAATTCTTGCAGACCCTGAAGAAGGAGTAAGTTGGTGCATCGTGATATCACACCCTTGTTCATTATGTGAGAGATCCGGTGATCTTCTTGGCCAGAGCAGATGCTGTACAACACCAACAGCACGTTGCGCCGTCTGTGGCGGTGCACTGTCATGCTGAAATGCATATCATCTTGTTTTAGAAGAAATGGCAGTAGCACAGCAATAACGCTCTGTGGAATAATGTGCACTGGTTAGTTTACCCTTCAGGAACACCAGATCTGACGCAGAGTTGTAGCTGATGGCCCCCATACCAGTCAGGGATTGGACCTATGTGTCATGGGCGAATGCATTATGGTTTAGGCAGCTCACCAAGTCGAATCCATACACGTGTACATCCATTACTCGCATACAGACAGAATCTATTCTCATCAGTGAGGACAACAGAACGCCATTTCATTCTCCACCAACCCTGTCACACTGTCTGTGGTAGCCCGGCCAGGAACACACGTGATCATAATCCTCCTACAGGCAGACAGGTCCAAAAGGTTCCTGATCAAGCTGCAGATGCATCCCTGCATGATGTTCGGTAGGCTACCGCGGCTCGCACAGTGCGTCGATCTTGACGCGAGTCTGTACTATACAGACGTGCAAAACCTATTCTACAGGTGTGGAATAGTTCCATAGACGACTGTTGAAAGCAGTGACTCACCACCGATACATTGTGACCACCATATGCATCAGTTTGTCCATTCGTCCATCCAATTTTGCACTGGCTCACAGTGCGATCCTGCTCAAACTGGCTAAAGCTGCTCAACAGCAATATGTACTGGTGGAGCGTCGTTGTACCCTAGAACGAATGTTGTGAACACTGTTCCTCTCTAATCTCAGCACGGTTACTGCCTGTAGAGTCAAAACAGAGTGTACACTGAAGGCGTCCCGAGCGCCACCTGATCGCAGATGAACGAGACAAATGAACTGTTAAGGTGCTCCGGAACGTCCTATACTTGCAATGTTAAAATAACGCTTATAAATTACATCTTTCCTCACAAAGTATTTGAGGTAGGAAGTTGAACTTTTTACAGATTATTTATTGGAATATGGGCTACAACTTAACACAGGGATTTTACAAAATTTTAGTTCATTTATTAAAGATGATTTTTTCAATTGTATTGAAAATTCACAACATTTTTTTGCAATTTTTTATTTATATATTCAAAAATATACTGTTTTTTGGAAAAAGGCTGTGTTAAATTATGCAAAAGGTACTGTGTAACATTTACTGAAAGTTTGAAACAAATATGTTTGGAAGATCCTTAGAAAACATGTAATTAGTATGAGAAAATAAAAGTTTTGGGAACCGAGCGACCAAGATTGGATTAACTTTTTAGTGCATTCCAGGTCCATAGGGTGGATTATCTTCATCCTCTGCAAACTCCTCCTCCAGCTTCCTCTTGTTCCTCCTCCTGTTTACTCTTGCTTGTATTTCTAGACTCTTTACAGCCCTGTCTGCAGCCCGAAGGCGTTCCTTGTCTAAAGCAAGCATCGCTCGTTGTTGTGTTCGTAGATTTTGCTACCATTTTCTTCAGTTGCAGTTACTGCAACACTTTCCAAAAGGTGGTCATGTATGAACACTTATCACATTTCAGTTGTATTTCACTAGCAAGTCCTACGTGCTTTATTATGGAGAGTTCCAGACCAACTTCACTACAATGAATACATCTTATACAGTTTGAAAAAATTCCTTTGAGAACCGACATATCAAATATTTCATTCACATCCGATTCGCCCATAAAAAATTCATAGTTTTTACTCATTGAACCAAGCTTCATCTGTGAAGTATTTTCTTTCCCACTTTGACTGCTATGGGCAGGTGTACTTGAGAGGTTAGGTTCACTCACTTGGTTATCGTCTTTATTGTTTACAGTAATAACACATACCTTTGGCTTTCCAACATTTCTCCTTTTCTTAAAAGCCGTCAGAGGATTTCTAATAACTTTACTTTTACTCATTATTATACTTCAACAAAACAGAGACTCAAGAAACAGAATTAATTACGAATATTTTCGAGATAACGACAGAGTAAATAAACATGAAACAATCGACAATCACACCAGCGATATATATTGAACCATCACAGGTTAGCCACAACACATACTTTATCTCACATCACTAAAATGTACCTGATGAACGCGGACGTTAATAATAACACCATTTGACAGCAGTTTATCAGCGCCACATTGGGTCACGCCCATGTAGAAGACATTTCAAAAAAAATTTAAATAGTTGTAGTCTTCGGAATTGAATAAATTATATATCTATTAAGAGGTAATAGTCTGCAGATTCAGAAAACGCAAAAAAGTAAAAATTGAACTTTTCATGATTTTGAGCCTTTCCGGAGCCCCTTAACACTACTGCCCGTCAGTAGACACTAAACAAAGTCCTTGAGGGTGCTGCATTCTTTTCTGGGTGGGTGTTTTATGCATCTTAAGGCAGGCAACGCAACTTACAACCTGGGTTGTAAGGTGCGTGGAACATCTACCGTGATAGCTTCATATTACGCACACTGTGCTTTTATATGCAACACGAGATCGTCGTTGTAGTGGATGTTTAGATGTGAAAAGACTAAGGCGACTGAAGAAGAAATGCAGGGCAGGGTGAAATCGTGAACTGTCCTCCGCGCCTGGTTAAACACCGGTTGGCGGTGGCTGCCGGCAGCGACCAGCAGCGAGACTGGTGCGTGCCGAGTGAGAGTCGAGCCCCCTCCTGTGTCTCCCTGCCACGATTAGCGCTGCTGCGGCCTGCGGTCTGCGGCGGAGTGCCGATGGCTGTTGCCACCACCAGGGCTAATAGCTCCCACCCAGCAGCCAGGGGGCGCCGCCTCACATCCCAGGGAGTGGCCAGCAACGTGCCGAGGCAACGACGCATTCCGTCTGGCCGCCACCACGGCTGAATCTCGGAGCCCTTTTTGTGGTTCACGTACAAAGGCGGGAAACGACGTAACATGTGAAAGACACCAAGGCCTTTCTACAAGTAAAGAACATTCTGACCTACCAGCCGCGTAGCTCCCCTCTTCATCCCAGCAACATATGCTTTACTAACCGGTGCCACCAGTGTGACCTAACAGCGAGCAGCAACATAATGGACGGACTAGGGAATGTCTTGTTATCAGAAACAAACCCCACACTTTTGCTAGATACTTTTACACTAATAAGTGGCAGAACCATTTATCAACTCTAGCAGGATGTGAACGTTTATCACAGCCAGATCCAGATAGTTATAGAGGACACGTACTGGCCAGCTCTTACACTAATAAGTGGCAGAACCATTTATCAACTCGAGCAGGATGTGAACGTTTATCACAGCCAGATCCAGATAGTTATAGAGGACACGTACTGGCCAGCTCTTACACTAATAAGTGGCAGAACCATTTATCAACTCAAGCAGGATGTGAACGTTTATCACAGCCAGGTCCAGATAGTTATAGAGGACACGTACTAGCCAGCTCTTACACTAATAAGTGGCAGAACCATTTATCAACTCGAGCAGGATGTGAACGTTTATCACAGCCAGATCCAAATAGTTATAGAGGACACGTACTGGCCAGCTCTTACACTAATAAGTGGCAGAACCATTTATCAACTCGAGCAGGATGTGAACGTTTATCACAGCCAGGTCCAGATAGTTATAGAAGACATGTAATGGCCAGCGCCTCGTCATGGCTCTTACACTATATTTGCGTGACATTTAATGTCTCATGTGCGCCGAATTTGGTATTATTGTAAAAATCGACTGCTTCTGACATGCTCGTTTCTGCAGCCTCATTGATTGTTACACTGCAGTGCATAGAACTAAGCGCATTTTTCTTACTCTTTCCTTAGTAAGATGTTAGAGTAATGTCATCAGCCGTATAACCAACATTTGAAAAAACATCTTGTCATACACACAGATGGCCGGCCGCGGTGGCCGTGCGGTTCTGGTGCTACAGTCCGGAACCGCGAGGCTGCTACGGTCGCGGGTTCGAATCCTGCCTCGGGCATGGGTGTGTGTGATGTCCTTAGGTTAGTTAGGTTTAAGTAGTTCTAAGTTCTAGGGGACTTACGACCTAAGATGTTGAGTCCCATAGTGCTCAGAGCCCTTTGAACCATACACACAGATGGTGGCATTTCCTTTCTGCTCCTGTTCATAGTGCCAACAACGCTTGTATTCGATTTTAAGATATTTTGACACCTTGAAAGAAGTAAAGAAGTTGTTTGTAGTAACATTTCTTCCTTTCGTAAGTGCCGGCCGGAGTGGCCGAGCGGTTCTAGGCGTTTCAGTCTGGAACCGCGTGACAGAGGAGATAGAGAAGATCCAAAGAAGAGCGGCGCGCTTCGTCACAGGGTTATTTGGTAAGCGTGATAGCCTTACGGAGATGTTTAGCAAACTCAAGTGGCAAACTCTGCAAGAGAGGCGCTCTGCATCGCGGTGTAGCTTGCTGTCTAGGTTTCGAGAGGGTGCGTTTCTGGATGAGGTATCGAATATATTGCTTCCCACTACTTATACCTCCCGAGGAGATCACGAATGTAAAATTATAGAGATTCGAGCGCGCACGGTGGCTTTCCGGCAGTCGTTCTTCCCGCGAACTATACGCGACTGGAACAGGAAAGGGAGGTAACCACAGTGGAACGTAAAGTGCCCTCCGCCACACACCGTTGGGTGGCTTGTGGAGTATAAATGTAGATGTAGATCCTGCCTCTGGCATGGATGTGTGTGATGTCCTTAGGTTAGTTAGGTTTAAGTAGTTCTAAGTTCTAGGGGACTGATGACCTCAGATGTTACGTCCCATAGTGCTCAGAGCCATTTGAGCCTTTCGTAAGTGAAGTTCCATGAAACGTAGCGGAATATGTTCCCCCAGTCTAAGACGCGGATCCATCGTTTCGTCTTTTCCTAAATAATAAAACCACTTGGAACAAATCTAACTTTAGCGTCTGTGAGTAACCAGTACTCTATACCTTGCATAACAGTTTGCCAGTCATGTATTGAGTGGATGCATGTCAGCATTTGCCACGTTTACCACTTGCCCGCGAGAGGCAAAGGTCCCAACTTCGGGTCTCGGTCCGGCACACAGTTTTAATCTGCCAGGAAGTTTCAATATGAACCTAATTCAGCAATGTACTTCGAAAACTACGCATCTCACAACGAACGTATTGTTTGAACATAGACCACTGTTCGTTAAAGACCTGGAAATGCTGTAAATACCAATACACCAAGACTTGCGCTATGAACCAGAAAGTAGGCTCGCTTTTATAACCCAAGGTCTGAGAATGTACATCAGAAACTAACTTCAGCTCAGCTTAATATCTAATTCAACCACAACAGCATCTCGTCACTAATCAATAAGGGCCGATAACACTGAGAGAAAATTCGCTTTGCGCGTTTAAAGTAAACATTCCCAGCAGACCACGGGCGCATTCGTCAGTAATTAACCGCCATAATTGCCTCGCCAGAACATTTTCTCAGATGCTCCTACTGATGGTTTCAAGGACAGTTACGCACTCGGAGATGAACGGCTCGATACGTAAACCGCCTTTGCAGAGCGTCTTCGATATACAATACTCGATGGAAAGACCACTACTCAATGTTGCTATTGTGACAAACTTTCAAAAGCATACGGCCGATTTCCATCAGCATCGTTCAACGAGCTAAGTCCGTCCCCTCACGCAACGTGGAAACACACGTGAACGGGGATCTGGTGACGTCACAGCGTGGAATCCTACTTTCCGCTACAATGCGGAAGGCGAAATAAAGAATCTGGCACGTCAGATTATTCCCTCGTTGGTAGGAGCGTGGCCAGTTTGATATGACACCATTTTAAGTCACTAGCTGAACTTAGGATCCGCCTTATTGTATGGCATTTTAAACATCGTATTTGGTCGGTTTTCTTTCTAAGAGAGCACGTGGAATGAATACAAGCTGTTTCAAAGCATCAAAAATTGAGGATCTCTCGAAAACTCGTCATTTAGTCCACGATTTGTCTGAACAAGGTGACAGCAAACTGCGTGTCGACAGTCAAAGACTTCGTGCATTTTTCTAGTATGATAACTTGTGTGTGCTACGTAAGTACACCTTTTCAGTGCTAAGGCACATTGATGATCTAGCAAAAGCGTCCCGTTTTTCTTCAATTTGTCGTAGTTAAATATCAAATAATAACATTTCGACGTACAATGTATATCATATATAGAGGCCCGGTAGCCAGGTCCAAGCTGTAGCGTAGTTGATAGTTCGTAAGCCTTATAGATAAATGTAGCAAGTTCGTGTCTACCTCCTTTAAATATTTTGATTTTGTTTTCTAAAAGATTCTAGACCTTTCTTATTAATTTAATATAAGTCTTATCTCAAAAGTCAATTTTATTTTTTGTAAATAATATGTTTGCTGTAGCTGTTCTTGCAAAGGTTAAGGATTGGAAAGTTTAACCAGTGGGCAGAGATTTTAACGTGACCGCCATTCTACGTCAAAAACATAAACGCGAGCTACACACTGGAAGCGTTTGCTATTATGAAACTTTCTGTAAAATTTCTATACTTGTGTATTGGTTTTATGGACTGGGTCGTATCTTCATCTTGCCACTAAATATGTTTCTCAATGATGGTGAGAAACTTCGACGAAATCTTCTCTCCCACTGAAACGCAATTACGAAACGAATCTCGATTTTGATACCTATGTGATGAAGTACGTAAGTACTTCAGAGTGATGGTAGTTAACGCCACATCGAGAATATGGATACTGTGCATGCGGAAGGTGACATTAGACACTTTACATTAACTATATTCAATTTAAAACCGAAAGTGGGATGCAGATTCAATTGAGTTAACGAATTACTTTTACTTGTACATAAATCAGATTGTTGTACAGCAGTGTATAGTGTTCCTCTACCTCCAGTTCACTAATCAAGCCCTCTTCGCGAGTTTCTCCGCTCTTCTTCGACAATCGCTAACAATGTTATCGCAGCTACTTAAAGTGGTTCAATTTTCGTAAAGAAACTGTGCATTGTGCGCCAGATGCAGCCGGGCACTGCCACTGGGTAGCGCTAAGATTGCAAATCACGACGAGGTGCACGTGCCGTGAGATGTAGATGGTACTTTCGGAGCGTGCCGGGACCACGAAGTATACCACATCTGGCGTGATTCTCGAAGCAAAACACGGCCCGTGTGAGGAGGGCTTTATACGCCACCACTAACGATCACGCCGTCGACTGTATGATAAACACTTATCTTCCTTCCTTCCATTGCCGAATAGCCCTACACAGCTCACCCATCATTACCTCCGGCTGGCCTCGCGGCGTGGCCGCGAGGTTTGAGCCGCCATGTCACGGATTGCGTGACCCCTTCGGCACTAGTTTTTAGTCCTCCCGCGGGCATGGGTGTGTGTGGGTGTAGCTTAGCGTAGGTTAGTTTAAGTAGTGTGTAAGTCCAGGGCCCGATGACCTCAGCAGTTTGGTGCCTTAGGAATTAACACACATTTGAACATTTGAATCTCCAGCTGTCAGTACTTTCGTTCACAGTTGTCCGCGCCTTACCGTTCGGCCTTTCCTCCACCCGACAGCCACTTCGGCTCCCCTGGACCTGCGGACGTTTCGGCGACGCCGCGCTGACTACCCTCGTCAGTGTGCCAGCAGCCCCTGACACGCTCATCCCACGCTTAATGAAGACTGATGACGCCGTCTGCCTCATCATGATTTATCGCCACAGGCAGTCGCCAACTTGCTAATTCTTATGGTCGTCACTGCTTTAGATGGCAGTGTCCTCGAAACACGTCTCTAGTATCGCGTTCAAGTTTTCCGCATTAGCCTTTAGCACTGCGCTCACTGCAGCGAACGATACAGTCATATGGAGGGTCACATACCACAGCGAATCAAGAACATAGTTCATGTTAGAAGCCATTCAGCCTTAAAGCTCAACCACATGAAAAAAAATTAGTTCAGATATTAAGAATTGTATATGGTAGTCAACAGACCACTAGCTCATACTCAATGTTGTAAATACTTGACATTGTGTCAGTTTGGGGACGGTCTAGATTCAAATTAAAACAGTAGTAAATAAATCAGTCAAGATTACTTGTTTCGGAAAACTGTGTTGCCATCTTCGGATCTGCAATGCATAGACGGAGTTGTAAGCATCATAGCATCATGTGGTTGTACAAATCACATTTGACATGTCTACATAGCACTTTTTACAAAATATGGGTATGTAACCTTCTGCACTACACTTCACAGAATTTTGTCGATACTCCTATGTCGTGTCACATAGTAAAAAGACATTTCAGAATATGCCAGTCATATTATACAGGAACGCCATAAGTAAAACTACCACTACATAAATTCTCACGCTGAGGGCTGCGATCATAGGTGCTCATGTTCACTTAAAAGCTGGAGTAAACATTACGGATGTTATGATCAGTCACCAGATGGCACTATAGTAGTAGCAAACAGGAATACATCGTATCGTATAAAGCAGAATTACAGACTTGAATTTATAATATTGTTTACATTGCTTTTATACAATTTTGCTATACAAGGAGCCATACAAATCAGAATACATAAAGAAAAACTTCTAAGTATTTTAAAAATTTTAAAAACAATTTAAATTTTTGTAATTCGTTGTGACATATAAAAGAAATTATTGTATATTCGTACTTATCATTCAATGTATTTGTAATGAATCCAAACGTGCGACATATTCAGATTAAGCACAGCGACAAACAAATCACAAAATCCCACTCGAGGCTCAAAAAGTAAGCACAGATAGCACAATTAAATTTAAAAAAAAATGCAGTCTGCTTAAAAGGAACTGCCTGCTGTATCCCTAATAACTGTATCTATGTCATTTATATTGAATGCTACCGAAAGTGCAGTATGAAGTCGAGGTACAATGCACTTACGTTGTTGCTCGATGTCTAGGGAATTTAATCAGAATGTAGAAGCTGAAAGGGGAAACAAAAAGTTGTCCCACTTTTTGTTACATGTACAAATTATTTAATCACTAGTTTTACAAATGAAATCAATGAAGTATTATAAGTATTATACACACCAATCAATATTGAACTCTCATCATATAGCTCGAAGCTTAGGTGCTAACATAGTAAACAAGATTTAGTCGTAAAGCGAGGATAAAAGGCGGAAAAGAAATTTTTAGACCACCCCAACCCAACTGATTTCTTCTTGTATGGCCATATGAAAAATATAGTGTACGGTATGCCTGTACAGACTGAATATGATCTCCTGGAAATAATTCTTACTGCCTGCGACACTGTCAAAACGACATTGGAGATATTAGTATGAGTACGACAGAACGTTGTGCGACGATGCCTTGCCAGTATTGATAATGTAGCAGCTTGTGAAACATGAGCAGGTAAGTGTAATTCATTTTTACTGTACTGGAGACCTATCATTTTCGATCTCTCTCAGATCAAGTTACTTGCGCCGTTAGTAGTGTATCAGAAGGAAACATTATCGAAGGATATTGTGAGGTATTCAGAAGGAGTTATGTACGTCATGATCAAGGTTCAAAATTGGGGGCCATATTTTTATCGCTACGTGAGGCTAAGGCGAACTTGAGCAGATTTTCACTCCTAGCTACCCACTCTGTCGTTTCTCGACTAGGATTCATTTTCTTAAATTCATATGTTTACCCTTCTCCACCATACCTGAAAGGTTGCAAAATCATTACAGAATCGTGCTGTGGATGAGGGGTCGGCCAAGGAATGCCAAACGGCACGTGTGCTGTGTGTATATTGGCCGCGTATGGGCCATGGCTCGGCTTTTCTCGGCTTCGCTCGGTCCGTCCCGGAAGTACCCGATACGGCGTGAAATTCCATTTAGTACAACGGTGTGGCACTTTTCAGTCGAGACAGCCCTCTTTAGTTCGGCGGAATCGTGATGTCAGCGCTGTTTACTATTCGCTACTCGTTTCTGATTTGAAGGACGTTCTCAGGTCCAGAAGCTGTTTGCACAAAAAGAGGCAGTGCAGCGATTTATAGTCACAAGCCTTTAAAACAGAGAGATGAGAATCGTCAGTATCTGTTACACAGTCACATAAACGACGGGTAGGCCTATGACAATTTTTCATGAAACAATATTGCAACACTATGCAGAAAGACTTTATAGATTTAGTTGACAATGATGGGGCAAAATGGATTGATTGTTTTGTGCATGAAGAACCATTTCGTGTTAAATTTGCACGTAAGGTAATTGGTGGTACGAATAGTTCAAATTTTTGAATTTGAACGCATTATTCTTCTCTCAGTTGCAGCATTTCTCTCAGTTGCAACAGTTCTGTCAATTGCTACAGTTTTCTACGTAACTGAACGAAGAGTATGGAGACTTCATTTACATTACTGCAGAGTACGTTATTCAAGTCAAGAGGCTTGCCGAGAACGATTTTTCTATTTTTTTAACCCACTGCTTTTGAATTTTCCAAGGGAAAAGCAGTACAGGAATGAAACTTAGAACATCCGGAATGGATTGAAGACCTCGCATTTTACGTGGACTTGACTGCACATTGCCTCCAGTTAGACAATGCAACGTTAATAAACAACTTATTTCAGATTTGCTGGGGCAGCATGTAAAACGAAAACTGCACTAAAGGAGGGACAAATTCTAACAAACTCAGTCCAGTTCCTTGATATGACTGGCGTTAAAGAAAAGGCGAGGGTATAAGAATTCATTGTGACCTAGAAAGAATTACAAGGATTGTTTTCTGAATGTCTTCGGGTACTGCACTATTTTTCGAGCCGTTTCCGCGACTGACTGATGTAACTGTCTGATCTGTTATGTAACGTCCGTTTTCAAGACAACTTTTTAGAACGCCTACATTTTTGCAAAAGTGCTACAATATTTTGATCAATGTATACAAAGAGGTCGAGAAAAATGCAGACACTCTTTCACAGTCAACATTAAGGAACAGAATGACGTACCGTTACAATTCTTGCACGGCGGAGGGTTATTTTATGTATTCAAAGTGATCCCTATTAGCAGCCAAGTAGCGTCGATGCCGCTGGGCTCTTGATTAAAACACGGCTATCAGTGTTGTAGGTGTGATAGCCGAACAGGATGCCTATATGGCTTCTCGTAGGTCGTTCAGTGTAGCTGGCCTTTGTTGATAGATTTCATTTCTCAATGTCCTACATGGGCAGAAGTCAAGGGGTATTATGTCTGGTGACCATGATGAGTATTCAACAGCTCCTCTTCTACCTAACCAGCGCTCCAGTAGATTTTCATCCAGGTAGACTCTGATATCTTTGTTGTAGGTAAAATCTTTCTACCCCTCGTATGGCAGGTAAAATCGATGTTTGCAGCATATGAAGATACATCTCACCAGTTACACCTACAATGAAGCATGGGCCAATCGAACCGAACGATGGCAGACCACGCGACACATTAACATCCAGTTGATTAACATGTTTTCACACGTGAACGCGAGGATTTTCAGAAGCCCAGTGTCGTAGTTGTGACCGTTCAGTTTGAATTACGCCCCATCAGACGAGATAACCATCCGTGCAGGCTCTTCATCCTCGCGAAACATACCTTCTAACCACTAGCAGTACTCCGTCTTTCGATACAGGTCGTCCTCGTTCATAGTTTGCAGCGACATTGGAATGTACACTTTCACCTTTGTAGCCTTCAGAATTCGTCATACGCTTGATCGGCGTACCACGCTTTCACGTGGATCCTTCTTCACAGATTTTTGAGGTGACAGTGAAATGTTGCAACACAGCAGCGCTGGAAGGTGGACTTCAAAAAAATTGATCAAATGGCTCTGAGCACTACGGGACTTAACATCTAACGTCATCAGTCCCCCAGAACTTAGAACTACTTAAACCTAACTAACCTAAGGACATCACACACATCCATGCCCGAGGCAGAATTCGAACCTGCGACCGTAGCGGTCGCGCGGTTCCAGACTGTAGCGCCTTTAACCGCTTGGCCACACCGGCCGGCTGCCGACTCCAGTCCCGCGGCCAGATGCAGTAGGTTGTTCAGTACTTTACGGATTATTGTTTAGTTCAGTTGAGGCGGCGGATGTGAAGGCAGCTTTGGCTTTGGCAGCAACAGCGCCGCCCCCCCCCCCCCCCCCAGTCTTCACGGCGGCGGAAGTCGTCGCTCTCGAGAGTCGGCGGTCTCCGAGTAGTCGAAGTCGGCGTTTCGATGTAGGTCAGCCCGCGCTGCGTCCTGCGACGTCGACTCGAAGTCCTGCGTCGTTATATGGTGGCGCAAATGTAGCGCCTACGCCTTTCTTGCTTTGAAGTCCAATATTCCTAAACTCAGGGTCCGTACTTCCAATTCGGGCCCCACGTTGGGCGCCACTTTTATATAACGTCGCAGTCTGGTTAACTAGCAGTAGAGCTGTATACATTGACGTTATATAAGAAATCTATTTGGGCTGCGCTGAAATCCCACCGACTGCGTATTATTTTTGTCGATCAGGTCAAGCAATTACGTGCTCCCTGGCGCATTTAAGCACAGCTACTCGTAGGGATATATCAGTTCCTATTGCGGTATCAGTCATAGCTTCAGTACATACACAACACCAATATCTCCACTAAAGTTTTTCAGTTTACTTGAGCCTAATACTTCGTAACAGAGCGATAATTTGTTAATGCGACAAATAGTACTTATGCACGCCGCGTTCCTTGGACAATGAATATAGTCGTACAGATAATTATTTACTGAGTACACAATATTGAATGGATTGAAAGAAGTTATTAACACAGTAATAACAATGTTTAGTCTCTATACCGGTCCATCATTAACAGTTTGTAACTTTGGGTAATGTCCAGGCTTTTATTGAAAATATTCAATTTAAGACAATTTCGAAGACGGCCGTTGCGACTAAGCGGTTCTAGGCGCTTCAGTCTGGAACTGCGCGACCGCTACGGTTGCATGTTCGAATCCTGCCTCGGGCATGGATGTGTGTGATATCCTTAGGTTAGTTAGGTTTAAGTAGTTCTAAGTTCTAGGGGACTGATGACCACAGATGTTAAGTCCCATAGTGCTCAGAGCCATTTCAACCATTTCAACAATTTCGATTCTTTCACTATCTGGATTCTACGTGATATGCTATTTGAAGTTACTGATTTACTTCTTATAAGTTCAGTGCGTCGCAGTAGATCGCAAATCTTTAGCGGTCAAAAAACAATCTCGTCGCGACTACGTGTACAAGCACACGCTGAGGTACGACCTGCTCCAGCAAACTCTCGTAACACAGTAACAGTGCATGGATCTACTATGATTTTATTTTGAAACTAATGGGATTCTATCTTGTTTCTTTCTTTCTTTTTCAAAACACTAAGCTACTTGCTACTGAATTTTCTATCTACGTGCTACTATTCAAGCAACATTACTCCAAAAGGGACTTTGTTTTTTTTCTTTCTTCATTTATGAAATTTGGAATTCGATTTTTGGGACTTTTGGGCTTTGGGGTACTATTTTTATATTTTTCATTTTTCGTCCAAAGGACTCGGCATTAAAGGTACCAAGATTTGGAGCCATGCCGACTCCAGTCCCTTGGCCAGAGGCACTAGGTTTCTCGATTGAGAATCCACGATGCGAACAGCCCTACTGATCCCACATACTCCCGATTCTGTTTAAATCTGCAGAGTCTGGTGGCCATGTGAATGTAGTGAATTCATTCTGGTGCTCTTCGAACCATGCACTTACATTGCGAGCTATGTGGCAAGATGCCTTGTCCTGCTGGTAGATGCCATTGTGTCGGAGAAAAATAAAACTGCATGTA
Source organism: Schistocerca americana (assembly GCF_021461395.2). Classification (NCBI taxonomy): domain Eukaryota; kingdom Metazoa; phylum Arthropoda; class Insecta; order Orthoptera; family Acrididae; genus Schistocerca; species Schistocerca americana. The sequence goes on from NC_060124.1 coordinate 379,908,758, forward strand.
GGCGTGGACATGGCCCCCAAGGATGGACTCATACTTCTGTTGATTCAGTGTGCCTTCAAGAGAGACGAGCTCACTCAGGGAATTCCACGAAAACATTTCCCATTCCATAACGCTCCCTCCTGCGGCCTGCACCCTTCCGACGATTGTTGCAGGCTGTTTGCTTTCAGATGTTACACCCCGTACAGGCCAGCAGTCACCTATCTGATGGCTCATAAAAGGTGATTCATCTGTAAAGGCCACCTGTCGCCACCAGCATAGGTTCTTGATGCAGGTACTTACCACGGAGGCCCACACGCAGTAGCGTCCGCCGAACGGCCGTTGAAGAAACACTGTTTCAGCCGTTTACATATGATAAAGTTTGTCCAAAATTTAGGACTAATGAGCCCAGAATGACCACACACGTCCGCTTTGGTTTTTGCTGGGCAGAGATTGAACCCTGTCTTCTGTACACATTCTGATAACGCACAGTAGAGATATGATGTCCGGAGAAAAGAAATGATTGGATTACTCGAGGAGAGGAGACTCAGCCGTGGCTTAACGAACACAGAGCAGCAGTGACAGAGGGCGGACGACTTTTAGCGGCGACTAAGTGCTCGCTGCGCGCAGACTCGCGGGCTGGGGCGCCTAATGTGAAAACTTGGCGGCAAATCGAGTTAGGCAGGCAGCGTCGGGGCGCTGTTTGCAGGCGGTGGGCGGGGCCCCGCTAAACACGGTTACCGCCGCGACGCCGTAATGAAATAGAGACTTCCGGCAGCATGCGGGGCAATCTGGGTGACGCACTGCGCCAGCGCCAGCAGGCGGGCCAAAGCGAGCAGAGTGTTCTTCTCCTCCTTGCCGCGGCGGTCTTAAGTAGTAACTCGAGGTTTCAGCGGCTTCGCTGAACCAGTGGCCTTGCTCGTTGAAGACATCGGTTCTCATCAGATCACCTAATTTAACCAACGTCGGGCTTGGCCAGTACGTCGATGGGTAACTTCCTAGGTACGCCAAGTCAGTTGGCTTCTGGGTGGTGGCGTAAAGTCTGTGATTACGTCATTTTTCCCAATGTCTGGGATTAAGTTCCAAGCCACTCCGCAGTGTCTCATGAAGTAATGGCATGTGCCACTGTTCAAAATCGCCCTTTCGTGTGTTTTCCTCCCAACCCAAAAAACTGACTGTTGTCCAACCACTTCTCTAAGAAGCAGCTGAGAAGAGTGCTCCATCTACCATCTCCGAAGGATGCCATGGGTCTGATGATGATCGTGTGATATGACCGAAACCGGTCACCTATGTTATTGTGGACTACGTGGTGCGGTCAATACTGAATTTTAAAAAGAAAAAAAAAGTAACAATATTTTGTTCGCTGTTCCAAACATGTTTATTAAAATTGTTCTTACAGAAGTGGCTGGACCACAGTTAGTTTTCTGGGTTGGGAAGAAAAAACACTAAGGGGCGATTTTGGACAGTGGCACATGCCAACACTTCATGAGACACTGCGGAGTGGCTTGGAATTTAATCCCAGACATTGGGAAAGTGACGTAATGTGATATGACGGAAACCGGTCACCTATATTCTTGTAGCATAGGTGGTGCGATGAAGAATGAATTTTAAAAAGAAAAAAATTTTTAACTTCCGTAAGAGCTATCCTACGAATCTACATGTGAACAATTTTAGATGAATAAAGTGGTATTAGGTCTTAGGTACAAGATCCTAAAGTGAGAGATTTGCATAATAATTCTGACAAGAAGGTATCTGACAAAAATAATCTTTTGTTTGAACAAATCTATTTCATTAAAACATTAATCATCATACTCATGAGAGACATTGGAACAGTTGATAAATTATGTTTGTATTAATTTTCTGATTATAGATGAATATGGACAGCAGTGTTATTTTACTACCTGACAAAATTTCCCCCAGTTAACTGAAATCCTGACCTGAGACTCAAATATAACCCCACAAATTCCTGCCGAAAAACACTGTAGCTGGAAACTTGGTGATTGATTATATTGAACACACATTCAACACAAGAACACTGAAACTAAGGCGGGTGATCTGCGAAATTCCACAAGTGCGGAACAGAATGAATTAGCTCAGCAGTGCCCCTTGGCATGGAGGAAGCCCTCCAAAGAAAATGGGGGCACATCGCAATATCTCCAACACTATCCCTGATCATCTTCCAAGATGCGCTCCTCTCCACTTTGAATGAAGGGCCGGCTGGGGTGGCCGAGCGGTTCTAGGCGCTACAGTCTGGAACCGCGCGACCGCTACGGTCGCAGGTTCGAATCCTGCCTCGGTCATGGATGTGTGTGATGTCCTTAGGTTAGTTAGGTTTAAGTAGTTCTAAGTTCTAGGGGAGGACAAGGCACGAATATAGATGTGACCCTTACATCACACAATGCAGCTAACCTTATAAAAAATTGGATAGTCGTAAGCATGCCACCACGAGTGACCACAACTTAATAACCTTTACTCTAAGTGAAAGAGAGTGCCGCTGGACCATGGGGTGGGAGGTGCAATTTAACTATAACAAAGCAAATTGGGAACTTTTAGCAAGGGAGTGCGACATTCCTGCCTTACCAGAAGGTGACGCACATCAAGACCTAGACGTAGACGAAAGAGCCGAGGAACTGGTGGGTGCAGTACATAGAGCGGTGAGGGCCGCTGTACCAACCAGGAGGAAGGCCGTGGCGGCCTCACCATCACCATGGTCGCCCGTATTAGAGGAGTTACGGCAATCTGTCAGAAGGCTAAGGAGAAACTACCAGCGCAGTGTCGTCTGGCTGGAAAGACAAAGATGGCAGTTGCAATACAGGGAGGCCAAACAAAGATTCCAGAAGGAGTTACGCGAAGTGAGAATGCGTAGCTGGGAAACCTACGTGCTGAACCAGTTGGCCTTAGATCCGTGGGGTCTCCCTTATAAATTAGTAAGGGAAAAAATCCGCTCTCCCCTGGAGTTATCAACAGTCAGGCGAGGGGACAGGATGACGGAGTCTTGGCAGGAAACTGCTGAGGTCCTTCTCCAGTCCCTGCTGCCTGACGACAATGCGGATGGAGAAACTGAAATCCAGAAGCAACTGCGTGACGCATATCTAGTGGACTATAACAACAACACGGCAGTCTACCCATTCTCGGAAGAGGAGGTGGCTGCACAAATAAGATCCCTAAAAAGAGGGAAAGCTCCAGGACCAGACGGCATTGTGGCTGAGGTGGTGCAATTTCTGGCACCCCAGTTAGTCGCGCCGTTGATCCACCTATTCAACGAATGTCTAAGACAAAGAAGGTTTCCCAAGAGGTGGAAAACCGCGAACGTGATAATAATTAAAAAAGGACCGGAGAAAGATCCAACTGAAGCTAAATCTTACAGGCCAATCTGCCTATTGGACCTATTCGTAAGCTCCTAGAGAAACTACTGGCTGACAGATTGACGGCCCACCGGGTACTGTGGGGGATGAGCAGCAGGCAGTTCGGCTTCAGGCCGGGGCGGTCGGCATCTGATGCCATCGCTCTGGCGGCTGAGGTCTGTGGCTCGACCCCGCATAAGTACGTCGTCGGCATCATGGTGGATATCAGTGGCGCCTTTGACAACCTGTGGTGGCCTTCGCTCTTCTCTTGCTTATGGGAGAAAGAGTGTCCAGGGTCGCTTTATGGGTGTCTGAGGAGCTATTGTAAAGACAGGGAGGTTTGGCTATCATCCCCTAGCGGGAGAATTGGAAAAGTAATCACAAAGGGTTGTCCCCAAGGCTCTGTTCTGGGGCCCCTGTTCTGAGATATCCACATGGAACCATTACTGGACGAACTGCAACAAAGTGAGGAAGTGTTAGAGGTGATAGCCTACGCAGATGACCTCCTCCTGCTGGTCGGCGGTCGTAGCCGAGAGGACATCGAGCCAAAGATCGAAAGGGCCATTAAAAAACTACACCAATGGTGCCTTAACACGAAGATGAAAATATCTCCTACTAAATCCACATATTTACTGCTAAAAGGTCAGCTTATCAGGAATCCCACAGTCAGAATTGAAGGCTCACCACTTCTTCGACGACGAGAGGCGCGATATCTGGGAGTTATAATTGACGAGAGATGGAACTTTGAGAAACACGTAGAAGCCGTAACTCAGAGAGCCCTCCAGTTACTAAATAATCTCATTTACATTGGACGTAAACGATTTCATCTCCCCCCTCATCTCATCAAACTCTATCACAATAGCATCTTGACCTCAGTAGTGGGTTACGGCTCGGGAGTCTGGGCGCACAGGCTCACGCGGGTCGTGCCCGCCATGATGGTGAGAAGAGTCCAAAGGAATATGATTCTAAGATCAGTAGGGGCCTACAGGACATCACCAGGGGGAGCCCTGTTAGTCATAATGGGGCTCTGCCCGTTAGACATCAAAATACGTGAACAAGCGGCATGGTATTGGGCCAAAAACGGGAATGGGGAAAAAATAACAGATATCATGGGTGTGAGAGTAGAGAATAAGAGGGAAATAAGAAACAGAGGGGAGGAATTGTGGCAGAGGATTTGGGAGGAAGACGAAACGGGGAGAAGAACATTCCAGTTTCTACCTGATGTTAAAGAACGCGGGACCATGAAATATTTTGAACCCACACGAGGACTCATCCACTTTCTCACTGGTCATGGACCCTATCCGACATATTTATGTCGGTTTGGGAAAAGGTCAACCCCCGAGTGTGACTGTGGCGCGGCGGAGGGAACTCCTGATCATGTGGTTTTCGAGTGCCCTCTCTTCAACGACGTGGCGATGACACTCAGAGACAGACTTCCAAACAACGAGACATACAATCTTCTAAGACAAGAAGACACTTTCCATACCCTAAATGCTCTGGCGGAAGAGGTATCGCGAAAGGTCTTAATAGAATACCTGAGGGATCAAGAATAGACACCGAACTCTTTAACCAACCGATTACGACCTGATCCCAATCCCATACCGCCTGTGCGTGGAGTGGCCGACTCCCATTAGTTGGAAACCGCCACGTATGGGATTAGGGGGGTGGGATCAATCACACCGATTACGACAAGCACCAACTATGACGTAGGTTAAGCTAGTAGTAGTAGGACGTAGTTTAGAATACTAACATAGGAAACTGCAGCGATTACTAACCTTGGCCGGCCCGGTGCCAGGGGCATGCTCTCCGGGATTAGCTCGAGGAGCCTGGCCACTCCAAGTAGGTTTGTATTTACTGGCATACCTGTGACGCTGCAGTTAGTAGTCATTTCTAGGTTAGAAGTAGGTAAAAACTAAACTGCCCATTGTTGTTGTAGGAATCTAACACTACCTTAGGAATTTAAATAGTAGCTCACTAACAACAAAATTGTAATCTAAGCTGCAAAAAAAAAAAAAAAAAAAAAAAAAAAAAAATCTTAGTCTTATGTAACAATTAATGGTCCACTAATCATGTTAGGAGGTGGGCCACATATGTATAATTATTATTGTATTATTGTTATGTCAATAAAGAATTTAAAAAAAAAAATGTTCTAGGGGACTGATGACCTCAGCAGTTAAGTCCCATAGTGATCAGAGCCATTTGAACCATTTGAATGAAGGCCGCAAACCAATCTAATGGACCACCTGTCAGCGAAGTCCGTCTGTGAAACACAGTGGTTGCTACCAACCGAAGTAGGCCTATCAATGCTAAAGCTTTGCTTTCCTTTACACAGCGCGCTCTTTTACCTGCCGAACAGTGTCTGTTGCCAATAGGAAAACTACAAAACACTGCGGCCTATTAGTGATGTTTCTCTGGAGCTTAGAGAGTCCCGCCGAAACAAAGCGTTACCTTCAGACACTAATCATGTCGCAAAGCTCTCTCCTACTGCTAATAAAACTCCCGCACCGTCTCTGTGCTCCAGACGCCAAACTCTAACCAACCAGTCCCGTGTCTTGACCCCACGGGTTTGGTCCCACTTCAAAGGGCTTCTGTAATTAGGAATAGCTGCTTGTGAGGCTAGCTCATTATTCTGTGCCCCTTCTGTTTTCGAAAGTACCGAATAAATATCTACAGAGGCAATCTGTACAACATGAGAAAGCAACCCTAGCCTACAGCTCGTGGCGCTTCTCCACTCTCTGGCGGTCTACTCTCCTGGCAAGGTTGAAAGTAGGACAATGCTTAGCGGCCTCTTGGGGCCAGTTCAACGGCAGTGCAAGTTCCTCTGCTCACCACGCAACGTGCCGTTCACAGTAACATTTTCTGTTCGCCCATCTCAGCTGCAAGCGTTGTGTTCCCACACACGCAGTACCGTTCTGAAATTACTGAGTCCTTCACCATGTTAAAGAAAGAAGGCACTGTACTAACAGTCATTAATGTACAAGAGTCGTTAATGAATAATGTTGCTTATTGTAATGCCGGGCATTATCGTTCTCTAAATTACTAAACCAGTATCACCATTAATGGAAAAGGGGTGAAAATTTGCCTGCCGCATTTGAGTTGTTTAAGGTTGTCCACCCATTGATTGGGAACATTAAGCTTGGCAGACTCCTTGGTGCCAATCGAGAGTAGTAGCCTATTCTAATGGAACTCTTATAGAAAGGAAAGAGAGAATGGAGATGAATGGCTAATGCTCGCACTTAATTCTTGTGAAAGCTAATCTTTCGGAAACGGGACACATCACAGTGAGCACAGCAGGAGCATAATATAGAAAGATACATCATCAGTAGTTGAATTTTCATTAAACACAACCTGCCGCTTGATCAAAACAGAACTCCTGCGTTACCTGTTTCCTTTGCATTCAAGTGCAGAGTCGTTGTTGGGGAGCTGGAAACGTGGACCACGATAATGTGATGTATAATGCAATGGAAGACGAACTGTCAGGAGACGGAAAGAGTAACGATTCCGAAACATCACACTGTGTTCTCATGCCGTGGGAAAGCCGCGAAAAGTCTACTGTGTATGTAAGTTGAAGCTGGAGGGGAAGAAGCGAAATGAAAGTCTCTACACAGTGTCGGAGTGTGTGGGGCTGTTCCCATCGCTACGAGGTCCGTAGCTCAGCGACACTGGACACGAAAGTTGAGTTTGTATTTAATTTATCAGCAAGTCAAGACTGTTCAAATTGTGCCATCTGGTTGTCGTTGCTGGCTGTTGGGACATTCCCGCGAGCAACAACATGTGTGTTCGAATTGGCGAAGGTTTATCCACCGTCCGGTGGAGTCTAACTGTATTTTGTTGTTTGAAATTGAAGTACACGAGCGGAATTTTCTGCCTTGTACCCCTTAACGTTCCGGTTACCTGCCCTGGCCGTTGACGTAAATTCAGGCAGTGTCGTTCCTCACCATATTGTCGCTGTCCAGCATGGTGTGTAGTCTGACAGCTTAATGTATGCTTGGTTGGTGGCGCCCATTCCTTTTACGTTTTGCATTGAACTCCCGGTTGTGTGCTGGTCGAATGGAGCGCAAGTTTCCTTGTCGGTTGGTCCGCTGACTGTTGGTTGGGTTGTCGTTAGATTGAGAATAGTTTGCCCGACTGCCTGTCTCACCTAAGAAATATAATAATGGCGTGTGACGAGGGCCTCCCGTCGGGTAGACCGCTCGCCTGGTGCAAGTCTTTCGATTTGACGCCACTTCGGCGACTTGCGCGTCGATCTCACCTAATTGATCGTTAGCATTTCAAGTGCTGGCCGACCCCCGAAACTTATGAGCGCTGTTAGCTGCACTGCCTTTTCTTATTTTCTGTTGTGTGTATTTGTGTGGCTCATAGCCGATGGTTTTGAATTAAAGTTGATTTGTTTTTAGTGGTGTTTTAAGTTATGGGCCTTCAGCCATTTTAAAATTAAAAGTTTCTAGCTCGTCAGGTGTTAGATTGTTTGGGCCTTCAGCCTGATTAATATATTGTTTAAAGATAAAGCCTTGGGCCTTCTGCCTACTAAAAATTATTTTAATTGTGTTTTAAGTCACGGGGCCTCCAGCCGTTTTAAAATTAAGGATCTTTGTCTTTCGAGCATCAGACTGTTTGGTACCTTCAGCCTAATTGAAGATAATGCCATCTGCCTTGTTTTTTTATTTAGTTTTACCATGAGTCTTAAATCAAGGGCCTTCAGCCGTCTTTAAATTAAGGTTGTTGCTTTACAAGTGCTAAATTTTCGAGCCTTCAGCCATATTAAAAAGAACTTACTTAACGTGAGGCCTTGTGTCTTTTAAATATTCTCTTTGGCGTCTGAATTTTGAGTTAATGGCTTTTAGCCGTTTTTGTTTAACTAAAATGGTTGTGCCCTTAAGGCCTAAGATAGCGTGGCGTATTCAGCCGATAACTAAGTTCAATAATTTGTACTGTAATGTTTGGTCAAAACAACATGTGTTAGAATGTAACTGACAGCAGGTCATTTTGGCCCCTTTCCATAATTCCAACTACCTGTCCTGTCCTGCGGGTTTAGCAGGGCGTTCCACAGAGCTCTCTATATCATTACCATCTCACGTTTCCAATCTTGAAGAAGAATGGGCTACCATTCCTCCACAGACATTCAGAGATCTCATTGAAAGTGTCTCCAGCATAGCTCAAAGCCATCATAAAAGAGAAGGGTGGACACATTACATATTAATGTACACTAAAAGATGTCTGGGTCTTTTGTCCTATAGAGTATCGATGTGAGACATTTTTATTCTAGGACTTCGTCTTGCTGTCGTCAATTGTACTGCAGTAACTGTGAGCTGTGAAACCTGTAATCCACGCCACAACCCACGTGGACGCAAGGTCGCCTGCCTGTAAACGTATTCTGTTACTTCGTGAATGGTGAAGTGGGTGCCTGGGTTCACAGTGCAAGTTGCTGTAGGATAGTTATTCCTCCTTATGTTACGGATTACTCCTAATATCAGCGGAAATGTCACTGCTTTCTCTAAGCTCTCGCCATTATGCAGTTCCTCATCTCCGAACAAGTGACATCCACCATTCCCGCTCCTTTGGAGGCCGGCAGTGCGCTGATACGAGCGTGCGGTGTAGCAGAAGAAATTACCCACTGTGGGAGCGTTACTCCAGCAGCGGGCAGAGTTGTGGAAGTCAGTAACTGTGAGTGACGCCCGCGGGGGGCGGCCTTTATTGCCGGCAGGTCAACACCGGCGGTAATCCCGGCCTGATGAAGAAGCCGCTGTTGACTCGCCGGATGGAGATCAAATATTTGCCGCGGAAGTCCCGGGGCGAAAGTCGGCGGCGGCTCGCAATGCGGCGCCGAGCCACGGCGCCTGCCAGCTAGCCGAGTGCTCGTACTGGCTGCAGCGGGCAGTCGTTCCACGCTGCATGGTCATATCAAAATTGACATCTAGCTTCAAAAACTGGAAACTTTATTTTCTTAAACAGATGTACGCATATTAGATTATGAACTTATGGTTTAAAATGTACTGTTGTTTGATCACGTAATGTTTAAAAGGCCAGTGATGTTTAGGCATCAACACCCCATATGTTGTCTATCTTGTAACCACAATATTGGCTGCTAATTGCAACACGGGGCGGGACTGAAGGTATCCAGTGGTGAGCACAGCACGGGGCTACGGAGCGTAGTTGAACTGCTTAGTCGACGAGTAACTTACAACGGTGCTACACTGCTAGTGGTGCTGATACAAAGCAGAGCAATGGCAATGAAAAACAAAGCAAACATTGCGTTATATGTTGCCGAAGTTGACATTTCGTCAGAAAGGAATCGAAGTAATTTCGTAGAGTGAGAAAGAAGTGGCAGATGAAATATTAACGGTTCTGTAAGACGAATCAGTGAAATGAGTGGCGTCCTATATTCTCGACTGAGCAGACTTGTACACGAGAAGCACATTGAGGACGATACACGCTTATCAAGCGGAAGATACATCAAAACAGGTGTCGAGCCCTTTGTTCACCATCCTTGTCAGACAGGAAGCCACAAATCCCGTCTCCAATGGAACGTAGTAAAGGACAGTCATCGTCCGACGAGCTGGTACTAAATATCATTACACGCATGGAAGATCAACCACAGCACAGAAAAAAACAATTATGAAAAGAAATAAGTCCGCAGCAGTATGACCATGTAGTGCATAAGAAAAACTATGGATATTCAAGGGAGGGCAAGGCCCACATTTTACAGAAAGTGGTGTCTGGGCGTTTCGGAGATTCTCAATCCAGTTCACAGGATGAGCATGTTAGTGGCGTAGTATGTTATGCACGTGAAGTTGCGCGTGATGTAGATTTCAGTGATTTCAAAGGAGCTCTGGGTGGTTGCGTAACTTCAAACAGTGCTACAGAATTGGAGGACGTAACGGGACGAAATTTCTTCTTGAAAATGCACAGCAAACTTCGGAATCGCCTCAAAATGTCGAGATGAGGTGAAGAAACTTATCCCATCGGTTAGTAAGGAATTTGTTTTCAACTCGACCCCTCGGTATTTGAAGAGGAAAAACGTATTAAACGAACGTTGGAAATTAGAAGTACCAAGAGAACAGTATCGAAGTCACCTAACATTAACACCTTAACGCATTCCTATAGAGTTATGCCGATTGTTAATTTGGATGTTAAATTCGCTGGAATGTTATCTGCTGTCCTGCGAGAAGTTGGTGGTGCGCTCTTGCCTGTTCGTGGTCTTGCAAGGCATTAGAGAATATTTACTTCAAAGCAAAGAAAAATAGGAAAATGTACCTAAGAGAAGTACAGCAATGGTATCAGCACTCCTTATGGCCAATAGCTGGCCAAAATAACTTGCTTTTGTTTGATTCCTGATCTGCGTACAAAAATCATATTCCCTTATGCAAGCTATCTTTCCTGAAAAGTGTGTGATATTGAAATTCACACTACCTTGAACCACTGACAAAGTCAGCCTCTTGATGTTTTAAACATATTATGGCAATATGTGCTGCTACTCCTTAAAGGACAGCAAGTTTCACGATAAGCTCCAAGACAGATGGTTCCGCATTTGGTTGCATGCCATTTCATTCCATCAGTTCTCATCACCCCGTTTCATCAGTACGATTCTATACGCGTTCTTTAACCTTCGTGCGCTCGCGCTAGAAACAGTAACGCGAGCGGTCGCGCGGGCGGGCGGGCGGCCGACCGCCCGAGAGTTTTCATCAGTGTCTTGAGGTTTTCCGTTTTTAAAGGTCACATTTCCATAAAATATCGACATAGGATATCTCACACAACATTTCAAACACATTTTCAATCAAAATTGTTTATTTAACAATAAAATAGACAATGGAATACAAAAAGGAAGCCAAATACACAAATGAAATATAAGAACATTTTTTTAATTGTAATGTTTTGGGACTATATAATGTAATACTTAAGAGTAGAATTATTCACTGTCTTAACTCGTCACAAGAAAAGCTAATTTTGCATTGAAAAAAGACTTTTTGATTGACATTTCTGTCAGATGAAAAATGCTGATCAGTCTGTATCCATTTCATTTTCGTTTTGAGGCTGACAAAAATTATTGCACGTAACTGTCGTGGTTGAATGTCGTAGACAGACGTTTCTTCCACATTCACCTCATTCTCGCTTTGTTTTTATATTATTTTTTGAGCCACACAAATAACACTCTCTGTATAGGAGTTGATACAGCTGGATAAACTACGTCACTCTCTCTGTAATTTTCCAAAAATACTAACAAATCTTTTGGTAAATGCTTCAATTTAGCTCTTTCTTTCAGGTTTTCGGTCATCAGTTCCAAAGATAACGCATGTAAGAATTGTCTTCTCGTTTTTTTCTTTCATATTACCTGTGTTGAATTGAAAAATGCGTAACGAATTTATTCCTGCAAAGTCAAGTAAGCGGAAAAATATACATGCAGGCCACCTTTCTGTTCTTCTTGATGTTGCAATTCTGGAGCACATGAGGTCTACAGTATCAACTCCACCTTTGGTTATAGTCTGTGATTTGTACAGGTTTATTGGTATCTTCATGAATGATGTCGGTATCATGCATTGTGGAGAGCACTACTACAGCTTTCCTTTTTTTTTTTCTTTTTTTTTTTGTGTAATCGTAGAAATCAAAGTTTTGTCATCTTGACAACCGAACATGTAGTCTCCTGCCACCGCATTTCCATTTACTGTCAGAAATCCTGGGGGAATTTATTTTTTATTTTTTCTCATTGTACCTAAAAAAGTGAGGCCTTTGCTAAGGAGGTATTCAGACGTAAGGTTTCGTCTTCCCTTTAAAAAATAAAAATAATTGTCACTTTTGCCAACAGAAATTTCTCAGAGTGACGAAGTGCTAAAGTAGAAAGAAAAACAGAATTTGTGAATGGCAAAATTTATAGAAAGTAATGCACATTCACTAGAGAATTGGAAGAGTCTATAAAATTGAGGAATTATATGGGAATTACAAAAAGAAATACTTACATTCTAAAGTAGACGAGTAGAACGAAGCCTCGTAAGCGCTCGCAAGGTGGTAACTGACAGCAGAACGTGTTCGGACCTATTTGAACTTGTCCTGAGACGCAGAGAGTGTGACTTGGACGCACTTTGAGCACCATCTGTCGGTAAAAGGTGCAACTAGGGAATACATGTCCCTCCGGACGCCTCGTTACCTTTGTGGAGTAAGTATGGTGCGAAATTGCAAAAAGGCGGCCACTTCACCGCCCGCGCGAGCGCGTGAAGGTTAAGAGCAGGTACTTGTTGAATGTCGTGCACGGTTTCAAGCTCCCAAGGAGTTCACCTTCGATCTTGATGGTGCAAAATTTTGTGATTTCATTCGGTATTCATGGTGGAGGTTAATGGTTTGTTTCGAACGTTTTTTTAATGTCGACGATGTCTGTTTTGTAAAGTGTTGTAATTATAACGCATAGGAGGTTGATCTCTGCACGTCCCGTGGTCTCATTTTCTGTCGCCCTTCTGACGCACGCGGTGACTTATTGGCAGCTACTAGTTTTCCTGTCATAATCGTTAACACAGCACTTTCAAATGAGCCTTACTAAAGATTGAACTTATGATCTCGTATGCAGGAGGTTTCTTATAGGTGTTTTAGGAGGTAGTAGTAGAGAACAAAACGAATAAAACAATCCATACACAATATTACTGAAAAATGTTTTGCAGACGTCATAAATTTGTGTATTTTATTTTCTTACACATATTGTGAAATTCGAATCTTTGCATCAACAACAAACCACGAATCAACAAATTACATGGACTCTAAAGTATTTTGTTAGAACTGAACAGGAGGAAATCAATAATGAAGTCTTGGCTAGTGATGTTCTAGACTTAATATTTGGTTCCACAGACCTTTGCGAGTATTAATGCAGCACACTTGGATAGGATGGAATCCACGAGTTTCGCAAATCGCGCCTGACGACTCTTCTTCCATTACCCAGACAATTCTTTACAGAAAGCCTCCTTCCTGGTTCAGTTTTGTGGCCGAATGCATCCATTTAGCCCGCTCCAAAGCAGTTCTATGTGGTTTAAGACTGGACTTTTTATTGGCCGCTCGAATACCTTTGCTTTTCGCTGCTTCAGAACTGTCTTCACATGGCCAAAAGAGTTGTCATGCTGGAATTGGCAATTACATGGCATATTTCGTCTTGCATATCACATTGTATGTTACTATTTCACCATACTGCAAACTATCTATTACCCCATGAATTACGACGAGAGGACCTGTATCACTTCGTGAGAAACACCCCCACACCACTGTGCTCCCTCCTCCGCTCCTCGTGCTTCATTGCGGGTAGCTGGTACTTTCTGTCACTCCTCTTGTTTCCAGCCGTCGAACATAGTGTATCCCGTCTGAGGAGACGGGGTTGGACATGCTTTCATCACTCAAGAGAAGCCCTATCTTCAGTGGTCCATAGCGCGTAGGAACTGTAGTCTGGACTTACCGTTTTCCGCACTCTCATAGGGTTTCGAGAACATCACCTGTCATTCAGATCTATAGCCGCTAAGCGACGTTTAAATGTCGAAACATGGACCTGTACCCCGCGTTCCACCTGTAGATCATCACGATTGTCTTGGCTGATTACTTGAGACCAGCCATCGATTGCCTCCGTATGATGCTAGCTTCTGTTTGGATGTTTTTTTCGAAGCTGATAACGTCGTGCATTGCTCTCTATCGACCCCTTTTTTACCTGGAGCCGTGTCCAGAGACCAAACACCTTTGCTACGAAGAACTGACTTTGGTCTTGACTCAGTACTGTTAAGAAAGCTTCGCTGAAATCTCCTAAACATTCTTTAATTTTAAGCTTTACTGTAAGTAAATAAAAATATTAGAATTAGATTTGCTTTTTGTAGTTAGGTTTATTGGACTCTTTCCATTCTACAAAATACTTATGAATCCATTGGAAACACTGTTTACGACTCGAGTCTATGCTTACCTGTACTCAGCAATCAATACAAGTAATCGTGGCGTGGTCCAGTAGTGTTCTGCCTAAACAAACGGCTTGTTTTGATTTTGTGTATGTATAAACACACATCCCAACCTATTAATTCAATACAAAATACTTTAATATGCCTCCAATTTTTGTTGTTTCCAGAGTTGTAAATGGTTAGAGAGATAAGTTTTAATTTCGCGTTATGTTGCTCAAATTCCTACAGGTTTATTTACTGATTGCCTTTTTTCGTTTTGAAGTTTAAGTTATGACGTTTTGCTTGACTTTTCATAATTGAAATTATCAACTGTGATTGTGATTTGTTGGTAAAATATGCTACATGATTTAAACAAGCTGCACCTATTTAAGAGTAGTGAGCATGCTGACATATTATTTTGTGTTCGCATTTTGTAATGAATACGCTGCTACGTCTGCTTGTTGTTGATGCAGTAGATGACTTCCAAACTACACAATACCAAATTCGAGAGGGTATATTCGTATTTCCACTGAACTTCGTATCACTGTTAGAGTTCCTAGCTGTCCTATCTCAGCTGAACATGCTAATGAGCAAAGATGGGATGTAGTGTAAGACGATATGCAGCTTTTGTTCCTTTAAGAAACAGATTTCTTTGATTCTGTTTTTAAGATCTGTAGTTCTCGTTGGACATCTTATGTTTACACATATTTAGTTTTAAGATACCTTCATGGTTATTATTAATATTTGGGGGTTGTTTGGGGAAGGAGACCAGACAGCGAGGTCATCGGTCTCATTGGATTAGAGAAGGACGCGGAAGGAAGTCGGCCGTGCCCTTTCAAAGGAACCATCCCGGCATTTGCCTGGAGCGATTTAGGGAAATCACGGAAAACCTAAATCAGGAGGGCCGGACGCGGGATTGAACCGTCGTCCTCCCGAATGCGAGTCCAGTGTCTTACCACTGTGCAACCTCGCTCGGTATTAATATTTCTTAAGTATTTATTATTAATATTTATTGAAGAAAATACTCAGTTTCATGCCTAAATGTATGTCATCCCCTACGTATTGATCTCCAGGCAAGACTCTTTTCATGGCTCGCTTATGTCTCCTCATTCCAATGAGTCATTATCACCCCATATGGTCCATCTGTTACCGATGTCTGCGTGGGAAACAAATTCTCAGTCGCTACTGCTCGTTTATGCAGTGCTGTTTAATGGAGACAATTACTTCTGCTAGCTGCAGTCTCACAATAAAATGTGAAATTTAGTGAATAAAATGCTGTCCAAAGGTAGAGGAAACATGCATAGGTGAAGGGCGTAGCCAGGAAAGCTTTTCTTAAAAAAGCATAAAATTTTAAGATATATTCTCAACAGCATATATATAGCCAAAAATTAGGTACACCTGCCTCACATCGTCGAGGGCCCCCGCGAGAACGCAGAAGACGTGTTATGGACTCGACTAATATCTGAAGTAGTGCCGGAGGGAATTGACACCATGAATCCTGCAGGGCTGGCCATAAATCCGTAAGAGTACGAGGTGGAAGAGATCTCTTCCGAATAGCACGTTGCAAGGCATCGCAGATGTGCTCAATAATGTTCATGTTTGAAGAGTTTGGTGGCCAGCGGAAGTGCTTCAACTCAGAAGTGTGTTCCTGGAGCCGCTCTGTAGCAATTCTGGACGTGTGGAGTGTCGCATTGTCCGGCTGGAATTGCCCAATTCCGTCGGTATGCACAATGGGCATGAATAGATTCAGGTGATCAGACATGATGCTTACGTACGCGTCACCTATCAGAGTCGTATCTAGACCTATTAGGGGTCCTATATCACTTCAACTGCACACGTCCCACACCGTTACAGGGCCTCCACCAGCTTGAACAGTCCCCTGCTGCCATGCAGAATCCGTGGATTCATGAGCTTGTCCTCATACCCTTCCGATGCAATGTGAAACCAGACTCGTCTGACCAGGCGACACTTTCCAGTCATCAACTGTCCAGTGTCGGTGTTGACGGGCCCAGGCGAAGCGTAAAGCTTTGTGTCGTACTGTCATCAAGGGTACACGAGTGGGCCTTCGGCTCCAAAAGCACATATCAATGATGTTATGTTGAATGGTTCACACGTTGACACTTGCTGATGGCCCGGCACTGACATGTGCAGCAATTTGCAGAAGGTTGTATTTCTGTCACGTTGAACTATTCTCCTCAGTCGTCGTTGGTCCCGTTCATGCAGGATTTTTTTCCGGCCACAGCGGTGTCGGAGATTTGATATTTTACCGGATTCCTGATATTCAAGGTACACTTGTGAAATGCTCGTACGGAAAAATCCGCACTTCATCGCTGCCTCGGAGATGCTGTGCCCCATCGCTCGTGCGCCAACTGTAACACCATTTTCAAACTTAGTTAAACCTTGATAATCTACCATTGGATTTTGCGGCTGGTCCCGGTGGAGGTTCGAGTCCTCCCTCGGACATGAGTGTGTGTGTTTGTCCTTAGGATAGTTTAGGTTAAGTAGTGTGTAAGCTTAGGGACTGATTACCTCAGCAGTTAAGTCCCATGAGATTTCACACACATTTGAATCTGCCATTGTAGCAGCAGTAACCTATCTAAAAACTGCGCCAGAAACTTGTCTTATCGCCGTGTTCTACGTGTTTACATATCTCTGTATTTGAACACTTACGTCTAGACCAGTAAAATTAAATTCTAATTTAACGGCCTGCTTCTTTGCCAACAAAACACTGCTCATTCTTCCAACATATTTATGACCCCTTCTATCTTTCAATTTCACTATATGCAATTAGATCGCGTGTAACTTCGTTTAGGAGGCAGGGGGGGGGGGGAGGGTGTCTGCACCCCCTGGATCACCCCTGTTTGGCTACATCCTTACACACGGACCTTAAACATACTTGGTATTTGTGACCAATGTTTCTGAGTCATGTTGCTAAACTGGCAAAGCCACCACTTTATAAAATATCATTCTCGTTTTCTTGGATAAAGTTCTTCAGATTATTTTTGTTCAGACTGGATATTTTCCTCTAAAAGCCTTACTCTTGCTATTTTGTGCAGAGTACGCAAGTGGGATTTCATTCTCAATTCCTTCAGTGATTCCTTGGCCATCAGCTAACAACATTGTGTACAATGAGACATACAGTGGAGTAAGACCACAGCCTTGTGGCAACCGCGACGTTATAGCATCCTAGTCAAATTCAGTTTAGCTACCAGTTTGTCGATGCTAGAGAGCCGCTATATGCTTCGGCTTTTCTGTGTATGACAACAACAGTCGTCGAGCGTCCACGTAATCCCGCAGTATTTAACTTCTGCGAGTGTATACGGCGGTCTCAAGAGTCACATGCCTGTGTTAAATGGTAGAATGCACCTACTTTCCTTGGAAGGCCGAGTAAGAGACTGACATCGTAACAGGCAAATACTTGAAGTTCAGAAGAAAAAGAAGTACCTACTTCATGCAGCTATACATTAATGCTAATGTACTTCGCTAACAAAATAGTCAATTCTGTTCCTCGTTGACGATCTATCGTGAACCAAAGTGCCCGCCTGAGAACCAGTTACGTGTACTTGTGATACGTTACGTTACTTCCATGACATTGTCACAATCATTCGGAAACACTGGGAATAAGAATCCGGCCTGTAACTGTATCTAGAGGCCAACATTTGCAGAAAAACAGCAACTCGTTCATCAGCAATGCCTTCCACGCCTCATATTTCCGATGTTCAATGGCCCACTGTGAATCTATGTATTGTTTGTATGACGCACGTTTCAATAAATACGTCAGCAGTTTTTTGTGTTTAGCAGTCTCGATCAGTAATGTCGTCTGCGTCTAGAATGGACATAAAGCAGCTCTGCACTAGAGCGTAAACATGGCGTCGCAGCATCAGCGGGAAGCATACAGAGGCAGTGACGCGTAATGCGATGGCAGCCCTCGCACCGAACACACTTGCCGGCCGCCGCACCGCGCAAACATTTATCAGAGACGCATCTAAATGGAAGCCGGTTGTCTTGCGAGAGATGAGCATTGTGTCCGGACCCTTCCGAGGGGGATTCGCTGACTACGTCGTTAATCCTCCCTTACTAGAGAGCCGCCTCCCTCATTTCCATAAAGCCCCTTTTCACAGAATTAACAGTTTCGCAAACGAGCCTCTTTTACTCAAGAGTGCTGGCGAACGGCTAAATTGAAATGACGGCTCGTCGTCAGTAGATTCGGACGGCGAACGACGACTGTGAGTGCCGGAAACCCTAGTGAAGAATTGACTCTGGTATGTGAGTGATAGTATCGATTCATAACCATTACAATCGAAGTCACAAACATTTTCTTGGGTGCAATGATACATTTTGGAAAAATGATGAGGTTTCCTGCATTGAAGGAAGGCGACGTACTGGTAAAACGTCGCATTTCTATCGGAAACTCTATCATTTCACTAGTTTATTCCTTGTCCCACAGATCACGAGCCGGCCGAAGTGGCCGTGCGGTGAAAGGCGCTGCAGTCTGGAACCGCAAGACCGCTACGGTCGCAGGTTCGAATCCTGCCTCGGGCATGGATGTTTGTGATGTCCTTAGGTTAGTTAGGTTTAACTAGTTCTAAGTTCTAGGGGACTAATGACCTCAGCAGTTGAGTCCCATAGTGCTCAGAGCCATTTTGAACAGATCACGAAAGTGATTTCTGCCGCAATGACGGAGAACGAATCAGTTTAGAGCCTACATATTCATGATCGGCTTGTATGTGGCTCGTTAATGAACCTCTCAATATGAGTTGAAGATACCGAAACTCGACGTCGACTTCGACAAGCGACCAAAGTGTTTGCAGTGTGTGGCGCCTTGCGAAATGGAGATAGGTATACTGTGACAGTTATCTTTTCTTGTCTGCACTTACAATTCACTATGTCTATGTCAAACTATTAACCGAGGTAATTAACGTATTTTGGGGTCTTAGTTGATTAACGATTATATAAATATAATGTCCTAACTGTATTATACGTATGTACTGTTTGTAGGTTATTCTTTGGTATGAAGTATTGTGATATATCCTTGTATACAACAAATAGGTTTTGGTTTTGCATTTTCTCTTTAGGGATAACTTGTGAAGAGAGTTGTTAATGAAAGAGCAGAAGTCTTAAGCCATCAAACGTTCATTTCTGAGGAAGAGGATGTGGAACAAAAATGGAAAAAATTCATAAACATCGTCCAGCACGCCTTAGATAAGTTCGTACCGACTAAGGTCCAAAGCGAGGGGAAAGATCCACCGTGGTATAACAATCATGTACGAAAGGTACTACGGAAACAAAGAAAGCTTCATCATAGGTTTAAGAGTAGTCGAATCATAGCTGATAAGGAAAAGCTGAACGAAGCGAAAAAGAGCGTAAAGAGAGCAATGAGAAAAGCATTCAACGAATTCGAACATAAAACATTGGCAAACAATCTAAACAAGAACCCTAAAAAGTTTTGGTCATATGTAAAATCGGTAAGCGGATCTAAATCCCCTATTCAGTCACTCGTTGACCACGATGGCACCGAAACAGAGGACGACCGAAGAAAGGCAGAAATACTGAATTCAGTGTTCCGAAACTGTTTCACTGCGGAAAATCGTAACACGGTCCCTGACTTCAGCCGTCGCGCGGACGCCAAAATGGAAAATATTGAAATAAACGATATCGGAATTGAAAAACAACTGCTATCACTTAGTAGCGGAAAAGCATCCGGACCAGACGAGATACCCTTAAGATTCTACAGTGATTATGCTAAAGAACTTGCCCCCTTTCTATCAGCAATTTATCGTAGATCGCTGGAAGAACGTAAAGTACCTAGCGACTGAAAGAAAGCGCTGGTCGTTCCCATTTTCAAGAAGGGTCATAAATCAGATGCGAATAATTATAGGCCTATTTCGCTTACGTCAATCTGTTGTAGAATAATGGAACATGTTTTGTGTTCTCGTATTATGACGTTCTTAGATAATACAAATCTCCTTCATCATAACCAACATGGATTCCGCAAACAGAGATCATGTGAAACTCAGCTCGCCCTATTTGCCCAAGAAATTCACAGTGCCGTAGACACTGGCGAGCAGATTGATGCCGTATTCCTGGACTTCAGGAAAGCATTTGATACGGTTCCGCACTTACGTTTAGTGAAAAAAATACGAGCTTACGGAATATCGGACCAGGTTTGTGATTGGATTCAGGATTTCCTAGAAGAAAGAACACAACATGTCATTCTTAACGGTTCAAAATCTGCAGATGTAGAGGTAATTTCGGGAGTACCGCAGGGAAGCGTGATAGGACCTTTATTGTTTACAATATACATAAATGACTTAGTTGACAACATCGGTAGCTCCGTGAGGCTATTTGCAGATGACACGGTTGTCTACAAGAAAGTAGCAACATCAGAAGACTCGTACGTACTCCAGGAGGACCTGCAGAGGATTAATGCATGGTGCGACAGCTGGCAGCTTTCCCTAAACGTAGATAAATGTAATATAATGCGCATACATAGGGGCAGAAATCCATTCCAGTGCGATTATGACATAGGTGGTAAATCATTGGAAGCGGTAACGATAAAATACTTAGGAGTTACTATCCGGAGCGATCTGAAGTGGAATGATCACATAAAACAAATAGTGGGAAAAGCAGGCGCCAGGTTGAGATTCATAGGAAGAATTCTAAGAAAATGTGAATCATCGACGAAAGAAGTAGCTTACAAAACGCTTGTTCGTCCGATTCTTGAGTATTGCTCATCAGTATGGGACCCTTACCAGGTTGGATTAATAGAAGAGATAGACATGATCCAGCGAAAAGCAGCGCGATTCGTCATGGGGACATTTAGTCAGCGCGAGAGCGTTACGGAGATGCTGAACAAGCTCCAGTGGCGGACACTTCAAGAAAGGCGTTACGCAATACGGAGAGGTTTATTATCGAAATTACGAGAGAGCACATTCCGGGAAGAGATGGGCAACATATTACTACCGCCCACATATATCTCGCGTAATGATCAGAACGAAAAGATCCGAGAAATTAGAGCAAATACGGAGACTTACAAGCAGTCGTTCTTCCCACGCACAATTCGTGAATGGAACAGGGAAGGGGGGATCAGATAGTGGTACAATAAGTGCCCTCCGCCACGCACCGTAGGGTGGCTCGCGGAGTGTAGATGTAGATTACACATTAACTGAATGGAAATAAACTGTCAAGAGAAAGGACTCAAATAAGGAGTCACAAGTTCGCTGGTGAGACTCAGACCAGATTATATGACTATGTAATTTATGAGTAAGTCATCAAGGTATTAATTACAACGGTGCGGGCTTAATAAGAAAGTTTCCACGGACGAGCCCGCTATAAGGTCAACACCATTTTACGCCTCCGCTAAGAGAGATTCCAGCTTCAACATCGGGGCACGCATTGCGCCCTACGGGGTCCCTCCGACGGTAGACTAATCTTGGATCACAGTAGCTGGTGCCTCACCTGGACATCTTGTACAGACTTGCGTACTAAATCATAAACTGATTCTGAAAAATTAGCTGTAGCGTCTAAACTCATCAAGAATCAGAATGACAAAAATGTTTCGTAAGGAATAATTCACTTCGTTAGGGCAGCACAATGATCCACTTCTAAACCTCTCTTTTTTGTATTTTTTGCAAACTCAGATGGATGAACCGAGGCTGAAAACATAAAAAAATAATTACGTTGCTTCTGTATTAAATTTTTGAATGTAAGTTGTTGTGACAGCCTGATCCATTGTGTAACCCGAGGCCTAAGCTAGGTTAGTTAGTGACAGTCTAATTTTGAGTTGGCGAAAAGCAACGAACTTCAAGACGAAATACTAATTACTGTATAATTTTTCATAATGTGGAGGCCACAATTTTAATATATTTCCTTAAAGTCAGTACCACCATTAGACTGTTTTTTTTTTTTATTTGCAGTGTTACATTTACACGATCATGATTTCGGCTTTAAGTTGCCATTATTAAGTGTTTCATTGTTATACAGTGCGTAAGATGGCATACTGTCGTATTTAAAATGTACTATTACACACATTACTAGCCTACTGCTTTTACCAGAAATACTGACCCTTAGACAATGTGTCTAATAGTATATTTAAAATACGACAGTATGCCATCTTAGGCACTGTATAACATTGAAACGCTTGATAATGGCAACTTAAAGCCGAAATCATGATCGTGTAAATGTAACACAGCAAATAAAAAAGCAGTCTAACGGCAGTACCGACTTTAATGAGACTAATTTTTGGGGTGAAAACAGTGATATATAATTTAGACGGGGACCTAGATTAGGTTGAAAGGTGACAGTGTGGTTTTGAGTTGGCGAAGCCAAGGAATGTGATGTCAGCAGAATAATTATTGTTACGGAACGTATTTTAAGAATATTGGACTTACATGAGTTGTTTATGTTTCCTATGCTGATGATGTAGCGATTTAAAATGGAACAGCCATTTAAAACTAATCCCAGTAAAGGCAGACGCGAGACTGACATTCGTTGGAAGAATTCTCAGGAAGTGCATTGCACCCAAGATGGAAGTACCTTACAATTCCCTTGTTCAGCCGATATTTGAATATTACTCGTCAGTCTGACAGATAAAGCAGAAAAGCTCCAAAGCAGAGTAGCATAGTTCAACAAAGATTCGTTAAGTAAACGCGAAACCGTGACGGAAATAATTAGCTAACTTGAGAGGTGACTGTGTAATCAGCTTCAACTTCTGACGGCTAAATTTTCCTTCGTAAGTTGCGCAAATGACTTTTTTGTGCATGCTCCCTTGGGCAAACAATACGCAGTGAGCGAGTATATTTATTTTTGTGTCAACCAGCAGCCTGCACATATCTTATCCCTTTACCAGCTAACCCCTGTAAAGTGTGAATCTGTACAAATGGTTCAATGTACCTGCCAAGAAAGCAGAGAACTTCTTGTGTGTTTTGGGCTGTGTCGTACTAATATCGATAGCTTTAGCGAAGGGGTTTAGCTAAGCTGCTTCATTAAGAATGAGAGCACTTCCCGCTTTCACCCCTGATCATCCGTACCCCCCTCTCCAAACTTAAGTAAAAAAAAAAAAAAAAAGTGTCTCTGCCGGCAACCGCCAACGGCCTCCGTTCAATTTTTTTAAGCGGCACTTAGGACCCAATCGCCGCCTTGCTAATACCCTACGTTCTTTGTAGCGCATCTTGGTATTATTTTGTCCCGATTAGTGAGGATATTTTGTTTTGCTGGTTATGATGAAATCATTTCCTTTATTTGGCAGAGTAATACTAAGAGTAGTACTTAGTCTCTGTTCATACTGAGGGCGACTATATACCATCAGCAGTGGGCGCTCTTTGATTAATTATTTATCGTGTTGTGTTTAAGAATAGTGTATCTATTAAATTCACAAATGTTACAATCCTTAGATCACTTCCTTTCCCATTTTGAGTACCGTGCCAACTATAGAAAGTAGTAGTGAGTTGTCACTTGTTCATATGACTTATTTCCTTTAGCAATGATTTGTATTTTTGTAGTGTAATTACGTGTTTCAGATCACGGAATTCCAGAATTTATTTTCCATTTATGAGGCACAATTCCTTGTTTGGTCTTCCCGCCACATTTATACGAAGTAATGATGTTGCCTGTGCAGGCTAGTCCACTGTGTAGAATATCAGTTTCATTGCAGGATGAACCCAAATTCGAACAAATTTTCTCAACTGATTTTACGACTCTGGAATTTATCGCTTTCAGCGAAAAGTCTCTAGTTCACCCGTATATTTGATCCGTACAGATTCAATGGTGGTGGAATGAAGTGTTTCTTTCTCTTGCTGAGTTACATACTGTTTGTTAAAAAATAATACAGGATTATCCACTTTCCCACTTTCCGTAGAACCCAATTGTTCTTGTCTCCATCTTTAAGTTCATCAAGCTGTTTTTTTCGTGATTTGTGATTCAATTATGATCATTATGTAAGTAAGGGACTGTACTTTCTTAATGGTTTGGATGTTAGTTAATATATTTAAGGTGCGTTGTTAACCACCATAATAAATGGTCCTTAAAATTGTGAGTCATTTTACACATATTTTAACACATTTCTCATTTTCTCGCTTCCTGAATACTGTTCTCCCGAAAGATACCGGCGAAGTTTATTAAATTCAGTATGAGAGTTCAGGGAGTTTCTTATTTATGTGAGGCACGCCACGACTACATGTAGTTGAACTGCATCATTGTCATCCTTCTGTTGCATTATTTAATATAAGGGTTTTCCATGAACAGTTCTGATCGGTCGGCATTGCTCACACTATAGACATAGGTAACATGTAATTTTTCCGGGCGGGAAGGCGTGCCGGTCCCCGGCACGAATCCGCCCGGCTGATTTGTGTCGAGGTCCGGTGTGCCGGCCAGTCTGTGGATTGTTTCTAAGGTGGTTTTCCATCTGCCTGGTTCCCCTTATTCCGCCTCAGTTACACTATGTCGGCAATTGCTGCGCAAACACTTTCTCCACGAACGCGCACATCATCATTACTCTGCCACGCAAACATTGCGGTTACACTCGCCTAGTGTGTGACGTTCCGGAGGGTGGCGTGGGGGGAGGGGGGGGGGGGGGTAGTCTACTGGGGGCCGAACCGCACAATAACCTTGGGTTCGGTGTGGGGCAGCGGTGGGGTGAGTTGACTGCTGTAGTATGTTGTGGGGTTGTTTACCACTGAAGGCTACGGCGAGGACGAAGCCTCTCCATCGTTTCTAGGTCCCCAGTTCCATACAATACAATACAAAATGTTCAAATGGTTCAAATGGCTCTGAGCACTACGGGACTCAACTGCTGAGGTCATTAGTCCCCTAGAACTTAGAACTAGTTAAACCTAACTAACCTAAGGACATCACAAACATCCATGCCCGAGGCAGGATTCGAACCTGCGACCGTAGCGGTCTTGCGGTTCCAGACTGCAGCGCCTTTAACCGCACGGCCACTTCGGCCGGCAATACAAAATGTAATTTACGTAAGTTACTTATTCCTTCCCTACACTGAGTCACGTGTTGTAATAAAAGTAGATCGTATAAGGACCTTGCTTGCCCACTCGACAAAGAATTCAGTAACCGACCTTCAATTTTATTCATGCCGGCAGAGACACACAGCTTATAACTCACACGTGCCGTGATTTTCATTGTGACAGAGGGGGTAGGGCACCTGCACTTGGCAGTTTCAGCCAAGATATGATCACACTTGCGTGGAAGTAGCAGTGTGCAATCTTCAGTAGCAGACGCTGCAAGAGATATGTGGTGCATCACGGTGAGATTTTCTGTCAAAATTTGGAGAGCGTATTTTCCTAGTAGTGTCAACCATATATTACTCCCTCCTATGAATACCTCACGAAAATTCCATGAAGATGTAATCAGAGATATTTGTTTTTTTTTAAATAAAACCGTGATTTCTTGCTGCATTGCAACTGATTTTTCCCAGACGGGTTTCGACCGTTTTCACTCTAAGGCATCTTCAGTGTGATCTAGAACGACAGTTTTGTTTTGATATGTATTATTTTTAGATTAACAAACAGGTACTGTCACGTTTTTTATGTAAATATGTAATTACTTATAGTTTGTTGGCATCTGCGTTTCCTCTCATCTGGTCTGGAGGACGTACTGCCACTTAATTTCCGAAACATAAGGACATTTTTATACTCCGAACTTTTGCTTCACACTGTTCATCATGTTTACCTTTATTTTTGTGGTGCACGATTAGCCTTTTGCCGCTGGTTGCGTAAATTTATTCTAAAACTGTACCTTCAAAGACGTAACTATTGTGAGTTCATTATGTATTTCCTCCTGTTTGGTTTGATTATCTACATGTTGCTAACCTAACGAAGTTAATGTGGAAACTATAGTCTGTTCATGACCTTTACATCCCTATTTCTGTGTGTGAGTGGAGAGAGAGGGAGAGAGAGAGAGAGAGAGAGAGAGAGAGAGAGAGAGAGAGAGAGAGAGAGGCTATAAACATCTTGACTAGACGTTAGTTTTCAACTTATCTTTCGTTAGGTTGGCATCAAGTAGGCAAACAGGCCAAACAGAAGGAAACACATAACGGAGTCATAATAGTTACGTCTGTAAAAGCACAGTTTTCGAACAAATATATGTAACCAGTGCGAAAATACTATTAGTGCACCACAAGAGTAAAGGCAAAGTAGATGGAAAATGTGAAGAAAAAGTTCTGGATATATACATGTGCTTACGTTTCGGAAATGAAGTGGTAGTGCGACCTCCAGGCCAGATGAGAGGAAATGAAGATGCCAACAAACTGTAAGTAACTACTTATTTACATAAAAATGCGAGACGTGAACTTTTTGATAATCTAAAAACAACACATATCAAAACGAAGCTGTATCGTTTTAGATCTCACTGAAGATGCCTTAGAGTAAAAACAGATGAAATGCTTCCGGAAAAAGTAAATTGCAGTGCAACAAGAAAACGCAGCTTTATTTACAAAACAAATATTTCTGTACTTCCTGCGGAGAATGGCCACGCAAACAAACTTGATAATCAGAGAGATTCGAGGTCCCAAGGAAGCCTACCAACAATCGTTCATCGTTTGCAGCATTAGCTACTGAACCAGGAAAATGAATAAGTGACTGTGGAGAACAAAGTATTTTCCACCATATGTCATAAGGTGGCTTGCAGACCATAGAAGCATATGCAGATGCAGAATAGTTACGGCAGAAAAATTTAAAAATATATGCAGCGTATGTCTTAGTAAAGCGAATCGTCTCGTTTGCCTTTTGTCAGACCTTGAATGCAGCAGAAACTGTACGCCATCTGATTTGCTATGGTGCCGTATTCATTTCTAGTTACAAAATATCGTACGATCGCAGGGGAACAGTTTTGCCACCCGCTGACGAAATTACGTACCGCATCGCAGAGGGTGAGACAGAGTGTATCACCCCGAGCAGGACGGGGCGGCATAACTCATGCTTACTGCCCCCTTCCCTCCCCTGGCAGACAATTAATTCGGCAGCAAATCGGCCGCAGAGAGCCCCCCGCGGTTTTATGGCGTCGTTGTGTCGGCTCCCCGGCGCCGCCGCCTCCACGCCCTCACACAGTGCCGGCCGAGTCTCGCAGCCCATCTCGCAAGGCAGCCGGCGTCAAGCGCTACGAGCCGCGCTACATCACCTCCTGATCGATCCTTATCTCAGTTGCCCACTCTTTCCGCATACAGTCTCTTTGTTCCCATGAAGAAATTTCCCGCAGTGGCCTGTAAAGTTCTTTTTTCACATACAGGATGTCCACGTGAAACCTCCTCGATTTCCTAATGCAATTAAAAATAAATAAATATAAAAAAATGTATGTGACGTAGATATCTGCAGTTTGTGGCAATATGTAAATTTTGTTAAAAAAATTAAAATACTTTTACATGGGCTCTTTTCATACATCATAAAATGTCTACATGAGACTCAGTCTCAACCACGGGTGCACGGACATGGCCCGTACATTTCTTCTCCGCAGATCGCGAAGACGACAGGCGAGACATTCTCGACAGGAGAAAATCCAGAGGGGTGATCTCTGGCGATAACTTCTTAGTTAGGTCATCATGTCCTATCCAATGCTGTGAAAATGTTCGACCAAGGGTGACAGTGAACCATCCTGCTGCAAGATCACATTTGGCTGAAGGGGAGGAAAATGGTAGACAATAAATTGCGTAAGAAAGTCCAAATGAAAGGTTTATGTCACTTTTTGTTCGATGAAGAAATTCGATGCAACTATGCTGTCTTTTATTAGTGCACACCACGAATTTATCTTAGCGTCGTCCCTGACATGTTCCCTAAAACTGTGGGTGTTTTCCGAACCCCATATCCGAATGTTCTCCAGTTAAATTTCGCAAATGAGTAGAGAGTTGCTTTGTCAGATAAAACGACATTTCCTAGATAATTGACGCTTGTTCGACCCGGTCCAATATGTAAACAGAAAATTCTTGGCAAAGCTGCAAGTCGTTTAGATTCAATTCTCCCACAACTTGAACTTCATAAGCGTGCAAGTGAAGTCGTGTATGCAGTACCTTGAGAACTGTTGAGTATGGTATGTTTAGCAATCGTGATAGTCGGCGAACTGAATTTGAAGGGCTTCTTTCGACAGTCAGTCTGATCTCCTCAACCATTCCATCATATGTACGTTTTTTGCCAGAACCTTTCTGTATGTTTAGACTGCCAGTGTTTAGTAGCTTGTCATACCTAGCCTTAATCGTTTAATCGTTTAGTGGCTCCCTTCGAAATTCGTGTCCGAAATTTCTTTGGATAGCAGCGGGGTATTACTCTGCTGCATACCACACCACACATTCGGTTCATTATTGAGGTTTAGTCATTTCTGGTAGCACTTGAAGCAAAACAATAGGAATCGTTTAAAAAAAATCTACACAATACTGTCGGAGGTGCTTTACATGATGCTGCAAACTGCAACTCTGCAAGTATCTATGACTCACATTTGTTTCAATTGCAACTGGTAAACAGGGATATTTCCTGTGGAAACCCTGTGTGTGTGTGTGTGTGTGTGTGTGTGACAATCCGTTCGACTTCCAGGTTATAATAAGGATGACATACACAAAAATATAGTAGTACCCGATAATGGCGATATACTCTCAATCTTTAAGAAAAACACAATAATTCCTGAATTAATTTTGTTTGTTCACAATTAGTTTCAGACTTCTTGGGCATTATGAAGTTAAACTAGTTGTTAAAAGTAAAATTAATGTATCAAAAGTGGAAAATTCCACCTTCTTTTAATAAATTCACTGCTGTGGTATCCGCTATGAAGAAGCAGAAAATAAAATAGTTCCTATTCCAAGGACGACAGATGTTGAGTGGTTTGAACGTCACCGAAACTCCTTGAAAGATGATCGCATTTGTTTGACGGGTAGAGACTGTTAAGTTACAGCTCCTGACAGCTACATTTAGTTGATAAATGCCTTTTTGAAGTTGTAAAAGGTAGGTCATCGGCAAACAGTGCTGCTGTCAGGTAAAGTCATTACTTAATGTCATAGGTGCAAGACTCTTTGTCAGCCATTGCCTCAACGTATCATTAACATCGATATTAAAAGTATCGGAGACAAGTTGCATCTTTGTCGTAAAGCTAGATTTGTTGTTCCTTTAAAACACTCTTAGTCGGCAATTATCACCTTGGAATGTCCGCCCCCGGTAGCTGAGTGGTGCCGGCACGATAGCTCAGCGTGTTCGGTCAGAGGGTTATCTGCCCTGTGTAATAAAAAACCTGATTAAACGGCTCAACACTGAACCTGAACGGGTGTTATGGGACATCCACACCGAACACATGCAACGAACAATATAGAACAAAAAAAGTGGTCAGCGCGACAGAATGTCAACCCTAAAAGCCCGGGTTCGATTCTGGGCTGGGTCGGAGATTTCCTCCGCTAACGGACTGGGTGTTGTGTTGTCCTAATGATCATTATTTCATCCCCATCGACGCACAGATCATCGAAGTGGCGTCAAATCGAAAGACTTGCACCCTGCGAACAGTCTACCCGACAGGAGGCCCTAATCACACGACATTTTTTTACCTTGGAATCTTGGTACACTTGTTGGATTACACTCATGAACAGGCGTGGAATGCATTTCCTGACTATTTCTTACAACATCCTCCTGTCCATGTTGTCAAAAGTTTTGACATGGTCAATAAATAGCAGATGTGCTTCTCAGTTAAATTCTACGTGCTTTTTAATTACTTGTTTGGTGACAAACTGTTCTATCACACTGTTTGAGAGTTGCTAAGGAGCAACTGCCTCCTGCTAAAGAAAAACTGCGAATTGCTCCAGCACAACTCGCAACTGCTACGCATTATCCTACCAATGACAGAAGAAGGGAACGTGGTTGGCGGGACATGTCAACTGCAGCGAGGACTGCATGAACACTGTGGATGCGTTCAACAGTTCAGGCAGTACCGAGTTTTACCAAAGTTTTTGTGGAACCTATTAGTGCGGCATTCCGTTTGGCATGAAAACATACCTAAAATAGATAATCTGAATGTTTACGATCATAGGTGAGCACTAGAAAATCTCGAACCCGGTGAAAGATTCACTGTAATGGATATGTCCAGAAGTGTCACCTCGGTATTAAAAAAGGCAGCTGAAGTTGCAAAATCTATGCGAAAGAATGCCGCTGATCGGAGACGGACCACCACACTATAAGAGGATCGATATGTTGCCGCAGTGGCGAAAAGGGGCAGATATCTCACTCACATGCAGATCGCTGCAGACCTTCAAGTGCTCCCTGCACACGTGTCTCTGCCAAAACAATTTCGCAACGATTGTACTTCGTTTGTTTGTACATCCCAACGTCTGTTAAATGCATCCCACTTCAACCAGGTCATCGTAGAAAAGAGTCCGTCGGTGCACGGAGCAGGTTAGGGTCACCAACAGTGATCCAGAGTGATGTTCTCCGACAAATCCCGCTTCACTGTGCAAGCGATTCTGGCCATCTGTTGAGAAAAGAGAACGTTACACACCACAGAATTTTCATGAACTTCATTAATTAGGCGTAGGCGTTATGGTGTGGGCAGTCATTATGCACAATGACCGAACACCGCTGCATATGCTGGCGTGAGGTACCGCTGCAGCACAGCCATATTGGCAGGGAGATTATTGTGGATCATGTCCGTCGATGTATCGGTGCCGTATGTCTCGCCTCTCTCTTTATGGATGACAGTGCCTCCCTACACAGGACTGCTGAGCTGTTGGACACACTAGCAAGTGAAGATATTGGATGCATGGACTGCCCTTCTTACTCCCTGGACTTAAGCCCTACGTAGCATGCATGGGATGCTCGTGTACGCGTGTTTCTAGACGAATACCTCCTCCTCGAGCAATACAAGAACTGAAAACCACCTCGAGAGAAAAGTGGGACAATATCCTCAAAGGACTTCTCATCAATTTGTTAGCCTGCAAGAATGATAGGTGCTAAAATAATGTGCATTAGTGCCCAATGAAGGCATGTGCTTTAATGTGAGTCCGATATCGACCTTAATGTTGGGAGTCTGGCCTGTGTCAAACATGGATGTTATTTACAGGGCTATTACAAATGATTGAAGCGATTTCATAAATTCACTGTAGCTCCATTCATTGACATATGGTCACGACACACTACAGATACGTAGAAAAACTCATAAAGTTTTGTTCGGCTGAAGCCGCCAGAGCGCTCGAGAGCGCAGTGAGACAAAATGGCGACAGGAGCCGAGAAAGCGTATGTCGTGCTTGAAATGCACTCACATCAGTCAGTCATAACAGTGCAACTACACTTCAGGACGAAGTTCAACAAAGATCCACCAACTGCTAACTCCATTCGGCGATGGTATGCGCAATTTAAAGCTTCTGGATGCCTCTATAAGGGGAAATCAACGGGTCGGCCTCCAGTGAGCGAAGAAACGGTTGAACGCGTACGGGCAAGTTTCACGCATAGTGATGTGAAAGATTCAGTGTTTAAACCTCCTCTACCGAGAAACGTGCCAGAACTGCGAGCTCGCATCAACAATGCTTTCGAACTCATTGATGGGGACATGCTGCGCCGAGTGTGGGAGGAACTTGATTATCGGCTTGATGTCTGCCGAATCACTAAAGGGGCACATATCGAACATTTGTGAATGCCTGAGTTTTTGTATGTGTTTGCAAAGCATTGTGAAAATATCTCACATAATAAAGTTATTGTAGAGCTGTGAAATCGCTTCAATCATTTGTAATAACCCTGTATTGCCTGTTATCCTGCTTTCCCAAGTGGTGAAATCTATACCATTTTTCGTTATAAATATACCACTCAAACTCTGTTACGTATGTACTGTTTTTCACGTCTTCCGCCATTGCCTGTGATTATTCCTATCCCACTATGTCTCTGTTTCTTAGCAATAGCTAACAGCGTATATGGCCCTATTCTGTTGTTTGACAACTGTTTCCTTATTTTGTGCATTTGTTCCTGAGTAAAAACTTCGATAACAAGTAAGTGAGTGTATAACTAAAAGACAGTGGGTGCTACACGCAGATAACACGACTATAAGGGCATAACATGATCATGACAGTCTGTTTGCAAGCACCTTTGTATTTTCAAACCATTCCAACTAGAAAATTTGTATTGTTACGTTGTCTGTACAGGTGCTACCCACATTTAATTTAAGTATCGTTCTCTTAAACTTAACTTCATGTAAATTAGTGTGCTATACGTACGAATATATTCGATTCTCGTATTCTGTTCTTCTTGGACTCTGCATTTCCTCAGTCAAATTTTTCGAGGCATTCCTTACACCAAACGACGAGACTGTGTTTTTGTGCTTCGGTCAAATTGACGGAAACCCATGGGGCACAATCTTTCTCCCAGCTACATCTTGATGCAGAATCAAGTGTACTGAAGTCTTCTATATGGCTGCGGATGCCTCTACCTCGCGTTAAGTCATACTCCGAGGCTACTGAACCATATTGCGTGCAGCATCGAGGTTCCGTGGGAAACCTATCGACTTCAGTTGTCCTTCACGAAAGCTGACGGGAGCACGACCAAGGCGGAAAGATAGCATCATGTGTACAGGTATATTGTCACCGACTGCTGCTGACGGTATCTGATTACGATAGAGTTCATAGTAAAATATTTTAGGAGACCGTTATCTTATTTTATAGAGTCCTAACTTGTGCCACTGCTATAAAACTCATAGATCAAGTTCTAACCGATGTTTAGTGAGCTCAGCGTGAACTATGTGCTTCTTAAACTAAGATATCAACTGTGAGCTCTATGTGTTGAAAAACCGGTCGTCCGAAGATAGCGTTTGATTTTTTTTTTTTTTTTTTAGTGTTCATGTAACTTTTATGTGCGTGGCAAGGGGAATTACTATTATAGCGTAAGCTGCAAAATAATGTCTTACTCATGGGTAAATATACTTGAAATAACCTTAATTTTGAATCTTCATTCATTGTGCATCGATTTCAGGAAATTTACGAAGAGAAAATAGTGACATCACTTATAACATACCGGTACACGTTTCCGGTATTGTACCCCTACAATGTGAGAAATTAGGACGTATAGTGAGCTTAAAAAATGTGTTTAGCGTTATTGGAGAGACATAATCTTTACAATGTGGTGAATTTTCCAACGTGTTCCTTACCCTAAGTTATTAATCACACAATTATTTTCTGCTATCAGATAAACTCGGCATTGACATGATACACCTCCTGAACTATGTGTCGTACAATGATATAAATTTTTAGGTACATTCAGCGACATATGATGACACTTTCTCCAAAATTTTTTGCGAATAGAATAAATAGCAACGAAGTATTAAATTTAAACGTCTTGGACGATGCGGCAATTTTTCATGCATCTCATTGCTTTGTCATACAGTGATATAATTTTGCACCTACATTCAGTGGTATATGTGTCTACATTCTGCAAAATGTGTTACGAATGCATTTAGCAGTAAAGAAGTAATAAATGATAACGACATGCCTCATGCGCTCCTTTTACTGAATGAAGAGCCGAAAATTAGTAGCTAATAACCAGTTTTTGTTTCATTGTTTTTAGGGATTGTCATCGGAAAAAAGTTCGTAAACGTTTGAAATTACGTATAACGTTTGTTGCAATTTACTAAGTACTTGCATTCTCAGATTCTGGGTGAATAAGGTCTGGGGATTAATGCCTCGCGGGCTACGCTTATTTTTCACCCCCACCCCTTCGATAAGTGGTTCTCACCCCCACAGCGATCGTCGCCTGGCAGTAAGGTGTATGTGTACCAAGTAGGATTGAAATCAGTCCAGTGGTTTAGGAGGGGGTCTGGACCGTACACACACACACACACACACACACACACTCACACACGCACACACACACAGTTTTACAATGTGTGTGGATTACAGCATGGGAACAGAAACGCGTTATAAAATGTGGAACACGGATGAACTGCATTTAGCTGTTGTAGTATGCCTAAATGGCGATCGTGGATTAAATGAAGGTGCACGAATATAAAATGTGAGTAAGCCAATGATTAAAACACATGCTAAAAATAAGAATGACAATCCAAACTGGGATACAAAAATTTTGCCCGCAGTTAAGTGTTTTCAATCGAGGTTCAAAACGAATGGGAAGGGTGGTTCTTAAATATTAGGTTTAAGCATGTCGGACGTTATACAACTTCCGTATGACATTGCAGACGAGGAATATTTGCCCCATAACTTCGAGGTAGAACAAATCACAGGCAAAGAGCGGGCAGAAGATGTCCATCCTCGAAACATCACCCAATCCGAGGGAAATGATAAAAGCTGCAAACAAAACTTCCAAGACGTAGCCAAGGAGCCTACGAGGTAAAAAGTCGTCCACATATTTTTTAAAGAGAGAAGAGGTATAGTTTTTGGGTCTCTGCTGGGAATCCAGCACAGAAACTCATCCGTAAAACAGAGGAAAGGTATGTGATGAAGATCGAATAGAAGAAATGATCAGATATATAAAATGCAAAAGTTGGATTCACGCAAAGTGTGCAGTGGGGAGAAAGGAGGGAAATGTTGTACTGCAATGCCTGTAAAGAGTGATGTAAAAATCAAAATATGGAACATTCTCTTAAAATTAGACCAGTGCGTTTGTTTAAATATGGAGACATAGTTTAGTACGAATTACGAAACCAGATTTCTAATTTGTAGCACTTGCAAAGTAAGTGCACTGTTTTTACTCTAATTTTTCAGAATTTTCAGTTTGTAGATCAGATACCAAGAACAACATCCTGTAGTTTAAGATGGCATTGTTTAAATACATTTTATCCATAATGGATTCAGCTGAATTCAGTGACTGTTCCTTTATAAGGTACAAAGTAACAACCGTTACCAGTCACTATAGAAGATGGCTTTAAGTAATACACGACCGATGTCAGGCTTGTGCCCATCTTCAGGTAGTTCACATTCATTTACACGTTTCCAACATTGAGTGTGCAAACACAGAAATGAATGTAAACGACGACACCGATGGTGTCACACCTGTTGTGAGTGGTAGCGGCTATTGTCCTTCATCCCACTGTTTAAAAAACTTTTATCTTTGTGTTTAGATTACAACAAATAATATCCAAAAAGTGGTACAATTTATGCAGCTCACTTGTACAACGAAGCACACATTCCGTGCTATGGAAACAATTTGGAATTGGACCTTCACAATACTAGTACGGTAATGTTCGTTTTGTCAACAATCAAGAATGATTGCGTTGTAGTTAAGAAGGAAAACAGGTGGATTTCCTAGGCTGTTCCGCTCACAGAACTGAGCTGAAAGTTACTTAGAACGTTTGAGATATACTAAAGCTTCGATTGTCTACCAAGTAGTTTCCTTCGAATCCCAACCACAACCAGTTCCTCTGCTTTACGAAGAATGAAAGCCATTCCCCCATCAGTGTATCACAACTTACTGGAAAGCATTTTTAGAAAATGAAACTCTGTATAAACACCAAGGTGAACTCCAGACCGTAATAACTGTATTGCTAGCATCCTCGCAACGAACATTAATGATTTTCTCGAGACTGTTGACCACGCTGACTACTACAGTCCTGGTGGCTGCCAACTGAAATCGACTTGCAGCATTTTACAAAATAAGGAGTTATAGTGCAGGAGTGTGTATTCGAAAGTTTGACCTCGTGACAGGAAGCTTGACGTGCTCGCAGTTTACCGTTTCATACGAACGGTTAGGCTACAAGTTGCGCCAGACAGACAGCTCACACGTAATCTAAGGAAGTAGAGAGCGCCACCTCAGCATGTGCAATTTCCGTGATGTCATGATGAGGTAACCCTTTCAATGAAATGCCACCCCCTGGGCATAAAAGTGGAAGCCTTACCAGTTTCCCTTAGCTCCTCACGACAATGATGGAGGTATTCATAGAAGGCTTGGGGTTTAACAAAATTGGAAGCGGTAAGTTGACCAAGAAATTTTTATCTAATCTATGAACAGTCGAAGAACCAATGGCGACTTAATAACTCTAGTATCTGGGGTGTTCTGAAAAGACGGACGTATGATACCCCAGGTACGTATCACACCATTCTGTCTACTGTGACAGTCCATCTCGCTTATAGCTCATGTTGTTTACCAGAGCGGAAATAAACTGTTATAACTTCAACGGTTTTTATCTTACTCGCTGACGTCAGCTTCATGGTAAAGCTGATGTCAATAGCGATGCCTCTGTTTTTTGCGTCACGCAAACGATTTAGTTACAGCGAGACGGAGGGCAAGCGGAAATGTCAGAGGTAACTACGCAGCATCGTGAAATGTCATCAAATTCCGTGAATCTGGGGAATTCAAGCAGCAGAGTTACGCATTATGTGCCAAGCTGTTTGACAAGTTCCTGGTAGTAAAGGACCTTTGTGACTGAAAAGCGAGGCGTAGACAAGGTCTCAGAGATATTTTGCACATGAAAACATTGCTTACATCGATCTTAGATGTAAAAATAGTACACTGTCAAGCTCTTTTCGGTCTTTTCAAATACTCGAAAATATAGATATATTTTATAAATCTCTAAACACGGCATAACTGACTCGACGGTTACATATTTATGAAAAGCACTCGTCATGGTTATGCACCGTAATGAGTATCGCATTGTGTAGTTCAGAGGAAGCGATCTGGCAAGCTTCTAGTAGTAGAGGAGCTTTGGCAGAGGCGAGATACCTGACTCGTATGATATATGATAACACTTGTAAATATTTGTCAGAGATGACACACTAGTGTGCAAAACGTAAGGAGGAAAGTAACTTCCATACAATGTGTCACTACCAAGTAAGGCAACTCGATGAAACATGGACCCTACGTAGAAATATCTACTACAATATAGTACAGAAGGTAAATGAAAGAAATATGAAGTGTTTATGTGTACTTGCGTCCCGAAATCTCGCCATACGGGGATACGTCCAGCACTGCCGAACACGGTCCTTTTGGTGGTCCCTGTGTTACAGTGTGGGGAGACATAATGCTGTATAGACGTACTGTAGTGTTGGCAGAAGAGCCAACACCGTCTTACTAGAGGAGGCCGAAATGCACGCGATTTAGATCACGCAGGGTGGCGTGGGGAGGGAAGAACTATACTGACGTGAGGTCTGCAACATGGCAAGGAATTAGAATTCAGAAAGCGGGCGTAAGTAGTTTGATACGTTTAATCCATTAAAGATGAACGTCGCTCTTGACGGTACATGATTCACAATATCAATATCAATAGTAACTGAATATGGCGCCTTGCTAGGTCGTAGCAAAGGACGTAGCTGAGGGCTATGCTAAACTGTCGTCTCTGCAAATGAGAGCGTCTGTAGTCAGTGAACCATCGCCAGCGAAGTCGGCTGTACAAATGGGCGAGTGCTAGGGAGTCTAGACTAGACCTGCCGTGTGGCGGCGCTCGGTCTGCAGTCACTGATAGAGGCGACACGCGGGTCCAACGTATACTAACGGACCGCGGCCGATTTAAAGGCTACCACCTAGCAAGTGTGGTGTCTGTCGGCGACACCACACGTACTGGCCTCCAAACCTTTCAACACACTCACCGGTCAAGGCTGTTGTGACACTGTACTTCTTCCCTGTATTTGGCTTTCGAAGGGTGCATTCAACCCTGTCTTAAGTTTTATGTACGGCAATGCGCAACCGCATCGGACTGGGCAGTTGTTCTTGGAGCGAGATGTTACTCGTCGAATGAACGGGCCTGCCGGCTCTTACAGATAAAATGCCGCCGAGCACGTGTGGGATGTGATGGACAATGTATTGCAGCACCTGCACGTGCACCAATGACCATCCAGCAATTGTCAACCACACTGGTGGAGGAATGGAACGCCTTATCGTTCCAGAACATCCGCGTCTTTTGTAATGTTCGTGAGACTACCATGGAAGATGGTTACTTCAATATGATTACTGTCTATGAATAGAAGAATCATTTTTAGTCTCACTGGATATTTCCTTCAGTTACCTTCTCTACTATATCACACACATCAAAAAAACTTTTGCATCATCTCGTTCTAGAGAGTTCTGGAACCTGTACAGAAAACTGGAATAGAGATCTACATAAACATCATTTCCGCCGTCCTTATTTCTCACGAAAACCACACATTGCATGTTGTATCAACATACAGTGAGACCTTCAGAGGTGGTGGGCCAGATTACTGTACACACCGGTACCTCTAATACCCAGTAGCACGTCCTCTGATATTGATGCATGCCTGTATTCGTCGTGGCATACTATCCACAAGTTCATCAAGGCACTGTTGGTCCAGACTGTCCCACTCCTCAACGACGATTCGGAGTAGATCCCTCAGAGTGAGTGGTGGGCAACGTCGTCCACAAACAGCCCTTTTCAGTCCATCCCGGGAATTTTCGATAGGGTTCATGTCTGGAGAACATATTGGCCACTCTAGTCGAGCGATGTCGTTACTCTGAAGGAAGTCATTCACAAGATGTGCACGATGGGGGTGTGAATTGTCGTCCATGAAGGCGAATGCCTCGCCAATATGCTGTCGATATGGTTGCACTATCGGTCGGAGGATGGCATTCACGTATCGTACAGCCGTTACGGCGCCTTCCATGACCACCATCGGCGTACGTCGGCCCCACATAATGCCACCATAAAAAAGGCAGGGAACCTCCACCTTCCAGCACTCGCTGGACAGTGCGTCTAAAGCGTTCAGCCCGACCGGGTTGCCTCCAAACACGTCTCCGACGATTCTCTGGTTGAAGGCATATGCGACACTCATCGGTGAAGAGAACGTGATGCCAATCCTGATCGGTCCAATCGGCATGTTATTGGGCCCATCTGTATCGCACTACATGGTATCGTGGTTGCAAAGATGGACCTCGCTATGGACGTCGGCAGCTAAGTTGGGCATCATGGAGCATATTGCGCACAGTTTGAGCCGTAACACGACGTCGTGTGGTTGCAGGAAAAGCATTATTCAACATGGTGGCGTTGCTGTCGGGGTTCCTCCGAGCCATAATCCGTGGGTAGCGGTCATTTACTGCAGTAATAGCAATTTGGCGGCCTGAGCGAGATATGTCATCGACAGTTCCTGTCTCTCTGTATCTCCTCCATGTCAGAACAACATCGTTTTGGTTCACTCCGAGACGTCTGGACACTTTCCTTGTTGAGAGCCCATCTGGAACAACGTAACAATGCAGACTCGATCTAAGCGCGGTATTGAGCGTCTAGGAATGGTTGAACTACATACAACACGAGCCGTGTACCTCCTTCCTGGTGGAATGACTGGAACTGATCGGCTGCAGGACCCACTCCGTCTTATAGACGCAGGCTATGCAAGGTTGTTTACATCTTTGTGTGGGTTTAGTGACATCTCTGAACAATCAAAGGGACTGTGTCTGTGATACAGTACCCACAGTCAACGTCTATCTTCAGGAGTTCTGGGAACAGGGGTGATGGAAAACTTTTTTTGATGTGTGTATACCATTTCTTTCTACGTGTGGTCCACGACTTTCATACAGCTATGTTACTTGGCAGTGACCTGAAAATATGACATATTCGGTCGTTCATAAAGTGGAATGAATAACTCTGCTAAATACCTAAGAGGACACCATTTATCAGTCATGAAATGTATTCGTAGTTACGATTATGGACTTCTATCAGCTGTATAATGGATTGACGGCAATGCAAATTTGTGCCAGACCGGGACTCGAACCTGGATTTCCCGCTTATCGCGAGCGATCGCCTCACCATTTTGCTATCGTAGCACGACTCATGGCCAGACCCAAATTTCCATTTGTCGTCAACCATGTGGCTACAACCTATAGTCGTACATCTTGTACAGGGGAGACATTTTACTTGAAAGCCGCTCGCCCGATGTCAGCGGATAAGTACGATAATGCAGTGCCTGTGTCATTCCAAATAACGATGTAAAGCTCTTTCGGACGATTATTCATGTGGAAAGAGTACATTTAGAGTCTGTACGGCAGGAATGACTTATCTGATGACCTGATAGAAGAAGAAACAGCATTCGATAGGGAAGAGGTACGGTATCCAGTTTTCGAGTCAGGATGTAGGAGAGCTGTGGAAGATTTGAAATCAGATAACGTAGAAGCGATGGATAACATTCAACCGGAATTTGTAGCATCCTTGTGGGAAGAGGCAACAAAACGATTATTCAAGTTGTTGTGCCGAATGTATGACATTGGCTATGTATACCATCAGAATTACGGGAAAACAAATATTATCCGTACAGTTCCCAAGGTGGCAAGAGCCGAAAAGTACGAGAACTGTCGCACAATAAGTTTAACAGCTCATGCTTTCAAGTTGCTGTCAAGAATAGTGTACAGAAGAATGGAAAAGAGAATTGGGGCTCTCTTAGATAAGATCAGTTTGGCTGGAAGGAAAGGTAAACGCACCCTAAGGCGTTTCTCTCGTTGTGACTGATGATGTAAGCAGGATCGAAGAAAATTCAAGACGCGTTCATAGTATTTGTCAACATGGAAAAAGCATTCGACAATCTAAAATGATGCAATATGTAGGAAAACATGAGCAAAATAGGACTAAGCTATAGAGAAAAATGGGTAATATGCAATACGCACAAGATCCAAAATGGCAACAATAAGAATGGAAGACCAAGAATGAAGTACAGTGATGAAAAAAGTGTGTAGCACAAGGGATGCACACCTTCCCCCCCGCCCCTCCCCCCCCCCCCCCCCCCACACACACACATACACACTGCTCAATCTACACGTCGAAAGGGCAATGATGGAAAAACAATAAATGTTCAAGAATCGGTTAAAAATGAAAAGTGAAGGATATCAGTGTTAAAATTTGCTGATGGCGCTGCTATCCCAATGAAAGCTGAGAAGAATCACGCTATCTGTTCAATGGAATGAACAGTTTAATGACTACAGAATATGGATTGAAAGTAAATATAAGAATGACGAATGTAATGAGAAGTAGCAGAAATGAGAACAGTGAGAAATTTAACATCATGATTGGTGATCACTGTGTAGATGAAGTTAAGGAATTCTGTTACCTTGACAGCAAAATAACCCATGACGGAAGGAGCAAGGAGGACATAAAAAGCAGACTAGCACCGGCAAAAAGCTCATTCCTGGCCAAGAGAAATCTAGCAGTGTCAAACATAGGTCTTAATTTGATGAAGAAATTTCTGAGAATGTACGTTAGGAGCAGAGCTTCGCGTGGCAGAGGGGTATGGACTGTGGGAAAACCAGAACAAAAGATAATAGAAGCATTTGAGATGGTGTGCTGCACCAGAATGTTTCAAAATTAGCTGGACTGATAAGGTAAGGAATGAGGAGGTTCTTCGCAGAATCGGCGTGGAAAGGAATATAAGGACAACACTGACAAGAAGAAGGGGCAGGATGATAGGACATCTGTTAAGACATCAGGGAATAATTTCCATGGTTCTAGAGGGAGATGTAGAGGGTAAAAACTGTGGGGGAAGAAAGGAATTGGTATATACGCGGTAGATAATTGAGGACGTAAGCTACAGGTGCTACTCTGAGATGAGCTCACAGGAGAGGAATTCCCGGCGGGCTCTTGAAACCAGCCATAGGCATTATATTTTTCGACCCTTCTAGGCAAGTACAGTCTCGGAATTTTAACAGTAAATTACTCTGTGATGCACAATTCTACTGTTGTAGTGTTTAGTACTGGAGCAGCTCCACGCCCCGTGCCGAAACGCGCTGCTCTTTTTGGATTTTCTCTGTTCCCTCTATCAGTTCTACCTTGCGAGTGCCCCCAACTTCCAACTAGACCTCAAGTCTTGTTAGTGAGAGGGTTTCAACGCTCAGTTTATAAATTTTAGTCCTGACCCACCTCCTTTCATTACCAACATAACTACTCTGTAAGGTCGCAGCAATGCATGGAGCAGAGAGCGACAAAGTAACTTGGCTCCCGAAAGTTAAGTTCTTACAGAAATTTTGTTTTATGTAGCAGAGGTGTCTGCAAAAGAAATTTAACACTACATACAAAACCTTTAAGTAAACGCTAATACGGATTAAAAAAGCAGAGGCGATCAAAAACTTTCCGTTCGAAGGCACAATCGGTAAGGCTATCAGGCAAAATCGCCTCCCCTGCCCCATAACACGCATCAGACTGATTTCGCCGACAGGTTCACTGCTGTCGCACTACTGACCTTATTACAGCTTTTTCGGCAGTTAGTTCCTAAACTTCCCATTCATAGTGCCATATGTCGTTTGTATTGAGTAGCTCAATCAGCAGAGCACTCATCTGCGAAAGACAATAGTCCTGAATTCGAGTGTCGATCCGCAACACAGTTGCCAGGAAGTTTCATATCAGCACACACTCCGCTTCAGAACGAAAATTCCAATCTGAAAGCATGCCACAGGCTGTCGCTAAGCCATGTCTTAACAATATCCTGTCTTCCAGGAATGCTAGTCTTGCAGGTTTCAGAAGAGAGCTTCAATTAAGTAAGGAGGGTAGAAGATGAGATGAGGTACTGACGGAAGTAAAGCTGTGAGGACGGATCGTGAGTCGTTCTTGGGTAGCTCAGTCAGTAGAGATCGTGCCTGCCAAAAGTAAAAGTCCTGAGTTCGAGTTTCGGTCCTGCACACAGTTTTAATCCGCTAGGAAGTTTCATTTCAGCACACAAACCGCTGTTGAGTGAAAATTTGGTATTGCAACCTGGAATTACGTCACACAATGCTGAGACACATGGTAACTTCTGCAGCTTATTTAAACCTTTGGTAGCAAATAAAATTCAAAATAACTACAAGTACACATGTAGTTCATTGTGGAAGATGTCCAACTACATAAAACTGCAATACCTTAGTGACCACGTTCGTAAGAGTGTTGTGATGAGTCCCTCCGTCACATAAACCTCTTTCTCCCGAGTCCCACATGTGCTGACGCGTCGGCTGCCTCGTTCGGCGAGTCAGCGTGTTTCGTTCCGCCTGAGAGCCAGTTGGCTGGATACATGGCGCCACCGGCTGCAAGTCCGCAGAACTCAATTTGCACTCTAGCGTTTCGGCGCGTCGCGTTTAGCACTCTGTCAACAAGGCGGCAGCAGCGTTCCGGCCTGCCGCTCCCATCTTCAGTAATTAACGCGGCACAATAGCGGCGCCGCCACGCGGGGAGACCATTAACCGGCTGCACCACGGGCCCGCCTGTTGATCTGCAGAACCCCCGTACGCTGCCCTCCCCTACGGCTTCCAGCCGCCCCTCTGGATACGCGTCCGTTCCCAATGCCGCGTCATCCGCCAGCTCTCCCCCTCCTCAACCCTCGCAGCCGGCCGACGATCGAATTTATTAGGCTTTTGAATATCGCTCTCGCAGAGCGGAAATTCAATCAAGTAATTTGAATGCGGAGCTTCTGAAGGTTTTCCAAACAGGAAATGGGTCGTGAGCTGAGCACGTAGCCCACCGGCGCCACGCTAGAGGCTTCGTGCAGTCGGCCGGTTTCCTTCACTCGGCATGCCTCAAAGAAACGTCGAGGTAGCAGGGGCGCTAGTGGCCGACACACTGGAGCAACGCGCTGAGAACTGCCCATGGTGGAAACAGCCAAACGATTTGAATCTGTTTTAAATACAATTCTTACGTCTTACATACATCTTACTCTGCACCATCGCCTTCAAAGCG
This sequence comes from Schistocerca americana, assembly GCF_021461395.2. NCBI lineage: Eukaryota > Metazoa > Arthropoda > Insecta > Orthoptera > Acrididae > Schistocerca > Schistocerca americana. The sequence continues at coordinate 379,952,493 of NC_060124.1, forward strand.
GTCGCCTTGGGAGCAAATATACTTCTTCCAACGTTTCTGCCACTTTTAAAATCTATGATGGAAGTTTTTGTTTCTTACGATGTTTGATAGCATCAGCGATTTTACTTGAAGCTCTGCTCTACTGTATCAAATTTTCACCCGTTGAGTTTCATCTTGGAAAAAAGGAGGAAGTTACAAGCAGCTAAGTCTAGTGATTTTGGTACTCATGTTTTTTGTAAGAAATCCCTGTATAATGCAGGTTGCATGCGGTCGTACATTATCACCGTGGAGTGCCTAGTCGATCGGGAGCCACTTTTGTGGACTTTTCTCGTCCCGTCCTCCTTCAAATTTGTGATTAAATATTTCGGAACAATTCCTTCAGTATGTTGTTGTTGTTGTGGTCTTCAGTCCTGAGACTGGTTTGATGCAGCTCTCCATGCTACTCTATCCTGTGCAAGCTCCTTCATCTCCCAGTACCTACTGCAACCTACATCCTTCTGAATCTGCTTAGTGTATTCATCTCTTGGTCTCCCTCTACGATTTTTACCGTCCACGCTGCCCTACAATACTAAATTAGTGATCCCTTGATGCCTCAGAACATGTCCTACCAACCGATCCCATCTTCTAGTCAAGTTGTGCCACAGACTTCTCTCCTCCCCAATCCTATTCAATACCTACTCATTAGTTATGTGATCTACCCATCTAACCTTCAGCATTCTTCTGTAGCACACATTTCGAAAGCTTCTACTCTCTTCTTGTCCAAACTACGTATTTATGGGGCCATGATTCACTTCCACACATGGCTACACTCCATACAAATACTTTCAGAAACGACTTCCTGACACTTAAATCTATACTCGATGTTAACAAATTTCTCTTCTTCAGAAACGCTTTTCTTGCCATTGCTAGACTACATTTTATATCTTCTCTACTTCGACAATCGTCAGTTATTTTGCTCCCAAAACAGTAGAACTCCGTTACCACTTTATGTGTCTCATTTCCTAATTTAATTCCCTCAGCATCACCCGACTTGATTGGACATCCACTATCCTCGTTCTGCTTTTGTTGATGTTCATCTTATATCCTCCTTTCAAGACACTGTCTATTCCGTTCAACTCCTCTTCCAGGTCCTTTGCTGTCTCTGACAGAATTACAATGTCATCGGCGAACATCAAAGTTTTTATTTCTTCTCCATGGATTTTAATACCTTCTCCGAATTTTTCTTTTGTTTCCTTCACTGCTTGCTCAATATACAGATTGAATAAGATTGGGGAGAGGCTACAACCCTGTCTCACTCGCTTCCCAACCACTGCTTCCCTTTCACGTCCCTCGACGCTTATAACTGCCATCTGGTTTCTGGTTTCCTTCAGCATGCACATACGACACACAGGTCAACAAGAACTTACTGTTACTTCCTTTAGCAGAAATGTAAAAGGAATCTTGCATTACGACGATCGAGGTTATGCTTAAGGCTCATAGTCATAATGCCAATTCCCGTCACCGGAAACAACCTTTGAAATAAACTTTGGATCTTCTTCGCGCATTTGTTGGAAACACCCAGCATGCTTCCATGCGATGTCACTTCTGATCGTCTTCAAGCACTCGAGGCACACACTTCACCGTCCGAGCTGTTCTAGGCGCTTCAGTCTGGAACCGCGCTACCGCTACGGCCGCGGGTTCGAATCCTGCCTCGGGCGTGGATGTGTGTGATGTCCTTAGGTTAGTTAAGTTTAAGTAGTTCTATGTTCTAGGGGACTGATGACCACAGATGTTAAGTCCCATAGTGCTCAGAGAGCCACACACTTCACCGTAATCCTTCTCGTCTTCAGTTCTCCTTACACAATAGGTTCACATATGACATAAATTATTCCCAAGCTGCTTCAAATATCTTGGAACGGTTTTGCTGCATCACATTCTTCACTTTCTGAATATTTTTTTGATGTAATGGCAGTTGACGACTACCCTGAACGGTTATCATCATAGTCGATTTTCGCCCGTTGTGAAACGTTTGCACCTTAGTTGTGATTGACCTTAAGTTGCCCCATCAGGTTACTTCAAAATTTCGTCAATCTGTTTCGTTTGTTACCCTCAGCCGCACAGTACGGTGTGCCGCTGAGTACAGATATGCAGTGAGGAGGGTGGGGCGGGGGGGGAGGGGGGGGGGGGAATATGTAAGTGGCACTCAAATGAAAACGAGACACCTGGAAAGAAAGTAAGTGAACTGTTTATTATTTCAAAAGTAATTATTTCAAAAGTAACTTTATACACTTATCATACTATAAGAGAAGACGGTCAGTGGCTTCATGGAGAAAGGTTTGCATTTGTCTACGTAACCATGGTTGTCCCCAGGCGTGCACCTGTCATATAAACTTGATTTGCAGAGCAGTATACATGTCAGGAGCAAGAAACGATTTTTTTTTTTTTTGTGGTCTCAGTATGTAGGACGCCCTAGATGAGAAATGTGTTGTGGTAGTATCAGCCTGCTTTATCTACTTGCTTTGCACAGCAGGCCATATGTCAGAGGCAAATAGTAGACTTTCAAACCCCTGTTGTGGAGCCTTCCCTGCCAGTCATGTTATAGAAGTAGCACTGGCCTGCTTTGCTGAACTGTTGGTTGCTTGGTTGATTTAAGGGAGGGGACCAAACAACAAGGTCACAGTCCCATCAGATTCGGGAAGGATGGAGCAGAATGTCGGCCGTGCCCTTTCAAAGGAACCATCCCACCATTTGCCTGAAGCGATTTAAGGAAATCAGGTAAACTCTAAATCAGTATGGCTGGACATGGGTTTCAACCGTCATCTCCTCCTATGAGAGTCCAGTGTGCTAACTACTGCACCGCCCTGCTTGGTTACTGAATTGTATTGTAGGACCTCCATATGGTGATGAACATGGCTGGGGATGGGTTGAGGAGGACATGGACCAGAAGAAGGGGAGGAGGAACTGGACAGGGAATGGGGAGGAGGGGAAATACATGAGGCGGGAGGAAAGTATATGGCTAGGGTGGGAAGAAGGTAAAGGAAGAGAGTGGTAGGAAAATGTGATAAGAGGAAGAGGGGATGAGGATATGGTCAGAGAGACGTCGAGGGGAAATGGACAAAGAGAGGGGGAAAAGGAGGTGAAGAGATAGAGAGTTTGGTTAGGAGGAGAAAGACGGTAGATTTGGGAAAACGAGGTGGACAGGCAGAAGGAGGAACAGGTGGACACAGAGAGGGAGGGAGGGGGAGAGAAGATGTGTTCAGTATTTGTGTCCTATGGATATACTGTTGAAGCTGAGGGGAGAAGGCAACTAGTCATACTATACCTACATTTACATCTGCATTAGAACTAAGCAAACCACTATGAAATTCATGCCAGGGAGTATTTACTGAGGCACAAGAAATAGTTTGGGGGTGACCTCTACTCCCCTCATGGACATAAACGACAAACTCCACGATTTCACTAACAAAATCACTCAACTATATGACAAATATGCTCCAATAAAGACCAGAAAAGCAAAAAGGCAACCTGCACCTTGGCTGACTGATGAACTAAAACAGCTCATGAATCTCAGAGATGCTGCACATCGAGCATACAAGATACACCCTACACCTGAAAATCACGCTGTATACAAGAAGAAACGAAACAAAGTCAGTCAAGCGGTGAGAAACGCTAAGCTCAGACATGCCCGTACATTAGCTGACAATAGATGTAGACCAGCTATCCTGTGGAAAAATCTCCGTAGTCTCGGTTTAGGCAAAATAAATGTTGCAGAAAATCCCATGGTCCCAGCTGAAGAACTAAACCGATTCTTCACATTACCTGCAACCAAAATTGATCCGCAAAAAAACAGAGAATCATTGATTACTTCATTGGGATGAACGACTGTAGCAAAGAAAAATTCTATCTACAGCACGTCACTTGCAGTACTGTCAAGAAAGCCATAATGCGGATTAGATCAGCATCTACTGGACATGATGGTATCACTATCCAGATGGTAAAACTTATTATTGACCAACTACTGCCCTCTATAACAGACATTTTCAACGATTCATTAATCACAAGTGTTTTCCCTGAGGCCTGGATACTGGGACAAATTAAGCCACTGCCTAAAAAGGACATCGCCACAGCAGCCTCTGACTACCGCCCCATCTGCCTTCTTCCTGCACTATCAAAGGCCTTAGAATATATAGTTCATGACCAGCTCACCAACTACCTAACTACTAACAACCTATTAGACGAATACCAATCAGGTTTCCGTAAACATCGAAGCACAACATCCGCTCTGATAAAGGTGACAGATGACCTGAAACTTGCCATGGACAGACAAGAAGCGACTATCATTTGCTTCTTAGATTTCAGCAAAGCATTTGATACATCTTACTAGCCAAACTTAGCGGTCTAAATTTCTCACCAAGCGCAGTGCAATGGTTGCGCTCATACATGACGTCTCGTCAGCAACGCGTCCTCTCTGGGGATATAAAATCACAATGGCGGCAGGTAGTGTCAGGCGTTCCCCAAGGCTCAGTATTAGGTCCTATACTCTTCTCTCTTTATGTCAATGATGTGTCATCGGTCCTGACCTATTGTAAATACCATATGTATGCTGATGACCTTCAGTTGTATCTAAGTGCGAAACCAAGCAATCTCAAGAAAGCTATTGAAAATTTCAATACTGACCTCGACGCACTGTCAAAATGGGCACTGGACATAGGTCTAAAACTAAACCCATCTAAAACCCAAGCGGTACTTGTTGGTCACTCTAAGCTCATTAGCCCAAAACATCGGGAATCCGTACCACCTCTTATCCTAAATGGAACAATTATTAACTTCTCGCCCTCTGCAAAGAGTTTGGGAGTAATAATAGATGAAAATCTAAATTGGACAGAGCACGTAATTTCAGTGTGCAAAAAAGCATCAGCATCCCTTCATATCCTACAAAAATATAAAAAACTCTTCCCTTTCGATCTGAAAAAGAAATTAGTACAAACGCTTATACTCCCAATCATTGACTACAGCGATATTATCCTACAAGGCCTCTCTCAGGGAAATTCCCGACGTCTAGAACTGGTCACGAATGCCTGCGTCCGATATATCTGTGACGTTAGACTTTTTGATCATATTTCACCAACATATGCAAAATTGTCCTGGCTGCGTGCACACAAACGCAGAGATTTCCATACACTCTGTCTCATCTACTGCCTTATAAATGTACACTGTCCCTCATATCTCTCCTCGTCCCTAACACTCACGTCGGAACAACATGACAGAAACACACGTTCCCATCATAATAAAATCCTCTCCGTTCCACTGCATCGCTCAGTCACCTTCTCCAAGTCCTTTACAGTAGCGGGAACCCGACTCGGGAATAACCTCCCTCGTTATGTTAGAGAACTTAAAAACGTGACCGGCTTCAAAAAACAGTTAATGACGTATCTACTTAAGCAACAGTAATGCCTTCCCCTGTACATGAGTGCACTTCACCTCATTACTTCCCTCTCTCCCCCTCCTTAAACCTCCCTTACCCAAAACTCGCTATACTAGTAAACATCTACTTTACACACCAAAATATTAAGGTACATCTGCACAAACCTTCATTACTATTGCGAATCTTTCTCATGTTTGTCATTATTATTTGATTTTTTTTACTGTTATTATTATTGCTTTTACCATAATCTGTATGTATAGCACCTGATGTAAAAATACTGCCAGCATTTACTTTATTAGGTCTTAGTCATGTTTATCATTATTATTTGATTTTTTGTTTTACTGTTATTGTTATTGCTTTTATCATAATCTGTATGTATAGCAACTGTTGTAAAAATACTTCCGCATTTACTTTATTAGGTCTTAGTCACTAGTCTTTATTCATATTGTCACTAGAGTAAGCTAATTTTCTCATTTAAACTATGTTCATGATGTTACTCTGATGTGTGAAATGCTGCATGTGTGGAACACTGGTCCGATGTAAGAGAGGGCCTGATGGCCCTAATCTGATCAGGTTAAATAAATAAATAAATAAATAAATAAAAATAAATATTTCCCATTATTCCAGTTATTAGGGCGTCTTCCCACTCAATTCATCCAACGACTGCGGCAAGAATGACTGCTCAGACGACTCTGTCAGCCCTGCCAGTAATCTTATCTTGCCCTCACCATCCTACGGCAGCGATACGAAGGGCAACTGTAGTGTGTTCCTAGAGTCATCGTTTAATCTTGCGTACTGAAACATTGTAAGTACCCTTTCACGGGATTGTTTGCCAGTTCTGATCCCTTAGCTCCTCTGTGACATTCTCCCACGGGTAAAACTCCTGACAATCCCTGCCGTCCTTCTCTCTATACGTTCAGAATCATGTGTGATGCAGGGGTAGCTTCTTTGATTAGTAAGAAAAACCGTCGTCAGTCCCGGGTTAAAACCCCATCACCACTCGAACTCTGAATAAAATTCATCAGTAATGGCGGCTGATGACCTCTGGCATAAGAAGTCACCCTCATTCTGCCAACGGTCTTGTCAAAGAGGGTGAAGGAGTGGACAGAGGATCTTACCCTTGGCGTGGGAAACTGCCTCTAAGGCCGGAAGATTCAGCGATGATCAACTACATGATGATGCAGAAGGCAATGGAAAACACTGAATTAAAAACACATAACGTGTATCCACAGGACATTCGGCATTTAATTGAAAAAGTGTGATGATGGTATCTCCATTAGAAAAAGATTCCAAAATAGCCCCTCATTCGGATCACTTGGAGGGGACTGCCAAGGATGAGATGACCATGATAAAAAGAGTGAATAATCAACATTAGGATAGCGTTCTACGTGTCGGGGTGTGGAATGTCAGAAGTTTGAACGTGATAGGGAAGCTAGAAAATCTGAAAAGTAAAATGAAAAGGCTCAACCTAGATACAATGGTGGTCAGTGAAGTGAAATGGAAAGAAGACAAGGAACTCTGGTCAGATGAGTATATGGTAATATCAACAACAGCATTAAATGGTATAACGGGACTAGGATTCGTTATGATTAGGAAGGGAGGGCAGAGAGTGTGTTATTGTGAACAGTTTAGTGATAGGGTTGTTCTTATTAGAATCGACAGCAAACCAACACCGACAATGCTATTTCAAGTATATATGCGAAAGTCACAAGCTGAAAATGAAGAGAGAGAACGTATATGAGGATAAATAACGGGTAATTTAGTACGTAGAGGAAGATGAAGATCTAATAGTAATGGGGGACTGGAATGTGGCTGTAGAGGAAGGAGTGGAAGAAAGGGGATATATGAGAATATGGACTTGGTACAAGGTATGAGAGGATACAAAGACTGACTGAGTTCTGTAATAAATTCCAACTAGTCATAGCGGATACTCTGTTCAAGAATCACAAGAGGAGGAGGTACTCTTGGAAGCAGTCGAGAGACACTGGAAGAATTCGGTTACATTACATCATGGTCATACAGAGACTCCACAATCAAATACTAGATTGTAAGGCATGCCCAGGAGAAAATATACACTCAGATCACAATTTAGCAGTGATGAAGAATAGGCTAAAGTTTAAGACACTAGTCAGGAAGAATCAATAAGCAAAGAAGTGAGGTACGCTTGAATTTCTCTGCGGCTATAGATACTGCGATAAAGAATAGCTCAGAAGGCAGTTCCATTAAAAAGGAATGGACATGTCCAAAAAGGACAATCGCAGAACTTGGGAAGAAAAATATAGGTACAACGAATGAACCATAGGTAACACAAGAAATAGTTCAGTTGATGAATGAAAGAAGGAAGTACAATATTGTTCAGGGAAATTCAAGAATACAAAAACACAAGTTGCTGAGGTATGAAATAAACAGGAAGTGCAGGGAACCTAAGAAGAAATGACTGCATGAAAAATGTGACTAAATCGCAAAAGAAATGATGGTCGGAAGGATTGATTCAGCATAGAGAAAAGCCTAAACTGTCTACGGTGAAGGTAACAGAACGATGGTAATATTAAGAGTGCAATGCGAATTCCATTAAAAAACGCAGAGGAGAGAGCGGATAGGTGGAAAGAGTACATTAAAGGCCTCTGTGACAGGGAAGCTCCGTACGATGTGACAGAAAAGGAAACAGAATCGATAGAGAAGAGACGTGGGATCCATATTAGAACCAGAATTTAAAGGAGCTTTAGAAGACTTAAGATCAAATAAGGCAGAAGGGACAGATAACATTTCATCTGAATTTCTAAAATCACTGGGTGAAGCGGAAACAAAACGACTATCCACATTGGTTTGTAGAATGTATGAGTCTGGCGATATATCATCTGATATTTGCAAAAAATGCCATCAACACAATTTCGATGATTGCAAAGGCTGACGAGTGCGAGAATCATCGCACAATCAGCTTAACAGCTCTTGCAGCCAATATGCTGACAAGAATAATATACGGAAAAATCGAAAAGAAAATTGAGGATGTCTTAGATGACGATCAGTTTGGCTTTAAGAGAGATAAAAGCACCAGTGAGGCGGATCTGGCGTACAGTTGATAATAAAAGTAAGACTAAAGGAAACTTAAAACACGTTCATAGGATTTATCGACCTGGAAAAGGAGTTCGACAATGCTTATAGGAAAAGACGGGTAATACGCAACACGTACAAAAGCTAAGAGGGGATAAAAATAGTAGAAGACTAAGAACGAAGTACTGGGATTAAAAAGGTCTTAGAGAGGAATGCACAATTTCGCCCCTCCTGTTCAGTCGATACATCGATGGAGCAATGATGGAAATAAAAGAAAGATTTAAGTGTGGAATTAAAATTAATGATGAAAGGATAACAACGATAAGGTTCGCTGATGACATTACTATCGTCAGTGTAAGTGAAGTAGAGTAACAGGATCGGCTGAATTGAATGAACAGTCTAATGACTGATTAATATGGACTGAGAGTGAATCGAAGAAAGACGAAAGTAATGACAAGTAGCAGAAATGATAACAGTAAGAAACTTAACACCAGGATTGATGGTCACAAAGTATATGAAGTTAAGAAGTTCTGATAATAAGGCTGCAAAGTGACCAATGACGGACAGAGCAAGGAGGACATCAAAAGCATACTACCACTGGCATAAAGGGCATTCCTTACCAAGAGGACTCCACTAGTATCTGCCATAGATCTTAATTTTAGAAAGAAATTTCTGAGAATGTACGTTTGAGTCACAGAATTGTATGGTAGTAAAACATGGACTGTGGGAAATCCAGAACAGAAGAGAATTGAAGAATTTGAGACGCGGTGCTACAGACGAGTGTTGAAATTTAGGTGGACTGATAAGGTAAGGAATGAGGCGGTTCTGCATAGAATCGGAGAGGAAAGAAAAATACAAAAAACAGTGAGAAGCGGAAGGGACAGGATGATTGGGTACCTGTCATGACATAAAGGAGTTATTTCAAGTATTTCCGTGGTACTAGAGGGAGCTGCTGAGGCTGATGGACAGACAGAGATTGGGATACATCTAGGAAATAACTGAGGTTCTAAGTACTGCTCTGAGATGAAGAGGATGACACAGTAGAGAGGAGAGGAATTCGTGGGGGGCCGCATCAAACCAAGCCAGAAGACTGATGGCTCAAATCACCTGTTAGTCATTTTTGATGGGGGCCCCATGAGCTTGATGAATATTCTAGGATGGATTCCACCAGTGGAGCTTACTTTTCCGACTTACTATATTTCCCTTGTATATCCGCCACCTGTTATACCTACGAATGAGGCTACGTGATCGTTCTATTTCAAATCCCTACAGATTGTTAAACCCAGGTATTTGTTTGAGTAGACCGAATCCAGTTGTGACCTATCGTTATTGTGGTCATAGGATACTTCCAAAATGAAACTGTGTCATCATTCACTAAAGACAGGACAAGGAAATTACTGCACATTTCCATAGCGCTACTTTGACCGTTATACAGAAAAGTGTGCGCATCTATGCTGACTGCATGTTCAACATGCCTTAACGCCCGCATCTCGTGGTCGTGCGGTAGCGTTCTCGCTTCCCACGCCCGGGTTCCCGGGTTCGATTCCCGGCGGGGTCAGGGATTTTCTCTGCCTCGTGATGGCTGGGTGTTGTGTGCTGTCCTTAGGTTAGTTAGGTTTAAGTAGTTCTAAGTTCTAGGGGACTGATGACCATAGCTGTTAAGTCCCATAGTGCTCAGAGCCATTTGAACCATTTTTTGAACATGCCTTAACAGCTTCCTACAGAAATAATAAGACAGAGTAAAAGGCACAGACCTGCTATTTCGTCAATGTAATTTTGTTTAACTTTTACTTTGAGCACATTTGTAAGTTTTGCATCTAAAAATTTTTTGTACCCCTTACAATTAATCACAGAAATAACTATATCCAATATCTCAATATGCGTCACCTTGTAAGCTTCTTCTCCCGCCCTACCACCCCCCTCCTTTCTCTCTCTCTCTCTCTCTCTCTGTCCGTCTCTTAACAATTAACAATTCACGATCATAAGATTTACGATCATAAGAACATACGATTACGGAAAATTTTCCTGCTTTAAATAGATTAACAGCAGAACTTGTTGTCAGTGTGTCTACGAAGTAGTATTTTCACCATCTAAAGCAACGAAATGCATAACTCAGTCGAGCTAAGTCGATCCAGACAGATAATACCACCTAAGTCTCAATCACGAGTCGGTATGAACTATATTTTCACCCTACTTAATTTAGAATTATGTGCAAAAGAAACGTTCCGGCTTAGCCAGGGCACTCCCTCACGTGACAACCAAAATCTGCCCGTTCTTTGTAAGTACTGGTACTTGGCTCCCTGCGCTCCTAGCTCTGATGTCGACAGCAACCGAACTTTGCGCAGGCTGCCTGTTTCGTTTTTCGGAACGACCCACGACGAGGGATCTGCACTGAGAACATTAAGAGGAGATCTGTCTGTATTAACAGGCCATTTTCTTAAGAGACTACCATCGATTTTCATTCCCCGTCCGAGAAGAGAATCCCCTTAATGTCTCCGAGATGGGGTACTGTTCCGCCGAGCTGCATGCAAATCAGGATAATCCATTACCAGGCGGCTTTAATGCAAACTACACGATTCAAGCTGATACCGACAACGTTCCGCCCAGGCACGGCTTTGTCCTGTGCGAGGAAACACGTCGTCGAATGAATTCTGATCCGACATTTTCACACGTGGTAACTTGTTTCGACACTACACATATCTTCAGTAACAAAATTTTTCATCACTAATGATATATGAAGCCTCCTTTAAGTGATATTTTCCCTCTATTTCCCATCGGATGGCGTTATTCAGATTTGACATGAGTTCTGTTCAAAAATTTATCATTTTTATTTATATTCATGTCACGTCTCCAGCCGGAACATAAGGTTAAGATGACGTTATGTTTCGGCTGGCGACCCGACATGAATATTATCAGTTACCATACCGGGAAAGTTTACAGAGCCACGCTGTAATTTGTTATTGTCAAAATTGAATGATTAATTTGTTTACAGAGAGCACTTAAAGAAATCGTTTTGTGAAGGAGTCGAAATTTCAGTTGAACGTTTTCATTGTATGATTTCTTACGATTTTCGTAAAGGCCAACCCAATTATTAGTATCTCTCTTTCCACAAGATTTCGGGATCGCAGCCGGATCTCATCGACTTCTTTACACGATATTTCGACTGACAACCTTACAGCCATCTTCAGGCGAGTGTTTGACACTGGTGATTGCTAGTGAAAGTCGCTCTATTTATACATAAAAGTGCCGCAGGCGCGCATGCGCAAGTTACCGTAGCATACGCGCCACCTGTCGATTCCAAGGCCCTCTACAATATTACTGCATCTATGGAGCGCAATCGAATGCGTGAAAAAAGTAAAACATGCACGCAGACGTGTCCAAAACAATAAAATTCAAAATTTCAATATTAAAATTACTTGTCGCTCGACAAGTTTTCTTTTGGTTGAAATTAAGGAAATCAACGGGTCCCAGGCCTTATGCAATAAAAAGCCGCCATCACGATTAATGAGATTATCCGCTAAACGTATTTCCACGAATTCTTTCACAACTGAATCCCAGAAGGGTCTCGATGGGGCCAAGATTTTCGTGGCCGAATAATCCATAGTATGTCCTGTGGAAATACAATGTTCGGCTATGGCCGACTTACTGGGCTGTAAAAGGCGAGTGTGGCGCTCATGTTCAACGCAGCGGTCGTGTACTGTGCGTGTGGTCTGACCAGTGTAGGCTTTCCCACATTCGCAAGGTATTTTATAAATTCCAGCCTTCCGTAATCCCAGATCATCCTTGGCTGAGCCCAGAAGAGCACGAGTCTTTGTAGGTGGCCGAAAGTTTGCTTTCACACGATGTTTCTTTAAAATTCTGCCTACTTTCGATGAAATGTTCCCGACATATGGGAGAAATGCTCTGGACTTAAAACACCTCCTTATCCTCTTGATCTTGTTGGTGGTCACGTTTTTTCCTCCTTAAAGCAGTACTGACCTGATGTGCAGACTATCCATTATGTTGAAATACCGATTTCACGTGCTCTAATTCGTCTGCAAGGCTGTCTTTATCAGACACGACATGTGCCCTATGCACCAACGTTCGAAGGACGCCCATAGTTTGTGACGGGTGATGACAGCTTGACGCCTGCAGGTACAGATCCGTATTCGTGGGTTTTCGATAGACCGAATGCCCCAATGGCCCATCCACCCTGCGTTTAACCATGACGTCCAGAAATGGTAGGCAACCATCTTTTTCAACTTCCATCGTAAACTGAATGTTTGTGTGGATAGAATTCAGATGTTGTAAAAACCGCAAAGCTCTTCTTCACCGTGAGGCCACACTACAAAGGTATCGTCCACGTACCGCCAGAAGACTGTTGGTTTCAACATCGCCGAATCGAGAGCCCTCTCCTCAAAGTCTTCCATATAAAAGTTTGCTCCCAGAGAGGACAGAGGACTGCCCATGGCAACACCGTCAAGTTGCTCAAAATATTCATTATTAAATAGAAAGTAAGTAGAGGACAGGGCATGGTGAAACAGCGCCGTTATATCGGCCGTAAACTTATTGCCGATAAGTGACTATGAATCCAAAAGAGGGACCCTCGTGAAGAGTGAAACGACATCGAAACTTACTAACAAGTCCGAAACCTTCAGCTGTAGTGTTCTCAGTCTACTGATAAAGTCCGCAGAGTTGCGAATATGGTGCGTACATTTGCCAACAAAAGGTCTCAGTAGCGAAGCCAAATGACTAGATAAATCATATGTTGGAGCACCGACATTGCTCACTATGGGGCGTAAGGGCACATTATCCTCATGGATCTTTGGAAGACCATATAACCTCGGTGGAACAGAACTGTGAGGTATATAAATAGAGCGACTTGCACTAGCAATCTCCAGTGTCAAACACTCGCCTGAAGATGGCTGTAAGGTTGTCAGCCGAAATATCGTGGAAAGACGTCGATGAGATCCGGCTGCAATCCCGAAATCTTGTGGAATATTCGATACGCCGGGAAAATTTCAAGAGTCACATAGTATGTCTCTTGTTCCTCAATTTGTACGTGTTTGTTGAAAGACATCCTGCTATATACAGTACCATGAACTGCCTGAAAAATATTTAACTGCGAGACCGGTCCACGGGTATACAGTTCATAGTCAATGGGCATCTGTTACTTTGGACACACAATCAAACGTATACTTGTCGATGTCTAGAACGCAATTTTATATAGGTAATAATAGAAACATAAGGTTACTCACACATTGTGCGCATTCATAACAAATAACATGTATGTCAAATAATATATCTCTATGTCGAAATTAAGGTATATCTAAAAAATATGGCACCCCTAGATATTTAAAATACTATTTAACCTTGACTAAGCGACTGGGATAGGATCGATCGTCATGTCAACCGGGGCAAGGAAATACTAAAACATTTTACAGATGACATGTAAAATCCTTATACACCATTGTATATTTATGAGCCTGAAAGTGAGTAGCCGTCAACTGTTTGAGTTGGATCGACAAAAGTGCTTCGTTCCCGAAGCACTTCATGAGAGTGGTAGCTTATTTCTTCGGTTTCACTGCTCATGTCACGACTATTGCTGTAGAAAATCGAAGACAAGTTAATGCTGGATGATACACAAGGAAGTTCTTGCCACATCTCTTCGATAAAACAAGGGAAACAACCGAAAAAGCCGCATCATTCTTCATCATGACAATACCTGGTGTCATACTATAGTCAAATAATTGGTTATTTAGTGAAGGAAAACATCGAATTTATGTCTCATTCTGTATATTCGCCTGGTTTATCGCCTAACTACTTACTTTTTCCTAATGTCGAAGGAAAACTGCGTGTGCGAAAACTTTAAAAGGTGGCGCTCTCATGTACTTATGCAGCCAAATTTTCTGCTAAATCAGATGTACATTCTAAGATATAATTTACACGTTTGTTTAGTCGTATTCTGTGTTGTTAAAGTAAGTGTATACTAGGACACTGAAGATTTTAACTATATTTATATACGTTTACATCGGTGTGCGCCATTACCACGTACACCTCACCCAGTGGGACTGGAAATGCTGTGTGGTGACAGCCTTCGTCTTCCTTCACAATTAACAGACTTACCTCCATTATATCTTAAACTTGGAAGATGTATCTTATAGGACATTCATAAAATGACCAAATAATAAAATTCCTGTAAGGTGTAAAACTACTCTTTTTTTTGGAGGGGGGGGGGAGCCTATAGGGTGTCCTTTGTATTAATTTGTGACACAATAATGGTATCTCCTACTATTCTGATCGTGCAGCAGAAAAATTTGGAAAAAAGCTACAAAACTATTAATCGGGCCATCTTCGTGTACTAAATAACGAGGATTTCGTAGTTCACTTAGATTTATTGTGCTTTTGTGTGTTGTGTGGTTTTTATTGATTATTAGTGGCGTATATTTACATCACAATGTTTCCTTTGTTCTGCCTCTCTTGGACAACTGATCATTTTTGTGTCTAATGTTAATATAAGAACGATTGTCTTCTACATTAAACTGTCTTCTACTTTCTCAAAACTTACTTCAGTACATATCACAGTCCAGTCATAATCGTGCTCTTACTCTTTCAAATGAAGTATTCTTCCATTAAGAAATCAAAGATCAGAAACATGTAAATAGTTCACTTTATCCACTACGAGAAATCAGAGTTTAAATTAGAAAGAAATGAAAAATCGTTCTTAACTCTGATTGCTTCTCAGTTAAGTAATTATTTTTATAGATTTTTGTTCACAGCAGGACTATATTTTACATGCTTATGTCTCAAGCAGAGCTTGACAGATATCTTCATTAAACGTTCCTTTAAGAGGCTTTTCTTACGTATTGTAGTAGCTGAAGAGATCGGATATGTATGAAAGGTACCAGTTACCTCTAATTGACTCAGTACCGAAAAACCTTGTATTTCTACTGTTATAAATATTTCATGCAGTGCAGTGATGTCAGAAAAAGCTTACGGTATGATGTAATCATTCTGTTAGTTGAAGTGTTTAACCTAACACTTTTTAAATGTTTGTGTGATATCATTGTAGTGATCTGATTAGTAAGCAAGCATGGAATTGTATCGTCCCTGCAAAATGATTGCATACTTTAGCTCTGAGAAACACAATTTTGCATTACGCTTTTTACTAGCGTGCTAGCTCTAAACTTTTATTTGTAAACTTTACACAATAAAGTTCAAGAAAAATCCGAATTTGCAGCCCATACGATATGTATTTAATAGATTCTGAAACAGATTTGCTTGCGCTGTATAAGACAACACCGCTTATAAATATGTTTCCTGCAACAACATAAGTACCGATAGAGTTATACATTTTATATTACAGTTTAAGGGGGGATGTACTGAATTTTAGTCCAAACAATCCACTTTTCAAAAATATTATTTTATTGATCTACACATTTTAATCTATATTGTGTGTGAATTTTGTAGTGATAGCAGCTTTAGAAATGCTTTTAAAGTGTTACACTGATTAACTCTGCACTGGCTGTATGCGATACTGACAAAGTTTCTACGAAGAAAGCAGTGGAGGAATAGGTGGAAATAAACAAAAAAATTGATCATGGATTAAATATTTATGACAGTGGATCTCTTACAAATTTTACTGACCTGTGTGTATCTGTAGATGGGACCTGGATGAAAAGGAGTCACACATCTCTGTATGGAGTTGCATCTGTTATTGGTATTGACTCAGGGAAAGTTGTAGATGCAGAAATTATGTCTAAATACTACCACCAGTGTGCAATAAGGAAAGTGTACAACAATGAAGATAGTGAGAAACTGTGGCAAGAAAAGCAAGCAGTACCATGTTCTAAAAATTATAGTAACTCAAGTGGGGGCATGGAGGCTGCTGAAGTGGTGAGGATGTTTTCCAGATCTGAGGAACAGTATGGTGTTAGATATACTAAATATCTAGGTGATGTGGACTCCTCTTCGTTCAAAGGCGTAACAGATAAAAATCCGCACAATACAACAACAGAAAAGTTGGAATGTTGTGGCCACCTCCAAAAGAGGCTTGGTGGTGGGCTTGGTCGCTTGCTGAAAGAGAAGAAAGGTGAAGTACGCGAGGATGGAAAACCACTAGGAGGAAAAGGGAGGCTTACTCTAAAACAAAAACTGATTTTTTCCAGTTATTTTTTGGGAGAGCTATCAGGGAAAAAAACCACATAATGTAGAGGTAATGAGGCATGCTGTGTGGTCAATTTTTTTTCCACATACTTTCCACTGACCCAATGCGCAATCTGTGTCCGAAAGACGAATAGTGAAGTTCCCATAGAAATGAGATGTATTCACACAGCCACCCATTACCAGAACCTGTTATGAATGCAATTGAGCCCACGTTCAGGTTTCTGGCAAACCCTGACTTGTTGAGGCAGTGTCTTCAAGGCAAGACAGAAAATGCAAATGAAAGTGTCAATAATTTAATTTGGATTTGATGCTCAAAAAGGACATTCTGTGGACTTGAAGTACTCAAAATAGGTATCTATGATGCAGTTTTATATTACAATAATGGCAGAATTGAAGTTTTGAAGAGAGCTGATATAGATTCTGGTGTGTTTACAACAAAATTGTTTTACACCATCGGCTAGAGCTGGGTCAAGAAAGGTAACGGATCAGTGTCTTACCAGCAAATCCAGGCCAGGCAGATTCGAAGGGGAGAGAGGAGAAATCTGGAGGATGAGGAGTACAGTAGGGAGGTTTTTAAAACTGTAGTAAGCTTATTACATGTAGAAGTACGAGAAGAAAATCTTTTTCTCGGTGTTACGTTTCTTACTTTATTACAAGGCTTTTCTCAAACGGTATATGCGCTAATGCTATGAAATTGACAGGAAGTGTTCGCAACGTGTTGCTGTCTCCCTGGAACTAAAAATTACGAAATCTTGCAATTACTTTCTGACTTTTAGATGATTGTATGTAGAAAAAAAGTAAATTTTTGAGGTGCGAAATCAAAAACTCCGTTAATGATAGAATTAGTGGTAATAACTATAGTTCACTGGTCTTATAACCTTCTCAAGACACTACAATAAAATTTTCATATCAATTGCATGATTAGAATTTGAGTAATGGCTTTTTATAAAAAAGACAATAAAAAAATTAAAAATTCACATTTCTGGCAAAATATTAATCCTGCGTATTTTACTATATTTTTCCGTTAAAACATGGCTCTTTTGCTTTACACATGCAAAATTTTAGATTTGTACATTAATAAATATGGCTGTAATGAGTTTTTAAATAAATGTTAACTTTTTCCTTTACTTCCCCCCTTAATGAACTCAAGAATTTTCAGTGATAGTTATCTACTACAGAAATATAGTGTTATGCACTCTTTGATGTGTGGATTTCATTTTATAATAATTCCTTAAACACAAACATGGAAAATGTGGAAGCTGTTTTTGTAAGTGTATTGGATATTCAGACCCAAGATCAGATACAATCATGTGTATGTGGTATTAGGTCTATGCTGTGCACAAAGATCCTTGCACACTATAACCTACATACCACCATTAAAGGGCTTACTACAGTTTCGTCTGGCCCTTCAATTTTAAATAGGTGCTTGGACTACGAAGAACAAGCACTTTGAAACTATTGTGAGTCACGACAGTATCCAAAAAATCTTTCCCCAAACAACGCCCAAGTATTTCAGAACATAATAGTTATATGCTGTAATTTGATGTGTGTCAGAGATCACAGCTGTTGGAAGTATGCAGTAGATAGTTCCTAATTTTGATACCTGTCCTACTGTACATATTAGGCATGTTATATAATTTTTTTTTTCGCTGTGACTGCCATGAGTTATGTACCATGCATTGTTTCCATCGTGATCTGGCAGTCCATACTATGATGCTGTAGAGTATCGTGGCGCTTTAGTGCAAAATTAAATCTGGTTTAAAGTGAACCTTTTTCTACTGTTTATAATAATTCTTCTGTACAACGCTGTAAGAAATTTTCTACGTAACTTGTTACTAAAGTCATTTATTGGTGCTAAAAAAAGAAATAAATAAGAAAAGGAAAAAGAATAACAAAAATCTTGCAAGGGGCACGGGTTCGATTCCCGGTTGGGTCGGACATTTTCTCCACTCGAGGGCTGGGTGGTGTGTGGTGTATATCATTATTTCGTCTCATCGGCACACAAGTGTCCCAATGTGGAATCATTTAAAAAGACTTGCAGCATGCGACCGGTTTAACCGACGGGAGGTCCTAGCCATACGACATTTAATTTGTTTCATCCGGCTTATTATGGCCGTTTATGGAACGTTACGTAATAAAATCGGTTTTGAACATATTTTTGTGGAACTTTCGGCGTAATGAATTATTCCTCTGTTAGAATCACAATTTATTTCAAGTGCACTACAACTACTGAAGGTGACCACTCCTCCTAAATGGCCTCTTTGTTTTAGTACGGCGCATGTTAATGTATTGCATGTACTGCTGTTTGGAAAGCTTTACAAGTAAAATAAAATCAAATGTATAAGTACCCATACACCCTGATGCTGACACTTATCCCAAAACGTAAGACTTCAACCACTTTAGAGCCAAAATAACTCGTTACTTACGTTCACGGCTTAGAAGTTTGTTAGTCACGTAAATTGGCTAAGTGAAAGCAGTCGACGGACATCAAGTCGACATATTGAGGACTGAAACAAAAATTGCTTTCCGCATGGATTTTTTCCTGTTTCGTACGTTAATCGAGAGAAAGAAAATGTTTGATGTAAGATTGGAACTACACATCAACACGAAAGTAATTACTCTCTTCCATGAAATCAGGTTTCATTTTAGTATTCAACGACTCCTTCACGATCTGTTGTGACATGTTTACCAATATTTGTAATTTCGTGAGCCCAAGTGATCTGTGACTAAGTGAGGACTTCAAAGCTGCAGTCGGAAATTCTGTTATCTCTCTTTGCCTTTATTGTCGAAGTAGTGCTGAAGTCAGGGAGAAGTGTTTAGCCAACCAAACAGAAAAGACTGCGAGTTTTTAGTTCGGGAGGCCATTACCAAATTTTTTACCTACAGCAAGAAGGCCAAAACCGTATAACATCGACAGATTCGGTTATCCTAAACCAAAAAGCTAATTTCAGATAATTCTCGCATCGCGTCTGATCTGAACGCATTTTCAAAAAAGTGAACTAATTTTATCACATTGTGTTACTGCCCTCTACTGGGGACATCAAGAAACATAAACAAGCAATGCATTGAATGAACGAGGTGTAAAACATATGTAACACGTCCAACGAGTTTAATTTATTCTCTGGGCCTGAAAAAAGAAAAATGGATGTAACGTATGCAAATTCCTAGTTGGCTTCTTATTTAAGTAATAATATTTATTGAAGTTACAATTTTTGGCGTGCATTCCGTGCATGAGTTAGCAATCAGGGTACAATGGTGCTACACAGGTACCACGACAGCTGAATGGAGGAACTCAACTAATTGCGGTGCCAGGTGCAAGTCGCGCGTACAGATGTGTTCCTCAGCCGCAAACACCGATCAGTACTTCATTATCGTTGTGGTTGAGACCTCTTGCAATGTTCCTGGCTGGAGGAGGAGAAGGTGGTATGATGGGTGGGAGGCCGGTTTCCTCACACTGCAGCACATAATGCACACGCGGTCAAAATACATTTTATTACTGGAACCAATTGACTAATTGACATCAAATATGTCCAACATATACTAATTCTTGAATATTGTCTGAGTCCGTATCTCAGCTATACAGGGTGGTCCATTGATAGTGACCGGCCCAAATATCTCACGAAATAAGCATCAAACGAACAAACTACAAAGAACGAAACTCGTCTAGCTAGAAGGGGGAAACCAAATGGCGCTATGGTTAGACCGCTAGATGGCGCTGCCATAGGTCAAACGGATATCAACTGCGTTTTTTTTAAATAGGAACCCCCATTTTTTGTGATAGATGGCGCTGTAATAGTCACAAACGTATAAGTGCGTGGTATCACGTAACATTCTGCCAGTGCGGACGGTATTTGCTTCGTGATACATTACTCGTGTTAAAATAGACCGTTTACCAATTGCGGAAAAGGTTGATATCGTGTTGATGTATGGATATTGTCATCAAAATTCCCAACGGGCGTGTGCTATGTATGCTGCTCGGTATCCTGGACGACATCATCGAAATGTCTGGACCATTCGCCGGATAGTTACGTTATTTAAGGAAGAGGAAGTGTTCAGCCACATGTGAAACGTCAACCACGACCTGCAACAAATGATGATGCCCAAGTAGGTGTTTTAGCTGCTGTCGCGGCTAATCCGCACATCAGTAGCAGACAAATTGCGCGAGAATCGGGAATCTCAAAATCGTCGGTGTTGAGAATGCTACATCAACATCGATTGCACCCGTACCATATTTCTATGCACCAGGAATTGCATGGCGACGACTTTGAACATCGTGCACAGTTCTGCCACTGGGCACAAGAGAAATTATGGGGCGATGACAGATTTTCTGCACGCGTTTTTTTTAGCGAGGAAGCGTCATTCACCAACTGCGGTAACGTAAACCGGCATAATATGCACTATTGGGCAACGGAAAATCCACGATGGCTGCGACATTTGGAACATCAGCGACCTTGGCGGGTTAATGTATGGTGCGGCATTATGGAAGGAAGGATAATTTGCCCCCATTTTATCGATGGCAATCTAAATGGTGCAATGTATGCTGATTTCCTACCGATGTTACTACAAGATGTTTCACTGCATGACAGAATGGCGATGTACTTCCAACATGATGGATGTCCCGGCACATAGCTCGCGTGCGGTTGAAGCGGTATTGAATAGCATATTTCATGACAGGTGGATTGATCGTCGAAGCACCATACCATGGCCCGCACGTTCACCGGATCTGACGTCCACGGATTTCTATGTGTGGGGAAAGTTGAAGGATATTTGTTATCGTGATCCACGAACAACGCCTGACAACATGCGTCAGCGCTTTGTCAATGCATGTGCGAACATTACGGAAGGCGAACTACTAGCTGTTGAGACGAATGTCGTTAAACGTATTGCCTAAGGCATTGAGGTTGACGGACATCATTTTGAGCAATTATTGCATTAATGTGGTATTTACAGGTAATCGCGCTTTCTCAGAAATGATAAGTTCACAAAGGTACATGTAACACATTGGAACAGCCGAAATAAAATGTTCAAACGTATCTACGTTCTGTATTTTAATTTAAGAAACCTACCTGTTACCAACTGTTCGTCTAAAATTGTGAGCCATATGTTTGTGACTACTACAGCGCCATCTATCACAAAGCGAAGAAAGTGGTCCAACTAAAACATTCATATTTCTTTGCGTACTACACGAGTATGTAATAAAAAATGGGGGTTCCTATTAAAAAAATGCATTTGCTATCCGTTTGACCTATGGCAGCGCCATCTAGCCGGTCAACCATAGCGCTATCTGATTTCCCCCTTCAAGCTAGACAAGTTTCGTTCGTTGTAGTTTTTTCGTTTGACGCTTATTTTATATTTGGCCCGGTCACGATCAATGGAGCAGCCTGTATACAAAGACTAACGTTCCCTCACAGCTAGCTAATGCGTTAGGCAACTGTGGAAGACTAGAGCGCAGTGCGACGTATTGAGGTGCAATGCGATTGAGAGATTGACCGACTGAGACAGCTCAGTCAGCGGCGACAGCCTAACTATATGCGTGCTGCCCAGGGATCGTTATTAGCGCTTGGCCTGGAGCCGTGTCTTGGACTTCTTTTGTCCTCAGCGCGCTTAGTTCAGCGCCTGCTGTACAATGTTTCCTGATGCCGTCCGGTGTGCTGGCGAAGGCGTACGCCAGCACAGTTATGACGTCAGCTGACAATATGTAAGATGTTACGAATCATGGCTGCAACACACAGAAATGTTGCTGTTGCCTAAATCACTCTTGGTATCGATCTGCGATACCACCTGGAGGTTGAAAACTGCTACTCGAACAGAGCTTGTGTGCCGACTAAGGTAAGTACGTGAAGACAGAGATCCTCGGGTTGGGAGTGCGCAGTATGTAATCAGCGACGCGAAGAGAGCGGCGAGCGCCGCCTGTACCGGAGCGCTGGCCGGCGGTGGCGCCACTTAATATGTTTAGAGCACCCCGGCAGTCCGGGGAACCCCCTGCCCGCCAGGGAAACCCCCTCCCCCGTCTCATCAGGCGGAGTGCCTCCTCTCGCCGCCGCCGCCGCCGTCGCCGTCCTTCCACCCCATTGTGTGCGTGGGGGCGGCCACGAGCTGCTGATGCCGCCGATCTGAATGTTAACCACGGACCGTTAAAAACAAAGGGCTAACGCCGCTTCCCCTACCCTACGTGCGCTCGTGCTGGCTCACTGGCTTCCACGCAGTCTCATCTCTCGGCGAAAGTCTTGCTCGGAGGGATTATCGAGTCCGTGCCCCACAAGAATTGGTACAAGGAAGCAAACTGTAAGGCAACTTTGGGAAAACGAAAAAATAATTCACATGATGGATGAAAGAAGGAAGTGCAAAGTTGTTCTGGAAGAGGAAGCAATCTAGCAATATAGGTTCCTAAAGAATGAAATCAATAAAAAGGGCAGGAATGCAGAATGAAATGATTGCAGTAGAATAGTGGTAATTTCGCTAGACGTAAGTATTATGTTGCCAGTTCACCACGGAACGTACCTTTTAGAAATTTCGATAGTAACACTCATAGGGGAATTCGTAGAACATCTGATAACATTCTGGCACCGAGTAAAGTGTCCCAAGACGAAACGTGCGGCTCTTGGTTCTCTTTTATGTATTTATTTATCTATTCCACCTGACAAGTCTACAGTCGTTGGGCCTTCAGCCAGGTGCTCTACATATTTTACATTACCTACACTACTGGCCATTAAAATTGCTACACAAAGAAGAAATGCAGATGATAAGCGGGTATTCATTGGACAGATATACTGTACCAGAACTGACACGTGATTACATTTTCACGCAATTTGGGTGCATAGATCCTGAGAAATCTGTACCCAGAACAACCACCTCTGGCACTAATAACGGCCTTGATACACCTGGGCATTGAGTCAAACAGAGCTTGCATGGCGTGTAGAGGTACAGCTACCTATACAGCTTCAACACGATACCACAGTTCATCAAGAGTAGTGCCTGGCGTATTGTGACGAGCCAATTGCTCGGACACCATTGACCAGACGTTTTCAATTGGCGAGAGATCTGGAGAACGCAGTCTAACATTTTCTGTGTCCAGAAAGGCCCGTACAGGACCTGCAACATGCGGTCGTGCATTATCCTGCTGAAATGTAGGGTTTCGCAGGGATCGAATGAAGGTTAGAGCCACGGATCGTAACACATTTGAAATGTAACGTCCACTGTTCAAAGTGCCGTCAATGTGAACAAGAGGTGACCGAGACGTGTAACCAATAGCACCCCATACCATCACGCCGGGTGATACGCCAGTATGGTGATAACGAATACACGCTTTCAATGTGTGTTCACCTCGATGTCGCCAAACACGGATGCGACCATCATGATGCTGTAAACAGAACGTGGATTCATCCGAAAAAATGATGTTTCGCCATTCGTGCACCCAGGTTCGTCGTTGAGTACACCAGCGCAGGCGCTCCTGTCTGTGATGTAGCGTCAAGGGTAATCGCAGCCATGGTCTCCGATCTGATAGTCCATGCTGCTGCAAACGTCGTCGAACTGTTCGTGCAGATGGTTGTTGTCTTGAAAACGTCCCCATCTGTTGACTCAGGGATCGAGACGTGGCTGCACGATCCGTTTCAGCCATGCGGGTAAGATGCCTGTCATCTCGACTGCTAGTGATACGAGGCCGTTGGGGTCCAGTCGGCGTTCCGTATTACCCTCCTGAGCCCATCGATTCGATATTCTGCTAACAGAATTGCGAGCAGCAATGTCGCGATTCGATAAACCGCAATCGCGATAGGCTAGAATCCGACCTTTGTCAACGTCGGAAACGTGATGGTAGGTATTTTTCCTCCTTACACGAGGCATCACAACAACGTTTCCCCAGGCAACGCCGGTCAACTGCTGTTTGTATATGAGAAATCGGTTGGAAACTTTCCTCATGTCAGAACGTTGTAGGTGTCGCCACCGGCGCCAACCTTTTGTGAATGCTCTCAAAAGCTGATCATTTGCACAACACAGCGTCTTCTTCCTGTCGGTTAAATTTCGCTTATGTAGTACATCATCTTCATGGTGTAGCAATTTTAATGGCCAGTAGTGTATATTATTATAAGAATGTTGTCATGGTCGTAGGATGTTACTCCTATCGTACATTTCCGTTATCGCATCGCACGTCGGGTATGTAGATGCCTTTGATGGCTATACACACAAATGCTGCTACACTGATTACACTTAATATAGGATGGAAGGTGTGTTTGGGTTGGTTCAAATGGCTCTGAGCACTGTGGGACTTAACTGATGTGGTCATCAGTGCCCTAGAAATTAGAACTACTTAAACCTAACTAACCTAAGGACATCACAGACATCCATGCCCGAGGCAGGATTCGAACCTGCGGCCGTAGCGGTCGCGCGGTTCCAGACTGCAGCGCCTAGAACCACTGGGCCTTCTATCTGTGCTGCATTCACTAGACAAAATTTGTCGAGGAATTCTCTTGTTTCTCATCCGTCTGACATGTCCAAATCTTCTGAACTGGTGACCAGTAACGGTGGCTTCTATACCGTACACCTCTGACCTCTCAAGGACAGTAGTGTTTGATACGCACGGTGTGGCTGGTCGACAGAGGACAGTTTCCGTCAAGGCGCAGCGATCTGGGTTTGCAGCTCTTAAACTGACTGGTCCGACTGCATGTTATGTATGAACAAATACAATAATTTCATACGATTGAGAATAGGATTTTAAAGTCCTGAAAATTTGTTGGTTTTAATAAATAATTAGTACAACTGAAGCGGGTTTCTCTGAATTAATTATCATCCCCCTCAGTTTCGGATGTCCCACATATCAAATCTTACACCAGGTAAGGATTACACGTTGACGAAAAATACTCAAACGTCTGGCGAACGGGCGTTTTGAACACTACTTCTTTAGTGGATGCATTTCATTTGCTTAGGGTGTATGTCAGCCTTGCATCTGTTTTCCCTAGTCTTAGTTTTGCATGGTCGTTCCATTTTACATCGATCGGAGTGTATATTCACAGGTATTTCGCACTGGTTGCTGTACATAGCGACATGCCGCCAATAGCGTCATCGACTATTTATGCACACTACGTTATGTTTATTTACGTTGAGAGTCAACAGCCAGTTCCTGCACCGTCATCTATCCTCAGCAGGTCTTCCTAGATTTCGGTACATTATTCTGGCATTGCACCTTCCTACAGACGACAGCACCGTCCACGAGTAGACTCACGGAGCCCACAACGTTATTCACAAGATCGTTACTATTAGATGTAACAACAATAGTTCAGTATCATACCGTTGGAGTACTCCTGAAATTACATTAACACGTCGTTCTTAAAGGAACTAAATCTACTGCTATACAAGGCAGGTCAAGAGGAAAGGTAAATGCTTTAGTTGGTGATAGTGAATCTGAAAAAAAGCGTCGTATGACGTATGAACATTAGTTCAGTTCTTAACAGTTTTCGAGCAAACTAATGAAAACAATGGAGAGCACGGCAGATGCAGATTATAAATGAAACATTGTGATCTAATATTTCGTTTAATTTTGCGCACTTCCTCACACAATATGTTCAAAAATCCACAGTCAACTGCAATTTGCATCTCTTGTAAATAGCTGCTGTGATGCTGATCTCAGCTTGTTCGAATGCTCTTTTCTTGAGTGCACCAAGCAAATAAAATACGAGCGAGAAGTTCCTCCTTTTGTGCCTTCCAACTATTCTAGTAACCCATTTTGACAGAAATGAAGATATCAGACTCTACTGAGACGGTTATCTAAAGCAACTGCACTGATGAGTCGGTCATCAATAATATCGCATCACGTGTTCACTGCGAAACGTCATGGAAAATTTTTTCCCACAGTAGCGTGCAGATTTTCGTCTGCCTGCACGAGGGAATTGCGCGTGTTATTGGTGACGTCGTGTGCATATGTTGATGATGATGATGTATGGTTGGGGGGCTCTCAACTGCACGGTCATGAGGGCCCGTACAAGTCCCAGTTTTTACACAGATCAATATTTTTCACAATCCAACCTAGTCACAGTCACGAACGATGATGGAATGATGAGGACAACACAAACACCCAGTCAACGGGCAGAGAAAATCGCCAACCCAGCCGGGAATCGAACCCGGGACCCCGTGATCCAGAGGCAACAACACTAGCCACTAGACCACGAGCTGCGGACGGAGCATAAGTTGAGTCATCAATGAACAAAATACTTCGATTACAGCTTCCATTGGCAATGATCCATTGATAGAATTCCTTTCGTTTATCATCATCTCCCACATGCAGTTGTGGTACACCATGCTGATGAAATGGATGCAGAGTCAGCTCATATACTGAGCGCATCACCCGTGTTAGTGGAATACCGAGTTGTGCGGCAGTTCTCCTAGAGCTGGTAGCAGGGTTGCCATCTGTACACGTAACGACATTGTAGTACATTAGTGCCACCACTGTAGTTCTGAGACGTGAGCGGATAAACATCGTGTTCACTTGAGGGACACGTCGCCCCACATTGCACAAGCGAACTGCTCATTGGAAGGATCAGTAAAGACAACACTGCGTAGCTGACGTTACTTTGTTTGTATTCGTTTGTGAGCGCTGCTGGAGAAGGACATGCGACTGACACCGTGATTTTAGAATAACTGTATGTCGGCATGGTTAAGATAAGGTCATTCGTTCAGTCGAAGTTTTCGCTCAGAATCACCAACACTACAACCACTCTATGCATATAACTTTTCCCCTTACTCGCCTTGTAGAGTTTCATGCCGAAGAAATCCTGAAATCGGTCACAAATATGGTCCAATACTCGGAAACATGTTTGTTCACGGCAGTGTGGAACTGTATCGAATGCCTTCCTGATGTCGAGGAACACTCCATCAGCCTGGGTCTATAGTGTCCTGGATTTCATGGACGAAGAAAGGTCTCCGTTTACGAAATCCTTGTTCTGTAGAGGAGATTTTCGTTCTCCAGGAACGTCATAATGCTTGAGCACGGATCATCTTTTAGGATACAGGGTTTTAGGGATATAAGTGGAGATAAGTGGAGATATTGTAATCATTGGTATCTTAATATCTACCTACTTCAGTGCGTTAGCTTTTTTTTTTTTTTTTTCTTGTGCATCTAACAGTTGCTGCGAACACAACACATGATTTCCTACCTGATGTTTCCTGCACTGTCGTAGCTGCACCAGTAAGTGGACTACGTTTTCAGCATAGACTAACAGTTTTGCGTCCATGAGTCCCCACTTCGACACCTGATCTGCTGCCCAGAGAAAAATAAGTATTAATGACTTCCTCTTGCATATGTACTTGGAGGTGCTAACCAAACTAAAAACGCACTACTCCAAACAGCTGTAATTGTTAGCCTGCAAATGAAGTAACTACTGATATAACGTTTCTCAGTAAACTGTCGTCAGTCACCCAGAAAAATGCCGGCAATTATACCGCTAACCCGTCTGTACGAGGCAATCAAAACGTTTCCGTTAGAACTACTTGCCTACATGTCGGTGCCCAGACCCCAATTCGAGTGGCGCTGGGTTGCATATACGGTGCAGCAGCGTCCTCTAATGGAAAATTTTTGATCGCCCCTTATACTACAACAGATTAACTTCAGTGATATATACCTAAATTTTGCTGTCTAGACAATGACCTGCCCCGCGCTTTTTCCAACCGCTAGATATTCTTCGTTGTTATAGCGACGTACAATAAATCAAGGCTAGAAGCGGAGCACGTTCTTTCGAGTAACCTCTGTAGAACATCAGGGTCTCTCATCCGATACAGTTGCGTTTCCACTGTGAAGCAGGTTTAGCTGATACACTATTCGTCGATAGCCTTTCTCAGTATCTGGTATTTCGGGATTCTTGCGATGATCGAATGGAAGAATCGTGTTACGATGCACCGTAATAAAGCAATTTCGGAACACCGAATTCTGTATTTCGGCTTTCTCTCTATATTCTGCTCGAGGGCTAGTAAGGACGCTGAGCAACTGAACAAATTCTTCGATCGGGATAGTGACTCTATTTAGTAACACATGACACTGCTTAGGATTTTCAGTCTAATCGTTTGCCAAACTTTTACTTCTGGTTTGCAGCCTTCGAAACAATGTCTTAATTTTATTCATGTAGGGGTCCAAATACACAGGGTGATTAAAAGTTCCTGATACAGGCTTCTACGGGTTGTAGAAGGAACTGAATAGAAGAAATTTTGATAAGGAACCCATGTCTGGAGATGTAGTCTTTGGTTATATGGTAAGTTTGATCAAATCACTTGCAAATCTCTCGTTTCAAGCTACGTACACAAGGCGAGGAAAGGGCGCCGCCTTGAGTCCATGTTGTAATTATGACATTACGTAACACCTTCGTCCGGCTACGACAACGGCTGAAAGAATCTGGTACGTTCGAAACCATGAGGATTCCCTATTTTCTCCACGGACGCGCTGGATTCTCTAAGTTCAAGAGGACGTACTTTGTTACGCAGAAGAGAATCTGAGGGCAAGTACTGTATTTGAAGCTTTGCGCATGCCATGTACTCCTACAGCACACTGGTCAAAGCTCATTGTCTCCTTTATGTGTGTATCGTGAAGGGGAAATTTGAAAGTGATCCGATCCTCAAACTGATATTAGATCCAAACGGGTCGTTTCCGGGCACGGTTTCCTTTTCGAAACGTCTTCTACGAAGTCCCCTCTACAACCCGAAGATGATAGTAATAGTAATTTTGTATCACCCTGTACGTTATCAACACGACAGTAGAAAATTGTTGTTGTATACTGGAACTTTGCAGCTGCTACCATTACTGCTTACATTTAAAAGGTAAATAACTTACTGCTGTTTCTGCATTCACATTCGCAGTCTGCCAATCATGTAAATATCACGCTAATCGAGTTTCATGGTTTGATAACGGTACAGTAAAAGTAATTATAAGATCTTCCTGACATAAGTATAGAGATGACAAGTACGCGCACGAGTATTTGTACCGATGCATCATATCGTTCGTGTTTCTAATTCTCAATTAGTAAACTTTTGCTGAAGGTTAACAGAAGTTACCTTTACATCATTTCTTGTCATTGACTGGAGTTTTCCTGTAGCTGCTACAATTGTACTTTGACGAATTCTGTAAGATCAGTAATCTGTGCTAATGACATGCCTTACATTTTCTGTTGCAGGTGAGTTTGGACAGCCACATGAGAAGAGTTCTCAGTGCAGTAAGTCCGCTCCAGAGAAGCAGGTAACAGTTTCGCGACTGATTCCTCAGCATGCAGCGAACAAGCAGCCTGGCATATTGCTGGGCAGCCGAATGCGATCGTCCTGGCTGCGGGTGGAGAGCGCTTCGGGTAAATCTGCTGCTAGCTACGACTGTCATTCTTCCGACACATGCAGAAAAAATATTAAGATCGCACAAAATCCGATTTCATTTCTTCGGTTATGTACAAGAGTACAATTCACTAACGGATGAAAGCACTGTAACGGAACCGGATTCTGATTACTGGTAAAACTTGCAACCATTTCAAAATGTCTCATGCTAATGAAAAAGAACAGGGATTATTAAAATTATTTATTTTAGGTGTGTGCTAGTTTAGTAACTGAATACGGCTGACAGTGAGCACCATCACATTTGACATGTCGATGTGTGGTGATATTTATGGAAATTGGAAATGCATATGCAGTGTGAAGCGGTTTGCAACACTGATGCATAACACGTTGAAAAAAATTCGAAAATATAAGACCCGACGGTGACAGCATATCTCTGCAGAAACCATCATCCAATAACAATTTTTTTGCGATCTTGGCTTCTTCTTCTTCTTCTTCTTCTTCTTCAGATACTTCTTCGCCAAATAGTAAGTCCATGTCTGAATCTCAGCTACTGTCATGGTGTAAATAGTCTGAATCTGAGTCTGAAGAATGAGCAACCGGCTGCTCCATCAGTTTTCTTCCATTTTTTGGCACTGACGTAATGAAGTCCACCTTACGTCGTTTTGTTTCTACAGAACTCTCTTTTTTCTTTAGCACTTCTTTGCTTCTCAGTAGCAAGCTCTTCTTTTCCCATCCGTTCTTCTTCCATTCATTCTTTATTGGGTGCCTAAATCAGAAGCACGGATTTCAATGCTTTGCCAGAACGTTTCCTCTAAAACTTTGCTTTAGAGTGGGGAATTACACCTTCAGGTGAGATATTCTCACGCAGTGTGTGTTGAACGTCATCTTTTGCAGCAGTGGCCATTGGAGAACTGTCGTCCCTTTGTTAGAGTTGCTGCGGTTTATTTCAGATCAGCTGAGGGATCTGCCTCGTTTCGCTACTTTCTCACAAATGCGCCATTGATGATTTTGAGAACCAACCGGAACAATTACTTCCACCTTCAAGTGAAGGTTAAATGCAGTAGTGTCAACCAGTACTCGTTGATTCTTCTTTTAAAACCCTCCATTATAAAATATTCAAGTAAAACGTTATAAACGTTACACGTAATTAGTAAAACAGAGATATACCTCACTTCCCCACCTCTGGAGCAACCTGCCTGGACGAATTTTCATGGAACAGTAAGTTACAATGAGACAAATCTGCCACCTGCTGGTTGACTTTTGAATTGATGGGAGTCAATACAAAAACTGGGTGTGGGTTATTACCCCACTCGGCGCATTACCCCCATCTACCCTAATCTTATTTTAAGTTACTCTCATGGACCTTTCTCAAGATATACGACGGTGGAATCAAAATGGTTGCCCAGTCTTCTTTGACTTTGGGTCCCACAATTTACCCACCAGTATTTCGCTTGAACTATGTCTTTTTCCATTAAGAATTGCCATTAAATTTCTGTGAGGATTTGCCTTACACTTTCGTATAGCCTACACCAAATACTTTCGGTCGTGGCACCTGCAATTGCAGTTTCTAGACACACTTATGAGCCATAACATTATGAACACTGCCCACCGCGAGATTGTGGTTTTGGATGTCCACACCTATTCAAACAACGTGGGGCATGCACGCTGTCTAAAGGGGAATGTACAGCGTTCTATGGCATATACGACGACAGAGTGTGATGCTGGTTGAGGCAGATATGTTTTGGAATGTTCAAAGCACATTGTTGAAAATGGAGCTCTGCAGTAGATGAGCCTTACTTGTCCCCATGCTTACTCAACAACATTGTCAATTACGATTGCAGTAGACACAGACACTGGACCGTGAATCAACGGAAAAGTGTCACCTGATAGGATGAATTACCTTTCTTGTTACACTAGGCCGATTGTCGTGTCCGGATAGGCCATTCATCCGGCGAACGTCTGCCCGAAACGCGTATCGCAAAGCAGGATGATGGGGATATTCACCTGAGCATCCAAGGGACCTCTGGCAGACAGCAATTTGCTTTCCTTGTTCATTCAACATTTGGATATTAATCGATCCACCATCGCGTACTTACCATCTATAGCGAGTCATACTCATGTGAAAGGACAACTAATATTAAAACTCTCTTGTCTTCAGGCCAAAGATTGGTTTGATTCGGCACTCCAGTTTTTCCTGTGCAAGTCCCTTAATATCTGCATAATTACTGCAATATACATTCATTTCGACATGCTTGGTCCCTCTCTGCAATTTTCACTACCTCATTCCGTCAAATTTCTATTTCTTCATGCTGAACGTTAATCTCATTTCTAAACTTTTCCTTAGTGCCATTTTCTGATTTCTTAGTGTACGTACTGAATAACGTTGAGGGTAGGATAAAAATTTATCTCTGTAATTCTTCAGTTCCTGCCTCCTTTTCATGTCTTCAACATTTACAATTTCAGTTCGGTTTCTGCACAAGTAGTACAGAGGCTTCCGGTCCCGAAATTTTAAGACTGACAACGTCAGAATTTTGAAGAGCGCAAGACAATCGACATTGTCGAAAGCTTAAAAAATAAATAAAAATAGTATAAATATAATGTGTAAGGATACTTAGTTCCGTATTGTATAGATAATACGTTGAACAATATGATGTGGAACATGTCAGTTGATCAAAAGACTGCAAAGGGAATATGTGTGTTGCACATTAGTGACTGACTAATTATTTCCACTGGGGAACTAACCTGTGGTACGCAGGAAGTTGTTAAGGGGAAATAACAGTAAGTTACATTTGAGAACACTTCTGTTGTCTGACAGACGTTTATTTCAATGACTAGATTATCAAATAATCTTATACTTGAATATTGCACTCCTTTCTGTGGCAAGTTAGTAGAGGGAAGAGTAGGTAATTTTCCTTGTAGTGCTGCGTCGTTGAATATCTCTATCACTCTCAAAATGCAGTTGATTTTTGACAGAAAATTTCACGTATTAATGAACCACGAGGAAACGTAGTTCTTTAAAAGTGTGTTTATCAAAAATCTGAAGCCAGATGCTTCAATCCTCATTCCACCATCCTTGCCAAAAATTTTGCCAACCGCACATAATTACGCTTTTTTAGCACAGAACATTGCATAACCTCTTACCCATTCTCTCTCTAAGTAGTTAAGCCTGTATATTAAGTATTTTCCTCTATCTGCCACTGTGTATGTACGTCTCTCTCCCACTGTCACCTTTTTCTTCCGTTGATTTACAGTTTACTCTCTTCTTTTTCTCCAGTTGATTCACAGTTTATCTCACTGCTACTGTCTCCTCTCTCTCTCTCTCTTTTTTACAGTGTCTGCTTTTGTCTTTCTTTCGCACTAGCACTGTCTCCACGATACCTCTTCTGCTCAAAAATTCTGGGAATCCAACTTATTTTTCCCACGTATCCACGTGTTTAAAATTTCGATCCAAAATGCTGTCCTCCGCTACACATATATGTCGAGAGCGCCCCAAACATATGTAAGGTCCCCACTCCCCTGTATTTTTCATTTCCCTGTCTAGTGTCTCTTTCACTCCCATTGATTCCATCTTTCTTTCTCTTTTACTGCAAATGTCTTTCATTGACAATCAATATCTCCTCCCTCCCTCCCCCCCCCCTTCTCTCTCTCTCTGTCTTTCTGTCTCTCTCCCACCCTCCCTCCCCAACTGCACTGTCTCCTCTTTCTTCCACCGTCACCATCATTCTGATCCCGTGCATGATAAAATGTTTGTTGAGGAAGGCGAAATGAGAAATGAGGCAGCTGGTTGCCTCAATTTTCTGACAGCCTGTTTTAAAGAGGAACATACACATTTTTGTGCTTTGACAGAATTTTCCTGGTGTCCCCTACAGGTCAGTAAAGTTTTGATGGTTTATTTATCTCTTTCGACACATTTATGTAGTTTGGCACATATAAAAACAAATAAGTACACATAATATAAGCTCAACACAAAACCGTTTGCTTTTCATTTTTTCTGGATACTATGATCATCGATCGCAGTTCATCAAAATGCCTGGATTATGGTTTATATCTTAACAGTAAAAACGTTATCAGAGAAATTTTTCTGAATTTTCAACTTTCCGAGTTTTACATGATTTTTAACAATAATTTTAAGTTCTTTTCTCTTTTTTGTCACTGCAGTGCCACTTTGGGCATATTTGCATAAGCATGAAGTGCTCATTATTGAGAGATTACGAGTTATAAAGTTTTATTGGCGAAAAATGTTGACTAAAAACATAGTTTCGTGACTTCAGAATCCCTGCGATGACCATAGAATCGTTGCCATGTGTTCACTACGTCAGTTAAAACTGCATTAATGCCTCGGATCAGATATTACGTGCATACTTTACTTGCATAAATACGTTAACTTCGAACTCCTACATCTCGGTAGCGGATAGTGATATCAAAAATATTTCAACATTTCGGAGAACGTCATTTTAAGACAATATGGTAAAAATTTCGATGTTTTGCCGAGAATAGAATTATAGAAGCGGCCATCCCCACAATTAGTACATTTAGAACCACACATAACAAATGGTGTTGCAGCACACTAAATGCAGAAGTACTAAGGGATTTGGTCAATTTGCCTGGACTGGGCAAAGTGCGTAATGTTTTCTTTCTGACCCTGTACTGTAGCGTAGCTACAGCATACCTATTCTTCCAATGGGTATACATACTGTCACTTTGCCATGGGCTATCCAAAACATTTTACCAATACCTCTGTGATTTGCAGAATCCGAGATATGACTCCCAGAGAAATCGCATTTCACGCCTGGCTTTTTGGAACATATTGGTGTCAGGGACTGTCATGCATGCTCCAATGTACTGTGAGATTGTGGTTCACATTAGCAACTGAGATAGTTTTTCACAGTGGCATCGTTATATAAAATTTTCTCGGTATTCAGACCATAATAAACGTAAGTTAGAACTAGAGCTTGCGGAGATAATCACCGTCTTCTTTGTCAACAGAACAAGAAGTACTTTCTTTTGCGCCTTGCTGCCGTTCTTAACAGTGTGAGTTGAGGCCAGCGCCTTGCCTAACAATAGGGGGACCTCTCTGGGTGTTTCGAAACGCCCCTGTACACGATCAAAGCTGTCTGTCACAGTTGCTCTTTTCTATCCATGCATTTGTCGAACAAAGTTCGTTAATTTAACTTCGCTTTTGAAGCAGACGCTGTTCATGTCACGAAGTATTTTGACACTAAAGGGAATGGCTACAAATGCTGACAAAACATTGCTTGTGTTGACTTCAGCAGTTTGTATAAATAAGAAAAGCGGTCCTGGGAATGGTTGTAACTGAGAGAGAAATGTACACGCGAAAATCCCCTAAAGGACATGTTGCTCTCAGAGCCTAATGATTACATTAGCTTTCGCCAGATATACAGTTAAACGCTTAATCACGGAGTTACTTCGCCCTTACACTGAAAAAAAAGCTCAATATGCGAGTATTTACTCTTCTACTTGGGCCTCTAATGAGAGTTTATTAGCAAGCCACAATATGGGGACAAATTCATTGTAGTGGAAGAACCAGAGGACTCAGTTTTATTTTATTTATTGCACTCTCGCTTGTAAGTTGCTGGTGGAATACTGATTTTCTTCTTAACTTCTTCATGCGTGATACATGGCTGGAAAAGGCGCAATACTTCTAACATTTTGGCAACTGCCAGCTATTATATTTTATATTGATAGTTATTTTCATAGTTGTGGAAACCGTATTACAACATACACGGCAAAACATCAACACAAATTATGCCTCCCATCTTGTCGAACTTGCCGTCAATCAAAATTTCTCGCAAACGCGTCTAACACGCTCTGTGTTTTACAAACACCACAAACAGCGCCATGCCTCGTCCAACATTTGACAAACCCAGAGAAGTTTTATAATGTTCCAGACGTTTATGGAGATGTGGCACCAGCCGCCGAGCTTCAGTCCCCCGCGCACGCTGCCACCTTGCGAGCTCCCGGCAACCCACAGTGCATCTCCGCTGATCCCAGCTCTCGGGACGCAGCGGCGCTGTTCTCTACTGTAATACAAAACAATCAATGGAAATCCTTCTGAGAGGTGGCGTGCCGAACCCGTGACTGCTGCAAGCAGATCTTTACTTGCCCGGACTCTTTCACTTTTTAGGCACTGCAAATTCAGTCATAGTAACAGTCGGGCGTCCAGTTACATCACAGTGTAGGGCATCATTAATTCAGCCTCAGTAACCAGATTGAAATATGCCATTGTTAGGTCTCTCTTTAAAAGGGTAACCTCTCACATGTCAAAAACTACAGCACATAGTCACTCCTTGCAAAATAATAAAATTTTTTTTGGAAGATAGTGCTCTCCACGGTTGCCACCCACCTGAGTGCTAATTTGATACTTAGCTCATATTTCAAAAAAAGCCACTGTAACAAGTCAGCTATCTAAGGTGGGTGGGGTTAGAGCCTCGCAATTTTCAGTTTCTCTAATATGGTGGTTAGTGAGGGGTGGATATTCCGGCGGTTTTAACATGAGGATGTTACCTACAATCCATCCAAACTCCAGCGATACCTGATTATTAATTACAGATGAATTTTTAATTTAGCTAAAACGAAACAAAAAGAAAAATCAAGACACGTTCATAGGATTTGTCGACCTGGAAAAAGCATTCGACAATGTCAAATGGTTCAAAATGTTCGAAATTCTGAGAAAAATAAGGGCAAGCTGTAGAGAAAGACGAGTAATATACGATATGTACAAGAACCAAGTGAGAGCAATAAGAGTGGGAGATGAATAACAAAGGCCTTGGATTAAAATGTGTGGAAGAGAGACATGTAGCCTTTGGCTCCTACTGTTAACCGTATACATCGAACAAGCAGCGACTAAAATGAAATAAAAGTTCGAGAGTGGAATTTAAATTCAAGATAAAAAGGATATCAGTGATAAGATTCGCTGATGACATTGTATCTTCAGTGAAAGTGGAGAAGAATTATACGATCAGTTGAACGGGATTAACTGTTTAATGAGTACAGAATATGAACTGAGAGTAAATCGAAGAAAGACGCAAGTAATGAGAAGTAGCAGAAATGAGAACTGTGAGAAACTTAACATCAGGATTGGTGATCATTAAGTAGGTGAAGTTAAGGAATTCTGCAACTTAGGCAACAAAATAACCCATAGCGGTCGGAGCAAGGAGAACATCAAATGCAGACTAGCAATGGCAAAAAGAGCATTTCTGGCGAAGAGAAGTCTACTAGTACCAAACATAGGCCTTAATGAGAGGAAGAAATTTCTGAGAATATACATTTGGACCACAGATATGAAACATGAACTGTGGGAATACCGAGACAGAAGAGAATAGAAGCATTTGAAACGTGGTATTACAGAAAAATGTTGAGAAGTAGGTGCACTGATACAGTATGCAACAAGGAAGTTCTCCAGTGAATAATACATGTCAAGAACAAGGGACAGGATAGTAAGACATCTGTCAAGACATCGAGGAATGACTTCCATGGTACTAGAGCATGCTGCAGAGGGTAAAATCTGTAGAGGAAGACAGTAATTCGAGTACATCCAGCAAATAATTGAGGACATAGGTTGCAAGTGCTAGTCTGAGATGAAAAGGTTGTCACAAGAGAAGAATTCATGGCGGGCCGCATCAGAGTAGTCAGAAAACTGACGACTCAAAAAAATGTGGGTATTTACTCTACAAAATGCGGAAAACCCCAACGGTATGGATCTTTGTCCCATCTAAGAGAAACGTGTATAAAAATGATGACTGCGTAGTAAAGTCACGTGAACTAACCCTATGTATCATAGCTATATTGTAGCCAAGTTACCTAACACAATCCTGAAATGAAGTGTCTCATAAATTTGAACATGGTGCTTAAAAATACTTGTACAAAAATAATACTTTCTTCTCCACGAAAGGAGAATTAGCATGGCAACCTGAAAGAGTTCATTTACTGAGGCTAAGCTATCTAGACACCTACTCGTACTAAGTAGTGTACTTTCTTAGGTCTTCTGATTCTTCCTTGAAGTCCCAGGCTTTTGTTCTTCTTCTTCTTCGGATACTTCTTCAACAAACGGAAGACCGCTCTTTTCTTTGTTTGGAACGTCACTCCTTCTCAAAAGCAAGCCTCTTCACTCCCATCCATTTTTCTTCCATTCCGTTCTTACTGACTGTCGACTTTAGAAACACTGGTTTCAATGCTTTGCCAGAAAGAGTCACTTAAATATTTATTTTAGAAGGTGGAATTATGTGTTCACGTGACACATTCTTATGCCGTGTAAAAGAATGTCATCTTTTCCGGAGGGCTGTCGTTGAAGAATTGTCGTCACTTTGTCGGAGCTGCGGCGATTTATCCCAAAAATCCAGCGGGGATTGATCCTATTTTGTCAGTTTCTGACAAGTGCGCCATTGTTGAATTTGAGGACCAACTGGAACTTTCGTTTCTACGCAGATGTGATGGTTAAATGCAGAAGTGTCAACGAGTAATACGCTGATTTTTTCAAATTCTGCATTATACAATGTTGAAGTAAAACATAAGGAAATTTACATTTCAGTAGTAAAAAAGAGACTTACCTCGTTTAATCACCTTTGGACCGACGTGCAGGGACGAACTTCCACGGAAGTTACATTAGGACAAACATGGCACTTGGTGGTCTACTCCTGAGTCGATGGTAGTCAATTCAAAAACTCGGTACGAATTTTTAATCCACTTGGGGTTTACCCCCACCTACCCTAGGCGTTTATTGAGCACATAATAAAAACTTTCAGTGGTAAAATGTCACCAGTTGGGTGCCTTCTGCGGCTTATCGAAAGCATTTTATTGTGAGAATCACGATATTCTCTTAGACAAGATCGGTAAAAAAGCCACAGCCGCTTTTTTGGAGAAACCAGCTTCCATGTATAAAACAACTTCAAACGTCTGATCAAAAATGAGTTTGAGTTAAGACTTCATGTTAAGCATGGAAGCAAGAAATGGTTTAGAAACGTTTGAAACTACCGTCAACGTTTATTGGAAGTCGCTAAGTCCTCTCATTATATAACAGTGCATGGAGTATAGCCTTCTTAATTTGCGCTCCGCTTTAAGAAAAAACTAGTTTTTCACACAGCCCGTTATTTATGGCTCCATATATGTGTCGTACAACGAGTAATGATGCAGGTACATTCAGCGGTATACGTGGTTACTATCTACAAAATCTGTAGTGAATAGAGAGAGTAAGAAAGAAATAATAAAGTAAGACATTGTGCCTGAACCTGAAGTTTCATTGCATTGACTGCGAAAATGGTAGTGTCGTATTTTGCGGTAACTCATCGAGCCAGACTGGTTTTCCGAGTACAATAACATGCAAAGCGCATTATTTGAGGTCTCAACTCAAGAACGTCGAGCAGAGGCCTGCACAACAACTGAGGATACTATTTACTGCATCCCACTATATTTAATCGTCAATGAAACGTAATAAAAACCCATTTATTTTTTAAACCGTTCATGAAATCAATTCTGGGGGTAAAAATAATCTACCTAAAGATTTAAAGTCACTTGCTTTTGTCCAAACAGATATCAATTCTTCAGAAACACACATTTTGAATAATTTTCCGGTGATATTAAAAAAAATTACTAACAAAGATCAACAGGTTAAAAAATTGATTGGTGGCCATGTCAGTCGCGATGGTTCCTTTGAAAGGGCACGGCCGACTTCCTTCCCCGTCCTTCCCTAATCCGATGAGACCGATAACCGCCGGCCGGAGTGGCCGTGCGGTTCTAGGCGCTACAGTCTGGAACCGTGAGACCACTACGGTCGCAGGCTCGAATCCTGCCCCGGGCATGGATGTGTGTGATGTCCTTAGGTTAGTTAGGTTTAAGTAGTTCTACGTTCTAGGGGACATGACCTCAGAAGTTGAGTCCCATAGTGCTCAGAGCCATTTGAACCAAGACCGATGACCTCGCTGTCTGGTTTTCTCCCTCAAACAACACAACCCAAACCTTGTTAACGTTCTACATCTTTATTTTTCTTGTCTACCTTTCTGCAGCCATCTGCCTCCAGAGGACTCCGACTTGTAGCGTGTAATATGGTTCTGTGTGACGTAACTTTGCAGGTGCGTGAGAGACAGCGTGCTGTAATCGAGTTTATAAGCCAAGAGTTACCCCACGCATGCATCAGTCTCCCCTTCAGCTTGACAATGTAAGACCACACACAAGCGCTGCGACATCTGCAGCAATCCGAGGGCTAGGGTCCACCGTGGTAGATCATCCTCCATGCATTCGCGACTTGGCACTATCAGGTTTTCATAGTTTTCTAAAATTTAAAGAACACGTTCGAGGAATTCACTTGCAAACAGAGATAAGGTTGTCGCTCCGTTAATAAAGTCAAAGGTTCTAGAGTGACGGTACCGACAAATTCGTCTCTCGTTGGGAGAAAAGTGTGCGTTTCCATACTATTTTGAGAATGAAATATGTGTAAATGAAGAATAAAAACATAGAATGTTAATAACATTTGTTTTTTCTCAAGAGCTTTAAGAGATTTCAAATAAGAATTTGGGGCCTTACTTGTCAGCCCGCCTTCATAGAACCAATCAGTATATTTTGTTGTTGTTGTGGTCTTCAGTCGGATGACCGGTCTGCTGCATCTCTACACACTACTTCATTCTGCATAGCTACTGAAACTCATATTTGGATGAAGCTGCTTACTGTACTCAGGCCATGGCCTCCCTTTTCTTCCTATTGCGAGACTGCATTTTATTTCATCTCTACTTCAGTCATCATCAGTATTTTCCTGCCTGGAAAGCAAAACACATCTACTACATTTAGTGTCATTTCCTAATCTGATTTCCTCAGCATTTGATAAGAATACTTTCGATGAAATGTTCTTTGTTGATATTCGTTTTATAATTTCTTCTGAAGACCTTATGCATTACGCTTAGCTGACATTCCTGGACCTATTCCGTTTCGAACAGGATTGCAATGTCGTCGGCAAAACTCAAGATTTCTGTCTCTGCTCTTTGAACTTTAATTATCTTTCAAAATTTCTCCTTAGTTTCCTTTACTGCTTCTTCTTTCTATGTTTCGGTATTTCCTTTTAAATGAAAATATGTTTAAGATTTTTTTATCTAATTCTTCGTCTATGAGAGCCTTCTTACTTAGTACCTATGGATGTAATGTTAGCAAGCCTCCATCTCTTTTTTTTCGGAAATGTATCTTATATATTCTAGTTTAATGACTTGGTCTACATGCTTGAGTACTTTCTCACCATGTATCTATGGAACAAAAGGTATCCATTTGAATATAATATACGTACATGTAAGACGGGGAGCTCACAAAACTGCTGCTGGTAATGATGCTCTACCTGTTTGATTATTTTTTCATACTGGCTCCGAGATTACTGTAGAACGTACATTACAGTAAAGCTCTAGAAACCCAAAATTTGGTAGTTGAGGTTTATACATACGTTAGACGAATAATCAGTATTTTATAGTTTCCATTCTTTCATTGGATTAACATTGGAAACTGCTCAAAGCTTCTAATAAAAAGATTATCAGAAAACCCAGCAAGTTAGGACGACGTTAATTTGCCATTACCTCATCTCCAAATCTTCCGCTCTAGAAAATGCTATTCGTGGAAGTGAAAGAGAAACTAAGTTCAAATTTTTGTCTCTGAATAAGTGTAATTTCATTTTACTAGGAGACAAAGTTGCAAGTCTATCAATAAGAAGGATTTTAATTTTTTGGGGTACATTTTAATTTTACTTCACGAAGATGTATTTCTTTTCTTTGTTATTCTCATGTCGAAAGTTACGCATGTAACTGAAAGGAAATTATTTTTGGTAAAACAAAAAATATAGCGGAGTAGTTCGTCATTGAAAGCATAACTCGAGACAGTGAAGACAGGCTCGAAGGGTCTGAATGGCAAATTAAACAATGTGGATCAGAGTAAAACACCATGCTCTAGGTTCAAAGGTCTCGTGTTCGATCTCCGACCAGACCTAAGATTTTTATCTAACGCTTACAACTTGTTTCAGTTCTCGAAATGTCTACCCCTTAGCTGCGTGGTTAGTGCGTGTGACTGTCATGCAGCAGGCCTGGTTTCGACTCCCAGCCGGTGCGGATATTGTCTCCGCTCGGGGACTGGGAGTTGTGTTGTCCTCATCATTATTTCATCATCATCGACACGCAAGTCGCCCGCTGGGGCGTCAGCTGGAAAGATTTGCAACTCGGTTGGCGAACTTCCACAGGTGGGGCCATCACATCAGTGTCATACTTCTGTGAGTGTTGGTTGACGTGAAAAATTCCGAGTTGCATCGTGCTTCATAGACCACGTTAACTACAGATCCTGCAAGAACTGACTAAGGCAGGTCGGAGGAACGCAACGGCTTACCACTTGTGACAGACCATCGGTAGTAAAGCACCATGACGTCCAAAACAACTTTTTGACTGGTAGAATATTTACGTATTTATACGACAGAGATTCATATTTTGGACCCGGCTTGATAGCCAAGCGCGGTAAAATGACTGCTTCTGGGATACGGGAAGGCGCACTGTCCTCGGATACAATCAGCTGGGTGAATTAATGGTGAGGGCCGGGACGGTCAACATG
Organism: Schistocerca americana; assembly: GCF_021461395.2. Lineage (NCBI taxonomy): Eukaryota > Metazoa > Arthropoda > Insecta > Orthoptera > Acrididae > Schistocerca > Schistocerca americana. Next base: position 379,994,947 of record NC_060124.1, read on the forward strand.
CATGTGTTTTTTAGGCGGTTTCCCACATCCAACTAAGTTAATACCGGGCTGGTATCTACGACCCATCTCTGATACACGATACGCAAACATTCAGAAAACGATATCATACTTGCATATGTGAATCATACTAGACGCGTTAACAGACGAGTTACGCAAATTTCGTCCCATTGACGGGGTGGTGGTGGTGGGAAGGATGGTGGGATAGGGTGGGAGAGAGTGGTGGCGTCGGAAAGAGAATTTGGTTTCCAGCTTACCACTAACGCTTAGAGGAAGATTAAGATGTTTGGCATTTATCACTAGATATGTTCAATGATAACCGGTATTTACAAATCAGGCATTACCGTCGCTTAAAGTTTAAATACTGACGTTTCAATATCGATGCTAAAGTGGTTTTATCATTCTAAAATCGATATTACAGACAAAATACTGATTTTGTATATTGGCACAATCTGGGTGCTTATTACCAAGTTAATAAATTTTTCATCATTTAAACGAATCCCTTTTTATGAACTTGTTACATAACTACCTCTCTGAAGTGCTTAAAGGGGTACGAATTGTATTTGGAAGATTGGGTCATATTTCGTGATTTGCGCACAAGCTCTATTTGGCAGCAAAAATATCTATTTAAAGACTAACAAAATGCCCGAGTCGATTACTGCTTTTAAAAGTATTGCAATGTGATTTACATGAAGTGTTGTACCAAGTGATGAGACAGGAAAAGAATCACACCTCAAACTAATTCGAAAATTCTCCATTTCATGGAGTTACGCATTCCATAAGATTGGCAGGCTTCTGCAGCTACCTCCAGGGATTGCCACGCTACGCACGACCCATGCTAACAGCCGTAGATATTACAGGTGTGGCAGATGGTTGTGGCATCCTGCGCCCTGTAGGAATGGCTACTAGAAAGATTTGCATAGAAAAAGATGTAGTCAGTAAAGTAATCCCAATAACTAGTACGGGAGGACGACGGTACAATCCCGCGTCCGGCCATCCTGATTTAGGTTTTCCGTGATTTCCCTAAATCACTCCAGGCAAATGCCGGGGTGGTTCCTCTGAAAGGGCACGGCCGACTTCCTTCCCCATCCTTCCCTAATCCGATGAGACCGACGACCACGCTGTCTGGTCTCCTTCCCCAAACCAACCAACCAACCAATAACTAATATGTTGAATATCAAAGTATCTGTTATGCAACCAATACAGACTAACGGAGAGAATCAGAAGCGTGACATCACAACAGAAATCAAAACGCGCTTACAGCCAACTTAACAATTTAACGTATTACCCGTATCAACATTACTAGACCCTAGATTCGAGAACATGCACTATCGCTATGACTTAGCGTGTTCGAAGGCAATCAAAAGCAACACGGATTTGTTTGCAGCCGTTGAAACGTCTGTGAGTGAGGGTCAGAAACATGCTGATAAATTACAAGTAAACAGAGAAACCAGATTTGATTTATGGAGTAAACATTATAAAATAGGCAAGAAAACAGTAACGTTTGCAAAATGGAACGTAAATGGACCTAGCACCATAGTTGGAGTTTTTATGTGGGTTATCGCCCTCCACAGTATAAACAAGATCCATTAAAATTACTGAATCATATTGAGGTTTTGTTGTTGTCTTGGGTCAGACTATCGATCTGATGCAGCTCTTCATGCTACTCCATTCTGCGCAAACCTCTTGATCTCCGATAATTATTGCAACCTACATCCTTTTGAACCTGCTTACTGCATTCATCTTTTGGTCTCTATATACAGTTTTAACCGCCTACGCTTCACTCTAGCACTATATTGGTGGTGCCTCTATGTCTCAGAATGTGTCACTTCTTTCAGGCAAGTTATTTCCCAAGTTTCTCTTCTCCTCATTCAGTAGCTCCTCACTGGTTACATGATCTATCCATGTAATTTTAGCATTCTTGAGTTGCACTACAGTTCAAAAGTTTCAGCTCACTTCTGGTCTGAACTTCTTATCGTTCACGTTTCACATCTGTGCAAAGTTACACTGCTACTTCAGAAAAGTTTTCATAACACTTCAATTTATATTTGAGGCTAACGAATTTCTTTTCTTTAAAAACGCTTTTTTGACCATTGCCATTCTATGTTTTATATCTTCTCTACTTCGACCATTCTCACTTATTTTACTAACTAAACAGCAAAATTCATCTACTATTTTTAGTGTCATTAGCACTTCCTGTAAAAGGCAATAAAAATTTCACATAATGTTTTGAACTCTGTAGCCGTAACTTCAGCTTCTGGAAAACTGTTCTCACAAGCAGAATATGCCCTCTGTTAATACCACAATAGAAAGAAGGCAAAACTTCTCTCAAACTGTTATTCACAGTCTGTAGACAAAAAGTTGTGCGATATATAATATTAATTATAACTGTGTTAATGATGAATAAATATATTAAATGTACTTGCACGTTGCCTTTTAGGCCAGTCTACACATATAAACTCCTGATTTAACGTCAATCGTAAAGGATAGCGTTGTCCTGAGTAGGCTATATTGTTTTCATTTTTCATTGGCTGGGCTATTTCTACAATTATCCTAGTAACAAACATCTAAAATGAAACATACCACCATGGAGCATATTATAACGTCAGTAAATACTTTTCAAACACACTACAACAATCTTGTTGTAGACGTGACATGATCCTGTAGCTGTACTTACTCATGGATAACGAATATCATAGGATGCGACATGAAACTCAAATTCCTGTTCCATACTGGAGGCCATGTTTTATATAGTCCGCTTCCAACTGTACGTGAATGAAGAATCACGTTACATCTACATGACCACATGACATTATGTGTAAGCTTCAACGATTCAGTATGTCAACTGAGAGCTACAGTCTGCTTTTACACAGTATTGCCAAAGACATCCTTCATACATGACTTCGACAGCTATCAATTACAGCTTGGTAGTGCTTCCGAAGAGGGTAAAATGCTTCACGTTCTAAGCAGAAACATATATAGGTCGATGCAGCTGACTCTACCCATGGGTTTTGTGCAACCCAGAATGCCTGGAAATAAGATGTGTAAGATTTTCATATTCTATTGCTGTCAACACGCAAACTACTAGTCCAATAGAAAGATAGTGCACAAGACCGTTTTGTAGGAAACGTAACGTAGTTAACCTTTGTACTGAGATACGTATTCTCTAGAAACCGGAGTTTTCGTATTATTAGACGAAAACACAGAAAACTGATCCTCAGATGCGTTTTCCTTAAACAACTCGAAAACTATGGCCTCCAGCGAAAACACACCCCAGTACAAAATTTAACTACACTATGTTTCCTACAATTTTTATGTAACACAAGTAGTTTTCATGTAGCAAGTTGGATAATATGGAAGTTCGCATGTGGTATATGAACGCATCGTAGATTGCATAAAACCTAAGGTTAGGGGCAGCTGACTCACCCTGTATGATTCAGTTAAGACACACAACCGTGACTTCACTTTCACCTAAAGTACAATATATCATCTATAGCATACGGAAAAACTAATCTTCTGTTCTATTCAAGCACAATTGTTCTGTCGATTTTAAATTCTCTACCGATATCCTCGTTACACAGATCTGAATCACGATAAAATTAATTAAACTGTTAGAAACATTCTTTTATCGAATAAATTGTTATCCACCATCTATATTTAAACGTTGAATCACGAAATCGAAATCAGCATCGATGACATGCCAACATTATACTTCAAAAATTCTCACTAATTATTGTTTTCAAGTTGCCTGCCTTTTATATGAGCACCCAGCCTTCATCTAGATATCTGAAACCACCGGCAGAAATCTCGTAAACGTCAGCGAGTGTTTTGTCACGAAATCGATGAGAAAAAGGGAGAATCACCATGGCTGAGTGACGGCGCTGGCGAACGCGAGGGGGAAGGCAGCAGGGCGAAGGGGATAGGAAAAAAAGCCGTCGCCGGTTGTAATCCATCTCGAGTTGCGGTGTAACCCGACCAAGATGATACGAGGGAGATGCGCGCGCCTTTCAGGGCGCACGGAGCGGCGCGCTCTTTGAAGCCATTGAGTCGCGGCCGCGTGGCGTGGCCCCCGGCGGTCCACCGGGAAATCAGCGAACCTGCGCGCCGCTCACACTGCCTATAATAGCCGCGGCTCTGCCCCGCTCTGCTCCGCCCGCTACCGCCCCGCCTGCGGCTTCATTATGTCGCACTTTTTCCCGCCGGGCGGTGGACCGCAGCCGCGCTTTGACCACTAGACTCCCCCTCCCCTGCCTCCCCCTCCCACTCATTAACTCGACGCACCCTCCTCGTCGTGGCGACCACCTCCTCCTCTGTTTACCTCTGGGAATGTAATACCCAGCCGCGTAATGGATTTTCTTGTGGTCGTCGCTGTAAGTCTGCCCCATCCCCACTTTTCCAGAGCAGTCCCTAACTAGGCTGTCAGCACTGTCAGAATTTCGCTTGGAAAATTTCGGGCGCATGATTACTACGGTCCAAGCCTCCATTGAAGAACAGTTCGTCAACTCTTCTTAATGGTAACTAATTACGTGGGATAAAACATTAGTCACCTCCGTAATAGACCACATTCAGTCATGTACAACAAGAAGTAAGTGCCATAGGGTTCAATTTTGGGTCCACTCCTATTTCTTATATGTGTGAATCACCTGCTACTTAACGTTCGTCAAGGAGAATAGCTGCATTTTGGAGAAAATACTAGTATTACAATTAATACCTTTAGAGAGAAAGCAGCACAAGGAATTGTTAATGGTGTTTTCTGAAGAATTATTAAACGATTATCTGCTAATGGCTCTCCTTTCATTTGTTAGAGAACGCACTGCATTCAGTTCTAAAGGACAGCTAGAGTCTTATCTTATGTAGCACACGAACAGGAGTCAATAAACAGGTAAGAATGCCCCAAGTTTATGGCGGCACACGCTGATAAAAATTTCAGCTTCTGAAACACGTTACCGACCTGATCAAACAGGTAAGTTCAGATACCTTTCTTCTTCGTATAATTGCGAGCGTAGGAATAGAAACGAATCAACTTCCTCACGTATTTTGCATATCTCCACTCAATAATGTTCTATGAAATAATTTTCTGTGGTAAGTCATCACCAAGAAGGAAAACACTGTTTGCTCAAAACCGAGCATTATGTGTACTATATGCTATTCATGTATAGACATCTCCTAGCGTTACTTCAAGGAGCGTGTCGTTTCAGTTCCACCTTCGAAATATACAGGACTTCTCACCAAAATTTGCCAACTCTTATATTTTCAAAATGAAGCAAAATGCGAAAAATGCAATTGGCCAACGTTGCGCCCATGTCAGCCGTCATACAGTGAGCAGGAATGCACGATCTTTGCAAGTAAATAAAAATATCTTTCAACACAATGTCACGTTTCGTTAAATGCCACATGTACGGTTTTTCTCCGGAAATGAAATCTGGAAGTACAGTTAGTGATGGTAGATTTGGTTTCATTGCTCTAAGCCTTATATCTTCTGGAAAACTTAGATTTCACATAAAAGAAACTGTGCCGCAGTTCCTGCCGTAACGCAGTAATACCGTAATGAGGCTGCCTGCACTGTCCTGGAGCCTACTGTAGACAACTCTCGCTCCAACCACAACGGCAGAAACGGTGTCGCCGTTACACCCTTTAAAGTCTACGTGTTTCAGAAGGTATGATTTTTAGAACAGTGAAAACAAGTCTGCCGTCACCAAATGTATCTCTAATTATCATTTCCGTAAATGAAACATTCATGTAGAACTTAAAGAAACATTAATATATGTTGAAAATGGTATTTTTTTATATTTATGGACTGTACGTTATCGCCAATTGTGTTATCCCCTGACATGGGTATAATCGCATTTATCAATTTTTTTTATTTATTTCAGAAATGTATGAGGTGGTAGTGTTAGATAGGACACCTTGTAAATATTCGTCGTCAATTACCTATCGGCGCGCGGGATTAGCCGAGCGGTCTGAAGCGCTGAAGTCCTGGACTGTGCGGCTGGTCCCGGCGGAGGTTAGAGTCCTTGCTCGGACATGGGTGTGTGTGTTTGTCCTTTAGATAATTTAGGTTTAAGTAGTGTGTAAGCTTGGGGACTGACGACCTTTGCAGTTAAGTCCCATAATATTTCACACAGATTTGAACATTTCTTTCAATTACCTATCACAATTCTTCTCAGATAGCGATGATAATGCCTACAACTATAGAAGAAAGAAGTTACTCATTACATATCAGACGCTCAGAAAGGTATACAATATACATCAACAAAATTTTCGATTATTTGCCCAAAACATAAAATGTCTGACAGGTACTAAATCAAGTTTTAAATCTACCGTAAAATTATTTCTGCCGAACTTCTCCCTCTATTTCCTCTATAACATAGACGAAATTTTGGTTTAAAAGAAAGTTTAAGTGTAGTTGCATCCAATTGACTAAAAAAGAACATGTTCACTAATGTCAAATTTACGCTAGTGCGTCATCTAGAAACTACCAAATGGCCAGAATACGGAAAGCGATTGAAACCAATCACGTATGCATATCCTCTAAAATGCCACATGACCTTGTAGACGATTTTGAACCGGGACGAGATCGTCATGCGAAACTCCACCAGTGACGTGAGTCACGTCAGTGAAGTGATGTATATGGGTCATTGAATTGTATGGAATACGTGGCAGAATGACAAAGAAGGGCTATCTTGCTTTCATGACGTAACTGTGAATTAACTGGTCAGATTTGTTGCTCTATCACCGCGGCCTTTCCAAATCGTCTGTGCCACTAGCAGCCATGTAGAACGGTTTAAGGACAGTGGTACTCAAAAGAACATAGCTACAAGGAATTTCAGAAACAAGCGGCTTCAAACTGGATAGGAATTTCCTGACAGTAAATTCTTTTCCATCTCAGACACTTTCCGAGCAAACACCGGGAAATTTGGAGTACGTTGCAAAGGGCCATCACTTACAGCGGCACAAAGAGCTGCATGTCTCCAAAGCGTTAAACAACACAAACTGGACAGTAGCTGATTGCAAGCGTGTTGTATGTTCCAACGAGTCAAAAATTTGTCTCTTTTCAACCGACATACCACGGTTCTGGTTAGCTTGGATAAGAAATTGGATGTTCGTTTCAACATTCCTCGGTGACTAAGCGTTGCACTTTCTTCTGTACCTTTACGATGAGTATGAGACGACAACAGTCGTGTTCACAGGGGTGCAAGCGTACGTTCCTGGTTTGATCAATACACGAGCGCCATTATGCACTTCGCCTGGTCTTCTAAATCACCCTGTCTCAATCCCACAGTAAATGTTTGCGACTATTTGGAACTGCGGGTCAACACCTCCACTTTTTGATAGCTCTACAGGATCTAGTCATCAATGAGGCTGGATGTGGCAGACGTGAAGAACATTCTGGGCTTTCTTCCTCGCCGAACTGAGGTCATTGACAAAGCTAGAGGTAGTAGGACACAGTATTATCTGATTGTCTCCTGGGCGAAATTATTATTTGTACAGATAGGGGTAATGCAGGAGTAGGAGTAATAATGAATAAAAAAAATAGGTTTGCGGGTAAGCTACTACAAACAACATAGTGAGCGCATTATTGTGGCCACGATACATACGAAGCCCACGCCTACTACAGTAGTACAAGTTTATACGCCAACTAGCTCTGCAGATGATGAAGAAATTGAAGAAATGTATGATGTGATAAAAGAAACTATTCAGGTAGTGAAGGGAGACGAAAATTTAATAGTCATGGATGACTGGAATTCGAGAGTAGGAAAAGGGAGAGAAGGAAACATAGTAGGTGAATATGGATTGGGGCTAAGAAATGAAAGAGGAAGTCGCCTGGTAGAGTTTTGCACAGAGCATAACTTAATCATATCTAACACTTGGTTCAAGAATCATGAAAGAAGGTTATATACATGGAAGAATCCTGGAGATACTAGAAGGTATCAGATAGATTATATAATGGTAAGACAGAGATATAGGAACCAGGTTTTAAATTATAAGACATTTCCAGGCGCAGATGTGGACTCTGACCACAATCTATTGGTTATGAACTGTTGATTAAAACTGAAGAAACTGCAAAAAGGTGGGAATTTAAGGAGATGGGACCTGGATAGACTGAAAGAACCAGACGTTGTACAGAGTTTCAGGGAGAGCATAAGGGAACAATTGACAGGAAAGGGGGAAAGAAGTACAGTAGAAGAAGAATGGGTAGCTCTGAGGGATGAAGTAGTGAAGGCAGCAGACGATCAAGTAGGTAAAAAGACGAGGGTTAGTAGAACTCCTTGGGTAACAGAAGAAATATTGAATTTAATTGATGAAAGGAGAAAATATAAAAATGCACTAAATGAAGCACACAAAAAGGAATACAAACGTCTCAAAAATGATATCGACAGGAAGTGCAAAATGGCTAAGCAGGGATGGCTAGAGGACAAATGTAAGGATGTAGAAGCTTATCTCACTAGGGGTAAGATAGACACTGTCTACAGGAAAATTAAAGAGACCTTCGGAGAAAAGAGAACCACTTGTATGAATATCAAGAGCTCAGATGGAAACCCAGTTCTAAGCAAAGAAGGGAAAGCAGAAAGGTGGAAGGAGTATATGAGGGTCTATACAACGGCGATGTACTTGAGGACCATATTATAGAAATGGAAGAGGATGTAGATGAAGATGAAATGGGAGATACGATACTGCGTGAAGAGTTTGACAGAGCACTGAAAGACCTGAGTCGAAACAAGGCCCCGGGAGTAGACAACATTCCATTAGAACTACTGATGGCCTCGGGAGAGCCAGTCATGACAAAACTCTGCCATCTGGTGAGCAAGATGTATAAAACAGGCGAAATACCCTCAGACTTCAAGAAGAATATAATAATTCCAATCCCAAAGAAAGCAGGCGTTGACAGATGTGAAAATTACCAAACTATCAGTTTAATAAGTCACAGCTGCAAAACACTAACGCGAATTCTTTACAGACGAATGGAAAAACTGGAGAAAGCCGACCTCGGGGAAGATCAGTTTGGATTCCGTAGAAATGTTGGAACACGTGAGGCAATACTGATCTTACGACTTATCTTAGAAGTAAGATTAAGGAAAGGCAAACCTACGTTTCTACCATTTGAAGACTTAGAGAAAGCTTTTGACAATGTTGACTGGAATACTCTCTTTCAAATTCTAAAGGTGGCAGGGGTAAAATACAGGGAGCGAGGGCTATTTACAATTTGTACAGAAAGCAGATGGCAGTTATAAGAGTCGAGGGGCATGAAAGGGAGGCAGTGGTTGGGAAGGGAGTGAGACAGGGTTGTAGTCTCTCCCCGATGTTATTCAATCTGTATATTGAGCAAGCAGTAAAGGAAACAAAAGAAAAATTCGGAGTAGGTATTAAAATCCATGGAGAAGAAATAAAAACTTTGAGGTTCGCCGGTGACATTGTAATTCTATCAGAGACAGCAAAGGACTTGGAAGAGCAGTTGAACGGAATGGACAGTGTCTTGAAAGGAGGGTATAAGATGAACACCAACAAAAGCAAAACGAGGATAATGGAATGTAGTCGAATTAAGTCGGGTGATGCTGAGGGAATTAGATTAGGAAACGAGACACTTAAAGTAGTAAAGGAGTTTTGCTATTTGGGGAGCAAAATAACTGATGATGGTCGAAGTAGAGAAGATATAAAACGTAGACTGACAATAGCAAGGAAACCATTTCTGAAGAAGAGAAATTTGTTAACATCGAGTATAGATTTAAGTGTCAGGAAGTCGTTTCTGAAAGTATTTGTACGGAGTGTAGCCATGTATGGAAGTGAAACGTGGACGATAAATAGTTTGCACAAGAAGAGAATAGAAGCTTTCGAAATGTGGTGCTACAGAAGAATGTTGAAGATTAGATGGGTAGATCACATAACTAATGATGAAGTATTGAATAGAATTGGGGAGGAGTTTGTGGCACAACTTGACAAAAAGAAGGGACCGGTTAGTAGGACATGTTCTGAGGCACCAAGGGATCACAAATTTAGCATTGGAGGGCAGCGTGGAGGGTAAAAATCGTAGAGGGAGACCAAGAGATGAATACACTAAGCAGATTCAGAAGGATGTGGGTTGCAGTAAGTACTGGGAGATGAAGAAGCTTGCACAGGATAGGGTACCATGGAGAGCTGCATCAAACGAGTCTCAGGACTGAAGACCACAACAACAACAACGTGCTTACATCCTATACTATGTTGGGCAATGTGATTCAATACCCAATGAAAGGTAAAACAATTATTCACTTATTCGATGATGATAGTGATTATAGTATAGGATGCGTAAATAATGGCTCATAAGCGCCCATACGCAAAACAAAAGAGAAGAAATAGAAATTACAAGGGAGTCACATCCTACTTTCAGTAGCCTTTTTTATCGTTGACTCCCCTCCTTTCTCCAGAGCTTGAAAATTATCAGTTGGTCAAAACTTTGGCTCTTCTGTCATTTAAGTAATTAGTTTTTAAATGTAACTAATTTATGCATTTAATAATATTACCTCACGAAGTTCCGGTTTAAGTTGTTGTTTTGTTAATTTTAATTTTTTTGTGTGAAGGTATAAGTATAGGTACAGATAATGTGATCATTGTTAACATAATTTGTAATCACTTCAGTGTGTTAGTTGCTTTCTCTCTGCATCTAACGGGAGAGTGAGATTTACATGTAACTGAAATCAGAGGCTGTCGTAAATTCCCAAATATCGTGCTGTAAATGTGTGCTTACTTTCTGATTCATACTGCGAGATTTGGCATGTTGATATTCCCATACGTCAGAGCTTAAACGATAATGCGTTAGCAGCTTGGTGAAGTGCAGAAACGAGTTTATATAAATCCATGCGAGTATTAGGGTATTTTAATTCATTATATTATATTATTGAATCGAATAATAGTGAATTGATTATATTATTGAATTCATTATATTATATTTAGAGAGCGTCTTTCTATATCTAGGGATTCATACTGATTTTTCAGTCGTTAAATACGCCATCTATAGATGTTACTTGTACCGCGTGTTTTGAGAATGGATGTTGTGTGCATCACGATGGCTTTAATCATACTTCAAATTTGGTTACATATTTTCTGACTAAAGCTTCTCTGATTCATGCGTGGTCCCTTATCACTATCAATTTTGATTTCCTTACGGCCGAACTGTACTTTCTAAACGCCTTTAAGCTGTTTCATGTACTGGTCATTCTGCTTCCAGGTAAGATAGTAATTTCCCTGAATTGTCATTGCGATCATTATACGTGTGTTTCAAAACCAGCGGTGATGTAAAATACCCTTGCTTTAGAAAATCCCAATACTAGTTTCTTAGCTAAGCCGCGATTCCATAGCTAGTGGAATAAAGGATGCGCAATATATTTGTTAATCCTACCCACCCGCGGCTGTGTTGGTTAAAATGCACCTTTTAGGGATTATTTAATGAAATGGCGCGTAAGACTTCCTACAAACTGTTCTCTATGAATCTCTCATAGATGTTTTCCATCGAAGGAGTATTGTAGCTTATTGAATCCTCCAGAAGATGCATTAAAGCAACATGTGGCTGTCCGGGTAGCTAATTTATACGAAATAAGACCGGGATGCCATTACGATGGGTTTATTTGAAAATACTGTAAAATACTAACAGTTCAATATTCTCAAACGTTTCCTCTCAAAAGTAAAAAAAAAATCCATCAGTATGGTAAAGCCGACTATCACACAAGAACAAGCTCCGAGGACGTACCATTTCCGACTGGCGAAACTGGCATGCAAGCCTAAAGCTTCGTAGCCTTTCGTTCATCTTCGGTAAGGTAACAATATTCATTTTTTTACTGAATACACTGGTTCACTGCACTTCGATATTATTGCACTGAAGCTATGATGACCCATAGCCTCCAGCTAGTACCGGTTATGCCAAAAATGGTCTTTAATCATTAATACTCAACAAAGTATGTCGTCCCCCTATGTATTTACTGCCGAGCAAGATCTGGTCTCACAGTTTGCTTTCCTCTCCCCGCCGCGTCATATGCTACAGTCGTTACCGCCTCCTCCGTGGGAACCATCTTCCTACTAGCTGCCGTGTTACTCTGCAGCACTGCTTAACGGCAGCAAATACTTCTTTCCTCTGCCGAGTTCTAGTAAACAAAAAATGCAGAAAAATAAATACACTCTCATCAGGAGGAATTTCACAGTTACCAATATTCTTCGTCGATTCTCTGTGCAGGATTTTCATAGAGTTCACCATTTTAAGTATGATACACCCAACTGTGCCTTTGAACATTCAATTATTTTTAATAGGAGGGCGGTGCTAACAGATCGGCTAGACATGTCTATAGTATATTACCTGGTTAGATGCAGAATAACTTACATATAGAAAGATTAGGACATGTGCGTATCAGTACTTACATCCACAAATATTTAAAATGTTTAAGAAATTCAGTCTTCAGTTTTATGTCCATTAATATTATATTGATCAAAGCAAGCTTCACCTACTCCTGTGTCATATGTCCTCGTACACGGTCTAGTGACATTAATGTGACCACCCCCTTTGTTCGATGTCAACGTGTCATAAACACGCGCGCACAGTAGATGGCTGCCCTAGCAGTGGAGGATATACAGTGAGGTGACTAACGTCAAGGGATAGCAGTATACACACACATACAGATGGCGGTAGTATCGCAGTGCATTGGCGGAGCTGTCAGTTGTACTCAGGTGATTTATGTGAAAAGCTTCCCGACATGGTTATGGTCGCACGACGGGAATTAACAGACTTTGAACGCGGAATGTTAGTTGCATCTAGGTGCATGGGACATTTAATTTCGTTAATCGTTATTCCGAGACCCACAGTGTCAAGAGTGTGTCGAGGATACTAAATTTCAGGCATTACCTCTCACCAAGGACAAAGTAGTGGCCGATGGCCTTCACTTAACGACCAAGAACAGCGACGTTTGCATAGAGTTGCTGGTGCTAACAGACAAGCAACACTGCTGAAATGTAGGACGTACGACGAACGTACCCGTTATGACAGTGGCGTTATTGGGCTACGGCAGCAGTCGACCGACGCGAGTGCCTTTGTTAACAGTATGACATCGCCTGCAACGCCTCTCCTAGGCTCATGACCGTATCGGCTGGGCCCCAGACGGTGGTAAACGGCAGCCTGTTCAGCTGAGTTACGATTTCAGTTGGTAAGAGCAGATGGTAGTGTTGAAGTGCGGCGCAAACCCCATGAATCCATGGACCCAACTTGTAATCAAGGAGCTGTGAAAGCTGGTGGTGGATCCATAATGTTTTGGGCTGTGTTTACATGGAATGGTCTGGGTCCTCTGGTGAAACTGTACCGGTCATTCACTGCAAATGGTTATGTTCGGATACTAGGAGACTACTGGAAGCTATTTATGAACTTCACGTCCCCAAACAACGATGGAATTTTTGTAGATGACAATGCGCCATGTCATCGGGCCACAATAGTTAGCGATAGGTCTGAAGAACATTCTGGACGATTCGAGCGGAGGATTTGGCCATACAGACATCCCAACGTCAATCACATCCAACATTTATGGAACATAATCTCGAGGTCAGTTCGTGTACTAAATCCTGCACCGGCGACACTTTCGCAGTTATGGACGGCTAAGAGGCAGCATGCCTCAGTATTACTGCAGGGGACTTCCAACGACTTGTTGAGTCCATGCCACCTCCAGTTGCTGTAGTTCGCCGGTCAAGAGGAAGTCCGACACGGTGTCACGAAGTTAGAAGGTATCCCATGACTTTTGTCATCTCAGTGTGTAAAGCATGTCGAGAAGTTGCGGAAAACAGTGCAGTCATTGTCACAATGTAGAAATGGAGCCATTTATGTTATGTCCAAAATGGAATAATTATTGGCTTTCGGGCCAATGATGGAACTGCTTCCGGAACGTCTAAATTCGTAAACTGTCCGCGTATTTGCATGCTTGAAGTACATCGTCCATAGAAAAATGTTGCTGTCCAAAACCGGCGGCAAGGAAAATGTTGTGCACCAAAGGCTATGTATCACAGGGGTGAAATACGCCTGCGGAGATGTGTAAAGGCGAATGTGCAAGTATTGAGCAACTGAATGCCCAGATGAACAAATTGGCTACCAACAGCCACTCCTCAACGACTGTTTTGCGGACGTTTCTGCATATGGGTCTCCATAGAAGGCGCCTGGGCCTTGCATATATTCTAACTATTGTTCATCGCAAAGAAGGCTGAATTTGCACACCAGTACCGCAACGGAATTTCCACTGAGTGGCGAGAGGTGGCATTTTCCGATGAGTCACGTTTTATTCCCCACAGGACAGATGGCCGTTGAAGCGTGCGGCGTGAAACGTCAGAAAGTGGAGACCCCGCCACCTGGAGGGAGAATTATGGTCTGGGGCATGTTTTCGTTGCATCCTCGCGTCATTCTGGAAGACACTGTGGTCGACACAACTATGCTCTACCCTTGGGGACCAACACAAGTATGCATCTATTGGGGACCATGTTCACACCTACATGCACTTTTGCTATTCCTGGGCACGATGGCATCTACCAGCAGGACAGTGCAACATGTCACACAGCTCGCAGCACACGTCCGTGGTTCTAAGAGCACCAGGAGGAGTTTAACGTTCTCACCTGGCCACCAAACTTCCCAGATTTAAACCGAATCGAGAATATGTGAGACAAGGTTGACCGGGCTGTCTACACACCTAGCGCAACTGACCACGGCACTGCAATCTCCATGGCTCAACATCCCCGCCAGTATCTTCCAGAACCCCACTGATTCTGTTCCTTCAGGTCTCCCAGTGGTCCGTGTTGCAAAAGTTGGTTATTCAGGCTTTTGACAGGCGGTCACAGCGATGTGATTGGACAGTGTATGTGTAATCAGATAGCACTGTCGCTTAAATTCATGGATATATATATTGTATGTATCTTTTAATTCGTGAGATATTATAGATCGCTTATTTGTGTTTAATCCGAAATTAAGGCGTGAACATGTATTTTACACGTGGACACCAGTGGAATCCTGAAGAAGGTCCTAACAGACCGATTTTAATGTCGGCTTCTGAACAAGTTTGAAGAGTAACATGACGCGACCTAACGACTCAGAACATTTCACCACCAGTAAACAGATACACCTGGTAGTCACACGCAAACTTAAAGTGCAGGACCTGCATTATCTGTCGAGACTACTTATCTAGCTACGGGTGGCGCACGGCCGGCGAGCACCGGCGTGCATGCGCGCTGAAGCTGCTGCCCCGGGCGACGGGCGACGTAATCGGATCGCGGCGCCTGTTGCTAGGAGACGCCTTTTGACGGATTGCGGCGCTCATTACGGCAGTAAACTGCTTTGTCTCCGGCACGGCGCGGATCAGCCCCCGGCCCCCGACAAATCCTCTCCCGCCTAAAGCGAAGACTCCCTTTAGGGAGGAAAGACTTTGTTCCCTAATGCTCGGAAGCGCTCACCGTTCCCAGGAGTTACGCTCGTTAGCAGCCGCGCTACTAGCTGATGATTCACGCACCCTGACTTCAGGTCTAAGCACTTTTAATCCTCGAATCAATCACTTGATGATTGTCTTTGTTGTTGTGGCATTCATCAGTAGAGAGATTGGCTTGATACAACTCTGGACGCCTGTCTATCTTTTGCAACACTTTTCATACCTGATGAAACAACTAAGCCTACATTCATAACAATCCACACATCTTATAAAAATAGATGTACGTATCAATGAACGTGTGCATGTTCCATATCTTGTCGTAAACCGTTGGACATATTTCAACCAAACTTGTTACGCATATCACTTACTTTTGGAAATAATCACTGTGGGGGTATGAACCACATATCTATCAAAACTTTTGGGGTAGAGACGGAAGAGCAATGTAGCCCACGACGCCCGAATAACCAGACTTCATTCATCCAGTATTTGAGAATGAAAGGGCGTAGTGTCTCGCAACAAACTTGACACATAATTTCAAACCTTTACGTAACGTTTTCTACCTGACAACTCCCACAAAATGATGAAACGGAAAACGAGTATCGCGTATTTTATTTTAGCTGTTCATGAAGTGAAAGTGCCTGATGAAACAAGAATTTTAAATTTACTACTTCTTTATTGCTAACGGTACGGTGACACAGTCTCCACACATGCTGCCGATTCTACCTAGAAAAATATAAAATTGTACGACATAAGATTCAGGAAATTTGATGTCATAAACACTGAGATACATGAAGAAATGCAGCATCAAGAGTGATGTTTCAATTTTTTACGTCTTTACTCTTAATTCTCTTCACAAAAAGTATCGCACACAGTTTCCACATACACCACGGGATGTACCTGTAAAATTATATCATTGTATGATACACATTTCTGGTGATGCAATATCATAAACATTGAGCTACGTGAAAAAGAAACTGCACGGTGAAACTCGCTAGAGAGGCAGGTGAAACGTCTGTACAGATACATGTGAAGTATGTTAGCCGTATGTGAAATATACGAGGGTTGTCCAAATAGTAAGTTCCGATCGGTCGCGAAATGGACACCCGATGAAGCTTTGCACAGATGTGTTGGGTAGTGTCTCTAGTATGACCGTCGATCGCATCAAGACGCTCTTTTCAGTTGTGAGCTCACTGTAAGCTAGTAAAGTTGCCTAGAACAACGATGTCTCCCGCCATGTAGGAGGGCCCACTGAGAGCTTCGCGTTAATGAATGCAGCCCACCTAACACAACTGCCACGCACTTCCTTCTTCATGGCAATTCTCAGCCGCACTCTGCAGGGGCAGTGAAGACGCTCCTGCAGCCTTTTCGATGAACAAAGAGAAATCAGAGGTCTATGTACAAGTAAACAAAAATATAAGTGCTTCTCATGCGGAAGTAAAAGAAGCTGTAAGTCTGTTAAAAAATAGGAAATCTCCAGGGAAAGATATGATTCCCAAAGAATTATTGAAATATGAAGCTAAACAAGTTAGTTAACAATGTTGTAATTATATATATATTAAGATGGTATCTGTTCTTTCGGACATGTCCGAAAGAACAGATACCATCTTAGTATATATATAGTTAAGGCTCACCGGCCACTTGACCATCTTCTTCTTCCGTGCGAATGCACAAGCAGTGCCCGAACTCTTACGGGAATCGGCAACGCGCCGCGAGTAATGAGTATAATGGGCGGGGGCACTACGAATGTAGTGCGGGACAATACGTTGAGAATGTGGGTTTCGCGGGAGGAGTGCCAGAGATAAATCCCTGCAGTCGCGCTATCGTCTGTGTCCTCGGTGGCTCAGATGGACGTCCCTCGACTTTGAAAAGGTCTTTGACAGGATGAACCACTCCTATCTCGCACGAACCATGGACGCCATGCATTTTCCTCA
The DNA here is from genome assembly GCF_021461395.2 of Schistocerca americana. Lineage (NCBI taxonomy): Eukaryota > Metazoa > Arthropoda > Insecta > Orthoptera > Acrididae > Schistocerca > Schistocerca americana. The sequence continues at coordinate 380,012,285 of NC_060124.1, forward strand.
GAAAATCACTGATACTGTTAAAACCCTCCTGATGAACGGTACGTCGCAAATCAATGTAAATGGACGCTTAAGCAGGCCGATCAGTATCGCAAGTTCGGTACGACAGGGCTGCCCAATGTCGATGACATTGTTTGCCATAGCACTGGACCCATTCTTGTACTCCCTGACGCAAGACCTTCCAGGACTGCTCATTCATAGTCGGAAGATTATTTGCCAGGCATACGCAGATGATGTCAGTTTTATAGTAACGAAAGACGAGGACTTAGAGAAAGCTTTCCACATTATAACAACATATGAAGCTGCATCGGGGGCAAAGCTCAACCGTCAAAAGTCAGGCTTAATGCACATTGGACGTGGATTAGAACTCGGTGCTGCTGAAAGAATAAGAAGCCTGGAATAGATAACCTGCCTCGGGATTGAATACACACGCAATATCCGCCGCACGGCTGCCTTGAACTATAGAAAACTGCTGGCAAAAATGCGCGCTGGCATACGGCAACATAGCCTGCGAACTCTAAATGCCATTCAAAGGGTGTCTTTAGTTAATATCTACATAATTTCCAAAGTAAATTACGTTGCCCAAGTACTTCCATTACCAAAGACTATGGCACAACAAATGTTAGCAGCGCTTGGCCCCTTTGTTACCAGGGGTCAGATATTTAAAATAAAGTATGAAACCCTCATCCTCCCAGTTTGGATGGGAGGCCTCAATTTGAGAGATTTCTACCTCAAAGCAAAAGCCTTGTATGTTAGTCAAACATACAAACAGTGGCACAGATCACCTAACACACTGACGGCTCACATTTTGAATGAAATAGTGCCTCCCAATCTGGACCCACCTGTAGATGTAAAACACATTCTGAACTCGCTCTGTCACTTAAGGTATTTCATCCTAGAACTTAGCTACATACAAAGAAGAATTCCAGAGGCAGACCGACACAAAGTCAAAGCAATTTACGCCGCAATGACGGAAAGTAAACCACGCAATATAGTGGAGGAGAAATGTAAAGCTTATAACTGGAAACAAGTCTGGGAGAACATTTACGACCCGCATCTTTCATCTACAGTGCGCTCAACTTGGTACATGGCAGTCAATAGGAAATTCCCGACCAATTCGAGGTAACACAAGATTCACCTGGCTGAAACACCGAATTGTATCAGATGTCACTTAGTCGACACAGACGAGCATAGATTTACTTGCGACGCTGTACAGGACATATGGTCCCTCTGCACACAGAAACTCGCAAGCATTATGCGAACATCACCAAGAACGATAACACCGACACGCCTACTCAACCCTGACGAAGTTCCCTATCCCAATACAAAACGACGTGCAGTCAATTGGCTAAAGGGCCAGACTGTATACTACATCCTATCCGAGAAAGAGAAGAGTAAGAAAGAATATTGGATACATTTAACGATGGAACACCAAACACTGATACGAACGACGAAATATAGAGTAAACTATTCTTGTTTTTTATTAAGAACGTTGACATAGAGTCACTATATTGCAAGAATCTTTACTTTATCACTTCTTATAATCTCGTTACTAGTTTTTTTTTCCATATCATTTGCCATGGGGAGACATTTTTATTCTTTAATTTACTTGATGTTAAAAAACTAAAAAGGTTCCCTGGTAGGATGTCATGGAGACATTGGTGTCCGGGGCGTTGGAGTTAAGAGAAGCTGAAACAGAAATAACACTTGAGAGATGGACGCAAAAACGAATGTTCGACAACGAAATACGTTAGCAATAGCTATTCACCGAGAAGACAAACTCTGAAGCCACCAGTCTGCTGAAATTCTCCGCATACACCTACGGAGAGTCAGGGGTACCAATCAAGAAGTATTTTCATTTCCATCTAATGAGGAGACATTTAGTTTATTATTATTCACGTTTGGGCCCTACTGGACCACGCGAAGTACAATCACGGGGCATTCAGTTATTTTCTTTTAGACTTTCTCTCTGCCCAAATTGTTTTCATTCTCTCGGAATGAGCTCTTTTCCTTTCATCAGACCATGTGGTTCTAGTTTTCTTTGGTTTTTCAGCTTGACCAACTACCCAGTCATGAATTTTTTGCCCAAATAATTTTCTGTCTTGAATTTCATCTTGTTTTATATCTGCCTTTTTCATGTCCTCTTTTATAGCAGCAATCCATTTTATTGTCTCAAATTTAGCTTTACTTCGATTTTCGTAGAATTCCACTACTTGTTTAGTTAGTCTGGTAGCATCCATTCTTTTAATATGCCCATAAAATTTTAATCTGCGTTTTTTCATGTCCGAATATATGCTGGTGTATTGTTGAATTTCACTATTTGCTCTTAGCCTGTATGTTCCTTCTTCAGTATATTTTGGACCTAGAATTTTTCTGATTACTTTTCTTTCTCTTTTTTGGATTTCTTGAATGTCCTTTCTTCTGTTTAAAATTAGCGTTTCAGCCCCATAAAGGCACTCTGGTTTTATGACCGTGTTGTAATGTCTCAATTTAGAGTACCTCGAGAGACATTTTTTGTTGTAGATGTCTTTTGTAAGTCTAAAAGCTGTCTCCATCTTTTGACAACGAATTTCATTTCCAATTTTTTCTAGACCAGTCTCTGAGATTGTTTCACCTAAATATTTGAATTGCCAAACTCTTTTGATTTTTCCATACTTAGTTTCCAAAAGTTTGGGTGCCAGTTTGTTGCTAGTCGTATACTGTGTTTTTTCAAATGAGATTTGGAGACCTACTCTTTCTGCTGTTTCTTTAAGAATTTCTATTTGTTTCTGAGCAATTTGGATGTCCTGCGTTAGAATAACCAAGTCGTCTGCAAAGGCCAAACAGTCTATTCGAATATTTGTTCGTCCTAATTTCACTGGTTGGTCAATTTTGAACTCCAATTTTCGTTCGCGCCACTCTTGTATTACTTTTTCTAGAACGCAGTTAAATAGCAACGGAGAGAGTCCATCACCTTGCCTCACGTCTGTTTTTATTTCAAAGGATTCTGAAATTTCTTCTCTGAACTTTACTTTTGACTTTGTACCAGTTAGCGTGTCTCTGATAATTGCCGTGGTTTTAGGATCCAGGCCTTGTTCTTTCACAATTTGGAAAAGAGATTCACGATCCACTGAGTCATAAGCCTTTCTAAAATCTACAAAGGTACAAACTAGTTTTTTATTGTAAATTTTTTGATGTCTGAGAATTAGTTTGAGGACTAAAATCTGTTCTGGGCAAGATCTATTTGGCCTGAAACCTGCTTGATATTCGCCAATTTTCCATTCAAGTTGTTGTTGTGCTCGGTTCAGAAGACACTGAGAGAGGATTTTGTATGTGACTGGAAGAAGAGAAATTCCTCTGTAATTATTAACATCAGTTTTGTCTCCCTTCTTATGAAGTGGGTGAATCAAGGCGGTTTTCCATTCATCAGGAATTTTTTCAGTTTGCCAAATGTTTTGCATGATTGAAGTAATTTCTTTAACGGTTTTTGGACCAGCTGCCTTTAAAAGTTCTGCAACAATTCCATCTTCACCAGATGCTTTGTTGTTTTTCAACCTATGAATTTCTTTAATGATTTCCTCTTCATTTGGTGCAAGTGAAACTGGATTGCATTGTTGGGGAATTTTTGGTGGAAATCTTTCTGTGGGCTCGGGGCAATTTAGAAGATTCTTAAAATATTTAGAAAGTTCTTTGCAATTTTCTTGGTTGTTAAGAGCCAACTGTCCATTTTCCTTCTTGAAGCAAAGATTCTGGGGTTGGTACCCCTTTATTTTGGTTTTAAAAGTTTTATAAAAATTTCTGGTATTGTATTTCTGAAAATCTTCTTCAATTTCTAAGAGTTGACTATTCTCATATTGTCTTTTTGTTTGTCTAATTAGTTTTGAAGTGTCTTTTCTAGTTGTCAGGAATGTATCATATGTGTCTTCTGTCTTGTTGCTATTCCATGCTTTAAATGTCTCTTGTCTGGCTTTGATTGCATGATCACAGTTTTCATTCCACCAAGCATGTTTCTTGTGTTTTTGTAAAGGAATTTGATCTTGAGCTGTTTTGATAATCTTGTGTTTGAGTTGTTCCCAATTTTGTGCACTTGTTTAGTTTATTATAATTACAACTACTGAAGCTAGTCGATGAAAGCAATTTTGGCGAGTGCAAGTGACGGGCTATAAGGGGAGGATGGAGGCCAGAAAAAAAATATGGATGGGGCGTCTACCATATAAGCAGGAGATCCCGGGTTCGAGTCCCGATCGGGGCACACATTTTCATCTGTCCCCGTTGACTTAAGTCAACGCCTGTAAGCAGCTAAGGATGTTCATTTCATTGTAATGTTATAATTGGTAATATAATTGCAAATGAATGGAGAACTAGCATTACAAATCTCTTGTACCAAAAAGGAGCTAAGGAAAACCTACCTAGTTACAGAAGTACAAATATAGAGTTCATTTCTCAGACTCATAACAAGAATAACAGGAAACAAAATGGATAACAGCATTACAGCCCTTGTACAGGAGCAATATGATTTTAGATCCGACAAGTCACGCACAGATGCAATATTCATTCCTACACAGCTTGTAGAGAAATCCACTGAGTGTAATAGACCAGCTTATCTTTGTTTTATAGATTTAGAGAAGGCTTTCGACAGGATACAGTTACTATGTATGGTAAGCCAGCTCTACAATCTGGGGATTCATTCCAACTTAATAAAACCAGTTGAAGACAATTATTCTAACTAATACATCCAGGTGAAAGTTGATTCCAAGTTAACTTCCTGCATAACAGTTAATAGCAGTTTTAAACGAGGTGGCCATTTGAGCCAGGGACGACGTTATAAGGAAGGTATTTACTGGTAATGGTTATAGAATGGGGGAAGAAAAAATAAAAATAATTTTTCATGCTGTCGATGAAGTTCGGCTAGCAAACAGTGACGATAACATGCATAAACTCTTACATATATTTATCATGGCAGACAAAAATCTAAATATGCTCATATCCATCCAAAAAACCAAATGTATGACCACATCTGTGGAACAAATTAAATGCAAACTGGAAGTGGGTGAAAACATTATTCAATAGGTAATGACATTTAAATAGCTTGGTATTGAACTGCCCATCGGTGCTAACAGCGGAAATGCCTAGAGCGAAGTTAAAGAACAATTAGCAAAAGCAAATAAAGTGGTTGGATGTTTAACTGACATTATCTGGAAAAACAAGCATGTCGTAAAAGACGCAAAGGCAGGTATATACAAAACAATAGAGACACCAGTTATGACATACACAGGAGAGACAATACCTGGAACACCAAAAACATGAAGACTTTAGAAAAGCACGAAGATGAGAACTCTGGGAAGGATTATAGGGAAGACACAGAGAGACAGAGAGAAAAGTAAAAGCATTAGAAAAGCATGTAAAGTGGACTTCAGTAATGAGTGGGTACATAAGAGAAGGCAGGAATGGAATGAGCAGATAGACGATAAATGAACGGAAAATTGTGAAAATCGTAAAAAATAAGTCACCAACTGATAAAATGAATATTCGCCATGCTAGGAAAAGATGTAGTGACTGAGAGGTACTGAATGAAACAGGATTTAGGATACGAAGAAAAAAAGAATAAGAAGAAAAGCCTAGTCATCAAAGGAAAATCATAATAAACAGGGGGAGAGAGTAGAGTGTACCAATAATTATTAGTAAACGTGTGCGGCAAAAGCCGAGTAAGATGGCGCAATGGTTAACACTACGGACTCATATTCGAAAGGACTACAGTTAAAATCTCCATCCGGCTGTCCAGATTTGCGTTTTCCGTGATTTATCTTAGTTGCTCCACGCGAAGGTAGGATGGTTCCTTTGATAAGGGCGGCCGATTTCCTTCCCTATCCTTCTCTAATCTCAGCTTGTGCTCCGTCTCTAACGACCTCATTGTCGACGGAACGTTACACATTGATCTTCCTTTTTTAGTGAGACAAGGTTGTAGCATATAACCTACACTTTTCAATTATACTGACGACAGCGGTAAATATTAGCAAATCAATACCAACCTAAGCATTAAAGTAGGGACAGATAACCAAATATACTCCACGATTTTCGCTGACAGCAAAATAATCTTACAGAAGGGTAAGAATATACCAGACATTCATGTTAATGTTTCTCACATAAAGAATACGACTATAGCCTTTAAGGGAAAAGACTGTGTACGTTCGAAAATAGTACTAGGCAGTCATTTGAACTTCTTAAGTTGCCACGTAAGCTAACAGCTTTAAAATAACGTATACAATAAATGACATAACCATCACATGATGAGTGGTACAATGAAAGAACAATAGGCAACGAAATAAAAAAATAAATAGATAAATAAAATTTTATGAAATTGTAGCTACATCTGTTTTCACATACTGCTTAGAAGCATGTACAATAAGAAAGCAAGTCAAAATACATATACATGTCACTGAAATTAAATTTTACGAGGCGCCATACAGGTTTCAATGCGACGTACTAGATAAGAAATGAAGACGTCAGAGCTGAGTTGGGAATTTAGCCAACTAAGACATTAATAAATACGAGAGGGAGTAAAACTGCTAGAATATATCATAGAATTCCAGAAAGAAGAAAAACACGTACTGAATTACAAACCCCTCGGAAGAGGGGGTTCACTGATATTGATACAAGGGAGGGTCTTACTCCTGGAAAAACAAGAAGAAGAACAAGAAGATTATGGGTACGATGAGCTGTATGCAGTCAACAATATCGCTCGTGTTTCTAATTGACTGTAACATGCAGACAGCAGCAGCCAGATTTTAATGATATGGTTGTGGTGGTGGAGAAGAATGTTTTAGGAAAACCCTTTTGGTAAATTGTCTGATCAAATGTGTCAGAACACCTATCAATGTGCGTTAATATGGTGGGGACTCATTTTATGGCGTGTCTATACGGCTGTGGGGGGATGGCAGCCCATTCTTCTACAAGAGCCGAAACTGGAGAAGGTAGTCATAGTCCGATTGGACACTCGTTTTTGGAATGCCCTTGTAACTCATTACAGAGGTGTTCCGTTGGGTTCATATAGGGTCACTGGACAGTCCAGGTCATTTGAGGAATAGCATTGTCCACAAACCATTGCCTCACAGCCCTTGTTTGCGACAGGGTGCATTGTCATGCTGATACAAACATAATCATCTCTTATGAGTTCCTCTACTTTACACCATACAAAATACTGTAAAACAAAATGTTTTACTCCATAGAATGATTGTGCCTCACGACCGTGATCCAGGACAGGAAGGTCGGCGTCGGTCACAATGCCTTCTGCCTTTTTTATTGCAGATTTAGCTGGATACAGCTCAGCTGTCATTAGTGCATCATAGTTTGCCATGGAGACTCAATGTAATTTTAGCAACACTTATTCCAATATAACTTAGGCATGTAGAAGCAGTAGTCCACCAACTGCAGTAGTTGGACAGATGCCAGCATTCTGGAACTCGCGGGGGGTTTTTTCAGCTGCTTCCAAGCGATTTTCTACAACCACCATTTACAATGCCTGACAGTCTCTGGCCATTAGCAAACAAGTTGTGCCTGGTCCTGGCATAGCTGTAGTTGTCCCATCGCATCTCCACTTCACAGTCACAGATCCAATAGTCGACCTGGAGAGGTTTAGGAGGGTAGAAATGTCCCTAACGCATTTGTTTCTCAGGTAACGTCCACTGACTAGTACAAGTTTGTAGTCGCCGAGCTCTCCTGTCTGACCCATTCTGCTGCTACTGCCTGTCTACTGACAACATAATACACTCCACAACTTTTGATGCTGGTGGGTCTGCCTCTAGCGACATATAGTGGCCAGTTTCGCATGACATATGCTGTATCATAGATCGATACCACCATCACTGGCATCTTACCGCTGACAACGGAAATGCACGTTTCCGATAGACGCCGGTAGCGTCCATGCAGGAATACACTCTGACTAAGAACGGCCTATGCTGCCGTGACATAGGGTGGCGTGTGGCAGCTAGAAGTCCCAGTCTCAGTCGCAATCTTTGACCGCCTTCGACAATTTGCTCGTGCATTGTTAGCAAGGTCCTCATACTGCGTAATAATCAAATGTTCAAATGTGTGTGAATTCCTGAGGGACCAAACTGCTGAAGTCATTGGTCCCTAGACTTATACACAACTTTAAGTAAGGGGGGGGGGGGGGGGGGCGTGCCGACTGTATCATGACACCTCTATCCTCGAGGCCACTCCACGCGGCGCGTAATAATCATCAGTTTTTTTCTTGCAATTGCCCTTTGTTCCTCTGTAAAGTTTCTTCGCAGCACTTTGGAGAAAGCTACAAGTTAAGTAAAGCTTCTGTTTACTTTATTTACGTGTTAGCTAATCATTGCTTCCCCTTTCCAACTTCCTACGACGACAGCTGCTGTATACGAAGTAGTACACAACACCACAGACATGTCCATGTCGTGGCGGTACATTGTCAGTTAGAGGGCCCGCACAACACACAAGCAAGGTGGGCTGCCGACCTCCCTTCAGGAGCTCACATCAAAACATCGCCAATGAATGTAAACATCAACAAACTTTCCGCATAAACACGGCACTACTTCGTGAAAAGCCGTGTGACAGAGATCCACCCATTGGAAATAATGTGACAAAGTGTAGCACTCCACAGAACAGCTGCAGCCAATACCTACACCGGCTCTAGCCCACTAGGCACTCTCTGTAGTCTTTCTGTAGAAATTTGTATCTTCTTGGGCGTAATGCCACTTTGGAGCTGTGTAGCGTAGTATTTTGGTTGTTGTTATTTCTTTTCATTGTCTTGAAACCTTTATCTGGCTGTTGCCACGTTGTTGTTGTTGAATTTTAAAATTAGTGAACGACAAGAAGGCAATTTAGTTAAATAAATTGTGTTCAAACTTGATCGTTAGTTCTTTCCTGCCGACCACAGGACACTACACTCTGGGTGCCTCTGATCAGAAGTACTTAAGAGCCGTGTCAAATCACTGACGTGGTCCATCGCCAATGCTAACACATGGTATTATGTGGAGGGGTCAGGCCCTTTTACAGCAGCTGTAGGCAGCAACAGTTGCTCTCGAAGCAAATCCTAAGGGAGTGTAAAGTTGAGCCGCCGTCTGCGGTGCTGGAGGGGAGCGTCGGGCGTGTCGGCGCGCGGCTATCGCGGGCCGCACTCGCCGGGGGCGGCTGCCGGCTGTCGGCTGCGGCGTGGGGTGGAATCCTCGCGGGAAACGGAAGTCCGGGGGCGGCCGGCGGTCAATTAGCGTCCGCAAATACTCTGGCTTCCGACACCTGTCAGCAGGCGCCACGAGGCTTCCTCTGTTCATCTCCAAATACAGCCGCAGAGGCAGGATGCCAATGGTTTCGTACTATAGGGTGTACAAATACTGGACAGCACAATAAGAACCTGTGTGAGGGGTACAGAAAATCCGAAGACTCTGGTCGTAGTCGTATGTAAAGTACACCTTGCGGCTACACACAATGAACACCTTCAGTGCGCGATATCCGTGGTAATATTACCGATGACAGCGTCTCTAATGCATCGTTATCAAATAGAGTTTTCGTAAATGTGAAGTAGAACCAGCTGCAAGGCTTAATGAATATCTTCACTGCATGTTATCCATTGTAACATTACCGATGACAGCGCCATTAAAGCAAAGATATGGAACACAGTTCCCGAAAATTCATTCACCAAATAAGACGAGGTAAATATTCCAGAATTCAAATCACGAAACCACCAACATGAATGGCTTAGTCTTAGGCATCCTCGGAGTAGCGAAGCAGCTTACAGCCCTAAACGAAGGCAACTCTTCCAGCCTAGATAGAGCCCCAGACAGTTTCTTTTCAGAGTGTGCTGATACAATAAATATCCCCGTACTTAGCAATTATACACAACCTCTCGTTTGACGAAAGTTTCGTACTAGAAAGTTGAACAAGTGAAACCAGTATTTAAGAAAGGAAATAGGAATAATTTGCTGGATTTACGGACTCATATCACTAATGTCGATTTACAGTAGAATTCTGAAACTATACTGTGTTCGAACATTATGAATTACCTCGAAGGTAACGCTCTATTAACACTCTCTCCTCCTCCCGAACAGGCCATGAGGGTCCAACGGTACTGACCGGCCGCCGTGTCGTCACTGGATACGGATATGGAGGGGCATGTGGTCAGCACATCGCTCTCTCGGCCATATGTCAGTTTCCGAAACCGGAGCCGCTGCTCCTTTATCAAGTAGCTCCCCAGTTTGCTTCACAAAAGCTGATTGCACCCCGCTTGCCAACAGCGCTCGGCACACCGGATGGTCATCCATCCATGTGTGCTAGTCGAGCCCGACAGCGCTTAACTTCTGTGATATGACAGGCAACGCCGTTGGCCTCTGTTAAAGAACACACACACATATATATATATATATATATATATATATATATATATATGTATGTATATGGTGTCCCAGCTATCTTGTCCACCCGAAATATCTCTGGAACAATAACAGTTATTGGAAAACGACTTTCACCGGTATCAATGTAGGGCTGGGGCCTATGAATGTACATGTTTGGAAACATTCTAAAACGAAAGCATATGTGTTTTTTAACACAAACTTATGTTTTTTTAAATGGACCGCCTATATTTTTTTCTTCCGTAATCCATAGCATGACAAAGCACATACACAATGGCGTTGATTGCATCGCAATATTCCCATTACATCCCGAGATATTGAGACGCGAAGTTGACGCTTGAAACACCCGACATGCGCTGCTAGCGCACGTCCTGAGGCTCAGCCGTGAACCCCATGCTGCAGGATGGCAGCAGACCGTATTATTCGTTTCGGACCTCTTGATAAGTATGGAAGTGTGATTACGCATGTCAATCACATCGCGATTACGGGCAGCATGGGGTTCACGCCTGAGCCTCAGGACGTGCGCTAGCAGCGCATGTCGGGTGTTTCAAGCGTCAACTTCGCGTCTTAATATCTCGGGATGTAATGGGAATATTGCGATGCAATCAACGCCATTGTGTATGTGCTTTGTCATGCTGTGTACTGCTGAAGAAAAAATATAGGAGGTCCTTTTAAAAAAACAAGTTTGTGTTAAAAAACACATATGCTTTCGTTTTAGAATGTTTCCAAATATGTACATTCATGGGTGAAAGTCGTTTCCCAATAGCTGTTATTATTCCAGAGATATTTTGGGTGGACAAGATAGCTGGGACACCCTGTATATAAATATTCTAACATTCTGCGTGGTGTCTCTTTGTTCTAAGTCGTGTCTCCCTACCACTTTCGTGCAACGACGCTCTGAGCGTGTGTTTTAGGGAATTGACTAGTTTGAACCTGGGACCTGTTGCTGGTATGGAGACGCCAGACCACACATGACATGTAGAATTCAGAAGAGTTCAGTGAGACTAGCGATGATATAACCAAATACTTAATGATTTCAGCGTCAGCTCCACTGCACTCCCTGTAAAAGGATCTTAATACTAACTAAATTTGTGGAAGGGGTTCAAGGCTTTCCTATTTTTAGTTAGCTGGTAAAATAACGTCGAAAAAGCAGTTAAGTTTACCATTGGAAATTTTATTCTACTCACAAATCATTGTTTATAAATTGCACTATTGATAAAAGGAAATGTTTTAATACAGGATGGTAAAAACCAACTGCGTTCAACAAAAAGTGAACGAATATTCCCTGAGTGGGTTTCCAAGTTCTACAATGGATCGAAGGATGACCTATGCCATATCATATCTATAATCTAGGTTTAAATTAAGTTTCACAAAAGAGAAAACTATCAAAATGGTCTACAGTGACCCTCAATTATCGTTAATTACTTATCTCACTTGTCGTAAATTGCAGTGGCTGATGTGGCTTCTCAGTAACTATATAACAGAAAAATCATCGCGTTTCAAATTTTTGCTTCAAGTGGCAAATGTGAACACCATAAGCTTTAATTGACGATCGACACTAGTATTACGTAAAAAGGGGGTGTAACAGATGAGACTTCTGCAGTTCTGAGTGAAGCTTTATGCGCTGTTATGCGGCATCGCGTGCGTTCATTACCTCGTCGGTGTTCGTCAGGGGGCGGCGAGCAGCACAGCTCTGCTCACCTCGCCGTCTCCGAAGCAACTCTCTCCTAACTTCTCCTTACTACAATTTACCGAAGTTGGTTTAAAAAAACCTTCTGACTGTGTTTTCATCTGACCAATCAGGGTCTCAATGTTAACCTTAAGCTCCGCCTACAAAAATTCTGTCCATCCAATGAGAAACGTTATACTTTTCGTGGTGGGGCAATGTTTTTAAAGTTAGCAACGTAACAGAGACGCGAAAAAGTCTCACGCTAAAACTTGCAGCTGGTGTGGTCCTTTAGCGTTATCGTAAGATCTATACTGTTCTTCTAGAGGGCTCTATCTTTTAACATGGGCTGGGGGTGGTCCTGACGTAGCAGAGACGCGAAAAAGTCTCACGCTAAAACTTGCAGCTGGAGTGGTCCTAGGGGTTAGCTGGCGACTTGGGTGTCCAGCCCGTCCCTTATCGCAGGGCCTTCTAGCTTAACATGGTTCTGCTCTCGCCTTCTGCTCTCGTTTTTCCCCTCGGAACTGCGTCTGTCTCACGGTGGGAAGGTATTACATGCATTTAGGCATTCTTGTGTTAATCTGTGGTATTCCATTTGCTCACTCGTTACTCGTATTACTTTGGTTAATTTAATGTCATGATTTATTCGGAGCTATGTGGCATACTACTGGATTTGCTTATCATGTCAGGGTTTTTATGGAAGGTGTTGGATTTGCCTGACACCTTACTATATATATATATATATATATATATATATATATATAGGGTGGTCCATTGATCGTGACGGGGCCAAATATCTCACTAAATAAGCGTCAAAGGAAAAAACTACATAGAACAAAACTTGTCTAGCTTCAAGATGGAAACCAGATGGCACTATGGTTGGCCCGCTAGATGGCACTGCCATAGGTCAAACTGATATCAACTGCGCTTTTTCATATAGGAACCTCCATTTTTTATTACATATAGGTGTAGTACGTAAAGAAATATGAATGTTTTAGTTGGACCACTTTTTTCGCTTTGAGATGGATGGCGCTGTAATAGTCAAAAACATATGGCTCACAATTTTAGTCGAACAATTGGTAACATGTAGGTTTTTTCAACTAAAATACAGAACGTAGGTACGTTTGAACATTTTATTTAGGTTGTTCCAGTGTGATACATGTACCTTTGTGAACTTATCATTTCTGAGATCGCATGCTGTTACAGCGTGATTACCTGTAAATACCACATTAATGCAATAAATGGTCAAAATGATGTCCGTCAACCTCAATGGATGTGGCAATACGTGTAACGACATTCCTCTCAACAGCGAGTAGTTCGCCTTCCATAATGTTTGAACATGGATTTGCCAATGCGCTGACGCATGTTGTCAGGCGTTGTCGGTGGATCACGATAGCAAATATCCTTCAACTTTCCCCACAGATCCGGTGAACGTGCGGACCATGGTATGATGCTTCGACGACCAATCCACGTGTCACGAAATATGCCATTCAATACTGCTACAACTGCATGCGAGTTATGTGCCGGACATCCATCATGTTGGAAGTACATCGCCATTATGTCATGCAGTACCATCGGTAGAACATTTCGTAGGAAATCAGCATACATTGCGCCATTTAGATAGCCGTCGATAAAATGGGGGCCAATTATCCTTCCTCCCATAATGCCACACCCTACATTAACCCGCCAAGGTCGCTGATGTTCCACTTTTCGCAGCCATCGTGGATTTTCCGTTGCCCAATAGCGCATATTATGCTTGTTTGCGTTACCGCTGTTGGTGAATGACGCTTCGTCGCTTAACAGAACGCGTGCAAAAAATCTGTCATCGTCCCATAAATTCTCTTGTGCCCAATGGAAGAACTGTACACGATGTTCAAAGTCGTCGCCATGCAATTCCTGGTGCATAGAAATATGGTACTGGTGCAATCGACGTTGATGTAGCATTCTCAACACCGACGTTTTTGAGATTCTCGATTCTCGCGCAATTTGTCTGCTACTGATGTGCGGATTAGCCGCGACAACACCTAAAACACCTACTTGGCCATCATCATATGTTGCAGGTCGTGGTTGACGTATCACATGTGGCTGAAGACTTCCTTATTCCTTAAATAACGTAACTATCCGGCGAACGGTCCGGACACTTGGATGATGTCGTGCAGGATACGGAGCAGCATACATAGCACATGGCCATTTGGGAATTTTGATCGCAATAGCCATACATCAACACGATATCGTACTTTTCCGCAATTGGTAAAAGGTCCATTTTAACACGGGTAATGTATCACGAAGCAAATACCGTCCGCACTGGCGGAATGTTACGTGATACTACGTACTTTAACTATTGCGACTATTACAGCGCCATCTATTACAAAGCGAAAAAAGTGGTCCAACTAAAACATTCATATTTCTTTACGTACTGTACGAATATGTAATAAAAAATGGGAGTTCCTATTTTAAAAAACGCAGTTGATATCCGTTTGACTTATGGTAGCGCCATCTAGCGGCCAACCATAGCCCATTCAAGCTAGACGAGTTTCGTTCTTTGTAGTTTTTTCGTTTGTTGCATATTTCGTGAGATATTTGGCCCGGTCACTATCAATGGACCACCCTATATAGGCAAGAAAAGAGCTTCTGAGGATACAACCCACAGATAGCAACTTTTCTTCTTAGATACTGGCAACGGAGCCGCAAAAGGGATAGTCGATATTACCCTTGAGCGTGATGCCAGACAGAGCAGTCCACTAACGGAATGGCGCCTCGGCTGAGTGCTGTCGCCCAACACATGTATTAGTGTCTCTCGAATCGTCATTAGATTTAATCAAATGCTCATCATCCCTATAGATATTTTGTTGTAACAGATCCCACACAGCTTTAGGCAGCCCATTCCATTTCAGTATGTCATTTTCCACAAACCAAGGTCTCAAAAACGCTGATTTCTGAAAAATCTTCTGTGAAGGAACTTTTGTGAGGCAATGGTTTGTTGTCAGTGGCATCTTGGAAGGGACTGGCCTGCCTAGTATCCCGACCGGAATGCACCAGAACCCCATTCTCATGCTAAAGCTTTCATCGTTTATGAAAGATTCCTCTATTATACAATTCTTAAATGCTTCTCACCGCATTTAACAATTTCTTAAGTGCAATAAGAGGAGCACACGCTAACCACGAAAAATAGCCCATGTTGTAAGACCATCTTCTCTGGAGAATGAGATTTTCACTTTGCAGCGGAGTGTGCGCTGATATGAAACTTCCTCCCAGATTAAAACTGTGTGCCCGACCGAGACTCGAACTCGGGACCTTTGCTTTCGCGGGCAAGTGCTCTACCATCTCATTTTGTTCGTTATTGTTCGTGGCGGACGTCACCTGACGGCCGTTGAAGTTCGTTATTGATCCATTTACTCAGTTTTTTTTATTGCAGAGGGCAGCTGATACTCTGACCGAACACGCTGAACTATCGTGCCGGCCATCTGAGCTACCGAAGCACGACTGACACCCGGTCCTCACAGCTTTACTTCTGACAGTATCTCGTCTCCTACCTTCCAAACTTTACAGAAGCTCTCCTTGCTAGTTCAGCCAGGTTCGCAAGAGAGCTTCTGTAAAGTTTGGAAGGTAGGAGACGAGATACTAGCAGATGTACGGCTGTGAGGGCCGGGCGTGAGTCATGCTTCGGTAGCTCAGATGGTAGAGCACTTGCCCGCGAAAGGCAAAGGTCCCGAGTTCGAGTCTCCGTCGGGCACACAGTTTTAATCTGGCAGGAAATTTCATCTTCTCTGTAATTGATCGAGAGCACTACACATGATGGCCGAGATTGATCCCTACGAATTCACTCGTATCCAATAGTCCAGTGTCAGTGTCGTCACTCTTTACAATACCTGAGGAGCCCATAGCACTGACCACAGACTTGTGTGACTCATGAGGAGCTCCTCGACAATTATGCCAAGTTATTTTTAACTCGAGCGATCCGTTCTCCAGATTTCAGGCGATTTTTTACTACCACTCTCCGCCGTACTTGACATTTCTTGTCCGTAATTATATGATGTTGCCTGTCTTTCTTCAGCTGTGGTTCTTTCTTTGCGATTCCTCATTTCGGAACTACATCAACATCGACTTGGGTACCCTTAGCTGGACTGTAATGTCCCTGACGGATTTAATACTCAAGTGACGTCTGATGACCAGTCCACATTAGAAGCCATTGGGCTTTCCTGACCGATCTATTCTGCTGTTACTGCTTCTCTACTGATAACAATACACTCCGATTGCTTCTACACTGGTGAGTCCGCCTTAGCTAGGCGTTTCTCGATACTTTTTATCATACAGAGTATACCTGTCAGTAAGCCCCATAATCTCTCTTATTTTTTTCTCATCATCCCAAGAGACATACGCTGGTGGCAGTATAGTAGTCACACTGTGATCTCCGAATACACATTCTCCACACTTACCTAACATGATGTCGAGAAAACTACCTCATCTTTCTTCCAGTTTAGGTTCATAGAGCATTTCTGTTGTACTGTTGAGTGGCACTTAAGATAGGTAAATAAATGAGTGAAATCAATGTGAAGTGAAGTAGAAATTAGAAAATAAATGAAAAACTTTGTCTAGTTTAGAAGAGTTAGACACCGGCAAACAGCGGGCAGAGCAGCAGTGGCAAGCCAGCACATTCAGGAGAAGCCATCGCTCTCCCCACATAAGTGGAAGCTGTCGATTCAGCCGTCAGGGCATCGCCCGACAGGCTCACGTGTTTCTCAATAATCATATTTCAAGAGCCAATGACCGACGTTAAGAAGATTGTTCGAGAAGCTTTTAAACGTGACAGAAGAGGCAGTGACCGTGAAGTCGCTCACCTCAGTGAACTGAAGTAAATAAATACGCGAGACGCAGTGGGCCCGACAGTAATTTTCAGTTCAGTTTCTGTTCGAGTTCAGTTCCAGTACAGTTCATTCGGTGCTGAAGACCGTCATGCAGGAAGAGACTGCATCGTACACAGAAGCACCAAGTCCGCCGCTGTAATGGAATAGCAAGTAGCATCTTTGCCGCCAGAAGACAGAAGTTAGAAGGTATTTGAAGACTGATTTTTACATACCCAGGTGGCTCGTGAGACGGCCTCACATCAGCAGTCACCTGTGAGCTAGTTGGTTGGTTGTTTGAGGTTAAAGGGACCAAACAGCAAGGTCATCAGTCCCTTGTTTCAAATAGACTCCATTCCGCTAACGGGACATCTCAGAAAAGTCAGAACAATAAAACGGAAAAAGGGGAAACGTAAAAGGGCAGTCACGTTGTCAATAGTAAAAACAAATGAGGGAAGTTGGCAAGAGAACGAACCCAACACTATGCTGAAGCAGCATAGGCAAGACCACCTGTGACTTAAAAGGTACAACTGCTATAATGCAGAAAGTACGTATGGGAATAGAAAAACTAACCAAGCCTTAAAAAGAAGAGGTAAAAACAGATTAAAAGGGAAAGAAAAGAGGATTCCGGTCAGGGAGGTGAATCGGGAATCTCTGAACACTGCCTACAGTGGGAGACACCCAAACACTCACCGCCCTGCCCCAACACCAGAGGGAGAGTAAAAACCTTAAAACTGAGAATAAAAACCACTCTCCCGGAGGAAACCTAGAACCAGAGAGACCATCCGGGAATCGTCAGCCAACATCAAAGGTAAAGTGTGGGGGAGTCTGTACTTAGCACGCAGAGCCAAAAGAAGGGGGCATTCAACCAAAATGTGGGCCACTGACTGGAAGGCTTCACAACCACATAGCGGGGGTGGCTCATCACGCAAAAGGAAACCATGGGTCAGCCTGGTATGGCCAATGCGGAGACGACACAGTGTGGTCGAGTCCTTGCGGGAGAGGCGAAAGGAAGAACGCCATGGACCTGGATTCACCTTAATGGCACGAAGTTTATTAGACAGTGGAGTAGCCTCCCAAGAATTGGCCCATGACTGTGCAAAGTGGGATTTGATGTGAAGCCGTAAATCCGCTGCAGGAGGGGTTACAGAAAACGGGGGGTAAGTAACTGCTCCCCCAGCCAAACGATCAGCGAGCTCATTACCCGGGATACCCACATGGCCCAGGACCCATAGGAAGTCAATGGAACAAGCAGCACGGTGAAGATCAGCGAGATGGTCATGGATGGCAGAGACCAAGGGATGGCGCGAAAAACACCGGTCAATAGCAAGAAGGCCACTCATCGAGTCCGTACATAACAAAACGCGGTTTTGTTGGGATTGTTTAATAAAGGTAAGGGCCCGGGAAATTGCCATCAATTCCGCAGTAAACACCCCACATGAGGGTGGCAGCAGATGATTTTCCGTTCCAACAAAGGACGTGAAGGCATACCCAACATGATCAGCAGATTTAGAGCCATCAGTGTAAAAAACAACAGCATCCCGAAACTCCCATAAAATTTGGCGGAAAAAGGAACGGAACACCACCGGGGGGATGGAATCTTTCGGACCGCGGCGGAGATCCATCCGAATTCGGGGCCGAGGAACTAACCAAGGAGGGGTGGAGGGGAGGGAGCGAGGAAGACAGGACAAAGAAGGAAGCCGAAAATCACGGTTAAGAGACGCAAGGCGCAGTCCAACCGGTAAACCCGCCCGAGGGCGGGAGTCAGGCGGGCGACGTCCATGGTCTGGGAATAGAATAGAATAGGAAGGATGAGCGGGAGAAGAACGGATAGTAAGGGCATAAGACACCAGAAGCTGGGACCGCCGAACAGAAAGGGGGGGGATCCCAGCTTCAACCAGGAGACTATCAACAGGGCTAGTAGGGAAGGCACCGGTGGCCAAACGGATACCACGATGGTGGACCGGATCCAGCACGTGCAGCGTGGAAGGAGCAGCTGAACCATAAACTTGACAACCATAGTCCAAACGTGACAGACCTAGAGCACGATAAAGACGGAGGAGGAGGGAACGGTCCGCACCCCAAGAGGAGTGGGCAAGGAAGCGAAGGACATTGAGTTTACGGAAACATCCTACCTTCAGGAGTCTGATGTGGGGCAGCCAAGTGAGCTTGTTGTCGAAAAGAAGACCTAGGAAACGAAACTGTGGAACCACAGGCAATCTTTGTGCAGCGAGATAGAGCTCTGGATCAGGGTGGACCGTAGTACGGCGACAGAAGTGGACCACCCGCGATTTTAAAGGAGAGAATTGAAACCCGTGTGAAAGGGTCCATGCAGAGGCACGCCGTATAGCCACCTGGAGCTGCCGTTCTGCAGATGGCATCGAGGAGGAACTAACCCAAATGCAGAAATCATCCACATACAGGGCAGGGGCAACCAAGGGACCGACAGAGGCCACAAGTCCATCGATAGCAATGAGGAAAAGAAGGACACTCAAGACAGAACCCTGTGGGATGCCCGTCTCCTGGGTCCGTGGAGAACTAAAAGCAGTACCAACTCGAACTCTGAATGACCGATGGATCAGGAACTGGCGGATAAAAATCGGGAGTGGGCCCCGAAGACCCCACTGATGAAGGGTTAGTAAGATGTGATGGCGCCAGGCCGTGTCATAGGCCTTGCGAAGGTCAAAAAACACTGCAACCAAATGGCGGCGCTGGGAAAAAGCCTGCCGAACTGCGGATTCCAAGCGAAGTAAATGATCGATTGGAGATCGTCCCTCTCGAAAGCCACACTGGTAAGGGGACAATAGATCCCGAGATTCGAGGACCCAAGTGAGCCGACGGGCTACCATCCGTTCAAGTAACTTACAACCAACATTGGTCAAACTAATTGGCCGATAGCTGTCAACAGATAGGGGGTTCTGACCAGGCTTAAGGACAGGAACCACAATGCTATCCCTCCACTGAGAAGGGAAGTCACCCTGGAGCCAGATACGGTTAAACACCCGAAGAAGATGGTGCCGTTGTGGAGCACTGAGATGTTGAAGCAGCTGGTTATGAATGGAATCTGGGCCAGGGGCCGTATCGTGAGAAGAAGATAGAGCAGAAAGAAATTCCCATTCAGTGAAAGGTTCGTTGTAAGATTCTGACTCACAAGTGGTGAAACATAAGGTGACAGCTTCAGCCTGCTGTTTTTGATGAAGGAAAGCAGCTGGATAGGAGGCTGACGCTGATGCCACTGCAAAATGGGTCGCAAGATGTTCTGCGAGAACTAATGGGTCCGTACAAATGCCATCTGGGAGGTGAAGGCCTGGGAGGGTGGACTGCCGATGGCAACCTTGGAGAGAGCGAAGTGTAGCCCATACCCGTGACAGAGGGACAGTGGAACCAAGGGAAGAAACGAATCGTTCCCAACATATCCGCTTGCTCTGTTTGATTAAATAACGGGCTTTAGCGCGAAGGCGCTGAAAGGTAGAAAGGCTGGCTACAGATGGGTGCCTCTTAAAGTGTTGCAAAGCTCGACGGCGATCACGGATGGCAATGGCAATGGCCGTACTCCACCACGGGACTTGCCGACGACGAAATTGTCCAGATGAGCGCGGAACAGCAAGGTTAGCAGCGCGAACAATCGCGTCAGACACGTCACGTAGGACGTCATCAATACAACCCGACAAAGAGGGAGAAAACTCGACCTGTGCAGTATATAGAGGCCAATCGGCGCGGTGGAAAGACCAACGAGGTAACCTCTCCATCGGGGAGCGGGAAGGGAGCGTGATAATCAATGGGAAATGGTCACTATCACAAAGGTCGTCATGTGGCGACCAGTGTAATGAAGGGAGGAGAGAGGGAGAAGCAAGAGAAAGATCAATGGCAGAAAAGGTACCATGACCAGCACTGAAATGAGTAGGGGAGCCAGCATTAAGAAGGCACAGGTCGTGGTCTGCAATAAATTGGTCTATAAGAAGACCTCGTCTAGATGGAAAGGCACTGCCCCACAAAGGATGATGAGCATTAAAATCCCCAAGGAGGAGGAAGGGAGGAGGAAGTTGCTGAAGAAGGGTGGTTAAGGCAGCAGGTGTAAGAGTCCTGTCAGGAGGGAGATAAAGATTGCATACTGTGACTGCAGAGTCTAAGTGGACCCTAACAGCAACCGCTTCCAATGTAGTTTGGAGAGGAATCCACGTGCTAGCAATGTCTGTACGGACCAACGTACAAACGCCACCAGAAGCCCGCAAGGGTCCGACCCGATTTCGACAGAAAACACGGAACCCACGGAGGGTCGGTGAGTGAGCATCAGTAAAATGAGATTCCTGGAGAACCACACAAGCTGCTGAGTAGGACGAAAGAAGGGATTTCAATTCCGGAAGGTGACGATAGTATCCATTACAATTCCATTGGAGAACCACAGAACGATGGTTTAAATGAGGGCTGAACACGCTAAATCCAGTCATACCGCCGGGTCCCCACCCGTCACCGACAAGGAGGGGGCGACATCCATAAACGACAGGTCAGAATCCGGTTGTGAAGTCGGGGAAGGGACCTCCGGTGACACCAGAGGCTCTTTGTCCCGGGACTTATGTTTCTTCTTCTTTTCAGGCTGAGATCGAGGAGGGCTGTGTGGCATAATGGAGCCAGCTGCAGCAAGATCAGGAACAGAAAGAGACCGGGCGACCTGGGGGCCGATAGACCGCGGCTCTCGCGGTCGCCGCGCTGCAGCAGACCTTTGACCTGGAAGGTGCCGGGAAGGGGCATCCCGGGAGACGCGCCCTTGACCGGCAGACGCCGAAGGAGTGGGACACTTCTCCGGCTGGGGAGGGGGAGCAGCGCCCAGAGGAGAAGGTGTGGGAGCCGCAGGGGAGGGGGGAAGGAGAGGGGTCCAGGATGGGGGTAAGGAAGGGGGAGGAAGGGATGAAGATGTAACCAAGGCGTAACTAGATGTCATGGACACAGGGTGCAATCGTGCATATTTCTTACGGGCCTCTGTGTAGCTTAAACGATCAAGGGACTTATACTCCTGTATCTTTTTTTCTTTCTTATAGACTGGGCAATCTGCTGAACGTGGAGAATGACTACCATGACAATTTACACATACAGGAGGGGGAACACAGGGACTCCCCTCACGGAGTGGACGTCCACAGTCACCACAGAGAGGGTCCTGGGAACAGCGAGAAGACATGTGGCCAAAACGCAAGCACTTAAAACACCTCATAGGAGGAGGGATGTACGGCTTCACATCACAGCGATAGACCATAATCTTAACTTTCTCAGGAAGGGTATCCCCTTCAAAGGCCAGGATAAAGGCACCAGTATCAATACGATTATCTTTAGGACCCTTCTGAACACGCCGAACAAAGTGAACACCCCGCCGTCCGAGATTGTCCCGAAGTTCCTCATCAGTTTGAAGGATGAGGTCTCTGTGAAAAATCACACCTTGTACCATATTTAGAGACTGGTGAGGGGTAATGGACACGGGTATTGTGCCAAGATGGGTACAGGCACGAAGGGCCGCAGATTGGGCAGCCGAAGCAGTTTTTATTAGCAACGAACCCGACCGCATCTTGCTCAGGGAGTCCACTTCGCCAAACTTGTCTTCAATGTGTTCCACAAAGAATAAAGGTTTGACACTGGTGAAAGTATCTCCATCAGTCCTGGTGCAAACTAGATAACGGGGGAAAGGTTTTGCCCCTAGACGACGGGCCTGACCCTCCTCCCAGGGGGTAGCCACGGAAGGGAAGGCCGAAGGGGCAAGAGAAGCAGCACTTGAGGAATCAGTACCACGCAGAGAGACGGCCGCAGAAGAGCGGCCAGAGTTTTGGACCCGTATGCGTTTCATCTGCATAGTGTCCGCCCTGATACCACCCACTCCGATCAGGGGCTCTCCTCACGGGCGCCACCCAGCCACAGCAAGGGCCGTCTGGCACGGCGGCCATTGCCGGGAGTTCCGATGCTCCAGGATGACGAGCAACCACTCCAAGGCATGCATGAGGAGGTCACAGCTCAGGTATCAGAAGTGTGATCCCTGTGTGTTCAGGGGGCTCAACCAAAAGGGTACATAGCGACCCCACCACACGGGCTGGCTACCGTGCTGGCTATGCACCCTAGCATCAGACAACGACGTAAAAGAAAAGGTGGAATGTACTAAGAGGGCACACGTCGGAGACACTAGGTAAGGTGCTCTTCCCCAAATGGCTCACACTACGGAAGAGAAATTTTGGAATGGAGGTCAAACCCCAGAGGGGACCAAGGAATGCCAAAAGGAGGAGATGATTACGCAACAAAGCCGGAGTGTAAAACCAACAGAACCAGCAGGATAGCGGGGGCCAACATAAGCAAGGACACCAATAGAGGGAGAGGAGAGGGCGAGGGGAAAGGGGTATGGAGGGGAAAGGAGGGGAAGGGAAAGGAAATGCAGCCCGGGAGAGAAAGAAGGCTGCAATGGCTCGGGGCCCCGTGCTCGCCACGCACGTATCCACAAAAGAGTTGTGGACCCCCTGGGGGGACCTGTGAGCTAGTGATGAAGATAGCGGAAGACTGGCAAGCTGGAGACCGTTGTTCGAGTCCAGGACACTGGCCTTCCCCCGCCACGCCTCTTCGCTGACCGACGCACAATACTGACACACGTGGCCGCATAGAGAATAGAAACACTGGGACACCACATCCAAGGTATCACCATCCGATTCACGACTTCATTCTCAATAATTAAACGGGCCACCTCACGATGCGCGTCTCCAGTCAACTGGGCAAAACAGCGACGCGAGATACACACTGCCTGGCGTAATCAGACGCCGCTGCTCACGCAGCAGAAGGCTTCGCAAACGACAAAGATGCCGCTCTCCCAGCCAGAACAATCCAGTAAGGAAACCATTGTACAAATCTTTCAATAAAAGTTATCTTATGTAAAAATGCTGTTTCATTCTACTTCATACCCGAGCCAAGGAAGAACCCACCCTGCCCACATGTTGTTAAGAGAGAAAAAGTAATTTATTTAGTGTTTTTCACCCTGATATATTGCTTTAGAATCAAATGCCCTTTGCAGTAATGCTCATCCTGACAACTGACTAGCATCAAAAGAGGTTACCCAGTCACAGTACTTTCTTAGGGGTTGTTCAAATGGTTCAAATGGCTCTTAGCACTACGGGAGTTAACGTCTGAGGTCATCAGTCCCATAGAACTTAGAACTACTAAAACCTAACTAGCCTAAGGACAGCACACACATCCATGTCCGAGGCAGGATTCGAACCTGCGACCGTAGCGGTCGCGCTCTATCGCTCATTAGTATTCAAATTCCTTAAGCGACGTATAAAGAGAATTATTGACAGTGTATCTGAATTTGTCTGTTAATCTGAAGATAATGGTCATACATGAACCATGAACCTTGCTGTTGGTGAGAAGGCTTGCGTGCCTCAGCGATACAGATGGCCGTACCGTAGGTGCAACCACAACGGAGGGGTATCTGTTGAGAGGCCAGACAAACATGTGGTTCCTGAAGAGGGGCAGCAGCCTTTTCAGTAGTTGCAGGGGCAACAGTCTGGATGATTGACTGATCTGGCCCTGTAACATTAACCAAAACGGCCTTGCTGTGCTGGTACTGCGAACGGCTGAAAGCAAGGGGAAACTACAGCCGTAATTTTTCCTGAGGACATGCAGCTTTACTGTACGATTAAATGATGATGGCGTCCTCTTGGGTAAAATATTCCGGAGGTAAAATAGTCCCCCATTCGGATCTCCGGGCGGGGACTACTCAAGAGGACGTCGTTATCAGGAGAAAGAAAACTGGCGTTCTACGGATCGGAGCGTGGAATGTCAGATCCCTTAATCGGGCAGGTAGGTTAGAAAATTTAAAAAGGGAAATGGATAGGTTAAAGTTAGATATAGTGGGAATTAGTGAAGTTCGGTGGCAGGAGGAACAAGACTTTTGGTCAGGTGATTACAGGGTTATAAATACAAAATCAAATAGGGGTAATGCAGGAGTAGGTTTAATAATGAATAAAAAAATAGGAGTGCGGCTTAGTTACTACAAACAGCATGGTGAACGCATTATTGTGGCCAAGATAGACACAAAGCCCATGCCTACTACAGTAGTACAAGTTTATATGCCAACTAGCTCTGCAGATGATGATGAAATAGATGAAATGTATGACGAGATAAAAGAAATTATTCAGGTGGTGATGGGATACGAAAATTTAATAGCCATGGGTGACTGGAATTCGTCAGTAGGAAAAGGGAGAGAAGGAAACATAGTAGGTGAATATGGACTGGGGGGAAGAAATGAAAGAGGAAGCCGCCTTGTAGAATTTTGCACAGAGCATAACTTAATCATAGCTAACACTTGGTTCAAGAATCATAAAAGAAGGTTGTATACCTGGAAGAATCCTGGAGCTACTAAAAGGTATCAGACAGATTATATAATGGTAAGACAGAGATTTAGGTTTTAAATTGTAAGACATTTCCAGGGGCAGATGTGGATTCTGACCACGATCTATTGGTTATGAACTGCAGATTGAAACTGAAGAAACTGCAAAAATGTGGGAATTTAAGGAGATGGGACCTGGACAAGCTGAAAGAACTACAGGTTTTAGACAGTTTCAGGGAGAGCATAAGGGAACAATTGACAGGAATGGGGGAAGGAAATACAGTAGAAGAAGAGTGGGTAGCTCTGAGGGACGAAGTACTGAAGGCAGCAGACGATCAAGTAGGTAAAAAGACGAGGGCTAATAGAAATCCTTGGGTAACAGAAGAAATACTGAATTTAATTGATGAAAGGAGAAAATATAAAAATGCAGTAAATGAAGCAGGCAAAAAGGAATACAAACGTCTCAAAAATGAAATCGACAGGAAGTGCAAAATGGCTAAGCAGGGATGGCTAGAGGACAAATGTAAGGAAGTAGAGGCTTGTCTCACTAGGGGTAAGATAGATACTGCCTACAGGAAAATTAAAGAGACCTTTGGAGTGAAGAGAACCACTTGTGTGAATATCAAGAGCTCAGATGGCAACCCAGTTCTAAGCAAAGAAGGGAAGGCAGAACGGTGGAAGGAGTATATAGAGGGCCTATACAAGGGCGATGTACTTGAGGACAATATTATGGAAATGGAAGAGGATGTAGATGAAGACGAAATGGGAGATAAGATACTGCGTGAAGAGTTTGACAGAGCACTGAAAGACCTGAGTCGAAACAAGGCCCCGGGAGTAGACAACATTCCATTAGAACTACTGATGGCCTTGGGAGAGCCAGTCATGACAAAACTCTACCATCTGGTGACCAAGATGTATGAGACAGGCGAAATACCCTCAGACTTCAAGAAGAATGTAATAATTCCAATCCCAAAGAAAGCAGGTGTTGACAGGTGTGAACATTAGCGAACTATCAGTTTAATAAGTCACAGCTGCAAAATACTAACGCGAATTCTTTACAGACGAATGGAAAAACAGGTAGAAGCGGACTTCGGGGAAGATTAGTTTGGATTCCGTAGAAATGTTGGAACACGTGAGGCAATACTAACCTTACGACTTATCTTAGAAGAAAGATTAAGAAAAGGCAAACCTACGTTTCTAACATTTGTAGACTTAGAGAAAGCTTTTGACAATGTTAACTGGAATACTCTCTTTCAAATTCTGGAGGTGGCAGGGGTAAAATACAGGGAGCGAAAGGCTATTTACAATTTGTACAGAAACCAGATGGCAGTTATAAGAGTCGAGGGGCATGAAAGGGAAGCAGTGGTTGGGAAAGGAGTGAGACAGGGTTGTAGCCTCTCCCCGATGTTATTCAATCTGTATATTGAGCAAGCAGTAAAGGAAACAAAAGAAAAATTCGGAGTAGGTATTAAAATTCATGGAGAAGAAGTAAAAACTTTGAGGTTCGCCGATGTCATTGTAATTCTGTCAGAGACAGCAAAGGACTTGGAAGAGCAGTTGAACGGAATTGATATAAGGAGGATATAAGATGAACATCAACAAAAGCAAAACGAGGATAATGGAATGTAGTCAAATTAAATCGGGTGATCCTGAGGGAATTAGATTAGGAAATGAGACACTTAAAGTAGTAAAGGAGTTTTGCTATTTAGGGAGTAAAATAACTGATGATGGTCGAAGTAGAGAGGACATAAAATGTAGACTGGCAGTGGCAAGGAAATCGTTTCTGAAGAAGAGAAGTTTGTTAACATCGAGTATAGATTTAAGTGTCAGGAAGTCCTTTCTGAAAGTCTTTGTATGGAGTGTGGCCATGTGTGGAAGTGAAACATGGACGATAACTAGTTTGGACAAAAAGAGAATAGAAGCTTTCGAAATGTGGTGCTACAGAAGAATGCTGAAGATAAGGTGGGTAGATCACGTAAGTAATGAGGAGGTATTGAATGGGATTGGGGAGAAGAGAAGTTTGTGGCACAACTTGACTCGAAGAAGGGATCGGTTGGTAGGACATGTTTTGAGGCGTCAAGGGATCACAAATTTAGCATTGGAGGGCAGCGTGGAGGGTAAAAATCGTAGAGGGAGACCAAGAGATGAATACACTAAGCAGATTCAGAAGGATGTAGGTTGCAGTAAGTACTGGGAGATGAAGAAGCTTGCACAGGATAGAGTAGCATGGAGAGCTGCATCAAACCAGTCTCAGGACTGAAGACCACAACAATAACATGTAAAAGGCCTTCTCTTACAAGGGAACCTACCCATCGCACCCCCCTCACATTTAGTTATAAGTTGGCACAGTTGATACGCCTTGAAAAACTGAACACAGATCAATCGAGAAAAGAGGAAGAAGTTTTGTGGAACTATGAAAAAAATAAGCAAAATAGACAAACTGAGTAGTCCATGCGCAAGATATGCAACATCAAGGTTGAGATGAGCTCAGGAGCGCTGTGGTCCTTGTGGTTAGCGTGAGCAGCTGGAGAACGAGAGGTCCTTGGTTCAAGTCTTCCCTCGAGGGAAAAGCGTATTTTTCTATTTTCAGTTTATTTGACAAACTCTTTTGTTTTCATCACTTTTTTGGGAGTGATCATCACATCCGCAAGGAAACCTAAATCGGGCAAGGTAGAAGAATCTTTTTACCCATTCGCCAAGTGCACAAGTTAGGCGGGTCGACAACATATTCCTGTCATGTGTCGTATAGAATATATCAGACGTGTTTTCCTGTGGAGGAATCGGTTGACCTATGATCTTGCGACCAAATGTTTTCGGTTCCCATTGGAGAGGCACGTCCTTTCGTCTACTAATCGCAAAACACAGACACTAAACTGATTACAGTGATCAGAGATGTCAATTAACGAACGGAGAGATGATAACTTTGCGAAAAAAAAAGAAGTAAACTTTTCACTCGAGGGAAGACTTGAACCAAGTACATCTCGCACCGCAGCTGCTCACGCTGACCACGAAACCACGGCGCTTCTGAACTTATACTCTCCTTGATGTTGCCTATGATGCGCAAGGACTACTCAGTTTGTATATTTTGCTTATTTTTTTCATAGTTCCACACAACTGCATCCTGTTTTCTCGATTGATCTGTGTTCAGTTTTTCAAGGGCTATCCACTGTGCCAACTTATAACTAAATCTGAGGGGAGTGCGATGGGGAGGTTCCCTTGTTAGAAACCATGCACATAAAGAATCTTTTTGTGGTAGCTAAATAAACTTGCAACTCTGGTGTACCAGTATGCGTATATCAGGCCAGAGGAAGGCTGGGGTTTACTTTATTGGGCAACACAATGTCTAAAAAAGTGCTATGCTATTCATACGAGTCTTATGATTGGGATCAGCTTTACTGTTGAGTCTAATCTGCGGAAAAAGCTGTTCTTCGATACGAGTGGGCCACGCAGGATGGGATGTTCACGTATCCACTCTTCCTGGTAATATCTGTCTCGTTGTTGTAAAAACAGATCGTCTAATGTATATTAGGTGTTATCAAATATCTCCGAGAAGCGGAAGAAGAAAGCTCTAGTTCGCGTGTTTAATGCTGCCAGACAGCGAACAGGATCCTATGTTTTGTGTTTCGCACAGAGTTGAAGTCTAATTTTAGAGGTAACGAGCAGTTAAACGCATCGCGTAATTGAATCTGGCCGCTAGAAGCCGTGGGTGGTGACCAAGTTCCTCTGGATACAGCTTCATCGCTGGTTTTACGAACAAAATACTCGAAATGCAGCTCAGAAAAGGGAAACAGCACTCTATCAGAAAATACTATGTCTCCAGCTACGCTGTAACTCTGCTAGATAGGCAGGCTGATGATCAAACCGCTGGTGGGAAGTCTTCATTTCTATCAACAGAGTACTTGGATTCAGAGGTGAACAATAAAAAACAGTAGACGAACACCAGTTCTAACACCCAAATAAATTAATATGTACAGTAGTTGTGATGCAACGTAGAGCAATTCTTTAAATGAACATTTTTGCTACCATGATCGTTCCTTCCTCCTTTTTTAGAGGCTCTCCTCCAGGGGCAACCTGCATACTTATACTATGCAAATAACAAAACTGCAAAATATACACGTTAAAGTCGAAATATGAACTTCTCCGAAACTGATATGTGCAAGTGTCTTAGGATTTGTATGTAAGCTCTACTTCTGTTATTCTGTTGCGTACCGATTTCGGTCTCAAACATCTTCAGATATGTTACAGCAATATAAAATAAAAACTACAGTTAACGACTCAATCACAGGAAACATAGTAAACTACCACTCACATGTGTATACCCTCTACAATGTAATGTAGGTATAATCACAAATCATACGAATTTTTCCCATTGCTAAATACAAAATGCAGCCTGTCGCAAGTTTTTTTTATAGACTACGTACACGTCACAATTTAAAACTGCTGTCGATGGTTGGTAGTGGCATTTTTATACTGGCATTTTTACACAATCTTACGTAAATAAGTTTGGTGGCGAGTTCCATTTGTCTGATATAACGAACTTTACAGTTTTAAAATAAGCTATTGTTTAAAAACAAATGAGTTTATATTTAATCTGTTTCTTTATGAAAGCTATACCATTATTACATTATATTCAGTTATTGGTTGCTTGTAACAGCAGTTGAGTTTCCATGTAAATTTGTAGAGTTTTAAAACAGGTCACAAATTTCTCTTAATACACCATTTGATCATTCTTTTGGAAATAAATGTAGATCTGGTATAGATGAGGTACTCCGTACAATGTTTATTAACAAATCGAAAAATATTGCAGCTACCTGACTATCTTGGACCATTGGCATCAGGTTGTGGTGAGTGAAACGGTATAGGTTGCAGGGACCTGTGTGTGGTAAACGTCTCAGCCTAGACTTAACAGAAAATTGACAAATTTATTGCCTTCAAAAAACTAGTTACACAGGGCACACGCTGGTCAACTGAATACATTTAATCTTTAAGTCAGACACACATGCTACAATTATACACTCCTGGAAATGGAAAAAAGAACACATTGACACCGGTGTGTCAGACCCACCATACTTGCTCCGGACACTGCGAGAGGGCTGTACAAGCAATGATGACACGCACGGCACAGCGGACACACCAGGAACCGCGGTGTTGGCCGTCGAATGGCGCTAGCTACGCAGCATTTGTGCACCGCCGCCGTCAGTGTCAGCCAGTTTGCCGTGGCATACGGAGCTCCATCGCAGTCCTTAACACTGGTAGCATGCCGCGACAGCGTCGACGTGAACCGTATGTGCAGTTGACGGACTTTGAGCGAGGGCGTATAGTGGGCATGCGGGAGGCCAGGTGGACGTACCGCCGAATTGCTCAACACGTGGGGCGTGAGGTCTCCACAGTACATCGATGTTGTCGCCAGTGGTCGGCGGAAGGTGCACGTGCCCGTCGACCTGGGACCGGACCGCAGCAACGCACGGATGCACGCCAAGACCGTAGGATCCTATGCAGTGCCGTAGGGGACCGCACCGCCACTTCCCAGCAAATTAGGGACACTGTTGCTCCTGGGGTATCGGCGAGGACCATTCGCAACCGTCTCCATGAAGCTGGGCTACGGTCCCGCACACCGTTAGGCCGTCTTCCGCTCACGCCCCAACATCGTGCAGCCCGCCTCCAGTGGTGTCGCGACAGGCGTGAATGGAGGGACGAATGGAGACGTGTCGTCTTCAGCGATGAGAGTCGCTTCTGCCTTGGTGCCAATGATGGTCGTATGCGTGTTTGGCGCCGTGCAGGTGAGCGCCACAATCAGGACTGCATACGACCGAGGCACACAGGGCCAACACCCGGCATCATGGTGTGGGGAGCGATCTCCTACACTGGCCGTACACCACTGGTGATCGTCGAGGGGACACTGAATAGTGCACGGTACATCCAAACCGTCATCGAACCCATCGTTCTACCATTCCTAGACCGGCAAGGGAACTTGCTGTTCCAACAGGACAATGCACGTCCGCATGTATCCCGTGCCACCCAACGTGCTCTAGAAGGTGTAAGTCAACTACCCTGGCCAGCAAGATCTCCGGATCTGTCCCCCAATGAGCATGTTTGGGACTGGATGAAGCGTCGTCTCACGCGGTCTGCACGTCCAGCACGAACGCTGGTCCAACTGAGGCGCCAGGTGGAAATGGCATGGCAAGCCGTTCCACAGGACTACATCCAACATCTCTACGATCGTCTCCATGGGAGAATAGCAGCCTGCATTGCTGCGAAAGGTGGATATACACTGTACTAGTGCCGACATTGTGCATGCTCTGTTGCCTGTGTCTATGTGCCTGTGGTTCTGTCAGTGTGATCATGTGATGTATCTGACCCCAGGAATGTGTCAATAAAGTTTCCCCTTCCTGGGACAATGAATTCCGGTGTTCTTATTTCAATTTCCAGGAGTGTATATGGTCAATAAATATTAGCCGGCCGAAGTGGCCGTGCGATTAAAGGCGCTGCAGTCTGGAACCGCAAGACCGCTACGGTCGCAGGTTCGAATCCTGCCTCGGGCATGGATGTTTGTGATGTCCTTAGGTTAGTTAGGTTTAACTAGTTCTAAGTTCTCGGGGACTAATGACCTCAGCAGTTGAGTCCCATAGTGCTCAGAGCCATTTGAACCATTTGAATCAATATTAAGTAAAGCGACACCTAAATAAGGAGAGACTATGCACTTCCAAAATACTGTAAAGGCGGCTATAACTCAGTTAAACAATATCCCATCGAGAACATACAGAAACAGCACCGTAAATACGTGAAAGGTCATGCACTTACAAATTAACTGAGAGGCACTATAGATTTTATTAAACAATGTCACATAAAAGAGCATTTACTAGCGTCATCCGAAATCAAAGGAAGATTATGATCTTACAAAATAATTTAAAATTGGTTATGATTCCATTAAACAATGCCACATCAAAAGCATTCAGAAGTACCACCCAAAATAGTTGAAAGAACATAAAGTTACAAAATAGTTTAAAGATGCTGTCGAGCATTAACACGAAAAATTTATTTTAAAGGTGTTAAGAGTACTTCAAAATGGTTTAATATTAAAAACTCATTAAAAAGACTCAAGGAATTAATTGATTCCAACAGGCTTCCAGTGACAACTACTCAGACGGTAACAGACGAACGCTGCCGCCCCCCCCCCCCCCCCCCCCGAGAACCATGCCACAGTGACATCGGTACCAACAGGCCAGCCCGCTAATTTTTACAAACATGGAAAAAAACCTGTGAAGTTTTACAGCTCTAAATCAGAAAAAGAATAATGCTAAAACACATGCGACTACTTAAAGGACAATTACAAATCTTGAGGTAAAGAACCACCCTTTCATCATTTGCATTGCTTAATCACGTGAATAAATTGTGTAATGCTAATCATTAATTACATGGCGCCTTTTGCCAAACAGCATATCTTCAAGAGAGTGCCAAGTGAGGTGGTGTAAGCGGACGTCACTTATGGTAAAATACTGCCCGAGTAGTTCGACAGTTTTAAAACATCCAAAACACACACAAATCACCTCGGCCACTCCTTTAGAATCTTAAATATAAGTAGTCATCCATGAGGGGGTACTGTAACACCCGCGAAGGCAACGAAATTCACTTGCCTTTGGCACAGCTCAGTTGTTATTCACTACAGCAGTCGTGTGATATTAGTGTCGGCCACACGGTATCTCAGCAGCACCTTCGTGGCGAAAGAACCTTACTTCACGGCAATGAATGTCCCACACCAGCAATGGAGGCGCCAAGAAAGAAAAGACAGTTTTATCAGTGATTACACTTCATGTAGCCATCTCTAAAGAGGAAACTTGCTGCCCTTCCAGGTCAACACTCACCACTGTCGAGGCTCCATTGAGTGTTCCGGCTGCTAGCGAAATGGCCACCACTGTCAGGTCAAACGCCACACTTCACTTGAGCGCTTTCGTGGCGTCCCCAGACCGCCCATCCAGAAGTAACGTGCTATCGCGGAATGCCTAAGCACTCAATGCACAGCCACTGGCCAACCAAAACGTTTCGATAGGAACTTATTAACGCGAGAAAAGTGCGGGCTGGGTTTTATACAATGGATGTTTTCGTAATCCGTGCTGGTTGGCATGGAGGCGGTCATTCTTTTCGAAATACATTATGTCTGAGCACAGAATATACACTGAGATTGTGGAGGGAGGAGTTATACACTACTGGCCATTAAAATTACTACACCACGAATATGACGTGCTACAGACGAGAAATTTAACCGACAGGAAGAAGATGCTGTGATATGCAAATGATTAGTTTTCCAGAGCATTCACACAAGGTTGGCGCCGGTGGCGACACCTACAACCTGCTGACATGAGGAAAATTTCCAACAGATTTCTCATACAAAAACAGCAGTTGACCGGCGTTGCCTGGTGAAACGTAGTTGTGATGCCTCGTGTAAGGAGGAGAAATACATACCATCACGTTTCCGAATTTGATAAAGGTCGGATTATAGCTTATCGCGATTGCGGTTCATCGTATCGCGACATTGCTGCTCGCGTAGGTCGAGATCCAGTGACTGTAAGGAGAATATGGAGTCGGTGGGTTCAGGAGGGTAATACGGAACGCCGTGCTGTATCCCATCCGGCCGGTGTGGCCGTGCGGTTCTAGGCGCTACAGTCTGGAGCCGAGCGACCGCTACGGTCGCAGGTTCGAATCCTGCCTCAGGCATGGATGTGTGTGATGTCCTTAGGTTAGTTAGGTTTAATTAATTCTAAGTTCTAGGCGACTGATGACCTCAGAAGTTAAGTCGGATAGTGCTCAGAGCCATAGTGCTCAGAGCTGTATCCCAACGGCCTCGTATTACTAGCAGTCGAGATGACAGGCATCTTATCCGCATGGCTGTAACGGATCGTGCAGCCACGTCTCGATCCCTGAGTCAACAGATGGGGACGTTTGCAAGACAACAACCATCTGCACGAGCAGTTCGACGACGTTTGCAGCAGCATGGACTATCAGCTCGGAGACCATGACTGCGGTTACCCTTGACGCTGCATCACAGACAGGAGCCCCTGCTGTGGTGTACTCAATGACGAACCTGGGTGTACGAATGGCAAAACGTCATTTTTTCGGATGGATCCAGGTTCTGTTTACAGTATAATGATGGTCGCATCCGTGTTTGACGATATCGCGGTGAAAGCACATTGGAAGCGTGTATTTGTCATCACCATACTGACATATCACCCGGCGTGATGGTATGGGGTGCCATTGGTTACACGTCTCGGTCACCTGTTGTTCGCATTGACGGCACTTTGAACAGTGGACACTACATTTCAGATTTGTTACGACCCGTGGCTCTACCCTTCATTCGATCCCTGCGAAACCTTGCATTTCAGCATGATAATGCACGACCGCATGTTGCAGGTCCTGTACGAGCCTTTCTGGATACAGAAAATGTTCGACTGCTGCCCTGGCCAGCACATTCTCCAGATCTCTCACCAATTGAAAACGTCTGGGCAATGGTGTCCGAGCAACTGGCTCGTCACAATACGCCAGTCACTACTCTTGATGAACTGTGGCATCGTGTTGAAGCTGCATGGGCAGCTGTACCTGCACACCCCATCCAAGCTCTGTTTGACTGAATGTCCAAGCGTATCAAGGTCGTTATTATGGCCGGAGGTGGTTGTTCTGGGCACTGACTTCTCAGGATCTATGCACCCAAATTGCGTGAAAGTGTAATCACATGTCAGTTCTATTATAATATATTTGTCCAATGAATACCCGTTTATCATCTGCATTTCTTCTTGGTGTAACAATATTAATGGCCAGTAGTGTAGTTGCTAGGAGAGACATATCAGGCGTATTTCGCTGCCTGTGTAAGGGAATTGGTTGAAATTGCGGTGGGATACTGCATGGTGTAGGGATGTTGGTATGTGCATTGCAATATATCAGGATTGGTGATAGAAGGGAGAAGAGTGGTGTTATTGACGTCTAGATTTCGGATAGTGCAGGATATGCGTAGTTCATTTTAAGTGGTGTGGGCTGAGATTTCATTTGACGTGCTCAAGGATTTGTTGTATTGACAGAACTTGTCAGCAGATATGCCGGCAACGGCGGCAGGAGAGGCCAAGGCAGATCACCATTTTGTAGTTTTGGAGTATAGTGAGGGGTGTCAATCGCCTGGGCCCTGTTTGTTCTTGTCCGTTGGAGGCTTGCTTTTGGGCGGTGAGGTTTCCATGGCAGTTGCAGGTCGAGCGTTAGTGCGAAAGATTTTAGGGTATTAGTTAACTGGGAAGGATGACTGTAAACGGGTTAGTAAAACGTAAATGCGTACGGCATTATTTGCCTGGGAGACTAAAGGGCAGGTTCAGGCATCTAATTGGAAAGGTTTTCCTATCCTTCGTGCACAGTGGCACATTTCCTCCATGAAGTAGGAGTCTTGTCTGTTTAAGTGCATTTTGTAATTGTATTAATGG
Organism: Schistocerca americana; assembly: GCF_021461395.2. Lineage (NCBI taxonomy): Eukaryota > Metazoa > Arthropoda > Insecta > Orthoptera > Acrididae > Schistocerca > Schistocerca americana. The sequence continues at coordinate 380,047,957 of NC_060124.1, forward strand.
GTGTGTCTGTGTTTCGTATCATGTTTATGTTGGGTGATGACGAGAGAAGCGAGAGAGCCGGCCGATGTGACCGAGTGGTTCTTGGCGCTTCAGTCTGGAACCACGCTGCTGGTACGGTCGCAGGTTCGAATCCTGCCTGAGGCATGGATGTGTGTGATGTCCTTAGGTTAGTTAGGTTTAATTAGTTCTTAGTTCTAGGGGACTAATGACCTCAGATGTTAAGTCCTGAAGTGCTTAGAGCCATTTGAACCATTTGAAGAAGCGAGAGAGTGAAACCCGATGCTGGCACGAAGTCAACTCCTCTTGAATAGCACCAAGAGGGTCACCGAGTTTAGCATCCATATACTGCATATCATGAATTGTGTAGCATGACATCACTTCTTGAGGCACTACGAAGAGGTTTTGAATTTAATCAAAGACAGTGGCGCCAAGATTGACAATGCGGGACTTCACGCCAACACCCCTCCTACCCCTTGCCGTAAAGGCAAAGGAAAATTAGCCAGCAGCACGAGGTGTGCTCAGGCAGCTACCCATCCAAGTACTGATCATCCCCGAACCGATTAACTTCAGTGACTTGGCGAAAACTGGTATATTCCTTGACACAAGGCCTTTCGTAACTAAGCACCGATAAGTGGGCGTGGAATTAACATGGCTTTCGTGTCTTCCGCACGTGCGTGGGGTAAGTGCGGAATTGTGAGCTGCTGATATTTTGTACTGTTTGAGACTTTCCCGACGTTGTACCTGCTTCAGTGGTTCCCGGGCGTCGAGTCACATAATGTTACGGAAGCTGCACAATATTTCGACGAGACAGCTGCTCGTCATCTTCAGGTGCTTACTGACGTGTTGCTGCAAAGACTCCCTTATAGATGCCAACTCGCTAGGAAAGCGCAGGCACCAAGTGTTGAGGCTATAACGTCGTCGTAGATGACATCCAGTGCCCCCTGACGGAAGAACGGGCCACAGGCTCGTCATTCGCGACACGGGAAAGTGTGGCGGCAAATTGCGGCCCACCGCGCGCTCGGGCAGAGTGTTGGCGCCCAGTTGAAGTGCGCGGCCTTTGATTCTGCGTTTGTGTTGATTCGGAATCGTTCGTCTGCGGCCGACAATGTCTTAGTACCGCCAGTGCTGGTTCCCATGCCTTGCTGAGTTGAAATCCCGGGTCTCTATTGATCGGGTCGTTACTTATACGAATTTCGACTGCTTCTTTAATGATGGAGCCCCACTACGTGGAAGGAGACGAAAGGATCTTTGGTCGCCCCGTAGTTCATGCTGTGTCCCGTGTCAACGCAGTGCTCAGCCACAGCAGACTTTTCTGGCTGACCCAGTCTGGCTTGACGTCTATGTTCCGCACCTCTATCCTTGAGATATTACTGAGCCGTGGTAAAAATTTGCTGTTTTGAAGAGCGCGCCGCAGCGCGTAGTGTGAAGCAGTCGCCCTCCGTTTCTGACGGTGGCGCCGCTGTGGCAATCGCGGCTTTGGTGTCTCCCTCCGGTGGAAAAGGGGGAAGTTTGCCTGTTCAAGTGCATTTAAGGGGGCCTGTTTGGACAGTCGGAGTCAGTCTGGGTCAGTCTCTCGTCCCCAGCTTGCTAGTCTGTCTCTCGTCTGGATTTGTGGGGCAGTTAGTGTCTGTCTGTCGTTCGGAGCTGCCTCTGTCATGTTTGTCGGATTCGGTGTGTTAACGAATTTATTGCTTGAAGTGTAACGGCCTAATTCCTGAAATCTGTTTTTATCTTGCCTATCATCTTGACAGGCGGTATATGTGTACTGTAGAGCAAATTTGGCCAACCTTGTATAATTTTATGTAAGATTGCATTTCATGGGCTTTTATTTAAATGGTCATTTTAGTATATAAAGTTGCCACCCTTCCACCGTAAGACTTTTCTTACAAGTTAAAATCAAGTTGCACCTTTGGTGGCAAGTTAATCTTTTAATTTTAGTGTTTTGTACCATTTCCATCCCTCCTACGGAGTGAAAAGTTTATGTGCTTGTGTGAATTGTTAAAACTTTTACTTTAAGGTAATCTGGTGTGTTGCAGATTTTCACCGGTATAGTCTTTCAGAGGTTGTTGTGAGCGGTCGTGACTACGGCCGTGTCAAAAGGGAGCGGCAAGGTTCTCAGCCCGAAAGCTCATACACTCAAAAATTTGTTTCTTTCTGCCTCTGAATAAATTGTAACTTTGTGTTTACAGGGTGCTTTCTGCTTATAATTTTAAACCTGTTTCTACAAAAAAAAAGCTTGTAGGAATAAAATTCCCATTTGTTAAAAGCAATTTCATTTTGATTTCATCAGTTACTCCCTGGCAACTACTTCCACGCTCACATAGTGTGATTAAATGTGTTATGTTCTCGATGAATCGCTAGTAAATAAAGGAAAATATTAAGAAAAAGTTTTGAAAATAAATTCACGGTTCAGTAACCAAATACGTTCAACCAGGATAAACATGCTGTCATTGATTTCCTGGCTGTTGAAGGACAAATGGCGATATACACATATCGCAGAATGAGGAATGTGTGTGGTGCTGCATGCCTCTAGAAAACAACGGCCAGGAAAACTGCGACAAGCCTCATCACAACGAACGTTCCCATGTCGCAAATGTTGTGACGCAGAAGTTATGCCAATTCACGTGGAAGACACTTACGAAGTCGTCCAGTAGTCCTGATAATGCGTTTCATCGCTTAAAAAAGTGCCTTGAAGGGTCAAATATTTCGGTCGGTCGAGGATGTTCAGGAGGTCGTTACTTCTTCGCGCAGTGGGACACAGTGTTTTGCCACACAGGTATCTTCAAACTGGTGCGTCGGTGAGATTATTGCCTCAATGGTAACTGTGAATTCACCTGATTGGCATATTAATTCTGGATTGTACGGCCTGCGAACGGGAACTTTCTGCTCGCACCTCATGAATGTCATGAAGACAGAATTTGTCGATGTTTCGTTCTACAATTATGGCCTGCGTTTTGAAAGGGTTTGTCTTCTAAAGCAGCTGTTTACACCTGGAGAGAAAGGGGCTACTGTGGAGACACCTTTGAGACTTCTTGTGTTGGATAGAATGCTACGAAAAAAAGTGTATTAATATACTGAAGGAAGTGGACAGACTGGTTTTGAAATATCAGCAGTGTATGGGATACAAAGGAAAGCAGAGAGGAAGCACCTCCTACAGATCCGCCCATAGCAAATCTTACCTTGTACGAAGTCAATAATCCAGTACTCGACAAATGAACAACACTTCTACGATATTTACTGCGTACGTTGCCGGATTCTTCTGGAAGCCTCCCGGTAATGTAATTTCAGCTATGTCGTGTCGCTAGGGCCTCCCGTCGGGTAGACCGTTCATTTCAGCTATGATAAATGGAAAGTAAAATTAAAACTCCCCTCTTTATAGGCGGACGCGCGCGATCGCGGAGGGTATTTTCCACGGCTGCGCTGGGAAGCCTTGGCTGGCAGAGCGTCCTCGGGCTCTGCCTCCACTCCCCTCCCCATGCACTTTCCGCCCTAATGCCCAGTTAACGAGCCGCCGGAGTCCCTTTCATGAAGCCCCGCGAGGAGACGGCGCCGGCGATAGGGCAGTTGCCGGCCGACAGGTTCATAAAGGAGCAAACGCCGTCTGCGGGCTGTGGGCTGCGGGGAAGCGGTGTTTCGGCGACCCCTTATCGGCAGGGCATCGCACCGCGGTGAACGGCGGGGAGCTGCGACGTGGCGACGTGCGCGCCGTATCAAGCAAGCGCCGAGCTCCGCCGGTCGTGATGGATGCCACGCAGCGACACGGCCGCACGCGTACGCACTAGTCGGGATGGTAGAAACCGACCTCTATTTTACCAGGTGTACCGGTATAAAATGAGCGTTTTTTTTGTGAAAATCAAAAACTAATTTTGAATTGAAAAGTAAAAACATTTTATTCAAAGTACTGACCATTGGTTTCTATACATTTTGACCACCTTCCTGGCAATTTGTGGACACCACACCAATAGAAATGTTCGTCTCTTGAAGCAAACCAATCAGACAACCAATCTTCGACTTCTTCGTAGGAATCGAAGTGTTCCTCAGCCAATGCCTGTCCCATTGATGAAAACAAATGGTACTCGGAAGGGGCCAAGTCTGATGAATACGGCGGGTGGGGTAGCAGCTCCCAGGAAAATGTTTTGATTGTATCCTCAACCAGTTTTGCTTTGTGTGCAGGTGCATTGTCGTTTAAAAAAATTACTTTGCCATGTCTTCTGGCCCATTCTGGTCTTTTTTCGATCAATGCGTAGTTCAAATTGATCATTTGTTGTCTGTGACGATTAGTATTCACAGTTTGACCAGGTTTTAGAAGCTCATAATACACCACACCTTTCTGATCCCACCAAACACAGCGCATTGTCTTCTTGCCGAATCGATCTGGTTTTACAGTCGATGTTGATGTTTGTAACGGATTAACCCATGATTTTTCCCGCTTAGGATTCTTAAAATAAATCAATTTTTCGTCGACAGTAATAATTCGATGAAAAATTGATTTTCTTTCATGTCTTTGAAGCAAATTTGACAAATGCTTTTTCGGTTTTCCATCTGTCTTTCATTCAATTCATGTGGCACCCATTTTCCGCACTTTTGGAACTTTCCCATAGCTTTCAAACGGTCCTAAATTGTTTGTTGTGCAGCATTTAGCATTGCTGCCATTTGTGTCTGACTCAAAGTATCATCTTCATCCAATATTGCTTGCAATTCGGCGTCGTCGAACTTTTTTGGTGGTCTTCCACGTTCTTCACTTCTTACATCAAAATCATTATTTCTGAACCGTTGAAACCATCTTTTGCATGTTGATTCTGATAGAGCATGATCACCATATGCCTGACAAGCATTCGATGCGACTCTGCAGCACTTTTTTTAAAATGAAAACAAAAAATTAATGCTTTCCGCAAATCATCACTTTCTGGTACATAATTCGACATTGTTAACACGATGAAAACGTATGATGTTGTTTGTTCTATGACTTGATGTAAACTAAATATCTTTGACAGATGTCATACCAACCAAACAAAAGAAAATAAGGCTCGTTCACAACAAATGTTCCCCATCGACACATTTGTATTTTAACACTCATTTCATACCGGTACACGTGGTAGTTCCGCATAACCGATATTTTTCGGCAATCGTTTGGTCTCGTTTACAACAGTTTTTTTAAATCTTTTATCAGTAACTGGAAAAGGAAAAAGAAGGCGTGTCAAAAATGGCTACATACTAGAACTCAGGTAGACAGAGAAAGCTATATTGAAGAAAGAAACAAAGCCAAACAGATAATTGCAGCATCCAAGAAGAAATCTTGGGAAGACTTTGGAAACAGTTTGGACACTTTGGCTCAAGCTGCTGGAAAACCATTCTGGAGTGTAATTAGCAGTCTTCGAAAGGGAAGTAAGAAGGAGATGACAAGTACTTTGGACAGGTCAGGAAAACTGCTGGTGAATCCTGTTGATGCCTTGGGCAGATGGAGGGAATATTTTGAAGAGTTGCTCAATGTAGGTGAAAATACGATCAGTAATGTTTCAGATTTCGATGTACAATGGGATAGGAATGATGATGGAAATAGGATCACATTTGAGGAAGTAGAGAAAATGGTCAATAGATTGCAGTGCAGTAAAGCGACTGGGGTGTATGAAATTAAGTCGGAACTCATCAAATACAGCGGAATGTCAGGTCTTAAATGGCTATACAGGATAATTGAAATGGCGTGGGAGTCGGGACAGGTTCCATCAGACTGGACGAAAGCAGCAATCAGACCAATCTTCAAACATGGAAACAGAAAAGATTGTAACAACTACAGAGGTATCTCTTTACTTAGTGTTGTGGGTCAAATCTTCTCAGGTATTGCTGAAAGGAAAGTGCGAGTATCAGTTGAGGACAAATTGGACGAAAATCAGTATGGGTTTAGGCCTCTTAGAGGTTGTCAGGACTAGATCTTTAGCTTACGGCAAATAATGGGGAAGTGTTACGAGTGGAACAGGGAATTGTATCTATGCTTCATACATCTAGAAAAGGCATATGACCGGGTTCCTAGGAGGACGTAATTGTCTGTTCTACGAGGTTATGGAATAGGAGGCAAACTTTTGCAAGCAATTAAAGGTCTTTACATAGATATTGAGGCAGCCGTTAGAGTTGACGGTAAATTGAGTTCATGGTTCAGAGTAGTTTCAGGGGTAAGACAAGGCTGCAACCTGTCTCCACTGTTGTTCATATTATTTATGGATCATATGTTGAAAAAAATAGACTTTCTGGGTGAGATCAAGATATGTGAACACAAAATAAACGGTCTCGCATATGCCGATGACTTAGTTGTGATGGCATATTCGACTGAAAGTTTGCAAAGTAGTATTTCAGAGCTAGATCAGAAATGTAAGGACTATGGTATGAAGATTAGCATCTCCAAAACGAAAGTAATGTCAGTGGGAAAGAGATATAAACGGATTGAGTGCCAAATAGGAGGAACAAAGTTAGAACAGGTGGATGGTTTCAAGTACTTAGGATGCATATTCTCACAGGATGGCAACATAGTGAAAGAACTGGAAGCGAGGTGTAGTAAAGCTAATGCAGTGAGCGCTCAACTACGATCTACTCTCTTCTGCAAGAAGGAAGTCAGTACCAAGACTAAGTTATCTGTGCACCGTTCAATCTTTCGACCAACTTTGTTGTATGGGAGCGAAAGCTGGGTGGATTCAGGTTACCTTATCAATAAGGTTGAGGTTACGGATATGAAAGTAGCTAGGATGATTGCAGATACTAGTAGATGGGAACAATAGCAGAAGGGTGTCCACAATGAGGAAATCAAAGAAAAACTGGGAATGAACTCTATAGATGTAGCAGTCAGGGCCAACAGGCTTAGACGGTGGGGTCATGTTATACGCATGGGAGAAGCAAGGTTACCCAAGAGACTCATGGGTTCAGCAGTAGAGGGTAGGAGGAGTCGGGGTAGACCAAGGAGAAGGTACCTGGTTTCGGTTAAGAACGATTTTGAACTAATAGGCTTAACATCAGAAGAGGCACCAATGTTAGCACTGAATAGGGGATCATGGAGGAATTTTATAAGGGGGACTATGCTCCAGACTGAACGCTGAAAAGCATAATCAGTCTTAAACGATGAAGATGAAGATGATTATGATGATTAATAACTGGGTAATAAAACCGGCGTATCAATATGCCACAGCAGCAGTACTAAATTATTGGTTTCTAAATACAACGTTTTTTAAGAAAAGAATAATGTTCATTCGCCAAATTTTTATTACTTTGATGTACTCTATTATTTTTTAAATTGAGAAGTGATCAGCACTATTCTAATAACTCCGCCTACAGTTAGAATCTAGCAACAGACACATAACATAATAACTGGTACAGCTTTGCAGAGACAATAATGTACCTGTTGGCGTGTACGTGCAAACTGCAAGGCTTGCTCCCACCAGCTCCATAAAGTAGCTTCTAACTGTTGTCTTTGCATATCAGATGTAATACAGAATGGTACCATCCCCAGTATTTTACGAGTTGTGGTAACAATGAAACACAATGCTCCATTTCCTTTAAAAAATTAAAATTGGAGTAGGTACAACAGACTAGCGACTCCATAGTATGAGGAGAAAAAGCATCAGCGATGTTCCTTGGAACGGAAGGTACAGTTAGTTCATACAGCTATAATTTTAGTTACGTACTATAAATTTCGGTTAATAACCGAGTGCTTAATTTTGTTGTTGATTCAGGGTGAAAAATTGATAACATCCTATAATGAATGTACAGAGAAGTCAGTAACTTGTGACCTTTCGCTCTTGCTGTCGCAGCGTCCATCCCCTTCACCTTTGCAGTATTTGATGGAGTTAGTGAGGTCGATTTCTGTTGCAGCCATCCTGGCATTGGCTTGAAGCGATTTAGGGAAATCACTATCGATCATGATTTCCTACTTCTTCAGCTTCACATTAGGGTTTTTCAAGCTTTATTCGAAGCCTACTCTTGTCACTGGAAGAAACGGCAATAAAAAATCGAAAATTGTTTGTTCCAGAAAGCGGTTACTTTGAGGGGGTTTAACAATCAGGTTATAATAGAAACGAAAAGGTGTAAACTAAAACCGGTTGTTTCACAAATAATCGCCATCCCCAGTACTCACAGATTTACATGCTTCACACGGTTGAGGTCTAATGGCAGGCAAGCACTGATTTGTAACCTAAAGCCTGAGATAGTCTTCTCAGCCCTTCAAAGGCACTGAGAAAATATTTAGTTGGTTGGTTGGTTGGTTTGGGGAAGGAGACCAGACAGCGTGGTCATCGGTCTCATCGGATTAGGGAAGGATTGGGAAGGAAGTCGGCCGTGCCCTTTCAGAGGAACCATCCCGGCATTTGCCTGGAGTGATTTAGGGAAATCACGGAAAACCTAAATCAGGATGGCCGGACGCGGGATTGAACCGTCGTCCTCCCGAATGCGAGTCCAGTGTAAAATATTTAGTAACTGCACTTCTGAAGTTCTCTTACTTCAGTATTCTATACAATTTTCCTCGCTAATTCTTCAGCGTTGACAGTAACCATGGACTGGACGACGGTTGAACATACACTATGCTAAACAGTGAGCAATGGACACACAATCACACCATAAACTCTTCATTAAATAGAAACTAAAAGTAATTCTGCAGTAAGCTTGCACGTCGAGAAACACAGTAGGTGCCGCTAAGAAGTTCAGAAAGATCATTAAAATGATGCTATAGTTTTTGCGTTGTTTCCTTCTTACTGTAATCAAATACACACCGTCTCAACCCGTCCTGATTTCAGTTTCACACTGAGTAATTGTAAGTTCGTGCTTTCCTGCAAAAATACTTTCTTTCTCAGACAGCTTTTATGTCTGTGGCGTTTGTTTCCACTTATCTTAGTAGCATAAAGAATGAATCTGAGAAGACTTCACATAAAATTATTTTAAACTTTATGGCAGATCAAATTTGTGGGTGGGAGCGGCCAACGAATTCGAGTCCCAGAACGGCACACAGTTTTTGTCCGTTACGAGTTTCACAATAATATGCACTCGGCTATTGACTGGGTGGAAAAGAAATCTGTAAAAAGACACACCGCTGTTCAAAGTTGTTACCAAAAATCTCCGGAGGTTCCTTGACCGATTTACTTCAAAATTTTCACACGGTACTTTGAAGAACGATTATCGAAAATTTCTAGACTGATTTATTCAAATTTTCATAAGATATTCTAAATAAATTCATGTATGTATATAATAGGGAAAAGTTGTCAGCCAAATCTCGAAATTTATTGACCGATTTACTACAAATTTTTGGACATTACTCTAACAAGCGTTCACATACATACAAGGTGCACAACTTTTCTTCTGCCGTTTTTCCCCAATATTTGAGGCTTTAATGAAACAAATTGGCTACACACTATCATTAAAAGTATTTTCCATCGCTGGCCACTACTTTCTCCCACCTTTTGGGCAATGTACGAATCCCGCGTGGAAAAAATTGTTCATCTTTTGAAGCGATCCTCGAATCGATCCAATTCGTGACTTCTTCATGAGAATAGAAGTGCTGGTCAGCCAGGCCATGCGCCATTGAACTAAACAGATGATAGTCAGAGGGAGCAATGTCTGGAGAAAACGGCGGGTGGGATAGGACTTCCCATTTTAACGTTTCCAAGTACGTTTTGACCTCTTTTGCAACTTGGGGCTGAAGGTTCTCGTGCTGCAATATCACATTATCGTGCCTCTCGCTGTACTGCGGCCGTTTATCTTTTAATGCTCTGCTCAAACGCATTAATTTCGTTCGATAACGAGCATATGTGATAGTTTCACTTGGTTTTTAACGCCTCATAGTACACGACGCCGAGCTGGTTCCACCAAATGCAGAGCATGACCTTGGAGCCGTGAATATTCGGTTTGGCTGTCGACGTGGAAGCATGGCTGGGATATCCCCATGAGTTTTGCGTTTAGGGTTATCATAATGAACCAATTTTTCATCCTCGGTCACAATTCGATGCAGAAATCCCTTCAGTTTTTGCCTCTGAAGCAACTGCTCATAAACACACAAACGACGTTCAGTGTCTCTCTAGGTTTCAGCTCACACGGCACCCAAGTTCCTCCTCTCTGAATCAAGCCCGTAACCTTGAGACGTTTTGAAATGGGTTGCTGTGTCACTACCACTAATCGTGCCAATTCTTCTTGAGTTTGACGTGAGTCTTCACTCAGCAATGTCTCCAATTCTGCATCTTCGAGCCGGCCGGGGTGGCCGAACGGTTCTAGGCGCTACAGCCTGGAACCGCGCGACCGCTACGGTCGCAGGTTCGAATTCTGCCTCGGGCATGGATGTGTGTGATGTTCTTAGGTTAGTTAGGTTTAAGTAGTTCTAAGTTCTAGGGGACTGATGACCTCTGAAGTTAAGTCTCATAGTACTCAGAGCCATTTGAACCATTTTTGCATCTTCGAAAACACTATGTCTTCCACCACATTGCCGTTCTACGTCGTTAAAATCACTGTTCTTGAAGCGTTGAAACCAGTCACGACACGTTCTTTAACTAATAACATCCTTACCATACGTACTTGAGAGCATTCGATGAGACTCGGGCGCTGTTTTCTTCATATTGAAACAAAACAGTAACAGCTGCCGCGAATGACGAGAATTAGGCTCGTAAACTGACATTTTTAATCAAGAACAACTTTGTGATGCAGACAAAAATCGATTAATGTTTGAACGAGGTTGTGTTGACCGAGGTCCAGGCTAACTGCCTGACGTCTGCGATGTGTTTCTTTCGACCGCTACTTACCGCTGTCGTCACCTATCGGCAAACGGCGGAAGCAAAGTTGTACACCTTGTATATTTTAAACGACGATGTACAGCTCTTCCGTTAAATTAGCTGTACGTTGCTAAAAAAAAGTGAATTTAAACATTAGACAAATTGTTTCTCATACAAACACTGATGGAAAATAATCTCAACACTAAGAAAGACTTGTGTGACGTAGACGGAAGTTGGAGGCGTTTTTCTACATCTGAAAGATGGTATTTATTCAAATTTCGTGCCAGTCGCCCAAGAGTGGCGCTACTACCTCCACTATTGGCATACAAATAAGGTTCGCTTTAAACACACGTTGTAATGGTCGTGAGTGTTGGTTACCTTTGAGATTGAACTTGGTGAGTTGATGTTAGTGAAGAATGCCTTTTAAGGCGACAAAGACGCCATTATCAACATCTCACCGAGTTTCAACGAGGTCGTGTAATAGGACTGTGAGAAGCTGGGATATTGCAGAAAGACTTGGAAGGAATGTAGCCACAGTACATGATTGCTTGCAGTGGTGTGCTTTTCAATGTACTTAGCTTACATTAATCGCGAATCTCTTGCCCAACGTAAAGTCCCGAGCGACTGGATAAAAGCGCAGGTGACGCCTGTATATAAGAAGAGTAGAAGGACGGATCCTTAAAATTACAGACCAATATGCTTAACATCGGTTTATTCCAGGATTCTCGAACATATTCTCAGTTCGAATATAATGAATTTTCTTGAGACAGAGAAGTTGCTGTCCATGCATCAGCACGGCTTTAGAAAATGCCATATTCCTTGACTTCCGGAAAGCCTTTGACTCGGTACCCCACTGCAGACTCCTAATTAAGGTACGAGTATATGGGATTGGTTCCCAAGTACGTGAGTGGCTCGAAGACTTCATAAGTAATAGAACCCAGTACGTTGTCCTCGATGGTGAGTGTTCATCGGAGGTGAGGGTATCATCTGGAGTGCCCCAGAGAAGTGTGGTAGGTCCGCTGTTGTTTTCTATCTACATAAATGATCTTTTGGATATGGTGGATAGCAATGTGCGGCTGTTTGCTGATAATGCTGTGGTGTACGGGAAGGTGTCGTCGTTGAGTGACTGTAGGGTGATACAAGATGACTTGGACAGGTTTGTGATTGGTGCAAAGAATGGCAGCTAACTCTAAATATAGATAAATGTAAATTAATGATCTTTTGGATATGGTGGATAGCAATGTGAGGCTGTTTGCTAATAATGCTGTGGTGTACGGGAAGGTGTCGTCGTTGAGTGACTGTAGGGGGATACAAGATGACTTGGACAGGATTTGTGATTGGTGTAAAGAATGGCAGCTAACTCTAAATATAGATAAATATAAATTAATGCAGATTAATAGGAAAAAAAGTCCTGTAATGTTTGAATATTTCATTAGTAGTGTAGCGCTTGACACAGTCACGTCCATTAAATATTTGGGCGTAACATTGCAGAGCCATATGAAGTGGGACAAGCATGTAATGGCAGTTGTGGGGAAGGCGGATAGTCGTCTTCCGTCTATTGGTAGAATTTTGGGAAGATGTGGTTCGTCTGTAAAGGAGACCGCTTATATAACACTAATACAACCTATTCTTGAGTACTGCTCTAGCGTTTGGGATCCCAATCAGGTCGGATTGAGGGAGGACATAGAAGCAATTCAGAGGCGGTCTGCTAGATTTGTTACTGGTAGGTTTGATCATCACGCGAGTGTTATGGAAATGCTTCAGGAACTCGGGTGGGGGTCTCTAGAGGAAAGGAGGCGTTCTTTTCGTGAATCGCTACTGAGGAAATTTAGAGAACCAGCATTTGGGGCTTACTGCAGTACAATTTTACTGCCGCCAACTTAACATTTGGCGGAAAGACCGCAAAGATAAGATAAGAGATTAGGGCTCGTACAGAGCCATATAGGTAGTCATTTTTCCCTCGTTTTGTTTGGGAGTGGAACAGGGAGAGAAGATGCTAGTTGTGGTACGAGGTACCCTCCGCCACGCACCGTATGGTGGATTGCGGAATATGTATGTAGATGTAGATGTAGAATGTACCGTCGCAAGAAGATCGGGTTCCAGACGGTCACGTGGCACTACCGAGAGGGAAGACCATCGTGTTCGGCGTATGGCTCTGGCGCTTCGCTCTGTGTTTGAAATTTGAGCAGCAGTTATAACCACAGTGACATAACGAACTGCTGAAAATCGGTTACTTAAGGACTGTTGCGAGCTAGACGCCCTAAAGCGTGCATTCAACTGACGCCAAATGTCCATTGTCTGCGACTTCAGAGGTAGCAAGCGAGAGCTCGTTGGAGGCCGGGTTGGAGATTTGTGTTTTCTGATGAAAGCCCGTTGTGCCTCGGCACCAGTGTTGGTTGTGTGTTGGTTAGAAGGAGGCCGGTTGAGGGCCTGTAGTCAACCTGTCCGCGTGCCATTTTTTAAGACAATAGGCGCACTCTCGTAGTTATCCCACACACTGCAAATTTCCACGTCACTCTGACGATTCGATCTGTTGTGCTGCCATTCATGAACAGTATTCCAAGTGGTGTTTTCCAATAGGATAACGCTCGCCCACATACCGCCGTTGTAGCCCACCGTGCTCTACAGAGAGCCGACATGTTTCCTCGGCTGCTCGATCACCAGATCTGTCTCCAGTCGAGCACATACGGGACATCACTGGACAACCCAAGCGTCATTCACAAACAACATTAACCATCTCTCAGCAAGTGAAATCATGGAAATCCATCCCACAAATTGACATCCGCCACTTGTACTAAACAATGCATGCGCGTTTTCACGCTTAAGTCAACGTTCTGGTGACTACACCGGTAATGAAAAATGGTTCAAATGGCTCTGAGCACTATGGGACTCAACTGCTGAGGTCATTAGTCCCCTAGAACTTAGAACTACTTAAACCTAACTAACCTAAGGACATCACAAACATCCATGCCCGAGGCAGGATTCGAACCTGCGACCGTAGCGGTCTTGCGGTTCCAGACTGCAGCGCCTTTAACCGCACGGCCACTTCGGCCGGCACACCGGTAATGAATTTACCGGAATTTTACATCTGTAATGGAGTGCAATGCAATTCATTTCTCGCGCTTAGAGTAACATGTGATCTCACAATGTTAATCACTTCAATAAGATAACTAGACAAGTCTAGACGAAGCTAGACATATTTCACAATGTTAATCACTTGAATGTGAAAACTAGACAAATTAATTCACGAAATTACATTACTCTACATTAATTATTTTTTAGTATTGGAATTTTTCCCGTCGCTGTATATTCCTGCTCCTTATATGTAATTCTAAGCAGATATTCTGCACACAACTATGTACCGTTTTGTTCTCGCACGCAGTTTTTTAAAAGAAAACAGAAGAGCTGCATTTATGGTTTATTGGCTTATGATTAGAATACTACCACGGGAACTGTATCGTCTGACACTTGGTAAATCAACTCGTTTGCAGATTGAAACTACTCGAAATATTGTCCCTGAAGCTACTATGCTCACAGATCCAGCAGCAAGAGGGGTCTCTCATATCCCTTATACCAATGAGCCCAACCAGTTTACACAATTATTTGAAACGAATTCAATAACGAATAAGAATTTCGATGGCAGTAATATTAAACAAGGTTCAAGATCAGAGAGAAGGGAAAGAGAGAGAGGGAAAGAGAAGAGAGAGAGAGGAGGGACGGGAATGGACATAGTGTGTGGGAAGAGGAGATGAACAGTGTGAACACTAAGAGGGTGATGAGAAGTTGGAGAGAGATAGAGGGAGGAGAAGATAAGGGGGAGAAGGGCAAGGAAAGGTTAGAGAGGGATACTAGACATTTATTCGACTCCCTTACATACAGTGACCAGCCAGAAGATTATGACCACCGATCTACTGTCGATAAAAATCCCTCCAGTCGACACCAGCGCGATACCTGGCGAAGAATGGGTTCTTGTTAGACACACGCACGGCGCACGTAGTATCAGTGAGAGCGCTATCGGTGTGTAGAATAGTTTGACCAAGGACAGTTTGCAATGGCCCAAAGGCTCTACACCAGAATTTCGGAACCAGCACGACTTCTCGGTTCTCCTAGGAATTCTTTGGTTAGTGTCTTCAATACATAGCGAAACGCCGGTGAAATAACGTCAAGACGTGGGGTAGGGTGGCCATCCCTCATTACAGATGTCGGACGTTGTAGGATGGGCAGACAGATAATACAGGAGAGGTGCGGTGGGTCCAGGCTTCAGCTCTGCCATCTGGAGTCCCTGGTTCGACCCCACCTATCCCTCAACACCTCACTGGGTGGCAGTTTTGGACAAAGTTCTTCATACATTGTTTACCCTCCAAGGACGGCCACTGTTTTACTGTAGCCAGAAAAATGTTAACTGTAGATGGAAACTCATGTTTGAAACCACGACCCGCCAAGGCAACATACAATCCTATTAGTAGGAGACAAGGCCTTTCTACACAGCAGCTAGTTCCATCTTTTCCACTGATAATCGTGGAAAACAGTCGCGACTACTGAATAACAAACAACTTGAAAGACGTTCTGGCTACAGTTCTTCGACGTACAAAGTCACGTTTGCCGGGGAAGGTGGGCAAGTGGAGGGCGCTGGCACCTATAACGTCGACGCTCTCTAGCGTCGTTGGAGGACTTTTCCGGTCACGGGTTCCTATTCTCAATTTGTTCCTCACGACACACTCTAGAACCCCACAAAGTTCGTCGGTATCGTTTTATTCAAATGGTTAAAATGGCTCTGAGCACTATGGGACTCAACTGCTGAGGTCATTAGTCCCCTAGAACTTAGAACTACTTAAACCTAACTAACCAAAGGACATCACACACATCCATGCCCGAGGCAGGATTCGAACCTGCGACCGTAGCAGTCGCGTAGTACCAGACTGAAGCACCTAGAACCGCTCGGCCACCCCGGCCGCCGGTATCGTTTTGTAAAATCCAGTCTACAAAATATGCAATGGTGAAACATTTTTGGCAAAACTTCGAAATCTTCTTGACCAGTTTATTTCAAATTTTAAACGATACTCAATTAAACAATGATACTCTATATTTTTTAAACAACAATGTACAGGTTTCCTGTTAAAACCAACTGCTCTGTTGTAAAAGTGTGCGGTTTCGTTTCCTTTGTCAAAGCCGATTTTAACTACGACAGCGGGGCATTTAAACCATTAAACAAAATGTTTCTCCCCTATATATTGTTTCTCATTATATATACTTTCAGACGTAAACTGTTCACAGAAAACCAGAAAGTCTGAATATGCAATAGCAATAAACAATGCTCATGGTCCGAAACGGGGGGAAGAGGGGATGGACAGAGGGTGATAGGAAATAGATGTAGGGATCGGACAGAAGGAGTTGGACAGAGATAGGGGGTTGGAGCAGATGAAGAGAAAAGGGGGATAAGAAAATGGACGCAGAGAGGGAGCAGAAGGAAATTACATGTATCCAGTTCCTGCACACATATATAATAAAGTGTGCTTTCTCTTCCTTTTGTTTTCTATTTAAACAGTGTGATACAGAGTAACGCATGGTGGGGTACAGCTAGAGTGTGTTTGTGTGTATACACATGGCGTAACGGGTCTAAGCGCAGATATTTCTATATGTGGTACCTTAATATGTACACACATCAGCGTGTTGCTTTTCTTTTCTCTGTGTCAAACAGTCTTCCCACAAACGCGTCACAAACTTTACAATCTGATGTTTCCTGCACAGTCGTACTGCACTGCTAAGGGGACTAACTGTAATTATTCATCTGCAAATGCCCTAAATCCTGTCGTAAAGATGTAAGTACGCGGTCTTCAGTCGTCACTAGAAATATCGTCATTTAAGCCCTTTGCAAAATGTATTCTATCGTACATTTGGCCGGCCTGTGTGGCCGAGCCGTACTAGACGCATCAGTCCAGAACCGCGCTGCCACTACGGTCGGAGGTTCGAATCCTGCCTCGGGCACGGACGTGTGTGTTGTATTTAGGTTAGTTAGGTTTAAGTAGTTCTAAGTCTAGGGGACTTACGACCTCAGATGTTAAGTCCCGTAGTGTTTAGAGCAATTTGAACCATCATACATTTAAGACAGAAACTAATACAGACAAGAAGATTGCAAATGGGATTTAGTGCCGAAGAATGAAGTCAGCACCAGATCACGGACCAAGCGGACTGAAGAAAGATAAAGAATCCACGGAGAACAAATGAGAACTGTTCGCAGACTGCAAATACCGAAACAGAATAGCTTCGCATAATCTGAAGGGGTCCAATCGCAAAAACAGAAATGAGCAGTGCTAACCAACTAGTTATTGTACTACTTGCTAATGTAGCGAAAACGCCGCGAGGCCTCGGTTATACTTGTGAATTCGTGTAATGGTTCAAATGGCTCTGAGCACTATGGGACTTAACTACTGAAGTCATCAGTCCCCTAGAACTTAGAACTACTTAAACCTAATTAACCTAAGGACATCACACACATCCATGCCCGAGGCAGGATTCGAACCTGCGACCGTAGCGGTCACGCGGTTCCAAACTGACGCGCTTAGAACCGCACAGCCACACCGGCCGGCGAAGTCGTGTATTCGCCCTACTTTCTACCCTGGCAGAGTCCACTTGCACCCTTCAAGACTCAAGCGTCGACATTCCGCTTATAAATAGACAGTGGCTGGGACTTGAGAGTCTGCGGCTTCGGAGAATACGCCGTAGGAGCTGCTACCGAGTGGCGGAGCTGATGTCCGAACTCTGCAATTTTCGGGGCAGCGGCGCGGCGAGGCCAGCGGCCTGACGGCGCCGCCGCATCGGCTCCACGTGGCCGCCCTGCCTTCTCCGAGCCACCCCGCGCCCGCCTGGACTTCCTCACTGTCACGGAAACACTAAAACCGCATTTCCTCGGCCATCCGTCGTCGGCCCCTAACTAAAAGCCGGCCGGACCCCTTGAAAAAACGAGCCCGGGGCGACCGCCGGCGCTCTGACAAAAGCGGCGAGTCTGGGGAGAAACCCGCCGGCCGCCCTGTTTTGTGATACAACTCGCCTCTCCCTAGAGTCTTATCCCCTAAAAGCTCGCAAGTAAGGCCGCTGGTGCTCCCTCAATTAGCAAGTAGGCGTTTTGTATACAAGCGTCTTATCTCCACAGTGAACGTGCCTTCGTTAATGAGTTTCCCTTCTATGGACCTCAGAGAGGGCAAGACGTCAGAACCTGTCTTTTATACTCATTTCACTTTTAAAACCTGGAGGTCAGTTGTGACAAACACTTATGGGAAGGTTTATTATCTTTTTGTTCAAAAAATCGATCTTTTTAAAATTGTATTTTTGGATCCATAAATGTGTTTAGAATCCACCCCTGAAATGGTTTTTCCGATTACGGAATAAAAATGTTTGTTATTCGCGGTTGAAAAAAATGCATCTGCCTGAAATCGGCCTTTTTCACGCACCAGTGGTTTTTTTTTCTGTCGGAGGATGAGTTATTGTTCCGGTGCTTGGAGGAAACACACAAAATTCAAATGAGAGTTTGAACGCTTGTGTTTGGAAGTTAGCCCCCAAGCATATGCATTCTGGTGGTAGACTGCGGAGATTGCATCTTTCCTGGCAGTGAGCAGCTTCAGCGAAGGGTATTCAGCTACTCTGAAGATCATGACAACGATGAACGTCACCCTGGGACTGTATTCGTCGCATTTCGCCAAGCATTCCGACGACCACCGCATTCGAGCTGCCGAAAACCTCTCGTCACCGGCCGTACGAGTGGCTCAAGACCAGCGCAGGATGGATCAGAAAGTCCAGAACACCCTCTATGAGGAACAGGAAGGACTAATTTATGGACGCGGAATAGCAGATTGAACATAAGTTGCATAATACTGCATTTATATGCAGTCAAAACTTCAAACGCTTTTTCTAGAAATTACTTTTTTTTTTTTAATCGAGCAGTATGGTAACTTCAGATCTACTGAACCGATTGGGATGATTCTTTCTTTAGGCGGCCGGAGTGGCCGTGCTGTTCTGGAACCGAGCGACCGCTACGGTCGCAAGTTCGAATACTGCCTCGGGCATGGATGTGTGTGATGTCCTTAGATTAGTTAGGTTTAATTAGTTTTAAGTTCTAGGCGACTGATGACCTCAGAAGTTAAGTCGCATAGCGCTCAGAACCATTTGAGCCATTCTTTATTTCCGACGAAGCTAACTAAATTGTCTAGGAGTTGTACCACTTTTATTCCGCTCCATCAACTGCAAATATTTTTACTTAGCCGACAAGTCGAAAAATCGATGAAAAAACCCTATTTTTTTCAAATGGCCTCCATTTTGATTCCTATGGTCCAAATAGCTTAAGCGAGGTACAACTCCTAAAGAATGTTATATACTTCGCTAAAGTCAACTAAATTTTGAATTCTGAAGAGTCGGCTGACCTGTGACATACCGCGCATGGAAATCTACATCAAAATTTTTTTTCGTTCCGACGGCACTTCCGCCTTTGCTCTTCCACATTTCCGGTCGAAAAAATTCCAGTTTGTATCAATAAACATAGTAACCAAATTTGGTATTGATATCTGTAACTCATTCCGAGAAAAAAAAATCTCAAGAAACGTGCTTTTTGGGCCCAAAGATAGTAAACCTCCCCTTAAAACACTTTTCTTATTCACTAACACATAAGTGTTGTCATGTACAGCGTGTTTAGAATTAAAGTGCAGCTACTCATGGAGGTCCAATGTGGGCTGTGACTATCTTATGGCGGCGAAACTTCATAGACGTTCTAATCCATAAATGTAGCTCCAGTTTACGCTGGAAAGAAATTAGTCACAGTTACGGCCACCAGGTGCCAATCAGGCGCTGTGCAGCATCACGTCAACGTTTCCGATGCCCAAACTGAACAAACTGTGAAAGCGGTAGTTAATAATAAATCAACATTATACCTCTCTCACCTTTTTCACCTTCTCTGCCCACGTCTCGTTCCTAATCCATTACATATGGAAACATTTTTATACGTCTTCCTTGCATTCACAGGGCAGATTTGCACCTGGTGGCCAAAATTGGAACTGGTCTTTCCAGTTTAAATCCGTTCCGCATTAAAACATTGCAATATCTACCAAATTTCGCTACCATGCGATAATTCCAGCCCAGACTGGATCTATGTGTGCAGATGTACTTTATTTACAACCACTCGGCTCTTTCCCATTTATTTGACCCTTTCAATACCGCTGGAACGTGTGTGTCCCACGATAGCGTATCAGAGAACCTATGGAAATTTGCTGTGTTTTATCGCTTTGTATCAATGTCCCACTGGTAAGGGGAAGCCTGCTAATGGTTTGCAGAATTATTGTGATTTCATACCGAAACGTGAGTACTTACGGAAAGCAGGAAAAAGTGTGGTCCGGGCCTTACTCAGTTAGCGTTGGTTACACAAGTAAACACATACACATTATTTAAGGTAATAATTTTCAACAATCATTTTAAAGGAATTGACTATAATACAAACTACACAGACGGCTGAAGGCCTTATTAAGAAAGAATTCAATTATCTGTCGACTGAAAGCCACAAGCAGTACTTCAGAACAATTAACGGCTGAAGGCCTGAATTACAAATGAGGAAGACAATTACACGTTAAAAATATTAAAATAAGTTTTAAAACCATCATAAATTTACTGACTGTAACAAAAGCTACACTGACGGCTGAAGGCCTTATTAAGAAGAGAATCAAATCACTTGTCGGCTGAAGGCCGCAATATGAATAATTTAAACAAAATATTTTTTAAACAGTTAACACAATATGACCAAATATGAAGGGAGTGATCCACAGACAGTGATCCAAGGGTTGACCTGGGAAAGTCCCTCAAACGCAAGTAAGGTGAGACAGGCAGCCCAGTGTTGTACTCACTTAACAGGATGGCAACTCAAACCAGTCACAGTTAAACGCAAGACCAACACACTCGCAAAATCTACCTAACATCCGATACCCAATACAACGATGGAGTAACCCATACCAGGCACAAGGGCGGACTACACTCTTGACATCCTAAAATAACAGCCGGCCGGTGTGGCCGTGCGGTTAAAGGCGCTTCAGTCTGGAACCGCGTGACCGCTACGGTCGCAGGTTCGAATCCTGCTTCGGGCATGGATGTGTGTGATGTCCTTAGGTTAGTTAGGTTTAAGTAGTTCTAAGTTCTAGGGGACTGATGACCACAGAAGTTAAGTCCCATAGTGTTCAGAGCCATTTGAATCATTTTTGAACCCAAAATAACAAACATTATACAAGAGAACAATTTAAAACGCAATAGTGATCCGAGGCACTAACAACAAGTTGCCTCCACGAATGTAGTACGCAGACAGCGTTACAACGACTGCTCATTCAAACACACTAGATACACACTGACCCGCGAATACAAGTCCACCACAAACTATGCTAAAACGAGTCACTGTGGAACGACAAGCACGAACCACAAGTCGACACAAACACAGAGGTCCCAGAAGCGGTCGGAAGACCAAATACTATCAACCAATGCCGTCCCCGCTCAAGTCAGGCAAGGGAAATGTGCCAGTATGAATCGTCGACTGACAGCTTACTGCCAAGAGGTCACTCCCACAGACCGACACACACACAAGTGAAGGTTGCACTACTGGAATATAAAGATCCATCAACTTAAACTCGCTGAATCCGGACCTCGACGTGGTCGTGCACTCTCGCGACCACATCCTTCCATCGGGCAGTGCATGTATCGCCAGCTATCCCTGCGAGTACTGCCGCTGTGCGGACCTCACTGCTCCTCCGTCCTAAGAGAACTGCCTGACACGACGACCCGGGAATACTAGAGGTCGCTCCAAAGATAGTATCACAGTACTTGCTATCGATAAGCGCTGCTGCTGCCACTGACAGACAAAGCGAGCAAACGTAGTGGCGCCATGAACAGACTAAGAAGACCAGAGGCAACAGTCCCAATACACTACACCAACCTGTCAATGACCCCAAGGCGAGCCGGAGCACTGCTCACAGACTGCAGCTATCGGTTGCGCTATCTTCAAGGTTCTTTCCTAACTCCCTAGGTGTCGCGCCATAAAATGAATAGAGATACGGAACCATATGCGCAGATTCGCAAAAGGCACAGTTGGCGCCATTACTGGACAATTCGTGTCAATGAATTGCAAGAACTTTTGACTTTTGCCATGTCACAAAGGGTGTCCATGGTACGAACCTGTGATGCGAGTTAAAAATTTGATGAAATATTCTGTTCACTGATATGTGTCTGTTTGCTGTATGTCTCGCACTGCTTGCTGAATGCACGCTGGTGTAAGATCCTGGAGGTTCTTATGAGGAACTCTCTATGTCTCACAACACGAAAGGGAATACAAAGGTCTAAATAATGAGACTGACAGGAAGTGCCAAATAGTTAAGCAGGAATGACTATAGGACAAATGTAAGGATTTAGAAGCACATTTCGCGAGGGGAAAGATAGATACGCCTGTATGAAGATTAAAGAGGCCTAGACAAGTGGATGTATGAATATCAAAAGCACAGATGAAAAGCCAGCCCCAAAAACAGAAGAAAATGCTGACAGGTGGAAGAATCCAGACTGTTGCCCCTGCAGTTACTGAAAGGGATGCTGCTCCTCTCCAGGAACGACACGTTTGTCCGGCCTCCACCGTGATTGTACTTACGGTACGTCTATCTGTATTTCTGAGGCACGCAAACCACCCAACCAACGGTAAGGTCCGTGGTTTCGAAAAGAATTAGAAATAATATCGATATCCCATCCTAAATAAACACATCCCAGCTGTCTGAGTTTCCTCTCCTTACGTATACATTCGTTTATAAAAACGCTTCCTTGCTAATGTCATTACAACTTTCCCATAGTTAAGAATGTATAACATAACTGTTTAAGCGCTATTCCAGACTGTAACAGGGTTATTCCTGATGTTCAGTTTTAGTAGAATATCCCTCATTTTACAAAGAAGTCCTCAGATATCCATATGTACCTGAGTTACAGGAAATGACTTATTTGCTCCAATGTTTTTGCATCGACAAAGATTTATCATCTCACTTATTTCATTCCTAGGAAAGCCATTCCGTTCATTTAGTCGTTGCTGTGTTTAAACTGCTCTATGCAGTTTGTCGTCACTGTCTTTTTCGTCAGCTAAGGTTTCCACTTGTACTGAATCTGGTGGCATACAAACTCTGAAGCACCAGGATCAAGTGTCTTGCATAGCCCCTTCTCCACACTGCCTGTCATATGGCATTCATGTTTGCAATATCCAAACTCTTTTTCGAAATCTACCGAAGGAAAATGTAAAAGTGAAACCAAAGTTAATTCATGACATGTTGTTATATTTTTTAGGTTTTAGCCTGTTGGTAATTTCGCTGTTTCACATCCTTCTCTTGTATTCCTTCTTATATGTAGACGTTCTTTAATTTTTTCTCCTCCTGTATTGCTCTTACACGGCCTTGCCGCAGTGGATACAGCGGTTCCCGTGAGATCACCGAAGTTAAGCGCTGTCGGCAATTGGATGGGTGACCATCCAGGCCGCCATGCGCTGTTTCCATTTTTCGGGGTGCACTCAGCCTCGTGATGCCAATTGAGGAGCTACTCGAGCGAATAGTAGCGGCTTCGGTGAAGAATACCATCAGAACGACAGGGAGAGCGGAGTGCTGACCCCACGCCCCTCCTATCCGCATTCTCCACTGAGGATGACACGGCGGTCGGATGGTCCCGGTAGGCCACTCGTGGCCTGAAGACGAAGCGTATTGCTCTTACGCCTAGAGCTTCTTCGCTTTATTGTATGTTGCATCTGGGATATTCCCTCCTTCTTTATTGATGTCTTTTTCGACAGGTAGTTTCAGAAGCTTTCGTCATTGGTAAAGCTTATAGATACCTTTTTCTGGTGGCAAATGTGTCTTAAGATCCTGTACCTTTATCATTTGAAGGGTTATGTAACACAATGATAGTGCGTAGACAATTTTTCTTACGAACATACGTCCTTAACTCTTCCAGCTAGGTTCTTGTTTACAATCACATAACCATTGAGAGATTGATGGAACCATGCAGCGCATGTATATTTATTATTTATTAATTTGTTTCTTCTAAAGGTATATAACTGTTAGCCTAGTTTCATTAAAGGCTCCAAATCACGTTAACTTCTGCCCACTTCGATTCAAACAATTTTCTCTTTATGCTCCTATCACTTTCTTAAATCCTTAATTGCCTGTTATTGCTTTTAGATCTCGTGCTATAGTTAATTAATTTTTATTAACTGATTTTGACAAGTTTTTCTATGATTATTGATAATATTTTCCTATTTGTTCTAACTTTCCTCCAGCATGCACATACACTGAGATGACACAACTCGTGGGATATCTCCTAATGTCGCGTCTCACCACCTGTTGCCTGGCTTAGTGCAGTAACTCGAACATGGTCTCAAAAAGTCGTTGGAAGTCCACGGCGGAAATATTGAGCCATACTGTGTTTATAGCCGTCTACAATTGCGATAGTGTTTCCGGTGCACGATTTTGAGCACGAACTCACCTTTCTATTATGCTCCACAAATGATCCTTGGTATTTATGCTGGGCGGTCGGAGTGGCCAAGGCATTCCCTCGAATTGTCATGAATATCCTTCAAATCAATCGTGAACCATTATGGCCCCGAGACAAGGCGCTTTGTCACCCATAAATATTCTATCGTTGTCTGGGAACACGAAGTCCCTAAACGGCAGCAAATGGTCTCCATTTAGTCGAACACAACCATTTCCAGTCAATGATCGGTTCAATTGGCCCAGATGACCAGTCCATTCCCTGTAAATACTGTCGCGTCCTGACATAGGTGGGAGAGGGAGAAAAGGGGTTACTGGTCAGTCTGAACTCCCGAGCGGTACAGAGCAGAAGGCAGAAGGACAATTCACAGTGAAGGCATTTGACTGTTTTCTTCATCTGAGCCAACAGTGGTACAGGCATTTACTAGAAATGCAGGTGGTGAGACTTGGTAGGGAACTCGTTGTGGAGACTCTTCGACAAACAGGGTTTTGAAATAGTTGTTTATTCCAGACAGGACTAACTAATACACTGGAGGCTAGTTCTAGGGTTAGAAAAAGCATGAATAACACTGTTACAACAGAAGCCAGTGCAGAAGTCCCTGGAGTGGATGCTAACCACAGTAGCAAACACTAGCAGCATCTTAAGACAACAAGTTAGTTGCAAAACTAAACATTCTGAATGTGACACTGTTCACTGAGGCACTCCAAATGAGAGAGCAGACTTACGCGGAGCTGGACCGAGGCTGCAGTTGACGGACGCGGATTCGTCGCCCAGATCGTCTGACTCAGAACTCCGCCAAAATGCGGAATCTAGGGGTTTTAAAGAGCCGCATAGGGGCACTGTTTTTCCCACTTAAAGCCACCCAGCCAATCCTGCAGGTCTCTTGCAGGCGCCTGCCAATCCCGGTTTATTTCGGTCCCCTCTACTGCTCCTAAGGCGGGGATGTTATTGCAGTTGCACTAAGTCCGTATTTGGTATCAACATTGTTCAGCTGAAAGCTAAAAGTAACTGCTCTGCCAAATAAGGCTTGCAACATTATTGTTATACGTAATTTGGCCCCGCCCCTCGGGCTCTCCGGAGTAGAGACTGCTAGGTCAACAGTTTTTTCGCGTTTTCGCTCTATTTCTAACCTTTGTAAGCCTACTGACGTTGCTGTTCTCAGGGCTGGTATGAAGTTGGTTTTATACACTAATACGTGGCTGTTGGTTACAAAGTTCTACGGTGGCAACCTACAACAGCGTCTAGACGACATATGAAGTTACATGTTAATTCCTTGAAGAGTAACTAGCGCCCTGGGACCGCGTCTGGGGGCGTCTGCATTTCCGCAAGGCTCTCCCCTTACGGTTTACTTCATGTAACAATATCTCTCCTAGTTTCGTCTGCCCTCAGCATCGTCTCTGCTTCCGCGCCTTGAATCGCCTGTCCTCCTTTCTCACGTATTCAAGGTAACACTACAGTAGCAAGGATTAATCAATATATTACAGTACAGCCCACATCATTATGGAACCAACAATAGCTAGTACAGTGCTTTATTGACAACTTGGGTCCATGGCTCCGTAAGGTCTGCGCCACACTAGAACGCTATCATCAGCTCTTACCATCTGAAATTGGGATTCTTCTGACCAGGCCACGATTTTCCAGTCGTCTAGGATCCAAACGATGTGGTCACGAGCCCAGGAAAGGTGCTGCAGGCGATGTCGTGCTGTCAGCAAAGGCAACCGCGTCAGTCATCTGCTACCATAGCTCAGTAACGCCAAATTTCGCTGTACTATCCTAACGGAATACTGAATCCCCAAACAATTTCCAAAATGAAATGTCACTTGCATTTAGGTCCAACTACCATTCCGCGTTCAGAGTCTGTTACTTCCCTTCGTGCAGTCATAATCACATTGGAACCTTTTCACATGAACCATCCGAACACAAATGACTGCTCCGGCTATGCACCGCCCTTTTATACCTTGTGTACGCGATACTACCGCCATCTGTATATGTGCAAATCGCTATCCCGTGACTTCTGTCACCTCTTCGTATGTGAATATTACTAAGGTCATCCTTATTGAATATTAATCGCACTTTTACTATTTTTTCGTTTGTCAGCATATATTCTGATATACAACCCTTTAGTTTTTCGTCAACCAGTCAATCAGTTCCACAGTTTATCCCTTTCTCCTTCCCACCTAAGCATAAAACACTCCATAAGTTCCTCTTACACTGATGAAACAGAAATATTTCTCTGTGCTTGATTATCAGCATCATTATAATCAGTCCCCAAATAGTTGTAATAGCAGCAGGACCAATAAATGGAATATTCAAAAATATTATACATTGGTGTCGGTAAATGATCACTTACCTTAGACGTAGGACAACTGATTCAGTTACGTTCAAGGAATGATATATGACCCACAATAACGCAAGGGGGAAACGAAATATATGATTCTGAGTGTTCAGATTTACTGGATATGTGAATATTTATCAGAAACTGAACCGGGAATCACCTACTATACATCTCCTGATCTGTGTGAGGTCAACATGTGTGAGGTCAACAACATTTACTCACTGTTTAACTGCTGACGATATGGCCCTTTCTCGAATTTCAAGTAGTCAATTGCTTAAAAAATTACACATAAAGACAACAACCTCCATAAACATTTATTCTCTTATGAAGGTAATTGCATTCTGCAGACTTAAACTCAAGAAAAAAGTAACGTAGTATTCATAAATATAGAACAAACAACAAAAACAGCCTTCATTATCCCCAAATTAATATTACTCTTGTACAGAGAGAAGAAAAGTGTACATCATAAGAAAATATTTGACCAGCTCTCTTGTGAATTAAAAGTACCGGCAGACAATGACTGTTTTATAAACAAATTTAAATCAGTTCTACCCGACAAGGCTTTCCACTCCATAGATGATTTTTTTCACTGAATCTGCAGAGAAACTTCTATTTCTTTATCTTATTAGTCCTCCTAATTTTCAAAGTCCTTCTACAGTACCACATCTCAAACATTTAGATTCTCATCTTTTACGGTTTTTATCAGAGTATACGATCTCTACCATACATTACTGTGCCCCAATACAAATGTATTAGGGTCACCAGTAGAACTCTCTTGGCTGCGAATGCCGTCTTTGCCTGTGCTAGTCTGCCTTTTATGTCCTTCCTGCTTCGACCGTCATATATTATTTTGTTTACAAGGCAGGAGATTACGTTTATCGCAAATCTCATTTCTGCTATTTTTTTCCAAAAAATTTCTGCTTAGACCCTCCATTTGAATCCTGTTTGGGGACTGCCAATAGGGGGGTATTTTTTTTCTTCGGTTTACTCTCATTCCATATTTGTACTCATTAGACTGTTCATACCATTCAACATGTCGTGTAATTTTTCTTCACTTTCACTGAGAAAAACAATGTCATCAGAGTATCTTGTCATTGACATCCTTTCACCCTAAATTTTAATGCCACTCTTGCATCTTTCTTTTATTTCTGTCGCTGCTTCTTACGTGTACAGATTCAACAGCAGGGGGGGAGAGACTGCATCCCTGTCTTACACCCTTTTAATACGAGCACTTCGATCTTGCTCTTCCATTCTTCTCTTTCCCTCTTGGTTTCTATGTTTATTTTATCTTACTCTTATTTCCCGGTACCTCACTTATATTTCTATCGTTATATCAAATGTCTTGCGCTATTTTAAATTGTGAACACATTTCCTTGGGCGATAAATCCGTTGAATGTATCTTGAATTTTCTATTTCCCTTATCAACTACAACGCCAAATTGCCTCTCTGGTACCTTCACCTTCTCAAAAGTGAAACTGATTGTCATCTAACAAATTCTCAATTTTCTTGTACATTCATCAACATATCATTCTTGTCAGATTTGTCATTGCATGAGCTGTTATCTGTCCTCTCTATTTTTGAAATTATGTGAATGATGTTTTTCCGAACGTCTGATGACAAAGTTCCAGACTCTTAGATTTTTCATCAGTTGGTTGCTTAAGGAATATTATCTCTCCTTTCTATCTTACATGATCGCAAGTCTTCTGTGTCTCAGATATCTACGGACTCTCATTTTTTTCCTATCACGTCTCCATCGTAGATGTCCTCACTGTGCTCTTTCCATACATCTGCTCTATCCTATGGGTTGAACATCCCAGCTTCCATCTCAGTTTTAAAGTTGATGGTCCTACTTTCAATTTCATTGAAGACCGTTTTGATTCTTCGATAGGCTAAATCTGTTGTCCCGATGACAATTTATTTATCGATTTCTTCACATTTTCCGTGCAGCCATTTCGCCTTCGATTCCTTGTACTTCTTGCTTATTTCGTTCCTAAGTGACTAATAGCACTGTGCTCCTGTCCTGCCCTGAATTCTTTTGTACTTCCTTGTCTCGTCGATCAATCGAAATATTTCTTCCGTTGCCCGTAGTTTCTTCTCAGTTCGTTGTATGCTACCTATCTTTCTCTCTCCAATTTCATAGGTTGCAGATATCCATTCGCCTTCAATTGAACTGCCTTCCGTAATATTCATTATCACAATACCTACACACCATTCCTCAGCACTTCAGAATCCCACTGCCAGCTACATCGATTACTTCAGGCGACTGTCTTAAACTTCATTAAACTTCATTAAACTTCATTAAAAATTGTTTTCTGAGTCTATATCTGCTCCCGAGTAAGCCTTAAAATCGAATAACTCGCTTCGGAATCTCTAGCTGACAATGCTGTAATACAGCTGGATATTTCCATCTCTGCCTCCACCTCTTATGATTTTTGAACAGTGTACTCGCTTTTAGTTGTTGAAATTAATTACGGACTTAAGTTATTCAGCCCTCTCTGATTTCTACTACGGAGCCCATATTCTCATTAACTCTTCCTTCCATCACTTCTTCTACTACCGCGTTCCAGTTCTCCATGGCTTTTGAATTATCGATCCATTTTGCCTTCCAGAAAGATGAGACCGTCCAAGGAATGCTCTCCGGCCTGGAAATTTCTGTCGATTGTTGCTGGGTGTTTGCTTTCGGACGTTTCACGCCGTACATTCCAACGACCATTTGACCGATGGAGAATACAATGTGATTCATCTGAAAAGGTCGCATGTTGACACTCAGTGTGGTAGTGGCGTGCCCATTCCAGCCTTCGTCAGCGATAAACAGCGGTAGCGTGGGTGCATGGATCAGACGCCTGCGGCGAAGGCCCATATGCAGCAACGTTCACTGAACGGTCGTTGAAGAAATACTGTTGGTAGGTCCTAGGTTCACGTGGGGGTCAGTTGCTCTACAGTTCACGTCTGTTCGCTCGTACACTTTTATGGCTCCGTATGAACCACAGTTTCCTCTGCTCCTGTTTCGGATGGCGCCGTTTTGCGAAGCTCGGTATACTTTAACCGTGGCGGGAGCAAATGGTCGGATTGCATGTTTATTGTGTACATAGCGTGTACCACACAAAGAACGTAAGTCATAGAATTTGTTCAAAGTGACGACCGCCAGCCTCTTATGCATGCATAGCAACAGCACCTGAAGTTCTGCCGCACTCTCTCAAAGATCTCTGGTGTCTGTTGTACCAGGAGACAAGTACCTTGAGCCCTAGAAAGCTGGTCTTCATACTTGTCTCCTCGTACAACAGGGATTCTTTACAGAACGCATCAGAAGTGAGTGCGTCGTTGCAGTACATGCATTGAGACTAGCTGTCGGGAGATTGAACAATTACTATGAGCTACGATGCGGAGTACGATTCTTATCTCCATAACAGAAGAAATATGCATTTGCGACCATTGTTTCTCTGTCTCAGTGTAATCCACAACAGACCTCTTTCAGTCTGACACAAAAGGTTTGAGACACACTGCCAGTATAGAGCACAAATAAGAGAGAGAGAGACAAACACATCAGGGAGCTCATGAGAAAACATAATTATTTCAACAAAGTTCAAATGAGGCTTCAGAACGACAAGTAAAATATTTGGATATCAGCAGCGATCCATCGCAAGGCAGAAATAAAAACGTCGTTTCCTGGAAGTTAAATGTTTTCTTTTGTGACTGCTGTAAACTAAAATAACGTTTCCGCGTATCTGTGTCTGTTTCTGCAAGCAAGAAAAATACAAATGAAGACAAGAACTATGAGAAAAACTGTAAATAGTCATGAAATATTGCCGCGAAACTTGAATCACAGTTAAAGAAAAATTTATTTTGTTAGCTCGCCTGAAAATGGCAGGCTCAATGAGGATTTGAAGAAATTCCTGCGGAGCACATCCTCCTAGAGAAAAGGGCAATGAGCAGTAGATACACAAAACGCTTAGAGGTCTCAGTTTGGTTTTTGGAGCTTCACGTAAATCTGGTCGTATTTTCAAAACGAGAACTAAACACGACGCACTAAGAATGGCACAATCGTGCTGAAACATATTTGGCCAATAAGAGGGACAACTTAATTCCCACTATAAATGTTTTACTGTTTTTGCGGCCCAACGTGCTCAAACCAGTCAAATTATCTCAGATTTGGAGCTCGTATCTAGATCACTTTGAGCTTTTCTGCTAGAAGTGTCACTGTAATCATTAACAAGCCTCATGTAATTACGCTACTTTTTTCGCTAGCCCTCGAAATATGTCATACAAGAGTTCACTCCCCGATAAAAAAAAAAAGACGAAAAGCGAGGTTGGTGTTTCATTATCTCAGGAACCAAAAGACATTACTGGCATTACCCATGTAATAAAATTGCATTTTCAGCATGTTTCATTATCTTCAGTAATATGATACGTTATAGACCCATAATTTATCGTTAAGTTTAGAATTACAGTGCCGTTACATCGTCAATATTACGTTTCTTGTTTCTGGATTTGTAGCGTATATACAACAATATAGGGCTGAAGCAATTTCGTCGCACAGCAGTGTGCATTACAATACGCATCAACTTCGTGGCTAATCAAACTCCAGAGTGTACGATACCTGACTTCAATAAAACTACATTAGCTGAAAGTTTTCTGCCTCGTAAGTGTCTTTCCAGAATTTTAGTCAATGATAACAGGTTGATTAACCTGATGCTGTGGATTAACAAGTAAGCCATACGTAAATTCCACGTCATACTCGTTGTTACGGTGTGTATTCTCTGTAAAGCTATTGGCTAGTGGCGCCGCATTCGCTATAAATATTAACGGGCGCTCTGAAACTCTACATTACATTTAGCGCTTAAAGTTCTAACTTTGCTGTAACCCACGCCTGTAACCATATCGGCATTACGATGTCCTCAGTTAAAGGACAAACACATTTGCAGTCTTCCGGTTTTAACTGTGGGAAATAGCAGCAACATACGTCTTGTCGTCGTCACTATAATAACGCTAACTTCAATGCAATCCAGGATTACGACTCGCAGTCACCAAGTGTCCTCTGTCCGCTAACTTCAATGCAATCCAGGATTACGACTCGCAGTCACCAAGTGTCCTCTGTCCTTGAACACATCATAGTGAACTGAACTGTGCGAAAGGAGACTACAGTAAACTCTGTGTTCGCCAGACCGGGCGATAATTTCGTGCGTTGTTAAATCCCAGACGTGTTCACGATCTCTCGCTGAGTCAGCGTATGGGTCACAGTTTACGGCGGGACACCCGTTGGGCGCAGACACTACACTCGAGAAATGTAAGATCCACACATCCAGCATAATCATAGGGGAACTTCCGACAGTAAATTACACATAATCATGGCATTCAAGGTAACTTTTATTGAATGCTACACTACTCTTCAATGCGACATACACATGGGTAAGACGTCGAACGGGCCGACTTGGAGCAGGAGAGGCACCGCAGGACATTTTAATTTTCACTGTCTATACTTTTACAAATAAATTTATAAAACTTTGTCAGCATGACAAGGAAGAATTCAGAATTCACACCCATAGCAGTGGAAGTTCAAGAACATAACAAAATAAAAGTTTTTACATGCGAATTTTCATCATTTTTTCACTTACTATTGACTGCATTTGTTGCTATAGGTACAGTTTGCTTCATAAGTAAGAGAGATTCATCGATGAATTTTGCACAACATACAAACCATACTTACGGGTATATGAAACTCTAGAATTATCCAACTCTATTAAAAACAGTGGCGAAAATTGAGATAATTAACTATAAAACTTCAGCTTTTCCTAAAGATGAAGTTTAAAATGCAGCAGTTCATTCATTTTTTCATAAATTAAATAAATTCTAGAGTTATATTAAATAAATTCTACAGTTCTTGTAGGTATGGTTTGTACGCTGTGCAAAAGTCATCGAAGAATCTCTCTTACTTATGAAGAGATGTGTACCTATAGCAACAAATGCAGCCAATAATAAGTGAAAAAATAATGACATTTCACATGTAAAAAAATTATTTCGTTATGTTTTTGAATTTACACTGCTATTAGTGTCAATCCTGAAACCTTCCTGGTCATGGTGAATACGTTATACGTTTTACGAATTTATTATTAAAAGAATAGACAGTGGAAATTAAAATGTCCTGCGGTGCATCTCCTGCTTCAATTCGGCCCCTTTGACGTCATACCCCCCCTCCTCTCCCCCTTAATGGCAGCACTTCCACGGGGCTGATCTCTAAAAATGTAAGACTCACACATCCAGCATAATTACAAGGGTACTTCAGACAGTAATTTACACATAATCATGCCATTTCAGGTAACTTTTATTGAATGCTGCACTACACTTCAATGTGACATACAGATGACACCAGTTTTTAACATAGTCACCAAGTCTCTGTAAATAACGGTCGAACGTTCCACCGCTCGTTCAATACCTCGCCGACAGAAACCCTTTTCTTTGTCATGGACCCATTCGAGAACCGCTGTGTGAACGATCTCATCGTTCGAAAATCTCTTTTCTTCTAGATAATCTTCCAATATTCCCAAAAAATGGAAATCGCGTGGTGTAAATTGTGGATTTCCCAATTGGGTCCACCCACATCAGAGCGTCCTTCGTTAACTTGTTGGCACCATTTCACTACGACTCGACGTGACATTTCATTTGATTCATATACCACCACAATTTCACGGTGAAACTCTGTGAAATTTAGACGGTTTGTCCACAAGAATTATACTGTTTCGCAGTCATTAAAATGTGTTTCCAGCTGCAACGCCATTTCAGTCACACACTGCGATGCATCTGTTGTACGTTCCGCAGCATAACTGCCTCTGGAGGAAACCTGCCACATGGACTTTCTTCTGATGATGCACCACTCTTCTTGCGTGATGGTCTGGACTTGGAAGAACACTGAATAACACTCGAAATTCTGAACGAATACAGGGGTTCGTCTAGAATGTGGAAACAATGCGAGAAGTGCATGGGTGCTTCCATAACCAAGGTTGCATGTGTGTTTGGTGTTTCAAGAAGTACCGTATCGAATGTTTAAATCGCATACAACAAAAGCTAAAATGTCACAATACGGATGAGAGTGCGAGTTGAGTGATGGTGACAGAGGGTCACTGAAGAGGATTATACTGGCCGCTGTGGCAGAGCATTTCTAGGCGCTTCAGTCTGGAACGGCGCTGCTGCTACGGTCGCAGGTTCGAATCCTGCTTCGGGCATGGGTGTGTGTGATGTCCTTAGGTTAGTTAGGTTTAAGTAGTTTCTAAGTCTAGGGGACTGATGACCTCAGATGTTAAGTCTCATAGTGCTTAGAGCCATTTGAACCATTTGAAGAGGGTTATGAGGAAAAATAACAGGAGCACAAATGTAAAAGTCACAGAAAAACTAAATCTGGCACTCGCGAAGCCCCTCAGCATCAAAACAATACCAAGGATGTTACAGAAGCAGGGAACTGCAGGGCGAGCTGGAACTCCAAAACCAGCCTTGCTGGATAGCCGCGCGGTCTAAGGCGCTTCGCCACGGTTCGCGTGGCTGCCTCTGTCGGAGATTCGAGTCCTCCCTCGTGCATGGGTGTGTGGGTTGTCCATAGCTTAAGTCAGTTTAAATTACATTAAGTAGTGTGTAAGCCTAGGGACAGATGACCGCAGCAGTTTGGTCCCATAGGAATTTACCACCACTGACACACACAGTGGTTACGGTTACTACAAGCCATACCACAAGTTGGGAAACGGGGCCAAATTTCTAGTAGTTTACTGTCGGCTTGAGATTTTCACAGACAAACGTTTTATTCATATCTTACAGAAACTAGCAGTACGGCAATAAACAGCCTTTTAAACACGTCGCTAACGGCAATCAAGTAATTTACACCAATGCAATAGTTTAAAAATTTCTTTTAAAAACGGCAATCAAGTAATTTATAGCAATACCACAATTAAAAAAAATCCTTTTTTAAAAAAAAAACACAGAAGCTAGCAGTACGGCAATAACCGCCTTTCAAAACACGCCGCTAACGGCAATCAAGAAACTTATAGCAATACAACAGTTTTAAAAAATTTAAAGAACATTAGTAAACAAGCTACTAAAGTAAATACAGAACTTTGTTAATAAAGTACGGTGAGGTAGTGACGCTACTAACACCGCCATTTAAAAAAAAATCAAAGGTCCCAGCAAACACACAATTAATGGCAATAAAGGAATGGAGGAATTAAAAAACGTTTTTAAACAAAAGTATCCTGGAATATCATGAGAACATAACAGATAACACGGACCCGTGTAAGGCGGCCACAAATCACTCACTCAGGGATGCTCAGGCTAGGCAGAAAACTGATCAATTGAAATATGCCAGTAAACACAATTGCCATTCTCAGGCTCGTCACTGCACCGACTTTTAGCCAGCGAAAACTTGTAATAAAATGGCTTAACTTGCTGACAGAATTAGAGCTAACCCCGTGCAAGGAAACATTACACCACACATTCCTGAATGAGCGACCACATGATCAACCAACAAGAAGCATGAATTTACTCATAACACACGACAGAATAGTGAAACAATTAAACTGCCAAAACTACACCTCCAATCGGCCTGTAACGAGAGGAGGAGGAAAGATCACTGTCTTCAGTTACACCGGTGCCGGGGACAGGAAACCCGATCGCCGGAGGCCACAAGGCAGAAGAGACAAGTTACCCAAACTTATTACTTAATGTTTGAACCTTCCACTAACTTAACTTGCAATTATGCTCGAACAGGCAGTACACGACCTCCGATGGCAAGGATCCACACATCCGACCGCGCACGCGTCGCCAGTATACTTGACACACCACGGTCACGTGACAACACGCTCTGTCACCGGAGTTCACGTCTTCTCTGCAACGTTGACGGGTAGCGACCGCTCCTTCATGTTAGGTGTCTCCTTTTTAAACTCCAGTGATGAAATGGAGGACTTAAAGAAGCTTGTTAACATCCCACCAAGGTGAAATGAACAGCAAATACTCGTGGGGCGATTCTGCATACAACCAACCCGCGGGGAGTTCTTCCGTGAACTCGACCCGCTCGTAACACACAACCGACTAAATCACGTGGTGACTCGGTACAACCGACCACCTCTGGTCCGAGCTGGCGGGCCACACTGCCCTCCCGTGTCCTCCAGACTCTCTGAGCGCACAACGCCGCTACTTCCGCGCCACCACAGAAGGTTACAACCGGTCAAAGACCTCACTTCCTCCATAGCAGTTTCCCGGAAGCAAACGCAGATATCGATAGCAGAGGGAAAAGAGAACCAAGCAGCCACTTAATGACAGACAACATATCAAATAAACATGTCAGGGGAAGAAAAGAAAAACCAATGCAATCAAAACACAAGGTGTAGCACGAGTCGATACACGGCTCAATCACCACTAATTCCAAAACCACACATAAGGGATAGAAATTCCCGTAATAGGAAATCCTGGTACTGAACCCGTAAAACCTGGACTATGCAAAGATGGAAGAAAGTCATTTCTATTTCTGGCCGAGTTTATATCCAAGAGTGAAAGATGATTGGGGATTACGTAACCACTTCGGCAACCAAATCGTGGTATTTCATGGGCTCCATGGTTATTCTGCAAGGTCGCACTACTGCAAAGGTTTATGGAACCATTTCTGTTGATCAGATCAATCTCATGGTACAATGTTTGTTCTTCAATGGTGCTGCTGTGTTCCAAGACGTCAGCACCCTTACTCACACTGCTCGCATCGTCCAGGACTGCTTTTGTGAGGATGAGGATGAAATGTCGCGTCTTCCCTGGATATCACAGCTACCGGATATCAAAAATTACTGAGCCTTTGTGATCTACTATGGAATGAACGGTGCGTCATTGATATACACTTCCAACATCGTTACCTACAGTGGCCACTATTTTGCTTATTTCGTTGTAAGAATGGTATAAGATTCACTCGGAAACTATACTGAACTCTTATTTATCCATGCCTAAATGACTGCAGTCCGATTTAAATACCAACGTGTTTCCTACACCGTATTAAGATGGCTCTGAGCACTATGGGACTTAACTTCTGAGGTCATCAGTCCCCTAGAACTTAGAACTACTTAAACCTAACTAACCTAAGGACATCACACACATCCATGCCGGAGGCAGGATTCGAACCTGCGACCGTAGCGGTCGCGCGGTTCCAGACTGTAGCGCCTAGAACCGCTTGGCCACTCCGGCCGGCGTATTAAGATGCTAGTTTGTTGTCATTTTGGGGTTTTTCCCATTTTTGTCCACCCGCTGTGGTTGCCAATGTGCCCAAAGGAAAAGAAGAAATTATACCTTGCCCGTTTATAATTTTCGGCCAAGAATGCCATCATATTACTTTCTTATATTTTGTTTAGAACACCCTCAAAAATTTTCAGTGTAACGACTATCTATATTTTATTTTGGGGGCCATCAGGCCATCTCTTACGTGTAACCAGACATTCTACATGTTATACATTATGTATATTAAGATACATATGTTGTAAGAAACTGACCATTAACATGAGATGAAACAATTAAACAAATCTATAGGGTAAATAGTGGGAATAGTAGTAGGTGACCACCTGCTTAGCTGAGTGGTAACATGCTCGCCTCCCATGCAAGCAGGCCCGGGTTCGATTCCCGGCCGTATTGGAGATTTTCTCCGATCGTTTCATCCTCATCACCGCCGCGTAAGTCGCCCAATGTGGCGTCGACTGAAATGAGGCTTGCACTTGGTGGCCGAACTTACCCGGATGGGGCCTCCCTGCCAATGATGCCATACACCCATTTCATTTCAGTAGTAGGTATAGCAGTAAAAATACTGTCTATTAGTTTGTGAAAAGTAGAACAATAAAGACAAATTACAGTCATGCAGATTTAAACTGAGAGCACTGGCAGCAGTGCCAAGAAAGAAGACGGATAGTAAAAGAATAACACAGATATAGAAGAAAGATGAGAGGAAGGGAGAGAATGAGGCATGAATGATGAAAGCAAAGAGAAATACGAATAACTGGGAAGGGACGAGAGCATTTCATTTACAGTCAGACAGCGAAAAATCACCCATGGAATTGAGTTATTTAAATAAGAGTTGTAAGCCTTCATGTTTGTATTGGAATTACATGCAGATAAGTACCGGAAAATTTATCCTGAATAAAATTCTCTCTTCTATGCAAAGTTTAGACTCACGAACTGATATGATAACGTTATTTGACTG
Source organism: Schistocerca americana (assembly GCF_021461395.2). Taxonomy (NCBI): domain Eukaryota; kingdom Metazoa; phylum Arthropoda; class Insecta; order Orthoptera; family Acrididae; genus Schistocerca; species Schistocerca americana. The sequence continues at coordinate 380,085,752 of NC_060124.1, forward strand.
CACTTTTTAAAAGGAACAGATCAAGAGACGGAGTACCTTACTTAGTGTAAGGTAACGGGAATAAAAACACGGTTGAAGTCTATGACCTAACTGAGTCGTCATAAGCACTTAGCCAACATCAAGTAAAGTGTATCTAACCCAGATTGTTGCCATGTTATGTGCAGTGGGCATACTCGACTCGGTGTGGTAGCCCAGCTTTTCTATTCAGAAACCTGAAATTCTAAGACACAAAGGAAACAAGTCACTTTTAAAACGATGGACAGAAACTCCAGCAACACCAGCATCTGCTCTGCAATACCATGCAAAGAAAACAGATGAAGCTTGCTACGAGTTGCCATTTTAAGAAAAGTATCGGCTGATTGTGGTAATGGTTCATAAAATTGATATCTCTTCTGAGGGAAGAAAGTGTACAACATTAAATGTCATAGCTTGGCGCGAATTGCGACGCATACATTCAGCCGTAAGCATATCGGAATTTTAAATTAGTGGCAAGGAATCGTGAATATTCCTCGAATTTTTTGAATAAGAATACCTTTAAAGCATAATTATGGACGCAATAATAAACACAGCATCCTTGCTTATAACACGTGATACCATAAACCGGATCAGTAAATAACAAAAAGACATGCATATTAAAGTACTAAGAAAGCTCACCGAGCGGGGATTTGATGAATTCAACTGCCCTAATTTTCGGATTTACTTATGTAAACTCGATTCTATACTATTCTTCGAATACTACACAACACAGCACACGGACGTCTCAACATTCCACAGTCCACGCTTCAGTTTTTTTGAAAACACAATGTTCCCACCCTACAACCACAAGTACATCCCCCTTTTGGGTTACATCAACAGCAACAACCAGATATGGACGATTAAGAAGCGCCACAACCATGAACGCTATCCCTGCTGAATAACGATACTTTCTGTCAACCTGTTACGATCGGTACATGTGCTAATACTCCGTTGCAACTAATGAAACTTTTCCCACCACCGTTGCCACCGGAGGCAATCATTTCAATTTCACAACGGCCTCACCAGGCCGTCACGGAACGGGGAGAATCAAACGCAGCACCTCGAGAACGGTAGCATCTACTCCGTAACGGTGGTCTCCATCACTTTACTACGATGCAGATGCTTTCGTGGTTCTCCTTTTCAGCAAGAAGGTTCTCAAGTGCAGCTGTCGTCGCACCTACTCATTGAAGTAACTCACAACGTCCGTACCACAAAACAAGATAAGGAAATAAACACGTCATACACAAATGAAGAACAATGCTAACAATTCGCATGTGTTACCGGCACTTTAATACGACAGAAAACACCATCAAGAAGCTAAGGAACCAATTTAGCTGTCTTAGCCAGTACGTGTAGTCAGCCACTATGGCAACAAAACACACCGCTCCTTATAGTCGGCGTGGTCTATCGGCGTTGTCTTCTTAAGGAACAAATTACAACGACGCTGTTTACCACTAAACGGAACCTGGCCAGCAACGTTGGAGAAAGACGGGAATGAACAAACCAGCCTAACCATAGATCTAGGCTACGAATTACTCTCTCCAGTATGCTGACTGACTCCAACCAATAACCAAAACTATGAACAGGAATGTAGAACTAAACCACCACAGGCGTGTTTCAGCATTCTTTCTTTCGTTCTTTTGCTTGTGCCTTTTCAAAATGTTCAAATGTGTGTGAAATCTTATGGGAATTAACCGTTAAGGTCATCAGTCTCTAAGCTTACACACTACTTAACCTACATTATCGTAAGGACGAACTCACACACCCATGCCCGAGGGAGGACTCGAACCTCCGCCGGGACCAGCCGCACAGTCCATGACTGCAGCGTGTGCCTTTTCCCACAACGTTAATTGTGGGGGGGGGGGGCGGATGCCCTTCCTCCTGCCACCCTGTACCCCCCCCCCCCCCCCCCTGGGACGGAATTAGTGTACACCAACTGTCTGTGCCCAGTGTAATCCATGGAATAGTGGGAATGTGTTCATACGTCTTCGAGCCGTGTAACTGAGGCGGGACGTGGAGACCAGCCCGCTATTCACCTAGTGGGATGTGGAAAACCGCCTAAAAACCACATCCAGGCTGGCCGGCACACCGGCGTCCGTCGTTAAGCCGCCAGGCGGATTCTATCCGGGGCCAGCGCACCTACCCGAGTCCAGCAAGCACCGCATTAGCACTCTCGGCTAAACTGGCGGGTCCGTATTTCAGCACTCTCGCAGAGCTTAAAGCTCTGGCCAACATAACTGTGCCTCATCGGTGCGGTGCTCTTGTGCAATGCTGCGGCCATTAACACTAGCAGTCAAGATAGCTGTGCGCCCGGCCTAGCTTGCACTACTACACGTTGTCACCTTTGACACCGCTAGCGCCATCGTCACTTGCTGGGACGTAGGTGCAACCAACACTTCGTGGAATACAGAGGAACTGTGGTAGAACCGCAACGGCGTGAAATGCAAATTTCCAGAGGAGGAAACCAACCGGCACAGTGCTTTCTTTAAAAAAGAAAAGAAAAGATTGTGCAAATCTTTTACAGTAACCCTCGCAGGTCATTGGCTTGGGCTGGTTGGTAACTCAGCTCGATGAGTCATGAGTAACTTAGATACATACCGAGGTGAAAAATGTCATGAGATACCTCCTAATATCATCTCAGACCTTTCTATCATCGCAGACCTCCTTTCGCCGGTGTAGTGAAGCATCTCGAAGAAATCGTTGCAATTCCCCTGCAGAAGAAATGAGCCACGCTGCTATCCGTAATTGTGAAACTGTTACCAGTGTAGGGTTTTGTGTACAAACTGACCTCACCGTTATGTCCCATAAATGTTCCATTAGATCTATATCTCGGGATCTGGGCGCCAAATCAATGGCTCGAATTGTCCAGTGGCGAACAACTGTGGTTCAAAATGACTCTGAGCACTATGGGGCCTAACTTCTGAGGTCATCAGTCCCCTAGAACTTAGAACTACTTGAACCTAACTAACCTAAGGACATCACACACATCCATGCCCGAGGCAGGATTCGAACCTGCGACCGTAGCGTTCACGCAGTTCCAGACTGTAGCGCTTAGAAGCGCTCGGCTACTCCGGCCGGCTAAAACCATTGTGGCCCAGTGACATGGCACATTGTCATCCATAAAAATTCCTTCCTTCTTTCGGAAAATAAAGTCCTTCCATGCCTGCAAATCGTCTCCAACTGGCCATTTCCAGTCAACGATCGGTTCAGTCCATTATGGAGCCACCAGAAGCTTGCACAGTCCTTGTTGACAACTTGAGTCCATCGCTTCGTGGGGTCTATGCCGCACTCGAACGTCACCATGAGCTCTTACCAGTGAAGAAAGAGCAGACCGTTTATTGCAGACATTTAAGAAACTCTCACGAACTGGAAAGACAAAGTATATTGCCCAAGAAAGAGAACTATCTCAAAAGCAACTGAATTTACTTAGGTAGAAAACCGGAACAGAAGAGAATAGAAGCATTTTAGATGTGGTGCTACAGACGAATGTTGAAAACTAGGTGGACTGATAAGGTAAGGAATGAGGAGGTCCTGCGCAGAATTGGAGAGGAAAGCAATATATGGCAATAGCAGGATGATAGGACATCTGTTAAGACATGAGGGAGTGACTTCCATGTTACTAGAGGGAATTGTAGACGGCAAAAACTGTAGAGGAAGACAGCAAATAATTGACGTACATTGCAAGTGCTACTCTGAGATGAAGTAGGCTGACGAAAAAAAAAAAAAAAAAAAAAAAAAAAAAAAAAAAAAAAAAAAAAAAAAAAAAAAGAGAGAGAGAGAGAGAGGAGAAATTCACTGCCGGGCAGAGAAGCTTAAGCTCAGATGAATCTGAACTAGATAGACACCTAGCTTCGTTACTTGAAGGTTTGTGAAGAAAAAGAGTCGTGTTTGGCTCTTACTTTCTTTGAAGGCAACTGAGGAATTTATGGGAAACGCGATAGTCCCGCATGCCACCGCCTCGTTGCCGTATGGTCACTTCTCTCGGTTTTAGTGGAATGTGCGTAACGCCACAAGAAAAATCGTGCTGAAGCGTGATTAAGCTGGAGGCCGTTCTTGCGCCGTCGCCGTCGCGGCTCCTGCACGGTCCCGCTGGCCGGCATCGTCCATTAATCCCGGCGCTCGCGATAGCGGCTCCCCGCTGCTTATAAACCGTGACGTCATCAATCTCCAGCGGCGGCGGCGGCCCTCCCCCGCCCGCTGCGGAGAAGAAGCCAAATGCGATTTAACTCGGCCTGAGTTATGATTCGATTTGTGCGCTCGCCGATGACGCGGGGCGGGCAGCGCCACGCTATCGCCGGTTCCCTGCTCGCTCGGCCGGCTGGAATCCAATCTGGCCTCAGAGGGCTGGGCGGGACCGCGCCATTCATATGGAACGTGCCGTCCACGACTGGTCACTCAAGCCGACCCTCAGCTTGGAATTCATAGGCCACGGAAAACAGCTTTCGTGAGCACTAGTCTAGACCCTTAGCGACGTGTTTAATACCAACCGAAAATTCACACACACACACACACACACACACACACACACACACATACACTCTTTCTCTCTCTCTCTCTCTCTCTCACACACACACACACACACACACACACACACACTTCGTTACAGAAATAACACCATATCTCTCACGTGCCGCTCATGCTCATCTACACTTACAAGGGATGGACAGAAATATGGAAATACAGTGAGAAATGTATGCTTGAACATAAATATAGATACTAGCCAAGCCTGCAGGTCGCGCTGTGGTATATGACTCTGAATGGCGCCTGTGCAATGTTCTCCATATGTTCCGAGTGCCAGTTGTGATCAGAACAGTATTACGTGTAGTTGCGAATGCATTAAGTCTGCACTAAGTGACTTCGAAAGTAAGCAAACTCTTGCCACCCATTTGGTGGGTGCTTCTTAAATCAGGGGAACCGAAGTGTGTAGTGCTTCAAGAAGCACCATATCGAAGGTTTATACCGTGTATGGAGAAGGTGTAAAAACATCCACGAGGTCACAAAGTATGTGTTGAGTGATGGTGACAGACTACTGTGATGAAGAATCCTGTCAGTACCAAAACAACACGAAGAGGGCTCCATAATCTGAAAATTGAAGCGCGAAATGGAATTCCGAATCACGCAAAAGTCCCTGGTAGGAAAATGAGGTGCTGATGTCATATAACCTGGACTATCGAGCAATGGAAGAAAATAATTTGGTCAGATATCTTCACACTGATTCCAAGTTCTGACCAAATTCACATCACAAGAATAAAAGATGGGGGGGGGGGGGGCAGAGGGGGGGGGGGGGGCGGGGGGGTTTGGTGATGATTGATTTCCATGTGCCCCATGGTTTCTCTACAACGTCACATTATTACCAAGGATTATATGACTATTTTTGCTGATCAAACCCACCCCATGGTACAATGATTCTTCTCCAATAATGACGCTGTGTTCCATGCCAATAGGATCACTATTTACGTAGCTCGCATGTAATCATGCCTGAAGGACGTGACAAATTACGCTGTCAAACACAGACATTGCAGTGTTGCCGTATCTCACGCCAAGACAAGGCCGCGACAGTTACCATAAGTCTCTCTGAGTGTAGGAATCAGAGCAATTGTACGAGCAGAGGATGTAGACGCACAATAATAGATGGAAGATCTGGTGGGTCCTGGAGGTGTACTCGAACGGCTGACGCAAGTAAGGCCACTGCTCACTTAAAACGGGAAACCTAGGTTCGAGTCATGACCCGGCATAGAATTTCAGTGTCACCAGTACATTGTGTAGCTAGAGTCCGATCATATTCGTAACTGTGGATATATTTCTTGTATGAGTTTCCTTTTAAAAACGTACAGGACTTTTATATATCCATTCCGAAACAACTGGAATCTCTTTTCAATGCCAACGTTTTCCTATCTCGTATTAGGCATGGTAAAATGTGGTGTTTTTGGTGTTTCCATATTATCGTCCACCCCCTACATGTTTCAGTAATGTAATGGCTGAGTATTATTGCGCTCGTAGGAAAACATTGTGTCGACCGAGATGGCTGAACGGCCTCTTGAACTGTCCCTCTGAAGGATAGTGAGCGAGATGGCTTGCAGATTAGCACACTGGACTCGCGTACGGGAGGATGACGAATGATATCCGCGTCTGGCCATTTTGATTTAGGTCTCCAGTGATTTCCTTCAGTCGCTCCAGGCGAATACCGAAATGGTTCCTTTTAAAGAGACGACAGTTTTCCTTCCCCATCTACGAAATAATTCAAGCGTATGCTCTAACGGCCTCAATGTCGACGGGACATAAATGATAATCTTCCTTCCTGCTTTTCGTGAAGGATTAATTCCGAGTGACTCTCTTTCAGCGGAACAATGGCCCCACTGAAGTTGTCTTACAAGGTGCCTCTAGTGAAACTGCTGCTACTTGCGCTAGTGTAGACGAGAAACTAATTATCGCGTCGGTGCCCAACTTTATAGGGATGATTTTCAGACTGTGCGGTCCAAAATTTGCTTTTTTCGTAATGTTGGCGTCATGACAGACCGTTAGGCGCCGCTATTCGCACAGCGAAGTAGGGTTGAGAAACAAGGGTCAGTGTGCAGTACGGTTACAGACAGTCAACGTGGGTGTGGACAACATGAGCAGGAACATACTCGTAAAGCTATTTCATCAAAACCAGAGGAATGGTGCTTCTTTTCGCGAAAATCGATGCATTTAAGGGATACGGAGAAGTCTTCTTTCCACACTGTGTTTGTTGAACATGATTCGGAAGATCGAACTAATTGGCGATTTGGGAAACGTTCCTGGAAGACGCCGACAGCCTATCGCGCCTCAAATTGTTGAAGAAGGTGCTGTTGCCATGGCTGAGAACGCCGGGCGCAGTGTGCGATCGACAAGCACTACAGAATCTGTGTCACAACAGCTGTACATCCCGTGGTCCATCTTTCGGATAGTGCTGCGAACAAATGTGAAATTGAATATTAGTCCGGTTCCAGGCTGTTGTGGATGCAGATGGCGTCACATTGAGCAACGTTTGCCACCTGTGAATTTAAACGATGCTCAATTAAGAAATGCTACCCTCTCATGTGTAGGTAAAAATGTGCGTTTTTTTCAATAGTTTATTAATTATTTTTGTTCCGGATACCATTAACAATCTTTCCTGAAAGTTTCCTTGTGTTATGACCACTCGTTTTCCATGAAGGCCCCTCTCAAATACACACTGTACTAACCAAACATTATAAACTGCTGTTCACGATAAAAACTTGCCTCATCCAGCTGAAAGGAAGGAAGTAACAGGAGAAAATAATTGAGGTGGTCACTGACTGAACAAGATGTGAAACTGAACAAGGTGTAGGGTCAAGCACAACTTTTTTTGATCGACTTATGCCAACATACATGTAATACGAACTGCGAAATGTTAAAATAATCTGTCAGTTTCCTTTGCCATTTTAAAGGCTCGTGGAAAACGAAACACATTATCACGTTGATGTAAAAATAGCCAAAGTTGCATGACCCAGTCCTTTTTATTTAATTGATTACTAGTTTCGGGTAACATGAACCCATTTTCAAATCATCCTGTGAAAAAATTACAAACTGTTACAAAAATTGAGTGGATGTCACAGGATACAAAGCATATTGTATCAGGGCATATATACGAGACAGACAACAACGTATTTTCCATAGTAGCATACAAACCATGTTAAGATTATCCATACACGTTTATCAAAGTCACGTGTTTCTATGAGCACTGGCAGGACAAACATACAACTGTTAGTCTACTTCCTAAGCGGCCAGAAGGAAATTCCAAATTAAGACTCCCTATCAGAATACAGGGAGTTTCTCCATTGCCAGTTTTCGAGTATAAAACAATAAACGGACATGTCGACTACCACATTTAAGCTCTTTAAAATTTTCCCATAACCAGTAGGACATCTGAAAGCTCTTTCAAATATATTTCGAAAATCGCAATACATTTAAAAGCAGTGAGCAGTAAACAACAGCAGCGTCACATAGGGCGTATACAAAAAAAAGTCTTTTGCTATAGCGACTAATAATATCGCTTACCCTCAACCATAAAGAGGCTTAACAGTACACCACTCAAAAAACGCCTTCACATGTAGTATTGCTCTGTGTAATAATAATAATAAATGTGGATCCTCAAGGTGCGTTTATTGATCCTTTTAATTAAGACAAGCAAGCTGCATTTATTATAACAATCGTAAAATGTATTAATAGTACAGAAATTATAAGAAACCACTCTACGATTTACAGTTTTTACTTTAAGAAATCAACTTGGTTTTCAATTGAAAGAATTAACGAAAACCAATCTCTCTTTATAATTTAAGGAAAGCACAGTTAAATAAGCCACACTACAAGACTGTGCTACAAAACCCTCTTAGTTCAGCGCAGTCACGAGTTCCGTTGGTCCCAACTATTACCGATCCCAGCAAAGACAGAACTAACGGCGAGCACAGCCACTAAGAAGAGGCAGCACGTGTACCGCTCGACCTACAGCATACGTGTGCTCGCGCTACCGTATCGATGAAACATTCCGGTGCATTCCCACAGCAAGCAAGGCTAGCTCATCTAAGGCCAGCTTACAAATTCCACACAGCAGACGTATCTGGGCACGCTAACAGCACGGCTTCGTCGGTAGTCGTGTTGATACGTTTACGCTCTGTTCGTCCTGCTTAAGCCATGTGCACCCCATTGCCTTAGTGTCGCTTGCTGTCAGCACCTCTGCTTCCACGGCACCACATCGCCGGACGTGTAGATTGTATTGTCCTCGCACAAAGCTCCATCTGACAAGGTCTCGGGAGGCGGACGCCGTGCCCCACTCCTCATAGCGGACAATAACTTCAGTTGTGCTTCTTTGTATTCGTCTAAAATAATACTACACACACTAACGTATAGATTCATTTCAAAGATAGTAGTCAGTCTCCTCCTTTCCCCTCTCTCTGACCATCTCCTCTTGCCCCACTGTTTGTTCATCTGCTGCTTCCTCCTCTCTTTGTTCGTCTCCTCCCCTCCTTTCCCCGCCCCCCACCCCTCCCCTCCCCTCCCCTCCCCTCCCCTCCCCTCTCCTCTCCTCTCCTCTCCACTCCTCTCCTCTCCACTCCTCTCCTCTCCTCACCTCTCTCGTCCCTTTTCCCCTTCTATGTCCATCACCTCCTCCCCATCGTCCTGTCCATGTAATCCCCCCCCTTATCTCTCTTTCGTACATAATATGTACGTTCGGCGTCATATGTTGCGTATAGCGTTAGTATCAAAGAAGTATTAATAAAAAGTCATAACGTCATGCCTGATGCGACAGTTTCACTGCATCAGCAGCGAATATGTGGGGGCTGATACACCTTTTTTCTTTCATGATTTTTTGGGGGTTGTAAACGAGAAAAAGTTTCGTGAATGTTTGGAATTAGGTTTCACGTTTGTTGCAAATCAGTAAGTATTGTCGTTCTTAAATACCGGATAGCGTGCTAAAGTGTTATATTCTTTACTCTGAACCTTATCAGGTAGTTTTATTTTCGGCAGTCTTCTGTCTTACTTGATGCGGCGCGAAATGAATTCCTCTCCTGTGCTAAGTGCTAACGTCTTCATGTCAGAGTAGCAACTGCAGCCTACGTCCTCAATTATTTGCTGGATGTATTCCAGTAATTGTCTTCTTCTACGGTTTTTCCCTTCTACAAATCCCTTTTGGTACCATGGAAGTGGAATCCTGGCGTCTTAATGGTTCAAATGGCTCTGAGCACTATGGGACTCAACTGCTGAGGTCATTAGTCCCCTAGAACTTAGAACTAGTTAATCCTAACTAACCTAAGGACATCACAAACATCCATGCCCGAGGCAGGATTCGAACCTGCGACCGTAGCGGTCTTGCGGTTCCAGACTGCAGCGCCTTTAACCGCACGGCCACTTCGGCCGGCGCGTCTTAACAGATGTCCTACGGATCCCCCATCTTCTTGTCAGTGTTTTCCATGTATTCTGCGTAGAACCTCCTCATTCCTTACCTTTTCACTCCACCTAATTTTCACCATTCGGCTGTAGCACTATATCTCAAATGCTTCGATTCTCTTGTTCTGGTTTTCCCACCATTCATGTTTCACTACCAAAGAATATTGTGCCCAAAATATACATTCAAAAAAGTTTCTTCTTCAAATTAAGGCCTATATTTGATATTAGTACACTTTTCTTCGACAAGTACACACGGCCGCGTGGGGTATCAGCGCGGTCTAAGGCATATTGTCACGGCCCGCGCGGTACCCCACGTCGGAGGTTCAAGTCCTCCCTCTGGCATGGGTGTGTGTGTCGTCCCTAGCGTAAGTTACTTTAAGTTAGATTAAGTAGTTTGTAAGCTTAGGTGGGTACCCGTTGTCTAGGGGTAGCGTCTTTGATTCATAATTAAAACGTCTTGGGTCCTGGGTTCGATCCCCCCCACTGCCCAAATTTTGGTCAATAATCAGCATTGGCGACCGAAGACTTCCGGCATAAGAAGTCAGCCTCATTCTGCCAACGGCCTTGTCAAAGAGGGCGGAGAAGCGGATAGAGGTTCAGGGCACTCTCTTGTCCTATGGGTGGAAAATTGCCCCTAAAGGCGGAAGAATCAGCAATGATCAACGACATGAGGATGCAGAAGGCAATGGAAACCACTGCATTAAAGACACGTAACGTGTATCCACAGGACATGTGCCCTGTAATTGAAAATGATGATCTCTCCATTGGCAAAAGATTCCGGAATAGTCCCCCATTCGGATCTCTGGGAGAGGACTGCCAAGGGGGAGGTTACCATGAGAAAAAGATTGAATAATCAACGAAAGGATAACGTTCTACGAGTCGGAGCGTGGAATGTCAGAAGCTTGAACGTGGTAGGGAAACTAGAAAATCTGAAAAGGGAAATGCAAAGGCTCAATCTAGATATAGTAGGGGTCAGTGAAGTGAAGTGGAAGGAAGACAAGGATTTCTGGTCAGATAAGTATCGGGTAATATCAACAGCAGCAGAAAATGTTATAGCAGGTGTAGGATTCGTTATGAATAGGAAGGTGTGTTACTGTGAACAGTTCAGTGACTGGGTTGTTCTAATCAGAATCGACAGCAGACCAACACCGACAACGATAGTTCAGATATACGTGCCGACGTCGCAAGCTGAATATGAACAGATAGAGAAAGTGTATGAGGATAGCGAATACCCTGTTCAAGAATCACAACAGGAGGAGGTATACTTGGAAAAGGCCGGGAGATACGGGAAGATTTCAATTAGATTACATCATGGTGAGACAGAGATTCCGAAATCAGATACTGGATTGTAAGGCGTACCCAGGAGCAGATACAGACTCAGATCACAATTTAGTAGTGATGAAGAATAGGCTGAAGTTCAAGACATTGTCAGGAAGAATCAATACGCAAAGAAGTGGGATACGGAAGTACTAAGGAATGACGAGATACGTTTGAAGTTCTCTAACGCTATAGATACAGCAATAAGGAATAGCGCAGTAGGCAGTACAGTTGAAGGGGAATGGACATCTCTAAAAAGGGCCATCACAGAAGTTGGGAAGGAAAACATAGGTACAAAGAAGGTAGCTGCGAAGAAACCATGGGTAACAGAAGAAATACTTCAGTTGATTGATGAAAGGAGGAAGTACAAACATGTTGCGGGAAAATCAGGAATACAGAAATACAAGTCGCTGAGGAATGAAATAAATAGGAAGTGCAGGGAAGCTAAGACGAAATGGCTCCAGGAAAAATGTGAAGACATCGAAAAAGGTATGATTGTCGGAAGGACAGACTCAGCATACAGGAAATTCAAAACAACCTTTGGTCACATTAAAAGCAACGGTGGTAACATTAAGAGTGCAACGGGAATTCCACTGTTAGGAGAGAGCAGATACATGGAAAGAATACATTGAAAGCCTCTTTGAGGGTGAAGATTTGTCTGATGTGATAGAAGGAGAAACAGGAGTCGATTTAGAAGAGATAGGGGATCCAGTATTAGAATCGGAATTCAAAAGAGCTTTGGAGGACTTACGGTCAAATAAGGCAGAAGGGATAAATAACATTCCATCAGAATTTCTAAAATCATTGGGGGAAGTGGCAACAAAAAGACTATTCACGTTGATGTGTAGAATATATGAGTCTGGCGACATACCATCTGACTTTCGGAAAAGCATCATCCACACAATTCCGAAGAGGGCAAGAGCTGACAAGTGCGAGAATTATCGCACAATAAGCTTAACAGCTCATGCATCGAAGCTGCTTACAAGATAATATACAGAAGAATGGAAAGAAAATTGAGAATGCGCTAGGTGACGATCAGTTTGGCTTTAGGAAAAGTAAAGGGACGAGAGAGGCAATTCTGACGTTAAGGCTAATAATGGAAGCAAGGCTAAAGAAAAATCAAGACACTTTCGTAGGATTTGTCGACCTGGAAAAAGCGTTTGACAATATAAAATGGTGCAAGCTGTTCGAGATTCTGGAAAAAGTAGGGGTAAGCTATAGAGAGAGACGGGTCATATGCAATATGTACAACAACCAAGAGGGAATAATAAGAGTGGACGATCAAGAACGAAGTGCTCGTATTAAGAAGGGTGTAAGACAAGGCTGTAGCCTTTCGCCCCTACTCTTCAATCTGTACATCGAGGAAGCAATGACGGAAATAAAAGAAAGGTTCAGGACTGGAATTAAAATACAGGGTGAAAGGATATCAATGATACGATTCGCTGATGACATTGCTATCCTAAATGAAAGTGAAGAAGAATTAAATGATCTGCCGAACGGAATGAACAGTCTAATGAGCACACAGTATGGTTTGAGAGTAAATCGGAGAAAGACGAAGGTAATGAGAAGTAGTAGAAATGAGAACAGCGAGAAACTTAACATCAGGATTGATGGTCACGAAGTCAATGAAGTTAAGGAATTCTGCTACCTAGGCAGTAAAATAACCAATGACGGACGGAGCAAGGAGGACATCAAAAGCAGACTCGATATGGCAAAAGAGGCATTTCTGGCCAAGAGCATTTCTGGCCAAGAGAAGTCTACTAATATCAAATACCGGCCTTAATTTGAGAAAGAAATTTCTGAGGATGTACGGCTGGAGTACAGCATTGTATGGTAGTGAAACATGGACTGTGGGAAACCGGAAGAGAAGAGAATCGAAGCATTTGAGATGTGGTGCTATAGACGAATGTTGAATATCAGGTGGACTGATAAGGTAAGGAATGAGGAGGCTCTACGCAGAATCGGAGAGGAAAGGAATATGTGGAAAACACTGATAAGGAGAAGGGACAGGATGATAGGACATCTGCTAAGACATGGGGGAGTGACTTCCATGATACTAGAGGGAGCTGTAGAGGGCAAAAACTGTAGAGGAAGACAGAGATTGGAATACGTCAAGCAAATAGGTAGGTTGCAAGCGCTACTCTGAGATGAAGAGGTTAGCACAGGAAAGAAAAAAAAAAAAAAAAAAAAAAAAAAAAAAACCGCTTAGGAACCGATTTACAAGTTTCCAAGAATATCCGTCTTGGTTCTTGCACATACTGTACATTACTCATCTTTACCTATATCTTAACCTGTTCTTCTCTGAATTTTGAACATCTTTCGCTACTTGACATTGTCAAAAGATTTTTCCAGGTCGACAAATGCTATGAACGTGTCTTGATTTTTTCTTTAGTCTTGCTTCCATTATCAACCGCAACGTCACAACTACGTGTCTTGTACCTTGACGTTTCCTGAAGACAAACTGATTGTCACCTAACAGATCCTCTATTTTCTTTTCCATTATTCTGTATATCATTCTTGTTAGGAAGATGGGCGCACCACCTATTAAGCTGAATGTGCGATAATTTTCGCAGTTGTTGACTCTTGCTGTCTTCGGAACTGTGTTGATGGTGTTTTCCAAAAAATCAGACTGTATACCGCCGGTCTCACACCATCGTGAATTGTCGTTCTGTTGCCACTTCCCCAGTGATTTTAGAAATTCTGATAGAATGTTATCTGTCCCTTCCACTTTAATTGCTCTTAAGAAGCCTAAATCGCTTTTAAGTTTTGATTCTAACGCTGGATCCCCTATATCTTCGCTGTCAACACTTGTTTCTTCCTCTCTCACGTCATCAGAAAAGTCCTCCCCCTCGTAAGGCCTTCAGTGTACTTTTTCATCTATTCGCTCTCTCCTCTGCATTCAACAACGCAATTCCCATTCCACTCTTAATGTTACCGTCCTTGCTTTTAATTCCACCGAAGACTATTTTGACTTTTCTGTATGCTGAGTCAGTCCTTCCGACAAGGATTTATTTTTCGATTTCCCATTTTATCTGCAGCCATTTTGCCTTAGCTTCTCTGCATTTCCTATTTATTTCATTCCTAAGCAACATAAGAGAGAGGAAGAGAAAGAGAGTGAGAACGCTTACATTTAAAATCTATTTCGATTGTAACAAATTTTTCTTCTCCAGGAAAATTTTTCTTGATATTGACAAACCGCATTTTATACATCTTTACCTCGGTCTCTCATTTATTTTGTTGATTTTAGTATCTCATTGAACAGTGTAGCTCCGTCACTATCTTTTGAGGTTAGTTAACTACACTCTATTACCCTTGTTTTATGCAGTCAAAACTCACACAACCGGATGTCAGTGAATCATCTGGACATATTCAGAGGTCCACCTGCTTTCGCTCACTTGTCAGTCTTGCCGACTGACGTCTCAGACGTCCGAGAGCGAACCAGCTACTGAGAAAATAACGTTGTAGAACTTTATATATGAGAGCCAAAGACAATCCTAGCTAGAGATAAAAACTAACAATCAAACCGGAGCCAATGTCCGTATATCACTGACAACTAGTTTCAAGACTTATTATTTTCTGTTGAAACTGGTCCCATGCATGCCGAAAGTTGGTCCTGTGCATTTCGTGGTCATGTCAGACAAAATTCTGGTTAAGGAGACTTTCACAGAAAAGCACGCTCTGCTAAAGGTAGTTTTTTTTATTTTTTTATTTATTTTGTACCTAGAAAAGAGGGCGTTTGTACTGGTGCATCAGGAGGGATTGGAGGGCAGGGAAGTGTGATGGCTTTGTTAGCCGAAAACCAAATGACAAAATAAATTCATAGTATAGGACACCTATTGTATGTTTCCCTTTTATTATCATGAAGTTGTTCTACCAAGAAGTGAAGGGAGAGTCAGTTGACGTGACAACTGCAGAGAACAACAATAATAGGGGGAGAATTATCGCTGTCGATACGGAAAAGATACCTTCAACTTTTTGAGTTTGATAAATAATCTTCTGTATGAAGTTTATCCTCAAATAAAAAGAATAATCTGTGTTTCAAATATTCCGATGAACAACTGTCAGATTCACGGAAATTGGTATTCTTCATTTCCAGCTTGTCAAAATGTGCTGGGAAAATGCCGGGTCTGAATAGTATCTTGAATAGAATGCTTCTAGTGCCCCTAAATTTATGGAACCATAGAATACCTGTAGTACTCGACTGAGTGCATCCATAGAAGCTGCATTTCTCTTTCCTGCTTATTGAACACACGTCCAACCATTTTGTAAAAGATCATTTGTTTATCAATCGCATGAAATCGATGTGTGAGAGAGGAATCAGAATAATATTGCGTTTAAGGGAGATTGCTTTGCAACTCTGTTCAAATGGTTCAAATGGCTCTGAGCACTATGGGACTTAACTTCTAAGGTCATCAGTCCCCTAGAACTTAGAACCACTTAAACCTAACTAACCTAAGGACATCACTCACATCCATGCCCGAGGCAGGATTCGAACCTGCGACCGTAGCGGTCACGCGGTTCCAGACTGAAGCGCCTAGAACCGCACGGCCACACCGGCCGGCTTGCAACTCTGTCAGCTGTATGTTATAGTGATCTTCTGTCCACAGTAATTTAATTCCTCTACACTGCCTATGTAAGATTTCCATCTCTTCAGCAATATTCATTACGTACAGGTTTATAGCCTTGTTACACGTACGGTTCCGAAGAGTTCCACGTATACTTTTTGAACTGAATGAAACATAAACAGTCATTTATTTGCAGTTTGGATATTGATTCAACGAGTAATTCGGTAAAAATATTTTATTGTAAAAGGGTGCAAGATATCCGAAATTCAGAGAAAAATAGTGGGAAACTACTGGAAAATATGTGTAACATACAATGTGTACAACAACCAAGGTGGAATAGCACTGGAAGATCAGGGCCGTAATGCTCGGATTAAAGAGGGTGTAAGACAGGGATGTAATCTTTTGCCGTTACTGTTCAATATATACATGTAAGAAGCAATGACAGAAATAAAAGTTGAAGAATGCGATTAAAATTCAAGGTGAAAGACTATTAATGACAAGATTCGCTGATGACATTTCTGCCGGCCGGAGTGGCCAAGCGGTTCTAGGCGCTACAGTATGGAACCGCGCGATTGCTACGGTCGCAGGTTCGAGTCCTGCCTCCGGCATGGATGTGTATGATGTCCCTAGGTTAGTTGGGTTTAATTAGTTCTAAGTTCTAGGGGACTGATGATCTCAGAAGTTAAGTCGCATAGTGCTCAGAGCCATTTGAACCATTTGATGACATTGCTGTCCTCAATGAAAGTGATGAAAGATTACAGGAGCTGTTGAACGGTATCAACAGCCTAATGAATACAGAATATGGACTGATAGTTAATCGAACAAAGACGAATGAAATGAGAAGTAGCAGAAGTGAGAACAGTGAGAAACTTAACATCAGAATTGTTGGTCACGTAGTAGGTAAAATTTAATATCTCTGCCACTTAGGCAGCAAAATAACCCATGACGGACGGAGCAAGGGGGACATTAAAAGCAGACTAGCTCTAGCTAGGGCATTACCGACCAAGAAAAGTCTACGTCTTAATTTGAGGAAGAAATTTATGGAGCAGAACATTTTATGCTAGTGAAACATGGACAGTGAGAAAATTGGAACAGAAGAGAATGCAAGCGTTTGAAATGCGACGATACAGAAGAATATTCAAAATTAGGTGAGCTGATAAGGTAAGGAGTCAATAGAGAAGAAGGAGGGACACGATCATAGGACATCTGATAATACGTCATGGAATAACTTCCACGGTTCTAGAGGGAGCTGCAGAGGGTAAAACCAGTAGAGGAAGACAGAAATTGGAAAACATCGAGAAAATAATTGACGAAGTAGTTTGTAATTGCTACTGTGAGATGAATAGATTGGCAAAGAAGATTATTTCATGGGTAGCCGCATCAAACAAGTCATAAGACTGATGACTGAACTTGAGTCGGCGCAACCGGAAACTTGTCGCCATAAAAAAAGTCGTTACTTGTGTTTACACTTCGAGTTATAATTAGTATTAGTGGTACATGCCATTTTGCTGTGCTAACCACCGCTCGGAGAGACACTTTAGAGAAGCACCCTCTTCCTTCCCCTACCCCTCAAGAGGTTGAAGGCTCACAGCCCTGCCTTTGAGTCAACGGGCGGCGCGTGTCCATTTGAGAGAAGTCGCGAGAGTATCCCCAGAGAGGCCGTCTGTACACCTGGCCGTCAGTGCCGGTGGGATTCGTCGTCATGAGTGGCTGTCGAGCAGCAATAGTAGCGCTCTCCACCCTGTGTCCACCAGATGGCTCTCACAGCTGGCACTTAAAGGGTTCTCAGCTGAGTCTGCGCCACTGGAAACTTGTAGCCGTTGTAGTAGCTGAAACCCTTTCCAGGGCAAGCATAGAAGAGAATATAGAGCATGAACGTTTCAAAATTTTGTATAGGTTCGCAAACACTGATATAAAGTTAACGAATTTCATACTCCATCCACCATCTAGTCCATCTCTAGATGACCTGATGCTTGCTGGTGTTCCTTCGTGCTAAGATATGTGGCCACTCACGTATACTAAACTTTTTTTTTTAAATTGCCTTATGTCATAGCTCATGAAGCCGTCCTCACATGACTGTTAACATTCGAGTAAATGACAGCCTGAAACAGTTGAAATGTAACAGGCATCTCTTACAACAATAAACAGTTACATTCACTTTACCTGAATAAAGTCCATGTTGAAAGTAAATTAAAATAATTTCATTAAAGGAAAAGGAGGGCTGATAACACAAAGCACACTTATTCACTTACTACGTTATAACGTTAAAAAAATTTGCATTTCCTGTAGTCTTATGTATTCTCGAGCTATAAAGTCGTATAGGCGTCTATACACTTTTACGCCCTCTGTCACAAAAAGAATTCGAACGTTCGTTGCTAATACATTGGCGGAGGATACCACACACAACATCAGAATCTAGTTTTCCTGACATCTTCTGTCGCAGCCGAAGAAAATGTGATAAATATCTTCCACACTGTCACATTCACATGAAAGCGATGAGACAGAGATGCAGCCATGAGTTTTCCGTGAATAAATCGAAGCGGTACCATTGTCACCATAAAGTTTCTGTTGTATTTGCAATTTTGCTACCGAGGAGTAATCATTGCAGCGTAATGACTCCCTGTAATTTCATAAGACAGATCCAGTTTTTTTCTTGTTTTTTTCCTCTCAGGCCCTGATCGCAGTCCTTATGACATGATAACAGTTACGATAGTTCACTAAGCCAGTATAGACAACTTCATTGACCGGAATTTCTAGTTCTTCATTTTACATTATTCCACTGTATGCTCTCACTCATTACATAATGACAGTCTTATTTAGGATTAGAACGCTTCTGTATTTATTCTGTAATTATGCTGGGTAAGTTGTTTTTTGACATTGTATACAATTATTGGATTCAAAATAGTCAAGGTAGCAATTTATTATTTTTATTGCTTATCAGGTTTAGCTAAAGTGGTTAGCCGCATTCAGATCTGTAATCACACAGAAAATTGCATTTAAGGAAATTTGTATAATACAACTAAACACTAAACTAAACTCCTTCCGCACAGGACATGAATGCCGCCGTGTCATCCTCGGCCCACAGGCGTCACTGTATGCGGATATGGAGGGGCATGTGGTCAGCACACCGCTCTCCCGGCCGTATGTCAGGTTCCGAGACCGAAGCCGCTACTTCTCAGTCAAGTAGCTCCTCAGTTTGCCTCTCAAGGGCTGAGTGTACCCCGCTTGCCATCAGCGCTCGGCAGACCGGGTGGTCACCCATCCAAGTGCGATCCCAGCCCGACAAATCTTAACTTCGGTGGTCTGACGGGAACCATTGTTACCACTGCGGCAGGGTCGTTGCTCGGCGAAACCATGGCTGCGCATCGTCCTTCATGGTAATGAGAGCCTCGTAATTGGTAGCTTTGTCTAGGTCGTCCTGAAAAATGCCGCTAAATTCGTCTCGCATTTCAGCTACCTGTCCATAGTCACAAAAGAGTTTACAGATAGTATATTGTCTTGAATGTGCAAACGAAACCAACAAAAGAATCTATGCCAAAAATGTTTTGACTGTCAAATGAGCACATAACTGTGAATGAAACTGTCTTGGTAACGTTACGAAAAGTGGCAGGTAGGCTGCAGGTACACAGAAATGTCAGGTCTACTATAACCAGAAGGAGTTGCCTGTGGGCTACGTAGCTTAGACATGCCTAAAAGTTAGTAAGTGGATTTGTTCAACAAAGTCACTGACACACCAATGTATTTTTTTGCTGGCAGTCTTCAGAGTGACGCTGAACAGATGAAATGTGCGGTTTCCTTCTTGCTGCAGTTCATTTGCACTGTGTTACATTAGAGTCACTATTTGTCTTTGGAAAATTGCATTGACGTTCGCGGACAGAGACATCTGAGGACGTGCAAAGTGCGTCTTGGACTTCCTGTTTTGCAGAAAGACAACTTGAACGTGATTACCCTTGCCTCAATTATAACATTTAGGGTCACACACGCATGGCGCTTATGCCCTGATAGACGCCAAGGGAAAGATTCAAAGCCGCTAGCCTGCTGCCTAGCACACTGAATGTGTTTACGTTGCAGTCCAAGTTGCCGAGGAACCTCTTGACTCGTCGCCCCACACATTGTCTACGATGCAACCACAATACCGGCTGCCAATGGCAACAGGGGCGAGACAGAAGGGATCCAACGGCGAGCACAGCATGAGGCTATGGGGCGTGGCTCAACGGCTTGGTCAACGAATAATTTAACAGTGCGACAGTGCTAGTGGTGTAAATAAGCAGAAAAATGGCGACGGTAAACAAAGCAAACATGTATTATATCAACAACAACAGTCGCCGAAGTTGACGTTTCTTCAGGAATGAACCCAAGGAAACCTGGTGAGTGACAGAAAGTGGCAGATAAATTATTATCGTTCTTTCAAAATGAGTCAGTGGAATTTATGGTGTCGTATACGGGCGACATAGATTACAGGGATTTCAAGGGAAGCAAGGGATAGTTGCATAACTTAAACAGTGCTACATAATTGGAATAACTAAGATATCGAAATTTCAAACAATGTGGTAACTTGATGATGCACAACAAATTGCGGAATCGACCCAGAAATCTGTAAAATAGGTAAACAAGTTTATCCCATCGTTAAGTAAAGAATTTCCTTTCAGCTTCGAACAATCAGGATTTGAAAAGGACATGCATATGAAAGGAACCCCGGAAATCAGAGGTACCAAGAGAGTTGTATCAATATCAACTCACATCAAAGCCCAAATGCATTCTTATAGAATTATGCCAAGTGTTAAACAGGATCACAAATTCGCTAAAAAGTTGTTTGTTGTGCTGCGAGAAGTTGGGCGTGCTCATCCCCAATGATTTTTCTGATGTGCGTGATCTTCCTAGGGCTGCGTCCGCAGCTCGTGGTCGTGCGGTAGCGTTCTCGCTTCCCACGCCCGGGTTCCCGGGTTCGATTCCCGGCGGGGTCAGGGATTTTCTCTGCCTCGTGATGACTGGGAGTTGTGTGCTGTCCTTAGGTTAGTTAGGTTTAAGTAGTTCTAAGTTCTAGGGGACTGATGACCATTGATGTTAAGTCCCATAGTGCTCAGAGCCATTTGAACCTTGGGCTGTAGGAAATATTGACGTCACTGCAAGCAAGAGTGGGAAAATGGGCGTAGAAGAACTACAACTGTGATAT
The DNA here is from genome assembly GCF_021461395.2 of Schistocerca americana. NCBI lineage: Eukaryota > Metazoa > Arthropoda > Insecta > Orthoptera > Acrididae > Schistocerca > Schistocerca americana. Next base: position 380,106,746 of record NC_060124.1, read on the forward strand.
GAGCTCTGCTTTTGTTCAGTAGCTGGTCAAAATAGCTTCCTTTTCCTTAGAGCAAACTATCCCTCCTGAAAAGTGTGTAACATTGAAGTTCATACCACCTGGAACCATTGCGCAAATTCTGCCTCTGGATGATTTTTTTTTTTTTTCGTGCCAGTAAAACATACTATCGCACTATCTGCAGCTATGCCTTAAACGATAGCCAGTTTCACGATAAGATACAGACCAGATTGTTTCGAATTCGGTTGCACCCCATCACATTCCATCATTTTTCCTAACCCCACTACACCAATATGATTCTTAATGCAAGACTGGATACCTAGCTGAACATCCTGCACGGTGTATGACTCCCAAGAAATTCGCCTTCCATTTTGATGGTGCGACCTTTGCGATTCCTGTGACAACCCACTTTTCACTCGGTGTTCGTGGTGCAAGTTAATGGTTTGCCTTGAACATTTCGTCATTGTGCACGATGACCATTTGTAAAGTATAATACTTACATACCGGACACTAATTTTCTGTCACCACCCTGATGCCCATAGTGAACTATTAGTAACTAATATTTTTTCCTGTTATAATTGTTAACACAACATTTTCAAATTGTCCTTACTAAATGCTGAACATGCGACCTCGTAGTCGAAGGGTACCTTGTGAGACTTTCCGTGCCGCGGTGCACGAGCTACGGGAATCCGGCACAACCGAGCCAGCTGCTAAACAGCCATACAAATTCTGGCGCTCTATTAATTCCAAAACCTCTTGCAAACTAAGATCAGACTGTTTAAGAATCTGTTCGATTATGCGAAAATCTTACACATTTTGAGTAATGACGTCCCTGATCATGGCTTCAATGCAGTAACGTCGCCATTCACACTTAAAACTGCAATGGCGTGTAAGCCATTGTAAGTCTGCTACTCACTGCTTATGAGTCCAACTAGCTTGCCTCCGCAAACGAAAGAATTTGTAACGCCCAGCTATCACATTAACCTTTTCATCAAAATATTTCCCTAGCGCAGCAATTAATTCTTCATAAAGAACACTTTCAGGGCGGGCATTGGGGGAACGTTTCCAAGGTAACCTCTACACTGACACAACGATTGTTTGACGAAAATAAGGTTGCCTGTCGCCACTTTCAGTGTGATGCAACGTGATGTGCGTCGATCTGTGCTCAGTACTGGAACCATTGCTTGCGTGTTGAGACAAAACCACGGAATAGTGGTACGAAAACAGTCACTGCTAGCCGTGGATATGCTGCGGAAGGCGTAGGCGGTGGCTGTGATATTGCGACGCTGACAGTCTTGTCATCACTCACATTAAAATCTGCGTCAACTCTACCTGAAACTGTGTTAGTGAGAATTTTTGCGCTGAACTAGCCTTGACGAATACATGGAAAAACTAAAATGAAAAATATGGATGATCACTGAAAAAATGGATTAGAAACACAGAAAAGCGAAAACACACAAGCAAGTGAAGGCCTAAGTTTGGAACATCCGTGTGGTACAGTCTCGTCACCAGTTGCTGGATCGGTCCAGGGGTGGATGGTGAGGAATAGGTGGATGCTGAGACGACGAGCTAACTAGATTAATTGTAAGGACACATAATATGTAGATACCATCGTTTAATAAACATTCTTCTGCTAGTCCAAATAGTATTCGCCACTAGTCCGTTACATAACCGCGTACGTCATAAATATCTAATCAGGAAAGCAAATGAGTAACGCTGTGATGGCTCCAAGGGAACTCCACCATTAGACTGGTTGGCTGGCGTCGTTGCGGCTTCTTCTTCAAACGGCTGAAGCGTAGGCTAAGGCAGACAGTCATCTGTATTATTGCCGCTCTCTGACGCAAAATAGTAGTGTATGGCACCACACAACGGAATGAAGACGTAATTATTGTAGCGAAAATTAAATGAAGGACCGCGGGATATGTAACAAGGCTAATGGACTCCAGATGGACCAGAAGGTTCTTTAGTGGAAATGAGAAAGAAAAAAAAAATGGTTCAAATAGCTCTGAGCGCTATGGGACTTAACTGCTGAGGTCATCAGTCCCCTAGAACTTAGAACTACTTAAACCTAGCTAACCTAAGGACATTACACACATCCATGCCCGAGGCAGGATTAGAACCTGCGACCGTAGCAGTCGCGCGGTTCCAGACTGAAGCGCCTAGAATGAGATAGACCAAGATGAATAAAGGAGGAAATTGGGTGCTTTTACTGAAGACTGCCACGCTTGGAAGGGCCTAGAGGATGCCTTTACTCAGCGATGGAAGATAAATGGATGAAGATGATGGTGATTATGGTTCAAATGGCTCTGAGCACTATGGGACTCAACTGCTGAGGTCATTAGTCCCCTAGAACTTAGAACTAGTTAAACCTAACTAACCTAAGGACATCACAAACATCCATGCCCGAGGCAGGATTCGAACCTGCGACCGTAGCGGTCTTGCGGTTCCAGACTGCAGCGCCTTTAACCGCACGGCCACTTCAGCCGGCATGGTGATTATGACCATGATGATCATGTTCATGATGGTGATGATGAAGCGTTGAAATTTACAGTGACATTTATTGTACTTGTATGACTACACTGTAGACAGTGGGTTCAATTGCCGTAAGTAAACAACGGAAAAGTATCTCCTTGGCCACTACACACTGTAAACAACTTGCAACGTACTTACCGGAATGTTGTGCACCGTTATGTATGTCAATACTAATATCCGGTTTGAGGGTAGCTGTCCGCCGTGTATGGAACTGAAAAAGCGAATTGTCATTCATGAAAAGCACCAAGTCTCCTTCGAGTTTTCCAACGATGGAGTACAGTCTCAGCTCAACAACGAAGGTTGTGCTACTTTCTGCCGAAACACCGTGCACTACAAATAAATTACCTTCTCAAAAATGTCTTAGTTCTCTACGGAATACCACATCCGAGAGCCGGCCGGGGTGGCCGAGCGGTTCTAGGCACTACAGTCTGGAAACGCGCGACCGCTACGGTCGCAGGTTCGAATCCTACCTCGGGCATGGGTGTGTGTGATGTCCTTAGGTTAGTTAGGTTTAAGTAGTTCTAAGTTCTAGGGGACTGATGACCTCAGAAGTTAAGTCCCATATTGCTCAGAGCCATTTGAACCAACCACATCCGAGAGGCAATGATGTGCGATACGACAGACTGCCCTAAAAATCTTCTTATAGTATCAGATAGAAAGTGTCATGGAAGTGTCATGCGAGTTTACTGAGAATCTCAAGCAAATGTGGAAAAAAACCAATGCAACTGACCAACAGGTACATTTTAAAAGAGAAGGGGCCACTCAGGAATAGTATTGGTTCAAATGGCTCTGAGGACTATGGGACTTAACTTATGACGTCATCAGTCCCCTAGAACTTAGAACTACTTAAACCTAACTAACCTAAGGACATCATACACAGCCATGCTCGAGGCAGGATTCGAACCTGCGACCACAGCGGTTGCGCGGTTCCAGACTATAGCGCCTAGAACCGCTCGGCCACTCGGGCCGGCGAATAGTATTGAAATCAGTGTGGATAGTTTAGAGAAACAAGCGTTGAACATGTCAAACTCTTTACTTCGTTTAAAGTAAACGGGAGGCTAATAACTTTGATAATAAGGATAAGATTAGAGCACAGTCCTTTTTTACTCATTTATCTCTGATCATTGTGATTTAGTTTCCGTGTTGTGAACGTGACTGAAGTTCGATATCAGGTTAATGTTGTTTTCCTTATCAAAACATTTACAGATCCTTTTAGCGCTTAGTTACTTAATTAGTTACGTGTTCCACGTATCATATTACGATAAATATTATGGTCGAAAACGTCATTTGAAAAGCACAGATAACGTGTAAAAATGGTGAAGGAATGTTTATGGGATTACATGTTAGCCATTTACAGCTTTTTGCTGTATAAATGAGTATTTATTTTCATTTAAGAATACCTCTGTGCTATAGAAAGAGTTTCCAGAATGAAATTTTCACTCTGCTGCGGAGTGTGCTCTGATATGAAACTTCCTGGCTGATTAAAACTTTTTGCTGGACAGAGACTTGGAGTCGGGACCTTTGTATCTCGTGGGTTTTAGAGAAAGGGTTGTTGAGCACTTGAATCTATGTTTATAAACACTTCTACCATTTGCCAGACATTTCATTTTATTTGTATGAGTAGATTGTGAGATACGTATGTAGCTGCGTAATTCACACGTTTTTTGCGCCAAAAAGTGTAATGCATATCATTTGTTCTTATGTGTATCTTGTGAATGTCTGTTACTCTCAAACTCGTATGGATTGTTGATAGCAAATTTCATAAGATCTACGTATGATATCCGCACACATAATTTTCATTACTTTCTTTTGGGTAATGAATACTTTTTGTGTACGTAAGAAGCTACTCCATAATATTATCCCATATGGCATCAGCAAATGCCGGCCGGAATGGCCGTGCGGTTCTAGGCGCTACAGTCTGGAACCGAGCGACCGCTACAGTCGCAGGTTCGAATCCTGCCTCGGGCATGGATGTGTGTGATGTCCTTAGGTTAGTTAGGTTTAATTGGTTCTAAGTTCTAGGCGACTGATGACCTCAGAAGTTAAGTCGCATAGTGCTCAGAGCCATTTTTGAGCATCAGCAAATGAAAATATGAGAAATATGTGTGCTTACTGACGTCTGTATCCCAAAGTTGTCAATTATTCTTACGGCAAGAGTAATCTCACTCAATAGTCCTAGCAGATCTACTATACGTTTACCGTCAATACCCAAACATAAGAACTTAGAACTTTCTGCCTGTTTATTGATTCCTATTGGTTGATAGGGGATGGGACACTGAGAGTAAAAAATGAATAAGTTGGTTTCTTTTTTCAGGGTTTAAAATAGTCCATTTGCATAAGGGGCGATGAAGTGGTTTCCATTTGTGGACGTTGCTGCAGGTTATATGCAATATAGCGTGACTCTGATGTGGGTATATAAGCACCGACACGTAGGCAAGGAATGGTTGTGACGTTCCTCTCCTTCGGACTTGCATGTTGTAAATTCTTAAACGTGAACTATGACAATGTTATTATCAAAAGCGTCCAAACACGACCAACGTACTGTTATTGTTTTCTTGCCTGCCGAAAGACGAACACCGACAGACATCCATCGGAGAATGAATAATGTGTATGGGGCAGTACGTCTCTTTCGAAAACCACCGCTGTGGAATTGTTCACCAAGCTAAGTGGCAGTGATCCGATACAAGATGCCGGTTGACGTTGGTGGCCAGCCTCATCATTACAATCGAGCACCCTATTGCCCCGATCTTCCCATGGGATTATCACGCCTTCGGTCCCTTATGAAAAGGCCTTGAATTGCCGACGATTCTTGTCGGACGAGGACGTGCAGCACTCGGAGACGGACTTCTTCAAGGTGCAAGAAACACGTATCTTGAGCCAGGAGCTCGGTGGGACGACTGCCTGAAAGCTCACGGCGATTTTTCCTGATTGGCATACCGATTGTGAACTGTATGGCTTTCGAATGGAAACATATTGATCGCCCCCTAATACAAATCCCGTCAGCAACTTCCTCAGAAACATATGCACTATTTCCTCTGTTGATGCCTCCTTGCTCAGCTTCACAATAATGGTTGTATCATCTGCAAACAGGACTAGTTCTGCCACCTTATCCAAATAAAGCGGTAGATCATTAACATAAATGTAGAAGAGTAGTATCCTAATGATCGAAAAACCTGTGGGACTCACGTTGTAATTTCTCCCTTTGCAGTTGTTCTGCCTAACACGTATCAACTGCTGTCGAGTTTTTGCTGTCCATAGACGATATCAGAGTGAATAAAACATTAGCTATCTTTTTGTGTGAATGTAATGTATTTATTTCAGCAAAACTGTAGTATAAACACGAAAAATTGTCCTTTACTTGCGGTGTAGAAACTTGTAATATGTGGATGACTTTTTAGTTAAAATGTAAATGTGGTATGATTAGAGCCTCCCGTCATGTAGACCGTTCGCCGGGTGCAAGTCTTTCAACTTGACGCCACTTCGGCTACTTGCGCGTCGATGGTGATGAAATGATGATGATTAGGACAACACAACACCCAGTTCCTGAGCGGAGAAAATCTCCGGCGCAGCCGGGAATCGAATCCGGGCCCTTACGATTGACATTCTGTCGCGCTGACCACCAGGTACCGGGGATGGACGACTTTTTAGTTAACACGAGCAAATGCGAAAGCAAGTAATAAAATTTAAAAATAAATATCTCTATCACTGTCTATGCCAAAAGTTACGACGACTTTAATACACTGATCAGCTAGAATATTATGACCACCTACCTAATAGCCAGTATGTCCACCTTCGGCACAGATAACAACGGCAACGCGTCGTTGCATGTAAGAAATGAGGCCTTGGTTGGTCGCTGGGGGCAGTTGGTGCGATACCTGCACAGACGAATCACCTAATTCCTGTAAATTCTGAGGGGACGGAGGGTGAGGGGATGATCTCTGGCGAGTTGGGGGTCCACGGCGTCAATTGGAACTCGACACTGTGTTCCTCAAACCCCTCCCTCACATTCCTGGCCTTGTGACATGGCGTATTATCTTCTTGAAAAATGCTACAGCCGCAGGGAAACATGATCGTCATTAAGGGTTCTGCACGTATCAAAAAAAGTTTTGCATCAGCCCGGTTCCCAGAACTCCTGAAGATAGACATTGACTGTAGATATTGTATCACAAGCACAGTCCCTTTGACTGTTCGTAGATGTCACTAAACCCGCCCAAAGATGCAAACAACCATGCATGAGCAGCGCCTATTAGACGGAGGGAGCCCGACAGCCGATCCGTTCCAGTCATTCCACAAGGAAGGAGGTATACTGGTGTAGTTCAACCATGCCTAGACGGTCAGTACCGCTGTTCAATCGCGTCCGCATTGTTACTTGTAGCAGGAAGGGCTCTCAACAAGGGAAGTGTCCAGGGGTCTCGGAGTGAACCAACGCTATGTTGTTCGGACATGGAGGAGATACAGAGAGACAGGAACTGTCGTTGACATGCCTCGCTCAGGCCGCCCAACAGCTACTACTGCGTTGGAAGACCGTTACCTACGGATTATGGCTCGGAGGAACACTGACAGCAACGCCACCATGCTCAATAATGCTTTCGTGCAGCCACAGGATGTCCTGTTACGACTCAAACTGAACGCAATAGGCTGCATGATGCGCAAAAAATGGTTCAAATGGCTCTGAGCACTACGGGACTTAACGGCTGAGGTCATCAGTCCCCTAGAACTTAGAACTACTTAAACCTAACTGATCTAAGGACATCACACACATCCATGCCCTAGGCAGGATTCGAACCTGCGACCATAGCGGTCGCTCGGTTCCATACGGAAGCGCCTAGAACCGCTCGGCCACACCGGCTGGGCATGATGTGCAACTTCGTTCCCGACGTCTATGGCGAGGTTCGTCTTTGCAACCGCGACACCATGCAGCGCGGTACAGATGGGCCCAACAACATGCCGAATGGGCCGCTCAGGATTGGCATCATGTTTTCTTCACCGATGAATGTCGCATATGCCTTCAACCAGACAATCGTCAGAGACGTGTCTGGAGGCAACCCGGTCAGGCTGAACTCGAGTGCAGCAAGGTGGAGGATCCCTGCTGTTTTGGGGTAGCATTATGTGGGGCCGGCGTTCGCCGCAAGTGGTCATGGAAGGCACCATAATGGCTGTACGATACGTGAATGCCATCCTCTGACCGATAGCGCAACCATATAGACAGCATATTGGCGAGGTATTCGTCTTCATGAACGACAGTTCGCGCCCCCGTTGTGCACATCTTTTGAATGACTTCCTTCAGGATAACGTCATCGCAGTGGCCAGCATGTTCTCCAGTCATGAGACCTATCGAAAATGCCTGGGATGGATTGAAAAGGGCTGTTTATGGACGACGTGACACACCAACCACTCTGAGGTTCAACGAAGATTGGCCGTTGAGGAATGGGACAATATGGACCAACAGTGCCTCGATGAACTTGTGGATAGTATGCTACGACGAGTACGGGCATGCATCAATACAAAAAGACGTGCTACTGGATATTAGAGGTACCGGTGTGTACAGCAATGTGGACCACCACCTCTGAATATATCGCTGTATGGTGTTACTCCATGCAATGTGTGGTTTTCATGAGCAATAAAGAGGGCGAAAATGAAGTTTATTTTGATTTCTATTCCAATTTTCTGTGTAGGTTCCGGAATTCTGGTAACCGAGGTGATTCAAAACTTGATGTGTGTACTTGGTCTGCAACCATTGTACGATACTCCTTAGCGGCAATGGTGCTTTCACGAGCTCTACTGAAGCCATGGATGCCCACGTGAATGTTCCACCAGCTTGTCTGTGTCTCGTAGTACAGTTGTCAACGAGCTGTTGCCCTGGAAGACGACGGATTCGCGCCCACATCGGAATGATGAAGAAGTTATATGGATTAATCAGACGGAACAACGCTCTGCCATCGCATCAGAGTCCTATGCCGATGGCCACTTGCCCATTTCAGTCGTAGTTGCCGATGTTGTGGTGTTAAGACTGGCACGTGCATGGGTCGTCGGCTGCGATCGCCCATCGTTAGCAATGTTTGGTGCTGTGTGTGTTCACACACACATGTTCAGCACAGCATTAAAATCTGATATTAGTTCTTGCACCGCTCGCGGCCTGTTCTGTTTTACTAGTCTGATTTGCCTACGATGTCCGGCATCTCTAATGAATGGCAGCTGCCCAACCCCACGACGTCTGGACGTGATTTCACCTTGGTTTCGCCACGTGTTGAAGACACTCACCACAGCTCTGTTCAAACACACGACCAGTCTTGCTGTTTCCGAAATGCTCGTCCCGAGCATCTGAGCCGTGAAAATGTGCCCTCGGTCAAACTCAGAACGCGCCTCCCCCGTTCTATATAAGGACAGTAGACTCACTGATACTACTCGTACGGTGCGTGTGTCCGACTACCAGACACCCCTCGCCAGTCGACGCTGCTATCGCCTGAACGAGTTTATATAGAAGTTAGGTCGGTTGTAATAATGTTCTGGCTGATCAGTGTACATGTTACGTGAGTGTTAATAGGACAAACATGATGGGGATCTTCCGAGTTATTTGCCGGCTTTTAAAGTACACAGCCGTGATTCAGACCTGGATGGGGAGGGAAAGAGGGAGAAAGAAGGTGGGATGGGGGGAGGGGAGAAAAGGGGAGGGCAAGAGGTGGAGTAACATCAGACGGGACTGCAACCACCCCCAGGTTCACGTTATTGCTTATCTGCCGCTGTGGAGAGGGAAGCGACACAGGGGCTGCGTTGTGGCGTGAGAACGCGAATGTTTGTCCGGCTCGAACTTCAAAAGATATAATCCCGACCGTGCCGGCCGCGGCGGAGGGGACGTGATATTGCAATATAGTGGCGGCCGCTTATTAAAACTGACTGACTGGCTGTGTGCGAGCGGGACTTGATTAGCTGTCCGCGGCCTACCGTATAATGGACTCCCCCGTCCGCCGGTACACGTGTCCACCAGGCGAGATCGCCACTCCAGCTCATTTAAGTCGAACTAGCTGCAGGAGCCGCAACCAGTAATGACGAGAGCTGTCTCTGTCGCGCACCGTGTAACAGGTTCGTCTGACGCCAATAAGGGGTCAGACGGAATGGAGTGACATCTCATCGATTACTTCTACATATGTGACCCACGGGAAACGGCTCCTCAATAAATTTTTATGCGTTACTAGCTGATCACCCGATGTTGTCCGGGTATTTATTTATTCCAGTTCCATTAATTCATCTCCTCCCACCCCATCCCACTGTTCATCTCCTCCTACCCCATTCCACTGTCCATCTCCTATTTCCCTTTTCTCCCCGCTTCTTAGCATATCCGCCTGCTCCTACTTCCCACTCTGTCCATCCCCTTTTCTTCACTTTTTATTTCAATTTCCTGCCTCTCTCTGTCCGTCGTCTTCTCTCCCATATCTGTATCCATCTCCTCTGTCACTCTCTCTTTTTGTCTGTCTATCCCTTCCTCCCGCCTCCGCCGGCGGAAGTGGCCGAGCGGCTCTAGGCGCTACAGTTTGGAACCGCGCGACCGCTACGGTCGCAGGTTCGAATCCTGCCTCGGGCATGGATGTGTGTGATGTCCTTAAGTCAGTTAAGTTTAATTAGTTATAAGTTCTAGGGGACTGATGACATCAGAAGTTAAGTCCCATAGTGCTCAGACCCATTCGAGCCTCCCGCCTCTCTCTTCACGTCGTCACACCTACCTCACTAGAAGTGTGTTCGTTCTTACACTTATAGACAACATGTAATATGTGTACAATCTTTGGTTGAAATCGATACAGGGTTTTAGGAGGAGCTTTTGTAGCCAGAGGTTTGCTGACACATTCACAAGTCACATATTTGTAGAAAAAAAAAGGCTCTGAGCACTATGGGACTTAACATCTATGGTCATCAGTCCCCTAGAACTTATAACTACTTAAACCTAACTAACCTAAGGACACCACACAACACCCAGTCATCACGAGGCAGAGATAATCCCTGACCCCGCCGGGAATCGAACGTATTTGTAGACATATTTCACCTTGTCACTAGTGAATTCCGCACTGCAGTTAAATTTTGACTCGTCTCAACGGCATAATTTTGTAAGTATATTCAGCAGCATATGTAAATACTGTGCGTAAATGTGTTGTGAATAGATTTAGTAGCAAAGAAGTAATAAATTTAAACCTCATGCATCATGCGGCTGTTTTTCATGCATTTCGGAGCTTACAACCGCATATCTGCAACAAGTGTCATGAACACAGTTAGTAGAAAAGAAATAATAAATTAAATCAAAATCTTTGACTGGTAAACATATTTATTTATGAAATTCACTATTACAATTACGGCCGTTCAGCAGTTTCCAAGATGAATTCAGTACAAGTGCAGGAACATGACTTGAATAATTCCACTTTCCGTGGACGTGTAAATTATGATATAAGACGAGACATTGCTCAGATATTGTACTCCACGAAATTTCGAAAACATCTGGTATCCATGTATGTCATCACACATCCATATTTGATTGAAAAAATGCGCCCACATTTTTTCGTCGTTGATGGGACACAATGTCCTACAAAAGTAATGATCAGTGTTGAGCGCTGTGCCACCTGTAAACCATAACTGGCCAGTGCTTCTACTGAGAAGCTTTCGGAACTTGAAAATAGTACTAAGGATCATAGGGTGAATGTATGGAAAGCTGTGAGGGATGAAATGGGGAGGTGTATGTTTATAGCTAGCACAGTGTCTGTTTCAAGAAAATCAGTGAAATTACCATCTTATCCGTTATAAATCTGTCTTAAGTAACTTTTTACTTATAACTTCTAGAAACATTACATCACTACTCAGTACATAAGTTATGTTTTGTGGCAAGCGTATGTCCCATCATCCTTCAAAATTGCAGAAAGTGTTGCTATAAGTCAAAACCATCTTTAAATATTATGTTGTAAACTTATGTGCTTTGTTTCATGGTTCAAATGACTCTAAGCACTATGGAACTCAACTTCTGAGGTCATCAGTCCCCAAGAACTTAGAACTACTTAAGCATAACTAACCTAAGGGCATCACACACATCTATGCCCGAGGCCCGATTCGAACCTGCGATCGTGCGGATGCGCGGTTCCAGACTGTAGCGCCTAGAACCGCTCGGCCAGTGCGGCCGGCGCTTTGTTTCATGTTTTAACTGTCAAGATAATAGATGTGTTTTGGTACTGCTTTGTTATACTTTTCTGTGTTTGTCAACATGATACGATCGCTCTTCGAACAAAAGTTTAGCTTTGTAAATGCTAGGTTCACATGAAAAATGGACCTAGTTAGATTCGTAGGAAATGTTTGTCCCACTACACGGATTTTCGAAACTAGTAAAATTAAAAATTATTTTGATAATGAAATTGTATTATTGATCATAACAGAAGAGTTTTTGAGCTTTAATTTTTCAAATATTGCGAAAGAGTCACTAACGTGTCGGTTTATAACCGCCATAAACATGGCGTTATGTAAGTGAGATAATTCATTCTGTAAATACACTCTGTTTCTGCAATTATGCAGTATTTCGCATAAAATGGAATAAACAGGCGAAAAGGCAACTGGTTTTATGAATACATAATTGTAACAGCCAAAAACGAATGAATGATAAACAAGTACTCGCAGCTCTTAACGTATGCAGTTTGCGGGCCGTTTGCGGCCCGTTTACTTGTTTTGGTGTAATGAACCTGTCCTCAAAGTCTGTAAAGGGAATTTAATTCCCTATGTATACATATACTTACTTTAGTCTAAAAATTTCGTTACTGTTTAGCTTTGTGACTATTGTTACCGCGCCACTACGCAGTCTATGAAAAAGTTGAATTATAAAGTGCTTTTGAACTGTAACGCTCCGTAATGAAATCTAGACAACATTTCTAGTTCCGTGCGCGCACACGCACGTTTATATATATATATATATATATATATATATATATATATATATATGTGTGTGTGTGTGTGTGTGTGTGTGTGTGTGTGTGTGTGTGTGTGTGTGTGCGTCTGTTTGTCTGAGCGTGAGTGTCTGATGATCTCTTTCAAAGTAAAAAGGTCTCCAAATCATCTTAGAGAATTCCTTTCGAATTGCGCGGTAGTAGCTACATGTACGTCTTCGGAAATGGTGTCAAACCTAGCTGTAATGTCAGCAGCCCGTTTACGCTGGTTTATGAGTATTACAGCTCATCAGCTTCCTGAGAAATTCCTGGCCTGCCACGTAGTCGCTCAGTTCTGCATTTATAAATTTTAAAGCGCCTATCTCCGTTTTATGAGTACTCTCCATAAGTGTGAATGCTATTGGAGATGACACAACGGAATTTCGTTGGAATCTTTCGGCTCTCGCTTAGTTCCTCATTTCTCTTCGCCGCACCTCTCCCACGCACTTTTCCTCTTCCTGGTGGCCTCAGCAGCCCAGAGGACCCTGGCAAAGGGAGCAGACACGAGGAAGGCGAGAACAATGTCCGGCGCGCGCAAGGCGACGCCGGAGAGATCAAGGAATTGTCCCCGGAAATGAACTCGGTAATAGCTCCGAGTTTATCTGAAACGCAGGTCGTTCTTTTTAAGGGCGGGGCGCTGACCCTTGCCGGCGGAGCAGAGGATCCAGATAAAATGCCGCCACCCCGGCCCGATCTTCGTGAAAGGCGGCGCGAGAGGGTTGTGCAGATTGGGGGACGGGGGCAGTAAATTGTGGAGCAGTTAAAGCCAAATGAAGCCACCTCCTCCGGAAGAATGAACCGCCGCCCAGGCGAATTAAGTCCTGAGTGGGAAAGAGTGAAGCAGAACGCGCAATCACTCACTCCCACACGTTCTTTGTGTCAGCCTAAACACGCATCTGCTTCTCACTCTCTCTCTCTCTCTCTCTCTGTCTCTCCCTATCTATTCTCAACATCGCTCTACTCCCTCTGCCACCTCCCTGCCCCACCCCTCGCGGAAACAAACTGCATCTTACATAAAAGCGTGGATATATTGGCAGCCGAACTAACACGCAAGAGGCAAAAATGCTAATTAACTGGGGACACATATATTCACCGACCGTGACGATAGCTCAGACTGGTTTTAATCGCTTCTGCGAGCAGAAAATACTGTGAACCTGGTCATGTTTCCATTCAGAACTCAAAGCCGCCTGTACGAATTGTGCGACAGAGGACTGACGAACCAGATTCTGACAGAGATTGTTAACGAAGAATTTGATATTGGCTTCACCTTGTTTACAAATAAAGCACACTTGCATCTGAATGGAGTCGTGATTTCATTGTTCCGAAAATTCTGTGTGAAGGCAAACCGCTGTTCTCTCCCAAAGTTAGTGTTTGGGCTGCGGTATGCAGCAGAGACATTATTAGCCCTTTTTTCATGCGTGAAACGATGTCTAGTGAACGTTACGTATCAGTTGTGGAACAATTTATCACCACACAGGTAGCGTTGGAGGATCGACCAGACAACAAGTCGTTCACGCAGAATGGGACCAGACCATATCGCAACGGGAAAATGTTTCGCTTTCTTGATAACTACATCGTGAGTAGAGTCATTGCGATGGATTATTGCAAATTTACTGACGCCTCCATATTCGTACGATCTGACTCCTCGTGACTACATTTTGTGGGGCACACTGAAGGTCACTATCGAGCGGAACCATTACACAGCGCTGGACGATCTGTGTGGCATGTGAATCCATTTCCATTGAGACACCACAGGCTGTGATGCCAAATTTCGTTGTTCATTTGCCCCACCTGCGTATTGCGAGACGATAGTGACGTGAGTGTAAACCCGCCAGGGTAGCCGAGAGCGCTACCGCGCTGCTGCCTGGACTCGGGTAGGCGCGCCGGCCCCGTATCGAATCCGCCCGGCGGCCGATGTGCTGGCCAGCCTGGATGTGGTTTTTAGGCGGTTTTCCACATCCCGCCAGGTGAATACCGGGGTGGTCCCCACGTTCCGCCTCAGTTACACGGCTCACAGACATCTGAACACTTTCGCCCTATTCCATGGATTACACTTGACGCAGACAGCTGGGGTACACTAATTCCGTCCCAGGGGGTACGGGGTGGAGGCAGGAAAGGCATCTGGCCACCCCTTAAACATTAACATGCCAAATCCGATTAACGATGGCTGACCCTGCGTAACTGCGGGACAAGGCTCAAGCGATAGATAGATAGATAGATAGATAGATAGTGATATGAGTATAAAACCGCTTGCAGAGCAGAATTTATTCACACAGATACTGTACGAGGTGCACAGTGTGCAGTGCCATCTGTCAACAGTGGATTGTTTCGAAACTTCCGTATAAAATTCTAACAGATTTCACAACAAACACACCTTTTATCGCACTCGTCCATCGATTTTAGTTTTGAGATATTTCGTCTTGAAATCAGGAACTGGACAACGTGGACATAGCTGACCTTGCTAAGGTAACTTATTCGCCACCAGTAGATAGGTTATAGGTTCATGTTGAATGTATAGGGTGTTTGAACATCATAACTAAAATTTCTCAGCATTGCAGTCTCTGCCTGGAGAAATGAATTAAGGAGCACAAATCCCTCGGGAATGTCATCCAGTGGCGAAACAGAGAATCAGAAACAGTAGGGTCTCCACAGAAGATCTCCAGTGCTTTGAAAAGCAATGTACAAATTTCGCGAAATGCATTACTAGATGTAAAATGTCTCCAACATTCACAGTTGTCTGACAATTTGCGACTTTGTTTACGTGAGCGGAATTTAAATATATGCTGTGAGTCTGGACTGCGAGGGGGGTCGACGAAAGAGGCCAGTGTCGAGAGATTTGTCGGCGTCCTCCGACACAAAGGCATCCGTCTCGTGATACAATTTGTCCTCCTCTTTACGGCTGCGCTTCCGGCCCCTCCGCATCCCGGCCTCTTCCCTCTGGCTCCGCCGATGTTTGTGCGCGCGCGGACAGCTTAATGTTGCCGTCTGTGTAGCGCATCTCGACGCACAAATCTGTTTACCCGCTCTGGTAGCAGTTTAATCAGCGCTCCCGCTTTTTCCTTCCCCTTCCTTCCCTGCCGATCTGCGCCGCGGAGAGAGCGATTTCTTTGGGGCGGGCCGCGGGGAACCGATCCGCCGTGATTGATACGCGGACCGCAAGAATGCTCCATTGTAGCGTGACAATGGGGGCCGGCCGCGCCGGCTGCAGCCAGCGCCGGCGACGCAATCCCGCTAATGGCCCAGCCGGGGCGCAGCCGCCGGACCCAGGTGGCGCCGTCGCGGCGGCCGCGCTTCGGCATTACCCACTAAATTAGTTCACGCTGTCGGCGCACACTGCCTCGTCACGACCAAACTGCCGTGATAAATTTTGTAAAACCAGGAGGAAGGCGCTGTTTTTCTAAGGCGCCGCCTCGTGATATTCGACTGCAGACCAGTTTAAAAATTCTGGATGCAGTCGCGTCGTTTATCTAGACGTAATCCCAAAGAAAGTAGGTGCTGAAAGATGTAAAAATTACCGAACAATCAGTTTAATAAGTCACGGATGCAAAATACTAACGCGAATTCTTTACAGGCGAACGGAAAAACTGGTAGAAGCCGACTTCGGGGAAGATCAGTTTGGATTCCGTAGAAATATTGAGGCAATACTGACCTTACGACTTATCTTCAAAGCTAGATTAAGGAAAGGCAAACCTACGTTTCTAGCATTGGTAGACTTAGAGAAAGCTTTTGACAATGTTGATTGGAATACTCTCTTTCAAATTCTGAAGGTGGCAGGGGTAAAATACAAGGAGCGAAAGGCTATTTACAATTTTTACAGAAACCAGATGGCAGTTATAAGAGTCGAGGGACATGAAAGGGAAGCAGTGGTTGGGAAGGGAGTGAGACAGGTTTGTAGCCTTTTCCCGATGTTACTCAATCTGTATATTGAACAAGCAGTGAAGGAAACAAAAGAAAAATTCGGAGTAGGTATTAAAATCCATGGAGAATAAATAAAAACTTTTAGGTTCGCCGATGACATTGTAATTCCGTCAGAGACAGCAAAGGACTAAGAAGAGCAGCTGAACGGAATGGATAGTGTCTTGAAAGGAGGACATAAGATGACCATTAACAAAAGCAAAACGAGGATAATGGAATGTAGTCGAATTAAGTCGGCTGATACTGAAGGAGGCACTTAAAGTAGTAAAGGAGTTTTGCTATTTGGGGAGCAAAATAACTGATGATGGTCGAAGTAGAGAGGATATAAAATGTAGACTGGCAATGGAAAGGAAAGCGTTACTGAAGAAGAGAAATTTGTTAACATCGAATATAGATTTAAGTGTCAGGAAGTCGTTTCTGAAAGTATTTGTATGGAGTGAAGCCACGTATGAAAGTGAAACATGGACGATAACTAGTTTTGACAAGAAGAGAATAGAAGCTTTCGAAATGTGGTGCTACAGAAGAATGCTGAAGATTAGATGGGTAGATCATATAACTAATAAGGAGGTATTGAATAGGATTGGGGAGAAGAGAAGTTAGTAGGACATGTTCTGTGGCATCAAGGGATCACCAATTTAGTATCGGAGGGCAGCGTGGAGGGTACAAATCGTAGAGGGAGACCAAGAGATGAATATACTAAACAGATACAGAAGGATGTAGGTTGCAGTAGGTACTAGGAGATGAAGAAGCTTGCACAGTATAGAGTAACATGGAGAGCTGCATCAAACCAGTCTCAGGACTGAAGACCAAAACAACAAAACACAATTTCAGTAAGTGGTATGAAATGGGATGAACACATGAAGGCACAAACAACCTCACGGGCAGAGTGAGCACCTGTCCACAGCTGTTCGCTTATGACTCTATGTTGTACAAAAGGTGTCGTCATTGAGGGGCAAGGCGATTTACACAAAGTTTTTAGTTGGTGTGATGAATGACTGCTTTCTCTAAATGTAGCAAGATGTCAGTTATTGCGGAAGAGCTGGAGAAACAATCCTGTAACGTTCGAATACAGCATTATTAGAGTGCACACTGACACAGCCACATCGATTAATTATCTAGGCCTAACTTTGCAAAGCGATATGAAATTGTGTGAGGAAGCCAGGGTAGTACCACAGTAGGTGAATGCTCGACTACGTTCTATTGGGAGAATTTTGCAGAAGTGTAGCTCATCCACAAGAGAGATGGATAGTGCCACCCATTCTTGAGTACTGTTCGAGTGTCTGGGATGTCTACCAGGTCGGATTAAAGGAAAACATTGAAGCAGTTCAGATGCGTGCTGCTAGATCCGTTACTGGTACGTTCTATCAACACGCAATTATTACGTAAATGCTTCGTGAACTGAAATGAGAATCCCTGAAGGGAAGACGACGCTCTATTCGCAGGGCGGGAAATTTAGAAAATCGGCGTTTGAGGCCGGCTGCAGAACGAGTCTACTATGCTCAGTACATACAACGCAAGGAACATGAAGATAAGGTGCGTTTTTCCCTCGCCCTACTTGCGAGTAGACCAGGACAGGAAAAGCTGGCCGGAGTGGCCATGCGGTTCTCGGCGCTACAGTCTGGAACCGAATGATTTCTACGGTCGCAGGTTCGAATCTTGCCTCGGGCATGGATGTGTGTGATGTACTTAGGTTAGTTAGGTTTAATTAGTTCTAAGTTCTAGGCGACTAATGACCTCAGAAGTTAAGTCGCATAGTGCTCAGAGCCATTTGAACCAGGACAGGAAACCTCTAGTAGTGGTACAAGGTGCCCTCCGCAAACACCATACCGTGGTTTCTGGAGTAAATATGTAGATGTACTTGTAGATGCAGAATGGAAAACGCAGATTGCAAAACCATTTACAAGATGCTACAGCAGTTCTTTACAAACTTGGGGAGGTAAATTGGGGTTTCCTGACAAGTAAAAAGTGAACAATTGGATTTCGTTTCAAATGGAAGGTACAGCTTGCAAAACAAATGTATGAATAAAATCTTCATCGCATAGTCGAACAACTACCATGACTGAAAGCTTCCTACTATCTTCTGTAATCAAGACTTTAATAAAAATGGCGAAGGTAATGCTAATCAGAACACAGGGAGGAGTTTAATCCAAATAATAATGGATTTATTCATTCCTAAAACCACAAGACAAAAACATGGCTAAAAAAACGTCACACAACCATTTTTATTTGACAAACGCTTTCACTAGTATGTGCCCTATCGTGGACAAAGTGATCAGCTGAGCATCGACACACGACACTAACCAGAACACTAATCGCTTTATCTGACTTCATACAACTGAATCCGGGGTATGGCACAAAAAGTATGCCACAGTCAACCATCTATACACTACTATTCCATAAAGACAAATATGGTTCCAAAGGACAGAGTGCTGACAAGCACATATTGGAGCACTACGTCATAGCAGTGAATACTTTACCCTCCTGCTGGTCAGGGCGGCACACCACGATGCGTTCGGCGACTGAAGTCATGGACGGCAGCAATCTGTTATTGATGGTGCGCGCCCAAAAAATGCAAGTACGCGGTCTCGCGTCAGGCTAATTCGCAATGCAGGTACTTCCCTATGACCCTCTGAAAGCCGGCCGGTGCGGCCGTGCGGTTCTAGGCCCTTCAGTCTGGAACCGCGTGACCGCTACGGTCGCAGGTTCGAATCCTGCCTTGGGCACGGATGTGTGTGACGTCCTTAGGTTAGTTAGGTTTAAGTACTTCTAAGTTCTAGGGGACTGATGACCACAGATGTTAAGTTCCATAGTGCTCAGAGCAATTTGAACCGTTTCTGAACCCTCTGAAACCTCGGTGGATTCCAGTGTGCAGGTGGACCCGTTTGATGATCTGCCAAACCAATTTGATTCTGTCCCACGTCTATGCGTGACGGAATATGTCAATTGTTTAGATGGACGACTCAAAACAAACAAGTACACCAAAGCATCACTTGTGTGCATGATTCTAAAAGCAGTACCTCTGATGGTTCAGAAGGTGGCTGGCAGAGGCCCTAAGTAGTACACTAGCAAAGGACACAAGTCTCACTGTTTAGGTAAAGACCTGCAGTTCTTCAGTAGCGAACGCCGGTACAAGAGTGTCCTCTTGTTTTTCTCTCTGTTTTCCTCACCAGCTCGGTAGCAAAGCACATTTACACCGTAGTCTACTCCCACTTTAGCACAAGCCAACCACGAGGTCGAGCTCCGCATTTGAAGATAGGAGACGGCCCCTTGCTCTGCATACACATATTTGACCAATCAGAGACAAAAGTTAATTGGGAGAAAAGCAAAAATTGATTTAGCTTCAAGGCCTTTTGGTCATGCCAACAACATGGCCTGGATGGAACCACAGCCCTCCAGAAAAATATCGTTATCTCCCCTGTTGTGTCCATTTAGAACTTTCCAAAAAATGGCTATAAACTCGCTAAAAGCCTCGTGCCTTCACAAAAATGTTTTGTGACAGAGTCTGGACGTCTGGGTGCCAGTGGCCTGTTCCACAAAAATTTGCAGAAAGCGTACAGTCATCGACTTCCTGCCTAACAAGGGCCCATCCTCTGCTTTATTGCCGGTATTCAATGCTCTGCCCTTTGCAGCTGCGACAGCTCGGCGCTAATCAGCCTACCTGGACGCAGCCGCGAACCGACTGGCGCCATCCAACTTGTCTGCACAATGAGACTACAGAACTCGGTAGCCTGCAAATGTTTTCACCCAGGTTCCGCAGAAAAAACGCACCCCTCGGCCCTCAGCCACTCTACGCTTTTATTGTGGTTGTTTAAATCGGCACCCTATTGCTTTGAATGCAGGTAAAGCTTACCGCTATTCCTTCACTGGAGCACACAAGCAAGAGTGTTAACCACTGTCCACCACTTCATCATGATGTATGAAGTCAGATCGTATACAGGTGTAGTAACCACGTAATAAAGATCAACTTCCCTAAGAACATTACACAGAATAGCACCGCATTAGAAGTGAGTGTTCCCTGCAATATCTAATGCTTCTAAGGCAGTAAAATTGAGACACATATCGACATGTCACTTAAGTATCCCATGAAAATTCTGAGTTCTCGACCAGAAACTACTTCACAATTAGCAACAGATGAACAAGGCAACTGGCAATACAAGACAAAAGTAACTATGCAATGGCTACTGTACTGCAGTAGGGCTACATCTATTATTATTCGTATTAGTATGATTAATATTAGTGACAGTGGTCAGATATAAAGCATTGGAAGCCTGAGGTTTTCCAATGTTGTTAATACTGCAAAAGTAATGTGCGCAAACAAGTCATTTACAAGCAAGAAGTGTTTATATTTTAAAAGGGGGGGGGTGCAGGGTGTGAGAGAAACAAGTGCCTCAAGGGCGAGGAGTGGTACAGAGGAAGCATGTTTTGTAACAACTGTCTGCACTCATTGTGCATGTGGTATCACAGGGCGTTTCCAGACATGTCTTCGGTATTCAATCTCATTCACTGGATTAGAATTGGCTTCAGTGATGAGTCCCGCTTCGAACTGAGCCCCAATGACTAGCAAAGACGTGTCTGGAGGCGCCTCGAACAGTGGTGGGATTCCAGTCTGACTGTGGCCCACCTCACGGCCTGACAACCAAGAGTGATACTTTTCACAGCAGGATCCCTTTGGTGTCATCGGCGGCACCTTCAGAGTACAGCAGACCGTCAACAATACTCTACGATCCATTTGGTTGCCCTTCATGGCAAGCCACCTCGGGGCTACATCTCAGCAAGGTAACGTCTGCCCATAGACGACGATATTTTCTGCTGCTTTTCTTCATGCTTGCCAAACACTACCTCGGCCAGCAAAGTAGCCGGATCTCTCCTCAACTGAGATCGTTTCGAGCATTATGGACAGGCCCCTTCAACCAGCTCGGGATTTTGACGATCTAACACTCCAACTGGGCAGAATTTGGCACGATATTCCTCTGGAGGAAATGCAACAACTCTTTCAATCAATTCCAAGCCGAAAAGCTCCTTGAGTACGGGCCAGAGAGGACCTACGTGTCATTGACTTGCTCAGTATGTGAAACACTTTCTCTTGAGCGAGTGAGGTGGCGTAGTTAGCACATTGGACTTGCATTCAGAAGGAGGATGGTTCCAACTCATGCCCAGCCATCCAGATTTAGGTTTTCCGTGATTTCCCTTAATAGCTCCAGGCAAATGATGGGATGGTTCCTTTGGAATGTCGCGGCCGATTCTCTTCCCCATCCCTGACACAAACCGATATTGTGCTAGATCTCTAACGACCTCGATGTCGACGAGATGTTAAACCCAATCTTCCCTCCTTACGTTCTTTTCAAGAAATCATCCACTTTATTTCTGATATTGTAATCATTTGTTAGTCTCTACATGTACATCATATCAATCGATTCCCGCCCATTCGGATAACTTCTTCGTGGTGCAAAGTAATTTTTTCTCTTATTTTATGACGTATAGTGTATGTAGGAGATGTGGTGCACTAAGAACTGCTTCAACATTCTACAAAATTTTATCATAAGTAATCACTACCAATTGTGTCATTCACACAAAAGTGTAAAAACGATTCTCAGAAAACTTATATGCGAGTTTCGTGAGAAATGCTATCGCATAAATTTAGTGTATCGGTATTCGGCGAAAACAGTATAAAAACGTATGCCATTATCTTATACATATCTCACGAGAGGGTCTTGAGACCAAACAGGAAAGATCACAGTTTGTACTGAGGCATACAGACCGTCATTGTTTCCTCGTTCCTGATGCAAATGAAACTGGATAGAAGTAACCGTCCATGTGTATCGTTGAATGGCTTGTGAGTGTACATCTACATCTACAGGCTTACTCTGCAATTCAAAATCAAGTGCTTGAAGGAAGGTTCATCTCACCACCTTCAAGCTATTTCTCTACCGTTCCACTCTCGCACAGCACGAAGGGAAAACGAATACTTGAATCTTTCAGTGTGAGCTCTGGTTTCTCTTATTTTATTATGATGATCATTTCTCCCACTGTAGGCGGGCGCAAAAAAATATTTTAGCATTCGGAGCAGAAAACTGGTGATTCAAATTACATGACGATATTGTGTCGCAACGAAAACCTTTGTTTTTGTGGCTGTACCCTAGTTTGCGTACCATTTTCGATGTGTTCTGCAATAAATCGCAGTCTTTAGCTATCTTCCGCACAACATTAACTAAGAGATCGTTCCTTTTCTATTATATTTGTATTAATTAATTTATTTAAGAAATTTTGTTTGAGAAAATTCTCTGCTTCTTACTTATTTTCGGTATTTTTAGTTATGATTTCCAGTGGTTTTACTTAGGTTTTAGCTTCAGTCTTTTAAAAGCTAAAGAATATAAGTCTTTGGTTTTAAATACGACAGGAGAGCTAGATATTTGTCCCGTAATGACGATCTCGCCGTTACTGCTCGTCGGAACTGCTCCACCTGAAATCTCTTGGATGCGTGTTATTTTCTTGAATTTGTTTATTGTGCCATCGAATAACTAAACATTCACATTGGAGCTTAATAGCGTCGCACAATAGCAAAATCTCTCCAATATAAAACTCATCTGATCTCTGTAATCGTTTCACACCGAGTCCTCAAATATACATCTTTGATTACATATTACAGAGAGATGCGTCCGTAGTACGGAACGTCCAATTCTCGCACGCAGTTTATACTATCCTCGGCATTAATAATTCACCGCACCTGACTTGTTTTTGGCATACACGGTCCATTACGCTTTTCAAGTTTATCGTAATTTTAATCCCAAAGTATGTAGATGATTTAATAGCGTTTAGATTTGTGTGACTCATTCTGTGACCGAAATTTAGCGGATTTCTTTTAGTACCGATGTGAATGACTGAACGTTTCTCACTATTTAGAGTCACTTTTTACAGCACCCAGTTCTTTCTAATTAATTTTGCAACTGGTTTTGGTCATCTGATAACGTTACAAGACGGTAAACGACAGCATCATCTGCAAATAATCTAAGAGGAGTACTCAATGTCTCCTGAACCGTTTATGTAGTTCAGCAACAGCAGAGTTTCACTCGATGACTTTCAGTCAGTTTCTACGACTTGTAACGTTTCTGGCAGGAAAACACGAATCCCATCGTCCAACTGAGAACATACTCTGTAGCGACGCAATTTGTTTACAAGATTCTTGTGAGAAACGGGTTTTCAAAAGACTTCAGTATATATAAAAATATGGACTCTGTTTGACGTCCCCTGTCAACAGCAGTCATTACTTCGTCTTATGCGAATAAGGAACTAGTTCTGTTCCGCAGGAACCACATTTCTTGAATGCGCCTTGGCTATATTTCAATAAATCGTTTTCTTTGATGTAATTCATAATGTTCGAACACAGTTTGTGTTCCAAAATCCAACTGCAAATCGACGTAGTGACACGGGTCTGCAAATGAGCGGATGACTCCTATTTCCTTGCTTTGCTCTGTGTGACCTGTACAATTTTCCAGTCTTTAGGGAAGGATTTTTCGACGAGCGAGCGGCTTTATATTATTGCTGCCCATGAAGCTATTATATCAGCATACTCTAAAAGCAGCCTAACTGGTGTACAATCAGGACCTGAGGCTTTTGCTTTATTATGTGATTTAAACTGCTTCGCAACACCGAAGATATCTACTTGTAAGTTACTAATGTTGGAAGTTGTTCTTGATTCCGATTCTGAAAAATTTACCTAAGTAGATAAGGATTAATTATCAGTCGGTCTTCTGGTCACGAGTGGCATACCGGGACCACCCGACCGCCGTGTCATCCTCAGTGGAGGATGCAGAGAGGAGGGGCGTGGGGTCAGCTCTCCCGGTCGTTATGATGGTATTCTTGACCGAAGCCGCTACTATTCGGTCGACTAGGTCCTCAATTGGCATCACGAGGCTGAGTGCACCCCGAAAAAATGCCAACAGCACATGGCAGCCTGGATGGTTACTCATCCAAGTGCCGACCACGCCCGACAGCGCTTAACTTCGGTGATCTCACGGGAACCGGTGTATCCACTGCGGCAAGGCCGTTGCCCGGATTAATTAGGCATAAAATAATTGATAATGATGTTATTAATACAAAGTGATAGTATGAGTGTAATGGAATTTTTTCAATATCTCCCCGTTGTCCTGGGGGTCTTCTTTGTGAAGGGTTTACAGAAACCCATGTTTGTAAATGTAGATCAGATGGGTGTACAGGAGTGACGTACCATAAACTGGACTTGCGCTGATGAGCCAGAACATACTGCCATATGAGTGTCACCACCACCTATCGCGAAACCGAATGCTGCCTCGTGGCGTTGTGGGTACGTCAAGAGCTAAGGAAAATATGTAAATGGAGTAGAAACGAATGGGAAATTATCGCAGTGGCATCAAGAGCTCAGGAAAATATGTAAATGGAGTAGAAACGAATGGGAAATTATCGCAGTGACGTTGCGGGCTGTAAATGAGGAAATCCATTGACATGAACGACTGTGACACTCTCCACGCGTCATTGTTGTAAGCACCTATGGGAAGTGGTTGAACGCCTGTGTAAACACGAGTAGGTGGTACTGTGCTGTATTTCCACGACTCGCCACAAAACGTGGAGTTGTTGGGCTTGCCCACTCTCAAAAGCAGGACAGGTGGCGTGCGGTGGTACATCTGACGACTGTGTACATTGCTGTAATGGAGATACAGGTATTTCGAATCGTCAATCACCACACTTTGTCGAACATGGGACTCCGTAGCAGACGATGACTACATGTTACCATGCTGACCAAACGGCATCGTCAGTTACGGTAAAAGCGGCACAGGATCATGGAGATACACTCCCTGGCAAAAAAAGTGAGGCACCTAGAAGAGGGGTGGGTGGGGGATGGGGTAGGAAATGAAATGAAACTTCATGGGTTTAGATGGTGTATCATGTTATTTCAATGGTTACAGAACTGAGTCGAACTTACAAACAAATTCGCAGCATAATCTTAGTTATCACAATGACGTTGCTCTCGCTCTGGTTTGGATGTATTTACTAATTGGGTTGGCAAGAAGGTAATAAAACCGTTGTATCCTCTCCTGAGGCGAGTTGGTCCACAGCTGGTCCTTCACATCATGGATACTTGCACTGGGACAGAGTTGATATCCAAGCTTGTCCTGCACTCTAGGAGAGACAGATCAAGGAATTTGTTAACCGCAGGAGTAATTCAACATCACGCAGGCAGTTGATAGAGACACGTTTCATGTCTGGACGTGCATTGTTCTGTTACAAAAAAAAAAAAAAAAAAAAAAAAAAAAAAAAAAAAAAAAAAAAAAAAAAAAAAAAAAAAACCTACTTAAGGGGCTCCGGAAAGGCTCAAAATCATGAAAAGTTCAATTTTTACTTTTTTGCGTTTTCTGAATCTGCAGACTATTACCTTTTAATAGATATATAATTTATTCAATTCCGAAGACTACAACTATTTTTAAATTTTTTTTGAAATGTGTTCTACATGGGCGTGACCCACTGTGGCGCTGTTAAACTGCTGCCAAACGGTGTTATTATTAACGTCCGTGTTCATCAGGTACATTTTAGTGATGTGAGATAAAGTATGTGTTGTGGCTAACCTGTGATGGTTCAATATATATCGCTGGTGTGATTGTCGATTGTTTCATGTTTATTTACTCTGTCGTTATCTCGAAAATATTCGTAATTAATTCTGTTTCTTGAGTCTCTGTTTCGTTGAAGTATAATAATGAGTAAAAGTAAAGTTATTAGAAATCCTCTGACGGCTTTTAAGAAAAGGAGAAATGTTGGAAAGCCAAAGGTATGTGTTATTACTGTAAACAATAAAGACGATAACCAAGTGAGTGAACCTAACCTCTCAAGTACACCTGCCCATAGCAGGCAAAGTGGGAAAGAAAATACTTCACAGAAGAAGCAAGGTTCAATGAGTGAAAACTATGAATGTTTTATGGGCGAATCGGATGTGAATGAAATATTTGATATGTCGGTTCTCAAAGGAATTTTTTCAAACTGTGTAAGATGTATTCATTGTAGTGAAGTTGGTCTGGAACTCTCCATAATAAAGCACGTAGGACTTGCTAGTGAAATACAACTGAAATGTGATAAGTGTTCATACATGACCACCTTTTGGAACAGTGTTGCAGTAACTGCAACTGAAGAAAATGGTAGCAAAATCTACGAACACAACAACGAGCGATGCTTGCTTTAGACAAGGAACGCCTTCGGGCTGCAGACAGGGCTGTAAAGAGTCTAGAAATACAAGCAAGAGTAAACAGGAGGAGGAACAAGAGGAAGATGGAGGAGGAGTTTGCAGAGGATGAGGATAATCCATCCTATGGACCTGGAATGCACTAAAACGTTAATCCAATCTTTGTCGCTCGATTCCCAAAACTTTTATTTTCTCATACTAATTACATGTTTTCTAAGGATCTTCCAAACATATTTGTTTCAAACTTTCAGTAAATGTTACACAGTACCTTCTGCATAATTTAACACAGCCTTTTTCCAAAAAACTGTATATTTTTGAATATATAAATAAAAAATTGCAAAAAAATGTTGTGAATTTTCATTACAATTGAAAAAAATCATCTTTAATAACTGAACTAAAATTTTTTAAAATCCCTGTGTTAAGTTGTAGCCCATATTCCAATAAATAATCTGTAAAAAGTTCAACTTCCTACCTCCAATACTTTGTGAGGAAAGATGTAATTTATAAGCGTTATTTTAACATTGCAAGTATAGGGCGTTCCGGAGCCCCTTAAACCGAACTAACCTAAGGGCATCACACACATCCATGCCCGAGGCAGGATTCAGGATTCGAACCTGCGACCGTAGCGGTCACGCGGTTCCGAACTGTAGCGCCTAGAACCGCTCGGCCACTCCGGCCGGCGTTCTGTTACACCGTGGTGCTGTGGCACCATGGTACTTTCACATGAGAGGTAGCACATGAAGACGCAGGATGATGGTGATGTACCGCTGCGCCGTCAGTCACTATCGGCTATGACTGAAGTCATATCCGATGGATACCAACATCACGACGCCAGCAACAATACCGCTGTTCCTCGCCGGAACATTGTAAGAAAAATTCCCTTCCCAAGGCCTGCGTAGTGCAGAACCGTGATTCATGCTTGAACGCAGTGCGACACCATTCATTAGCAGCCCATCTTCTATGGTCAAGGCACCATTGGAAACGCAGCGTTTTGTGCTGTGGTGTCAACGGCACCCTCCGCACGTGACGGTAATCCCGTTCTCCAGTTGTTGCTTAGCTCGGACAAATGTTGCAAGATGACGCAAAATGTTGTAGGGAGTCGATGACTTGTTCTGTGGCGGCAGGCTCAGATACGAAAGCTTCGTACACAATATGGCAACCCTTGATTATGGTTGGACATGGTCGACCATGACCTTGAGTACGAGGTGCAACAGTAAAGTATTGAGACTGATGTGAAAAAAATGTTGCTTACCGTTTTAGTCAAGTTCAGTGTCGTCTCCTTCAAAGTAGTCCCCTTCTGATTGTACACACTTTCTCCAGCGCTTCTGCCATTGATGGTAACATTTCTGGAACTCATCTTCTGTAATATCCTTCAAGAACCACATCACAGCTTTTTGGACATCTTGTGTTGTTCGAAAATGGTGTCCCTTGTCCGCCGCTTTGATTCTTGGAAATAGAAAAAAGTCGCACGGTGCGATATCTGGTGAATAAGGTGTCTGTGATAGTACTGAAATTTGTTACGAGGTTAAAAATTGCTATCCTGACAGAGCAGTATGTGGTGACGCATTATCGTGATGAAGAATCCAATTATCAGCAGTGTTGGCACGGACACGCTTTTACGAAGTCTTTCTAAAATTTCTTTGTAATAATATTGGTTAACTGTCTGTCCAGGAGGCACCCACTCTTTATGAACAATTCATTTGGAATCAAAGAAGCACACAAGCATGCATTTCACTTTTGACTTTAACATGCGAGCTTTTTTTGGTCTGGATGATCCCTTTCAGCATCATTGCGAACTTTGGCGTTTTGTCTCTGGATCGTACCGCAAGAACCAACGTTCATCACCAGTGATAACACGGCTCAACAATTCTGGATTGATTTCCGTTTGCTCTAACAGATCGGCTGCCACATTTTTCTGTGTTTCTCGCTGTTGTGGTGTGAGATTTTTGGGGGCCATTTTTGCACAAATCTTTCTCATACCAAGATCTTCAGTTATTATTAGACGAACCGTTTTTCGACTGATGTTCAGTTCTTCTGCAGTCATTTTCACGGATAATCTTCGATTGTACGAGTTCACGAACCCTGGCCAAGTTGACATCCGTCCGTGAGGTTGATGGCCGTCCACTACGGTCTTCATCTTCAACATTCGTACTGCCTTCACTGAACATTTTATGCCAACGAAAAACTTGAGCTCTTGACATAACCTTCTCTCCAAAACCCTTCTGAAGCTTACCGTAAGTTGTCGTCGCGTTTTCACCCAATTTAACGCAAAAAGAAATGGCATATGGTTGCGCAATATTATGCGGTTCCATTCCCGTGACGAGAAAAACAAAAACGTGTAAACTTATTACAGCACAACTCACGACTGAGCAGTTGCATTGATGTGCCGCTTGGACTAGAAGCAGCTTATAGACCAAGATCAAAGATATTGTGCCTACGCAAGCCTGCAGGGTTGCCACATCTTGCAAAGAAAATCAGTCTCATTACTTTACTGTCGCACCTCGTATCAGAATGCCTCCCGTGACGTTCCCATGCAATCCATCATCGGACCACTGCCACAACCGAATGCCCCGCAAATGTGGATATTGCAGAGACCCGGTTCCTTCCAAACTCTGTGACGTGCTGATAATGCAGTCTCACTCGAATACACGGCACCTCCATGTCCTTCACAATGACTATTCACCATCTCGCCAATGCTGTGTACCTGTACCGAAGTTATATTTAGAATTTACCATATCTTCTCGGCGCTTCACATTTTTGTCAAACAGTGTAGGTTTCAGGTATATGCATGGATGTGGATGAGACGATCGACGTGCATGCTATGACGTAATTTGTACATATTCCTGTTGCTAATAGCTCCAGCCATAAAATTCACTTTTTATCCGTAAAAGAAGATTCTCTCGATGAACTATTTCTGCTCCTGCATGAGGAGCTCCACATGGACCCAGTAAACGGAATGAACAAATTCTCAAATCAATAAGTCTTGGTATTGAGATGATCTGGCTACTGAAACACAGCCTTCATTATTAGCTGGTACCGAGCAGTGAGACCCAGTGACTCAGTCACTGAACTTACATAAGGGAGGAGCGATGTTCAGCCACCGGAGTGGCCATCCAGATTTCCATTTTCCGTGGGTTTGCAAAATGGCTATGATGAATGCTCTGATCGCCCCCTTGGAAAGGACGCATGTAATTTCATTTCCTGCGATACATCTTAATTAAACTCGATCTCTGTGGAAAGCTAGACCACACTGAGTCATCCTATATGTTTCTAAAACTCCTTGTTGTTCCAAAAATGTCCCTTCGTGCGATGAAACAGGAAGAAGACTATCGGTTTGGAACGAGTATTTTTCAATTGGCTCTGAGCACTATGGGACTGAACATCTGAGGTCATCAGTCCCCTAGAACTTAGAACTACTTAAATCTAACTAACCTAAGGACATCACACACATCCATGCCCGAGGCAGGATTCGAACCTGCGGCCGTAGCGGTCGCGCGGTTCCAGACTGAAGCGCCAAGAACAGCTGGGCCACTCCGGCCGGCGGGACGAGTATGGCAGACGGGATAGACAAGGTGGACAGAAACAATCTTAAAAGCTTTTAAGGTTGTGGCGGGATAGGTTATGCTGAGAAATCAATATGAAGAAAAAAATTCGATACGTTGCGTGTTCCTGAGATAATTAGCAGTTAAGTTAGGGAATCAGGCTGTGCAAATTGAAGGGGCCCGCAGAGATATAGTCACCAAACTTGTTTTCATTTGGATCCCTAAAATTGCACAACAGAGCGACGCAAAAATTGGACATGCGATGGTAATAAAGATCGAACCTGAGCCAAATGCTGGGCAGTCTCGTGCCCTACCATATACGCTATGAGAACAAGTGGCACTAATTTTACGTGGCAGGCCGCTTGAATTTGCACGCACGGCCTCCTGATTGGCTAACTTCAACGCTAATTAACTCGGAAACGGAGCAACGTATCGATTTTTTTTCTTAGCAATTATTTCTCAGCACAACCTTTCCTGCAACACAGTTAGCAGCTCTTCAGACTCTTTCTGACCACCCTATATAAAACAACGGTCAAGCGTATTGTCTGCGGTAAATGTTGTTGTTGTTGTGGTCTTCAGTCCTGAGACTGGTTTGATGCAGCTCTCCATGCTACTCTATCCTGTGCAAGCTTCTTCATCTCCCAGTACTTACTGCAACCTACGTCCTTCTGAATCGGTTTAGTGTATTCATCTCTTGGTCTCCCTCTATGATTTTTACCCTCCACACTGCCCTCCAATGCTAAATTTGTGATCCCTTGATGCCTCAGAACATGTCCTACCAACCGGTCCCTTCTTCTTGTCAAGTTGTGCCACAAACTCCTCTTCTCCCCAATTCTATTCAATACCTCCTCATTAGTTATGTGATCTACCCATCTAATCTTCAGCATTCTTCTGTAGCACCACATTTCGAAAGCTTCTATTCTCTTCTTGTCCAAACTATTTATCGTCCATGTTTCACTTCCATACATGGCTACACTCCATACAAATACTTTCAGAAACGACTTCCTGACACTTAAATCTATACTCGATGTTAACAAATTTCTCTTCTTCAGAAACGCTTTTCTTGCCATTGCCAGTCTACATTTTATATCCTCTCTACTTCGACCATCATCAGTTATTTTGCTCCTCAAATAGAAAACTCCTTTACTACTTTAAGTGTCTCATTTCCTAATCTAATTCCCTCAGCATCACCCGACTTATCTCGACTACATTCCATTACCCTCGTTTTGCTTTTGTAAATGGTCATCTTGTATCTTCCTTTCAAGACACTATCCATTCCGTTCAGCTGCTCTTTCAAGTCCTTTGCTGTCTCTGACAGAATAACAATGTCATCGGCGAACCTCAAAGTTTTTATTTCTTCTCCATGGATTTTAACACCTACTCCGAATTTTTCTTTTCTTTCCTTTACTGCTTGCTCATTATACAGATTGAATAACATCGGGGAGAGGCTAGAACCCTGTCTCACTCCTTTCCCAGCTGCTGCTTCCCTTCCATGTCCCTCGACTCTTATAACTGCCATCTGGTTTCTGTACAAATTGTAAATAGCCTTTCGCTCCATGTATTATACCCCTGCCACCTTTAGAATTTGAAAGAGAATATTCCAGTCAACATTGTCAAAAGTTTTTCTCTAAGTCTACAAATGCCAGAAATGTAGGTTTGCCTTTCCTTAATCTTTCTTCTAAGATAAGTCGTAAGGTCAGTATTGCCTCACGTGTTCCAATATTTCTACGGAATCCAAACTGATCTTTAGCAAGGTTGGCTTCTACTAGTTTTTCCATTTGTCTGCGAAGAATTCGCGTTAGTATTTTGCAGCTGTGACTTATTAAACTGATTGTTCGGTAATTTTCACGTCTGTCAACACCTGCTTTCTTTGGGATTGGAATAATTATATTCTTCTTGAAGTCTGAGGGTATTTCGCCTGTCTCATACGTCTTGCTCACCAGATGGTAGAGTTTTTTCAGGACTGGCTCTCCAAAGGCCGGTAAATATTGTGTCAAATTTAGGTTAACTTGGTCAGGCTCATACTCTTAATTTTGTTTTTATTCTTTTATTCTTTATTTTTTTACAACCTCCGACTACATTTTTGCGGAATCTCAGGATACACTGTGCAAGAGGAACAGTCGATTGAGCACAGAATATGGACTGAATGTAAACCGAAGAAAGACGAAAGTGCTGAAGAGTAGCAAAAATGAGGTCAGCGATATAATTAAAATCAAAATTGGGGTCGAGGAAGTAGGTTGATTGAAAAAATTCTATTGCCTTGGAAGCAAAAACTGCGTAACGGACAAAGTAAGGACGGCATAAAAAACAGACTAACACAGGCCAAGAGTATATTCCGGTCCAAATGAAATCTTCTAGTATGCAATACTGGCCTTGATTTCAGAAAGATGGTTCAAATGGCTCTGAGCACTATGATGACTTAACATCTGAGGTCATCACTCCCCTAGAACTTAGAACTACTTAACCCTAACTAACCTAAGGACATCACACACATCCATGCCCGAGGCAGGATTCGAACCTGTGACCGTAGCGGTCGCGCGGTTCCAGACTGAAGCGCCTAGAGCCGCTCGGCCACTCCGGCCGGCTCAGAAAGATTTTTCGAATGTACGTCTGAAGAATAGGAGTGTATGGAAGCGACTCATGGATAGTATGAAAATCGGAACAGAAGAGAATCGATGCCTTTGAAATGTGGCATATTAGAGTCATGCTGAAAATTAGTCGGGAGAAATGATGAAGTTCTCTGCAATAACGACGAATTAAAGAACGTGTGGAAAATTCCGACACGAACAAGGGGCAGAACGAAAGAACATGTTTCAAGAAATCGGGGAATAACTTCCATTTTACTAGAGGGAGCTGTAGAGGGTAACAGCTATAGGGGAAGATAGAGATCGATATATATATCCAACAAATACAGTAACTGAAAATGTCGGCTGAAAGTACTAGAGTGGAATGAAGAAACTGGCACAGGAAAGGATGCCGTGTCAGACTGCATTAAACCGATCAGAAGACTGGTGACTCCCTCCCCCACCCCTCCATAAAATGCTCCAAACTCTTGTTATCCTCATCATCTTGTTCTTGTACTTTCGTGTGAATTCCTAAGGGACCAAACGGCTGAGATCATCGGTCGCTAGACTTACACACAACTTAAACTAACTTAAACTAATTATCGCTAAGAACAACACTCACACCCATGCCCGAGGGAGGACCCGAAGCTCCGGTGGAAGGGGTCACGCAATCCGTGACATGGCGCCTCAAACCTCGCGGCTCCTCATCACCATTTTATCATCATCGACATGCAAGTCACCTAATGGTGCCAAATAAGAAGACTTGCACCAGACGGCCAAACATTCCGAATGTTGCCTAGCAGCCAATGCATCCGTACGCAGATTTCATTTTACTAATATGCGAGTGCAGTTGTCGGTAACAGCACGAATACAATGCTTATACACTCCTCAACGTGTTTATCCTCACTATTATTATTAAATGAGGAGGAACTGTGTCAGTTACATTTTCACGACTGAACTGCTGGAACAGTTTCGATCAAATATGGTATGGAGATAGCTATAGAACTTATATTCTCTCTGACAGTGTACATAAACTAAGTTAAAACGTATTAAATTTGTTGCATAATGTACACGTTGCAGTATGTTCAGGTGACTATGCCCCTCCACACCCACCATTCTACATCGTCATGCGTTGGGGCAGCTGTTGGTTTGGCGCACATAACGAGCTATGCTTACCAGAATAGGCAGACTCATGGGGGCAGCAGAGGTTATTACGCATACAGCAGCTTGTGTATTCACCATCACTCTTCATAACGAAGGTACTGATACGTGAGCACAGCTGAATGTAACAGCTACTACAAAGTGGAATGAGTTCTATGGAAGGACTCGTTGGAACTAAGCTGTATGAACGAGGAAGCTCAACAGAGAAAAACCACAACTAAACTTGTATTTGCTCCTTTTCTGGCGTAATGTCAAGCTCACCAGGCGGGAACGTTAGCTGTAAGATGAAGTCAGCCAATTGCTCACTGACTGACCCCTCTCCAGGACGACAACGCGATGGCAGCGCCATCTACTGGAGGAGGACATAAGCGCTGCACCACCAGGCTGCCGCCCAATTCTAGGAGTTCTACAGTAGCGAGTTCAAGAACAGCATCAAGACTAGCCATCTCGCTTCTACTATGTAGCATTGTCTATACTGAAAGGTTTCTTATCTGTCTGTCGCCCTTTGCTCGCGACACATCTATATTTCCTGAAGTTAAGTATTGCCATTTAATTTTTGTAAAAAAAGCTTATTAATAAGACTTGTTTGAATTATTGTCTACATCTACATCTGCATCTACATACAATGTGTTTCAAAAATGACCGGTATATTTGAAACGGCAATAAAAACTAAACGAGCAGCGACAGAAATACACCGTTTGTTGCAATATGCTTGGGACAACAGTACATTTTCAGGCGGACAAACTTTCGAAATTACAGTAGTTACAATTTTCAACAACAGATGGCGCTGCAAGTGATGTGAAAGATATAGAAGACAGCGCAGTCTGTGGGTGCGCCATTCCGTACGTCGTCTTTCTGCTGTAAGCGTGTGCTGTTCACAACGTGCAAGTGTGCTGTAGACAACATGGTTTATTCCTTAGAACAGAGGATTTTTCTGGTGTTGGAATTCCACCGCCTAGAACACAGTGTTGTTGCAGCAAGACGAAATTTTCAACGGAGGTTTAATGTAACCAAAGGACCGAAAAGCGATACAATAAAGGATCTGTTTGAAAAATTTCAACGGACTGAGAACGTGACGGATGAACGTGCTAGAAAGGTAGGCCGACCGCATACGGCAACCACAGAGGGCAACGCGCAGCTAGTGCAGCAGGTGATCCAACAGCAGCCTCGGGTTTCCGTTCGCCGTGTTGCAGCTGCGGTCCAAATGACGCCAACGTCCACGTATCGTCTCATGCGCCAGCGTTTACACCTCTATCCATACAAAATTCAAATGCGGCAACCCCTCAGCGCCGCTACCATTCCTGCACGAGAGACATTCGCTAACGATATAGTGCACAGGATTGATGACGGCGATATGCATGTGGGCAGCATTTGGTTTACTGACGAAGCTTATTTTTACCTGGACGGCTTCGTCAATAAACAGAACTGGCGCATATGGGGAACTGAAAAGCCCCATGTTGCAGTCCCATCGTCCCTGCATCCTCAAAAAGTACTGGTCTGGGCCGCCATTTCTTCCAAAGGAATCATTGGCCCATTTTTCACATCCGAAACGATTACTGCATCACGCTATCTGGACATTCTTCGTGAATTTGTGGCGGTACAAACTGCCTTAGACGACACTGCGAACACCTCGTGGTTTATGCAAGATGGTGCCCGGCCACATCGCACGGCCGACGTCTTTAATTTCCTGAATGAATATTTCCATGATCGTGTGATTGCTTTGGGCTATCCGAAACGGCGTGAATTGGCCTCCCTATTCACCAGAATACCCGTGTGACTTCTTTCTGTGGGGACACTTGAAAGACCAGGTGTACCGCCAGAATCCAGAAACAATTGAACAGCTGAAGCAGTACATCTCATCTGCATGTGAAGCCATTCCGCCAGACACGTTGTCAAAGGTTTCGGGTAATTTCATTCAGAGACTACGCCATATTATTGCTACGCATGGTGGATATGTGGAAAATATCGTACTATAGAGTTTCCCAGACCGCAGCGCTATCTGTTGTTGAAAATTGTAACCACTGTAATTTCGAAAGTTTGTCTGCCTGAAAATGTACTGTTGTCCCAAGCGTAATGCAACAAACGGTGTATTTTTATCGCTGCTCGTTTAGTTTTTATTGCCGTTTCAAATATACCGGTCATTTTTGAAACACCCTGTATATACTCCGCAATCTACCATACGGTGCGTGGCGGAGGGTACCTCGTACCACGACTAGCATCTTCTCTCCCTGTTCCACTCGCAAACAGAACGAGGGATAAATGACTCCCTATATGCCTCTGTACGAGCCCTAATCTCTCTTATCTTATCTTTGTGGTCTTTCCGCGAAATATAAGTTAGCGGCAGTAAAATTGTACTGCAGTCAGCCTCAAATGATGGTTCTCTAAATTTCCTCAGTAGCGATTCACGAAAAGAACGCCTCCTTTCCTCTAGAGACTCCCACCCGAGTTTTTGAAGCATTTCCGTAACACTCGCATGATGATCAAACCTACCAGTAACAAATCTAGCAGCCCGCCACTGAATTGCTTCTACATCCTCCCTCAATCCGACCTGATAGGGATCCCAAACGCTCGAGCAGTACTCAAGAATAGGTCGTATTAGTGTTTTATAAGTGGCCTCCTTTACAGATGAACCACATCTTCCCAAAAATCTACCAATGAACCGAAGACGAGTATCCGCCTTCCCCACAACTGCCGTTACATGATTGTCCCACTTCATATCGCTCTGTAATATTAGGCCCAAATAATTAATCGACGTGACTGTGTCAAGCGCTACACTACTAATGGAGTATTCAAACATTATAGGAGTTGTGGTGTGCATACTGTAAGACGTTCGGTACACACACCATCAGATTATTTGACTTGTCGCTCTAACGAAGTAGGCGAGTGTCAGCAATATGTCTCGTGGTCTTATCGTGGCGTGTTTATCTTCTGCCGTTAGGTCAGACGATAGAAATGCCACTTGCACGCTTAGAGTAGCAGATTGACGGTGACCAACTTCAAACAGAACTTGATTAATTTTCACTCACATTTATTAAAATAGTAACAAGCATAAACCTTACGTAACTTGATTCTGGATGCTGTTTACAATTGACAATCTGAAGTTCCTTTGGTCTTGGAACGTTAATCTTATTCTCACATATCTCTGATACCTGACAAAGTGTCTATACATTTCTCTTCATGGCTATGTACAGGAATATGATAATCTTATTAGGCGCAGACTGAAACTTGACTATAGACTGGTGCAGACTAGTGCAGACTCATACAGACTGGTGCAGACAAATGCAGACTGAGTAATCGGAGGTCTGTACACATGTTATAATACCTCGTGCGTTCAGGTATCACTGCGCGAGTGTGATCTGCGAGGAGAAAAGGTTCTACATTAGCAGCAATCTCATTGGCTGCGTTACATATTAATACGCAGATCGGCAGAAGCAGAATTTGGTCCGTCTCTAAGGCAGCGCCATCTCGTAGCGCAGAGACGGACGAGCGCTGCGCATGCTCTGTTGTGCTTAGCGGGGCGTGCTCTAGTGGGAAAGTTGTGTATGCTCTGACTAAGTGGAACTATGTACACAACAGGAGTCTTTTTCCTATTCATCTGGATTCATTTATATTTATCTGTATTTAGAGTTAGCTGCTATTCTGTACACCAGTCACAAATTGTCTAGCGAAAGCAGGATTCCTAGGCACCCCATATTTGACTAGTAGGCAGGATACAACAGATTCTGTGTCTCCTTTTCCGTTCCAGTGTGAATACACGCATCCCGATGTAGAGGTTTACCTGTACCTATAGGCTCGTTGTCGTAGTCTACTGCAATATATATTTCTGCTCTCAGGGAAGGCGGCCTACATAGTCCATGGTGACGACTCGATATACAGGCGGCCTCCCGCCAGTTATCGACTCCGGGCTGGCCGGCCGCACCCCGCAGGCCGGCTGTTCCGGCTGTCGCCTCCGCCCCCGCCTCCACCCCCGCCCCGCGCCCCCAGCTCGGGCCGCCGTGATTCCGCTGTCCGGCGCGACGCCGCGGCCGCCCGCCGCACACCGCCTCCTCTGGGAGGCGGCCTTTCAGCGGGGATTCCCGGCTGATCCCCGTGATGCGGCGCATCATTTCCGGCGTCGGGCAGCCCACAATAGCCCCGGGGGCCGAGGCCGGGCGCTCCTTTGTACTTCCGGATGCCCGGCTCCCACTCCGCCCCCCGGCCGACGCTTTCTTTTCGACCCTCAGTCTCACTGTAACTACCGTCCTTTCCGAAATACACTCCAACACAAAAAAACCGCACCGCGGAGGAATTATCCGAATGGGACGGACATCACTAGAGGTGACGTACAGGTGCAAACAAAGAAATCATTACAGTTCCAGATAACTGGTTGATTTATTCAAGAGAAATAGCTTAACTGACCAAGTCTTCCTCTGGCCCTCTTGGAAGCAGTTATTCAGTTTCACGTTCATTGATGGAGTCGTTGTACGTCCTGCTGAGGGATGCAGTGCCAAATTCTGTCCAACTGGCGTGTTAGATCGTCAACATCTCGGGCTGGTAGGAGGGCATTACCTATAATATTCCATACATTCTCGACTGGGGAGAGATCCGGTGACCTTGTTCGCCAAGGCAGGATTTGACAAACACAAAGACGAAAAGTAGAAACTCTTACCATCTGCAGGCGGGCATTATCTTGCTGAAATGTAAGCTCAGGATGACTTACCATGATGGGTAACAAAACGTGATGTAGAACATAGTCGACGCAACACCACGCTGTAAGAGCACCGCCAGTGACTACCAAAGGGGTCTGTTAAGGCAAGAAATTGCTCCCCTGCCCATCACTCCGGGCTCTCGTGCTGTATGGCTGGCGACAGTAAGGTTGAAACTTCCTGGCAGATTAAAACTGCGTGCCGGACCGAGACTCGACCTCAGGACTTGGAAGGTAAGAGACGCGGTAGTGGCAGAAGTAGAGCTGTGAGGGTGGGGCGTGAGTCGTGCTTGGGTAGCTCAGTTGGTAGAGCACTTGCCCGCGAAATGCAAAGGTCCCGAGTTCGAGTCTCGGTCCGGCACACAGTTTTAATCTGCCAGGAAGTTTCATATCAGCGCACACACCTCTGCAGAGTGAAACTCTCATTCTGGACAGTAAGGTTGTTATCCCACCAATGTCCGGGGTGTCTCCAGACATATTTTCGGCCTGGAATCTCATTGACCGGAGTTGAATTGTCATCAGTGATGAGTCCTGCTTCGAATTGAGCCCCGATAACTACTGAAGACGCCACCACACACAGTGGTCAGATACCAACCTGACTCTTTCCCGCCGTATAGCCCGACAACCAGAAGAGATGATCTGGGGTGCCATCTGATTTCATAGCAGGTTCCCCGTGGTCGTCATCCATGGGCCCCTTCGAGCGCAGCGGTACATGGAGTATATTCTACGTCCCGTTTGGTTGCTCTTCATGACAACCCATCCTTGGCTTACATTGCTGCAAGGTAAGGCTCGCCCGCACACGGTTTCTGTTGTTTGTCAAACTCTACCTTTGCCAGTAGGGTTGCAGAATCTCTCTCCAACTGAGAATGTTTGGAGCATTATGAGGAGGGCCCTCCAACCAGCTCGGGATTTTGACGATCTAACGCACCTGTTGAAAGAATTTGGCACGCTATCTCTGAGAAGGATACCAACAACCCTATCAATCAATGCCAAGCCGAATAACTGCTTGCATAAAGGACAGAGGTGGACCAGCGCGTTATTGACTTGCTCAATCTGTGAAGCTCTTTCTCTTGAATAAATCATCTAAATTTTGTAACCCTGTAATCATTTGTTTGTCTGTACATGTATATCACATCTACCAGTTTCCGTCACATTCGGATAATTCCTTCATGATGCGCCTTTCTTTGCTATAGAATGTATATCCAAACCACATGGACAACTCTCGTAGTTCATTGCTAATTTGTTCAAATATTCCTTTCATAGAAACCTACCCCAATAATGGAAATTCCATTGTTATTACCAAAAAAGCGCAACGCTTTTTTATTTTGCTTCACACAAGAAAGAGACTCCAGATAAACCCTCGCTTGACCACCGTTACTAAAATCATTTTTTAATTGTTATTATTACGTCTTCTTCTTTTCCAGGACTTTCAGGCTTAGGCAATATGCCTTTTACTCCTTCATATAGTTAACTCCGTCTCTTTCTCGGCTATTCTAAATCTTTTCTTCCTAAGGGATTCTACTTGTATAAAACTATTGGGATTATATACTATCTCTTGCGATGTTGTTTCCATTCTTCCCCATATCCTCCAATCGATCTTCTTCTTTGGTACTTCCCGTATTAGGCCATTTGTGACCCGTTACGATTCTCACCTTTTTCTCGGTGTGGCATGATATTTTCTTTATCTGATGTGGTAGACTCTCTGTATCCATTCTTTGCAGGTATTCGTTCCACTTCTTTTTGTTTTATCCAGTTTTCCTTTACACCCCAGATTTTCAACTCCTTTCGAATATCTTCATTTCGTACTTTTTCTATTCTTTTACATCCCTTCTACACTCTAATGGATCTCATTTCCACTCCTTCTCTTGGTTTTTCTTGTCTTTTATTCAATACCCTCGCTTTACTTGCGTATAGTTGGGTTCACAATGCAGATGTGTCATTAAATTTCAATCGTGTTCATTCCGAATTTTGTGCTTAAATGTTGTGTTCCAAATCTAATCATCTTAATCTGCATATCTTCTTCATACTCACTTTCAAGACAGTAAAAAGATTTTGCGTGCCACACTTCTTTCATCAACTACTATCTTAGTTCTCACTAAATGCTTTCCACAAAATTCCATTGACTTATATTTACGATGAGGTATTTCCATATTATATTCTGTACATATTTTATTTAGTTCATAAATTCCTTTTTGAAAATCTCCTTGTCTTGAAAAATACACGTAAGATCAGCAGGAGTGATTGCAGTTTTACTGAACTGTTTAATTGTACCCCAGTGTCTATCCTAGAAATCCACTACCGTACAGTATCGTCAATGTAAATATAGAACAAGTTAGGGGATAAGCTACAGATTACTGATGTTGCTTTGTACAGACTTTGATAGTTAATATGAATGGTTAAAGGATAACTGCTATGCTCCATCATTCTCCATAACTTTCCTTTTAAATCATGAATTCCCAGTTATGACTGGATGTCATCATTTTTTAGATGGTCTCTCCTTGAGTGCCCTTCGACAGTTATTAAAAAATCTCTTTTCTGCTGAGTTGATGTTATTTTAATTTCTTTCTCTTTCAAATGTTCAAATGTGTGTGAAATCTTATGGGACTTAACTGCTAAGGTCATCAGTCCATAAGCTTAGACACTACTTAACCTAAATTATCCTAAGGACAAACACACACACCCATGCCCGAGGGAGGACTCGAATCTCCGCCGGGACTGGCCGCACAGTCTATGACTGCAGCGCCTTAGACCGCTTTTTTTTTTATTCTCAAAGCCAAAATCAAATTTCATTTTCCTTTAAGAACAAATTACGTGTAATAAACAAGGAAAAGTTTTTTTAAAGAAAACAAAGACTCCAATTATACTGGTTTTTCCTTTCAGGGAACAAAAATGAGTCTCCTTCGTCTTGTTGGCGAAGAAGCAATCTTTTGGAACAAAAAAAAAGTTTCTCAAAGCCAAAATCAAATTTCTTTTTCCCTTAAGAATAAATTATGAGGAATAAATAAGGAAAAGATTTTTTTTTTAAATTTAAGTCGTCGTGCGACCAGTTCTTACAGGAGCTCCTGAAGTGTCTCCGCCTACAGCATGCCAGCTTGTCCAAACGTGTCTTCTCATGGCGCAGGCGTGGGTTCTGGGTAGCAGATGTATTCAGTTCGGTTCGGTTTATACAGTTTTCAGCTTCTCAGTGCTTGGACGTTCCAGCTACTAGGTGGGTCATCGAAAGTGCTCCGTAAGAAATTGGACAAATATTGCTTATAGCGTGGGTTGCGTATCGGGACGCAGCGTCGTTCGTTGAGATAAGTCCAATATCCTAGCGTAGACTTGTCGCCAGAAGTAAAAAGATAGCGGATCGTGTGGCCACAGATCCAATTCACAGAGTGAGTTTTGGCGGAGGGGTAGAAAGTCTTATCGGGGTACCAAAGCATGTGGACGTCGATCTGAGCCGGTGTCTGGCGAGTAAGAAACGCCAAAAGTCGCCGCGCAAGTGTCCAGACGTCGAACGCTGTCCCACAGTGGAATCGGTGGACATCCGTGCACAGTGGGTGCAGAGGGATGAATCGGCGAGATGGATGCGGTGCAGACGATCTCGGTTAGCTTGTTTGCCATTCACGGTGATGTACCACGCTGATTGAACGTCTGATTCGAGAAAACGCGCATGGATCGCCATCCATATGTGTCGCCACACGTACTGTGGATACTTACGTTCGATGGGGTTGGACGGGCGGCACTGTTGTAACAATTGGGAGACTGTTCTCGTGAGGTAAAAACGTGTAGGTGGTAAGGACCGGTATATATAACTCCAGGTAAAATCATTGATTGTAATAAAAGGGGGTTGGAATGGTCGATACCAGTACTGGGGCGGACAAGGAGGCCGGTGCAAAGTTGTGAAGCAGGAGGCTAGTAAGGCTCTGCGGGCAACGATGCCAAAGTTTTAGTTGGGAGCTGACGTATAGTGCCTTGACACGAGTCGGCACGTGGATGAGTCCCACCCCGCCACGAACTTTTGGGAGTGCAAGAGATTCATATTGCACCTTGAATAACTTCCCCGAGCTGACGAAGTAGCCGAAAGCCATCAACAGTCGTCGCGCCAGGAGATTTGGGACTGGTAGTACTTGAGCCACGTGTGGTATACGGGAAGCATGATACATGTTCACGTATTGCGCGCGTTGGATAACGTCGAGAGCTCGTAGCCGGTGATCTGCGAGGTTTGCTCTGATTGTCTGTAGCAAGCGTCTACCATTGATAGTCGCTGAGCGGCGCAGGTCTGCTGTGAAGTCAAGTCCAAGACACCGTATGGTGGCGGCGACACTAAGGGGGGCAGCGCATCTCTCCGGCAAGCCCTGATCAATCAGCAGGACCTTGGATTTTGACACGTTGAGACAAATCCCCGACGCTTCGCCGTAAGTCGCCACCCATGTCAGTGCTGCTCGTACTTCATCTTCACTGCGCAGATATAGTACTATGTCGCCTGCGTAGGCTGTACAACAAAAACGGTGGCCGTGCACAGCCATACCTTCCAAACGTTGGCGCATGCCCTGGAGCAGGGGTTCCAAGACGAAAGCACGCAAAATCGTGGAAAGAGGGCAGCCTTGCCGCACAGATCGTGCAATGACCAGGGGCGGTGTTGGGCGACCATTGTACATGACTTTAGAGGTTGCACTGCTCAACAGGCGTATAACAACTGTGACAATACCGCCAGGAAAACCCATATGCTTAAGAACTGGCTAAAGTCCAGTGAAGCCAAGGCGCCAGGGAGACGCTGATAATGCGCTAATACTATCATGTCTCTGTAACGGCAAAGGGCCGTACGGATGTTGTCGCCTCCTAGGGAAGTCTGGTCGCAGGATGTGACGTAACGTGCGACCTTCTTGAGTCGCGATCCCAGTAGCCGTGTGAATATTTTCATGTCGCTGTTGAGCAAAGTAATTGGTCGATAGTCCTGGACCCTCGATAACCCGCGCGGTTTATGTACGGGGATAATAATGCCTTCTAGAAAGGCGCTCGGGACCACTGTCATCGGTGACATCAGCTCTTGTGCGATTGCCGTCCATGTTGAAGCCAACAAATAGTGAAAATTTTTATAAAATTCGATGGGTATACCGTCAGGTCCAGGAGATCTGTTATCGGAACCCGCCTTGATAGCATCTACCACTTCATCTGTGGTTACGTCGTCTTGGAGGTCATGCACTGCAGCCTCCGGAAGAGTGTTCGTAGTAAGCTGCAGAATGCGGTACGGCTGCGTACAGCCCGGAAAAATGAGCATGGAGAGTACGACCGACGCTTTGTTGGGTGTCGTGCCGGTGCCCTTCCACATCAGTGAGGACTTGGATCAGAGCTCGTCGTCGTCGTTGTCTTTCCTGGATGAGGTGGTACATCGACTGACGTTCTTGAGGGATTCGGTTAGATGCTCGAGAACGGACTACAGTGCCTTCTAAGTGACGCCGCATGATCAAGGAGATCTGCG
Organism: Schistocerca americana; assembly: GCF_021461395.2. Lineage (NCBI taxonomy): Eukaryota > Metazoa > Arthropoda > Insecta > Orthoptera > Acrididae > Schistocerca > Schistocerca americana. The sequence goes on from NC_060124.1 coordinate 380,150,753, forward strand.
CCTTCGTGCGATGGACCATCGACTGCCGGGCTGGCGAGAAATGCATCGTGGTACAGTCACGTAGTATGGTGTAGTAGAAGTGCAGGGTATTAGTTTTCCACTCCTTTAATTCCTTCCCATAACTCATCAGAGCCTTCCTGAGGGTCGGCTTTGCACAGGAGAGCCACTATGATAAGGTGGAGTCATAGGCTTCTCGACGATGGTGGCAGCGTGCCCACGCTTTTTCGACCATACGGCGACAGTCTGAGGAGGTCAGGTGAGCGACATTGAGTTTCCACAGACCACGACTATGCCACACTTGCTGTCGGGCGAGAGTGACGTCACAGAGGTACGCATCATGGTCTGAAAAGGCCAAGGGCCAGACTTCCGCATGACGTGTGCCATCAGCAAAGGAGAGGGTAACGTAGATGCGATCTATGCGGCTTGACGAGTGAGAGGTGTAGAACGTATAGCCCGGTTGAATTCCGTGGAGCTTCTTCCATGTGTCAACAAGTCGTAGACGGTCGATGACCACGAGAGAGATGCACAAGGGGAATGTCGCGGGAGTTGGTCCGCGGGCTCTTGTGTCAAGTTAAAATCCCCACCAAGTACCAAATCGTCCTGCGGACCGGTGAAGAGGGGTGTGACGCTTTCGGCAAAAAAAGTTTGTCGGTCATGACGGCGGCCAGTGCCGGACGGAGCGTAGATATTAATAATACGCACGCCGAACAGTGTGAGGGCCATACCTCGCGCAGTGGAGAGGTAGATGACGTCCTCTGCAGAGAGTCCGTCGCGTAGCAGGATGGCGACGCCGCTACCGGTGTCGGATGCGGGGGAAACATGGGCGTTGTATCCGGTGGGAACTAGGAAGTCAGTGCAATATCCACATCCGCAGAGTAAATAGAGTCTCTGAACATGGCCAGTTTATGGGGGGCACAAATGGTGGCAAGATTCATCGTGGCGATACGATATTGCTGTGTACGGCCATCCACAGTATTTGCAGAACGTGCAGTAGAAGTAGCCGACAGGTGGAGACCAGCCGGTGGTCCCGCAGTGGTGATAATTACCGGTGGGGCGCCAGCCCCAGTGTCGCCGAGGTGGACTCCTGTGCAGACTCGCTGGCAGTCTGTTCCATTTCTTCTTCAACGTCATCGGCCCAGGAAGCTGACGACGTGGACATGTGACGGTCACGTATTTCCGGAACGGGTGATGTGTATTCCGCAACATGAGTGGCAGGGGGACCGCCGTTATCATTCGTTGACAAAGGCGAGGACACATCCCAGGCTGGGAGAGGAGGCGTCACAGGAGGGGCGCCTGTTGCTGCCACATCGCGTGACTGGACGCAATGTGGGAGATCACCGTCAGACAACAGGTCGACACCTCGCGGGGCCGTCTGAGAAAGGGCGTCATCGGAAGGCGTTCGTCGTCGTTTCCTGTGTTTGCGAGGCGACCGCTGTTTTCTGATGTGGCCTTCTGAATTAGAATGTGGTCGCCCGTCGTCTGACGCCGAACCCGTCTGGACGAAAGCAGACGTCGGCACGACACCGAGGTCGACGTCCATGGTTCCAACAGGAACATTGGTTTCGGTCTGCAACCCGGACGGTCCTGAAGCGAGCACTGGAGTCGACGCCGTGCCTGTGTCGTCGGCGCGTTGTGCTGTGGCGGGTGGCGTTGACGATGCTGCTGGCGCAATCGAGATTGGTACGACGGGGTCCTGTGCAACCTTGGCGTAGGTGATGGGTAAGGACGTGACCGTAAAGCCTGGTTCTCTTCACGTAACGGCGTCTGTATTAAACGGTGGTGTAAGCATTCGGAGCGTACATGTCCCTCCTGGCCACATCCTGCGCACGTTCGTGGTTGTCCATCGTACATGACGATGGCCCTCACACCGCCAATCAGCAGGTACGATGGGACATGTTTCGTCAGCTCAATTTTTATTTGCCGGACGCCATTTAATACGGGGTAGGTGATAAATGTTTGCCACTTCTCCGCGACGTGACCCAAGACGGTGCCATATGGTTGGAAAGCGGCAATGACCACATCCTGAGGCACCTCGAACGGGAGCTCAAACACCCGCAATGTCCGGAGACCGAATCCAGCATGGGCGACTGTCACAGCACCCATATGTCCATCAGAGTGTTTAAATTTGAGTCCGGTGGCATGACGGTGAATTATGTCATTGCAAATTTCCTCCGTCGGCATCTTGATGTAGACAACACTTCCAGTGATGGAAAAATGTATGCCGATTACGTCCTGGGTGTTCAAACGTAGATTCTTACGTATGAACTGTTCGACTTCGAAAGCTCTAGGTCGTGGATGTTCGGCCTGAAACGTTACTTTGATCGTTGCACGGCGGTACGAGTGCGCCATGGTTTACGTTAGTACTGGACTCGATAGACACAAACACCGCGACGCGGAAGTAAACACCGCCGAGAGTGGAGCGTCACACGGCGCGCGGAGCAGCTCCGCAAGCTAGAACGGCTGCGAGCCGACTGAACCGCTCGGCTAATCCTGCGCGGCTTTTCTTTCAGTGCATCATTCGCTACTATAACGTAGTAAAGGCACTGCCACTGTTCTATACAATTTTAGTTTTGTGGATTTTTTAACTTGATTCCTCGAAGTTTTGTTTATAGTTGCCCATATATTTTGAAACTTGTGTATCTCTTTTCTATGTCTTTGCCTACTTCCAGGTTTATGTCAGTACATATATAAATGAAACTGTAGATTAGTTCAAGTCTTTCGTGTTCATGAAAAATATAATCTTTTGGTTGAGAATTTTTATTTACTCAGATGCTTGTACTACGAATGTTAGCTACAAGTTTCGGCAGGCTTTAATTCCCATTTTCAAATCTCAAAGAATTTTTATATTTAGGATATTATTTTCAACCGTTTTTTACATTCTAATACTCAACGTATACTTAGAAGGAAACATTTCAAAATATGTGCATTATTTACCCACATCGATTTAGTGACACTGTATTTGGTGCACTATTACCTAGTCCTGAATCCATAGGAACTTAACTAAAACACAAATAAAAATAATTATGGAACATTTAACGTCAACGTACAGTAAAACGTGTCAGACGTGAACATACCTCGCTGGATCAGACGTATTACTGTCGAGTCATACATCAGACGATAAAACTGTACATATAGCACACACTCATAAATGTTGGTGTTAAAATATATTTTGTGCAGAAAATGCGGTTTGCTCTGTCTGTTCGTGCTGATAGCTGACGGCGCACTGCCCAGCAGTAGTCAAATGGACTGCATCGTGTTATGGAGTACCACCAGATTGCAGCAGGCTCAACTTGAAAAACCTAATACATGTACGCATTCCATGTACGTGTAGTATGTATAATGACTACAGTACTCTGTACTTGTAAAATATTTCTTATAATATTTTAAAACAATTTGAAAACATTTTACTATTAAGAGAAAATAAATGGCTGTGCCTAGTCGCTGCAAATAGGCGCACTATTTACAAGCAGACAATCCAAGTAGCTAAACATCGTAAATAATTTCACAGGATTGAACTACCAAATCCACAAGTGAAATAGACAGCAAAGGGCTTTTAAATAGACATTTCGCTTCTGTCCTCAACAGACCAATAATTGACATTTACGCAACCTTTATAACGCATCTACTTACATTAACAGTCTGAGGGTAAATTACAGGCAGGGTTTCGCAAAACACAAGTACTACAGAGGTGTACAGAGCACGTCTATACCTTTCATCATAATCGGTAAGATGCTGTTACAATCAATATGAGAATTAATTCATAACTGGAAGATGTAAAAGTATTCAAAATACAGTATCTCTGTACCACACAACATTGTTAAGCAATATAATAAAGAGAGAAAGGGGGGGGGGGGGAGAGGGAAAAGGGGATGGCCCAGGTCAAGGACAGATGGGAAAATGTCGTTGGAATCTAGAATCGTCTATTGAGACGGCTCATCTCGAGCTTTGGTGAAAGTATTCAAAACGCATCATTTACGACATGTATTGTTTCAAACGGATCGTCATTCACCCTTTCTGCATAGCTGCGTTCTAACCATTAGCACAGTCAAGCTCCAAGAGCGCCTATGATCTAAAATTAATTTTGAATTCATATTACTGGATGCTTCATGCAGAACCGGAAAACGCTGTGGAATGGCTCTGAGCACTATGGGACTTAACATCGGAGGTCATCAGTTCCCTAGAACTACTTAAACCTAACTAACCTAAGGACATCACACACATCGATGCCCGAGGCAGGATTCGAACCTGCGACCGTAGCAGTCACGCGGCTCTGGACTGATATGGTTTGTAACCCTAGGTCTAGGTTACGACTGATGTAACCTCAACATATATACAACAGCCAATTTAGTATTAAAGATTTATAGTTTTATATGCGCAGTAAAATATTAATGTCACTTGTTATCTAGCCACGGGTTTAGGTCATGGTAATCACAACCACGCACATTTCTTCGAGATAGATAACTTATAACTCAGTCCCAAGAATCGTGATGTGCTGTTCGTAGTATCCGCATTGCACAGTTCGGCTCTTCCTTATACTGCTACTTCAATTTATGAAACACTTAAAATACTAAGTAAACCGACGTTTCGGACGAGCTGAAGCGCTTCTTCTCGTGGCAAGACTATTTAGTTTGGGAGTGGGCGCTGCAAAATATCGTTTTGTAAGCTTCCTGGTAATTTTTGAAAACGGATTAGCTGTTGTTGTTGTTGTTGTTGTTGTGGTCTTCAGTCCTGAGACTGGTTTGATGCAGCTCTCCATGCTACTCTATCCTGTGCAAGCTTCTTCATCTCCCAGTACCTACTACAGCCTACACCCTTCTGAATCTGCTTAGTGTATTCATCTCTTGGTCTCCCTCTATGATTTTTACCCTCCACGCTGCCCTCCAGTACTAATTTGGTGATCCCTTGATGCCTCAGAACATGTCCTACCAACCGATCCCTTCTTCTGGTCAAGTTGTGCCACAAACTCCTCTTCTCCCCAATTCTATTCAATACCTCCTTATTAGTTATGTGATCTACCGATCTAATCTTCAGCATTCTTCTGTAGCACCACATTTCTAAAGCTTCTATTCTCTTCTTGGCAACGGCCTTGCCGCAGTGGATACACCGGTTCCCGTGATCTACCCATCTAATCTTCAGCATTCTTCTGTAGCACCACATTTCTAAAGCTTCTATTCTCTTCTTGGCAACGGCCTTGCCGCAGTGGATACACCGGTTCCCGTGAGATCACCGAAGTTAAGCGCTGTCGGGTGTGGACGGCACTTGGATGGGTGACCATCCAGCCGCCATGCGCTGTTGCCATTTTTCGGGGTGCACTCAGCCTCGTGATGCCAATTGAGGAGCTACTCGACCGAATAGTAGCGGCTCCAGTCAAAGAAAACCAACATAACGACCGGGAGAGCGGTGTGCTGACCACACGTCCCTGCTATCCACATCCTCAACTGAGGATGACACGGCGGTCGGATGGTCCCGATGGGCCAGTTGTGGCCTGAAGACGGAGTGCTGCTGCTGCTGCTATTCTCTTCTTTTCTAAAACTATTACACTTTATATCAAATGAAGAAACTGTGACTCTGCCACGTTTTTGCTGCAGAATCGCTCATAGAAAAACCTAGCATACACTGAAGTGACAAAATTCGTGGGATAGTGATAAGCACATACAAGAATGGCGGCAGTTTCACGTATACACTGTGTAAAAGGACAGTGCATTGGCAGAACAATCATTTGCATTGAGCTGATTCATGTGAGACGGTTTCCGACGTTATTATGGCCGCACAATGGAAATTAACAGGCGTTTAACGCGGATTAGTAGATGAAAGCTAAATACATGGGACATTCCATTTCGGAAATCGTCAGGGAATTCATTTTCCGAGATCCATAGTCTCAAGAGTGTGCCGAGAGTACCAAATTTCTGGCATCATATCTCACCACGGACAACGCAGTGGCCGACGTAATTCACTTAACGACCAAGAGTAGTGGCGTTTATGTAGAGTTTCCATTGTTAAAAGACAAGCAACGCTCCGTGAAATAACCACAGAAAGAAATGTGGGGCGTACGACAAACGTGCCCGTTAGGACAGTGCGGCGAAATTTGGTGTAAATGCTTGTTTTTCCCGCGTGCCGTTCGAGAGTGGAACGGTAGAGAGACTGCTTGAAGGTGGTTCATTGAATCGTTTGCCAGGCACTTTATTGGGAAAAGCAGAGTGATCACTCACTGCTGTGAGTGCCTTTGCTAACAGCACGACATAGCCTGCATCGCATTTTCTGGGTTCATGACCATATCAGCTGGATCCTAGACTGGAGAACAGTGGCCTGTCTGATGAGTATGGATTTCAGTCGGTCGAATCATTGATTTGGCCAACTAGATCGCCCAACATGAATCTCACCAAACATTTACGACAAATGATCGGGCGGCCACTTCGTGCAGAAGATCTCGCACCAGAAACACTATCGTAGTTATGGACGGCTGTAGATGCAGTATGCCTCAATATTTCTGCAACGAACTTGCAACGGCTTGTTGAATCCAGCCGGCCGGTGTGGCCGAGCGGTTGCAGGCGCTTCAGTCTGGAACCCCGCGACCGCTACGGTTGCAGGTTCGAATCCTGCCTCGGGCATGGATGTGTGTGATGTCCTTAGGTTAGTTAGGCTTAAGTAGTTCTAAGTTCTAGGGGACTGATGACCTCAGAAGGTATGTCCCATTGTGCTCAGAGCCATTTGAACCTTTTTTGTTGATTCCATGTCACCTCGCGGTTGCTGCTCACACTGGGCAAAAAGAGGTCCCACACTATATTACGAACTATCCCATGACTTTTGTTATCTCAATGTAATGGTCACACTACTTGGTTCTAATGCGGAGATTAATCGTCGCAAGAATTTATGAAACTAATTACCACTGAGCGCAAGTTGTACACTCTGCTCCGATTGAGGGTGAGGTAACAGCTAAGTGGAATCAGTTTTAAACTCCTTTAAATAGGAAATGGTGCCAAGGAAATATAATTTGTTTATGACTTTATTTGAAAACAAATCTATGTAATTGTCTCCAATAGTAAAAGAGCCACAACAGCATGGGCAAAATTAGTGCTCAGGAAACATGTGGTACAAAAATCTTTCAAGTCGAATAAGAAAACGAGAAAAACTAAATTCATACAAGTCATGAAACATTGTTATATGCCCATTAGCAGGGATTATGACGAAAGTAAATGTTCTATCATTCGGATGGATTAACAACAGCCGCGTGGGATTAGCCGAGCGGTCTCAGGCGCATCAGTCATGGACTGTGCAGCTGGTCCCGGCGGAGGTTCGAGTCCTCCCTCGGGCATGGGTGTGTGTGTTTGTCCTTAGGATAATTTAGGTTAAGTAGTGTGTAAGCTTAGAGACTGATGACCTTAGCAGTTAAGTCCCATAAGATTTCACACACATTATTTTTGATTAACAACAAACAAAGCCTGTATCGAGCATCGAAAGCCATTCTTGTTACAAAAGGCACATGCAAAACATGCTTCCAAGTCGTGAAAATTACACAGAAATCGTCCATCTTAAACTTCGTTATACAAACCAAGAAAATGGTGAACCACATGACCACTGAGACTGATTACCGACCTTGTTTCGCAAACGAGCTCATGTAGCACACAGCGAAACTTCTCTTACCACACTGTAGAGCTGCAAACAGCCAACCGCGGTAACAGACAGCCAAACAACGCCTGAAGCTAAGCTCACCAAAACTACAGTGTCTCTTCAAAACTTATACGTAGAATTCGCCACGAGGCGGGCTGGGTCCTGACAGATCCGCTAAGCCCGGACTCAAAAAGAGTTCTTCCTGTGCACATTACAGATTGACTCAAAGATAACTATGTTGACAGCAATCGACAACTAGGTACAGAATTACGTCCTTGCAGTAAACTTGCGGTAAATAGCAAAGGAAACACTTGAAGGATTGAAGTTGCAAATGAAACGGACAACTTTCAGTTTTTCTAACGGTGTCACTATTAAATACTAGTTTCATTTATTCGTTTTTATTGGCTTTAAGCTAACATTGGTAGGTATTAGAAGAGAAGGAGGGACATATGGCAGACTGTGTACAAGTTATTCGGATCGCTGACAATTGGTAGGTCGCTAATAATCAGTGACAAGCTTCTGGGGGCCGTGTTCTGCTGCTGTTAGTAGCGAAGAAACAGTGCCAGTTGGACGAACGATGTTTGTTTAGCCGTTCGTACAGCTGCTGCTCAGCGATCACACGCAGCACGTCGTATGGCGGTCGCTGGCAGCCACGAGGGCGGGAGCCTGTAGACGTCCTCCCTCGTGGTATTGCCAGGCTGCTTCAGGATGTCGATTGGCCCACTGACTTTTCGTCTGCGCACCTACAGTTCTCTTCTAACAAGTACTCATGCTTCTTGAAACTTGACAGATTGCCCACAATCGCGATGCTATTGATCTCCTGAGCTGCCCCAACACGAACACAGACCTCATTCTCTGCAATGCGGGTGCCAGCATGCCTTCTTCTTTTCTGTGGACCCTACCAAATCCTGCATCCTGAAAGCTGAGGCCGGCCGAAGTGGCCGTGCGGTTAAAGGCGCTGCAGTCTGGAACCGCAAGACCGCTACGGTCGCAGGTTCGAATCCTGCCTCGGGCATGGATGTTTGTGATGTCCTTAGGTTAGTTAGGTTTAACTAGTTCTAAGTTCTAGGGGACTAATGACCTCAGCAGTTGAGTCCCATAGTGCTCAGAGCCATTTGAACCATTTGAAAGCTGATAAATGTCATGTCTGTAGCCTAGTGAGAACGTCAGGAAAGTGTTATATTGAAGTACCTACACCGCAGCTAATTAGTTCTTGCACGGGGGATGCGTCTGCAAGACCACAGAAGCATTATTTTCCTTTATTTACACTACTGGCCATTAAAATTGCTACACCAAGAAGAAATGCAGATGATAAACGGGTATTCATTGGACAAATATATTATACTAGAACTGACATGTGGTTACATTTTCACGCAGTTTGGGTGCATAGAGCCTGAGAAATCAGAACCCAGAACAACCACCTCTGGCCGTAATAACGGCCTTGATACGCCTGGGCATTGAGTGAAACAGAGCTTGGATGGCGCGTACAGGTAGAGCTGCCCATGCAGCTTCAACACGATACCACAGTTCATCAAGAGTAGTGGCTGGCGTATTCTGACGAGCCAGTTGCTCGGCCACCATTGCCCGAAAGTTTTCAATTGGTGAGAGATCTGGAAAATGTGCTGGCCAGGGCAGCAACCGAACATTTTCTGTATCCAGAAAGACCCGTACAGGACCAGCAACATGCGGTCGTGCATTATCCTGCTGAAATGTAGCGTTTCGCAGGGATCGAATGAAGGGTAGAACCATGGGTCGTAACACATCTGAAATGTAACGTCCACTGTTCAAAGTGCCGTCAATGAGAACAAGAGGTGACCGAGACGTGTAACCAATGGCACCCCATACCGTCACGCCGGGTGATACGCCAGTAAGGCGATGACGAATACACGCTTCCAATGTGAGTTCACAGCGATGTCGCCAAACACGGATACGACCATCATGATGCTGTAAACAGAACCTGGATTCATCCGAGAAAATGACGTTTTACCATTCGTGCACCCAGGTTCGTCGTTGAGTACACCGTCGCAGGCGCTCCTGTCTGTCATGCAGCTTCAAGGGTAACCGCAGCCATGGTCCACGAGCTGATAGTCCATGCTGCTGCAAACGTCGTCGAACTGTTGGTGTAGATGGTTGTTGTCTTGCAAACGTCCCCATCCATTGACTCAGAGATCGAGACGTGGCTGCACGATCCGTTACAGCTATGCGGATAAGATGCCTGTCATCTCGACTGCTAATGATACCAGGCCGTTGGTATCCAGCAGGGCGTCCCGTATTCCTCCTGAACCCACCGATTCCATATTCTGCTAACAGTCATTGGATCTCGACCAACGCGAGCAGCAATGTCGCTATACGATAAACCGCAATCGCGATAGGCAACAATCTGACCTTTATCGAAGTCGGAAACGTGATGGTACGCATTTATCCTCCTTACACGAGGCATGGCAACAACGTTTCACCAGGCAACGCCGGTAAACTGCTGTTTGTGTATGAGAAATCGGTTCGAAACTTTCCTCATGTCAGCACGTTGTAGGTGTCGCCACCAGCGCCAACCGTGTATGAATGCTCTGAGAAGCTAATCATTTGCATATCACAGCATCTTCTCCCTGTCGGTTAAATTTCACGTTTGTAGCACGTCATCTTCGTGGTGTAGCAATTTTAATGACCAGTAGTGTACTTACTATTTTAATTATTTTGTAAGATGGCGCGGCAGAACACCGAGAGCGATTTTAAAGATACTGACATCCGGCTCGGAAGGCTTGCTCGACCAATTCTGCATCCTACTGAAATGAATAGTGGACTATGGGGAAATTAGAAAGGCAGAGAATTTAAGCTGAAAATATGATCGTATTATTTAAATACTTTAAAAAGAGAGTAGTTTTAATGTTGGAATCACTATTGCTGAATCAGTATTTCTGAAACTTCCTGGCAGATTTAAACTGTGTGCCGGACGGAGACTCGAACTCAGGACCTTCGCCTTTCGCGTGCTCTACCAACTGAGCTACCCAAGCACGACTCACGCCCCGTCCTCACAGCTTTGATTCCGCCAGTACCTCGTCTCCTACCTTCCAAACTCCACAGAAGCTCTGCTGCGAACCTTGCAGAACTAGCTCTCCTGGAAGAAAGGATATTGCGGAGACATGACTTATCCACAGCCTGGGGGATGTTTCTAGAATGAAATTTTCACTGCGCTGATATGAAACTTCCTGGCAGATTAAAACAGTGTGCCGGACCGAGACTCGAATCGGGACCTATACCGCACTGAATAAAGGTCCAGAGCTCGAGTCTCGGTTCGGCACACAGTTTTAATCCGCCAGGAAGTTTCATATCAGCGCACACTCCGCTGTGGAGTGAAAATTTCAGTCTAGAATCAGTATCGCTTTTCAGTTAATGTCGTTTACTTTTGCACTTAAAACCTGGTCAGTATTCAATGCGTACCGACTGACGAATGAAAAATTTTCAACATTATATCTCTTTTTTCTACCTGTCGCTCTTTTTAACTACCACGAATACCCTATCCCCCTCCGTACAAACGTGCACACACACACACACACACACACACACACACACACACACACACACATACACACTTCTCTCTCTCTCTCTCTCTCTCTCCCCTTCTTTCTCTACGTGATATCGTCATAGCGTTGCAACTTCAGTATTAAATGGAAATTAAATAATGTGACAAGAGTATAAATGTTGATCGTAATGCTGATATTTGCAGCATATGTATGTATCTGTAAAACGAATAAAGAACAAACGGCGCTCTACGTCAGCCCATTCGAGCCCTCGGTACAAGCATGTCGCGATAGAACTGGCAGGATGCGAAATTTCTAGGGAGTTTATTTCCACCTGTGATAGTGAATCTTCTCGTCCCCAGACCTGCCCCGCAAAATCTGATATTGTGCAACTCTTCCAGCCTCCGGAACCGACAACACTGTTCACCCCCTGGGGAGGCAACACTTGTGTATTTTCCCACAGCTGCAATCTTACTGATCTTTGTGTTCCGTTTTGCAGTAGGGGTCGAAAAATAAAATAAAAAGAAGCTGGAAAGCTCTTTGAATAACGTGGTGAAATCAACAAAACATACAGTACATAAAAGGTGCGGGATTGAATATATTCGAAAAACTGCAGAAGATATAAAACGGAATAAACACATTACTAAAAAACAGCCCATAGTAAAATTTCATTTATCGATGTCAGTAGCCGGAACATTATAAGCAAATAAAGCAAGCTGGGGACACGAACTGTGGGGGAGAAGATTTATAAAATGTGGAACCACTGTGACCGCTTGCTAGTACGTAGTCCGCAACACACTCAGCACGTGGACAGGATGCGAACGCCCACTCTGTTGATGATACGTGCATCTTACTGTCTACAGGGTTACACACAATTCGCGGAGGGGAAGTGATGAGGGAATCACTCAGCATAATCTAAAATCGAGTCATTCTTACAGATACTGTATTTGCTTACGACCTCAAGAAACATACTGTCACAGATGTACTTTAAAATTTTGAATGTCATCTTAAAGACAACTGAGGGCTGTTCTACCATTTCTACAGGATGTAGTATGTAGTTCAGACGTTTCAACATTCTCTCGAAGCCAGAGATGGCAAGCGGCTGAATGTGATCTTTGAAAATGGCTATCTCTAAACTTGGTTTCACAACTGAATCGGTCAGGAATATCTCATGGATTAGTAATCTTAGAGCGGACCTAGAAAGCATTCGCTAAATCCCCGCTGCTGTATGTTTCTATTACTAAGCTCACTAAGCGTCTGTTTTCTCCGGCGCTCCGTCTTACTCTGAAAATTTAGAAAATCGAGAAAAAGTTGTCGGTAGCTATCCAGAAGCTATCCAGTGTCGAACAGTCAGAACTTCGCGATATAGACAAAAGTGAACACCTCTTTATTTATTTCAGTGGTTAACTGTTGTACTGTAATATGACAGTAATCCTTCAAATACCACAGTACAGACTCATAGGCTAGTGAATTAGAGGTGCCTATATAGTTCTGTGAAACATCCTGTTCTCTCTGCCCAATCCCTTCAATACTGCCCTGAAATGTCATTTATATTCGATGAGAGACCAAAGGCGAAAGGCGTTTGGGAGTGATCTGATCCACAGCTGCACATCAGCTACACGTTCTTGAGAGCCGGGTCCAAGACTCATATATCTTTGTCAAGGCGTTTCAAGTGGTTCAGTATAACTGATGTCAGCTGACCTGGAGTAGAAACGAGGACTGAAGGGAGGGATTTACATAGAAACAACCGTATCTATGGAGATACCCTAAGCCACTGTGTCCATGAAGAATCGCGTGTTGTTGAAGAAATAGGTCTTCATGTTTCTGTAAAAGAGGACCCCAAACCCACCCAGAGACTTTTGGCAAGACAACGACACCGCAGTATCATTCTGGGAATCAGGTCTAAAGAACCCGACATAAGGCTTGTCTTAGTCCTGTGCTTCAGCAGTTATGGTATAATGGAAGAGACAGACATAGGAACTAGACAATATTTACAACTCAGCAATTTTCATCTATTAACGTACTAGATACTGCAGCATATGTTCTGAAAGGAACATTCTCGGAGAATTAGTATTTCTTTTAGCGAGCGAAAAGAGTGCGTTATGTAATTGCAACGAAAGCAGTTGGCAAATAGTTCGATTGCGTCCTGGCGAGTTGAGGAATCTGAAGTGGGCAAACAACCATACTCCCAGCAACCACGGAAAGCTATGAAGGAGTGTAAGAACATTTCTTTTAAAATTATAAAGCATACAGTGTTACGCAACAGCAACGAGGTTTGCTAACAAATAATACGATTGCTTCGATGGAGAATTTGAGCTGACCATTCAAATGTTAGAACATGCCCAGAGAAAACTTTAAACATCAAGAATACAGAGTACTGCTCTTTCTCGGATATACCAGGCCTGATGTTGGGAGGTCGCTCAGGACTTTGGCCAAGAGTGGAAGTGCTGACCATCTATCACAGTTTACTTATTAACACACAGTACTGTCAAATCACAACTTTGTTGCAATGCCTGCTACCAGGAAATGCTGTCTGATGTCCCCTATGTGCAGCTAATCAATACATCGGCATGTCATCCACACTCTGCCTGATAGTAGTACATATTGCTGCACCCAATTAACATATGCCTACCAATGTTCTGTTAGTCCCAAAGTTATAAATAATACTGAGAGTGACCCAGATATAATTATTAGCACAAAAGCTTCACTACTGGTCATTAAAATTTCTACACCACGAAGATGACGTGCTACAGACGCGACATTTAATCGACAGGAAGAAGATGCTGTGATATGCAAATGATTAGCTTTTCAGAGAGTTCATACAAGGTTGGCGCCGGTGGCGACACCTACGACGTGCTGACATGAGCAAAGTTTCCAAGTGATTTCTCATACACATAAGAGCAGTTGACCGGCGTTGCCTGGTGAAACGTTGTTGTGATGCCTCGTGTAGGGAGGAAAATGCGTGCCATCATGTTTCCGACTTCGATAAAGGTCGGATTGTAGCCTATCGTGATTGCGGATTTCGTATCGCGACATTGCTGCTCGCATTGCTCGAAATCCAATGACTGTTAGCAGAATATGGAATCGATGCGTTCAGGAGGGTAATACGGACGCCCTGCAGGATCCCAAGGGCGTCGTATTACTAGCAGTCGAGATGACAGGCATCTTATCCGCATGGCTGTGACGGATCGTGCAGCCACGTCTCGATCTCTGAGTCAATAGATCGGGACGATTGCAAGACAACAACCATCTGCACGAACAGTTCGACGACGTTTGCAGCAGCATGGACTATCAGCTCGGAGGCCATGGCTGCAGTTACCCTTGACGCTGCATCACAGACACGAGCGCCTGCGATGGTGTACCCAATGACTAACCTGGGTGCACGAATGGCAAAACCTCATGTTTTCGAATTAATCCAGTTTCTGTTTACAGCATCATCATGGTCGCATCCGTGTTTGGCGACATCGCGGTGAACGCACGCTGGAAGCGTGTATTTTTCATCGCCGTACCGGCGTATCACCCGGCGTGATGGTATGGGGTGCATTTGGATACACGTCTCGGTCACCTCTTTTTCGCAGTGATGACACTTTGAACGGTGGACGTTACATTTCAGATGTGTTACGACCCGTGGCTCTACCCTTCATTCGATCCCTGCAAAACCCTACATTTCAGCAGGATAATACACGACCGCATGTTGCAGGTCCTGTACGGGCCTTTCTGGATACAGAAAATGTTCGACTGCTGCACTGGCCAGCACATTCCCCAGATCTCTCACCAACTGAAAACGTCTGGTCAATGGTGGCCGAGCAACTGGCTCGTCACAATACGCCAGTCACTACTCTTGATAAACTGTGGTATTGTGTTGAAGGTGCATGGGCAGCTGTACTTGTACATGCGATCCAAGCTCTGTTTCACTCAATGCCCAGGCGTATCAAGGCCGTTATTACGGCCAGAGGTGGTTGTTCTGGGTACTGATTTCTCAGGATCTTTGCACCCAAATTGCGTGAAAATGTAATCACATGTCATTTCTAGTGTAATAGATTTGTCCAATGAATACCCGTTTATCATCTGCATTTCTTCTTGGTTTAGCAATTTTAATGGCCAGTTGGGTACATTACTGTTTTCTTGTTAATCGTAGTGTGCGATGAGAATATGTCCAATGCTTCAGAATAAGTTTTGTAAAGGGTAACTCGTTACAGTCTATCTGCTGTCAAAAACTGATGTATTTTCAGGAATTAAAATCAGTAATAAGCCACTTTATTTTCACCTGTTCAACAGATGCACCGTATCCTTTTATTTGACATTAATTTTACCGTCCGTTCAAAAACCTCCGAGAGTGATTTTATTTCTGGCTTATAAGTGACGTTAGCACAGTAACTATTGAAATAACAACAGCAGACAAGAGAGATTTATGCGACTCAGTTGTGAGCAAGCAGTGTTAAGTCGTGGACCTGCCGCCGTGGAGTGACAAC
The DNA here is from genome assembly GCF_021461395.2 of Schistocerca americana. NCBI lineage: Eukaryota > Metazoa > Arthropoda > Insecta > Orthoptera > Acrididae > Schistocerca > Schistocerca americana. Next base: position 380,166,348 of record NC_060124.1, read on the forward strand.
GCTGCTGTTTCAGATAACGCAGCAGGGCATCGAATTGAACGTTTCTACATCAAGTGTTCAAGACATTCTCCAGAACGTTTTGAAGAAGATAAATGTGTGTGCAAAGCTTGTTCCGCACACCTTAAACCTCAAACTAAACCAACGTAGCATGGACACCTGTCGCGATTATACTGCAATGCAAAACGCATTCTTTGCTGGAAAAAATCATCACGGGTGACGAGTTTGATGTTATCAGTATGAATTTACCACAAAACGACAAAGTGCAAAAGTTCGCATGAAGGGAACTGATTTATGCCAATGTGACACGCGAATTGAGCAACATCCCACAAAAAGGCGTTTCTGTCAGTTTCGCAAGCTTTTATGAGCGTTTTGAGTGCTGTACTCACGTGGGGAGAGACTATGTAGAACATGCAAACCATTAAAAGCACCATCTTAATATTTTATTTTTATTTTTATTTATTAATTTATTTATTAATTTTTGTAATGCAGTCTCTGGCCTTTTCAGACTCACGAGGAAGGGGTAAAGGGCACCAGATGCAGAAATGTACTCTGGCGTCTGTGTGTACCAACATGTACTATGACTGGTTACTGCAGCAGATTCAGTTGCTCCCTTAACTTATATACTTTCCCAAACTATGTGTGGGGGAGCGTGCATCGGGTGTTCCACTTTTACTTTTCTCAAAAACTGCAAACAGTTTTCATCATTACTTATCATTGTAAGCGATATGAAGTAATTCTTCCATAAAAAACGGAACAATTTTCTGCTGAACCTCTGAGTCCAGAAAATTTCTTCTCTGTCGACTCGAGACCGGTAATGGCACCAATTTCTATAAACCACTCTTAAACAACTGCAGTAAGATTACCTCAGTTATCGACAACAAAACAATGAAGTTCTTTAATTTAACTGTCTCCCATACTTCCTGAGATGTATGGGGAACGAGTTAATGTTGCTTTTAACAGTAATCTTTGTAACCTATACGTCTCTCTTGTGGAGTCTGTCACAGAAGTTGAACGATTCCATGCGTGAGATTTTCTCATGGATTAAACGGAACTGTAACAAAATTCACATCCCCTCTGCAACTGCCCCTTAGTAAGGTCCCTGAGTGAAAAACAGCACTAAAGCTTCGATTGGATGACAGTTTTGCAAGATGTTCAACTCGTGGATATACACTCCTGGAAATGAAAAAAAGAACACATTGACACCGGTGTGTCAGACCCATCATACTTGCTCCGGACACTGCGAGAGGGCTGTACAAGCAATGATCACACGCACGGCACAGCGGACACACCAGGAACTGCGGTGTTGGCCGTCGAATGGCGCTAGCTGCGCAGCATTTGTGCACCGCCGCCGTCAGTGTCAGCCAGTTTGCCGTGGCATACGGAGCTCCATCGCAGTCTTTAACACTGGTAGCATGCCGCGACAGCGTGGACGTGAACCGTATGTGCAGTTGACGGACTTTGAGCAAGGGCGTATAGTGGGCATGCGAAAGGCTGGGTGGACGTACCGCCGAATTGCTCAACACGTGGGGCGTGAGGTCTCCACAGTACATCGATGTTGTCGCCAGTGGTCGGCGGAAGGTGCACGTGCCCGTCGACCTGGGACCGGACCGCAGCGACGCACGGATGCACGCCAAGACCGTAGGATCCTACGCAGTGCCGTAGGGGACCGCACCGCCACTTCCCAGCAAATTAGGGACACTGTTGCTCCTGGGGTATCGGCGAGGACCATTCGCAACCGTCTCCATGAAGCTGGGCTACGGTCCCGCACACCGTTAGGCCGTCTTCCGCTCACGCCACAACTTCGTGCAGCCCGCCTCCAGTGGTGTCGCAACAGGCGTGAATGGAGGGACGAATGGAAACTTTTCGTCTTCAGCGATGCGAGTCGCTTCTGCCTTGGTGCCAATGATGGTCGTATGCGTGTTTGGCGCCGTGCAGGTGAGCGCCACAATCAGGACTGCATACGACCGAGGCACACAGGGCCAACACCCGGCATCATGGTGTGGGGAGCGATCTCCTACACTGGCCGTAAACCACTGGTGATCGTCGAGGGGACACTGAATAGTGCACGGTACATCCAAACCATCATCGAACCCATCGTTCTACCATTCCTAGACCGGCAAGGGAACTTGCTGTTCCAACAGGACAATGCACGTCCGCATGTATCCCGTGCCACCCAACGTGCTCTAGAAGGTGTAAGTCAACTACCCTGGCCAGCAAGATCTCCGGATCTGTCCCCCATTGAGCATGTTTGGGACTGGATGAAGCGTCGTCTCACGCTGTTTGCACGTCCAGCACGAACGCTGGTCCAACTGAGGCGCCAGGTGGAAATGGCATGGCAAGCCGTTCCACAGGACTACATCCAGCATCTCTACGATCGTCTCCATGGGAGATTAGCAGCCTGCATTGCTGCGAAAGGTGGATATACACTGTACTAGTGCCGACATTGTGCATGCTCTGTTGCCTGTGTCTATGTGCCTGTGGTTCTGTCAGTGTGATCATGTGATGTATCTGACCCCAGGAATGTGTCAATAAAGTTTCCCCTTCCTGGGACAATGAATTCACGGTGTTCTTATTTCAATTTCCAGGAGTGTATTTTGAATTCCTCAAAACAATTACACAGAATTCTGCCAGGAATTTATTGTAAGTGACATGGGTAAAGTAATGAGTCTTTCACTTATTTATCCGCGAAACTCTGATCTCAAGCCTGCCGGTGTGGCCGAGCGGTTCTAGGCGCTTAAGTCTGGAACCACGCGACCGCTACGGTCGCAGCTTCGGATCCTGCTTCGGTCATGGATGTGTGTGAAGTCCATAGGTTAGTTAGGTTGAAGTCGTTCTAAGTTATAGGGGACTGATGACCTCAGATGTTAAGTCCCATAGTGCTCAGAGCCATTTGTACCATTTTTTTCTGAACTCGATTGTATTGCGGATCAGCTGCCAGTCCCTGCACTAGCTGTCGATTTTCTGAAGCAGGGTCGGCCACGGTGTGCCAAACCGCACACTTGCCGGGTATGCCGAGCGAATACTGGCCTGTCTCGGCTTTTCTCGGTCCTTTTCGGAAGTATCCGGTACAGCTCAACATTTCATTTAGTATTGCAGATTGGTATTTTCCGGTCGGCACAACTCTCTTCAGTTCGGTAGAATCGTGGTGTCAGCGCAGTTTATCCCTCGATGTTTGTTCGTGGTTGAAGAACGCTCACAGATCCCGTGACTGTTTGCACAGATTGCTTACGTACGCCCGTGTGGATACTGGGGCGCTTGTGTATCATATTTTGTCTGGCATTATAGGATGCGGCATTTAAATCCTGACAAATTTCAGTTTGAATTTCCCGCCATATCGTAGTTCTGCCGGCGGTCGCATTTGGTGTTCTTGAAAGCCATAGGCATCTAGTAAACAGTCAGAACCTCAAAATGGCTGGAATGTTACGGAGTACAACCAAAGAGACGCTATTGGAAGTCTTCACGCTGGGCGTTCGCCTACTGAAATACGTAGTTTGATTCTTCAGTACCCGAGATCAACTGTTTACGCTATTGCGGCCAACCATTCGAGGAAACGCGTGTCACCAACTTCTGCAGTGATCGAAAAGGCTCAGATGCTAATTTCGGAGTACCCGGGGCATCAATACTGAATGTCAACGAGCAAACAATGGCAGAGGAGGACCTCATACGAATCATTTAGTCTAAAACTGACTCTCGGATAATGTTGACATGTTCTGATCGAAGGAGTTCTTCGAATAGCCCGGATTTGAACCCCCTCGACTACTGTGTTTGGAGCGTAGTCGAAAGAATTACCAATAAGACGAGGCTCCCTAATGTCACACTCTACGCACCGCTATCGAAGCAGCATTCGCGAATATGGACAGCTCTGTTTTAAAGAGTGCGTGCAATAGCTTCAGGAGAAGCCTGGAGGCGGTCATTGTGGCTGATGGGGATTACATCGAGTAATGTTACTCTTGAAAGATGTCACTACTAATACGTAAAAGGATTATCATTTGTATTTTGTTCTAATAAAAATGCTTTTAAAAAAGTTTCATTTGACCGGATTTAAGCAACCGCACCTTGTACAACCTGAGTCACTATGTTACAATAGAGGACCTCATGATGGAATGCGAAACCGGTTGCTTATGGAAGAAATCATGACGGAAAATACAGATGTTGGTTTCTTTGTTGCTGGTTATGTAAATTTTATAGTTTTAAGTGACGGCCTTTCACGACTTAACCTATAAATATCTTTTTCTCTTGTTTCAGGTAAGCACTAGTGATGCCAACGTTACTCCTGTGACTCAGTGCTTGGATTCCTGTACCAGTAAGGGGATAACTCAGCAACATCCTTTCACAGTGAGTTATTGCCAGTCCATACAAACGATACAGTGAGTCAAAGTAATGTATTTTGACGGTTAGAGAGGAGCATTTATATGCAACAGCAGCCAGATACAGATCCAACGGCTGTATATGACTGATGGAAATGGCTCAGTCATTGAAGAATTTATCCGGGATGACAGACCCATGACACCGTAATGTGTACCAGAGGAAAATGAGGTAAAACTAATCTAAAGGTCTGGTAAATAAACAGATTGTGTTCGTTTGCTGTGTTCCTTTTATCTTGACCAGACAGACTATGCATTTACAATGATCTTATGTCATGATGATCTGCAAAGGTCCTCTATCAGTTGGAATCAATGCTTTCACTAAGTTGCCACGTATGATGAAATATGGACGTTTCGTTTAGATTAAATTCGTGAAAGAACTCATTAAAACGGAGGTGACCAGGAACTTTGCTTCCACGATTGGTCAGAACACGTAACAGAACATTCATTTGGAGTCACATAATGGGAGAAGGATTCTCATAGACAACTGCGCTAACATGAAACTATAATTACAACACTCATTCGTTTTCAAGTTGCAGTGCATATTACGAAAATATACTTTGGAATCACAGTGGTGGTCTTTAATCTTTCGTAGACTCCAGATGAAACAGGAACCTCTTTCCGACGTAATTTTAACTACAGGTACATCGAAATTCATTCAACTACGCATGGGACACTTTTTCAAAGCGGAGGAACATTGTCATAAATGATGGTTAAGGCCGAAATACACTTAACAGCACGAAATGCGCGTAGCAACAATAACAAAGCTGAAGCGCCTAATTGAAGACTATTTGTTCAGGGAATCCAGATTTATTTTTCTGTTTCTTTGCACCGTAAGAAACACATTCTTTTGGGGGACAATTGGGTGTATATGACATCTTAGATACTTTTGCGCTGCAAACAAGTAAACACGTCACTAACTTGCAAGAAAGAGCAGCTAATTGCCGGCAATAGCCTTTAGGATGTTTAAGCTCTGAGTCAATGAGGATCACTTCATTTTGCAGGTACACTAACACTGACAGAAAGTTTGACTCAGTGGCAGTAATTTCTTCCGTGTAGACATCTGCGCGGGCTAACTTTGTTGCAGAGGTCCTTTTTGCCGGTAAAGGAAAGAATAATCATGTGAAAACTCTGCATCACAAATAACGTGACGCAGTTTACTACTGATGCTACTACTAATGATACCACTGATAATGATAATGATGATAATTTAATCAGGGTGATGATCTGGGTGTTCTCGAGTTTTCATCTGGATAATAGTGTTCTACTGGCACAATGTTAGTCGACATACCTCCTCCACATCATCAGGTGCTCCTTGCCTACTCAGGAGCATCCGATGTGGTCAGCGAGGTACATCGACGAAAGATTATGCCAGTAAGACTCAAACATACGACTGAAAACACGAAAAAATTCAAACCATCATGATGATGAGAAGTCATAACCAAGATGAAATAAGGTAAACATTACTGAAGCTACGTCTCTGTCTTAGCGAAATCGGCATCCTAAGTTCATCACTGTCATAAATTTCTCGGACCACAGCGAGACTGCTAAAGAAGGCTATTAAATGGAAAGTACACTGACGTCACCCGATTAATATAACGCCATAACTTCTGACAGGGCTGTGCCTCGCTTGCTACTTTCGCGGACACAGTGTTCTGTTTTACCTGGCCGTTATTTTGAAATCCGCATATGTTGTCTTTTATTTGGACTGTTTTATTCGGTGGCTGAATATACTCTTGCGCGACTTTAAACATTCCTCGTCGATCTTTAGGCTGCCTTTCTGCCAGTTTTACGATGTCATGGCACAGACTCATTTGCGTCTTATCAGTGTACGTAATATTACGTGAAGTGTAGTGAAATAAATAATTTTTGTTAAGCAGGCACCAGATGATAGCACTGATAATAATAATAATATTAAAAATAACAATAATAAAATGTCTAGGATGAAATAGAAAGGAAACTGTGAGTGCGACAGTTGGAAAAACCATCAGTTGTATAAATGGCGATCAAAAAGTTTCCACTCGAAGGCGATACTACCCAGAATCGGCATGCAAATCAGGTAAAATCGACATGAGCCCTGAGGCAATCCTACCGATGCAGGATGCTGAAGACACCCACTTGGTAAAACACAATGTCCTGCTTGGTGGATAAGTCTGTTAACTGCCTGCAGCACATCCTCGTCCGACAGAAACCGTTGAACCTTCCAAGTAATTTTTAATGGACCAAAAACATGATATTCTTGTGGCGAGAGATCAGGACTACTGGGCAGGTGCTCGAGTGTATCCCTCTTGAGTTGGCCTAATTTTTGCTTTACGGCTTTTGCTATATGGAGACTTACGTTATCAAGAAGCCGCAATAATCAATTTGGAGTTGGTTTTCGATAGACATGTTATCCCGTACTTATTTGTCACTCTCCGATGTGTCCATTTGTAAAACAAAGCTGGAGTTATTAACCAGATTAACACCAAATCACTTAAATGACATACATAGCCCTTGGCTTATTCAAAATCTACAAAATTGTAGCTTGATGATAGGATGTACAATTTAATACAGGGAACCCTTACCGCGTAAGACGGTAGTACTAATAACGTTTTCTTCTATCCTTCATACTCTGTTAGTCAGCTAGAGCGCTGTCATGTAACGTATGCACACCGGAGACAGAAATGTGTCGATAGACTGGAGAATCTAGTAAGCATTTTGGAATTGGAAGTACAAAAGTCACAAAACCAGCCTATTACGGCGAGCTGGTGAACACATCACGCAGTAATCCGTATCAAAACGCAGCGCAGTTGAACCACACATCTGCACATTTCCCGATCAGAGAATACAGTTCCCATCAAGAATCGGGAGTGTGGTGTACGAACCAAAGATGCGGTCGTCAAGGTGAGGCTTTGTCGGCCACCATTTGCTCGGAAAAATATCATTCGTAACTGGCGAAATGGATATTTTCCGACGAAATGCTACTTTCTAACATGTTTCCATTAGTTCCCATTCTTGTTTGTTTGCCTCTTCGGTGCAAATTTTGCAATTGATTTTAAACTACTTTCTCATTAATTAAATACTTGAAACTTCCAACATAGCCGAGAACTGGATGCCAGTGCTACCTTAATTCGCTTTTTTCCCTGGTGCGTGGCAGAGGGCACGTTGTATAGCACTGCTATTCCCAATACAAAAGCAACACTGATGGCGCCGCACGACTGTCAATATAAACGATAAGACATGTACAGGTATTGTAACACGGCGCAATCATGCTCGGTAAACTTGAAAGAACATAGGCCAAATGAAATAATGGAGTTTCTTAACTTTACTGGTATAGCAAACCGAAGAAAAGCAAAATTTTCGCGTTCTGTCCCTCAAGGGACAATCGGGCCCGACCGACCACCGTGTCGCCCTCATATATGCCGTCATTGGATGCGGTATGGATGGATGTGGGTTCAGCACACGGCTCTACCGGCCGTTGTCGGTTTTCTTGACCTTGCAACCGCCACTTCGCACTCAAGTAGCTTCTTAACTGGCTCACGAAGCTGAGTGCGTCCCGTTCCAGTCTTCTCAACAAGGAAATATTTTTGACATTACCGGGAATCAAACATTTGACCCGAGCATAGCAGCCAAACACGCTGACTAATGAGTTACGGAGGCTTACGGTAAACCGATGAACCGACCTTAAAGCGGGAAATTAAATTCAACATAAAAAGGGCAGGAATTAGCGAAAAATTGGAAAGAGATGTCAGTGGATAACAAATGAGATGCCGGAATTAATAAATAGACGACAAAAACCTAAAAAAATGGAAGTGAACAGCAACAATTTAGATAAAATGAACTGAAAGTGGAAGGAAAGCCAGAGATAAATGAACGGAGCATACATGTCAAGAGATGAAAAATTATAACATGTTATTTATAATAACCGACTTTCGAAGACGCACAACAACGAGCATAATGAATAGAGATGACTAGCGTAACTGTATAATGGATTCAGAAAACAAACCGAGAAGGTGATAACGGAATCTGGTGAACGTCTATCATTGACCAGAAGATACTGCATCAACTGAAGCTGAAAACATAGTGCAAGATAGTAACAGCTTTATCACTGAATTACAAATAGCTTTGTACGAACCCGTGATAAACGTTCAGCTATTGATGATCCGCCAGCATTTCTCTTACAGATATCACACCAAGATGTGGGAAACAAAAGAAATTAGAGCGGATACAAGTGAAATTGTTCGTGAGCTTGAAAACTAAACTGTCGACACACTCGTATTACAACCAGTAGCTCTTTATCTCAGTGTAGCATTTGCACCCAAATTTTTGGATTATTTTTTGTGTATCTACGACTCTATCTTCCTCTACACTTTGTACACCCGGAGGATAAGGGGCTATGGTGGAGACATCACTGAGATTTCTAGTGTTGGACAGAGAGCTAGGAAAAGAAGTGTATTAACATACTGAAGGAGGTGGACAGACAGGTTTTGACACACGAGCAGCGTTGGCTCATATGGCTCTGAGCACTACGGGACTTAACATATGAGTCATCAGTCCCTAGAACATAGAACTACTTAAACGTAACTAACCTAAGGACACCACACACATCCATGCCCGAGGCAGGATTTGAACCTGCGGCCTTAGCGGTCGCGCGATTCCAGGCTGAAGCGCCTAGGACCGCTCGGCCACACCGGCTGGCAAGCATCCTCAATATGTTTATTCAAAAGATATTTCTATTCAGATAAAGGAAAATACTTATTGAAGCAAGTACAGTAAGTTCTGTCCCTTGACATAATTACTTGGTACGTTTATGACAGATGTGTTAAGTTCAGTCTTAACATTGTTTATACGGTGTAATAACGTGGTTTATAAAATTAATTCTGGATTAAATTAATTATATATGTAAATATGCGTGTGTTATAGTTAATTATTGGGATTTTTGCTCTTAATTTCTACAAAAAAGTGCCAGTATAAATATTAGTACCACAAACTAAGACAATTCAGAACATTTAAATTTGTATTTTTCTGAGATTTCGCAGTAATGTTCCGTTAATTCGCCCAGCAAGTGAAGACTGCTAAGTCAATGTTAAGTCTTATTAAGTGCACTCTGTCTGGAAGGAAACAATGTGAAACACCCACTGACGAATTTTTAAAAGTAATTTTTGGGAAGGATATACCATTTTAAAAATATGTCATTATTATAGATAAAACAAGAAGAGCTTCTCCGAATAAAAAATTGCACAGCGCATTGGTGTCTTATTAATGAGCTTTTATTAAAATTTACTTCTCCATTTCTCAGAACAACGAACTTGGCCTTTACCATTGTTTGCAGCCAAGGTCTTCAATTATATTTCCTTTATTTTGTCCAGAAAATACAATTTGCCCAAATGGGACGTAGCTGTTACACCACAGACATACATTAAGGTGGACAACAGTTCAAATATCCTCTCGCCACACAGATGTACGCTGTCCAGTCATATTAAAGTGAACACCTGAGTAGCTACCTTTTGCAACACGAAACATGCAGGAAGAGAGTCAGCAAGGTTCTAGAACAGTGGTTCCCTACCCTTCTCAGACCATTACCTTATCTAGTAATTTCCACCAACCTTTCCCAATGCAATACCAGCATTACCGTTGGTTAAATTTTAGAATGAAAAATAATCTTCTCTGAATATTTTAGTTTTGAAATGGTGAATTATAAATTACAACTAGTTTTTGTAGATGTTAAGCCTCAGTGTAATGAGATATTTGGTAGCGTTTTCTTTTTTTCGAATGATGAAACAGTTCTCACTGCAACCTACAACTAGTGCTCAGAAAAGACGTTGAAGGGAGGCACTTGTTACAAAGGATGCTTCTGCACCACTCCTCTTCCTAATGACATTTGTTTCACCCTCACCCTGCACCACATCCAAAATCAGCCTTGAAATGGCACAAATTGGAAGACTGCACGCTTTGTATCTGATTACTACCACTAATAATAGTAATAATAATAACAGCAATGATAATAATAATACTATGTAGGCCATACAACAGTGTAATAGTCATTTCAAAGCTGCTCTTGTGTTGTGCTGTCAATTAGTTCATTTATTTCTGGGCAGAGATTAATCAACCAATTTCTTGTCTGTTGGGACAAGTCTATCAGGAGAACTGCCTACAACTTGTACAAGGCATTTTTATGTGATATTGTAAAAACATGTGACATGCATATCTCAATTTTACTATCATAGATGCATGATACGAAATAGAAAGTACGTGTGTTCTGGTGGACTATTCGAGGAAGATGTTCGTACATCCTTTTCACACTCTGTAACGTCCACCACACTATTCACGCGATAATGCTATAAAAAAATATTATTGTTGGTAACTTACGTGATCTGCGTTACGCTCTTACAAGACAGTAAAAAATCGTAAATATCCTTTAAAAATAATGTAGTTTCGTGATCGAAACATATCTGAACCTCTTAGGAAATTAAATTTTACCCTTCAGCCAGTAATTGCCCTACCTTAGTGACCACTGTTCTGCAAGGTCCCAACAGGGATATGGAGTCATGCCGACTCCTGACTCATAGCCTGGTGAACTAGGTTTCTCGATTGGGCATCCATGCCTATCGGAAAGGTCCCATAAATTGCTGATTGAACTTAGATCTGGGGGGTCCGGTAGCCGGGACGTTACGATGAATTCATGCTGGTGCTCTTCGAGCCACGCACAAATACAGCGAGCAGTGTGACACGTTGCACTGTCTTGCTGGTAGATGCCATCGTGCCGAGGCAAAACAAAATGCAATTGGGGTGGACATGGTCCTCAAGGATAGATGCATACTTGTGTTGATCCACTGTATCTTCAGGATGACGATATCACCCAGGGAAAGCCACGAAAACATTCCCTAGACCTTAACGCCCCTCCGCCGGCCTGTAGCCTTGCGACGATTGTTTCAGGGTGTTTGCTTTCTGTCCGATGGAGCATAAAACATGATTCATCTGAAAAAGGACACTTGTCGCCACTTCGCCACTCAATTAAAGTCCAGTTGCGGTGCTCAAGCAAATTCGAGCCTTCGTTCTCGATGAAAGCAGTCAGCATGGCGTCTTCTGCAGAGACTCATACACAGCAACGTTCGCTGAGCCGTCGTTGAGGAGATACTTTGGGTAGCCTCTTGGTTCATCTGGGCGGTCAGTTGGGTTGGGTTGGGTTGGGTTGTTTGGGGGAAGAGACCAAACTGCGAGGTCATCGGTCTCATCGGATTAGGGAAGGATGTAGGCCGTGCCCTGTCGAAGGAACCATCCCGGCTTTTGACTGGAGCGATTTAGGGAAATCACGGAAAACCTAAATCAGGATAGCCGGACGGGGGATTGAACCGTCGTCCTCCCGAATGCGAGTCCAGTGGGCGGTCAGTTGCTCGACATTTGAACATCTATTCACTGGCACACACCTCCGCAGTTGTCGTTCACCCAAGTCATCCATGGTTCGTGGCGCACCACATTTGCCTCGGCGCCTGTTTTGGATGGCGCTATTTTGCCATGCACGGTATACTTTAACCACGGCGGCACGCGAACAGTTTACAAACGTAGCCATTCCACCTGTGGCCCGAAGGCCAATGATCGCGCCCTTTGTGATCTGAGATAAATCGGTCTGTATTTGCATTAGGATGACAGCACTGTTTTTCCGAGTCCGTCCCACTCGTTCTGTATACCCACCACTGCTATCACTGACACCTGACGTCTGTGAGTGATTACTGTACGTTGACGGCGGTCTTGACATTAGTGTGATGGGACCGTGTTTGTTAAGTACCCACTGTCGAGTGTCTCAGAACACGTTTGATATAATTTATCACTTTAAAATATCTCGTTACTGAAGATGTATTTGAAAACAGTGACTTACTTGAATAAAAAGAAATCCCATCACATGTAACTGAAATGACTTGTTTATGACATTTTATTGAAATTTTGCCTTGCAGTTTTTCGTATCAACTAACTTATCGCTTACCACTGTTGCAATCAAGGTCTTCCACGCTAATTACTTAGTTTTGTCCCAAATGAATACTTTTTGCCTAAGACTCATCTGTTAGATCGTGGACAGACATTCAGGAGGGTGGTATTTCAAATTCCCTCTAGCCCTTCCTGTTCATGTTCCCTGTGGTATCCCTAAATCGCTTTCACTTAAGGAGGACACGATGTATTTTTTTTTCCCATCCTTGGCCAATCTGAGCTCGAATTCTGTCTCCAATGACCGCGTCGTCGACACAACGTTAAATACTAAACTTCCTTCCTTTTTAAACGATCCCATTACCAAGCATTCTGTTTTTCGAAATCCCTCTATCTTTTCACTGAATTAACCTTTAAGGATCGGATATCAATGAACAACACTGAAGAACCTCTAGTAAATAAATCGTGCTAAGGTTATCTGGCGTCCAATTTACGCTTCGTATCACACTTGACGTACCTACACGGAACAAAAAAATCAGTCACCCCCAGGAGAAATCACGCTAATATCGTTAACCACCGCCCCTAGCCTTGCTTACTGGCCTCAGTTGGTATAGAGGAGAAAGCAATAGTTTCTTCAGAGCTTCGAGGCCCTTAGCCTTGATTAATGGCTTCAGTTTGGTGTGGAAGAGAAAGCACAAGTTTCTTCAGAGCTGCGAGATCAGAAGCGAGGCGAGTGATAACAAAACGGAAGATATTTATTTACAGAATAAAAGTCCAGTTTATTCCACGACCAGTTTCGACGCTTGAAGCTTCATCTTCAGGTGCCACCAAATAATTACGAAAACATCAGTGTTTGGCATTCAAACCAGTCATTGTGGATCACAACACATCAACCAAAGGCATGGAAGCATATAACCGGCAACCACAGCGCCCACGTAGACAGCACGGCTTGTAAGTTTATGGTGCTATGATTGCTGGTCCTAAGCTCCCATGCGTTGGTTTGACGTTCACCAACGAAACCTACTTCACGAAGGAGCGAGTGGGCAGAAGGAAACCCCCCGCAGCACAGTGGCACGAGTGTACGAACAACGATGCGTTGCCAGTATCTGGTGTGGTACTATGAATCAGCATCTCTTAAGGCCCCATATGCTACCACCATGGCTGACAGGAGAGCGATATATGCGTTTCCTCGATGCTATCTAACCGGAATTGTTGGAAGACATGGGTTTGGCATCTCGTATGAACCTGTTGTACATACATGATGGAGTTGATGATGATGTTTGGTTTGTGGAGATCTCAACTGCGCGGTCACCAGCGCCCGTACGAAGTCCCAATTTTGACACAGTCCAATTTTTTACATCGCCCAGTCTAGCCACTGTCACGAATGATGATGAAATGATGAGGAAAACCAGTCCCCTGCTAGAGAAAATCCCCAACCCGGCCGGGAATCGAACCCGGGACCCCGTGATTAAGAGGCAGCGCAAGATGGAGTCCCCGCTCACTACAGCGACACAGTGCCATGTCACCTGGACAGCTACTTCCGTTGTAAACGCACTGGTCGTGGAGGCCCTGTACCATGGCCAGCAAGATCTCCAAACATAAGTTCTCTGGATTTCTTTTTGCCGGTCGGGGTGGCCGAGCGGTTGTAGGCGCTACAGTCTGGAACCGCGCGACCGCTACGCTCTTACAAGACAGTAAAAAATCGTAAATATCCTTTAAAAATAATGTAGTTTCGTGATCGAAACATATCTGAACCTCTTAGAAAATTAAATTTTACCCTTCAGCCAGTAATTGCCCTACCTTAGTGACCACTGTTCTGCAAGGTCCCAACAGGGATATGGAGTCATGCCGACTCCTGACTCATAGCCTGGTGAACTAGGTTTCTCGATTGGGCATCCATGCCTATCGGAAAGGTCCCATAAATTGCTGATTGAACTTAGATCTGGGGGGTCCGGTAGCCGGGACGTTACGATGAATTCATGCTGGTGCTCTTCGAGCCACGCACAAATACAGCGAGCAGTGTGACACGTTGCACTGTCTTGCTGGTAGATGCCATCGTGCCGAGGCAAAACAAAATGCAATTGGGGTGGACATGGTCCTCAAGGATAGATGCATACTTGTGTTGATCCACTGTATCTTCAGGATGACGATATCACCCAGGGAAAGCCACGAAAACATTCCCTAGACCTTAACGCCCCTCCGCCGGCCTGTAGCCTTGCGACGATTGTTTCAGGGTGTTTGCTTTCTGTCCGATGGAGCATAAAACATGATTCATCTGAAAAAGGACACTTGTCGCCACTTCGCCACTCAATTAAAGTCCAGTTGCGGTGCTCAAGCAAATTCGAGCCTTCGTTCTCGATGAAAGCAGTCAGCATGGCGTCTTCTGCAGAGACTCATACACAGCAACGTTCGCTGAGCCGTCGTTGAGGAGATACTTTGGGTAGCCTCTTGGTTCATCTGGGCGGTCAGTTGGGTTGGGTTGGGTTGGGTTGTTTGGGGGAAGAGACCAAACTGCGAGGTCATCGGTCTCATCGGATTAGGGAAGGATGTAGGCCGTGCCCTGTCGAAGGAACCATCCCGGCTTTTGACTGGAGCGATTTAGGGAAATCACGGAAAACCTAAATCAGGATAGCCGGACGGGGGATTGAACCGTCGTCCTCCCGAATGCGAGTCCAGTGGGCGGTCAGTTGCTCGACATTTGAACATCTATTCACTGGCACACACCTCCGCAGTTGTCGTTCACCCAAGTCATCCATGGTTCGTGGCGCACCACATTTGCCTCGGCGCCTGTTTTGGATGGCGCTATTTTGCCATGCACGGTATACTTTAACCACGGCGGCACGCGAACAGTTTACAAACGTAGCCATTCCACCTGTGGCCCGAAGGCCAATGATCGCGCCCTTTGTGATCTGAGATAAATCGGTCTGTATTTGCATTAGGATGACAGCACTGTTTTTCCGAGTCCGTCCCACTCGTTCTGTATACCCACCACTGCTATCACTGACACCTGACGTCTGTGAGTGATTACTGTACGTTGACGGCGGTCTTGACATTAGTGTGATGGGACCGTGTTTGTTAAGTACCCACTGTCGAGTGTCTCAGAACACGTTTGATATAATTTATCACTTTAAAATATCTCGTTACTGAAGATGTATTTGAAAACAGTGACTTACTTGAATAAAAAGAAATCCCATCACATGTAACTGAAATGACTTGTTTATGACATTTTATTGAAATTTTGCCTTGCAGTTTTTCGTATCAACTAACTTATCGCTTACCACTGTTGCAATCAAGGTCTTCCACGCTAATTACTTAGTTTTGTCCCAAATGAATACTTTTTGCCTAAGACTCATCTGTTAGATCGTGGACAGACATTCAGGAGGGTGGTATTTCAAATTCCCTCTAGCCCTTCCTGTTCATGTTCCCTGTGGTATCCCTAAATCGCTTTCACTTAAGGAGGACACGATGTATTTTTTTTTCCCATCCTTGGCCAATCTGAGCTCGAATTCTGTCTCCAATGACCGCGTCGTCGACACAACGTTAAATACTAAACTTCCTTCCTTTTTAAACGATCCCATTACCAAGCATTCTGTTTTTCGAAATCCCTCTATCTTTTCACTGAATTAACCTTTAAGGATCGGATATCAATGAACAACACTGAAGAACCTCTAGTAAATAAATCGTGCTAAGGTTATCTGGCGTCCAATTTACGCTTCGTATCACACTTGACGTACCTACACGGAACAAAAAAATCAGTCACCCCCAGGAGAAATCACGCTAATATCGTTAACCACCGCCCCTAGCCTTGCTTACTGGCCTCAGTTGGTATAGAGGAGAAAGCAATAGTTTCTTCAGAGCTTCGAGGCCCTTAGCCTTGATTAATGGCTTCAGTTTGGTGTGGAAGAGAAAGCACAAGTTTCTTCAGAGCTGCGAGATCAGAAGCGAGGCGAGTGATAACAAAACGGAAGATATTTATTTACAGAATAAAAGTCCAGTTTATTCCACGACCAGTTTCGACGCTTGAAGCTTCATCTTCAGGTGCCACCAAATAATTACGAAAACATCAGTGTTTGGCATTCAAACCAGTCATTGTGGATCACAACACATCAACCAAAGGCATGGAAGCATATAACCGGCAACCACAGCGCCCACGTAGACAGCACGGCTTGTAAGTTTATGGTGCTATGATTGCTGGTCCTAAGCTCCCATGCGTTGGTTTGACGTTCACCAACGAAACCTACTTCACGAAGGAGCGAGTGGGCAGAAGGAAACCCCCCGCAGCACAGTGGCACGAGTGTACGAACAACGATGCGTTGCCAGTATCTGGTGTGGTACTATGAATCAGCATCTCTTAAGGCCCCATATGCTACCACCATGGCTGACAGGAGAGCGATATATGCGTTTCCTCGATGCTATCTAACCGGAATTGTTGGAAGACATGGGTTTGGCATCTCGTATGAACCTGTTGTACATACATGATGGAGTTGATGATGATGTTTGGTTTGTGGAGATCTCAACTGCGCGGTCACCAGCGCCCGTACGAAGTCCCAATTTTGACACAGTCCAATTTTTTACATCGCCCAGTCTAGCCACTGTCACGAATGATGATGAAATGATGAGGAAAACCAGTCCCCTGCTAGAGAAAATCCCCAACCCGGCCGGGAATCGAACCCGGGACCCCGTGATTAAGAGGCAGCGCAAGATGGAGTCCCCGCTCACTACAGCGACACAGTGCCATGTCACCTGGACAGCTACTTCCGTTGTAAACGCACTGGTCGTGGAGGCCCTGTACCATGGCCAGCAAGATCTCCAAACATAAGTTCTCTGGATTTCTTTTTGCCGGTCGGGGTGGCCGAGCGGTTGTAGGCGCTACAGTCTGGAACCGCGCGACCGCTACGGTCGCCGGTTCGAATCCCGCCGCAGGCATGGATGTGTGTAATGTTCTTAGTCCCATAGTGCTCAGAGCCATTTGAACCATTTTGATTTTTTTTTGTGTGGCCATCTGTGATTTATGAATTAGGGAGTGTTGATGTCAACAATCTTCGGCGGAGAATACAACAAGCCTGTGATATTACTCGAAGACATACAGACGTGATGGATCGCATTCAACAGTTCTTTCTGCAATTTTTTTTGTGTGGCCATCTGTGATTTATGAATGAGGGAGTGTTGATGTCAACAACCTTCGGCGGAGAATACAACAAGCCTGTGATATTACTCGAAGACATACAGACGTGATGGATCGCATTCAACAGTTCTTTCTGCAAAGAGTCGAACTTTTCCACACGGTTCATTTCGAATTGTACTTATGAAATGCCACTGCAACTTCTGGTCATGAGTTTCTATGTTAGTTTGGATTTATACAGTTGTACTGTATCCGTTTGGATTAACTGAGACATAACTGACTAGTATCTTGTGTTCTGATTCTTTGTACTCGTTTCTGAAGACTAAATCCAGGACACAAAAACCAAATAATGAGACATGCATACACAATAATAAAGTTCGTCGTCAGTTTCCTTTCCCCACGCAAGCTAGCCACGATAACGGTTGTCAAGAATGGAACGAAGTGGATGTGGGTGCTGTCATGGCTCGCATTGTCGTGCCGGGCGTCGCTTGACGCCATATTCCTCGCCTTGTAATCAGCGGAGTCGACTACCTACAACTCTCGCATGTTGCGCAGTGTTGCAGATCTTTCCCCTTGGCTCGTGTCGCCGCACAGTAACGCCCAAACGCCCGCTTCACATTTCACTATATTACAACATGCAGCTGCATTGCCATTTAGTGACACAGGAACACGGGGGAAATGAATTTAGGTTTGTAGCTCAACGTACGATATATACTACGGAATATTTTTCCTTATTTACAACATCTCCCTGCACATAATGTTACAGGAAAAGTGAACTGGCAGTGATTTTCCATTGACGGAACAGTTCTGTTGTCGCAAACAAGGACTTCGCAAGAGCGCCTCTGGGAGACACAGCTTGGTCCGCGATGCAGAAAGGAAGGATATTTCTGCTTTTCCTCGGCGCGCACTTCCCTCTTTAAGCCGGGCCCCACGCCGCGTGGCACGTCCGGACGATATCATAGCTCTCCCCCTAATATCTCGGCCGCCGCCGCTCGATCGCACTGTGTTTGGTTTGCTCTTGTGGCGAACGGCTGAGGTGCGCCGAGAAAATTGCGAGGAGTGCCTGCGATGCGCAGCCTTCTGGTCAGAGGAATGGGAATTCTAGAGCAGACTCGACGTGCCGAGGTAAGAACTGTACACGACACTGCCGGCATCGGCCGACAGATTTTACGATAAATGCTCACCTTCCCAGTACTGGAAGCTATGCTAACGAATTACGAGAGAATCGGAAGCCTTCTTCGTACGGATTATACACTCCTGGAAATTGAAATAAGAACACCGTGAATTCATTGTCCCACGAAGGGGAAACTTTATTGACACATTCCTGGGGTCAGATACATCACATGATCACACTGACAGAACCACAGGCACATAGACACAGGCAACAGAGCATGCACAATGTCGGCACTAGTACAGTGTATATCCACCTTTCGCAGCAATGCAGGCTGCTATTCTCCCATGGAGACGATCGTAGAGATGCTGGATGTAGTCCTGTGGAACGGCTTGCCATACCATTTCCACCTGGCGCCTCAGTTGGACCAGCGTTCGTGCTGGACGTGCAGACCGCGTGAGACGACGCTTCATCCAGTCCCAAGCATGCTCAATGGGGGACAGATCCGGAGATCTTGCTGGCCAGGGTAGTTGACTTACACCTTCTAGAGCACGTTGGGTGGCACGGGATACATGCAGGCGTGCATTGTCCTGTTGGAACAGCAAGTTCCCTTGCCGGTCTAGGAATGGTAGAACGATGGGTTCGATGACGGTTTGGATGTACCGTGCACTATTCAGTGTCCCCTCGACGATCACCAGTGGTGTACGGCCAGTGTAGGAGATCGCTCCCCACACCATGATGCCGGGTGTTGGCCCTGTGTGCCTCGGTCGTATGCAGTCCTGATTGTGGCGCTCACCTGCACGGCGCCAAACACGCATACGACCATCATTGGCACCAAGGCAGAAGCGACTCTCATCGCTGAAGACGACACGTCTCCATTCGTCCCTCCATTCATGCCTGTCGCGACACCACTGGAGGCGGGCTGCACGATGTTGGGGCGTGAGCGGAAGACGGCCTAACGGTGTGCGGGACCGTAGCCCAGCTTCATGGAGACGGTTGCGAATGGTCCTCGCCGATACCCCAGGAGCAACAGTGTCCCTAATTTGCTGGGAAGTGGCGGTGCGGTCCCCTACGGCACTGCTTAGGATCCTACGGTCTTGGCGTGCATCCGTGCGTCGCTGCGGTCCGGTCCCAGGTCGATGGGCATGTGCACCTTCCGCCGACCACTGGCGACAACATCGATGTACTGTGGAGACCTCACGCCCCACGTGTTGAGCAATTCGGCGGTACGTCCACCCGGCCTCCCGCATACCCACTATACGCCCTCGCACAAAGTCCGTCAACTGCACATACGGTTCACGTCCACGCTGTCGCGGCATGCTACCAGTGTTAAAGACTGCGATGGAGCTCCGTATGCCACGGCAAACTGGCTGACACTGACGGCGGCGGTGCACAAATGCTGCGCAGCTAGCGCCATTCGACGGCCAACACCGCGGTTCCTGGTGTGTCTGCTGTGCCGTACGTGTGATCATTGCTTGTATAGCCCTCTCACAGTGTCCGGAGCAAGTATGGTGGGTCTGACACACCGGTGTCAATGTGTTCTTTTTTCCATTTCCAGGAGTGTACGATATACCTCCAATGATGATGATATACATTTCCAGTTTTATTTTTCTTTGTTGTTATTTCGTCCACCACACCTTACACGGCGAGGGTGTACAGCAGTAAAATTACATATGCTCTTCAGTTAGTGAAATTAAAATAAATCAAAGAAATCAAATCAGTATTATTAAGACTCTTGGGAGAGCCACCGTATCAAAATTACTCCATCTCGTGTAGAAAATGTATGGCAGAGGCGAAAGACATTCAGATTTAAGGAAGAATGTAATCATTCCAACTGCAAATAACACAGACGCGCCGGCCGTTGTGGTCGGGCGGTTCTAGGCGCTTCAGTCTAGAACCGCGCTGCTGCTGCGGTCGCAGGTTCGAATCCTGCATCGGGCATGGATGTGTGTGCTGTCCTTAGGTTAGTTAGGTTTAAGTAGTTCTAAGTCTAGGGGACTGATGACCTCAGATGTTAAGTCCCTTAGTGCTCAGAGCCATTTGAACCATTTTTTAACTCCGACGCTGACACCCGTCAGTATTACCGAACCATCAGTGTAACAGGCTATAGTTGCAAAATATTGACACGAATTACTTACAGAAGAATGGAAAAACTGATAGAAGCCGACCTTAGGTATTATCAGTTTGGGTTCAGGGGAAATGTAGGAACACATGAAGCAATACTAACGTTGTAACATACAAGACTGATTGAAGAAAGGAAAGATGCAGAGCCTGCTAAATGACGATTCCTACCGGAAGATTAGCGTTGTCCCTACAAAGAAGATGGAGAACAAGGAGAGGTCGCTTCTCAAGGACGCAGATTTACCGGAGGGTGACGCTAAGAAATTGTTACCCCAAGGTCCGGTACCGCCTAGACTATATGGACTCCCGAAGGTTCACAAAGTGGGGGTACCATTACGCCCCATTGTTAGCAACGTCAGGGCACCTACATATTAGTTGGCCAAATACCTGACGGGAATATTAAGTCATTATGTGGTTAAATGCCCTCATCACATCCGTAATTCCGTGGAATTTGTTAAACGCCTTGATAGCTTCAGGTTGGATGAGTCAGATATCAGGATGAGTTTTGACGTCGTTTCCTTGTTTACGAGGGTACCCCACCGAGAGTCACTAGAATTGATTAGTCAGAAGTTTGACGAGAAGACCACTGAACTTTTTAGGCATGTCTTGACTTCCACGTATTTTCTTTTTAATGGAGAATACTACGAACAAACGGAGGGAGTCGCCATGGGTAGCCCACTCTCACCGGTGGAAGCGAATTTGTACATGGAGAACTTCGAGGAGGAAGCCCTGTCGTCATCCGAATGGAAACCTACTTGCTTTTTCCGTTACGTGGACGACACGTTCGTCATCTGGCCACATGGTATGAATAAACTCCTTGACTTCCTTACACACCTAAACTCCATACACCCCAACATCAAATTCACTATGGAGACTGAAACGGAGGGTAAATTACCTTTCCTTGACGTCTTGGTCAAGAGAAGGGCTGACGTCACCCTAGGTCATGGGGTGTATCGGAAGACAACGCACACTGATCTGTTTTTGCACGCAGACAGCTGTCACCATCCTTCACAGAGGAATGGGGTATTTAAAACTCTAGTACATAGGGCGCGCACTATCTCTGACGCAGAGAGTCTACCCCAGGAGTTGGAACACCTGAGAACTGCATTTCAAAAAAATGGGTACTCAGAGTGGCAGATTGAACGTGCTCTCCGCCCAACCACTACAGCAGAACTTGTGGAGATGGATGAAATCACGAGGGAGGAGGTAGGCACTGCGTTTATTCCATATACAGGCGCACTCTCTGGAAAATCGCCCGCATTTTCAAGAAACACCGGGTCGGAACTGTGTTTTGTCCTCCGAATAAAACTCGAGCACTGGTGGGGAGTGCCAAAGATGACCTCGGTTTGAGGAAGGCCGGCGTGTACCGGATTTCGTGTCAATGTGGCAAGTCGTATATTGGTCAGACGATGCGTACCGTCGAGAATCGATGTCGTGAACACCAGAGGCACACTCGACTGATGTATCCGAGCAAGTCGGTGGTCGCTGAACATTGTTTGTCGGAAAATCACGCTATGGAGCATGAACGCACGAGGATTCTGGTACAGACATCGAGATACTGGGACAGCGTTGTTAGAGAGGCCATCGAAATTCGCACCAATGACGACCTCATAAACCGTGACTGTGGCTCTAAACAAGGCTTGGGAACCAGCGATTGGGTTAATCAAGAGTAAATCGAGCAAACGTATAGTTGTGACGACCACGGCGGACAGAGCCATCACACCGACGTCATCTCAGACGCCGTCGCAATCTGTTCCACCGCGCGATCGTGGCGCGGGAGCGGACGGCGGTGGGAGTGCGCCCGCGGGCGGAGGGTATTTAAATAGGCCGCCGCCGCGACCGAACCCAGTTCCTTCTGAGCAGCCATAGCGTACGGATCTCCGTACCGGCACGTTCACAGGAGCTCAGTCCGTCAGTTCACCTGATGATGGCGACATGTATGATCGTCGAAATATTGTGCCCGTTGGACACTGTAGACCGGCAGTACACCCGTGGATATTTTGATTACCTTTACAATATTTGTAGACTTAGGGAAATCTTCTGACAATATTGACTGGACTACTGTCTTCGAAATTTTGACGGTAGCAAGGATAAAATACAGAGCCCTGAAAGTTATTTTTAACTTGTGAAGGAACCACATTGCAGTTATAAGAGTCGAAGCAAAAGATTAAATAGTAGTAGTTGGGAGAACGAATGAGACTCGGTTGTTGGCTATCCTTAGTGTTATTCAGTGTGTACATTGAGCAAGCAGTAAAGGAAGCCAAAGAGAAATTTAGAAATGGACAAAAATTTAAGAGAGAGGAAATAAAAAATTCGAGATTTACCGATAATATATGTATGCCATGTATTAGGTAATAAACTTAACTATTTCTACGAACAGTTAATTAAAGACCAGAATTATTAAGCTATGCTGTAACATACGAAATTATATGCCCCAGAACGCAAGTAGGGAACGCTACCTCAGCACAAATATTTAACAGAAAAATCACAATCAGTTAGTTGGTTAATTAGTTACTTGTTCCGTAGATAAAATTCGCGAAGAACATAATAACACGGAACATATCAACAGAACAAACCTACGATACTTATATACACCTAAAAAAAATAAAAAAGAATGATAATTATATGGCTACAACTGGTAAGTTACAGGTATTTTTTTATTTAAAAAAGTGTAATTACAGCTGCTCAAGAATTTATATATGGTAAAGAGGCTGTTTTTAAGGAGAAACATCTCTGCCTTTGAAAACACTTCTGCTGTCGGGCATTTTATTCCGATGGGTATATTGTAAAAGACCTTTATATCTGCATGTTTTACCGCTTTCTGTATCAAAGTTGAATTCATGTAAGGGTAATGCAAATCAATATTTTCCTTCAAGTGTTGTACCTGAGAATATCTCTGTTACTGTGAGACTGAAATGGATAGTTGATAACGAATTTCATAAGTGAAAAATTACTGTGAGGTTGTGGTTAATATTCCCAGCCTCTCAAAGAAAAATCTGCAAGATGTACGTATGTGGAGGCCAAATACATGTGTGTTGAGTCCACGCATAATTCTAATTACTTTCTTTTGTGCAAAGAATACTTTCACCTAAGCGAGAAACTATCCCAGAATACTAACCCATAAGACATAAGTGAATGAAAATATGTAAAATATGTTAACTTGCTAACTTCTATATCCCCAAAGTTGGCAATGATTCTTATGGTAAAAGCGGTTTTTCTAATTCAAGTTTTCATCAATACCTATACCAAATAAAATTTTCTACCCTGTTTATTGTTTCTTGTTGGTTGAGTAGGTTATTAGGCGGTGGGAAATTATTGAGAGTGCAAAACTCGATGCACTGTTGACGAGGATTTCCGCCTAATGCAAGGCACCGTTTCGCAGTTTCGTTTTCATGCAGATATTTTTCAGCACATTTTATTCTAGCTTCAGAGGTTTATTTGTTTATTTTCTTTCTGCAAAATTGTTGTTACACGCTAACCTCTAAAGCAACTTCTTCTACAAATATGTATATTTGTAAAATGAGCAATTATTGTCAAATACTTTACATTAGTTTATATCAAGTACAGAGCTGAAACGTGTATCACTGAGGCAATCTATGTTCTTCATTTACGGTATATGTAAACGTTTTAGTTTGATAGAAAATTTGCAAATAAGAATCTGTACATCTGTACTTCATATGAAGCTACTGGCTGTTTACTCTGGTAGCTCTAGATCTACTGCACAACCTAGTGCTTGTCATCTGCATACAGCAAGACGCATTTCACTTTTCTGTTTATTATGCATTACAGACTAGAATCGTTATACATTGTGTTATTTTGCGTGTTGTTGCACCACGCCGCTCAAGATGATGATGGATGTTTAATTTGGGACAGTCAGAGGGTAGGAATTAATTTAACAGGGTTTTGTTGATTCGAGAAAGAAGTGGACTGCAGGTGATGGAAGAATGTTCTGGGAGGCTATTTTGAAAGGATATGGGATGGAAATGAATGAAGAAGAGGATCACATACCAAGGGCTTACATGAGGAGGAAAATAAGTATTCTGACATATCTGG
The DNA here is from genome assembly GCF_021461395.2 of Schistocerca americana. Classification (NCBI taxonomy): domain Eukaryota; kingdom Metazoa; phylum Arthropoda; class Insecta; order Orthoptera; family Acrididae; genus Schistocerca; species Schistocerca americana. The sequence goes on from NC_060124.1 coordinate 380,191,018, forward strand.
AAGGGAAAATGTATCTCCTGGTGCATTTTGTGGTAAGGTAGGGGGAAGTAGTCAAAGTTTTGTTGTGGTTGGTTCGTTCTAAGTAATTAACCTAATTTTTTCTTAGAGGTCCCTACGTATACCCCTAGATTTCTCTCTTAATTGTAGTTCCTGGAATTTTATAAGTAAGCTTTCGCGAGATATGGAGAGTGGCTAAAAACATGGAAACAGGGCCAGTAATGCATGCTTGAACATAGATGTTGATTCTAGCCAAGGCTACAGGTTGCGCAATTGTATTTGAACAACACCTGTGCGATATCCTCAACACGTTCCAATTGTCAGACGTGGTCATAACAGCGTTCTTTGTAGTTCTGAGTGCATTATGTCGAAATGAATTTGAATGTGGGAGAATTGGAAATTTTGAAAATTTGTAGTAAGTTCCTAAGGAACCAAACTGTTGTCATCGGTCTCTAGGTTCACACACTACTTAATCCAACTTACGCTAAGGGCAACACACAAACCCATGCCCGAGGGAGGACTCTAACCTCTGGCAAGAGGGATGGGAAAATTGTTTGTACTCGCATGTCCCATAATCAACGTAGTCAAAGTGTTTCGTGTTTCAAGATTCTCCGTATCGAAGATTTCTACTGCAGACAGGAAAAGCATACAAACACAATCCGTTGAGCCACAAAGTGAACGAATGCATGTTTTGGCTAACCCTGACACACCTTCATTGATGAGGACTGTGATGAAAAAAGAGAGGAACGCATTAGGGATGGGAATCTGTTGTGTTTCTGCCGTTTTTGTATTTTATTACAACCTCTGTAATTTGCGTCCATCTTCAAGAGTCTGTCAGTTCATGTTTTCCATTTCCGTGAGTAAGTCAACCTAACCTGTGACCATTCGTGCCGCCCTTCTCTGTATACATTCAGTGTCTTCTGAACTGTCACCTCTTCTTGAGGGCTACTTAATTATAAATGAGAATTTTAATTAAGTTTGTAATCGTATCTGGAATTTTGATCTGAAATTTGTTCTGAAATCATTTACAAAATCGACCAAAACGCAAGTAGTGAAATTTGCAATTCCTGTAAAGAAAGTAGTGGCTCCGTGCAGTGCGAGCCGGCTTGTACAGCTCCACGACTTTCATGACATGTTCGTGAAACTAGTTAGAGGATATCAATAGGCTTGCTCGCAGTCTGATCAAACTCCACACCAGAATAAATTCCTTGGTGTGAAGCCATAACTGCCGGTTCTTTGATTGCTGTGGGTGAAGCTCCATCAAACTAGATCGCTTGAAATGTTAATTCACTTTGTTACATTAATGACTAAAGAACTGCCTTAACTTTGGCACTCTTCTTTGCCACAGGAGCACTGGCTGATTTACAACTGTCATCGACTATGAAAGCATCACTAGTGGCACCTAGTAACAAATTGTTCCTGAAGTACAAAATGGAACATTTTCGAAGTTACGCTACGTCAGCATCTCTAACTGCTCGTTGGTCCTACAATAAGGTGTTCACTCCCCTCAGATGAGATCACGAACTGGGCCAGAGCTATTGCGTGCTCTACACTATATTAACCTCAGACTGAGGGCGCTCCTAAGTTGAGAAGGAGGCGTGGTCATCTGGAGTGCTCCCTACTGGTTGTTGCGGAATGCAGCGACGTCTTGTTAATGTCTGTGGTATCGATTCGCGTTGTCGACTTTTGTGTGGCGCCGCGTTTCCTGCAATCTTAAGCGAAGTTATTGCAGATAATAAATAGGTGTAAAGTATCTGGTTAAGTCTCATCATGTGTCTGGAGAAAGATGGATTAACAAATTATCCGTCATGAAATTCAATAACAGTGGCATCAATAACGCTAAATAGAATTACACTTAGGTCTCCAGTACAGCTCCAGAGAAAAAAATGATTGTATTACAGTTCTTCACAACACAGAACAGAAACAGTAGAACGCAGTTTGGAGATCAAAAGTCATAGAGTGCAAAGACTGCTATTGTACAAACACCATTACTCCGACCAATAAACTGGCAGATTGCCAGTTTTGTATTTGATTTGCATACCTAAGTGAAACTTAATAAAAGGTACATTTTACACTGTTAGAACTATTGGTGTATTGTATTGTGTATTAAACCGGTGACCTAGAAACGACTGAGAGGCTTCGTCCCGCCATAGACTTCAGTGGTGCACAACCCCACAACAGGCCACAGCAGCCCACCCACCACCCACCTAACCGCCACCCCACACCGAACCCAGGTTTATTGTGCGTGCGGTTCAGCCCCCAGTGGACACTCCCCCTCCCCTCCCCCCCCCCCCCCCCGGGTAGTCTATACCAGTCGAGTGTACCCTAAATGTTAGCGTGGTGCGTAGTAGGGTAATGATGGTGTATGTGTACAGGGAGACAATGTTTGCGCAGAATCGCCGACATACTGTAACTGAGTCGGAATAAGGGGAACCAGCACCGAGGCAGATGGAAAACTGCCTTAAGAACCATCTACATGCTGGCCAGCATACCAGACCTCGACACTAATCCGCTGGGCGGATTCGTGCCGGGGACCGGCACGCCTTCCCGCTCGGGAGGCAGCGTGCAAGACCGCGCGGCTAGCCGGTCGGGTAGAACTACACTCCTGGAAATGGAAAAAAGAACACATTGATACCGGTGTGTCAGACCCACCATACTTGCTCCGGACACTGCGAGAGGGCTGTACAAGCAATGATCACACGCACGGCACAGCGGACACACCAGGAACCGCGGTGTTGGCCGTCGAATGGCGCTAGCTGCGCAGCATTTGTGCACCGCCGCCGTCAGTGCCAGCCAGTTTGCCGTGGCATACGGAGCTCCATCGCAGTCTTTAACACTGGTAGCATGCCGCGACAGCGTGGACGTGAACCGTATGTGCAGTTGACGGACTTTGAGCGAGGGCGTATAGTGGGCATGCGGGAGGCCGGGTGGACGTACCGCCGAATTGCTCAACACGTGGGGCGTGAGGTCTCCACAGTACATCGATGTTGTCGCCAGTGGTCGGCGGAAGGTGCACGTGCCCGTCGACCTGGGACCGGACCGCAGCGACGCACGGATGCACGCCAAGACCGTAGGATCCTACGCAGAGCCGTAGGGGACCGCATCGCCACTTCCCAGCAAATTAGGGACACTGTTGCTCCTGGGGTATCGGCGAGGACCATTCGCAACCGTCTCCATGAAGCTGGGCTACGGTCCCGCACACCGTTAGGCCGTCTTCCGCTCACGCCCCAACATCGTGCAGCCCGCCTCCAGTGGTGTCGCGACAGGCGTCAATGGAGGGACGAATGGAGACGTGTCGTCTTCAGCGATGAGAGTCGCTTCTCCTTGGTGCCAATGATGGTCGTATGCGTGTTTGGCGCCGTGCAGGTGAGCGCCGCAATCAGGACTGCATACGACCGAGGCACACAGGGCCAACACCCGGAATCATGGTGTGGGGAGCGATCTCCTACACTGGCCGTACACCACTGGTGATCGTCGAGGGGACACTAAATAGTGCACGGTACATCCAAACCGTCATCGAACCCATCGTTCTACCATTCCTAGACCGGCAAGGGAACTTGCTGTTCCAACAGGACAATGCACGTCCGCATGTATTCCGTGCCACCCAACGTGCTCTAGAAGGTGTGAGTCAACTACCCTGGCAAGCAAGATCTCCGGATCTGTCCCCCATTGAGCATGTTTGGGACTGGATGAAGCGTCGTCTCACGCGGTCTGCACATCCAGCACGAACGCTGGTCCAACTGAGGCGCCAGGTGGAAATGACATGGCAAGCCGTTCCACAGGACTACATCCAGCATCTCTACGATCGTCTCCATGGGAGAATAGCAGCCTGCATTGCTGCGAAAGGTGGATATACACTGTACTAGTGCCGACATTGTGCATGCTCTGTTGCCTGTGTCTATGTGCCTGTGGTTCTGTCAGTGTGATCATGTGATGTATCTGACCCCAGGAATGTGTCAATAAAGTTTCCCCTTCCTGGGACAGTGAATTCACGGTGTTCTTATTTCAATTTCCAGGAGTGTATTTGGTAGGTATTCAGCACACTTCAGCAATATTCTAAGGCGGGACATAGACCAATTCTGGACGAAACGTTGAGAGCAGAAGAGTTTCGTAGACCACAATACAAGGTTAACCAGCATCAATGTCATCTGGTCGTGATAGCCTTCTTTCTGTCAATATGTATGTATATTTGTCATACTGTACTTCATGATACACGATTTAGTCGTAGTAAAGTGACCGACCTGTCAGAAGCCGGAATAATCATATTTTGCAGCGCAGACGTTCAGGAAGAGAGTCAGTGAGATTCTGCAAGCCACTGACAGGGATGTGGACCCAAGATGACTCTATTGTCGTTCCAGTTGTGCTAGGTTTCTCAGTTGAGGGTGCATGGCGGGGAAAGCCCGATGGAAATGATACCACAGATACTCGATTGCATTTAAATCCTGGAAGTTGAGTGGAAAGGGGAGTACGGTGATATCATCCTGGTACTCTTCGAACCACTCACGTTCACTGCAGGCTATGTGACACGTTGCATTGTCCTGCTGGTATTCATCATCTTTCTGAGATCAAAACAAACTACGTATAGGGGTGGACATAGTCCTCAAGGATAGATTCGTACTTGTGTTGATCCATTGTGACCTCCAGAATGACGAGATGACCCAGCAAGTGTCACGAAAGCATTTACCCTATCTGGATCCTTCAGACAATTGCTGCAGAGTCGTACATACCATTGGTCATCTGGCCGATAGAAAATAAAGTGTTACCACTTGCCGTCTATTGTTGGTTATTGCACGTTGACATCGAATTAATGTGATTGGACTTCATAGATAATTGCGTCATCTGCGGAAATGCATCGTTGACTATTGACGAACAACAACTGGGTCTGGGTGGAATGGAGATAGATGGTGACATGTAGATACTGAGATGTAGCAGGTGTATAACATGATTCCGTACGAAATGGGTGTGTTCCATAAAGCCATAGTTGACGTTTCGTTTATTGGTCTCGTAGGACAAGAATGATGCAGTCGGCTTGGGGTTAACTGTGCTTGGTTCCCGAAACGGTTGACTTCAGGTTGCAAGTTGCGGTCGTTTATTCGTAACTGGAGGTCATGCTGTGCAGATAGTATAGCAGAGTCTAGTAGCTCAGATGTTCACCGGAACTCCTGCAGGAGACAGCGTGTGGGTGGCGGCTGTCTCTGGAACGCGGGGGTGTGTTGGCGGCAGCTCAATAACCGCTGGGTGGAGGGTGGTGCGCAGCGGTGCGGCGCCCACTGGACTAGGCGGCCGCCCGACGCACGTGGATGTCGGTCCTTAGGGAGCGGAACGAGGCCAAGGGCCACTGACACTTGTGGAGCTTCCGCCACGAGGTGGTAAGCTGTAGGGCTTTCAAACAGCCATCTCCCAAGTACGCTACTGCATCGAAAATACGAAGTGCCGATTTGACGCAGCCCGCCACGACTTACTCTGCTGACTCAGCCTATTCTTCTCAAAGTGTCACCTAAACATCTCTACCTTCCCCTACAGTTTTAGTATTACCCTCTGTGACTGGTGCCATGGAGGCATTTTTTCCCTCGAGTCTTAGCATTTGCCCTATCACGTTTCCTTTCTTCTTTTGAATGTTTACCGCAGGTTCCTTTTCTCACGATTTCTACATAGGACGTACCACGTCTCTAACGCTTAGATCCTCTTCTTTTGCCGCTTGCCCTCAGCCATTGATGCACTTCCTCAAAATGCACAGATTAAAGCCGATGTTTGATAATACAGCGAAGTGCCAGAGAAGCTGGTATAGGCATGCGTATTCAAGTACAGAGATATGTAAACAGGAAGAATAGGGCACGCAGATCGGCAACGCTTATATAAGATAACAAGTGTTTCGCGCAGTCGTTAGATCGGTTACTGCTGCTACAATGTAAGGTCATCAAGATTTAAGTGCGTTTCGACACGAATGGATGCAGGTGATCAGACAGGATGCTTATGTACGTATTACCTTCAAAGTCGTATCTAGACGTAGAAGAGGCCCCATATCACTCCAACTGCACGCGCCGAACACCATTACAGAGCCTCCACCAGCTTGAACAGTCCCCTGCTGACATGCTGGGTCCATGGATTCATAAGGTTGTGTCCATACCCGAGCACGTCCATCCTCTCGATACAACATGAAATGAGACTCGTCCGACCAGGCAACATATTTCCATTCATCAACAATCCAGTGTCGGTGTTGACAGGTCGCACGAGAGATGGGATACACCATCTACGAGGTAGCGATGAAGTGAAGATTTTCCCATACGACCATCTCATGAGTGTATCGTGAATACCAGGAATTCGGTAAAACATCAAATATCCGACATCACTGCGGTCAGAAAAAGATCCTGCAAGAACAGGACCGACGAAGACTAAATAGAATCGTTCAACGTGACAGAACTGCAACTCTTCCCCAAATTGCTGCAGTTTTCAGTGCTAGGCCATCAACAAGTGTCGGAGTGCGAACCATTAAATGAAACATCATCAATACTGAGCCGAAGGCCCACTCGTGTACCCTTGATGATTACATGACACAAAGCCTTACACTTCGCCTGGACCCGTCAACACCGACTCTGGACTGTTGATGAATGGAAATTTGTTGCCTGGTCGGACGAGTCTCGATTCAAATTGTAATGAGAGGATTGACGTGTACGGGTATGGAGACAACCTCATGAATGCAGGGACCCTGCAAGTCAGCAGAGCACTGTTCAAGCTGGTGGAGGCTCTGTAATGGTGTGGGGCGTGTGCAGTTGAAGTAATATGGGACCACTTATACGTCTAGATACGACTCTGAAGGTGATACGTACGTAAGCATCCTGTTTGATTACCTGCATCTGTTCATGTCCATTGTTCATTCCGACGGACTTGAGAAATCCCAGCAGGACAATGCGACACCCCATACGTACAGAATTGCTGCAGAGTGGCTCCAGGAACACTCTTCTGTGTTTAAACACTTCCGCTGGCCACCAAACTCCCCAAACATGAACATTATTGTGCCAATTTTATCTTCATGGTCATTTCGCGAGATAAACTTAGGATGATGCAATACTTTTGTTGATTCTTCTACGAATGTATGTTCTCGTAACTTCAAAGAGTTACCCTCATGCCGCCGGCCCGTGTGACCGAGCGGTTCTAGGCGCTACAGTCTGGAACCGCGCGACCGCTACGGTCGCAGGTTCGAATCCTGCCTCGGGCATGGATGTGTGTGATGTCCTTAGGTTAGTTAGGTTTAAGTACTTCTAAGTTCTAGGGGACTGATGACCTCAGAAGTTAAGTCCCATAGTGCTCAGAGCCAAGTTACCCTCATGGTGATGCAGAAGGCTTCTCTTGCAGCGTCTGCCACAGGCAATTTGTTGATCATCACTGTGAAGCTTTTGTGCTTACTGAACGAAACACACCGCTCTTATTTGCATATTTTTTTTATTTTCTCTATGAGTCTTATCTGGTTCGGATCTATTCTGACGAGCAATATTCAAATATTGGTAGAACGAGTGTTTTTTAAGCTCCTTTGTTGGTGGACTACATTTCCTGAGGAATCTACCAATGGATCTCAGTCTGGCACCGGCCTCACTCGCGGTTAATTTTATGTGGTCTTTCCATTTCACATCGCTCCGCACGCATAGTTCTAGCTATTTCATGGAAGTAATTATTGCCTGTGATTGCTCAGCAATTGTGTAATCATCCTCGTACAAGACAGTGTGTTTCTAGGTATGTATTCACAATACGTCACATTAATATCGAGGGTCAGCTGCCACACCCTGCACTTAGCTTCGATCCTCTGTAGGTCTTCCTACATTTCGCTACAATCCGAGAAAAACCTCATGGAACTTATGATGCTGTCTACTTGCTCATTTATACACATCGTAAAAAGTAATGGTCCTCCAACACTCCTGTGTGGCATGTCCGAAGTTACTTTTACATCTGGAAACATCTTTCCATTCAGAATGACATGTTGAGTTCTGTCTGCCAGAAACTGTTCAATCCAATCACACAATCCAATCCCATACTCCCATATTTTTTACATTAGGTGGCAATGCAGAACTGTGTTCCGGAAGGCAAGCAACACGGCATCTACCTGGGCTCATGTGTATGCTGCTTTCTGGATTGCGTGGACTAACAAAGCGATTCAGGCGTCTTCTATTCTTCCCAATCCTGGGTTGTCCTGCTGTCCCACTGGTGCAGACATATCTTAAATCAAGGGCCTATAACTACATGATCCACCTACTAGCAATTTTAAGTAAGTTAATGGGACACGTCATCCTTCGTTCGACAATGTAATATAGATAACATTCACTGAATAATGTATCTTGATAGGAGCGATTGGTACACCTATGATCTTTTAACATTATTGCATCTGCTGATGCGGCTTTAGGCCATGAAACCGGTTTTGTATCAATGAAACAGCCATTTTACCAACTGTCTGCGGAATTCTTCTTAACATCAGCTACATCAAAGTCATATCCATCTGTTTCAGGATTGCTGCATTACTCTCTGTTTTGAGGTGTACGTTTTGGTGATTGCGTAATACAAGCTTTCTCACTGTAGTGGAGGTATTTTCTTGGAAACAAATTCCACTGGGTTTACAAACTGAATAAATGGTAATTACGTTTCCTATTACCCGCAACTGCACTCGTATATCATACTATTGTATTGATGGTTGACGTTGAGCTAGTAAGGAACTCTACGTCAATAACGTCAGCTGCCTTCACGAGTCCGCCTATTCGGGTGCATAGCTGCTCCCATACCACTCGCATCCTCCCCCTCAACTGCCGAAAGCCACAGCACAACCGCATGCAGAGCGTCGTTGACGAGTGATGTATGTCGAGGGGTGTGAGAAAGAGTGCGCATCTATCCATTGTGTTACTGAATTAGCTATAAATTACACAAAGTGTGCGTTACGCAACAGATTTAATAACATTTTAACATGGACTATGTTCACTGATGTAGAAAAAGAGTTCCCACCCCCTACTTCACCCTCTTATGCCTCGATTTTTTTTTAACTTTATAAAATGGCCTATGGTCTTACTCAGGATTCATGTTCTCTTCAATCCAAATTTTATCGTAATCGGTTAAGTGGTTTGACCGTGTAAATGTAACAGAGTTACTTTCACATTTAATAATATTAGTATGGAAGATGGGTTAAACACGTTGAAGATTCTATGAACGTTATATTCGTTAGGTCGAATGATATTACGTAGAACATACCAACAAATAAAAGAATTTTTGCAAGCGTGATAAAGCTCAGAAGAAGAGAGGAAATGGCATTTCCAAAACGCACATACGTTTCCCTAATTCCATAAAACTCCATGCCTGATTAACACAACTTTCTCCAAATCAATAAATGTCTTGTACTACACACAGTCTAAAACATCATATGTTCTTCCTCAGGATACAATCTATATTCGTGTCAAATTTCATCTAACTCATTTCTGCGGTTCCATTGTGAAAACGCGACATACAGAGTTGCTTCCTTATTTGTAATATTAGTACGGACTGTTACTCTGTGATGAACTATCGTGGATACCACAGGTACATTGCAGCATTATGTCAAAACAGAAAATATCCTTACCACTAAAACTTTGTCCTTCAAGTTCGTTTGTGTGTGTGTGTGTGTGTGTGTGTGTGATTTTTGTGTGTGTGTGTGTGTGTGTGATTTTTGTGTGTGTGTGTGTGTGTGTGTGTGTGTGTGTGTGTGTGTGTGTGTGTGTGTGAAAAAACTGTTGTACAGGACGAAATGAACACTGTAGGAGAAGAGTAGTAATGCAAAAATTATATAAACATGCTACGACTCGAGAAAGGTGAAGTGCAAGGAGATTGCTGATTCACCAAATGAGAGATAGTAAATAAAAATTGTTTAATGTTACATACACAGATAGGTGTTATCACGCCTGAGATTTGATTATTCAGTGCGTCAACTGTTTATTATAATTTTCAGAAATTACTTCACAGTTATCATTTCGCTGCTTGACTAGCTGAATTAAGAAAATTAATGTAATAGTGTAGAACTAGAGAACGTTCGTTTCATTCTTCCCTTCTTGTCTTTTTGAAATATATATATGCTGCGTAGGCAGTAGGTGAAGGTACTATTTCTACTGCGAGAAGCTTGGCAAATGAAGAAAAGACAACTAAAAACCACGGCAGTCCATAAATGTTTGTTCAGTAATTTAGAAACTCACTTAAAACCTACGACTAGGTAGCTTGCTGTGATATAATGGCAGAATTTCCTCAAGAGCCTAAATTTATATTGTAACGATGAAAATACCTTCTTCTAAATGAAATCGGTTGTATATGCAGACCTTTTTATACTTCTCGGTCTGGATTTCATTCACATTATTCATGTTTCCTCACAAATACTTGTTTGGGACAACACTGTTTACTCGACAGAATTATTTGCGTAAGTTGCTAATGAATATACTAAGAACAGCACACAGCTAACTTAAAGGGGATACGAAAAACGCCTTAGTTATTGAGAAAATGAATGCAATAGACTTGCATCAGAGACAGAGTGCAAAGTTAGACTGCAACTTTTCGAACAACTTCAAAACCATTTCATTTATTAAGTTTTCGACGACGGGCGAGTAATAGAATAACGTCCCACGGCCGCTAGCATCATAACCGACTGCGTTTATAATGGTGGTATGGTATATTATCTGCAGAGCTGTAACGCCATAAATCCGAAATTAATAGACAATAACCCGCAGGACGCCAGCGGATGGGAGTAGCGGATGAAACGGGCGGGGCGAAGGGGGAGGGGGGGGGGGGGAGGGTTGAACGACTCTCGAGATGATAGGTCGTTGCAAATAAGTTCCGATGTTCTCTCTATGGAAATATTCGCTTGTCTTCTTCATGCTCAGTCAGGTGACAAACCAGCAGTCAGATTCTCTCGGGGATGTTCTCTAACTTTTTCACTCTCACCCCTACTTGTGCGGCTAGTATCTTGATATATGTGCTGAGCATAATTGAACGTAATAGAGCCTTCTAAAATTATCTGTAGGATTTTCACACTTTTCTACGAATTCTCATTATTTTGAATTTTTGTATCTTCGTCCTCGTGCCAATTCTCATCATTCTACTACAATGCATCCCCATAGTTTGCTGAAGCTAGTCTGTTTCCTCATTTAGAATGTGCAGATGTCTTCAACAGAAAAGATTTTTTATTTAATTACTAGTTTCGTTCAATTGAGATCGTCTTCCAGGCTGTTAACATCATGCCGATACTGAAACCTCTGTATCAATCACACACAATTGTTTGTCTTACAGATTTATTACGTTTTATATTTTCTATCGCTGTCATCCTTGGCTAAAGAATTATATTTTTATTCCACTGATTAACAAAGACCATCCTTAAGATGGTCTTAATAATTAAAAATCAAGTACCCTCTTGCAAAGCATTTTAAAATATCTTCGTCATCGAAGACATACAGATCCTACAATTTAAAACACTTCACTACAACTGCATGGCATTTCATCAATTTACTTCCTCTTTTCTCGTCAATGATTTTCACACGTACACTGTTCACAGCTCCAGTCTAACGATTTATACAGTTTTTCCCCTTAGTCTACAGAAATCAGTTTACATGGCTCCAGCGAAGAAGAGTGGTATGTTGGAAAGGTTCAAAGATGCGCTTTTTGTTGAATTTCATCCATTAAATTACTAATAATTGTGTAACTTTCGTGGTTATAATATCAATTATAATATAATCTCATATCAATTATAATGTAAGCAAGTACATTAGTTGTAAATTACTCTTCGAGAACCTCATAGTTTTGTTAACTAAAGATAGTACTTCAAAGATATGACTTCAGCAAAATGCCCTAAAATATTCACGTGTTCTTATAAGATTTTGGCCCAACAACAACCATATACGCTATCTGAAATATTCAGAATGAGGAAATGCTTTTGTTGCAGGGCGGAGGGTAATGGGGAGCTTCAATAAATATTTTGAATAGATTCAACGATTCGCTTACGTCATCTACCTTCACGGCACTACCCGTCAGTGTAACTATAAACTCTCTTACAGGCAGGTCTCGTGCGATGAGGATGCCTAAGCCCACAGAATATTCACAAAAAGAACATGAAGATACAAGAGTCATGTCGCACATAGTCTGGAACAGTATGAAATCTCGCTAACACTGATGTATCTTACTGCCTGCAACATTCTGTAAAGAATTCTACGGAAGGCGACTCGATTTTTGAACAATAATTCCGCTGAAAGCAAAACGTACGTGATAACTTGTTCTCATATCAAATACTGTTTCACGCTAAAATATAACAACATATGGAAACAGTTCAAATATCGAGAGAGTTTTATACATGATAATTCAATAAGCAATGACAACAACCAAATTACGTCTGCCTTAGCCTGAAACACGTGGAGAACAATTCCATGGAACATACAAATCAAAAGATAAGTAAATTCTATACGCTGTAAAATACTCGGAACAATATTAAAATCTCAGGGACGAGCAGCTAAAATACCCAGGGAACAAGAGCTCTCTCTTTGAAGAACGACTATTAAGTCTGGACTCGACTGTAGACACATCTTTGGTCCAGAAAGCGTTGCGAACAAAATGTTATGCCAAGCTGTGCTAACATAATTGTGGTGTCACCGCCAGACACCACACTTGCTAGGTGGTAGCCTTTAAATCGGCCGCGGTCCGTTAGTATATGTCGGACCCGCGTGTCGCCACTATCAGTGATTGCAGACCGAGCGCCGCCACACGACAGGTTTACTCTAGAGAGACTCCCTAGCACTCGCCCCAGTTGTACAGCCGACTTTGCTAGCGATGGTTCACTGATAAATTACGCTCTCATTTGCCGAGACGATAATTAGCATAGCCTTCAGCTTCGTCATTTGCTACGACCTAGCAAGGCGCCATTACCAGTTACTATTGATGCTGTAAAGCATGTACCGTCAAGAGCGATGTTCACCATTTATGGATTAAAGTGAAGTATTCCACAGCTACGTCCTTTTCCGCTAGTCTCATTTCCTAGACCTGTTCCAGACCTCACGCCAGGCTGCGTGAGATAAAACGCGTGCCTTTCGGCTTCCTCTCATAGTGGGTTGGCTGTCTTGCCAATCCACAATAATAATCATAATGTTTGTTGATATTACCATGGAAATGACAGTCGAAACATAATATCGCGTTATTGCTAGTACAGGCAGGGTTATCACGATGCACATGGCCTCAGTGGCGTTAGAAAAGCAAGCCATCTCCGTACAGCGTGAAGAACCAGCACGACCAAAAGCAGGAAACAGAGGAAGTCTGTCAATCATTTACAGAGACGTGCTTCCCCCAACCTCTGCCGCTCAGAAACATGATGGTTCAGTCAGCTGTACTGTACTTTCCAAGGTGTCGACTACAGATAAACCTACACTTCCGCTACCAAAGACTGTAGGATGCTTAGTAGTCCATACCCTGGATATACGTCATTCCTTTACTTCAGTGATTCACAATTCGTGTAAAAAAAATGAACTGTCTTAAAGCCGACTTTTGGGGCACGGTTTTTCTCTTCAGTGGAGTAGAATTAATCTACAATATAAATTACGTAGTTATTTGCAACAGGATATTCTATTACTCACTATTACACACCCTCAAAATATACACAAGGCATTTAATGTATCAACTGTTGTCAGAATATCGAGATTTCTAAAGGCATAAGGACGTCAAGAGACTAACAGTCAGTATTATTTTCATAGCAGGCTTCTGTAAACTGAAAACGTTCTATGAGTACAGTTCCCCAAGGTATTCCTGTAATCTGTTAAGATACGTAAGGAGAAGAATCAGTTTATTTCTTCATTAAAAATACTCGTCTAAACTTTAATAGTGGACACTGCAACCGGAACTATATGTTGCGCAAAACGTAAATATGAGAGTAGCTTCCGCATGATTTGCCGCTGCAAACTAACACAGCTTGACGAAACTTAGACCACACAAAAAAAGAACAGCTACAGTAGCTGTCTAGGACAGCAAAAAGTGAGTAATAAGGCATGCAGAAATGACACTTTTACTCAAAGACAAGGTTTACACTTGTACCGAAATTCGTGATGGTCCCCTGGACATGATAAAAATAAAGTGGTTCAAAAGGCTCTAAGTACTATGGGACTTAACAACTGAGGTCATCAGTCCCCTGGACTTAGAACTACTTAAATCTAACTGACCTAAGGAAATCACCCACATCCATGCCCGAGGCAGGATTCGAACCTGCGACAGTAGCAGCAGCGCGGTTCCGGACTGAGGGGCCTAGAACCGCTCGGCCACAGCAGCCGGCAGACATGATAAAAGACAGGACATACTCCTTAAGGGGGTATATGATCACCAAGGACTATAAAGCAAACTTTGCAATGTGTTCCATGCTGGTCACAAGGGTCGCAAGGAGTTTTTGTGCTAGGGCGTTCCATCCGTTCACCAGCGCGGGTGACATCTGCTGGATGGTCGCTGGTGGATGTGAACGTGCTGCAGTATGTCTTCCCAATGCATCCTACATGTGATCAGTCAAAGAATACACCGTCCGTTGTAGGCTGAATGTGTTTTATTAAAATCTTGCTATTAGCTAATTTCGGCGGCAACCCATTACCAAGCACAATTGGTATGTCATATATTACATATCGTGATAATCACGTTCTTTTATGTCACATACATGAAACTAGAAGTCGTACCTTTTATTCAAAAACAATAATTACACTTGTCACTGAAATTCGTGATGGTGCCGTGAAAATGATAAGATACAGGACATGCTTCTTAATATGGTGTGCGATAACCAAGGGCTGTGAAGCATACTTTGCAACGTGCACCCATGCTGGATACAAGGCTCGTCAATTCTTGTACGACCTCTGGTTTTATGTGTGTGTTAGAAAAGAATGTGATAAGCCCAATATCTAATAACATATGCTTTGGATGGGGTCTGTCTTTAGCAAAACACAACTTTGTTTTTTCTCGTAGATATGTTTCACTGCAGTTGCAGCATCATAAGATGTTTATTATTATGGCTGTTAAACATAGGGAATGTTCTTTACTGTTTAAAAACATATAGATATTAGTTTCTAAATCGTAATTACAGATTTTTGAAGAGCACATGAATGATTTTTTCATACCTTCTTACCACATGGTGTGGTTTTCCTGGTGTATTACGTTTTTACAGTGTCTGTTTTCCTTTATTTTCTTTACAGTTTGTCACCTGCAACTATATACAACTTAATGTAGGCAAAACATTTACCCAAAAATTACGATTTCTAAAATTGTTATGGCTATGCTTGAGATTAATAATTTATGTGAAATTTTGTGTGTGTGTGTGTGTGTGTGTGTGTGTGTGTGTGTATCTATTTACATTATATTTCACGTACAGTTTCATTTTTCGTCATTTTTTTCGCAGTCAAGTTCTGTGTATTGAGTTGTCACTGCCACTGTCACTGTTTACCAGCTGTAATAATAAGATGGCGGACAGTGGAACAGTTGAAGGTGTGAAAAAAAGACGGCGAACAGTGGAACAGTTGAAGATGTCTTTGGCAGTCGTTTGAATTTCTCAGAGGTGTGTGTGTGTGTGTGTGTGTGTGTGTGTGTGTGTGTGTGTGTGTGTGAAAAGAGAGAGGAGGAGAAGGAGGAGAGAGACAGAGAGAGAGAGAGAGAGACAGAGAGAAAGAGAGAGAGAGACAGAGAGAGGGAGAGGGAAGGTTTGAGGATTTATCATTATTATTACAATTATATATATTTATTTCTTTATTTTTAGATTTATGTGTGCGTATGTGTGTGGGGAATTCTTTGAGGGCAGAGAACAGAGTTTAGCAAGTGTCCTCGATAATGGCTCACAGACGAAACTAACTAATAGCACGATTTTAATAAAACACAATACAGCCTCTAATGGACGATGTATTCTTATATTAAATACTTGGAGGCTGTGGATCCCCACAAAAGCAAAATCTACAGATGTTCGATGGGTTCGAGGGATTTAAGCCGGTGGAACGGACAGGCCTATCCATTCGCCGAATATCGTCTCGTTCCAACAGCTTCTACAATTGCTCTGTTGGATGCCGTCGCGCATTGTCAGCCATTAAAAATGAAGTGAGGGGCGAATACACCTCTGAAAACGTGCACAGGGGGGAGGAGTACAGTGTCAAGAACTCCTTCCCAACCTTTTAGCCAGTATGGAAGCACGGTACAGAGGACGCACTGCAGTCTGTGGTGATCACTCGCCCTATTAAGGCTACGTCTCGCTTTTTGTAATGTGCTGGGAAGCGCGGTGACTTCATTATCTTTGACTAAAAGTGTCATTCCTTTTTGTCTCATTGCGCATTTTCTTCAGTAATTTTGCGTAATATACTGCAGCTATTTTTATCCACATGACGACTTGGCGTGAGGTTCAACGTAAAATGAACACGTTTCACAACAAAAATATTTTTAAAGTATGTAAATGTACAGTTCCACTTACGGTTTTGGTAATGCCAAACTAACACATTTATCTCAAACACTACGCCTGAACTCATGTTATGAGACATGTTCCACGTATACGCATTTTGTTACAGACCTGAAGATGACAGTAAAGTCTGCCGAAACCGGTTGTCTTAAATAAAGAAATATTTTATGCGATCTAGGCTGTTGAATGTTTTTCAGCAAGTAAAACAGATCGCTGCTTCGGTAGTCTCAAAATGAGAAAGTTCAGTAGGAATTCTTTCTTGGGCAGTACAATTTTCATATTTTTGTTTTTCCACAGCCTATTAATTCTCTCTTTGTCCATATATTTCTTGACAGATTGACGCTCTGAATATGTTATTGTTGTAGAAAATAATATAGCACATATTTGGTAGACTCTGAAAGTGCTGGTATTCTCTTTGCTGGATTACTTATCTAGTTTCATAACGATACTTTCGTGTTCATTATCACGCAGATTTAGATGATTAAAGTTGTTTGATAATGCAGTTCGGCTATTTTACGGACGTGAACGAAATACATATTCAAATCCTTTGTTAACAAACTGAAAGAGAGCGTTGTAATAAGGAAGAAGAAGAAGTTTGTGTATGTCTGGAGGTTGGATGACCATTGTCATTGATGTCAAAATCTTTTGACAAGGGTAGTGAGTGACCTCAAATGCTCAGGTTTTAAGTCACCCACCCCAAATCAATGGTATCAACCATTCGCATGAAAGACTGCACGTCTTGCCTCCAGAGATAAATGAATGGTTACCAATTCTGTGTATTAGAGACGAACGTTGGTAAGGCGAAAAAACAAATCTTCGATTTAATACTACGAAAAACATAAATGTTTCACTGTAACGACTTACTGTTGTATTTTTCTTTTGCTTAAAACAGTTACACTGTCTGAACAACAAGCTTTTTCTACTCACCCGTTAATGTTGCATAGGTATTCACTTTTCAAAGTGCACGTTGGTGTTTCAATTAAGTGGTCAAAGAAAGTGGAAAAGAATAATATGCACATCTGAATCAAGTCACTTTTTCACATTGAGCATTTCTGCACTCCAGGCAGTCCAATATCAAACGCCACACTAATTACATATTCAAACAATGATATTGGTATGTCAGTGTCACAACCAATCTTTCTGCCAAGCATATTGTAACATAGGCCAGCACTTCGGTGCGGTAAATTGACTCTATAGCAAACATTAAAGTATGATGACGAAATGACGATTGTATGACTTTTTTTCTTTTTTACATTGTAGTGTCACAAAATCAACTATCCTTCTGATGTAGAACTTATGCACGGTGTTCAGAAATTCCCGATACCAACTTCTAGAACTTCTAGAGTGGAGTGGGTACGTAATATTTCGAATAGGAACCCATTTTCCGGAACGCAATCCAACGATGCCACAAAGCATCAAAGTTGTAGGCGACGGCGTCTGTAAATGTAAATAAAGAATGATTCCGTTATGATGTTACAAACTTTCAAAGTTGACAGAGACGGATAAATGTATCAATTTGAGAGTGAGGGGCTCTGCTTCGGAAACGAACGAGTCGAAAGTTACAAGTGATAATCATTCTGATACCCCTGAGAGTGGAATACATGTACCGGTATTGTTATTACTAAGAATGTAGGGTATTCAACTTCCACAGGTGGTAGTATGAACAAAAACAATAAACAATTTGTGGGAAACATGAGCTCTAGATATCTGAGGAACTACGAACACTTTTTCAGTAGAGGAGATGTGTTTCACAGTAGCGAAGATGAACAAGTCCTCATAGCTCCTTAGGTATGCGTTTTAGAGCCAATATTAACCGAACATTTTTTCTTGTTTTAGGCCATACCACCACCTCTGACAGTTGCTTACCCTACGAACTTTGCAACAACAGTACCAGTACATGCATTTCACTGTCAGAGGTATCAAAATGGTTTTCACCTGTAACGTTAGGCTCGTTCGTTTCCGGTACCGAGACCCTTACATCAAACTGATACATTTATCCTTCTCCATCGTCCCTGAAAGTCTGTAACATCATCAGTGAATCACCTTGATGTACACACACATTTACAGGCACCGGTACCTATGACTTTGACGCTCTGTAGCGACGTTGGATGACGTTTCTGGACATGAGTTCCCATTCAAAATGTTATGTACTCACTTCCCATTACAATCCTAGAAGTTTATAACAGTAATTTCCGAACACCCTGTATTGGCTAAAGAAGTTGAGTCGGTGTCTTTTCGGTCCTATTATATCAGATACTGTTCCTTTACATTACCTAGGTTCCTCTTTTAGACCACGAATATGTTTTAAAATTAACACAAGGCCATTTGACTGTATTGTTGTTTATTTAATTACGACCCCGATTTCGGCCTTATATGCCATTTTCAAGTGACTGAGTTTATGGCATTAACTCATATTGCACGACATCAAGCTCAAAACAGGCCATATATTAAGAAAAATATTCGTTCCCCACAAAATGCCAGATGTAAAATCATCATCTCGTAAAAATATTAGTAAGTAATGAATCGTCCCCTTGGAAAAATTATTGAAGTACTGTGCTGATAAATCTCTTACATTATTTGATTTTCAAACAGCTGAGCAAAACTGAACGTACTCAGACATTTCGCTCTTTACCTATTCTTATCAACACTGAACTGACACACAATCTTTTATTTAGCTGGCAGTAGTGGTGCTCGCTGTATTGCAGTAGTTCGAGTAACGAAGATATTTGTGAGGTAAGTGATTTGTGAAAGGTATAGGTTAATGTTAGTCAGGGCCATTCTTTTGTAGGGATTATTGAAAGTCAGATTGCGTTGCGCTACAAAATATTGTGTGTCAGTTTAGTGTTGATCAGAATAGGTAAAGAGGGAAATGTCTGAGTACGTTCAGTTTTGCTCAGCTGTTTGAAAATCAAATAATGTAAGAGATTTATCAGCACAGTACTTCAATAATTTTTCTAAGGGTACGTTTCAGTACTAGTGGGAGCACTTCATATTCAATAAAAACAAGTTTACTTTGGTGTATGAAAGATGAACACATATCCTTGAGTCGTCAATATCCATCGTAGTAAGATGCTGAGCTTTGGATGCGAATGGCTCATACCACTGCTTCTATTCGAAGCACAGTTTGGCGTGGTTCTGAGCGTTCGAAGTCACGCACTTCCATTGTGAGGAGTTTATCAGGTTCATATTCCTTTTCAAACTTTTTAAAGCACAATGTTTCCATCAGACCAAAGGACACAGATTCTACCATCAAAGTAGTTTTTGATTTCAAGTACCGTGAAAAAGGCATTAGAGATGAAGCGCAAGCTCAGAAAATGTGGAATAAAATCGTCCGTAATCTATTCGAGGGGTCCACCCTAGCACTCTCACTTATCAGTAAGGGAATCACTGGAAACCTGAATCTGACTAGACGGGACCGGATTTGAACCACTGCCCTAGAGAAAGTGAGGCCATGTTCGTTGTTTCGCTTCTCTATTATGGCTGCTTTTCACAGAAGTGGACGCAAGAGATAATTTACAGTTGACATGTATTTTTGGCGTAGTGTTTTTTTCTTGCGTTAGGAGGCTTGTCTCGTACACACCTGTCTAAAAGAAAGACATTTCATAAAGGATAGCGTGTAACGGTGTCCGTGCGCTGCGGACTCTGCTCTCACAGTTCCAAATTAAAGGGTATCACACGTTCTAATAAAAAAGCGACGTTTGTAAATGGTTTTGCAGCTACAGTAATTAATTTCCTGTTTTGCGGACACGAAGCACACATGTCCCTAAATCATGTAAAAGTCTGTGCGTGATAAATCGCTTTTCGAGAAGATTTTGAGGGCATATTTTCAGTCAGCCCATAATCGTACATTATTCTTTTCAAACTGAGTTCTAGCACATTAGATATAATGAAGCGAAATTGCTACACTTATCTCCTCGAAGACAGCAGCTTAGGGGACTTCCATTAATTACATGAACTCAATTTGGAGAGAGAGTGGGGGGGGGGGAGGACAGTAAAATCTCACCTTATCCCATTTACTAGGGGAGGCAATGAAAATCTCAGGTCATATTTTTAATTCAGAGAATATACACTACTATAGCGGACATGATTAAAGTGTCCACCAATCTTTGTGGTCCCTTTCAGCTGAACTCAATTCGTTACAGTGTACATGCCTGGAATTCCCCGATTCGATAATTAATTTGGAGAGAACCGCCTCAGTTGTCCTAGTATTTATTCAAACAACTAGTAGTTTCGGGATTTTAAAATCCACATCTTCAGGTATATGAAATTATTGTATTCGGTAAGACATAACATGCGATCGGGGCAGTCAGTGCGAGAGCTCGAATCATTGCATGTTGTCCGAAACTGTCCGCCACTGCGCAGAAGTACTGTGGGAACGCCAACTACCACTGTCTGCTGTGTGGAGTGCCCGATTTGAAACAAGTGCCGCACAAGTGTCAGCTTTTATTTGGGAAATTCTCTGCCGCGCCATCGAAATCAGCGCTTGTCATTCATGAATTCTGTAATGCATATAAAGCCGATGCTATTGTGATCAACATGAATTTGTATCAAACTATTTACAATGTGTATTGTAAGTGACATGCCGACAAATCGAAACACACGTGAGAGCACGAAGTTAATCGCTTGTGGAAGGGAGCTAAGCTGAAGTTCACGGACAAGAAATCTCTTAGACATCATATAAATCAAGAGACTGAAACGCCATGTGATCATATGATTCAAATGAAGATGCAAACAACTTTGTCTTTCATCTGCAAAGTAAGAACAGTTCACTGACATTTAACGTACACTCAGGTGACAGAAGTCATGGGACACCTCCTAGTATCGTGTCGGACACCCATTTTCCCGGCCTAGTGCAGCAGCTCCAAGTGGCATGGACTAAACAAGTCGATGGAAGTCTGCTGCAGAAATATAGCCGTTGATAATTGCAAAAGTTTTACCGGTGCAGCATTTTGCGCATGAACTGACCTCTCGATTATGTCGCATAAATGATAGACGGGATTCATGTTGGCCGGCCTAGGTGGCGTAATCATTCACCCTAACTGTCCAGAATGTTATTCGAACCAATAGCTAACAATTCCGGCCCTGTGACATGTTTGAGCACATGAAGTCCATGAATGGCTGCGAATGGTCTCCAAGATGCAATACATAAGCAACTGCACTCAATGATCGGTTCAGTTGGACCAGAGGATCCAGTCCATTCCATGTAAAGACAACCCACCTATTACGTTGTCACCACATGCTTGCACAATGCTTTCTTAAGAACTGAGGTCCATGGCTTCGTGAGGTCTGCGCAGCACTCAAACCCTGCTCTCAGCTCTTACCAACCAAATTCGGGACTCTTTTAATCAGGCGACTGTTTTCGAGTCGTCTAGGGGCCAACCGATATGGTCACACCCCCAGAACAGCTGCAGGCGATGTAGTACTGTTGTCAAACGCACTCTGATCGGTCGTCCGCTGCCGTAGCCCACTAACACCGTATTACACCGCACTGTCCTAACTGATTGCTTGTCTGTTCGCATTGACAACTCTACGCAAGTACGGTTCCTCTCAGTCGTCAAGTGAAAGCCGACGGGCAGTGCGTTGTAGGAAGTGACGCCTGAAATTTGGTATTCTAAGCACATTTTTGAATGTGTAGATCTGGGAATATCCAATTCCCCAACGATTTTAGAAATGGAATGTCCCATGGGTCTACTTGCAGCTACCATTCCGCGTTGGGTCTGTTAATTCCCATCATGCGGCCATAATCACATCGGACTCCTTTTCACTTGAGCCATCCGTGTATAAATGACAGCTCCGCAAGTACACAGCCCTTTTATACCTTGTGTACGCGATACTACCGTCATTTGTATACGTGCATATAGTTATCATACGGCTTGTGCCACATCAGTGTATATAATACACCAGTAAAATTTAAATTTTATTGGTATCCAACAAAACAATTAGTACTATTTTTATGGAGCCTTTTGTTCGTCGTTCTTTTGGCTAATTTAGAGTTGGCATACTTAAGATAATAATTTTCATCAAATGTTTAAAAACACCGTTTAGTAAACTTTCTAAATAAAACAGTTTATTAAAATGTTTTGAATGTTAGAGCAAAGAGTTTTTTTTTTTCATTTTTACCCGATGCTGGGAAGGGGGTAGGGGGAGAGGCAGGTCCTACCATATATCATCAAGGAGGAAGGGGAGTCTAAATTAAAAGAAAGGAAAGAAAACCTCACGTAATTAATGGATGGTCCCTTCATTCGGAATTGTAAGATGATAGTAAAATGTAAAATATTATATTAGGTGGACACTTACAGGCAGATCAAAACTGTGTACCGGACCAGACCTCGAACCTGGGACCTTTGCCAAAAACTCTACCAACTGACCTCCTAGCACGATTCACGATCCACCCGTAGAGCTTTTCGTCCACCAGTTATCTCCTTCCTTCCTAAATTCACGGGAGTTCTCCTGCATATCTGTGGGGGCTAGCACTGCTGGAAGGTGAATAAAGTAACACGTCTCTTTTCGCCCCCATAAGCGTAAATTTCGTGTTTTATCGAGTCATTCTTATCTGTATTTAAAAACTAAAGCCCTGCTGTCGTCTCCCACCTGAAAATGAATTGGCAGAGCTTCCGTAGGTGTAATGGTTTAAATTCCCATTGACCACTATCTAGGATATATATGCATGATTTGCTGAATAATTCAGATTATTTTCGAAGTCATGGTGAGTAGGATCTCTTCCCTCATGATGATGAAATCGGGTTTGAGTGTCGCGGATTATTAAATAACGGCATTTTTACCAAACATCTTACCGTTATACCAACCATTGAAGAAATGTGTAGCTTTGCGAGTTCAGCTCTCAGTCTCAGATGTCACAAAGAACATTTGTTTTGAAGCCATGCAGAAAATCACACTGACGTGCACCAGTGCACAGATATATCTAATCTACGTAGATTATATGAACCATCAACATGGCGGTGTTCGGCTGTTAAATTATACGACCACTAATGCTCATCAATTGACACTGATGTTTACATGCGACGCCATGTGGATCGTCTGTGCACTCTGTTACAAGATTTTTTTTTTCTTGATTGCTTCATAAGTGATGTATCTAATATTTTAGATGACTGGAGAACTCTCTAGACTCGTTACGTCTTAGGCAAATCAAACAATAGGGTACGTGCTGAGACACGCCTGCCTCCATAATCGGTAAACGCACGAGTTGTGGAAAATTTTCACTGCCGGTATTTTGCTGGGAAGGGCTGGAGAGGTGGTGATGCAAAGATCCTGATCAGCAGTCTTTACGCCAGTGTCCTGAACATCTATATTTGGTCGTCCACTCCGCCCTCCACATCTAGAAGTGAAAAGTCGACTGGATTGATACCAATCAGCGCAAGGACACCGAAAGTTATGGACCGTTATAGAAATTTTTTACATATCATGGCTTCTCACCCCCACCTCTATCCCGAGACCTGGTAGGGGGTATATCACTCCCACAGTATTTTTATGCAAATGATTATGTGAGCAATACAAATAATGGGTTGGGGTTGGGGTTGTTTTGGGGAAGGAGACCAGACAGCGAGTTCATCAGTCTCATCGGTTTAGGGAAGGACGGGGAAGGAAGTCGGCCGTGCCCTTTGAAAGGAACCATCCTGGAATTTGCCCGGAGCGATTTAGGAAAATCACGGAAAACCTAAATCAGGATGGCCGGACGCGGGATTGGAAAGTCGTCCTCCCGAATGCGAGTCTAGTGTCTAACCACTGCTCCACCTCGTTCGGTTACAAATAATGAGTCATGTGTATGCAAACACTGGTTGAAATTGTGGTGTCACCGCCAGACACCACACTTGCTAGGTGGTAGCCTTTAAATCGGCCGCGGTCCGTTAGTATACATCGGATCCGCGTGTCGCCACTATCAGTGATTGCAGACCGAGCGCCGCCACACGGCATGTCTAGTCTAGAGAGACTCCCTAGCACTCGCCCCAGTTGTACAGCCGACTTTGCTAGCGATGGTTCACTGTCTACATACGCTCTAATTTGCAGAGACGACAGTTTAGCATAGCCTTCAGCTCCGTCATTTGCTACGACCTAGCATGCGCCATATTCAGTTACTATAATCTGAACAGATAATATTGTGAGTCATGTACCGCCACGAGCGACGTTCATCATTAATGGATTAAAGTTAAGTATCAAACTAATTACGTCCGCTTTCTGAATTCTAATTCCTTGTCATGTTCCAGACCTCACGTCAGTATAGTCCTTCCCTCCTCATGCCAGCCTGCGTGAGCTAAAACGCGTACATTTCGGCCTCCACTAGTAACACGGTGTTGGCTCTTCTGCCAACACAACAGAAATTGCTCCAGATGTTCCAAGCTTGGCTGCATTCTATCCATTGGTTTAGGAGGATACACGTACGTACAATCAGTCTTTTAATATTTTGCCAAATGATCCTAACAATAGTTGCTGCAAATCTGCTTGACAGTGACGCACTCAGCCACCAGAAGGAACAAGTTGATTACTAGACTTCTAGAGAGGTCGTCTCTTGTCATAAGCGAATACGTCAGTTGATTGTGTCCATTAAAAAAAATACCGTACTCTACATCCTTAGAGCACCATATTTATAAGTATACAAACATACATATATGAAGAAACAACGGGGAAGACTCATGATACGCCGTGCCAAGGTAAAGGGAGAGAACGAAATGACGCTTCTAGCGAGTGATGGATTTTGAGGAGAAAAATGAAGAACAAAATAGCAACAGACACGGCGCAAGTGACGCACCATCGCACTTGATCCCGGTGGATGGTGGAAGACATTTCGTATGTAATTTAAAAATAGTTGATGGCAAACAATTTTCTGGTGTTGCTCACAGACGTATCTGTGGCAGCCGCGGTAGAGATATATCACGGCCTGGCCGGGGATCCACAAGATTGCATTCGGCCCAGCCCTGGTGCAGAACGTACCATTTATGCTGTCGCCTCCAGGACCGACCCAAACTACCATATATCACTGGGTCCACAACCCTTACGCTAGCACATTTCGTGATTCCCGCACAGGAGAGACAAATACTTTATAGTCATTTTAGCCTGTCGAGGCATGGATACATGAACACAGACAATGTAACCGTCAGTGGTCGTACGTGCTCACGGACGAGGACGAATGCTGGAACACGATCGCGGTCGAGAGCGGTCAGCTGTGGAGCTGTCGTCGCTTGAAAGCGCGGCCGGCCGGCTCCGGGCTACCTGCGCGCAGCCGCCGCCCTCGGCGCCGCCACCGCCCCGCCGCCCCGCCGCCCCCGCCGCCCCACTGCCGGACACGCGGCGTCGCGACGCCAGAGCGACGGCGGGCGTCGGTCGGGGTGCTGGGCCGCTGCTGCGCAACATGTGGCTCCTCCGGTAAGGTGCCCGCTGCGCGCGTTCGCCACCAGCTGACGGCCAGGCCGCCCACTACCGGCCGTGTGCAGTGTCCAGTGCTCAGCCTCAGTGCGTGGGGGCGACAGCTACTGTGCCTACTTGCTGGTTACATGTACCCATCTCGAGGGACTACTGCTTCACGTTCGCTACTCCTCCCCAAGATTTTTTTTCTGAAATCCTAGATTATTGCTGCGTCAAGGTGGGATTTAATCCACCACGGTGTCTGTGGAATTCTTCGCTGCTCGCTGGAGATGCGCGAAGTACGACGGCGATTTTCAGCGATACCAGTAATTCGTCGGTACTTCGACGAGCAGTGTCGTTATTGGATTTAATCTACGCTGACGTACTATGCACCGATTGCGCATAGATCCCACGAACCTACATTCTTCTAGAATGGAATAACCGAGCATACAGGGTAAGTCACCTAAGCCTTTAACCTCAATTGTATCCGGAACGATTGAAGATATCGGAAAAATGTCGGTATTTAAACGAACTGTAGAATCATTAATTCACAGTAGCTTCTGTCCCTGAATACAGTAATCTCTTTTCTTCTTTAAGCAACCGACGTTTCACTGAGGGTCCACCAGCTTTATTATACATCAAACCATTGAAACAAATGAAGTTTCATTTTTGGGAGCCCTTGAAAAGAAGAAAAGAACTCGGTGACGCTCATTATGGTTTGCAAAATTATCTTTTGAAAAAAAGTAAATACGTGGACTAAGACTGCTGACACATTGATAGTTTCACAGTATTTGCCATGTAAATATTCGGCGATGGTGCGAAATACGTGTTGTGTCAATGGCCTTATACATCATTATAAAGTTTGTCTCTTCTTCTTTCATAATGGTCTATGACTAAGGCCTGTTCCGTCTTATAAGTATGCAGTCTATGATCTAAAATTTAAGCCTTGTTTTGATAGTCTCGAATCAGGCATTCTTTGTATATCTTCTAGCCAGCTTTGTCAATTAAACTTCTCATTTATAGTTCATACTCCAAGCTCTTCTTATCTGTTAACCATAATACACGGGACATATCACTCTTCCTGACCAGTCACATATTTTTGTGTTGAGAATAAGTGCTTGAGTGATTCCATATATTAAAAAAAAGTTACGAGCTTTGAAGCGTAGCAGAGTAGTCATCCCTACAGTTACACAACATTTCGAAATCATCTGTTCGATATCTTGAACGATTCCGGGAATATTTGTGGTTAAATGCTTACGCGACTCACCATGTATATACTGTGATGTTAGCAATCTGTTTCAAGGTACTGACAAACGTTATTGAATAATATTGTGGCAAAAGATCTCACCGAGACGTGAATTCGTTGATTCCTTGATGTGACAGGTTTGTCTCTCCGCGTGTGGTTGTTAAATAGAATAAATAGTAAGTGGCAAATTTGACGCCTACTTGGACCCCACACCCATTTTTTTAAATTTCTTTTTGGAAATAGTACAATGGCTGTGTTTCATATATGAGGACATAGTGAGTGTGGGGACGTACTGTTTTTCTTTTCCGTCACCAGCAATATTTATGCATGTTGCATGTTACAATAGGATCTTAACTTAGGATTTTTGTGCCTTAAATAATTTTGGTGTATCGTTTAGAAGGATTATTTTGATACCAAGAGTAGTTGGCTTTCCCTTGGAAAGTTGCGTCTTCTGCCTTTTGTGTGATCGAAACGTCAGTAACCGGGAATTCGCAATTTCGCAGTTTGTAATGACGAAGCGTTGGTGATTTCGAGGCGGCAGGTATGCAGTAAGAAAATAAGAGCGATCCAGTTTTTGTGTTTGCTTTGTCGTCATATCTAGTTAGCTGTAGCAAATTAAGTGTACAGTGTTATGGAGAGCACAGCGTGGGCGCGTGTTGACCGGCCTGGGTGACTGATGGGCTGCGATATTGACACGCCGCGTCGTTTGACTACACAGTACCTGGCTGTTGACGTTCGCCGGCGCTGTGAAACGTGGGGTCGGGCCCATATCCACCTGTTGCCAGGCGCCGGCGTTTAATGCTCGTCCGGGCGGGCGGCACCTGTTCCGCACGATAAGTCACGACGCGGTGGGGGTAACTCAGTCACAGAGCTTGTGCGGCATGCCTTTCCGATGGGACACATCGGGACTAGGCACAACCTTTTTACCCAGCTATTTACGTCAGTGATGTTCGTGACATCTTGACTCTGAGTCACATTGGCTGAATAAGCACATCACCGTCTCTCCAGGGATTACCATTTGAGTTCAAGGAGCATTTCCGTAATGCTTGCATATTGATCGAACATAGCAACAATAAACCATCCAGCAGACCTCTAGATTGCTTCGATGTCTTCCTTTATCCTGACCTCGCGGAAATCCCAAACATTCGAGCAGTACTCAGGAATGGGTTGGACAAATTTTCTGTATACGCTCGTCTTTGTAGATGAGCTTCACTTTCCTAGAATTCTCCCAGTAAACTGAAATCTTCGTACAGCCGACATTCTTGCTTTTCGTTTTACGTCGTGTTGCGACCTTACGCTGTATGGGGCAGCACGTCTGTCTAAAACGGCGGTCGTGAAATGGTGCGCAAAGTTCTGTACTGGTCACCTTTCGACACGCGACGCTGGTTAGTATGAGAGACCAGGCTCGTCCATTCGAGGAACCTGGTGTTCGCAACCGTGGGAAATGGCATTGCGCAACGCAGGATAAAATTATGAGTATTATTATTATTATTTTCATCAGTCCTCTGATTTCATGTGGGTGCCACGTATTTCACTCCTGTGCCAATCTTTTTATGTTAGACTATTAATTGCAACTTATGTCCTTAGTTATTTGCTTGGTGTACTCTGTCTTCATCCACTCATTTTTACTTCTACAGATCCTCCTAGTATCATGGAATTTATTCCCTGATGTCGTAAAAGGTGCGCTATCATTCTGTCCCTTCTTCTTGTCAGTGTTTTTCACCCATCCCATTCCTCTCTGCACAGAACCTCCTCACTCCTTACCTTATCAATGCACATAATTTTCAACATTCTTCTGTATCGACACATCTCAAGTGCTTCGAGGCTCTCCTGTTCCGGTTTTCCCACAGTCCGTATTTCACTACCATACAATGCTGTGCTTCAAACTTACATTGTCAGAAATTTATGCCTCAAATCAAGACCTACGTTTGATATTAGTAGACATATCTTGGCCAGGAATGCCGTTTATGTAAGTGCTAGTCTGCTTTCTAAGTCCTCCTTACTCTGTTCATCAGGATTATTTTGCTGCCTAGTTAGCACAATTCCTTAACTTCATATACTTGGTGTCCGTCCCTCGTGGTATCGCGGTAGCGTTCTCGCTTCCCGAGCAGGGGGTCCCGGGTTCGATTCCCGGCGGGGTCAGGAATTTTTCCTGCCTCGGGATGACTGGGTGTTATTGTATCGTCTTCATTATTATCATTCATCCCCATTACGGTCGGAGGAAGGCAATGGCAAACCACCTCCACTAGGACCTTGCCTAGTAAGGCGGCGCGGTTCTCCCGAGTCGCTCCCCTACGCTCTGTAAAAGAAGTATGGGACTCATCATCATCATCATATACTTGGTGATCCCCAATTTGGATATAAAGTATCTCGCTCTCTTCATTTCTGCTACTTCTCATTACTTTCGTCTTTCTTTGATTTACTCTCATTTCATATGCTGTAATTACACTGTTCATTCCATTCTACAGATCCTCTAATTCTTTTTCGCTTTCACTCAGGACAGCAATGTTATCAGAGAATCTTATATTTGATGTCTTTTCACCTTGAATTTTAATGCCACGATTCAACCTTTCTTTTATTTCTGTTATATCTTCTTGGGTATATAGATTGAACAGTAAGGGCGAAAGACTACATCTGCATCCTACATCCTTTGTAAACTGAGAATTTCGTTCCTGGTCTCCCACTCTTATTGTTCCCTCTTGGTTCTTTTGCTTACTGTATATAACCCGTCTTCCCCTACAGCTCACGTCAATTTTTTCTCAGAATTTCGAACATCTTGCACCGTTTGTCATTGTCGAAAGCTTTTCCAGGTCTACAAATCTTATGAACGTGTCTTGATTTTTCTTCAGTCTTGTTTCCATTATAAGTCGAAACGTCAGAACTGATTCTTTACCTTTCTTAAATCCAAACTGATTGTAATAAAACAGATCCTCAGCTTTCTATTCCATTCTTCTGTATACTATTCTTGTCAGCAGTTTTTATGCATGAGCTGTTAAGTTTACTGTGAGACATTCCTCACACTTTTGGCTCTTACTACTTTCGGAATTATGTGGTTAGCGTTTTTCTGAGAGTTTGGTGGTATAACGTCAATCTCATACGAGTACATTCTACAAACCATTGTCAATAGTCATTTTGTTGCCACTTCCCTCAATGATTTTAGAAATCCTGATGTAATGTTATCCCTCCCTTCTGGAAAATTTGATCTTATCTGGATTTAACAGCGGATATCTCATTTGACTCTTAATGTTATCGCCCACGCTCTTAATTTCACCGAAGGTTCCTTTGAAGTTTTTATGTTCGAAATCAGTTCTTCTGGCAGTGATTTTTTTTCTTTTTTTTTCACATTTTCTTATAGCCATTTTGCTTTAGCTTCCCTGCAGTTCGTATGTGTTTCGTTCATAAGAAACTTGTATTTTCGTATTCCTGAATTTTGCTGAACTTGTTGTACTTCCTTCTTTCGTCGATCACTTGAAATATTTCTTCTGTTACCCATGGTTTCTTCGCAGTTACCTTCATGGATCTATGTTTTTCCTTTCAACTTATATAGTCTATGATCAGCTTTTCAGAGATGTGCATCCCTCATCAACTGAGCTGCCTACTGAAATATTCATTATCGCGATACCTATTGCCACAGAGAGTGCATATTTTCATTCATTCCTATTTTCGTGTGCCACCTCTTTGCGAATTGATTCTTCCTGACTAGTCTCTTAAACTTCAGCCTGCTCTTCATCATTACTAAATTTTGAGTCTATATATGTCACTGGGTACACCTCAGAATTCAATATCTGATTTCGGAATCTCTGCCTGAGCGTGACGTAATCTAACTGGTATCTTTCCGTATCTCCAGGCCTTTTCCATGTATACCTTCTCCTCTTGTAATTCTTGAATAGAATATTCGTTACTACCAGCTGAACTTTATTGCAGAACACAATTAGCCTTTCCCCTCTACCAAGCTCATGCCCTCCCGTAATCCTTTCTTCTACACTTCCATCTACAGCCTCATTCCAATGCACAATTACTATTAGATTCACCTACAGCCTCATTCCAATGCACAATTACTATTAGATTATCATCTCGCTTTACATATTGAATTACCCATTGAATATCCTCATGTACTTTCTCTGTTTCTTCATCATATGTTTGCGACTTCGGCGTGTATACCTAAAGTGTCGTTGAGTGTGTTGATTTTCTGAAGATAATGCTGGGAAGAATCCTATCAATGAACTGTTCTCAGTAACTAACTCTCTATCCTACCTTCCTATACACAACGAATCCTACTCCCGTTATCCCGTTTTCTTACCCTATACTCATCAGCCCCTAAATCGTTGTCTTCACTGACTCTCACTTTATGCAGATTGAGCCTTAGCATTTACGCTTTCAGATTTTCTAGCTTTCCTGTCGCGTTCAAGCTTCTGACTTTTGACGCCCTAACTCGTAGAACGTTATTGGTGGTACTGCTCCTTATCTGACAACAAAATACTCCCACATCCTCTTATAATGGCGGATCCGCCTTTTGTGTCATCTAGTGGTCAATTCTGAGTTGCATAGGTTATCCAGACGCTTTTGATGAGATGGTGTATGCTACTGAAATATGAGTTGGGGGAAAGCACGCTCGCAATCTAATGGATCATTACTGGATCACAAATAGCGTGAAGTTTGGGAATATAACATACAAAAAGCTTTCTTCTCAGCTAAGTGTAAAATAAACGTTTTGCATATCATTAAAATTTAATCGAAATTACCGCAAATACCTCACACCTTTTCATGTGTACTTTAATTTAACTCATATTAACGTTTTACAGTCCATTCTAATCGACACAGTGCGTTTAAAATGTTCTCAATTTCTGTTCCTTTGATTTTCTATGATGCACATTACACCGCAGCACAATGACGTAGTTGTGAGGAGCTTTCTTTTCAACTCCGTGACAGCGACTGCGCTCTTTTGATGAATGGCTCCTTCTTCAACCGTGCAGGAGCATTTACTGCGCGGTATCTTTCTTGGTTCAACCATGAAGGTAATCTTGTTTGGTAGACAGAATTTCTTCAGTTTTTGTATAATTGCGTCATCCCAAATTTTGATGTAATAGAAACATTTTTTTTTCTAAAAAATAATGCTATTCATTCAGAGAAAAGGCTCCATTGCCAATTTGGATTTATCTGCTCAACATCAGATGAATAAGCCGACACCAACAATGATACCGTTTGTGTGACCAGAAACTGACTTATGCACCGCCCTGATTCATTAATGTGACCATCTGTCAAAATCTTGATTAACTACATTTCGCAGCGCGCACCGCTGCGACACGTGCAGAAAGACAGCCAATGAGGTTTGGGTGGTGCCGATAGGAATGTGAAGCCATGCTGACCCCACTCCCGTGGCTAGCTGTGCTAGGTTTGTCGGTTGAGAATCCATGGCGCGTACAGTCCGATCTACGTATTCTCGACAGCGTTTCAAATCGGGTAGTTTGGTGGCCATGAGAGTACGGTAATCTCATCTTGGTGCTTTTGGAATCACGCACTTACACTGTCAGTTGTGTGACACTTTGCGTTGTCGTTCTGGTAGACGCTATCGTGCCTAGGAAAACCAAACTGGTCCCCGAGGATAGATACATACGTCTGTTGACTCCTTTTCTACTTCCAGATTGACGAAATCACCCAGGGAATGCCACTAAAACGTTTCCCAGACTATAATGCTCCTCTAGCCTTCTTCACCCTCACAACGATTGGTGCAGGGTGTTTGTTTTCAGACGCTTCACGCCGTGCACGCCAACAGTCATACAGGGTGTTTCAAAAATGACCGGTATATTTGAAACGGCAATAAAAACTAAACGAGCAGCGATAGAAATACACCGTTTGTTGCAATATGCTTGGGACAACAGTACATTTTCAGGCGGACAAACTTTCGAAATTACAGTAGTTACAATTTTCAACAACAGATGGCGCTGCAAGTGATCTGAGAGATATAGAAGACAACGCAGTCTGTGGGCGCGCCATTCTGTACGTCGTCTTTCTGCTGTAAGCGTGTGCTGTTCACAACGTGCAAGTGTGCTGTAGACAACATGGTTTATTCCTTAGAACAGAGGATTTTTCTGGTGTTGGAATTCCACCGCCTAGAACACAGTGTTGTTGCAACAAGACGAAGTTTTCAACGGAGGTTTAATGTAACCAAAGGACCGAAAAGCGATACAATAAAGGATCTGTTTGAAAAATTTCAACGGACTGGGAACGTGACGGATGAACGTGCTGGAAAGGTAGGGCGACCGCGTACGGCAACCACAGAGGGCAACGCGCAGCTAGTGCAGCAGGTGATCCAACAGCGGCCTCGGGTTTCCGTTCGCCGTGTTGCAGCTGCGGTCCAAATGACGCCAACGTCCACGTATCGTCTCATGCGCCAGAGTTTACACCTCTATCCATACAAAATTCAAACGCGGCAACCCCTCAGCGCCGCTACCATTGCTGCACGAGAGACATTCGCTAACGATATAGTGCACAGGATTGATGACGGCGATATGCATGTGGGCAGCATTTGGTTTACTGACGAAGCTTATTTTTACCTGGACGGCTTCGTCAATAAACAGAACTGGCGCATATGGGGAACCGAAAAGCCCCACGTTGCAGTTCCATCGTCCCTGCGTCCTCAAAAAGTACTGGTCTGGGCCGCCATTTCTTCCAAAGGAATCATTGGTCCATTTTTCAGATCCTAAACGATTACTGCATCACGCTATCTGGACATTCTTCGTGAATTTGTGGCGGTACAAACTGGCTTAGACGACACTGCGAACACCTCGTGGTTTATGCAAGATGGTGCCCGGCCACATCGCACGGCCGACGTCTTTAATTTCCTGAATGAATATTTCGATGATCGTGTGATTGCTTTGGGCTATCCGAAACATACAGGAGGCGGCGTGGATTGGCCTCCCTATTCGCCAGACATGAACCCCTGTGACTTGTTTCTGTGGGGACACTTGAAAGACCAGGTGTACCGCCAGAATCCAGAAACAATTGAACAGCTGAAGCAGTACATCTCATCTGCATGTGAAGCCATTCCGCCAGACACGTTGTCAAAGGTTTCGGGTAATTTCATTCAGAGACTACGCTATATTAATGCTACGCATGGTGGATATGTGGAAAATATCGTACTATAGAGTTTCCCAGACCGCAGCGCCATCTGTTGTTGAAAATTGTAACTACTGTAATTTCGAAAGTTTGTCTGCCTGAAAATGTACTGTTGTCCCAAGCATATTGTAACAAACGGTGTATTTCTATCGCTGCTCGTTTAGTTTTTATTGCCGTTTCAAATATACCGGTCATTTTTGAAACACCCTGTATGTATGATGGAGCGTAATACGTGATTTATTTGCGAATACCGGCTGTGGCCATTCAATTGACGTCCAATTTCTATAGTGGTGCGCAAACTCCAGCCTTCGTCGTCAAAGAACAGCAGTCAGCATGAAACAGGAGACTGCTGCGAAGCCCCACAAGCAGCAACGTACACTGAGCGATCCTTGAGGCGAAAAGAAAAAAAAAAAAATTAAAATTTGTGGTAAGTCTTATGGGACCAAAGTGCTGCGTTCATCGGTCCATAAGCTTACGCACAACTTAATCTAACTTAAACCAACTTACGCTAAGGCCAATACACACACCCATGCTTGATGGAGGATTCGAATCTCCGACGGAGGTAGCCGCACGGACCGTGATAAGACGCCCAAGACCGCGCGGCTACTTCGCACGGCGATTGTTGAGGAGACACTGTTGGTAGCCCCTTGGTTCATCTGGGCTGTCAGTTGTGCAACAGTTGCGCTTATATTCGCACTGACCCATCTCTGCAGCCGTCGTTCACCCCTTTCATCTACGGCCGTAGTGCACCATAATTGCCCTGGCACCTGTTTTGGACATCGCCATTTTGCCACGCGCGGTATACTTTAACGACGGAGGCACGGAGAGTTTACAAACTTTTCCGTTCCACCATTGGCC
Organism: Schistocerca americana; assembly: GCF_021461395.2. NCBI lineage: Eukaryota > Metazoa > Arthropoda > Insecta > Orthoptera > Acrididae > Schistocerca > Schistocerca americana. The sequence goes on from NC_060124.1 coordinate 380,226,024, forward strand.
CGAAACATAAATCTCTCAGTTATCGCTTTACGAGAACAATGGCATTGTCCTGTTCCTCCCCCAACACGCTTAATGTACCTTCCACTGCTAGTGCTGCCACCTGCCTTCTGTGAGTATTTATTGCACACTGACGTCGACCGTAGGCGGTGGTCACATTAATGTGTGTAACGAAATGAATTTACGTCACGGCTACTGTTTCCGTAAGGCAGTGTGACTAGTCTGTTCAGTCATTATTCTTATTTCTACTACAATTTTGCGGTTACTTTGTTAGTATTTATCCAATACTCTGTCTTACGTACGTATTTTAGCAGTTCCATGTTACAGATGTCTTCTTTAAATGGCGTAAGAATCGTCGTGTTCTTTGAGGCCTACTACGCACTTGCACCTGTTCTTATTACACTTTTTGTTAATTCCGTTCGTTGTTTCTTTGGCACAAATGTTAGAGTGCTATAGAGGTAAACCAGCGATGCGACTCTATATATTTCCATTATACAGGGTGAGTCACTAACTATTGCCACCTAGAATAATCCGAAAGTGTGATAGGAGCTAACAAGTTTGTGGGACGTAAGTTGCATGGGACAACGGGGACCATAACTTGACGTTGGTTTTTTGTTGCTAGGTGGAGTCGCTTCAAAAAAGATGGTTCAAATGGCTCTGAGCACATCTGAGGTCATCAATCCCCTTGAACTTACAACTACTCAAACTTAACTAACCTAAGGACATCACACACACCCATGTCCGAGGCAGGATTCGAACCTGCGACCGTATCAGTCGCGCGGTTACGGACTGAAGCGCCTAGAAACGCTCGGATACCGCGGACGGCAGTCGCTTCGGAGATATGAAGGTAAACTTTGTTTCCTTAAATGGGATGCTATAGTTTGATACTTATTTTCTGATAGCGCCTATGGCGTGAAACAGTAAGGTCTTTGAAGGTCAACAAAGGTCAAAAAGGTGGCATGAACGTCCATTTACAGAAGTGTTCGAAGTGATGGCCATTGCTATCAATCAAGGGCTGCAATCTTCTTATCATGGATAGAGTGGCATTCCTTGTCGCATTGGCACTTATCGAAGTACGTGCTCTGACAATTCTCTCTTGCATATCTTCAGGTGTAGTTGAAACGTCTTTACAAACAATGTCTTTTACGAATCCCCACAAGAAAAATTCCAGAGGCGTCAAGTCTGAAGAACGAGCCGGCCACGACACATCTCCTCCTCGTCCAGTCCAACGATTTGGGGATTGTCTGTGCAGCTCACTCTAGCCATCAGCGAAAAATGTGCCACACAACCATCTTGTTGATACCACGTTCTGTCCCTTGTTCCTAAAGGTATTTCTTCCAATAACAGACCTAATCTTTCTTGTAGGAATGTGGTGTACTTCCTATCACTAAGATTCCCTTCGGTGAAATAGGGGCCTATAATTCTGTCCTCCAGAATCCCACACCATTCATTCACTGACCTCGATTTTTGGTGTGCAAGTTGCCACAGCCAATATGGATTTCCAGTTGCCCAATAATGCATATTATGCATATTAACATTTCCATGGTCCGTGAATGTAGCTTCGTCCGTAAATAAAATGAAAATAATAAATGTGTCATCCCTCTGAATCTGAAGTTGAGCCCATCGGCAGAATTCAATGCGACGCATACAGCCCGTACCAGACTGATATGGTAAGGAGACTGATATGGTAAGGATGATATTTATGGCGATGTAGAGCACGAACTACACTACTCTGGCTCATGCCAGATTCGCTTGCGATTTGACGCGAACTAACACAAGGAGATCGAACCACAGTGGCAAGAATACCAATTTCCGTTTCCTCATTAATAAATTTCCTTTACCTGGTATGTTTCCGAGGCGTCAAAGATCCAGTTGTTCTAATGTGCCATACACACATTTAAATGTACGACGTGTAGAGTGAGTACGTTGAGGATATCTTTCAGCGTTTAGTCTGTTGCTCTCACTGAATTTCGTTGGCATTCTCCGTAAATGAGAAGCATACCAACTTCTTCTTCGAAGGAATACATAACTCACTTTCGCTTTATTCGACGATACTAGCCTTACGGCTCCTATTAGTGTTGTATTGCGAAACAGTCGAATGGTGTTTACATGTCAATGGCACATTAGATGGATACCCAGTTTTTGGCGAATATTTACTATTTGCACGATATACGAGAGATAATTGTCAGAGCATGTGCTTCGATAAGTGCCGAAGTGATAAGGAATACCGCTCAGTCCATGATAAGAAGATTGCAGCACTGGATTGATAGCAATGTTAATCACTTAGATTACCTTCTGTAAATGGACGTTCATGCCACCTTTTTGACCTTCGTTGGCCGTCAAAGATCTTTCTGTGCGTCATTGGATTCGTCTCGATAGCCGCTATCAGAAAATAAGTACCAAACTATAGTTATATAGTAAGTTGACCTTCATTTCTCTGGCGCGACGCCACCTAGCAACAAAAAGCAACGTCATATTATGGCCCCGTTGTCCCACGCAACATTTGTCCCACAAACGTTTCAGCTACTACCATACTTTCGGAGTTATTCTAGGTGGCAATAGTTAGTGTCTCACCTTGTATTTATAATTACGTGCTCAAGCTCTACGAGTAATGTAGCTATATTTTCTGCCCGTAGATTGAGTGGAATGGCACAGTGGCTGAAAATGGGAGGGAGAAATGTTCCGACAGAGTATCCGATTTCTCTCGTCCTTTTGTTTTAAAACTCTTTGGACTGCAATCTCTCACGAGTGGAAGAAGAAAACCCCCATCACGCCGACTTGAACATGCAATTTCTAGAACACGGAAGAAGAAAATGTGATTACTGGTGCGAATAGCATTAACCCTCGTTCTCTGCCTCCCTGCCCCCTTCTACACTCCGACTCCCTCTCTCTCTCTCTCCCCCCATCCCTCCCCCCCCCCCCTCTCTCTCTCTCTCTCTCTGTCTCCTTCCTTGCCTCCCTATCTCTTCGTGTGTGTATGTGTGTGTCCCCGGGATAAGAGCTTGAGAGAATCGCTTAAGCAGTGAGTGGGCGTGTGCCAGGGCAGCACAGTGATTAAAGCGGCTAGCTGTTCGCTGGCTCGCTTTGAGCGCAGCGCAGTATCACCTCTGAGACTGTTCCACGACACAACCCTCCACTCCCATTACGGGCCCTTGCTGCCAACTGCACAGGTACGTGCAGGCTGGCCATCTCTGCGCAACTCGTATTTTCATCGTTATCGAACAAGCTAATGCCGTGGTTAAGACAGTGCGCCCTTAATAGAGAGAGAGAGAGGGGGGAGGCTCTAATCTAAGTCTACGAGTATCGTGATTTACTTTTATGTAACGTGTCGTTTCACACGCGGTCGTGTTTGGCGGCTCTATACATCAAGTGAAATGGTCTGTGTGATAGAACTACAATTTTTTTGGTCATGGAAACGGACACTCGCGCGGTTGCAGATACTGATGAAGTACAGTGAAGCATCGCTTATCTGGCCATCATTATTCCGCATATCCGGTCCATACGGGTCATTCGGTAAAAACGGTATCACCGCAATCCTAATACGATCACTCTATTATCCTTCTGTGTCTGTATGTCTGTCCAACAGTTAAGACCCCTTTTTCTAAGAACGAGTAGCACGTGTCAAGCTGAAATTTATGTCACATTCTATGGTCTACGGTTTCTTGGAGGTGTAACAAATATAAGCTTCTTCATCAATGGAATCAATAGATGCAGACAATGTGAACTACATGTAGGCATTTAAGAGCTGTTATTGTATTACTGTATTCAGTATTCTATTGTTTATTGCTCCAGTATAGTTTTTACGACTATGGATTTTTTCTGTATGCAGTTTATTATTAACACTGGCAAATAATGCGATAGACATAACCTTCTGAAGAAGGGTACTAAGTTCCCGAAACTAGGAAAGAAATTAAATTTCTTATGTGCTACTGGTTGCTTATTATTTCATTATACTGCGATTTATGTCACATTCTTTGCTACTCGTAAACTGACTCGTCAAAACCTATAGGATAATTCCCGTTGGCCTAGAATCACAAAAATTGGCAAGAAGCAAAACATCGCTGGTGTAACAAAAGCATTTTAGTGTAAAGTTTTAGCCAGATCGGAGACAAACTGTGCTTGGTACTAAAGAATTATTGAATGGACAGCTTGTAGGTGGACAAATACAAAAAAGTGCCTGCAGATATCAAATTTTGACAAGATGGATCCTGTTTTAAGTAACTTTCTATGAAATTTCCCTTTATCAGTCAAGAAACATTGCATACAGAAATTTTCGTTGGTACTCAAATTCGCGAATTAGAGAAGGATCTCGAGTTCGAGAATACAATGAGTTACAAGAAAATACGCATGGGCTTTCTACGTATATGTTCCTGAAAACTTTCTAGGTAATAAAAAATGTCCAAATTAAAAAATCATATTGGAAGATTTCAGTCGATTGAGTTATAATATGAATATCAAAGTCCACATCATACTCTCTCAAATCGCTTACTCGTATTTCTCTGTTATTGCAAGATATTACAGTGAAGAACAAAGAGAGACCTTCCACCAGGACATTAGGGAGGGGTGCTAGGGAAGATAGAAATAAAATGTGATGGCTGATTATTATTGGATGTTGAAGAGGGACAGTAAAGTTGAAGCGCCTGCGAGGAAGTTGAGAAAGAGAAAGTTTTCATGTTCCTTGTTCTTGGAGTCTCCGGATTTCTATTCTGCACGAAGGAAACCGGATTTTGGTGGAAATTAATTAAAGTTTTACCTCTATCCTCGTTGTCGTTGCTTTGTTCTTGGCAGGGAACATCCGTTCAGGCTCTGTTCTTTGCTGGTATTGAAACTTTAGGACTACAGAATTTCATTTAGATCCTGATGTGTCATATTTGTGAATAATAAATAAAACTTTTATACATCCATCTCGTTTATTTGAAGGACGATGAGTGTTTCTTAATAATAACAATATGTCGCCTCGTGCTAGAACACAAAAATGCGTTCATCTACTATTGAAACCAGAATGCCAGAAAACAGTTAGAATTTTCATTTGTTCAAATAAAAATGAGCTAAGTGAGAAATTTTTAAACTTCGTCATCAATATCGCAGCTGAAGGCTGTTGCGCTCATGTCTTTCTTTTATTATCGCTGTTTAATCGAAAAGGTTGACCGGCTGAAGACTTTACAAAATATGAAAGTTAATTGTAACAGCGTTCTCATAACGTTACTAAGATATCATTTTATTGCCTTTTTAATTTACGCCTACAAAACTAAAACGTGAATTATAGAAACAAAGAATTTGATGAGAATTTTATTTCAATATTTGTAATTCAGATACTCAAGTCCTTAAAAAATAATTTATTTCATGAAAAATCCTGACATGACAAAACAAAGTGAAAGTCATTTTCATGATCGGCATTACAAATTGATTATTTTTGATGAATCACGAGGTAAAAATTTAAAAAATTCGAGGTCGTTTTATGGTAATAGAGTATAACCCCATTTCGTAGGCCATCGGCTTGTCCGCCGCTCCGGTAGACCAGGCGATGTACGAGCCGAACATGCCCCGAATTGTGGCAGTGACTCATCACCTGTCGCGTCATTGTGGTTTTCTGTATTGTTGCTTACAGTTAATTGTCTTTATAACTTGTCCGTTTTACTGCTCTGTCATCTCTCACATCGCTTCTGTCGTTGTCCGTGTTTTTTGTACAGTGCTTTAGTGGCTTGACGACATTGTTCTTCTGCAATCGTTACATACTGCAAGTGTTTGTTTCACATCGTGTGTCTGTACAGCTGTGTGTGTTTTTTCAGTATGTCAGGAGTGAAACTTAAATACATTACTCTTTAATTAAACGTAAAATTGGCAGTACTACGAAATTGGGACAAAGGGAAATCACTCTAAAATGTCGCCAACAAACTCAATGTGGGCACTGCGACAGTAAAAGATTGGAGAAGAAATCGGAAAGACATTGGCTCATGTAGAGTGACGATTGATGGTGAAAACGCTCTTAAGAATCGCAAAATATTGGAAAAGCCTAAACTTGAACTGCTCGACGGCGCATTGTGGATGTGGTTCCGAGTAGAAAGAAGGAAAAGTACCGTGATACCTCCGCCCACTGTAAAAGAAAAGGCAATAGCTTTACACAAAAAACTGGAAGCCGAAAGTGAGCTAGCAGCTAGTGAAAGCTGGATTCGTCGCTGGGAAGCCCGTCATTGCGTTCGGTTGGTTTCAGTATCTGATCTGTTGATGCCGAGATGAAAAAAAAAAGAGAGAGAGAGAACTTAACCATTATTCCTTGCAGTACACACAAGCTTCCCCTGCTCGATATTGGCAACGGCATTCATAAACATTACTAAGTTATCTACTTTGTATATTACCGCAATCAAAAACCTACTTGGATGGATTGCAATCTTTTCAGATCTTGGTTTCTCGACGAGTTCGTTCAGTCTGTTGGAAAGGACTTGAATCAACAAAAACAAAGCTTCATGTCCACGCCATGTTGCTGTTGGATAGTGGATAACGCACCATCACGTCCATCTGAGAAAGATTAAGTGAAATGGGACATAAAACCCAACTTCCTTCCACCAAATGGCACGTCACTTATCCACCCACTGGATCAGGGTGTGATGGAATGGTTAAAGAGGTGGTATAGCAGAAAGTACACTAGCTCAATTTTAGAAAAGTCCCAAGAAGGTTGTAACATACACGAATCTATGAAATCCCTCAACGTCAGAGATGTTATCTGTATCACTGCTGAGTCATTGGAGGAACTAAAACCTGATGCGCTGCGAAAATCTTCGCTTAAGCTTTGGCCGGAAGTTGTGACAGAAGTGACCAGATCGAAGGAGAACAAAACAACGATACGCAGGAAATCGTTAATGTTCTACAAATTGTACAAGCGTATATATCTGCCGGTTAAAATGAGGAATGTACTGCCCAGTGTGACAAAGACTGTGAAACTAGTGAAGAGCTCAATGACAGCCAGATTATTGTCGGCATTTTGGAAAAAAAATGGAGAAGAAACTATGAACGAGGACTCGGACAGTGATGATGATCAATTCCCTAACCGGATTTCACACACGGACGCCGCAAACGCTTTTGATATTGCCTTTCAGGACACGAAGCAAAACTCAGCCGCAACACCTACGAACATTTTCTGGATCGAGAAATGTAGGAACACTGCAACTAAGACCAGAATTTAATCTGTAACACAAAAATATATGCCGGCTGCGGTGGCCGAGCGGTTCTAGGCGCTACAGTCGGGAACCGCGCGACCGCTACTGTAGCAGGTTCGAATCCTGCCTCGGGCATGGATGTGTGTGATGTCCTTAGGTTAGTTAGCTTTAAGTACATCTAAGTTCTAGGGGATGATGACCTCAGAAGTTAAGTCTCATAGTGCTCAGAGCCATTTGAACCATTTGAACCAAAAATCTATAACTAAGTTTCTTCCTAAGTAACTTTTGCCAGGGTACAGGTTATCATCAGTTTTTACAGTCCTTTACATATGCATTATATGTGCAGCAGCTCAGTATTGCTCTGTGTAGTTTATTGCACAGAGTTTGTTTTACAATGGAGAACGGTATACATATACACAATAGTCAGTTTTGATTACAGAGATTTTTTATTTTAATGTAAATCCGTATTTTTCTATACTTTCTGGTATTCCGACCTTTTCTGCGTTCTGGCCCATACTCCTGTCCCAAAGGAGATGGGTCACAGGGATTTTACTGTACATTGTAGAGATAGCTACATACGCCCCTAACTATATCAGTTCTTAACTAAACAAATCGCTGCAACGATGAACTAGATGTACGGTTTCTAGTTAAGTACAAGTGTCTCGCATTTCACGCGTCTGTAGACACGTTCACTACGTACTTATACATATCCTGCCGTGACAGACTAAGTTTACTTGATTTGGTTTCACTTTCAAGCCTGACTTGTGATCTGAAGGAAAGTTTTACGTCGCACATCACGCAATACCTGGACAGAAGTTCCATGCAGTTGCTGTCTTCCACAATCACAGGTTCGTATACCTGACACTCCAGTAACTGTAAATCTCTACGTGATGTGTCGCACTTGTGGCTTCTTCCACTGGAGCTCATGGTCGTCTCCACGCCATTCTCCACTTCGGATGTTCTTTGTTTATTCCACAAACTGTCGAACTTAACTCAATAGCGGGTCGAAGACTGTTTTGTAAGCCACATCCTCCGTCGATAACTTACATTTCCTTAAGTTTTTTGCTGGAAACTCAGTCTCTTTTTGTGGTTTTTATTAATCATTGACATTAATGTCAGCTGTGGTCTCAAAACGATCAAGAACCTCTGTTTGGAATATACTTTTTTTTACGATCCGTTTTATGTCGTCGTTCGGCTTAAATCACTCCAGGCGCATACTCCTCGACATTTTACAATAGTGGCTCTTTGCTGTGAATTTTTTCCAGCCGTTTGCTCAAACGTTGGTTCCTCCCATCTTTTTATGCTCGATACGCTACATTTATTTACGTTCATGGACAACTGCCACCACCTGGACCAATTCTGGATTCTCAGGTCTTTCTGCATTTCACTACAATTTTATAGGTTGCCGCTTTCCTAGATCATTACATCACCCACGAACAGCTCCACGGAGATTCTGCCCCTATAACAGCCCTCTTCAGCCCTCCGGCCATCTCTTGAGAACGCCCAAGAAGTGGCGGCGTCTATTTAAAGGCTCTGAGGTTCGAATTGTACGAAGATTGTATTATAATATAACTACAAATTACAAATTCACAGAAATCATTTCAAGTATTTTCCATACGTATTTAATTAAGGAGTCAACTTTTCTAGAACTGTTGCTATTCAGTGACGTTTTTCAAAAAGGCAGTGGATTACCTATTCTTTCGAATTTTGTCGTAGTTAACCAGTAAGATGTATTTCTCCCTTGTGATCACATATCCTTGGACAACCATCCCGCAGTTATCGGAGGTAAACTACTAAGAGCGAGTTCATCCACAATGCCATTAATTAGGCGCGGTGCAAAGCGTGCATGCCCCCACTGGGGCGATGCAAAGCAGGGAACTGCTTAGCCTCACAGGCAAAGATTTGATACCATGTTTTCCATTCTATATTAGAGCACCGTGTAGTTCCGTTTCTCCACTACAAAAGACTACACTCGAGACAAATCTCTCCAGTAAAGGTTTTCTGATGGTTAAATTTTTATTTGACGTTAAAAGATTTTTCTTACAATTACATCTGCATTTTATATCCTCCTTATATTTGTCATTGACAGTTATTTTTCTGGTCGAATAGCAAAGTGCAGCTACTGCTTGTAGTACCCAAGTTTCTACTCTAATATTGTTCTGATTTAATTCAAATATATCATTCTTGTTTTACGTCTGTTAGTATATGAGTAAGTTTTCTACAGCTGTTTCCACCTCTCACATCCAACTGTCCGTTGTTTGGGTCGCTCCGGTCTCCTTCACTGAAGCGTCTCGCTGCCATTGCTTGTGTGACGTCATCTTCCCAGCATTTCGAAGATTTACCAAGCTTCCTTCTTCGGTGTGGAGTCCATTACAATATCCTTTTGGGTGTCGTGTGTGACCACGCAAGTGTAGGCGCTTCCCTTCTAAGTAGTCTAGAACTATCGAAATTCATTATCTCTCTGACTCTGTTATTTCCAACGAGATCAAGCCCGGAAAATCCGCAATTTCTCCTCTACAAACCACCTCGACAACTAACAAGTGGTCTTTTTCGCTGTTGAGTTAGCTCCCACAACTTTCCGCCGTATGTAATAATACTCCCTCCAAATAATGGAACGGTAGGTGGTATGGTTTGATATAGACATAATGTTGTTGTTCCACAGCATGCAATTTAGTTGTACTCGTAGTATGGCTCGCCTAACCTAGAAAATTTTATAGTTTATATCATCCATGCTCCTACCGACTGACAAGAATGTCACAACCAACTATTTGAAGTTACGTCACCCTTTAAAAATATCTGTTTCAGATATTCTGTTTTAGATATGTTCGTAGTATATCCCCATTTTTTCGTATTCTTCTTTTAAATTGCGACGCATGTTATTAACACCTTCCTCGTCCCCATCGATTATCACCTGGTCATCAGCAAAAAAATGTGAACAAAGTCTCATCGTCTACGGGGATACCCGTTCCTCTGTATTCCCTTTTCCAAGATTTCAACCCAGAGATGGGTGGGCATTCCTGGCGAAGACCCTTTTTCCACCTCAAACTCTTCAGAACTGATTGCTCATTTTTACCATTGCCATACTACCGTTGTATAGCCATCTGACAGCTTTCACGCAGCTCGATTACACACCATTATCGATCAAACTTGTAAACAACTTGTTTTGTGGAAATGTGTCGTAAGCTTCTTGGAGGTCTACAAAGACAAGATGGTTGATAATCTCGCTTGCTGTCCTGTTACCAACTACGTTTGTCATGATGAATGCTCCATCAGTACAGGGTGACCAGATCTGAATCCATTTTTTTTCTTCAGAATCAGTTATTTCTCCTATTATCCTCCTTTTTAAGTACGACCGTAGAGTCTCGCCATGGATCGCGTTACACTAATAACGCGTTAGTTCGCACACTCTCTCCCGTTTCACGTCTTAAATACTGACGTACTTGTAGCCTTTTTCCACTCCTTAGGAGCTTAGTCACCTCTAAACCATTCGTCAAAAACCACTGCCGGTATCTCAAAAAGTTTCGACGGTGCTACTCCATGTAAATTAATCTTGGACCCGATTCCCTTCAGTTTTTCATGTGATTAGTTGCATACTGGTCCGCCTATCAATTTCACATTCCAATGAGACATCAGTGAATGCCGCTCCGTTCTCAGTTAGTAGTTCAAATAGTGTTGTACATGTTCTTGCATGCTAATGAGGCTTATGTCTGCTTGGTCTTTATTACATATTTTGATTGTTTTAACTTCTTCCACGCTTCATTTGCTCATTTGTTCTTCATGCTTTTCTACCTCTCTTAGCTAGTTTTCTGCCAAGCTTCGGTATTAGTCTCGATCACAGTTCTTTGTGTGTCCTTCCTACTCTGCCTGTATTCGTGGCAATCATTATCTGATTTTGAGTTTAACCATTTACTATAAGCCGTGTTCTTATTTTACACTTGCATCATATTTTCTGATTTTCTCTTGGATTGTTTTTTTCTCCCGTGCTACCTTAGGAATGGCTTCTTAACACTTTCATGCGTCGTATACGCAGAAGTTTCTTCAACAATGACAATTTTTTCTCCTAGACTTAGGTGGTAGAAAAAAGGGAGAATTATGGTCAACGCTTGGGACGTTGCATTGAATATTAGTGGCCTTCTGTGATTCGGCGTCCAATTGAATCTCTGTGTGTTGGATAACAACATTAGCAAAAAATTATATATTCGTCTTATAATATCTTTTCAAGATAATATCCATTCCGTTCCACAGATCGTCCACGTACATTGCTATCTCTCCCGGAATGATAATGTCATCTTTAAATCTAACAAATCTATTTATTTTCCTGAACTTTAATTCCCTCTTCACAGCTTTTTAAAATCCGATATACTCACTTGTTGCCTTCTCATTCCACTATGCACTGATCTGACAAAAGTAGTGGGATAGCGATATGCACATATACAGATGAATGTAGTAACGCATATACAAAGTGTGTAATTTTACTCAGATGATTCACGTGAAAAAGATTTCGACGTGGTTATGGCCGCACGATGGGAATTAACAGATTTTGAACGTGGAATGGTAGCTGGAAATAGACACATGAGACTTTCCATTTTGGACATAGTTAGGGAATCCAGTATTTCGAGATCCACGGTGTCAAGAGTGTGCCGAGAATACTATATTTCAGGCATATCCCTCACCACGGACAACACAGTGGCCGACAGCCTTCACTTACTGAATAAGAGCAGCAGTGTTTGCCTAAAGCAGTTTTAATACACAAGCAACAACGCGTGAAATAATTCCGGAAATCAACTTGGGACATACGACGCGCGGATCCGTTGTGACAGTGAGGCGAAATTTGGCGTTAATGGACTACGGCAGCAGACGACCGTCGTGAGTGCCTTTTCTAACAAAATGATATTGCTTGTTCTCCTGGACTCGTGACCATATCCGTTGGACAGTAGACGACTGGAAAATAGTGACACGATCAGATGAATCCAGATTTCTGTTGGTAAGCGCTGATGGCAACGTTTGAGTTAGGCCCAGACACCACGGAGCCATGGAAACAAGTTGTTAACAAGAAACTGTGCAAGTTGGTAGTGGCTCCATGAAGATGTAGACTCTGTTTGCCCGCATCTCGTGGTCGTGCGGTAGCATTCTCGCTTCCCACGCCCGGGTTCCCGGGTTCGATTCCCGGCGGGGTCAGGGATTTTCTCTGCCTCGTGATGGCTGGGTGTTGTGTGCTGTCCTTAGGTTAGTTAGGTTTAATTAGTTCTAAGTTCTAGGCAACTGATGACCTCAGCAGTTGAGTCGCATAGTGCTCAGAGCCATTTAGAGAGACTCTGTTTACGTAGAAAGGACTGGTTCCTCTCGTCCATCTCAACTTCTTGGAGGGTATTTTCAGCCGTTCATGGGCTTCATGTTCCGAAACGTCGATGAAATTTTTATGAATGGCAAGGCTCCAGGTAACCGGACCACCGTTGCTCACGACTGCTTCGAAGAACATGCTGGATAATTCGAGCGTATGATTTGGCTACGGAGATCACCCGATCGATATATATGCCATCGAATAATCATGGGACACAATCGAGAGATCAGTTAGTTGATAAAATCATGCATCGGCATCACTTTCGCATTTACGGTAGGCTATAGAGGCAATATGGCTCAATATTTCAGCATGGAACATCCAGTGACCTGTGGGGGCCATGCCACGTCGAGTTGGCCGGCCGCTGTGGCCGAGCGGTTGTAGAGGAGGAGGAGGAGGAGATTAGTGTTTAACGTCCCGTCGACAACGAGGTCACTAGAGACGGAGCGCAAGCTCGGATGAGGGAAGGATGGGGAAGGAAATCGGCCGTGCCCTTTCAAAGGAACCATCCCGGCATTTGCCTGAAGCGATTTAGGGAAATCACGGAAAACCTAAATCAGGATGGCCGGAGACGGGATTGAACCGTCGTCCTCCCGAATGCGAGTCCAGTGTGCTAACCACTGCGCCACCTCGCTCGGTGAGCGGTTGTAGGCGCTTCAGTCCGGAACCGCGTTGCTGCTACGGTCGTAGGTTCGAATCCTGCCTCGGGCATGGCTGTCTGTGATGTCCTTAGGTTAGTTTGGTTTCTGTAGTTCTAAGTCTAGGGTACTAATGACCTCAGATGTCAAGTCCCATAGTGCTTAGAGCCATTTGAACCATGTCGAGTTGCTGCTCTGCGCTGGTTTAAAGTATGTCCGACACGATAATAAGAAGCATCCCACGAGTTGTCAACTCGGTGTACATTCTTAATTCACACTTGATTTATATTAGTCTTCAGTATTTTGTTTATGTGAACTCGGAGAGCTTTCATAAAGCATAGGAAGTGGATCATGCAGATTTCGGTCACATTCTGTGGTTCCTCCGGATTTAAAAGACTTATTTAACTTGGCATGTTAAATTGTAATAATTAATCATAATCCTGAAATGCTTGAGTCTGCTGTAACTTTTGATATAACTAGTCGTGTGATTCTGTCTTCCAGTGTAAAATACCTTACGGTTGGAACTACACTAGGGGAGTCTCTACATCCACAATAACCGCTGCCGGCTCTAGTAGCCATAGACAAGTTGTGGAACGCACAGTTAAATTTTTCTTCATAGCCCGAGGATGGTTAGATTGAACCAAAATCGACTGTCATAATACAACTAAGTGCAACGTTATATTGCATGGTGCTGTTCCTAATCATCGGTATTTCTCGTATTACAAGGTGCAGTCAAATGAAAATGAGACATATAGAAAAAATTAAGTAAACTGTATATCATTTCAAAAGTAAACCCCGTAACTGTTAAGGGTAGGTTTACTACCTTTGGCCCGAAAAAAGCATGTCCTTTGAGAATTTTTTTCTATGAATGCGGTACAGATATCAATGTCAAATTTGGTCAAAACGTTTATTGATATTTCCTCCACAAACTGGAATTTTTTCGACCGGAATGTGACAGGTCAGCCGTTTCGTCTGAAATCAAAACTGAGTTGACGTTAGCGAAGTATATAAGACTGTTTAGGAGTTGTACCTCGCTTAAGTTATTTGTACCATAAGAAACAAAATGGTGGCCATTCAAGGAAATAGGGTTATTTTCATCCATTTTTCGAATTCGTCGGATAACAAAAAAATATTTATAGTTGATGGATCGGAATAAAAGTGGTACAACTTCTAGACAATTTAGTTAGCTTCGTCGGAAACAGAGAATCGTGCCAGTCGGTTCAGTAGATTTGAAGTTACCGTACCGCGCGATAAAGAAAACGTCATTTCGAGAAAAACGCCTTTGAAGTTTTCCTTGCACATAAATGAAATATTATGCAACTAACGTTCAATCTGCTATTCCGGGTCCATAAACTAAACCTTCCCATTCCTCATAGAGGGCGTTCTGCTCGATCTGGGTCATCCTGCACTGCTCCAGAGCCGCTCCTACGGCCGGTGACAAGCGGTTTTCGGCCGCTTGAATCCGATGGTCGTCCGAATGCTTGGCGAACTGCGTCGAATAGAGTTCCAGGGTGACGTCCATCGTTGTGATGGTCTTCATAATTGCTGAATACTCTTCGTTGAAGCTGTTCACTGCCAGGAAAGTCGCAATCTCCACAGTCTTCAAACCAGAATGCAAGTGCTTGGGGGCTAACTTCAAAACTTACGCGTTCAAACATTCATTTGAATTTTGCGTGTTTCCTCCCAAGCACCGACACAATAATTCATCCTCCGAAGAGGAAAAAAACTGGTACGTGAAAAAGGCCGATTTCAAGCAGGTGCATTCTTTTGTACAGCCGCTAATAACAAACACTTCAGTTCCGTATTCGGATAAACCGTTTCAGGGGTGGATTCTAAACACTATTATGGATCCAAAAATGCAATTTAAAAGAAATCGATATTTTGAACCAAAAGATAGTAAACCTCCCCTTAATACACTTACCCCTCTGTGCGACAGGACTGTCGACGCCTTCGTGGAAAATCGTTTGTTGTTGCCTATGGAATCGTGGCTGTGCCCAGGAACGCAAATCTTTGTCAGAAGTAAATCACCAGCAACGAATTTATTTCTTCTGGTCTACAAAAATATGGAAATCGCATGGGGGGCTGTGTAGAGGACCAGCGCTTCCCAGAGAAGCTACTGCGGCGTACTCGAAACAACATTGGCACCCGCAAACATTTTTGCGTGAAGCCAATGACCGACATGTCTCACAATGAGACAAACTACTTTTGAAATAATAAACTAGTTTACTTATTCCGTTTTCCTTCTACCTCGTTTTCGTAATACCGCCTTTTATAAAAACACATCCCTAATATGGGAAGCATTATGTCGGTTAGCGTCTTGTTGGGAAGGTAAACAGTGGCAGATGTCATCTGTAGAAGCTGGAAACTGTAGGACACGTTGCCCTGTAGCAGCTTTTTTCTCTGCCAAATTGAGCGAAATGGATCCTCTCCGGCGAGAGCGCCTTTGTCTCCGAGCGCCGCTATCACTGTCTCCGCTTGTTAGGAGTCCCTAATAGAGACGCGCCGAGCAGAGAGCGCCACACTGGAGCTGCCACTACCCTCGCGGATATCGATTGCGCGCCTGGCCTCTCGCAATTTCTGCCGACGCCAAGAGTCGGTCCCCACGTCGTCGCTGCCCGCCCGCAGATATTACTCAGGAAGGCCGCCGAAGCGGTCGGCAGCGCTTCGTGCGTCCGTGCTCGAGACACCTACATTCTTATACATGGTGGTAACCGCGTCGCTTGAGAGAGGTAGATGCTGATGGAACAGCGCGGCCCCTCACAGGGACGAGGTGTCAGACAATCTAACTTCTTTCTACACTACTGGCCATTAAAATTGCTACACCACGAAGATGACGTGCTACAGACGCGAAATCTAACCGACAGGAAGCAGATGCTGTGATATGCAAATGATTAGGTTTTCAGAGCATTCACACAAGGTTGGCGCCGATGGCGACACCTACAACATGCTGACATGAGGAAAGTTTAAAACCGATTTCTCATACACAAACAGCAGTTGACCGGCGTTGCCTGGTGAAACGTTGTTGTGATGCTTCGTGGGAGGAGGAGAAATGCGTACCATCAAGTTTCCGACTTTGATGAAGGTCGGATTGTAGCCTGTCGCGATTGCGGTTTATCGTATCGCGACATTGCTGCTCGTGTTGGACGAGATCCAATGACTGTTAGCAGAATATGGAATCGGTGGGTTCAGGAGGGTAATACGGAACGCCGAGCTGGATCCCAACGGACTCGTATCGCCAGCAGTCGAGATGACAGGCATCTTATCCGCATGGCTGTAACGGATCGTGCAGCCACGTCTCGATCCCTGAGTCAACAGATGGGGACGTTTGCAAGACAACAACCATCTGTACGAACAGTTCGACGACGTTTGCAGCAGCATGGACTATCAGCTCGGAAACCATGGCTGCGATTACCCTTGACGCTGCATCACAGACAGGAGCGCTTGCGATGGTGTACTCAACGACGAACCTGGGTGCACGAAGGGCAAAACGTCATGTTTTCGTGTGAATCCAGGTTCTGTTTACAGCATCATGGTGGTAGCATACGTGTTTGACGACATCGCGGTGAACGCACATTGGAAGCGTGTATTCGTCATCGCCATACTGGCGTATCATCCGGCGTGATGGTATGGGGTGCCATTGGTTACACGTCTCGGTCACCTCTTGTTCGCACTAACGGCACTTTGAACAGTGGACGTTACATTTCAGATGTGTTACGACTCGTGGCTCTACCCTTCATTCGATCCCTGCGAAACCCTACATTTCAGCAGGATAATGCACAACCGCATTTCGCAGGTCCTGTACGGACCTTTATGGATACAGAAAATGTTCGACTGCTGCCCTAGCCAGCACATTCTCCAGACTTCTCACCAACTGAAAACGTCTGGTCAATGGTGGCCGAGCAACTGGATCGTCACAATACGCCAGTCACTAATCTTGATGAACTGTGGTATCGTGTGGAAGCCTAATGGGCACCTGTACCTGTGCACGCCATCCAAGCTCTGTTCGAATCAATGCCCAGGCCTATCAAGGCCGTTATTACGCCCAGAGGTGGTTGTTCTGGGTACTGATTTCTCAGGATTTATGCACCCAAATTGCGTGAAAATGTAATCACATGTCAGTTCTAGTATAATGTATTTGTCCAATGAATACCCGTTTATCATCTGCATTTCTTCTTGGTGTAGCAATTTTAATGCCCAGTAGTGTAGAACTGAAACACTCAGAAGGATAGCAAATAACAAAACTTTATCCATCGTGCATACAGAGAACAGCACAAGTCACAATATTGGTGTAACTAGAAGATACGTACCTATTATAACACATGCAGAAAATAATATTTGATGAAATGCGGGCCAGTCTGTCCCCTCATCTGCATATGTGTGTTACGTAGACGTAGACAACCAAGAGGAAACGATAAGACAGTAAGATCAAGAACAAAGTGCTGGGACTAAACATGGTGTAATACAGGGATGCTGCCTTTCAGTCGTACTGTTCAATCTATACATCGACGAATCAATGACGGAAATAAAATAAAGTATCAAGAGTGGAGTAGGATTAAAAGTCAGGGTTGAAGCATATGAATGATAAGATTCGTTGATGACATTGCTATCCTCAATGAAATTGAAGAAGGATAACAGGATCTGTAGGATGGAATGGACAGTATAATGTCTTAACTGCCGCCTAGTCGTCATATATGGAGTGTCTAGGTAACATGCTTTCTCGGATCGCTAGACAACATTCAAACAAATCATATTAATGACTTTTATTACAAAATGAAAAAATACAATACTTAACTTTGTTTTACATAGATGTGTCGTCATCAAAGGGTGACAGACACAGTAAGAAATCTGTTCAGACATAGACAGTACAAGTAAGTGATTAGAATGAAATTACAATGAAATGAACACCCTTAGCTGCTTACAGGCACTGACATACGTCAACGAGGACAGATGAAAATGTGTGCCCCGATCGGGACTCGAACCCGGGATCATCCGCTTCCAGGGCAGACGCTCTAACCATCTGAGCCACCAAGTACACAGAGGATAGCGCGACATCACACACATCCATGCCCGAGGCAGGATTCGAACCTGCGACCGTAGCAGCAGCGCGGTTCCGGACTGAAGCACCTAGAACCGCTTGGCCACATCGGCCAGCCACTCACAACTCAACTGAATACTGTTCTGATAAGACTGACACGTGCAACGCATTGAAGGCATTGCACAGGTGCCGCTGATGGTCAAATACAACAGTGCATCCTGCAGGACTGGCTAGCATCTTCATGGAAATTCAAGAATGTAATTCTAGCTATGTTTCCACACTTTTGTCCTACTCCTGTAGGCAGTGCTTCACGTGATAATACACATAAACATACAACATTCAACTCTTCTTCATGGTGCTTTCACGCACGCTTTCAAAAACAAGTCGCTCCAATCGGAATTGCGTAAGAAGTGATGCTCACGCGTTCCTATAACGTCTGCACATTGTCGATGCTTTCGACATACACCAACGCATTTAAATGTCTCCATGGCCAGAAAATCAATGAACTGAGGTGCGCTGTACAGGGAGACCATGTTACCGGACCACCTCGACCATCTCATCGCCCATGAAGTGTTGCGGTGAGTTATTGCCGCGCGACCCATGGAAAATGATGTGCCGCTCCGTCTCGCGTAACTACAGTTGTTGTCTTTTTGCTAGATAACGTAGAAAAGCGCTGGTGATTAACCACGCAAAAATCGGTGATACGCGGCACCTGTTAATCTGTTTTATGAGGTGTCGCCTTACGAATCTCCCACCTACTGTATCTACCCATTCACTGACACTTGAGCATTCTGTGATAATTCACTATGTCATCGTTTGTGAATAAGAAGCTCGTTGTCATGTCACATAAGAGTATGACGAAGACACAGACAAGAAATTAGCAAAGTGTGGAAATAGATGGGCAAAATAGATGTCTAAAAAATAAAACGAGGAAAGAACAATGTTTGGAATTTTACAAGACTATAGCAGTGCCATTTCTTTCGTTTTTTTGCCGCTATCTACGTCCTTCTATACGGAAATGGCCTTGCCGGAGTGAATACACAGGTTCCCATCAGATCATAGAAGTTAAGCGCTGTCGGTCGTGTACGGCACTTCGATGGGTGACCAGCTGGGCCGCCATGCGCTGTTGCCATTTTTCGGGGTGCACTCAGCTTCATGATGTCAATTGAGGAGCTACTCGACCGAATAGTAGCGGCTCCGGTCACAGAAAACCATCATAACGACCGGGAGAGCGGTGTGCTGACCACACGCCCCGCCGCATCCTCATCTGAGGATGACACGGCGGTCGGATGCTCCCGGTGGGCCACATGTGGCCTGGTAACGGAGAGCTTTTTTTTAAGTCCTTCATTATTTGCTAGATGTATTCTAATCTATCTTCCACTGTAGTTCGCTCTAGTACCATAGACGCTATTCCCTGATAGCTTATCAGATATCCAATCATCCTGTCCCTTCTCCTTGTCAGTGTTTTCCATACAGTCTTTTCGTCTCCTATTCTGTGCAGAACCTCCTCATTCCGTACCTTATCAATCTACCTAATTTTCAACATTCTTCTGTAGCGCCATATCTCAAATGCTTTGATTCTCTTCTGCTCCAGGTTTTCCATCATTCATGTTTCACTATCATACAATCCTGTGCTCCAAACGTACATTCTCAGAAGTTTCTCCCTCAGTTTAAGGCCAATATTTGCTACTGGAAGTCTTCGCTTGCTAGGGATGCACTTTTTCCAGTTGCCAACAGCTTTCGATGACCTCGCTCCGCCTGCCACTGATTATTTTGCTGTTTAGGTAGCATAATTCCCGAAGTTCATCTATTTCGTGACCATCAGCCCTGATGTTAAGTTTCTCGTTGTTCTCATTTCTGCTACTTTTCATTACCTTCTTCTTTCCTTGGTTTACTCTGCTCCATATTATCTGCCCATCAGATCATTCCATTCAGGAGATCCTGCAACTCTTCTTCACTTTCACTGAGGATACCAATATCACCAGCGAATCTTATGATTGATATTCTTTCACCTTGAATATAAATACCAACCTTGAGCATTTCTTTTATTTCCATCATTGTTCTTTGATGTATAGATTGAACAGTAGAGGCGGAAGACTACATCCCTATCTTACACCGTTTCTAACCCGAGCACTTCGTTCTTCGTCTTCCACTCTTATTATTTCCTCTTCGCTCTTGTACATGCTGTATATTACTCGTCTCTCCCTATAGCTGATCTCTATTTTCCTCAGAATTTTGAACACCTTGCACCATTTGACGTAATCGAAAACTTTTTCCAGGTCGACAAATCCAAGAACTTGACTAGATTTTTCTTCGTTTCATTGTCAAATTTAGCATCAGAATTGCCACTCCGGTGCCTTTACCTTCCCTATAGCCACACTGGTCGCCTTCTAACACATCTTCAATTTTCTTTTCCATTCTTCTGAACACTGTTCTCGTCAGCAATTTGGATGGATGAGCCGTTAAGCTAATTGTGTGATAATGCTCCCATTTGTCAGCTCTCGTAGTCTTCAGAATTCTGTGGATGATACTTTTTCCGAAATTCAGATGGTATATCGCCAGACTCATAGATTCTAAGAGCAACGTGAATAGTCGTCTTGTTGCCACTTCCCTCAATGATATTAGAAATTATAGTGGATTAATGTCTATCTTCTTTGCCTTATTTGCCTTAAGTTTTCCAAAGCCCTTTTACTTTCTGATTCTAAGCTTGAATCCCCTATCTGTTCTATATCGACTCTCGTTTCTTCTTGTATCTCGTTAGCAGACAAGTCTTTCTCATCATAGAGGCCTTTAGTGTATTATTTCCATTTATCCCTCTCTTCTCTGCATCTAACAGTGGAAGTCCCATTGCAATTTTTATGTTACCACTATTGCTTTTAATTTCACTGAAGGTTGTTTTCACCTCCCTATATCCTGTGTCACTTCTTCGACAGTCATTTTTTTTTCGATTTCTTCCAATTTCCAAGCAGCCATTTCGTCTTACCTTCCCTGCACTTCCTATTTATTTTATTCCCCAGCGACTTGTATTTCTATACTTATGAAATTCAATGAACATTTTTGTACTTCCTTCTTTCATCGATAAACTGAAGTATTTCTCATATTACCCATGGTTTCTTCGCAGTTCACTTCTTCATACCTAGGTGTTTCTTTCCAGCTACTGTGATTCCACTTTTAAGGGATGTCCTTTCTTCTTCAACTGAACTACCGGTACCTACTGAGGTCTTCCTCACTACAGTATCTGTACCCTCAAAGAACTTCAAGTGAATCTCTTCATTCCTTAGTACTTCCGTATCCCACTTTTTTGCATACTGATTCTTTCTGACTAATCACTTAAACTTTAGCCTAATCTTCATCACTACTAAATCGTGGCTGGAGTCTATATCGACTGCTGAGAACACCTCTGTCTCACTATCTAACTGAAATCTTCTCGTTTCCACCTATCTTTTCCAAGTATATCTCCTTCTATTTTGATTCTTCAACACTAGCTGAAATTTATTGCGGAATATAATTATTCTTTCCTGATGCTGTTAATAGTACCCTGTACTCATATAACCAGAAATCCCTATGCTATTTCTATTTCACACTACGGATCCCCGCCATATCTAGATTAAGCCTTTGCATTTCCCTTTTCAGATTTTCTACCTTCCCTACCACCTTCAAACTGTTTGCATTCCACGTACCAATTCGCAGAACGTTATCCTTTTGTTGGTTGTTCAACCTTCTTCTCATGGTCACCTCCCTTTGGCAGCCGCCTCCGGGAGATCCAAATGGGGGACTATTCCAAAAGCTTTTGCCAACGGAGAGATCATCATGACTCTTTTTCAATTACAAGCCGCATGTCCTGTTGATACACGTTTCGTGTCTTTAATGCAGTGGTTTTCATGCCGTTGGTTATTGCTGATTCTTCCTCCTTTAGGGGCAATTTCTCACCCAGGGAAAAGGGAGTGCCTTGCACCTCTATCCGCTCCTCCGCCCTCTTTGACAAGGCATTTGGCAGAATGAGAGTGACTTCTTACGCCAGAAGCGTTCGCGCGCCATCGCTGATAAATTTTGTTGAAAATTTAAGCATTTTTGGGGTTCGAACCCATGACCGAGGCCATTTTGCTAATACCCCTACACTACGGGTTGTCGTTTAGAGAAGTGAATCGTGCGCTATCAACAAACGTCAAAAAAGTCGCATGCAGGCAACAGAGATGCGTTCTCTGTGAGCAATTAAGTGATGCACAAGAGCCGTGAAAATTCAGAATTAGGAAATTAGGGAAGAGCTGGATGTATTTAATATCCTTGACAAAATACAAGAAAATGGAAAAAACTGGAATGAACATCTCCAAAGATTGTGTGGAGAAAGATTACCTCTCTGGTAAGAACATTTAGTCAGTTGGGAGAAAAAGTCAAAAAAGACATAGGAAACTATGAGTATCGTAACTGGCAAAACAAATATGAGATCTAATCGTTAATACTTCTTTTAGTTTTAATCAATACTACAACAAACGAAAAGATATGGTAAAACTTTCACGAAACACAAGTAGAGGAGTAAAATGTGTTATATCGATGTGGATTCGATACGCTTTATTTCCATCTAGGACCTCGTTTTCTATTTCTCTTCATAATTACATTAATCCTGGGAAACACACAGAAACAGAACATACCAGCATGATGTGAAACATTTTCATACATGAAATGTCCAAAATACCCTATTGGTCACGTTTGGAGTAATATAGAGTAAGCAGTGGATCACAGGTTTACCACCAGTGTTTGTTGTTCAAATAGAACGAAGAAAATGTTGACATGTGCCTCACTTTATTGCTTCAGTTTAAAAGTGACTAGGCCGGCTGGGGTGGCCGAGCGGTTCTAGGCGCTACAGTCTGGAACCGCGCGGCCGCTATGGTAGCAGGTTCGAATCCTGCCTCAGGCATGTATGTGTGTGACGTCCTTAGGTTAGTTAGGTTTAAGTAGTTCTAAGTTCTAGGCGACTGATCACCTCAGCAGTTAAGTCCCATAGTGCTCAGAGCCATTTGAACCATTTTTTTATAAGTGACTAAGGTAACTGTCCTGTACAGAACACAGCATCAACTGTTTAGTGTTGATCACCGGCTGCGCGCACATCTAGCGTCAACTGTTCAGTAATCATCACTGACTTGGCTTCCAGTACAGTGCAATAGAAGTGTACCAAAATGCAGGAAGATGCGCATTTATAGTTCGGATTACCAAATGGTAACGGGCGTAGTGTTCAATGCTTGTGTCAGGCAAGATTATTTTCCAGAACGACGATATCCTGGCAGGAGCACGTTTGAAGCAGGTGAACGTCGTCTTACGGGACATGGGACGCTTAGGCCTACTGCTACAAGTGATGAACACTAAACAGTTGACGCTCCGTGCTTAATGCAAGTAGAACACTGACGTTAGTTGCATGTCAACACAAACAATGGACTGTGTCACTCCCCAACATTACCTGCTTCCCATTGGAACAATAAGCATTAGCGGTGAACTTACGGATCAGAACTTACTGTACACTACAACAAACGTAACCGAGAGCGTATTTTGAACATTTCATGTAAGGAATCGTTACACGTAATACTGTTACGTTTTGTTCCAGCTTGCTTCCCACGATTAATGCGATTATGAAGAAAAGTAGAAAATAAGTTCTATCATGGAAATAAAATAAACCCATGTACAAATAACACATTTTACTCTTCTACCGCCGAGCGGTTCTAGGCGCTTTAGTTCGGAACCGCGCTGCTGCTACGGTCGCGGGTTCGAATCCTGCCTCGGACGTGGGTGTGTGAGATGTCCTTAGGTTAGTTAGGTTTAAGTAGTTCTAAGTCTATGGGACTGATGACCTCAGATGTTAAGTCTTGGACCTTGCCGTTGGTGGGGAGGCTTGCGTGCCTCAACGATACAGATAGCCGTACCGTAGGTGCAACCACAACGGAGGGGTATCTGTTGAGAGGCCAGACAAACGTGTGGTTCCTGAAGGGGCGGCAGCCTTTTCAGTAGTTGCAGGAGCAACAGTCTGGATGATTGACTGATCTGGCCCTGTAACACTAACCAAAACGGCCTTGTTGTTTTGGTACTGCGAACGGCTGAAAGCAAGGGGAAACTACAGCCGTAATTTTTCCCGAGGGCATGCAGCTTTACTGTATGATTAGATGATGATGGCGTCCTGTTGGGTAAAATATTCCGGAGGTGAAATAGTCCCCCATTCGGATCTCCGGGCGGGGACTAATCAAGAGGACATCGTTATCGGAGAAAGAAAACTGGCATTCTACGGATCGAAGCGTGGAATGTTAGATCCCTTAATCGGACAGGTAGGTTTGAAAATTTAAAAAGGGAAATGGATAAGTTAGAGTTAAATATAGTGGGAATTAGTGAAGTCCGGTGGCAGGAGGAACAAGACTTTTGGTCAGGTGAATACGGGGTTATAAATACAAAATCAAATAGGGGTAGTGCAGGAGTAGGTTTACTAATGAATAAAAAAATAGGAGTGCGGGGAAGCTACTACAAACAGCATAGTGAACGCATTATTGTGGCCAAGATAGACACGAAGCCCGTGCCTACTACAGTAGTACAAGTTTATATGCCAACTAGCTCTGCAGATGATGAAGAAGTTGATGAAATGTATGATGAGATAAAAGAAATTATTCAGGTAGTGAAGGGATATGAAAATTTAATAGTAATGGGTTACTGGAATTCGACAATAGGAAAAGGAAGAGAAGGAACCGTAGTAGGTGAATATGGATTGGGGCTAAGAAATGAAAGAGAACGCCGCTTGGTAGAATTTTGCGCAGAGCATAACTTAATCATAGCTAACACTTTGTTCAAGAATCATGAAAGAAGGTTGTATACATGGAAGAACCCTGGAGATACTAAAAGGTTTCAGATAGATTATATAATGGTAAGACAGAGATTTAGGAACCAGGTTTTAAATTGTAAGACATTTCCAGGGGCAGATGTGGACTCTAACCACAATCTATTTGTTATGAACTGTCTACCAAAACTGAAGAAACTGCAAAATGGTGGCAATTTAAGGAGATGGGACCTGGATAAACTGACTAAACCAGAGGTTGTACAGAGTTTCAGAGAGAGCATAAGGGAAGAATTGACAGGAATGAGGGAAAGAAATACAGTAGAAGAAGAATGGGTAGCTTTGAGGAATGATATAGTGAAGGCAGCAGAGGATCAAGTAGGTAAAAAGACGAGGGCTAGTAGAAATCCTTGGGTAACAGAAGAGGTAATGAATTTAATTGATGAAAGGAGAAAATACAAAAATGCAGAAAGTGAAGCAGGCAAAAACGAATACAAACTTCTCAAAAATGAGATCGACAGGAAGTGCAAAATGGCTAAGCAGGGATGGCTAGAGGACAAATGTAAGGAGGTAGAGGCTTATCTCACGATCGGTAAGATAGATACTGCCTACAGGAAAATTAAAGAGACCTTTGGAGAAAAGAGAACCACTTGCATGAATATCGAGAGCTCAGATGGAAACCCAGTTCTAAGCAAAGAAAAGAAAGCAGAAAGGTGGAAGGAGTATATAGAGGGTCTATACAAGGGCGATGTTCTTGAGGACAATATTATGGAAATGGAAGAGGAGGTAGATGAAGATGAAACGGGAGATATGATACTGCGTGAAGAGTTTGACAGAGCTAAGTCGAAATAAGGCCGTGGGAGTAGATAACATTCCATTAGAACTACTGACAGCCTTGGGAGAGCCAGTCCTGACAAACCTCTACCAACTAGTGAGTAAGATGTATGAGACAGGCAAAATTCCCTCAGACCTCAAGAAGAATATAATAATTCCAATCCCAAAGAAAGGAGGTGTTGACAGATGTGAAAATTACCGAACTATCAGTTTAATAAGCCACAGCTTCAAAATACTAACGCGAATTCTTTACAGACGAATGAAAAAAGTGGTAGAAGCCAACCTCGGGGAAGATCAGTTTGGATTCCGTAGAAATGGAACACGTGTGGCAATTCTGACCCTACAACTTATCTTAGAAGAAAGATTAAGGAAAAGCAAACCTACGTTTCTAGCATTTGTAGACTTAGAGAAAGTTTTTGACAATGTTGACTGGAATACTCTCTTTCAAATTCTAAAGGTGACAAGGGTAAAATACAAGGAGCGAAAGGCTATTTACAATTTTTACAGAATCCAGATGGCAGTTATAAGAGTCGAGGGGCATGAAAGCGAAGCAGCGGTTGGGAAGGGAGTGAGACAGGTTGTCGCCTGTCCCCGATGTTATTCAATTTGTATATTGAGCAAGCAGTAAAGGAAACAAAAGAAAAATTCGAAGTAGGTATTAAAGTCCATGGAGAAGAAATGAAAACGTTGAGGTTCGCCGATGACATTGTAATTCAGTCAGAGACAGCAAAGGACTTGGACGAGCAGTTGAAGGGAATGGACAGTGTCTTGAAAGGAGGGTATAAGATGAACATCAACAAAAGCAAAACAAGGATAATGGAATGTTGTCGAATTAAGTCGGCTGATGCTGAGGGAATTAGATTAGGAAATGAGACACTTAAAGTAGTAAAGGAGTTTTGCTATTTGGGGAGCAAAATATCTGATGATGGTCGAAGCACAGAGGAAAGCGTTTCTGAAGAAGAGAAATTTGTTAACATTGAGTATAGATTTAAGTGTCAAGAAGTCGTTTCTGATTGTATTTGTATGGAGTGTAGCCATGTATGGAAGTGAAACATGGACGATAAATAGCTTAGACAAGAAGAGAATAGAAGCTTTCGAAATGTGGTGCTACAGAAGACTGCTGAAGATTAGATAGGTAGATCACTTAACTAATGAGGAGGTATTGAATAGAATTGGGGAGAAGAGGAGTTTGTGGCACAACTTGACCAGAAGAAGGGATGGGTTGGTAGGACATGTTCTGAGGCATCAAGGGATCACCAATTTAGTACTGGAGGGCCACGTGGAGGGTAAAAATCGTAGAAGGAGACCAAGAGATGAATACACTAAGCAGATTCAGAAGGATGTAGGCTGCAGTAGGTACTGGGAGATGAAGAGGCTTGCACAGGATGGAGTAGCATGGAGAGCTGCATCAAACTAGTCTCTGGACTGAAGACCAGAACAACAACACTGAGAGACACCTATTCTCCTCTCATAACACCTATGCGAACTTAACGATGGTGGCAGTAGAATGGCCTCACAGTCTCTCATTAATATCGGTCGAAGGGTTTAGGAGAACGAAGTTGCCTTTCATACAAACATTCTCATTCTACTTCTGTTTCAGATGATCTTGATCGTATCTCTGAAATCGTTGTATATCTGTTTTCATGCGTCCTTGATAAGGATGCCAGACGGCGATACACTGCGTTAGAACTGGCCTAATACGCATTTTATGTGATCGTTCCGTTTCATATCGCTTATTATTATTACAAAAAAATGGTCCTAATTGCTCTGAGCACTATGGGACTTATCATAGGTCACCAGTCCTCTATAACTTAGAACTACTTACACCTAACTAACCTAAGGACATCACATACATCCATGCCCGAGGCAGGATTCGTACCTGCGACCGTAGCGGTCGCGCGGTTCCTGACTGAAGCGCATAGAACCGCTCGGCCACACCAGCCGGCTATTATTATTACCTCTTAAATATTTACACTACGTGAATTGTTCAGACTTCACAACCAGTCTTTACTTTGCAACGGAGCATTCATTCATTTGAAACTTCTTCGCTTATTAAAACTGTACCCCGCACCGGGACTCAAGCCTGGGACCTTTAGCTTTTGCAGGAAAGTGCTCTAACTGAGAGCCATTACCTGCGGAAGGCAAAAGGTCCCTAAAGCACCTGTCTGCGAAAGGCTAATGTCCCATATTTGAGACCGGGTTCCGGTATATAATTCTAATCTGCAATGAAGCTTTTGTTCAGACTGTGCACCACTGATCTTGTTAATCGTGTATTATTTGATGCTTTCTTTGACCTTTTACCAGCACCTCTTTCTTCTACTACTTCATAATTTTCTGTTAAACATAAAAAACATTAATTTCGTCCTCTTTACGGACAAAATTTCAGTGGTGCCTCCGTTCGGCACGAAGTTGCTCGACTTCTTTGTACTCGGCAGGCTTTTAGACTCTGCAGAATGGCTAGCGGCGACCGCCTTTGTCGCAAATTGGATCGCTCTCAGCATCCCCACATCCGGAATTTTTCTCGGCGACCAATTATTCTCCTCTTTTTAGGCGAGATGGACAGTCAACTAACCCGGTATAAAGCTTTCTCTTTTCCGTAATAATGACAAAAGTTTTCAAGCACGAGCTTTTTTGAAATTTCTTCTTTCCCTGATCAATCTACTGACATGGGCAATCTATCAGTACCGAGAAATTAGATACCAGTTGACGAAAATGTGTAATTTATTTAACACAATATTATTCACTGTTAAGAGCTTAAAATAAGTGTCCCATTAGCCACAGTCAACAATAAACGTAACGTCATAGTAACTTTAAGCACTTGATAACAGGATAATGTACCGAGTAGTCGCAAAACACGCCCTGGTAAATAAATCACACATTTTCGACAACTGGTGTGTAACATCAGTACTTATTCATGATACGTTGTAGGAAGGCTTGACGACAGATAAGCGCTATGGATATCTGAAATACTGCAGGCGGAAAGTATACGATAAGACTGGTTAGAGAAATTATTCTCCGTGTTTCAGCCGTGAATCTTGGAACTTTTCCGCCACAGATTCTTCTGGAAAGGTCAGCGGTGATGACACAACTTTTTCATTACAGGAAACCAATAATTACAACAGTGAAGTAACTTACTCTGAAACTATTGTAGCGACGAATAGTAACCAAGTTTTAGCTATCGTCAGCCAAAAGTAAAGATCAGTACACAGTACTTTTATACACATGTGGTTTCTGTTCTTTCGGACGTCTGCCTTGTAAATAGGAGACCTAGGTCCCGGCCGTGGCACAAATTTTAATTCATTTCTTCAGCTTCCATCCTTATCGAAAGCAAAGTTGAGACATATGTCTTCAGAAAAATGTAATTTCATTAGGTCGACAGATCACCTGTGCCTAGAGTACGGGCAGTATTTACCCATTGCATTCAAAGCTGGGGTTCTATTCCTGTGTTGGAGAGCCTTGTCCATGTTGATGATTTAGGAAGGTTGGCTGAGGGTATGTATAGGAGCTTGTGTTAGGAAGGGCACTGAGGTGGGGTCGTCCGTGCAGCGATTGGCACCCAAAATACTATAGTGATGTAGTGGCTAGCACATCATCTTAGTAAACACGAGAGCTGGGTTCAAGTCCCAGCTGTGACACAAATTTTAATTCATTGCTCCTGCTACCATCCTTAGAAAAGTTTGTCAACTAGTTTCCCCATTCTGTTTTTCTTCTTCTAGTGGCGTATTACGATACCATGTCACGCGGACTTGAATGTGTACCGCAACTCTAAACATCCAACTGAAAAAAATGTTAACTTACTTTTTGTGGTGATACTTAAAACCTTACAGGTCATACGTTTCAGTCTATGCTAACAAAATTGTTACCTTCGTTCTCATTCTCCGGACGCCCTTCTTCGGCAGCAACATACATGTGTCAAAAAGTTTGTCACAATTTCTTAATTCAGTGCTATGACGTCTGCGTGACGTCTCCAGTCACCAGGATAATGTACCGAGTAGTCGCGAAACACGCCCTGGTAAATAAATTACACATTTTCGCTATCTGGTGTGTAACATCAGTACTCATTCATGATACGTTGTAGGATGCCTTGACAACAAAAAATGGTTCAAATGGCTCTGAGCGCTATGCGACTTAATTTCTGACGTCATCAGTCTCCTAGAACTTAGAACTACTTAAATCTAACTAACCTAAGGACATCACACACATCCATGCCCGAGGCAGGATTCGAACCTGCGACCGTAGCGGTCATGTGGTTCCAGACTGTAGCGCGTAGAACCGCACGGCCACCGCGGCCGGCGCTTGACAATAGATAAGCGAAATTCACGACCAAGTCTCTGTACAACACGGGTATTTTTGTTCTTTTCCTTAAAAGAAAAACATTTTTTGCCCTAACTTCCTACGATTAACCTGCTAATAGAAAATTTTAATAAAGGAGGCCATGTAACAAAACAGAAGAATGTGAAGTCACATATATGAAAGATAGCTTACATTCAAATCTGGAAACATAACAGTAGGTGGCGATTCTACTAATGTACTAAAAAGGTTCATTTTAACATTAAGTGTTCTTGAATCTATGCCATGTCATGACTATTTCTATTGGTGTACAGGATCTTCGTATACATACAGTAAAGCAGCACACATGTTGTGGCCAAAGAAAACAATTTTGAAGATCGATATGTGATTTGAATTGTAATTGGGCTGAGATAGGAACTGCATCAAATTTCGTATTTTACCATATCTTTATTTATTATTTCGTGCAGTGGTTTGCTCATACGTGACTCCTGAGCAACGGCCAAAATCGTAAATCTATGATAATGCCCAGAGGACCACGCGATCTCGACTGCCCGCCGTGTCATGGTCTGTGATTTGACCATTAAAAATCTAGGTGCAAGGCGGCAATAAAGTATTTAAAACATGACTTATAATTTGAGAAAATCGTTCTGTAAACACATACAGTTCGTAAGGTGGGAACAACTTTCCTATGTTACTGACAAATGAACATTCTTAGATGTAGCTTTTCGTCAACATCTGCAACACATTTGTGTATAAGAAGGCCACAGCTACGAAAATTGCACAGTGCTCCAGCTATACTTGTTTACGCTGATTTGTAATTTCGGTGTAACAAGATTACCTTCAGATCGATGCAGCTGCCCACCATTTCCATATTGTTGTCACAGTAAACTCCGTTCCAACGTACATTACGATTTTAAACACTAAAACTTTTTCATTTATCCACTTCCTGATGTTCATGTCGATTTCTTGCTAATCATCTGTTTTTATACAAACTAGCACGATGAAAGACACACATGTGGCTCCGTAGGCCTCAGTCTTAGGTCCACTATTGTTCCTCATTTGCTTCATATGTGTAAAAGATATTCCGTCTCATATGAAACATGCAGAATCAGCTCTTTTTGCAGATAACACTAGTATTCGTAATCAATCCAAGCATACATACAGAAACAGAACAAAGGGTAAACTATGTTCTTATCATTGGTTTTCTGCGAATGATCTCGCCCTCAATTTTAAAAAAGATGCAAAATATTCAGTTGTGTACTTCTTCAATTAAAAAAAAAAACGCAATATATTTGTGCACTTCTCGGAATACTACATCAGTCATAATTTTAATACATAGTTAGTAAATAATAAATAGGGTGGAAACTTCAAAATCTTTGGTGTTTATATTGATGAGAACTGAAACTGGAAAAAACACAATTTGAAACTCCTAGAACACCTTAGTTCAGTCACTTCTGCACATAGAATCATTGCAAATATAGGGAGAAACAAATCACTAAGCTGGCATATTTTGCATCTTTTCGTTCAATAATGCCATATGAAATAAAGTTCTGGGGTAGCTCATCTTTAAGAAAGGAAGTATTAATCGCTCAAAAATATGGTGTAAGATTAATATTTGGTGCTCACCCACGATCATCTGGTAAAGATCTGTTCAAGGAGTTGGACATTCTGACTGCTGTTTCGCAGTATATTTATTCCCTAAGGAAGTTCGTTGTAAATAATCAATTGCAGTTAAAGCAACAATGATGTACATGATTACAATACCAGAAGGAGAAATAAGATTCGTAGCTCCACATTAAAGTTGTCTTTAGCTCAAGAAGGGGTGTACAATGCTGCAGGTAAAGTCAGTGAAATTTCACTAAATGCCATTTCTCTTGGGGTTGTGCTTCTAATCGCCAATGAACAGTGTAAACAATATAAAGCATTGTTGATATTAATGATCTATCTGTGTCGGAGACCTTCTGTCTTGTGCTTTTAATCTTTTTCGTGTCATACCATGGTTAGAGCATTATATTAACTTACGTTCTTTGCAAAAACTCTAGCTTCTTTTAGAAAAGTAGTTTATTCGGAGTAACAGATTAAGGAAATAATCTACGAAGTGCTATTGAGAAATTTCATTTATGTTGGTAATAAAAATGTACCGTTTCGTTCGACGGTGAAGGGGCATGCGGCTGTGTAAAGAGTTTAGCGTTCATGTAGAAAAAAGTGACGCTCGAAATGTGCAGACAGTGACTTGCAGAGCACAGAAGAAGTTCTGGATCGTATGAACACAATTTCATTTTACCGCTCTTCACCGTTTTAGTTGAAAATCCTCTTATTATTATTCTTTCAAGTGATCTATGGTGCCAGGCGCCTAGCTACTGGCCACCATTCGCACTCCGGGGGACTACCTGTTGATACTTGCAGGAGGACTGGTGGAGCAGATAGCAAAGGTAGGCTCGTTCATCCCACAGGAGCAGTATTTCACCTAAGGCGGAACATCTGGGGGACTGTCTTCTTTAGGAGCATCTCTCTTACAAGAAAATTCGTCCCCCTGCTGACGTAACAACGTTGCTAACTTAACAAAGTGATTGACATAAGCGACTTAATAACTTTAGGGTTTATTTATGATCATGACGTCCACATCGTATGAAAAGTAGGAGCGGGAGAGACTTATTTATTAACAATCCACTTAACTCAGTAACCAAAGGCATGACCGACGCATAACATACGTTAATGATTCATTTCCCCACTGAGTAATGTCCCAAACCTTGCCATGGGCAGGGAATGGGAAAATCCACTTACATAAGAGACCCTGCCAAAAGACAGACTGTCACGTTCAAAAATGTTCAAATGTGTGTGAAATCTTATGGGACTTAACTGCTAAGGTCATAAGTCCCTAAGCTTACACACTACTTAACCTAAATTATCCTACGGACAAACTCACAAACCCATGCCCGAGGGAGAACTCGAAACTCCGCCGGGATCACCCGCACAGTCCATGACTGCAGCGCCTTAGAACAGACTGTTATGGCTCAGCGCCCTTGAAGGAGCAAACACTATAATAACGAAGAAATTGGTTGCTTTTTCGTGTTTTGATTTCGTAAGTATACATGCAAACTAGGGGGAGGACTATGGACCCATGACAAGATGACAACGTCTGGTACGGCCCCTACGTGTTTTCATCTTTACACAATGGTATCTTCAATTACGAATGGAGTGGGCATGGGATCATCGAGTTTGCATCGTGGATTAATAAAAACATTTCGATTGGTCGGATGAATCATGTTTCTTACTACACCATGTTGATGATCGCTCCACCAGCCTATCTTGAAGCATGCCTGGCGCAAAGAACACAGACTGGTGCGACAGGACGATGCTGCATTAGACGTTCACATGACCATTCATGCGACGTGTGGCAGCAACCGACGGCACCATGACATTTGTGGACACCGTGTGGGGGGAGAGAAGGAGATTGGGTTTAACGTCCCGTTTACATCTACATCTACATTAAGGTCATTAGATACGGAGCACAAGCTCAAATTGTGTCAAGGATGGGGAAGGAAATAGGCCCTTTCAAAGGAACCATTCCGGCATTTGGCTGGAGCGCTTTAGGGAAATACTGGAAACCTAAATTTGGGTGGCCAGACGCGAATCTGTGTGACTCCTGTGTACTATCCACTGCACCACCTCGCTTGGTGTGGACTACGTGAACAATACTGTGGACCACTTGCATCCTGTTATGGCAGATACCTTCTCCGACAGTGATGGAATCTTCCAGCAGGACAACTGCCCGTGTCACAAGGTAAGGATTATTCTACAGTGATTGGAGGTGCATAACAGCGAACCCACGTCTTGGCCGTTATATTCGCCTGATCTGACGCTGTCGGGAGCTAGCTCTACACCCTCAAACCACCGGCCCATAATTTACGGGATGTGCGTGACCTGTGCAGAGACATCTAGTGCCAAGTGCCGAATCCATGCAAAGCAAAATCACTGCATTTCGTTCGAAAGGCGGACCAGCAATCTCTCTAGCACGTGAGCATAATATTTTGAGTCATCTGCATATGTCGCATGAAACTCAGTCGGATATCTGTGAGCAGACAAATGACATTGCTCGATGTAGCATTCGTACTGCGCGACCCAGCTACGTGGATCGTAATAAGAGGGACATCACATCGAGTTTTTGGAGATATAAACAGGAGTGCCAGACCAACAGACTGTAGATACCATGCAAAATACAGAAACACAATGCACATATACAGGAATATGCAAAATAGTGAGAGCAACACGTCAATATCACCAACAGAAAATAACGTGTATGGCAGAATATATACTGCAATACTCATGTATCATGCAAAGTAGTATTAGTAATACATAACTTAAAATCATGAAAATATTATAGGGTACAATAAGGTAAAATGTTTTAACACACGCTACGGTCGCAGGTTCGAATCCTGCCTCGGGCATGGATGTGTGTGATGTCTTTAGGTTAGTTAGGCTTAAGTAGTTCTAGGTTCTAGGGGACTGATGCCCTCACATGTTAAGTCCCATAGTGCTCAGAGCCATTTTGTTTTAACACAGAAACCCCAGCCATGGTAAACAAAAACACTACATGTGACACCTGAAACCCAGCCACAAAATAAACTATCTGGACAAAATGTTAGTAATCCCCTTAAAAGACCAAACTAGTTGCCCTGAAGTGTTTAACTTGATGGGCCACAACTCACGGTTGCAAAGTATTCGAGTGGCTTAACATACAGGCTGATTCCTCTGTCCCTACGAATGGATTTTATGCAATCTGTGTTAACCTTCAAATACCGTGTGTAAGAGTTTTACATTCTATCGCTCGCTACATATAAACTATTACTCCTACCAAGAAATGAACAGAACTATTTTGTAGGAAATTTAATGTAGTTAAAATTTCTACTGGAATACGTTTTCGCTAGAAGCTGTAATTTTCGAATTATTCAAGAAAAACACACAAAAGTGAAAGTACGACCTAACCACCAGCAAGGTTGAACCATCTGAAGATGTGGGGCAGTTGTTCCGAGGAAATATTGTGGAATTTTCACAACTTCATCCGGTGGCAAACCCGTGAAGACTATTTACATGAACCAAGATGTTTATTTTATCATTCTTGGTGACCAAGTATTAATCTTCCTTCATGATGAGTATGCTGTGGACTCTCCAAGATGCAGGGCTGCACGTGTACATTCATTTTCTGAGGAACACACCAAAACTCTGTCTAGAACGCTGGCGGATAATACAAAGGGAATATGGCCACACTAGCGGTAAGACACCATCAATATCTCAACTACGCAATAGCAGGGGAAATGTTGCTGATGACAATGACACTAAAGCACAGTTACTGAACACAGTTTTCCGAAATTCCTTCACCAAAGAAGAACGAAGTAAATATTCCAGAATTCGAATCAAGAACAGCTGAAATTATGAGGAACTTAAACGTAGATATACTCGGTGTATCGAAGCAGCTCGAATCACTTAATAAAGACAACGTCACCTCTCATGGTTCGAATATGCAGAAACAATAGCTTCATACTTAGCAGTCACATACAACCGTTCGCTAGTCGAAAGATTCGTACTAGACTAGAAAGAGGCACGGATCACACCAATACTCAAGAAAGGAAATAGGAATAATTCGCTTAATTCCAGGCCCCTGAGTCTGAAAATGAGTCACTGATCATATTCTGACACTTTATTTTACAGATCCGTCATGATCACACAAACTTTTACACTTTACTATTACCGCTTCGGCTTCAGATCTGTTACAAACAATAACGGGTGTAACCAACTAAGTTTTGCTCATGCTAAGTCTATAAAGTTAGCTGGTTACACCCTGTTTTATTTGTAACACACCTGAAATGGCAGTATCCGGAACCGGTAGTAGTGAAGTGCGAAAGTTTGTTTGATCAAGGCCAAAATTATTAATATCGATTTTCAGTAGGATTTTGGAACGTATACTGTGTTATAACATTATGAATTACCTCGAAGAAAACGATTTATTGATAAATAACCAACATAGATTCAGAAAATATCACTCTGTACTGAGTGCTATTGACGGAGAATACTAAATTCATTCCATATTCCTAGATTTACGAAAGCTTTTGACACCGTTCCTCACAATAGACCTCAAATTCCTTGCCTTCGGAGTATCGTCTCAGCAGCACGACTCGATATGTGATTTCCTGTCAGAAAGGTTGGAGTTCATAGTAGCTGCCCGAAATTCATCGAGTTGAACAGCAATAACTTCTGGCGTATGTCCGTTTTTTGACGAATGAGGGAGCACGATTCTAAGAAGAATATAAGACAAAATCCCCTTCTCTACTTATGAGGTCATTTGCTAATTTAATCTCAACCGTTTCCTTAATAATGGTCCGGAACCGCGCTGCTGCTACGGTCACAGGCTCGAATCCTGCCCCGGGCGAAATGTGTGTGATGTCCTTAGGTTAGTTAGGTTAAAGTAGTTCTAAGTCTAGGGGACTGTTCACCTCAGATGTTAAGTCCCATAGTGCTTAGAGCCATTTGAACCATTTGAACCTTAATAACATTATCCCAATGGCTGGATGTACATGACGTAATTTCTATGTTGTTGTATTCAATAGGATAACTGGTACCAAGGCAATCTCCTGCAACATTGTGATAATGTGACATTTACTCTGATGAGCTAAAACTGTGGAGTAATGCCCACTTGTCGCTTATAAGGTGCCTAAGGGATGCTGCGTTGTCGGAATGCTATACAACAATTCAAGCAAATAACATGAGTAGTTTTCTTTCAATAAAGCAGACTGACAATACTTAACTTTGTGTTGAGAACAAGTGCCGCATGCGATGGGCGACATGGAAACAGTAATGTTCTTCGCTATCCATTAAGTCCAAACAAGCAATCGATACGGATCACTAATAACTGATATCGTAGCACTTTCTGCTAGGCCGTGCTAATGCTGTCCACTAATGTCCGGCCGAGGCTGGCAGGAGCGGCGCTTATATTCACTTCGGCCAGATGCCACTCCTGTCGTGGTGACGTCCTGGTCAGCGCGCTATAGGCCGACATCACCCCACCGCCTTCTCTGGTCTTGAGTTCTTCCTCTTCGTTATGACGCTTGTGTTTATGCCAGAACAAAAACATCTTACCACTGCCCATCGAGACGTTGGATACCGCCTGGTGGTTTTTCTGGCACGTGACGCTGTGACAAAAGCATGTAAGCGGAGCAGATACGGACGGGAGACCACCCTAGCGAAATATGGGCTGCAAGTGGTAAATCGACTCAGCTAAGCGACTTTGACAAAGAGCAGATCTTTATTAAGTAGAGTCTGCGAACGAATATGTTGAAAACGGCGAAGCTGGTCGAATGTTCACTTTCTGCTGTCGTGAGCATCTTAATGGCTGGACGTCCACGACTCTTCACAAAATGTCGGGCTCGGACGCTCATCTGTCCTGTAAAGCAAGTTATATGGTAATGTGTTGCATCGCTGCGAAGGAGCACAATGATGGTGTACGCACAAGTGTTTCGGAGTACACCGTTCGTACATTGCTGAGCACGGAGCACCGCAGCAGACCAGCACTACGTGACCCAATGACGTCGTGAGTTACGATTGCAGTGGGAACGTGACCATCGCGATTAGACCGTCGTTCAACTAGTGTCGGTTCTTCGGGTGAATCACATTTTTGCTACACCAGGTCGATGATCGTCTCCACAACCGCCGTCATCGAGCTGAACGGCGGCTCTGAACGTGCAGGGCGCCACGCACGCAGACAGGTGGGAGCCGTATTATGCTGTGGGAGACATTTTCCAGCGCTTGCATGGTAGCTGTGTAGTAACTGAAAACACGCCGACATCTGCAAACCACATGCATTCCTTCATGCTTGATGTGTTCCCCGACGGCAATGTCATCTTTCAGCGGTATAATTGTCCACATCTCGTAAGCCAAACTATGCTACAGTGGTTTGAGGGGCACTATAGTGAATTGAAGTTGATGTCTCGGTGACCAAATTGGCCTGGCGTCAATCCTACGGAACCCACCTGGGTCGCTATCGGGCGTCATCACAGCGTATGCAAGTCAGCGGTCTGTTATTTTCGTGAATTACATAAGGTGTGTGTAAACATCTAATGCCCCTTACCTCCACAAACCTAGCAAGGAACTGTTGGATAGGCAGAATCAGTGATTTATTTCGTTCCAAAGATGGACAAACAAGCTATTAAGCATGTTGTCGTAATGTTTTGGCGCATCAAATGGTTCAAATGACTCTGAGCACTATGGGACTTAACATCTGAGGTCATCAGTCCCCTAGAACTTAGAACTACTTAAACCTAACTAACCTAAGGACATCACACACATCCATGCCCGAGGCAGGATTGGAACCTGTGACCGTAGCGGTCACGCGGTTCCAGACTGTAGCGCCTAGAACCGCTTGGCCACACCGGCCGGCTTTGGCGCATATGTCAGTTCTCCACTGCCCTGATTGTCTAACCGATGTATGTCACACCACAACTATACAGGCTATGGCAGACACCAATCTTACGCAAACCGAGATAATTCTCTACGAACCCTAAAAGGACCTAATCTTGGATGATGGTTAATAAACACTTGGCAATACGTTTATTTAGAATACTTTGCTTTGAGGCCGCCACTGCCATGTTAGATGCTTCAAAACATTAGTAGACTAACGTTTGCAATTGCTTCTTGTTCTTAATTTCCGCCATATGCACGAAAGATTTGTTTTAAATAGTGAATATAACAATGTTTTCGTGAACAACACACTGTCAGGAAAGCATTTTCAGGCGTTTTTCTGGTCTCAGATGCATATGTGATGCTGTAATACGACTTATTTTCTCTCGTTACTGTAACTTTCTTCTTATTAAAAGTTTAGTATAGCCACGAAGAGATTTATATTATGCGAAGAGGCTGCTTTCTTAAGCGAGTATTTTGCTTAATACGGATTGACGAAAGTGATTTTCAGTTTACGTTCTCTTCCCGAAAATTCTGAGAACATATTTTGCTATTAATGGTCGGTTTTCCATCTTTCTTCGTCACAGCTTAAACCAGATATCTATTCTAGTAATTGAACAGAAATGTAAAGTCAAATGACAGAACACCACTTAAGTAAAAGTAAATAACACAACAAAATTCATGTTTGTAGAAGAAAATCTGGTTAAACAACAAGTCCATATACGAATGAGATGTGGTTCCTTTACACTCAAGAGCACGATCAGTTCCCCGTAAATGAAGGAAACTGGCGCTACTGATGAAACGCTTCCAAGAGGTGCTGGCACGGTAGATGTCAGCTTCAAGTTTGTGACTTCATGACAACTCTCATTATACCTCCAAGGTCCAGAGATACGGGCAAGGATATAACTGAATTAGGAAAGACGTAAAGTAAGAACAGGGCATGAAGGAGAGAATGGAGACCGCAACAAATGTAGACAGAGAAGGGAACAAATTGGTATTGTAAAAACTGACCGGTGACAGCGTGGTTGAAAATGGCAAGTATTCTTTTACAGTCTGCTCTTTGCATACTAAAGCTGCGTCGCGACAAAAGCGTCACTGAGAAGAAACTTCCAGTTTTGAAGCAATTTAAGCTCCTCCAAACTCAATCTCGCTCTTTTGCGACTTGGGTAAAAAGCCTTCTCGCATCCCATTGAAAGTTGCCTTACTTCGCCTCGCTGTAATCCAGCTCTACATATTAAACGGATAGCGTATAGCTTATTAGAAGGACTGTCGCTGCACGTCCTTACAGTGAGATTTAGAGGATAACAGATAAACAACTACACAATTGTAGCGAATCGGGGTATGTCGGTAACGCAGCTGGTGAACTACTGCCTCTTATTTCCCTTAATCACGGAGAAGAAACTAGCCTGGTATTCAGATAAATAACTCGCGTAAGAGATACTATGTTTCTTCAACCTATCGCCAGGGTTGCATGCTGTCCAATCTCATTCATGTTCGTCATATCGATGGAAAAGCTTCGTTATCTCTGGCACGAGACAAGGTTTGATTTAGAGATACGTTGAGCAGAGTGAAGCCGATATAAATGCTAGGAAGCAGTTTTTGGTTGCTCAGACTTCTGTCTCTGGAGCTTTCCAAAACCGGTGTGTAAGCAGGAACGATTCCTTCAGAAAAGACGATCGCCATTTTTTCGAAGTGAGGCAGCGCTTCGTTCTTTATTACTTCCACGGTGTCGACAAAAACTTCAGACCTAATATCCTAAAATAATTTGTTTAGTGTTTATGATCACCTATTATTTATTCATAAGTGCTTTAAGAATCAGACTTTGGTGAGGACACAAATGTATTCCAGTAATAATGAATCACCCTATTTATTATGAAGTACACCAGTGCGAATTAAAGTAACTTCGCTACTGAGTACATTCAACAACAGCTGAAATGAGCCGCATCTCCCACCTTCTACACAGTAAGAAATTACACATAAAAGTACAGAGTCTCTGGAAATCTATTGGATACTCTTGTAAATAAGCAGATAAAGTATGTGTGTACTTTAAGACACACACACACACATATACAGGGTGTTACAAAAAGGTACGGCCAAACTTTCAGGAAACATTCATCACAAACAAAGAAAGAAAATATGTTATGTGGACATGTGTCCGGAAACGCTTACTTTCCGTGTTAGAGCTCATTTTATTACTTCTCTTCAAATCACATTAATCATGGAATGGAAACACACAGCAACAGAACGTACCAGCGTGACTTCAAACACTTTGTTACAGGAAATGTTCAAAATGTCCCCCGTTAGCGAGAATACATGCATCCACCCTCCATCGCATGGAATCCCTGATGCGCTGATGCAGCCCTGGAGAATGGCGTATTGTATCACAGCCGTCCACAATACGAGCACGAAGAGTCTCTACATTTGGTACCGGGGTTCCGTAGACAAGAACTTTCAAATGCCCCCATAAATGAAAGTCAAGAGGGTTGAGGTCAGGAGAGCGTGGAGGCCATGGAATTGGTTGTTGAGAAGCGTACGAACACTTCGACTGAAATGTGCAGGAGCTCTATCGTGCATGAACCACATGTTGTGTCGTACTTGTAAAGGCACATGTTCTAGCAGCACAGGTAGAGTATCTCGTATGAAATCATGGCGGTGAATCGAGGAAGTACAGTACACACTGACGAAACTAAAATGAGCTCTAACATGGAAATTAAGCGTTTCCGGACTCATGTTCACATAACATCTTTTATTTATTTGCGTGTGAGTAATGTTTCCTGAATGTATGGCCGTACCTTTTTGTAACACCCTGTATACAGTGTGAGTCGCCTAAGACGTAACACGCCCATTATTCCGTTGGCGATTGCACTTATCGACAAGCGGTGTTCGGCGAATCATAGCCGACTATGGGGCACATACTTTGGCACATACACAATAATCGCAACGTTTTTATTGACCGAGATAATGAGGCAAGTACATGTTTTTTAAATGGGACGCTATACTTTTTTTACCATCATTCGAACGCTCTGGAAAAGACGCCCTCTTGTAGTGATGTAACGCATGTTGCTATTGTGATTCAAACTTCTTTTAAAAGACGCTGGGAAGTATTGCACGATTGAAGGTCGAGGCGGTCGGAAGCAGCTGCAGATGTAAACACGCCTCGCGCCACCCGCAGGCCGAGTTGCCGTGCTCTATGCAGCATGCACGGCCTACGCTACGAAGGTAAATCCTCATCCGCCCTCTTGTAAGCAAAGTTTCAATCACAATATCAACACGCGTTACATCACTATACGCGTCTTTTCCAGAGCGTTCGAATGATGGTAAAAAAATTACAGCGTCCCATTTAAAAATCATGTACTTGCCTCATTATCTCGGTCAATATAAACGTTGTGATTATTGTGCATGTACCAACGTATGTGCCCCATAGTCCGCTATGATTCGCCGAAAACCGCATGCTGACACGTGCAATCGCCCCCGGAACAAAGGGGTTGTTATGTCTTACGCGAGTTAGCCAGTATATGTGTGTGTGGTGTCTGTTCTGCTGAACGGTTATTACATTGTCTCACTTTGGATGCACATAACGTCCGAACTCCTCTGCGAATTTGGGTGAACTGCGAGCAGGAGGAGGAAGGACAGGGGCGCTACTTGTGCATGACTGAAGGGAATTTGAGTCGGATGAGAAGCATATGACGGGAAGTGGATTTGGGTCGGATGAGAAGCGTGCCACGTTAGCCGAAGCGGTCACGACAACCTCTCGCTTTCAGTGCCAAATCCGGGTTCGAGTTCCAGTTCGGCATAAATTTCACCTGTCGTGTTTCGATTTATTTCTAGGCCCGAAAGCAGCTGCCGTCGTTAGTGTCCCTTAATTCATGTACGTAATGATGGCAGTAAAAGAGAGAATCGATTTCCCTGCAAGTCATGGTACAGTTTGTAATGGACAGTACTTGGTGGGCCAGAATCATTGCTCCACCAGTTTCACCTCTCCTGTTCCATTAAAAAATGTTGCATGGGAAAAAAGATAGTTGAAACTTTTGTGAACTTCCAGTATGCGATTTAACTGTTCGTTTGTACATTTTTGACATGGTTTTTGCAGTTTTTAAAATACCATTTTTGACTGTGTTACGATGAGTTTAAAATGGGTCCAGGCCAGAACTAGTAACTGAATGAATGAAAAAGGTGAAGTTTGCAACTTTGGCTGGCTTTTCGCTGTACCGACACTTTTGTGTTTACCCCAAATGTCTCTCATTTGTCCCCACTATATCATCGTTAGAACGCTCAAACTGCACAGTAGGCTGCGGGGCATGATGGGAAGTAATATGTTCATACATGGTTTGGGAAGTGACCCTGTGGTCTAGGGGAGCCGGCACGGTGGCTCAGCGTGTTCGGACAGAGGGTTACGTACCCTCTGTAATAAAAAAACTGAGTTAATCGATCAACAACGAACGTAATCGGATGTCTTACGACGTCCGCCCCGAGTAGATACAACGAACAAACGCGGACAAAATGAGAATTAAAAAAAAAAGAGACTGTGTACACGGATGACATTTTAAAAACAAATAAGAAAAAAAGGGGGTAGCGTCTTTAATTCATAATAAAAACGTCTTCGGTCCCGGGTTCGATCCCCGCCACTGCCTAAATTTTGATAAATAAT
Organism: Schistocerca americana; assembly: GCF_021461395.2. Lineage (NCBI taxonomy): Eukaryota > Metazoa > Arthropoda > Insecta > Orthoptera > Acrididae > Schistocerca > Schistocerca americana. Next base: position 380,269,214 of record NC_060124.1, read on the forward strand.
CAGCATTGGCGGCCGAAGACTTCCGGCATAAGAAGTCAGCCTCATTCTGCCAACGGCCTTGTCAAAGAGGGCAGAGGAGCGGATAGAGGTTCAGGGCACTCTCTTGTCCTAGGGGTGGGAAATTCCCCCTAAAGGCGGAAGAATCAGCAATGATCAACGACATGAGGATGCAGAAGGCAATGGAAACCACTGCATTAAAGACACGTAACGTGTATCCACAGGACATGTGGCCTGTAATTGAAGAAGTGTCATGATGATCTCTCCATTGGCAAAAGATTCTGGAATAGTCCCCCATTCGGATATCCGGGAGGGGACTGCCAAGGGGGAGATTACCATGAGAAAAAGATTGAGTAATCAACGAAAGGATAACGTTCTACGAGTCGGGGCGTGGAATGCCAGAAGCTTGAATGTGGTAGGGAAACTAGAAAATCTGAAAAGGGAAATGCAAAGGCTCAATCTAGATATAGTAGGGGTCAGTGAAGTGAAGTGGAAGGAAGACAGCGATTTCTGGTCAGATGAGTATCGGGTAATATCAACAGCAGCAGAAAATGGTATAACAGGTGTAGGATTCGTTATGAATAGGAAGGTAGGGCAGAGGGTGTGTTACTGTGAACAGTTCAGTGACAGGGTTGTTCTAATCAGAATCGACAGCAGACCAACACCGACAACGATAGTTCAGGTATACATGCCGACGTCGCAAGCTGAAGATCAACAGATAGAGAAGGTGTATGAGGATATTGAAAGGGTAATGCAGTATGTAAAGGGGGACGAAAATCTAATAGTCATGGGCGACTGCAATGCAGTTGTAGGGGAAGGAGTAGAAGAAAAGGTTACAGGAGAATATGGGCTTGGGACAAGGAATGAAAGAGGAGAAAGACTAATTGAGTTCTGTAACAAGTTTCAGCTAGTAATAGCGAATACCCTGTTCAAGAATCACAAGAGGAGGAGGTATACTTGGAAAAGGCCGGGAGATACGGGAAGATTTCAATTAGATTACATCATGGTCAGACAAAGATTCCGAAATCAGATACTGGATTGTAAGGCGTACCCAGGAGCAGATATAGACTCAGATCACAATATAGTAGTGATGAAGAGTAGGCTAAAGTTCAAGACATTAGTCAGGAAGAATCAATACGCAAAGAAGAGGGATACGGAAGTACTAAGGAATGACGAGATACGTTTGAAGTTCTCTAACGCTATAGATACAGCAATAAGGAATAGCGCAGTAGGCAGTACAGTTGAAGAGGAATGGACATCTCTAAAAAGGGCCATCACAGAAGTTGGGAAGGAAAACATAGGTACAAAGAAGGTAGCTGCGAAGAAACTATGGGTAACAGAAGAAATGTTTCAGTTGATTGATGAAAGGAGGAAGTACAAACATGTTCCGGGAAAATCAGGAATACAGAAATACAAGTCGCTGAGGAATGGAATAAATAGGAAGTGGAGGGAAGCTAAGACGAAATGGCTGCAGGAAAAATATGAAGACATCGAAAAAGATATGATTGTCGGAAGGACAGACTCAGCATACAGGAAAGTCAAAACAACCTTTGGTGACATTAAAAGCAACGGTGGTAACATTAAGAGTGCAACGGGAATTCCACTGTTAAATGCAGAGGAGAGAGCAGATAGGTGGAAAGAATACATTCAAAGCCTCTATGAGGGTGAAGATTTGTCTGATGTGATAGAAGAAGAAACAGGAGTCGATTTAGAAGTGATAGGGGATCCCGTATTAGAATCGGAATTTAAAAGAGCATGGAGGACTTGCGGTCAAATAAGGCAGAAGGGATAGATAACATTCCATCAGATTTTCTAAAATCATTGGGGAAAGTGGCAACAAAACGACTATTCACGTTGGTGTGTAGAATATATGAGTCTGGCGACATACCATATGACTTTCGGAAATGCATCATCCACACAATTTCGAAGACGGCAAGAGCTGACAAGTGCGAGAATTATCGCACAATCAGCTTAACACCTCATGCATCGAGGCTGCTTGCAAGAATAATATACAGAAGAATGGAAAAGAAAACTGAGAATGTGCTAGATGAAGATCAGTTTGGCTTTAGGGAAAGTAAAGGGACGAGAGAGGCAATTCTGACGTTACGGCTAATAATGGAAGCAAGGCTAAAGAAAAATCAAGACACTTTCATAGGATTTGTCGACCTTTGAAAAAGCGTTCGACAATATAAAATGGTGCAAGCTGTTCGAGATTCTGAAAAAAATAGGGGGCAGCTATAGGGAGAGACGGGTCATATACAATATGTACAACAACCAAGAGGGAATAATGAGAGTGGACGATCAAGAACGAAGTGCTCGTATTAAGAAGGGTGTAAGACAAGGCTGTAGCCTTTCGCCCCTACTCTTCAATCTGTACATCGAGGAAGCAATGATGGAAATAAAAGAAAGGTTCAGGAGTGGAATAAAAATACAAGGTGAAAGGATATCAACGATACGATTCGCTGATGACATTGCTATCCTGAGTGAAAGTGAAGAAGAATTAAATGATCTGCTGAACGGAATGAACAGTCTAATAAGTACATAGTATGGTTTGAGAGTAAATCGGAGAAAGACGAAGGTAATGAGAACAGCGAGAAACTTAACATCAGGATTGATGGTCATGAAGTCAATGAAGTTAAGGAATTCTGCTACCTAGGCAGTAAAATAACCAATGACGGAAGGAGCAAGGAGGACATCAAAAGCAGACTCGCTATGGCAAAAAAGGCATTTCTGGCCAAGAGAAGTCTACTAATATCAAATACCGGCCTTAATTTGAGGATGAAATATCTGAGGATGTACGTCTGGAGTACAGCATTGTATGGTAGTGAAACATGGACTGTGGGAAAACCGGAACAGAAGAGAATCGAAGCATTTGAGATGTGGTGCTATAGACGAATGTTGAAAATTAGGTGGACTGATAAGGTAAGGAATGTGGAGGTTCTACGCAGAATCGGAGAGGAAAGGAATATGTGGAAAACACTGATAAGGAGAAGGGACAGGATGATAGGACATCTGCTAAGACATGAGGGAATGACTTCCATGGTACTAGAGGTAGAGGGCAAAAACTGCAGAGGAAGACAAAGATTGGAATACGTCAAGCAAATAATTGAGGACGTAGGTTGCAAGTGCTACTCTGAGATGAAGAGGCTAGCACAGGAAAGGAATTCGTGGCGGGCCGCATCAAACCAGTCAGTAGACTGATGACCAAAAAAAAAAAAAAAAACATGGTTTGGCTTAGCGACGAAGCTGACTTTCATTTGGATGGGTTCGTCATTAAAAAAATTGGTGCATTTTGTGGACTGAGAATCCGCATTTCGCGGTATCTTTTTACCCTCAATGGATGACCGTTTGGTGTGCAGTGTCCAGTTACGGAATAATCGGAGCGATATTCCTTGATGGCATGGTGACTACCGAACGGTACGTCAAGGTTTCGGAAGATGATTTGATCTCCATGATGCAAACTGACCCTGATTTCAACTAGATACTATTGTTGCAGGACGAAGCTCGACCACATCGAAACGAAGAGTGATGTCCTGGAGAAGCACTTTGGTGACCGCATTCTGGCTCTGGGGTACCCAGAGGCCACTGGCATGAGCCTCGATTGGCCGTCATATTCTCCGGATATCAACACATGCTACTCCTTTTTGTGGGTCTATATTAAAGGCAATGTGTATGGTATGACAATAACCCCAAAACCATTGCTGACCTGGAAACTGCCATTCAGAATGTCATCGATAGCATCGATGTTCGGACACTTCAGTGGGTCGTTCAGATTTTCGTTGTTCGTCCACGATACATCACCGCCAAGGATGGCAAACCTACCGAACATCTCATAACCTAAATCTGAGTATCTTTAGTGAAGTTACATGTTGAATAAAGTGCGTGCGCCGCGCAGGATTAGCCGAGCGATCTAAGGCGCTGCAGTCGTGGACTGTGCGGCTGATCCCGGCGGAGGTTCGAGTACTCCCTCGGGCATGGGCGTGTGTGTTTGTCCTTAGGATAATTTAGGTTAAGTAGTGTGTAAGCTTAGGGTCTGATGACTATAGCAGTTAAGTCCCATAATATTTCACACACATTTTTTAAAGTGCGTGCGAGCCATAGTTTGTAACTAATTTACGTTACTTTTTCACATATTTCAATAGTTGTCACATCAGTGAATACAGCATCTTTTCAAGTTTTTAACTCACATTACAGGTGGTCAGTATGGACATCGTCTGTGATCTGGCAAACTTCAATACATAAAAACAGTCAGGACGCCTTCGTATGTATCAGCGACCATGATTACACATAAACACAATAAAATTTTCTATCTTGACTACACTTTATTGTAACTTATTTTGATTACGCGCTTCGGCTATCTGCCATCGTCGTATCTATCGTGAGGCGGAAGATAAATCCCTAAATACTACACGTTTCTGCAAGGTACAGCTGCAACTGTCAGCGACTCAGCCACCTTACAGGTGAAGGTAAATTATACGGCCACCATCAAATGACCCACAAAGCACAATGACAACACACCAGCATTAAAAAATGGCTCAAATGGCTCTGAGCACTATGGAACTTAACGTCTGAGGTCATCAGTCCCCTAGAACTTAGAACCACTTAAACCTAAGGACATCACACACATCCATGCCCGAGGCAGGATTTGAACCTGTGACCGTAGCGGTCGCCCGGCTCCGTACTGTAGCGCTTAGAACCGCACGGCCACTCCGGCCGGCACCAGCATTAAAGCAAGAGCATTAAAACGACAAATCGATGTGGATTGATACTTGGGCATCTGTATGGCTCTGGTGAGATTTTGGCAAGCCTTACGCAACGCAAGGTTTTCATAACGTGTGGTGGCATTCACTAAAACAAAGCGGAAGCAGCACGTCGAAGATTATGTCATTACAGTACTTGGAAAACCAATCCTCTCATCTCCAGCTTACTTTTATTGACTCCACATGTGTCGCTCATTGGTTGCCTTGGAGTTATATTCCTGAGGTTTTGTCATTGCTTTTTATTATAATCTGTTACTGACTGCGGTTTGCTGTTGTTGGGCCCCACAATTTCTCTCATTTCGGTCTGCAGCCTGCTCTAGGTGCCGCTTTATATACTGTAAACTGCCACATTTTTCCCCTTTATTGTCATTTCATTCCCATTGCCCCATATGAGATGTCAACGGCCTTGAGTGGTAACATCGGTTCCTGTTAGATCACCGAAGTCAAGCGCTGTCGGGCTAGGCTGGCATTTGGATCGGTCACAACCCGGTCTACCGAGAGCCGTTGGCAAGCGGGGTGCACTCAGCACTTTTGAGGCAAACTGAGGAGCTACTTCATTGAGGAGTAGCAGCTCCGGCCTCGGAAACTGACATACGCCCGGGAGAGCGATGTGCTGACCACGAACCCCTACTTATCCGCATCCAGTGACGGCTATAGACTGAGGATGACACGGCGGCCGGTCAGTACCGTTGGGCCTTCATGGCCTGTTGGGGAGGAGTTTAGGTTTTTAGTTTTTTTGCCGCATATTAGATATTAGATTGCGGGGGGGGGGGGGGGGGAGGGAATAGGAGGGTTGTCAGCCACATGAGAGTAAAAAGTTTAAAACATACTATAAAAATTGACATGGCGGTAGACAACATTAAAGTCTGACTTAATAAAAAAACATGGTTTCAGTTGTATAATTTGAAAATGCGGAATAGTTGATAAAGTACATGACTGACACAGATGAAGCGGTGAATGAATGTTTCACCAAACGTGAAATATAGAGGGACCGTTGTATAGGTCATAAAACAAAAAAGCCGGTGACTGATTAAGGTAGAGATTGAAGTGATGAGTGAGCCTAGACTGCAGGGAAGAGGTGTATCAGCGAGACACAGCAGTTGGGGTAGTGTGTAAGAGTATGTTTGTGTGGGCGGGTGCTTGGAGGGAGGAATTCGTGAGACTGAAGATGGTTGCCGTTCTGCATCAAGCCCTGTTGTTGTTGTTGTTGTGGTCTTCAATCCTGAGACTGGTTTGATGCAGCTCTCCATGCTACTCTCTCCTGTGCAAGCGTCTTCATCGCCCAGTACCTACTGCAACCTACATCCTTCTGAATCTGTTTAGTGTATTCACCTCTTGGTCTCCCTCTACGATTTTTACCCTCCACGCTGCCCTCCAATACTAAATTGGTAATCCCTTGATGCCTCACAACATGTCCTACCAACCTATCCCTTCTTCTAGCCAAGTTGTGCCACGAACTTCTCTTCTCCCCAATCCTATTCAATACCTCCTCATTAGTTATGTGATCTACCCATCTAATCTTCACCATTCTTCTGTAGCACCTCATTTCGAAAGCTTCTATTCTCTTCTTGTCTAAACTATTTATCGTCCATGTTTCACTTCCATACATGGCTACACTCCATACAAATACTTTCAGAAACGACTTCCTGACACTTAAATCTATACTCTATGTTAACGAATTTCTCTTCTTCAGAAACGCTTTCCTTGCCATTGCCAGTCTACATTTTATATCCTCTCTACTTCGACCATCATCAGTTATTTTGCTCCCCAAATATCAAAACTCCTTTACTACTTTAAGTGTCTCATTTCCTAATCTAGTTCCCTCAGCATCACCTGACTTAATTCGACTACAATCCATTATCCTCGTTTTGCGTTTGTTGATGTTCATCTTATATCCTCCCTTCAAGACACTATCCATTCCGTTCAACTGCTCTTCCAAGTCCTTTGCTGTCTCTGACAGAATTACAATGTCATCGGCGAACCTCAAAGTTTTTATTTCCTCTCCATTGATTTTAATTCCTACAGAATGTGCATTCTCCTAGATCTGATAGGACGGGTATTTATCAGGGCGGATTTCATAGTCGGGTAAGGAAAGGCGATTGAGGTTTCGTTGGGAGAAGACGTCGAGAGAGCGGATGCGTAGCGTTGGCGGAATGTCGTGGTCGAGGCGCAGCAGAGCTCCAGGAGCACCGAGCAGGAGGGGAAATTAGAGGGTGGATAGTGTCGAGTTTGCGGGTAATGTAGGATATTAGGAGGCGTTCAAGATGGAAGAGGAGAGAGTGGAATTTTATAAATTCGTAGAGGACGTAGATGAAATTAGGGAATTCTGCTACCTAGGCAGCAAAATAACCAATGACGGACGGAGCAAGGAGGACATCAAAAGAGGACTAGCACTGACAAAAAGGGCATTCGTGGCCGACAGAAGTCTTCTAGTATTAAACATAGGCTTTAATTTGAGTAAGAGATCTCTGAGAATGTACGTTTGGAACACAGAATTGTGTGGTAAAGAAACACGGACTCTGGGAAAACTGAAACAAAAGAGAATCGATGCATTTGAGCTGTGGTGCTACAGGCGAATGTTAAAAATTAGATGGACTGATAAGGTAAGGAACGAGGCGAGGAGAGAAATACATGGAAAACACTGACAAGAAGAAGAGGCAGAATCATAGGAAATCTGTTAAGACAAAAGGGAATGACTTCCACGGTGCTAGAGGGTAAAAACTGTGGAGGAAAACAGACTGCAATACATCCAGAAAATAACTGACGACGTAGGTTGCAAATGCTATTCTGAGATGAAGAGGTTGATACAGGAGAGGTATCGAGACGGGTGGCTTCAATCCAGTCAGAAGACTGATGACTCAGTAGGATACGGATGGGGAGGGGTAAGCCCATTCGAACGGCTAACAGGAGTACATGGCATTAACCTGCCGCGATTTATACAGAACTTATGATAAAAACAAAACTTACATTAAAATCTCACGAGAACCTTGGAGATGCACGTGTATTAAACCATGCGAACTTTTCAATTTAATGATTACTTAATAATGTAACGACAATGGCAAGCATATTTTAATCAAATTTATATCTGATTTGCGTTAGCATTCACCAGTCATCAATGAAATAGAGTGGGCTATTATTGTGCCTTGAGGGCGACCTGATGGCGGCCGAATAATTTACCTTCACCGGTAAGGTGACTGTGTGGCCGCCACTTACAAAGGTGTACCCATGTACATTGCCGTATTTGTATCCTTTTTACTATGATTATTTATCATTCTGTGACTAACGGAAATAATGTGTATCCCATGGATATTTTCTCGTCTTTCGAAAAATATTTTGCAATTTGCAAAGACTTGTGTGTCTGATGGTTTTACCTTTTGGCTCATGACAAATCCGAGGATTGCAGCTGGCCGTAACGCGTAATAAAAATTAAAAATAAAAACTGTGGCCAAGACAAAGAAATTTTATATTATTAAAATTCGGCATGTGCGTGAAATCGATCGAGGAATTTCCCAGCATGGGGCCATAGCAACTCGCTTTGGACACCCGTTTATTGGGTTCTCTTCCTGTAGGACGGAACTAACCCTTGTGCCACGAGGCCAACGAGATATACGGGCCATGCAACGAAATTGTGACGTCATACCAGTCGGCTTGTCCGCCCACATTTCGCAAAAGCTCGGCTCCATGCAGGGCCCAAGGGAAATCAGTATTTAATTGAAAAGGTACCCACTAAAGGTCTTAATTTTTGTCGTGTGCTTTCGGGAACTTACATGTATTTAAACACGCAGTCAAGAATAATGAAACTCGTCTGAAATACTCACTCGCTCTCCACCGTAGGCCGCTGCTGGCACTCGTATGATCTGCAACTGTCACGTACGCGCAATTGCCTTTCTTTCTTGTCGTCTCGATGTGACATTCGGGAGCGGATTATTTGCATACAACGTCTGATGGCCGACTATGCCACGGTGCGTATTACGAGCCGAAACTTGGAGAGAAGCACTAGCCATTAGTGTGTGTCATTTTCCCGTATGTCTTTTAGTTTTTTCACAGTCGTCTTCAGGATCCCCTGAGATACTTATAAGTAACCTTGTATGTTTCTTGACTCATGTTGAATCATATGTTCTAGAAACTTGTAAAGGACGGGTTTCCAGATTACATGGAGTTTCTCCAACGTCATAACGCAGACACTTTGAATATGTGTTCTTCCATCAATGGCTGCAACGCATTTGTTCGATTTATTTCTTTCTTCGCTCCACAACCTAGCAAAAGAACCGTTTCGATATAGTTGTGGAAGTATAAACGCAGCTGTCTTGTCCTGTTTCTCCTTTAGCTATATTACAGCTCAAACATTTTGTCTTAATTTGTACTTCTCATTTAGAGGGAGCTGGTTTCACGTCTCTGAAAATGCCGTGGTATATGAAACGGAGTAATTCTTGAAATTTTCCTGGTAGATGGAATGTTTAACTGGAATAATTCTATTCATCGTCTGCACTATGCAGTCACAACTATTAATACTTAAAGGTATATGTGGAAAAACACTTCAATTGCTGTTAACAAACTCCTTAATACACTAGCGGTTCTACTAATTGACAATATTCAGGGGTCATCTGCCTGGTCCTTGATACGGGCGATTTGGTACACAAAAACTGTTTTAATGTGTACAAGAATACTCGGCAAGGTTTTACATTCCTGTCACTTGAAGATGGTCACTGGATATTATAGAATTGTGGACCTTTCCAACTGAATGAATAGTCAATCCTATCGGAGGAACATCCGCAAATGAGCATTATAGCAGAGGTTGAAAGTACCGCTTCATTTGTAAGGTTTTGTTATTTAAAACACACCCGCTTTCGAGCTCTTATATGCGAGCGCACAGCAGGGAGTGCTGGCTGTTGATACGCCGCTCCTTTAAACGTCTAAGCAGCGCTCGGGGCCACATCATAAAGTTATAAATCTTTATAACGGGTAAATAAAAAGAACCTTACAACTGAAGCGGTATTTTCATCCACTGAATGGACTGTATAAAGAGTACAAAATACGAACTCTGAGTCAACGGAAGAAAGACGAAGGTAATGAAGAACAGCATAAATGTGTTTACAATAAATTTAACATGAAAAGTGATGATCTTGAAGTAGAAAAAGTGAAGGAATTATATTACTTCGGAATCAAACCGACGACGCACGGAGCAAGGGAGAAGCAGACTAGCACTGTCAAAGAGGGCATAGCTGGACGAAGAAAGTCTGCTAGAATCAAATACTGGCCTAATTTGAGGGAGAAATTTCTGAGAATGTGGGTCTGGTGCACGTTACAGTGTGGTGGGGATTAATGAGCTGTGCGAACACCGAAAAAGAAGAGCATCGAAATGCTTGATTTGTGGTGCTATAGAAGTACGTTGAAAATGTTTTCCGACGTCAGGGAATAACTTCCTGCACCCTGAAAAAATATACTACATGAAAAATTCTTTGCCATGAAAAATAAAAAATCCCTGGTCATGAAATATTCTTGAATTTCGCTGTAGCACGAATCCCAATAAAAGCAACAGAAGAAAGGGAAATGTGACCGAATCAAACGAAGCGCTAATAGTGAAATTAAATAAATAAAAAATGCATTAACAGTAGTAGATGAGTTAAGCTATTTGGGCAGCGATGTACTGACAATTAATGATCTAAAGACCATACAAAAAGCGACCCACCAATAGCAAGTTAACTATTTCTGAAAACGAGAAATATTTTATCTTCTTATATAAATGTAACTATTGACAATTTTATGAAAGTATTTGTCTGAATTATAGCTTTATACTAAAGTTAAACATTATACATGAACGATAAATCACAGAGACGCAGGAGAATAGAAGCTTTTGAAATGTGATGCTGCTAAAGAATACTGAAAACTAAAAGTCGAAAAACAAATGAAGAGTTACTGAATCGAATTGGGGATAAAATAGACGCATAGCGCATCTTGACTAACATTAGGGGTTAATTGATGGGGCACGTTAGTTTAGTAATGTAGGGAGAAATATTGTGGGGGGATAAAAGGTGTTGAGTTCAGCAAGCACATTCCAATAGACGTAGGTTGCAGCAGCTGCGAGGGCGTGAAGAAGCTTGCACAGAATAGACAAGCGTGGGGAGCTGCATCACTCCAGTCTTGAGACTGAATGTCACAACAGCAACGACAACGACGAGGACAACAACAACAACAACAACAACAACATCTGAAACTGCTATGCATCTCTATGGTGGTCAGCATGCAAGAGGCTGGTACACCCAAATGTCCGAGAGCAGTGCTCCGCCGGTTGTAGTCCTTACCAATTAGGCGTGAACAGCAGACCTCATATGAACTTGCATACTTTTGTATAACACCGTTAAATTTGTAAGTCCGGGCCAATTATCCGAGCGTCTTCCAAGTGAATTCCACACTACCTCAGAATGTCGGAAGGTGCGCGCGCTGTGCGTCTGAGTATCTGTTTTAGCTGACCCGGGAGCCTATCTCGTCGACAGCCGGGTCTGCTGATGGCTGCGCCGATAGCGCCATTGTGTCTGCACCGTTCCGTCCGAGGCATGCACACAGGGGAACGTGAGGAAGTTCAATAATTGTAGGCTACCGAGAGCTTGTGCGAGTATCCGTAGCAATTCTAAGACTATACATTCATGCTGCGCTTCAGTTTCATGAACAGTTTCAGTTAATATTTTGTTGAAAGTACTATTTCTCATAATGGTTACAAGTAATTCTGATATTCTACCCCTTGCAGCTAACCCCCGTGCAGATCATTAATGAATACCGTATTTGCAAATGCATTATTTGAATAAAAGTACTCGAACACTTCTATGTATGCAGAAACTACCACCAGATGCCACTATCACTGAGGTTACAAAAGTCATCGAATACCTCCTAATATCATAGTACTGCAGTTGGAAGTCTCATACAGAAATACTGAGCCATGATGCCATCCACATTTGGGAAAGTGTTGCCGGTGCACGATTTTATGCGCAAACTGACCTCTGATTATGTTCCGCAAATGTTCGATGGGATTCATGTCGTGTGATCCGGAGGGCCAAATCGTTCGCTCGAACTGTCCAGAATCCCAACAATTATGGCTCGGTGACGTGGTGCATTGTCATCCATAAAAATTCCATCGTTTTTCGGGAACACGAAGCCCGTGAATGGCTTCAAATGGTTTCCAAGTAGCCGAACATAACCATCTCCAGTCAATGATCGGTTCATTTGGACCAACGGACCAGCCCATTAAATGTAAACATAATACACACCTTTATGGAACCACCACCATCTTGCACAGCGCCTTCTTGACAACACGGCTCCATGATTTCGTGAGGTCCGCGCCGCACTCGAGCCATTCCATCAGCTCTTACCAATTGAAATCGGAACTCTTCTGAGCAGGCCACGGTTTCCCGGTCGTCTGGAGTCGAGTCGATATCGTCACGAGCCGAGGAGAGCCACTATAGGCGATGTCGTGCTGTTAGCAAAGGCACTCGTGTAGGTCGTCTGCTGCTTGAGCCCATAACGAAAAATTCGGCGCGCTCTCCTAACGGTTACGTTCGTCGTACGTCCCACATTGATTTCTGCTGTTATTTCACGCAGAGTTGCTTGTCTGTCAGCACTGACAACTCTTCGCAAACGTCGCTGCTCTTGAAGTGAAGGCCGTCAGCCATTGCATTGTTCGTGGTGAGGGATAAAGCCTGGAAAGTGGTAATCTCGGCACACTCATGACACTGTGGATCACGGAATATTGAAATCCCTAACTATTTCCGAAATGGAAAGTACCATGCATGTATCTCCAACTACCATTCCGGGTTCTGAGACTGTTAATTCTCGTCGTGCGGCCGGTCATAATCACATCGGGAACTTTACCACATGAATCACCCGACTACTAATGACAGATCCGCCAACGCATTACCCTTTTGTGCCTTCTGTACGCTCTACTACCACCAACTGCACATGTGCATATTGCTATCCCATGACTTTTAGCACCTCAGTGTATGTCAGCTTCCAGTATAAAATGAGGGGGGGGGGGGGAAGTATCGTGTTGTCAGTACAGAAAGAGCAGTAGCAGAATTGGTCACTCCAGAGAGCACAGTGACGACGGAAGTTGACTAGTCATTGGGTGTCTCCTGAATAACAAATCCAGGAAGGAGTTCGAAAGAATGCTGTACAATTGTCGAACAGCTCCTAGTAAGGTGCAGATTTCTGCAGTCAGGGACACTTGGGATCATGTGAAGAACGACACCACTGACTATGGGTGAATGGAAATGACTTGGAATGATGAATCACTATACTCTGTGAAAATCTAATGGAAGAGTCAGGGTTTGGCGAATGAAAAAACCTAAATGCAGAAGGCAATGAATACTTTTACAGCATTGGGTACTGCGTACAGTAGAAGAACAATGCGGAGGCTATGACTGTTTTTCTGAGCATGACAATGCATTCTGTCATAAAGCTGCATCTGTGGGGCAATGGTTTGTGGACAGTAACATTCCTGATGAGGAGAGACCTGAACTAGAGGCAGTAGACGGCTCTGGAGCAAAGTCGAATATGTAACTCATATCAAAGATGTTCCATTGGCATCAACTTTGGATTTGCGGCCAGAGCAATCCATTTCAGGAATGTTACTGCCAACAACACATATGCTGCTTTATGACAGGGTGATTGCCATGTCGATAAAATCTCCGAAATTTTCTTCTACTGCACACTTACACAACCCTGTAAAATGTGTTCATATCCTTTTACATTTCCCGTGTACTTAAGAGCAATGACGGGACTACATCTAACCACGAGAAACACCCACCTACCATAACGCAACCTTCTCCGTACATCACTGTTGTCGCTAGACAAGATGTCAGACAACGTTGTCCAGGCATTCGCCTAATCCAGACAGTTCCATCAGAATGCCACAGGTTACAGTATGACTCATCACTCCATATCACTAGTCAACAACTGTCCAGTGGAACAGCTCTTTACAATACCTTTAGCGTCCCTCAACAGTGACTGATAAGGTAAGGTAAGGAACGAGGTGAGGAGAGAAATATTTGGAAATTACTATTAATGAATGAAGGGTTATGGAGGTGAATTAAGTGTGCACCAGAATTGAAATCAGGATTAAAATGCTGCTGAGATGTTTGCCTGAGATACAACATTGCATGTACTGAATTGGTAAAGTATTTTAAATGCCACAATATATCCTAGGTTGCTGATAGTTGGTGGAAGTTTTTCTTTTTTCATTTTTCTTACCATATAAGTTTTGCTCTCTTGTGGACATACCACTGAAATTTGTTTGGAATTTCGCTATGGTAGAGTACCACGCATTCTTCTTTCCGATATCGTTGTTGTAGGAGTCATGTTTATTATCGCATATTGCAGGCCAGTCTCAGCGGCAACATTTCTGTATTGACCTTTGGTCGTTCCCGTATCGAACACCACAGAGCAGACCTGCCACTCCCTCTTTACAGCTGCTACTGTGACAGGGATAAAGTGGCCCACGACTCTCGCGTTGGCAGCGTTGTCCTTGCGCGTTTGAAACAGTGGTGGGGCTGTGGCGCAGTCTGAACGCTATCATTACGTTCCTGCTACAGTTACGAGGGAAGCCACATTGTGTTGTCGCCGCCAGCGGCGAAGCGAACCACCGAGATAGCGAGCAGCGGCACCGTCCAGTGGCTGCGGCTGTGTGTCAAACAGCTCATATACCTGCGGCATTCACTATCGGAGCCGCTGCTAAGGAGGACTGCTAAGTGGCTAAGTCCGAAGGTGCCCTTTCTGTCTCTTTGATATCTCTAGTCCACTTTCAAAACACACACAAAATTACGAATCAAATTACAGTAAAAATGAATTTATATAGCAATATCCTTATTAGTCACAAAGGCTTTTTAATCTCTAATACGCCTTATGTAGATTTGGTGATATGTTCCAACTCCTGGAGAGTGTCAATTAAAAGATACGAACCCGCTGCTGCTCTCCGCCAGTAAAATTGTGAGCATGACCGAAGACGTAATTTAAGCTTGTGTGAGCTCGTGAGAAATGTTGTAATCGACTAAGCACTCCAGGCAAGAGTCTTGGATTGTATACTGCTCCAGTCCACGTTTTTAATCAGCCAGGAATTGCTAGACGAGTGTCCAACGTGCAGAGGGAGAGATACTGGGTGGTTATAATCAAAGTACAACTACTCACAGAAGTCTAGTGTGACAGCGAAAGTTGGCAGATACCCTAATGTGTGAATGTGGGGTTGAATTACACCGGAAAAAGATTAATGCCAATTTTTCCCACCAGGTGTAAATCTAGCGCTATACAGCATCTCGTCGACGTCTCTGGTGTTCATATTGAACAGACGGTGTAAACATCCGTTAACAGTAACATCAACATTGTGCCTTTTTCATTTGTGTGACCTTTTCTGACCTGTCACATTCCTATCCATTACACATGGAAACACATCAGTGCGTCTTTCCTGCATTCACAGCGGTGGATTTAAACCTGATGGCCAAAATTGGAACTACACTACTGGCCATTAAAATTGCTACACCAAGAAGAAATGAAGATGATAAACGGATATTCATTGGCCAAACATATTATACTAGAACTGACATGTGATTACATTTTCACGCAATTTGTGTGGATAGATCCTGAGAAATCACTACCCAGAACAACCACCTCTGGCTGTAATAACGGTCTTGATACGCCTGTTCATTGAGTCAATCACAGCTTGGATGGCGTGTACAGGTACAGCTGCCCATGCAGCTTCAACACGATACCGCAGTTCATCAAGAGCAGTGACTGGCGTATTGTGACGAGCCAGTTGCTCGGCCACCATTGACCAGACGTTTTCAATTGGAGAGATATCGTGCATTATCCTGCTGAAATGGACAGTTTCGCACGGATCGAATGAAGGGTAGAGCCACGAGTCGAAACACATATGAAATGTAACGTCCACTGTTCAAAGTGCCGTCAGTGCGAACAAGAGGTGACCGAGACCTGTAAACAATGGCACCCCATACCATCACGCCGGGTGATACACCAGTATGGCGATGACGACTACACGCTTCCAATGTGAGTTCACCGCGATGTCGCCAAACACGGATGCGACCATCATGATGTTCTAAACAGAACCTGGATTCATCCGAAAAAATCACGTTTTGCTATTCGTGCACCTAGGTTCGTCGTTGAGAACACCATCGGAGGCGCTCCTGTCTGTGATGCAGCGTCAAGGGTAACCGCAGCCATGGACTCCGAGATGATAGTCCATGCTGCTGCAAACGTCGTCGAACTGTTCGTGCAGATGGTTGTTGTCTTGCAAACGTCCCCATCTGTTGGCTCAGGGATCGAGACGTGGCTGCACGATCCGTTACAGCTATGCGGATAAGATACCTGTCATCTCGGCTGCTAGTGATACGAGGCCGTTGGGATCCAGCAGGGCGTCCGTATTACACTCCTGAACCCACCGATTCCATATTCTGCTAACAGTCATTGGATCACGACCAACGCGAGCAGCAATGTCGCGATACGATAAGCTGCAATCGCGATAGGCTACAATCCGACCTTTATCAATGTCGGAAACGTGATGGTACGCATTTCTCATGCTTACACGAGGCATCACAACAACGTTTCACCAGGCAACGCCGGTCAACTGCTGTTTGTGTATGAGAAATCGGTTGGAAACTTTCCTCATGTCAGCACGTTGTAGGTGTCGCCACCGGCGCCAACCTTGTGTGAACGCTCTGAAAAGCTAATCATTTGCATATCGCGGCAACTTCTTTCTGTCGGTTAAATTTCGCGTCTATAGCACGTCATCTTCGTGGTGTAGCAATTTTAATGGCCAGTAGTGCAACTATTTCCAGCGTAAATCGGCTCCACATTAACGCATTAGAATATTTACCGCGTTCCGCTGTCACACGTAATTACAGCCCACGCTGGACTTACGTGACCAGCTGCAGTTCAATTATAGCCACCGGGTACCATTCCGAAGAAAAGTGTGCTACAGGTTCAGTCGAAAGCTGACTTCTGGTTGCAGTCCCTGTAACAGTAGTTGGGTGGCACGCAGATGAGTACAGAGGAGCCTTTTCGCTCGCTGGCCTCAGCCGCCTCCACGGTTCGCGAGTGCCGTCGCAATGAGGTGTGAGGCAACCCCACACCTCCCCCCGCCACCCTCTCGCGGCTGCCGACCTGCCCGTACGTCAGCCTGCGTATCGGTCCGTTGGCCGCTCAATTCGGTATTTATCGAGGGTGTGGCTCGATCGATAGTCAATTTGACGCGCCTCCACAACACAGCCCGCAGACGCACTGGCGCTAGCGCCGACCTTGCTGCCGAGCGACTACTATTCTTATGCATCGTCTCGTTGGCGGACGCCTCTGCTGTATAAACACAGCAGCGGCGTGCGCCGCGCGCCGCTGTAGCATGTTTACGAGATGAGACACGCTGCGTTTGAGGCGTGGCGCGACTCTCGCTGCAGGGACAGAAACCTCAGACTACAATTCCGGAAAAACATAAAAATACTTTAGTACGCATCTTTAGAGGATTCCAGTTCATTCAAGTTTTATTGATGCAACAGTGCATACGGAGTACATGAAAGGGTTACATTTACAGATCGATAGCACAAGTGCTTCTGAGGTACCAGATATCGTCCCATGCTGAAACAACCCTATTAGTACGTGTTGTAGCCTCGACGGGTGACAATTCCAGCCCCGACTCGGTCGTACATTTGGCGAATATTGTCCTGGCATACAATACGCCACGTCTGCTCGCTCTTCTCACGTAGGTCTGTGACAATTATTGGTTGACGAGTGGCATGAATCACTTTTCACCCCGTTATGTCTCACATGTGCTGAGCGCGGGCATTATCCTGTGTGAGCAACACATCTTTTTCCTGTTGCAAGAACAGCAAAAGAAAGGGTCTAATAACGTTTTGCAGGTACCGAGACCTGGATAGTGTCCCTCCAGAAACACCAAAGATGAAAGAGAGTTGTAGCTTATCGCTCCCCTGACCATAATGTGTGTCTTGGATGAATGCATTCTACGACTCGGCTCTCACCACGTCCATGTCGCACGTGCAAAGTACTTTCACTTGCATGCAGACAGAATGTACTTTCATCACTGATGACCACGGTGCTCCATCTTCCAGGTGGTGTTCTGACGGCACCAGTGAAGCCATGCACTTTTCGATTCTGTGGAGTGAGTAGAAGACAGCCTAGAGGTGTGCTTGCCCTTAGGCTCGCTGCTGATAACAGGTTCGCAACAGTTCGTGTTCACACCTCGGCTCACAAGCTCTGTTATCTGTGGCGTGTTAGCTGTACGATCTGTCGCTGCTGCCGTTACAATACGATGATTCTGGCGGGCGTTGGTGCTGTGTGGACGTCCAGGAACCTTGTCTACCGATGTGAGAATGTTGACGTGATCACTGAAATCAGCATCGGCGCACAACTGACGCTGCACGTCGAACTTGTATCGCAATACTGCTAAAGAACTATCCCGCCATTCGGAAGGTCACAATGAGACCTTTTTAAAACTCTCTTAGTTGGCTGCAGGAAGCACGAGTACATCATCGTGGCATAGTTGCCTGCTTGCATCACACTTCTGCACCTCACTGAGCCTTCAATGATCATTTCCTATTAAAAAGTAGACACATATGGCACTCTAGTAGCTATGGAAATATGATTTCTGGTGGTGGACGACTGTGAAATAATTATCAGAACGCTTACTATCCTCCAGGTACCATATCCCGTCATCGGATCAAAATCGACGTCGTTTTTCCGGGAATACTAATTTTTTTCCGGCAGTGTACAAATCTGCTGAATGCAGGTAGGTGTTAGCATTGACAAGGGACATTTGGCTATTCTCACTGCACAAACAAAGGTCACTCCCTGCAAGATCTGTTGTGTATATCTGCCTGTGTTTGTAAATATGTGGGTGAAAACAGCTACACATTCTCTTTCAGTGACTTCTTAAGCAACCACGTATCGGAAAGCCACATTGCGTGAACACTGAGCATCCGTAGGTGATACACAAGTGGAGCAGATAAAGTCGCTGTGTGTAACATTGTTACATCAAACGTAAACTTAAGATACATAGTACGTTGTGCTGTCATGATCTTCGACACTGACCCTGAGGCAGTAAGAAGCGGGTACCATTAATGCCTGCGGGCCAGTTTCAGTATCAACATGGAGCTCTACACATTGGGAGAACTGCGAGACATGCACTTCGTTTACGGTACAGATGAAAGCAGAAGGCGGAAGGAGGATGTTTCAGCATGATGGGGGGGGGGGGGCCATTTCTGGATCAGTCAGTGCAGTAATAACCGATTTCGCATCGGTGGACCGGCCGAGCAGGACCTGTACGTTGGCCTGCAAGATCCCAGGAGACCACACCAGCAGACGTCTTTCGCTGGGGTACTTAAAAACCGAGATGTATTCTACCCCTGTTGACTCGTATCCGGAACTGGTTGCAAGACTTTTTGCAGTAAACAACACAAATACTGAAAACACTAGCCCTTTCCAAGTGAACACGGGACTCCCAGTTACATAGACACCTGCTCTACGCTGTTAATGATGCTCAGTTTGAACACTTATTGTTGTGTAATAGCGATCACAAAAATAAATCAGTGATAAACATTTAACACCGTTTTATGCTCAATCACTAAAAATAACCTCCTGCATACTCAGCACTCCAACAATAGACGTTCCCATCACATGGTAGCTTCTCAAAATATATCTGGTTTTGCCTCCATCATCATACTTGTTGGCTCATCTCAGGAGCTACTATAAATATTCCGTACAAATTGGCTGATCTATGATGAATTAGAGTGACGTCAGTCCCTTATAAAATGCTAGAACAATTTTTATGTCCGCGTATTATGACGATTCTGCAGACCTAAAAATCTCGTCTACAAAAATCTACATGGCTTACGTAAATCACGATCGTGTTCAACCCATGTGACTCTGTTCGTCCACCGGACACCCGGACATAAAAGGCAAAAGATATCGGCGTCCAGATCGACGCCGTGCTCCTAGAAGTCAGGAAGATTTAGTGAATAGTTTGCTCCAGTCACCTAGCAGGTAAAATTCGTGGTCTGATTCAACCTTCTTTATTGGATTGAAGAGTTCCCAGCAAATAGAAAACCTCATTCTTAAGGGAGAGAAATCTTCAAAAATAAATGTAGCCTAGAGTGTGCTAGAAAGTAGTGTTGCATGGCCATTAATATTCATTATATGTGTCTCTTCGAAGAATCGTAAAGCGCTTTTCTCCGGTATTTCGGCAGAGGTTTGCAATTTCTTTTCCCCAGCACGCTGTTGCCAACCCAAACAAATACCGTCTCGTTGAACACAATAGGCGTTGACATCTAGGACGTATGGATAAAGTGGACATAGCGGAACATGTTTACCAAAAGGGTGATCATGAAATAAAATTAACTGAGACGAGTGTCATATCGAAAACATTACATAATCATGCGCGTATGTATAGAGAGGCTATGGAGATTTTTAAACACCATAATAATTTTAACAGAAAAGAGGAAAGTGTTAAAGAAGATAAAGTATGGAAGCCAATATTGAAATGTAAGAATTACGATCGATTACTTTCAGTCGATTATGATGGCAATACCAGCATACGACGTCATACAATGCACTGTGGTGCCCTCTACACTGTCTATATAATCAGCGCTCCTTCGAGTTCTGGTTGCAGTTTGCCTTTTTAGCTCTGAAGATGTCTTCCGCAGTCGGGGTGGAAACGTTAGGACAAAGTTTTATACATCGACCACGACCTAACAGCCCGCAAGGATTAAGTGATCTCAGAACTGTCAGTTTGCTTCCCGTCACAAACAAAACTATTTTAAAAATGTAATTCACGTGTACGTTCGATTGTGCAGTTCCAAACTGGTCTGATACCTGTTTTATCGATATTTGTTGACAGACAGGAACAGTAAAAGACGAAGAATATCCAGGATACCAATAGCGATTGAGCAGCGCAGCGGCATAGCAGTAGTAGTCAGCGCGGACCAAGGAGATGCTGTTGTTGCTCGAGTATTGCTTATTCTCCTTGTTGTAGAGTCCCTGTTAATGAATATCGGTAAAGAAGTACTGCACTAGACAAATTTGGGACCGCTCTATCGAAGGAGCAGGTACTATACCGCTTTAAAAATCAGTTGCTTCTACAGGGGAAAAAAACTCACACTTTCCGTCGACACTGGGCATCGCATGAAATACGTGATGAACAACATATGGGCTGACTTCATCTACATACTGGAAAATGCAAAAATCTGACGAAATAACGGAGAAAATGCAGCCAAGTGTATAACTACAGCCGGCCGCAATGACCGAGCGGTTCTGGGCGCTTCAGCACGGAACCGCGCGACCGCTACGGTCGCAGGTTCGAATCCTGCCTCGGGCATGAATGTGTGTGGTGTCCTTAGGTTAGTTAGGTTTAAGTAGTTCTAAGCTCTAGGGGACTGGTGACCTCAGTCCCATAGTGCTCAGAGCCCCCCCCCCCCCCTTTTTTTGTGTGTATAACTACATGAGGCCTTTCGCGGCTGTTTGATAAGAGAATTAGAAACACTAAAATTTTATCGAATTTCAGGAAGACTGCGGAGGATCGACGCTTTATGCAGGGACTGGTTGGTGCCCATCAACATAAACAAATGAAACATTTTGCGTATAAATGGGTAGAAAGACCCACTGTTTTATCATTGCGCGATTGCAGAACACTAACTGGAGGTAGTCAGATCAATTAAACGTCTGGTAGTATGATTAAAGGGCGATTTTAAGTTGAATGATCGCAAAAAGGTAGTAGTAATAGGAGAAGCTGATGCCGAACACACTAACTGGCGAAAACCTCAGGAAGTGTAGTCTACGTACAAAGGAGGTAGCTCACAAAATCCTTATCGACAACAAAGTATTGGTCGTCAGTCTGGGACCCGCACCTGAAAGGAAATAACGATCGAAGCAAGTGCAGTGCGTTGCGTCACAGACTAGCGAAAGCGGCAGGGAGATGCTCAGCCACGGAAAGTGGCAGACCCACAGGTGTCCATCAAGCGATGTTTTACTACTAAAATTCCTTGCACGTACTTTCCTAAAAGAGTCAACTAATAAGATGACACAGCGGTATACTTTTTAGGATTGTTATTGTATATCTTTTTCTGTTTATGTTTCTCACCTTCCGTCTTCCAACGGTGGCCTTCTGACTCACTGGGTCGCACCGCTCACCCCTCTTGCCGGAAGTCATCCGCAACTGTGATTCGGGATTTAGGTTAGGGTACGGCGTTGCATGGGCTGTAATTGCCCTTCCACAGTTCGGCCCCGACGACTGTGTCTGCCGGATCATACGTGAAGCGTCACGATCTGCTCCAGCAATTTCATTAACACGCTGCCTGATTGGCCGTTCGAACAGAATATCGATATGAATCGCGAATTAGTCGGGCAATTTCGGAGCTCGGAGCGTATAATAGGCTTGTTACAACGCACCAGGCCTAAACGTGTTTTCAGCAGATTGGGCAGTGTGCGCCTGCGACAGGTCGTAGAGCTGACACACATGGTGTCCGGGTACACTGCGAATGACACTCTGGCGCAGTAACTTCTCATGTTTTTTTTACAAACAACACAGTAACAGAAAATTTGGTTGTTGCACCGCTTTAAAGTCATTCGCGGTTTAAAGTCCCATACGATAAAGAACTTTTGATGTGATTTTACATCTTCGCAACTATTCTGCCAGCCATTGTATATTACGTGGTGGACATCATTTTTAACGCTGTCCTCTTACTTTTTACTCGTACCTTTTTTTGGCAGTCAGAGTTGCATGTGTGCTACTTACGATGTGTATTTTCCATTTGACAAAAAGTTTGACATCGGGTTTAGTAAACAACGTGGTGTTAACGTGACAGTTGTCCTGACAATAGGATGTACATATTTCTGAAAATTGGCACCAGATTTGGTACTTTTTCTTCTTTTCAAGGATGTTTCAGGTTCCCATGATACCAGTCTCCTTCTAGGTCTTCCTATACTCTTAGATTCACAGAACTGTGTTTGAAAACCTGTTTAAACGTTCCTTCCAGCTCCTTCTGCCAGCTATCATTTATAATTGATACTAAACTCTCTTCTCTGACTGTACTGTTTCTTACCTTATCTAATGACGTATATTATCCGATTAATCGACGGAATTACCTGCCTTTCGTCTTCTCTAGTCATTACCCACGCTTCGCTTCCATAAACAAGTACTGGTACAACTACAACTGCACAACGTCTGGGGTGTTTCTATTCATATTTATCCTTTCAGACTATGTTTGGCTGTTTCACACATAATTGTGAAACTTCATTGTAGATGACTATCAACTGTTTTTATTTTTATGCTCAGTGCTACCGGTTTCGATCAGTAGAATATTACCTAACTTAAACGTAGGGTAACAAGCTTGTTAATTCAGCTAAAGGTCATCTCCAATGCAGTTTCAAATTTATTTGACAGATGTAAAGCCCCAACTCATCACAAATCTGGTTTCACACATAGGTTAGATTCTGTTCAGTTTCGTCTGTTTATTGTCGTTTATAACTGACAATGCAGCCAAATATCTAAAATAAGAAACTTACTCGACTGCCTTAGCTACAGTTACTATTTATTTAAACGTATATTTTCCTACGAAACCCGCTACGTTTATTCTTTGAGAACAGTAAATTGCAGCTCTCATTCGGTTTAGTAAAGCGAATTCCAGTCTGTTTTCAGTGACATGTACAACTAAAAGATCATCGGCCAAAATAGGCATCTGCAAGATCGTGCAGTTGGGCTCCGATTTCATTTCCACCTTTCTAAGAGATAGATGTGTGTAAAAAAGCATAGGATGATTTTGGAAAATCAGTCGCTATTTTTGGTATTATTTTAATGTTATATTCACGATTTAGAAAATCTACAGTAGAAGTTGGTTTTACTCAACCGAAAGCCATTACGAAATGAGTAAATACCACGTGAGTTCCTAGACTGAGCTCATACCACAACATCTTATTGTTAGAGCAGAAACGAAGCATTTTCCATCAAGAAATGTAACCTTATTAGATGTCCATGCAATGACCTTCTTTTGTAGTGGTCTTCAGTCAGAAGAATGGTATGATGCCACTTTCCACGCTGGTATCTTCTGTACTAGTCATTTCATTTATATATAACTACTGCTACCCACATCGATTGGAATCCGTTTATTGTAGTGAAGCTTTGACTACCTATAAAAATTTGTACGTCTCCCACTTATCTCCATTACCAATGCGACAACACCCTGGTGACTCAGAATTTTCTACCGACTTACTTTCCCTTTTAGTCAGATTATGCAGTAAATTTATTTTTCGCACAATTCGCTTCAGTAGACTCTCAACAGCTATTCGAACTAATATTCAACACACTTATGTAGTACCTCATTCCTAAATCTTCTATTCACTTCTTGTCTAAGCCGTATATTGTTCACGGTCCACTTCCATACAACTCAAAAAGCCACATAAATACTTTCAGAAATGCTTTTCTTGCAGTTTCCAATTTTATATCTTCTCCATTTCGCCTACCATTTTTTATTTTGCTGCCCAAATAGCACAATTCACCTACTACTTTCAGTGTCTCATTTCATGATATGATTCCCTCATCTTATTTTCTTTTTGTTGATGTTTTAACCCCTTTTCGAGATGTTATCCACTCAATTCAACTACTATTCTAAGTCCTTTGCAGTCTCCGACACAACAACAATATCATCAGCAAACTGCAATTTTTACTTTTCCTCCATGGACTTTAATCCGCTTACCAAACTGATTACCTTCACAACTTGTTCACTGTACAGATTGAGTTATATAGAAGATAGGTTGCTAGCCTGTCTCACTCACTTCTCAACTACTGGTTACCTGTTATTTCTATAGGCTCTTAAAGCTGCAGTTCGATTGCTGTATAAGTGATAAATACGTTTTGTCCCCGTATTTTAGCCCTGCTAATTTCAGAATTTCAAAACGTGTAGTCCAGTGGAAACTAATCAGCTTATGAATGAAGCTAACCAGGTGGAAACTAGTTACCAAAAAACTTGTAGTTAAATTCCATTACAGTCGCATCCATGTATTCTGATCTAGAATAGTCTCGATATCCGACCTTTGAACGCCAACATTGACTGTGTCGATCAGTTTTGAGATGTATGGTGCCAATTGCTCTAAACTGATTCTGACGTTCTGTAAATAAAATTGAATACAAATAATCGCTATCAACAGTACACAGAATAGCTTCCTCATCAAATAATCAAAACACACTGGCTAAACGTCGATTCTGGATATTGTGTCTTGTTAGGGATGCATCTACTGAGCTATATAAGGATTTTACGAATGAATACCTTTCATAATTTCATCTCAGATATTCCTTTTAGGCCAAGCAATAAATAGTTTATTACCTGCAACGTACACCTCAGCTCTGCTCTGTATTGTTTCCCTGTAAGAACATGAAGTGCTCACCTGCATCTACCTTAGTGGTTTTTTTTAAGCTTGATTGCCAAATGAGAATTTTCTTTGTTGTTGTGGTCTTCAGTTCGAAGAGCGGTTTGATACAGCTGTCCATGCCTCTCTCTCCTGTACAAGCCTTTTCCTCTCCGAATAACTACCGCAACTTACATCTTTTTGAATCTGCTTACTATGTTCATCTCTTGGCATCCCCCTACAACATTTATTCTCCCCCCCCCCTCCTCCACTCTTCCCACCAATAATAAATTGGTGATCATTTTGATGTCTCAGAATGTGTCCTCCTATTCAGGTACAACCACTACATTCTGTTCTCCCCATTTCTATTCCGTACCTCGTCATTAACTCCACCATCTACCCATCAATTGCACCATTCTTCTGAAGCACAACATTCCAAGAGATTCGACTCTCTTTTTATGAAAACCGTTTATCGCCTATGATTCCCTCCCATACATGGTTACACTCCACACAAATACTTCCACAAAAGACTTCGTAACACTTAAATCTGCATTCCATGTTACAAATGTCTTTTCCTCTAAAAAGCTTTTCTTGCCGTTACCAGTCTACATTTTATATTCTCTTCACTTCAGACATCATCAGTTATTTTACTGGCCAAATAGCAAAGCGAATCTACCACTTTAAGGGTCTCGTTTCCTAATCTAATTCCATCGACATCATCTGTTTCTATATGACTACACTCCGTTATCATTGTTTTGCATTTGTTGATATTCATCTTAACAACTAGGGTAACCCTTCGTAATTTCGTGAGGATTTCTGTATCAAGTTAATTTAAAGTACATAAGAAATATTTTGAAAGCCTGCTGAATTACATGTGTAAGCCTGTCCTCAAATGCATTACTCAATATGCACAATGTTATGATCAGATAATTCTACATTCTCTCCCTTCTGATTTCATCAACTAAGAATTTTGTAGGTTATTTCGTGATACCCCTTGGTAAGTTCGTGACATTACTTGGGTAATATCGTGATAATGCATTAATTAAATAATGAAAGCATTGTATTTCTATGAAAAATTTTATTTTGACATTTTACGGCATTGAGGCTTATTTATGATAATAATGATAAAGTACTGACGAATTAATGAGCAAAAACACTGAAATGAATTTACTAATTAAATGAAAGCCTCATTTTAGTCTTCATCAGAAAGGTATTGACACTTTTCGCTGATAAAAACATCCTCACTCTCTTCAGAAGTATGTTGACACTTGAAATGGTACCACATTAAAAAAAAACTACACTGAATCCATAGTGCCCCTGATTTATTCCTCACGTCTTCTAAATAACTGTGGCCACAGGATCCATATTTATTGTCATCCATCGTCTTCTTCTTTGTCACTCCAGAGGTGTTAGGTTGTGGATTTACTGTATCTTCCTTTCGTGGCCTACCTATAAATCAATAAATTTCATTAAAATACATAAACAATAACCCAAAGGAACAACTGTCAACTCTGTTAATGAAGCATGTGAGACAATTTTTAGAAAATGCATAGGCCTATCTCTGGTTCTTTTGGGAGCTGCTTCTTGAATTGGAGTCAGACATTTTGCCTTGCGATCTGTCTTTCTCCTCCGCTTGCATTTGTTCCCATCAACTGTTAAGACAGGCAGAGCAAGAAGTTCATTCACTTCTGAAAGACTTTATCAATCATCTAATGCGGGTTCCAGATTGTCTTCTGCAGGTTTGATGTTGCTATTGCCTCGTCAGTCACAGCGGCAGGATTAAATGGATCTATCCCAGTCTTCCTAAAAGCTGATGTGATGGCCTCAGAACTGAAGGCACTGTAGTAAGCAGGTTTCAATAATTCGTGGAAATCAGGTCTGTTGGGTCTGACACCTGGATTCTTGACCATGTAGCCATTGAAAGATTTTCCCCGTGATCTTTTAAGGTGCCTATATATCCCTACATCCAATGGTTGCAGAATGTGAGTAGTGTGAGAAGGATATGTCAGAAGAAAGATCTGGTTCTTCTTGGCCAGGTCAATGACCACCTCTGAAATGTGGGATCCGTGGGAATCCATTACTAAAATTATAGGTCCTGCAGGAGGTATAAATTGTATGAAATGATTGAAACATTCCAGAAAAGTTCTGCATTTATCCACCCTTTTGGTGATAGTTTCACAATGGTGCCAGGAATTACGTCTTTCAGAAGATCTTCTGACATTCGAACACCCTTAAATATCACCATAGATGGTATCCAGTGGCCACCAGCATTGACACAGGCAAGCAATGTGTGGTTTTCACCTCGATCAGCAAACGTTCGGCTATATACATACTTTTTGCCAATTGCTGTAACGATCTTGGATGCTTTCACCACATATGAGAGCCTTGTCTCATCGCAGTTCCATACTAGATCTGGACGATCTTGAACGCCTAGATCTGTGACTAATGCTTCTAATTTTTGATAAAAGTCAGTAATTATTGACGTATTTCCCATTTAAGACCTATATGCAGCTATAATTTCAGGCACTCTTAACGTAAGCCCATAACGTGTTTTAAAATCTTTCCACCACCAGTCCCCTGCAGCTTGTTCTTCTTCATTGAAGGGATGTTTCCTACCTGTTACAGTAGCTAGCTTACATGCCAGTTTTCGAATCTAAATTACAGTCGATCCGAATCGTAATTCTTGCATGGGAAGTATGTAACTGCACACTCTTTGTTCCATTTGTAAAGGTGAAGCAAATGTTTTCCCTAATTTAGTTAGGCCTGCTAAGAAAGCCTTTCAGGGTAGACCATGGCACTTCACATTGCTTTGATGCCTTTAAAATGAGTACTTCTCCTCTTTTACCAACCTTCCTGCTGTAATAATATTTTGGTTGGGGTATTTGCGGTATTTTGGAGGCATGTAACATGCTGAAGGAAAAAACGGGTTAACTTCGTGATAGCTTGGTTAATTCGTGATATGTAAATTTAATATATTATCTAGTTTAAAATGAAGTGCTCAATCTATACCACGGGCATGCTACTACAAATAACTAAATATCCGCTTTTAAATATGTTTATTAGCCAGTATTTGCGAAGACTGTTTAGGGTGGTGCAACATGGCAGTTAAAATGCTAAGATTTTTACTAGGGCAACTAAGGCTATTACGTTTAAACTAACGAACGCAAAAACAGAAACCCTTATCAGAAAAAAAGATTTGTATCACATAAACAACTGTGCAAAACCAAAAAACGTTATGTTGTTAATATGAGGAGTAATCAGCACTTTGAAAACACGTGGGATTCTGCAGCGCGAAAGCGAAAGACATTTACCCCCAACGGAAGAAAACAACTCACTGTGCTGCCAAGAGCGCTGGTACCACAGCGTGAAATGTCGCTGCAGGTAGGGGAGATGTGCTGCTGTCTGTGGGTCAGCGACTGCTCTTCTAGCGTGGCTGATAAATCCATGAAGAGGAATCAACAAAGCATCACGAAATGAGCAATGCCACGAACTTACCAAGGTTTACCCTACCTTTCAATACACTGTCCATTTCGTTCAACAAATCTTGCAAGTCCTTTTCTCTGACAGAATTACAGTGTCATCGGCGAACCTCACAGTTTTTATTTGTTCTCCCTGAACTTTAATTCCTTCTCCAAATTTTTCTTTGATTTCTTTTACTGCTTGCGGGGTATAGAGAGTGAATAACATCGGGGATAGGCTACAACCACGTCTCACTCCCCTCTGAATCGCTGCTTCTTTTTCATGCCCCTCGACTCTAATAACAGCCATCTGATTTTTAGATAAGTTGTAAACAGCCTTTCGCTGTCTGTATTTTACCCCTATTACCTCCAGAACTTCAAAGGGGGTATTTCAGTCAACACTGTCAAAACCTTTCTTAAAGTCTGCAAATGCTGTACAAGAAGGTTCGCCTTCCCTTAACCCATTTTCTAAGATAAACCGTAGGGTCAGTGCTTCCTCGTGTGTTCGTTCATTTCTCCGAAATCCAAACTGATATTCCCAAGGTCGGTTTCTACCAGTTTCCCATTCTCCTACAAAGAGTTCTGTTTGTATTTTGAAACCATGGTTTATCAAACTCATAATTTGATAATAGGTATATCCTTCTTTTGCATTGGAATCACTAAGTTCTAAATGAAGTCTCAAGGTATTTCGCCTCTCTCATACATCTGCACACCAGATGGAATAGTTCTGTCACGGCAGACCCCTCCAAGGCTATCAGTACGTCTGATATGTTTACCGTTATCTTTCCAAAAATACAGCAAACTGTCCAATCAACAGTGCTAGGCGTGACAGTGTAGTAGCATTGCGATTTGCATTTAAACTGTAAGGATAAACTTAGTGAAATGTTTGAAACTGAAAGAAAGGATTATCTTAAACTGAAGCGGTATTCGGATCTTTTTAATAACACAGAAGTGGATCACATTAACATCAAACTAGATCTTTCCTTCACATTCCCGTATACATTGAGAGCTTATTCAGAGAAAAAGTATTTAAGTAACAATCTTTGCCTTTACTCTTCCTATAAAACACTTTTAGTTAAAAGTGGAAGCTGATGAAAAGTAATTAAGATTGTAAACACATGACTGATAATTCGACCTGGTAAAGAAACGCAGATATTGTTGAACAAAACGGAATCTTCACACTACGATAGTAACTCGGCTACCAGTAGCAACAAGTAAGAACTCTACTCATGCTACCTTTTTCCAAATGTGTCTGCTCTCTATGAAAACATCGCAAAACCTATCCTCAGTCACATCTTGGAGCATCTCGAATAAAATTATTTCTCTATTCAGCACTTCGGCCATCGCAGTTACTCACCACCTCTCTCAAAGCCGACTCACTCTCTCTGACACCTTCTTCTACTAACAGAGCCAAAGACTAACATATCTTTCATGTGGTCAGGCATCCAAACACCCTCATGGTGTCAAACATTCCAAACAAAACTCGCATCTCTCATGAAATATTATCCCCTCGCAGTCAATGTGGTCAAAAGCTCGACCTATAAAGATAAACACGTAGGTTTTGCTTTCTTTGACCTACCTTGTGTGGTAAATTGTAGGATCAGTATTATCTTGCGTGGCCCTACATTTCTCTAGAACTCAAACTGATCTTCACTGTCGACCCTTATAAGTATTTTCGTTCCTCTGTAAATAATTTCTCGTAGTATATTAAAACTTCGATCAATCTTGTAGCACGGTAATATTGATACTGGCCTGCACTAACATCTTTTACAACTGTAATTAGTACATTCGTCTTCAAGTCCGAGGTTATTTCGCCAGCGGCATATATCTTTCACATCAGGTCGAGTAATTCTGACATGGGTGCCTCTCACAAGAATATCAATAATTCTGAGGGAGTTTCGTTTACTCCAGGAGCTTTGTTTCGACTTAGGCCTTACAGTACTCTTACAAATTCTTCTAGCAGTATCACATTCCTAACACCTCTTCACCTACTCGTTTTCTGTTTCTGTAATGGTGCCTTCATGTTGCTTTCTCTTGCGCTGCCGTTCTATATATTGCTTACACCTTCCACATTTTAGCTTTCCCTTCTTTGCTCAGCACTGGATTGCCGCTTGAGCTCTTTACGTAGATGCATCTGCTATCCTTTCCTTCAAAGGTCTCATTAACTTTCCCATAGGCTGCGTCTGTGTTTCCCCTACTCATTCTCAAGCCATGCCTGGTAAGCCATTTTGCACATTTTGTTACGCTCAGTTTTTAGCCTTCTATATTCCTGCTTGCCTGCTTCATTTGCTCTGCGTTTATAATTTCTCCTTACGTCAAGTAAATTAAATGGCTCAAATGGCTCTTTACACTATGGGACTTAACATCTGAGGTTAACAGTCCCCTAGACTTAGAACTGCTTAAACCTAACTAACCTAAGGACATCACACACATCGATGCCCGAGGCAGGATTCGAACCTGCGACCGTAGCAGCAGTGCGCTTCCGTACTGAAGCGCCTAGAACAACTCGGCACCGTTGGCCGGCAGTAAATTAAAAATATCATGTGTTATCCAAGTATTTCTACTGTATCTTGCCGACTTGTATTCACATATTCGTCTTATTTGTATTCCTTGGCGTGTTTCAATACTTGCCGAACGCTCTGAACTTTAAATTTATCCAAGTCCCATTCCATTAATTTTCTACCTGTCCGTACTTTCCTCACTTTTTCCCCGCGGTTTATAACCAATGAATAAGTGGTAGCGTCAACAACTGCCCCTAGATATGCTTAGCAGTTTAAAATAGGTTTTGAAACCTCCTATCATAACAAGTTCTTATGTAGTTACACATAGATCTGGATCTGGCTGTTTACACGAGTTCTAATAGTCCCCTTCATTGAGGGAGCAAAAGAAGAATAAGAAATGCTAGCGAAAAGATCAAGTAAGACCGCCTTCGAGTCAAGGTATGTCTCAACGAACAATGCTGCAGAAAATATATCTGAGATACTAAAGAAAGTAGCAGTGAATCTGGTGAAAACTTTAGTAAGGCCCCCAGAATGTGACTTTTCAGCGATAATGGGCTATTTGTCTAAGGTTCTTAACATTAAGTCGCATGGCGGTGCCACCTCGTTTCTCCCATCGCGAGAAAGAGTTCCCTTTAATGTGTGGAAGTGCGTCAGCCCCTTCATTGGCATGCCAGCCGTTCACAGACGAGATAACCCCCATGGAATTCAGATGGGCGCCGCAGTATTGTGTTAAGCGAGGAGACCACGCCACGAGACGAAATTACGTTTCGGCCCACCTCTCCTCGGCTGCTGCGTGAACAACAGTGTGTGTGGCTAATGGTTCCTGTGGGTAAAGAGCCAGAAGAAGTTGATCTCTCTTGCGATGCAGCCGTTCCTGTCTCCTACTATCCTCTGCAACCGTGTACCCAGTAACCAACGAAAGAGTTCATCTTCAGAATCCTGCCAATATATTACTACTCAGTCTCACATATTTTTGTGACTCTGAAGCACCAGTATTATTACTTTCTGAGTTTATGGTGCATACTTCGGAGATGTTCGTGGAAAACATTGTTTCATTGCCGTCGGGTACCTAAGTACACCTTTACTGTATTATTGCAACCAGTTTAGGTTGTTATTAATCATTATCAGCTATTATTCTTTTCGGTTACTGCATCTAAATCTACATTTATATTCAGGAAGCCACCCAACGGTGTGTGGCGGAGGACATTTTACGTGCCACTGTCATTACCTCCCTTTCCTGTTCCAGTCGGGTATGGTTCGCGGGAAGAAAGAGTGCCGGAGAGCCTCTGTGGGTGCTCGAATATCTCTAACTTTACATTCGTGATCTCCTCGGGAGGTATAAGTAGGGGAAAGCAATATATTCCATACCTAATCCAGAAACGTACCATCTCGAAACCTACACCGCGATGCAGAGCGCCTCTCTTGCAGAGTCTGCCACTTGAGTTTGTTAAACATCTCCATAACGCTGTCACGCTTACCAAATAACCCTGTGACGAAACGCGCCGCTCTTCTTTGGATCTTCTCTATCTCCTCTCTCAACCCGACCTGGTACGGATCCCACACTGATGAGCAATACTCATGTATAGGTCGAACGAGTGTTTTGTAAGCCACTTCCTTTGTTGATGGACTACATTTTCTAAGGACTCTCCCAATGAATCTCAACCTGGCACCCGCCTTACCAACAATTAATTTTATATGATCATTCCACTTCAAATCGTTTCCTACGCATACTCCCAGATATTTTACAGAAGTAACTGCTGCCAGTGTTTGTTCCGCTATCATATAATCATACAATAAAGG
Source organism: Schistocerca americana (assembly GCF_021461395.2). NCBI lineage: Eukaryota > Metazoa > Arthropoda > Insecta > Orthoptera > Acrididae > Schistocerca > Schistocerca americana. Next base: position 380,302,127 of record NC_060124.1, read on the forward strand.
ATCCTTCTTTCTGTGTATTCGCAACACATTACATTTGTCTATGTTAAGGGTCAGTTTCCACTCCCTTCACCGAGTGCCTATCCGCTGCAGATCTTCCTGCATTTCGCTGCAATTTTCTAATGCTGCAAATTCTCTGTATACTACAGCATCATCCGCGAGAAGCCGCATGGAAATTCTGACACTGTGCGGAAAACTATACGACGTTCCGCCTCGATCTACATAACGCTGAAAGGTTATTATTTGAGTTTTACTGTTTTTAATCACTACAATTTTGCAAAGGTGAACTCGTAAATTAAAGTAACACAAAATCCACCGAAAGAATTCAGAAGTCGACTGCCAATGGAGACATTAAGAGGTAACGGAATGCACAATCCGTGAAACAGTATAAATAACAAGAGAATAATTGTGCCCATTGTTCGTACACGTGGGCTTCAGTTGCACAGACAAAAAAAATATCTAATACAGGTTTCTCAACACTTGTAGGTAATTATCGACAGACAGTTACTAAGGCATTTAAATGACATACTTCTAGCTAAGAGAGGTTACGTTAACATTACACTAAAATGAATGAGGAAAGGTTGGCTGGGTGTCCTCGTGCACCTTAGTACGAAATTCAGAACTATTTGCAAATCACGGACTCCTGATTTACACGAGCTGTCAATAAAGATCCATTGTACGACCTCAGTAATACAAAATGCACACAACTCTATCTAAACCTGTGTCCGTACAGCACCGAAGTTTTAAAGCAAGAAACAGCTCTTTCAAACCTTCGCCTATCAAAATGCGATTGGCTGCCACTCTAAAGAGCTCCTCACGATATTTCTGTCATCCGGCCGATGTTACCCGAAGATATTTGGCAAGCTGAACATTCGGTTGATACATCCACACATTTTTTGAACCCATTATGTGCAGCAATTTATACTGAGCAATGAAACGTGGCGAAATATCAGACACGTATCAGCTGGATGATCTGGGCAACAGAACTCGGTACGTAGTTCTTGTTCCGGCGTAACATCAAGCGCCGGCACGTCGCCCTGAAACGTTGCAGCAGAGAGAACTGTGAGACGATGTCAGCCAATAGTACGCTGTCTAGGACGACACCACGACAGGAGCGGCCTCTATACGAAGAGAATATAAGAGAAGCCCCGCCTAGCCGCGGTCGCACTAGGCGACGATCCGTCATCCAAACGCTTTATCAGTGAGTTATGAACTATCGTGTTTTGTTTGCATTGAAATTGTATACATGGTGGTCCATTGACAGTGACCGGGCCAAATATCTCACGAAATAAGCATCAAACAAAAAAACTACACTCCTGGAAATTGAAATAAGAACACCGTGAATTCATTGTCCCAGGAAGGGGAAACTTTATTGACACATTCCTGGGGTCAGATACATCACATGATCACACTGACAGAACCACAGGCACATAGACACAGGCAACAGAGCATGCACAATGTCGGCACTAGTACAGTGTATATGCACCTTTAGCAGCAATGCAGGCTGCTATTCTCCCATGGAGACGATCGCAGAGATGCTGGGTGTAGTCCTGTGGAACGGCTTGCCATGCCATTTCCACCTGGCGCCTCAGTTGGACCAGCGTTCGTGCTGGACGTGCAGACCGCGTGAGACGACGCTTCATCCAGTCCCAAACATGCTCAATGGGGGACAGATCCGGAGATCTTGCTGGCCAGGGTAGTTGACTTACATCTTCTAGAGCACGTTGGGTGGCACGGGATACATGCGGACGTGCATTGTCCTGTTGGAACAGCAAGTTCCCTTGCCGGTCTAGGAATGGTAGAACGATGGGTTCGATGACGGTTTGGATGTACTGTGCACTATTCAGTGTCCCCTCGACGATCACCAGTGGTGTACGGCCAGTGTAGGAGATTGCTCCCCACACCATGATGCCGGGTGTTGGCCCTGTGTGCCTCGGTCGTATGCAGTCCTGATTGTGGCGCTCACCTGCACGGCGCCAAACACGCATACGACCATCATTGGCACCAAGGCAGAAGCGACTCTCATCGCTGAAGACGACACGTCTCCATTCGTCCCTCCATTCACGCCTGTCGCGACACCACTGGAGGCGGGCTGCACGATGTTGGGGCGTGAGCGGAAGACGGCCTAACGGTGTGCAGGACCGTAGCCCAGCTTCATGGAGACGGTTGCGAATGGTCCTCGCCGATACCCCAGGAGCAACAGTGTCCCTAATTTGCTGGGAAGTGGCGGTGCGGTCCCCTACGGCACTGCATAGGATCCTACGGTCTTGGCGTGCATCCGTGCGTCGCTGCGGTCCGGTCCCAGGTCGACGGGCACGTGCACCTTCCGCCGACCACTGGCGACAACATCGATGTACTGTGGAGACCTCACGCCCCACGTGTTGAGCAATTCGGCGGTACGTCCACCCGGCCTCCCGCATGCCCACTATACGCCCTCGCTCAGTCCGTCAACTGCACATACGGTTCACGTCCACGCTGTCGCGGCAAACTGGCTGACACTGACGGCGGCGGTGCACAAATGCTGCGCCATTCGACGGCCAACACCGCGGTTCCTGGTGTGTCCGCTGTGCCGTGCGTGTGATCATTGCTTGTACAGCCCTCTCGCAGTGTCCGGAGCAAGTATGGTGGGTCTGACACACCGGTGTCAATGTGTTTTTTTTTCCATTTCCAGGAGTGTACAAAGAACGAAACTCGTCTAGCTTGAAAGAGGAAACCAGATGGCGCTATGGTTGGTCCGCTAGATTGCACTGCCATAGGTCAAATGGATATCAACTGCGTTTCTTTTAAGTAGGATCCCCCATTTTTTTATTACATATTCGTGTACTACGTAAAGGAATATGAATGTTTTAGTTAGACCACTTTTTTCGCTTTGCGATAGATGGCGCTGTAATAGTCACAAACATTCCGCCAGTACGGACGGTATTTGCTTCGTGATACAGTACCCCTGTTAAAATGGAGCGTTTACCAATTGCGGAAAAGGTCGATAACGTGTTGATGTATGGCTATTGTGATCAAAATGCCCAACGGGCGTGTGCTATGTATGCTGCTCTGTATCCTGGACGACATCATCCAAGTGTCCGGACCGTTAGCCGGATAGTTACGTTATTTAAGGAAACAGGAAGTGTTCAGCCACATCTGAAACGTCAACCACGACCTGCAACAAATGATAATGCCCAAGTAGGTGTTTAAGCTGCTGTCGCGGCTAATCCGCACATCAGTAGCAGACAAATTGCGCGATAATCGGGAATCTCAAAATCGTCGGTGTTGAGAATGCTACATCAACATCGACTGCACCCGTACCATATTTCTATGCACCAGGAATTGCATGGCGACGACTTTGAACGTCGTGTACAGTTCTGGCACTGGGCACAAGAGAAATTGCGGGACGATGACAGATTTTTTGCAAGCGTTCTATTTAGCGCCAAAGGGTCATTCACCAACAGCGGTAACGTAAACCGGCATAATATGCACTATTGGACAACGGAAAATCCACAATGTCTGCGACAAGTGAAACATCAGCGACCTTGGCGGGTTAATGTACGGTTTGGCATTATGGGAGGAAGGATAATTGACCCCCATTTTATCGATGGCAATCTGAATGGTGCAATGTATGCTGTTTTCCTACGTAATGTTCTACCGATGTTACTACAAGATGTTTCACTGCACCACAGAATGGCGATGTACTTCCAACATGATGGATGTCCGCCACATAGTTCGCGTGAAGTTGCAGGGGTATTGAATAGCATATTTCATGACAGGTGGATTGGTCGTCGAAGCACCATACCATGGCACGCAGGTTCACCGGGTCTGACGTCCCCGGATTTATTTCTGTGGGGAAAGTTGAAGAATATTTGCTATCGTGATCCACCGACAACGCCTGACAACATGCGTCAGCGAACTGTCAATGCATGTGCGAACATTACGGAAGGCGAACTACTCGCTGTTGAGAGGAATGTCGTTACACTTGCCAAATGCATTGAGGTTGACGGACATCATTTTGAGCATTTATTGCATTAATGTGGTATTTACTGGTAATCACGCTGTAGCAGCATGCGTTCTCAGAAATGATAAGTTCTGAAAGGTACATGTATCACATTAGAAAAACCGAAATAAAACATTCAAACATACCTACAATCTGTATTTTAATTTAAACCCTACCTGTTACCAACTGTTCGTCTAAAATTGTGAGCCATACGTTTGTGACAATTACAGCCCCATCTATCATAAAGCGAAAAATGTGGTCCAACTGAAACATTCATATTTCTTTACGAACTACACGAATATGTAATAAAAATGGGGGTTCCTATTTTAAAAAACGCAGTTGATAACCGTTTGACCTATGGCAGCTCCAGCTAGCGGGCCAACCATAGCACCATCTAGTTTCCCCCTTCAATCTGGACAAGATTCGTTCTTTGTAGTTTTTTCGTTTGACGCTTATTTCGTGAGATATTTGGCCCGGTCACGATCAATGGACCACCCTGTATACCAAAGGACATTGATTATTTGCATGCCGCCAATTGCTTGCGACACCTCTTTGTGAAAGCGCGAAGTTAAGTATTGGTAATTTAACTTACTGTAATAAACTCCATTAACAAGATTTGTTTGATTTGTTGTCTAGCTGTTCGAGAAAACAGCTTTCTATGCATCCTATATTAGACGAGTGGGCAGGATACGACAGTTCTGTTTTACAGTTCGTAATACAGATGTTAGACATGAAATACTCCGCCTTGGCACTCCTAATGGGAATGTACGGGAGGTGAAACAAAATGGCGAATGACACGCCAGTTTTTCTAAAAACTATGCAGCAGCTTGTACAACGTACACATGCCAGTACTGAAAATCCTGTTCTGTTAATACCAGGCAGCTGTGTAAGACTTCGAGGATATAGTCACAACATTCATATTATTAGCACACTATTACCATCCTGCCACATACGACTCACACGCTTCGCGTTGTGAACTGTGCTTTCAATGAAGATTGTGTAGATCCCGAACGAGACATAAACCAACTAGAAGGATACCTGAAAAAGGTACGAGACATAATCCGGCTGGAAGGATAATTAAAAATGAGATAGCACGTCTCCTCAGGGATGCTTTTATGAGCTTCAAGGGCCAACATTCATGACATTGCGTTTCTGTGTACAAGAATCCGACACCTTAACATAATACATTTCCACAGATATGAATTTATTTGTGACAGAGGTGGAAAACGCAGTACGCTGCGTTTTACTAAATTTAATGTTGAGCTATCTCAGACATCTCCGTCAAGAAGATTGCAGGTAAAAATAGACCCTGAAGTCAAGCCAGTACCTGAATTTCTTATGGATTACAAATATCGCCTTCACATACGTTTTTCTTCGTCGTACTGTAGTTCGGTTTAACCTATTTGAATGAGAGAGCCCAGGCCTCCCACTGTGTTGCGACTACCAAATGGTTCAAATGGCTCTGAGCACTATGGGACTTAACAGCTGTGGTCATCAGTCCCCTAGAACTTAGAACTACTTAAACCTTACTAACCTAAGGACATCACACACATCCATGCCCGAGGCAGGATTCGAACCTGCGACCGTAGCAGTCGCGCGGTTCCGGACTGCGCGCCTAGAATCGCGAGACCACCGCGGCCGGCTGCGACTACCACTTTACAAAGAAAGGTAAGCCAGTTTCAAGTAGGACACCTTTCCATACTGAAAAATTTCGTCTATTTCAATAAAGTAAATGACGGTGGACCTAATTAAAATCTGCAATTTATCTAATTCCCAATGAATGTCGACTCTAACGTTTAAGTCATGCTAATAATAAAGAACTTCGATGGAGGAGACACCTTGACAACTAATTTTTAATAATCTGTATTTATAGGACGTCTACAGCTGTCGTTCGCCAGCCGCCCGTGCCTAATAAGCGATGAGGCCGGCCTTGCCTTTGGAGATCACGTACAATGGAGCGCCCTTCGGGGATCTCGGTTCTTCCTATTCTTAGCAGCAGCTGCCTTCTCCTCAAAGGCAAGAACCCTGGAGTGAAAAGTCCTGCTTTCTATTTTAAACACGCTTCGATCACGATCCTGCGAACAGCTACAGAGCTGAGTTTAAATTGTACACTAAAATAGCAGTGGTCTTTCTGAGAACTTTTATACGCAAAATGTCATTAACTGTCTCCCTTCGTCTTCACGAATTTATAAGTACCGACTAAGAAACTTCTTTACCTCAGTCTCTTCATCTTTGAGATCAAGAGGAACAAATATAATTCCGAGACATTTCTACAAACCTTTTGCGTACGAACAGAGAATGTCGTTAGATTTATCCACTTAGCGAAAAGAAATGGTTTCTGACAAATGGTCTAATTGCACAGATGGTTAACTAGAACAGAGACTTGTAAGAATACTTGAAATTGAGGGCTAAGGCTACAGTAAAAAGTCAAGAAGAAATATAATTTTGGTGCAGGATCGCAAAAGTATCTTCAGATTTACGACAAACACATGTTTCGAATGGAGCAGTTGTATGTCTGATGTTTTGTCAGCTCTAGTACGCCGACAGAGAGAAAACATTCACCTCGTGTGAAGTTTCCCTTCGCCTCTCAACCGCATCGCTTTGTATTTGGTAACAATACAGAATAGAGATCTAGAAACATCCACTTAGTCCGCAGCAGTAATCATCTTTTAATTTTATTTTATTATCACAAAATTACTAAGCTGACATGTTTGTGATCAGAGTAAATAACTACAAGTAAATAAACAAGTAACTAACTACTCAAGAACGTATCCTCACAGATCGAAACACGTTTCCATAACTCATCATAGACGTGCGTTGTCGAAGGTATAAGACAGTCTCCGTCTTCCTAATTTCCACCGCTGAACCCGCACGTATTGTAAAAAGCTTGGGTTCTCTATTCTTCGTCTATGCTGCCCCGAAACACTTCTGATTCCAGCAAACATACTGAAAACGATATAAATGAGAAGGAATCTTCTTTTTAGTATACCTCCTGGCCCGCCTACTGAAGTAATTTTCAAAAGTAAGCAAAGGAGCAAAAATTTGCTTTCTCTTCTACACTCAAGAATAAATTAATTACACTTACATCCAAACATGAACACGTAACATGGGGTGTTAGTAAACTGAAGAAAGACGAAAGTTTCTTTATTGTGGGACCAACAATTACAGACAGAAATAATGGTTTACTCAAATTTGACGAATGTCCATCTACAACGTCAGGACTTGTACTGATCAAGACAAGAAGCTGAAATAAGATATCAAGCAGCATACTGCTTTAAAATCTCTTCTTAAAGACGAAAACACTATGGATCAACATAAATGTGATAAGCGCAAATTTTGCTTGAAAATTGGGGACAAAGTAGTAGATGAAGTAAAGGAATACTGATGCCTAGGAAACAAAACAATGTATGATGAACATAAGGAGGAGACGAGCAAAGTACAAGATAGCATTCTTCGCTAAAGCTATTGGTATCAAACAATAGGCCTTAACTTGAGAAAGATATGTCTGAGAATGCAGGACTGCATCTGCAATACAGTATTTTATAGAAGTGAATCGCGGAGTGTGAAGAATCCGCAAAAGAAGGGAGTCGAAGTGTTTAGGATCCAATGTTACACAAAGACGCTGAAAATTAACTGCACCGATAAGATGGGGATGTACTACACTGAATGGGGAAGGAAAACACACATCTGATCAAAAACATCCGGGTAGCTATTAGCTTATATTAATATAGATTTGTGTCCGACCTTCGACTTTATTACTGCGTGAACTCTAATAGGGAAGTTTACAGCGATGTATCAGTGTCTGCGGAGCCCATTTTTCCTCTGGAGCCGAACCCAGCGAATGTAGTGATTTTGGGTGTTGGGGTCTAGAGCGAAGTCCATGTTGTAACTCATCCCATAGGTCCTCCACTGCGTTTCACGACTGCACAGCACTGTTGTTATATACAAATCGTTGCCTCACAATTGCTGCTTTATAACCGGTTGCAATGTCATGCTGATACAATCCGTCTCCGAACTGCTCCTCTACTATACGCATGCACAATACTGTAAAATGTGGTTATATCCTTCTACATTTAACGAATTAATGGGTACACCCTATCCACTAAAAGCACTCCCGTACCATAACACCACTTCCTGTGTACTTCAC